>NC_136466.1:167519081-168941581 GCF_902686455.1 Sciurus vulgaris | reverse complement strand
GCTGCCACCACCTGCTAACACACCTGACTATGAGGAGAACTTCTATGACCAGAAAAGGAAAATACACTGTGGCTTTGAGGAAAAAATACTCAGCGTCAGCACCGTGACAGATGGGAAGGAAGAGGAGCAGACGCTGCTGAGGACCACAGCACCTGCTGTGGGAAAATCACGTTACCCTCATGAGACGTAAAACAAGTTGAACCTGAATTGAGCAAAGCCTCTAGATCCAACCACTAATGAGAGAAAGGAAGTGGACAGAGGGATATGTTAAATGGTACCACCGACATCTGACTCACAAAATCCCGTGAGCAGCAGAACAGCAAAGGGAGAGCCAGCAAGGTAAGCAACCCAGCTGTCATAAATCAATTGAAGAGACAAACAGGATTAAGGAAGAAAATGAAGCAATTGCAAGATGAAGGCTTTCTTTGAATTTTACTTTAACAAGTAAGAATATTTATAAAACTATTGGGAATCCAGATGCTGAATGTTTAGTGATGTTCAAAAAAGTATACTTGATGTTCTAGTTGTCATAATGATACTGTGGTTGTATTTAAAAACAGAGTTTTTATCCTTTAGAGATACATCCTGAAATACATCTGTGATTTGCTTTAAAAAGACACACGGAGGGACCTGAACTGATGGCTGTTGGAGATGCGTGCAGGGAACCGGAGCGTCCTTACTTCTCCATGGGTTTGGGGTTTTCTATGTAACAAACGAGAACAGACACGCTGCCCTTGGTTATTTCCAAGTCCAGGAAGCCCAAAAGCCAGGAGTGGGGAGAGAATGGCAGATCCCCCATCAAGAAGGGAGAAGCAACTGGAACCAGGCATGGGTTTGGGGGAAGAAATGGGTCCTCTGTGAAAATAGTAGTTGAAAGGACTACACAGGAGCAGACGCGGCCGGGAAGCCATGCCACTTCCCACACTCCATGCCGCTCTAGGCCAGACAGCCACCCTTGGACCAGGACATGTCTGTGGCCTCACTGTCGTTCTCTCTGCCCCCCAGTTGGTCCCTGGGGAACTGGAGCACCTGCAGCCGGACATGCGGCGGGGGCACTCAGAGCCGGGCTGTGCGATGCACACGGCGAGCACACTACCACACGGAGACCGTCTCGGCCAGCCTGTGTCCACAGCCTATGCCCTCCAGTCGGCAGGCCTGCAACTCTCAGAGCTGCCCACCCGCATGGAGCGCTGGGCCCTGGGAAGAGGTAATGGGGTGGGTTGCCAAGGGGCGGTGGATGGGCCCACCCAAAAAACGCAGGCCCTGAGGCCTGGGGGCCCAGCAGAGGCTGCTGCCTTTGCCGCCTTTGCTGGGAACCCACCACCAGCTCTGTGTGCAGTGCTCCCGATCCTGTGGAAAAGGGTGGAGGAAGAGGGCCGTGGCCTGCAAGAGCACCAACCCCTCAGCCAGAGCACAGCTGCTGCCCGACGCCGTCTGTGCCACGGAGCCCAAGCCCAGGACCCAGGAGCCCTGCCTGCTGAGGCGCTGCCACAAGCACAAGAAGCTGCAGTGGCTTGTGTCCGCCTGGTCCAAGGTAGGGCTTTGGTCTTCAGGCCTGGGCCACCAGGGTCCTCTCCCGCTTCCTGCTCCTTGCCCCACCCTGCCTTGTCTTCTTGCACCGCCCAAGCCTCTCCTCTCCCCACGCCTCTCCAAGCCACTGCCCTGGGCATCCCTGTCCTCTGAGAGCACCCCAGAGGCACCCATGCTGCCCCACTCAGCACCCAGCAGGTGGTGTGTGAACAGGGCAGCAGCGTGAGGACCGGGGCCCTCATGGTGACAGTGGGGTCCCGGAGCCTCCCCTAACTCCAGAACACTACAAGCTTTGCCAGGGGGCAGCAGGAAGAAGCCGGGTTACTTAGGATGAAGTCTTGTTTCCCGAGACGAGTTTCCATAGGCAGCCGGCACATCTGCAGGAGACAACTCTTACCCTGTGCTGCCGAAGGCCAGGAGGCCTTTCCTTTGCATCATTCAGGGTCCACCCTAGACCCCATCACAGGGGGACTCATGGTGAAAGCAATGGCTTTGGAGTGTGGAAGGCTTCTGACTGGCTTTGCCCAGGAGAGCCCTAGAGAACTTTAAGTATCGTAGAACCCACAGAATGGCAGCAGAACCCGAGTGAGCACCCATCTGCATGAGCGTCGTGGGGTCTCCGTCTCTCAGGGCTACAACTCTGCATGTCCACAACAGGCAGGCCACGAGCTCCTTGCCGTCCCTCCTGCGTGTCTTGGGGAAGGACACGGGTCTCATTAGACGTCACAGTTCCTATGCTCCTCCAGAAATGCCTGGTTTAGAATGTGCCGAGCAGTCTTTAATCCTGCTGAGACACCCCTTGCCACCAAAGACTAGGCTCACTCACTGAAGCAAGCTGTCATTGCTAATGAGGACACCAGGCTCCCTTTCACCCAGGACACGGGAGCCAGTGTCTCAGGACAGAATCACACGTCATGAGAAAAGATGTGTCAACTGTAGCTGTCCTTGGAGCCTAGTTGCAGAAAGCAAGCAGCTTGGGCTATATAGGCTGTGGGCTGTGTTCAGGGACCAAATCCTTGGCCAGAAACAGAACACACACACACACGCACACACACACACACACACACACACACACACTAGGGCTCCTCTCTGAGGCGTGGCCCAGCTAGCAACCTGGATGATTATTTCCATGCAGTCTGTCTGGCATCAGGACACACAGAAAACACACCTGGGAGGGGAAGGTTGGGGGTGTGAGGTCATGCTGGGCAGGTGTTGCCTCCTGGGCCCCTCTGCCTGGGCGACCTGCAGGCACTTCACTTCAGCCCCACTGTCCTTGGACTGCTCAGCTCACCTCCCTCCCCCAGCCCAGGTCAGCCACGCTGGGGACCGGGCTCCTCACAGCCCTGTGCCTGCCCGTGGGACAGCAGCAGGCCTGCCCTTGCCGACAGGTGGCTGCAGGCTTCTGCCTGATTTGCTGGTGTGCCAGGGGTCTCTGCACCTTCAGGGTACCTGTGGCAGAGGCAGCTCAGGCTCAGTGTGCATCTGGGAGGGAGCGAAGAGGTGTGTTTGCTCTCTCTCTGTTCATGCCTCCGTTCTTCACAGGCAGCACCAAGTTTCTGGGAAGATCTGGGAGCACCGGTTGCTTCTACCTGTCTCTGCTTTAGGGACTCACAACATGCCTGAAGCGGGGCGGGTGATCTGGGGCTCTGTGTCGTTTGTCTCACATCCTTGTGTACAAGATTTCTCTATTCCCAGTCAGTGAGAGCCCGCTTTGGAATCACTCCATAATCGTTTCTGACTGTCTGCCCTGACCTATCATGAGGTGCCCCTCTGACTTCAAGACCCTACTTGCTTAAGCGATGGATGTTATGATGCCTTTTAAAATGCCAAGGCCCGGTAACTGTCACCACATGTCAGCATTCACATACATTTTCAGGCTAATATCTTTAGGAGACATTTTGACCAAGGATTTTAAATTAAAAAATTAAAAATCACCTTCTGTCTCCTCTTTTCAGTGCTCTGCCACGTGTGAGAGGGGGACACAGAAACGCTTCCTGAAGTGTGTTGAAAAGTACGTCTCGGGGAAGTACCGGGAGCTGGCCTCCAGGAAGTGCTTCTCCGTGCCGCAGCCCGCCCTGGAGCTGGAACGCCCCTGCGCGCTCTTCCCGTGCCCCCAGCATCGGCTGCGTGCTGCCGCAGGCCCCCCACGGGGCAGCTGGGTGTCCTCGCCCTGGTCCCAGGTAAGAGGCTCTGAGTGGCCCAGGTAAGAGGCTCTGAACTGGGGAGTTCGGGGGCTCTCTGCGGGGTGTGGTCCCCAAGCCCACCAGGCTACCTCATGAGCTTTCTCTCCAGCATGTGGGTGGCCCCTTTCCCGGGAAGGTCACTGAGGGTGGACTCCAAATGTCACTCACTCTTACAGGACTCCCATGCTTTGTTTTAAATTCCCATTAAGTGTACAGAAATGTAATGGTTTTGGGAAAATCTGGGCAGAATATCCTAGAGAGGGGTGTGAATGGGAAGAAATATGAGAACCAGAGTAAATCAGTGGCTGTCAGTTTATAGTTCAACCACGAGGCTGTGAAAGGAGTTGGGCCATCAACCCCCTGGGAACGCAGTGGCCTGCTGGGCCCTGGGAGCAGGCCCGCCTGGGCCGAGGCCCACGGTTTCCTCTCAGGGTCTCCCTCACCCCCCTTCCCGCACTTCCTGCCACTCTAAGGAAGAATTCTGCGGAGACTGTGTCCAGCCTACCCTCATCCCCTGTCCGATTCCTGGTTCTGGGGTTCTGCTCCCAGGTCCTCGGTTTCTGGATGCCCTCTTGTCTGGAACCATGCTTAGCTCCTCTCACTCCTGCTGGGATTTCTGCCTCAGGCAAGGAGGACACAGGCACACAGGTGCCAGGGGCCTGTGCGCAACCCCTGCTCTGTGGGCTGGCACTCTAGCCTTGCATCTGTCCAGCTCAGGGCCGTCTTCCTTCTGTGACTGTCTAGTCTGTTGGCAGGAGAGTGAGTCTTGGGCTCCTGTCTTACAGAAATACCTCCATCCCTGGCCGGCATTTCAAAGCTTATCAGGTGACATTTGCTCCAACATACCCGAGGCACAGTCCCAAGTTTATCAGATCCACAGGGGCATCAGGTCAGCCACATACCCCACCCAGGACTTCCCTCAAGTCACCAGGTGTGTGGATTCCAGCACCTGATCTCAGGGATCATGGACTATCACCTTCAGAAAATCCTTCCAGGATCTGTGTTTCTCTACGGACATTTCCCAAATGGTCTTCCGGGTGCCTACTGCCAGAGAATGGCCTTACCGCTGTCCACCACCTGCTACTGCCCACAACGGGGCCTGCTAGGATAGTGACCACACATCCCTCTCCTGCTTTGTCCACTCACTCACCTTCCTGCAGCCTGTCCCAGAAGCCTGCATCACAGAGAGCTCTACCCTGGGCTCCCAGCATAAGTAAGGGAGGGCGGGGCCTCCCCGAGGAAGCAGGTGCGCACACTCCCCTGAGGCCAGGTAAAAGGAAGTGTGGACAGAGCGCAGACTCCAGTCTGGAGCTGCTTCCCATCCCAGGTCCACGTACCTTTCATCCTGGAACCTCGTGCAGCTGCCAGGGGCCAGTGCAGGTGAGATCCCCGCAGATCACTATGGGGACAGGAGTGTAGCCACAGGTCACATTGGCAAGCATGCTGCAAGGTGCTTTACACACATAGTCTGTGTGGTGCATATGCACATGTGTGAATATCTGCATGCACGCATGTGTACATGCACTGCATTGTACTTAGCACAGCACCCAGCCCACACTCAGGGAGTGCTTGCTGCGTGGGTGAATTTGAAGGGAAATGAACGAGTCCCGTGAGTGCATCAAAACAGCTGCTTCAGTCCTGGTGAGAGCGCCTTCCCTCTCAGGAGACGGCGCCCTCGCCTTGAGGCTTCATTTCCATTTTCCACCAGCTTTGGACGCTCTCCCAGGGACCCTCTCATAACTCCTCATCCTTAAAGCCAAAGGCAACACCAGCTTGCCAGCTGCTGCATCCTCCCACCTCCTCAGCATCGAATTAGAGGTCTGGCGAGCAGGCTGGTGGGGTCAGGAGGTCCGGCTGACCTCGTGCCTGTGCGTGTCAGAAGCGCAAGGGGAGCGACTGGAGAAAGCAAACCGCGGGCAGCCAGCTTGGTCAAGGGCTGCCCACAGTGACGTCCCACAAGGTGCCGTGTCCCCAGGCCCATAGACAGGTAACCAGGTTGATCCGAGTACGTTAGTAAGGACTGAAGAACCGTGGTTGGACTCACAGGCAAGGTCCCTGGAGCCCACTCCACAGGCCAGGTGGTGCTGGTCTCCACAACCTGTCCTGGGAAGGAAATCAGTGTCCATGGGCACAGGTGCTTACTGAGCAGGTGGCCAGGGGTGAGGTCTAAGAATGGACAGAGCCTTAAGCTGAGACCCATTGTGTCTCGCGTATTAGCCAACCTGGGGTCTGGCTCCCTGACAGTGACCAGCTCTCCCGGAGCCCAGGTCTCTCCTTAGGTTGACCTCGTCCTTCACAGGCAGGATGGACCCAGGCTGCACCTTTAATCCCTCCTGGCTCCGCGTCCCTTTCCTGTGAGCCTGTTCCTGGACATGACCTGCTCAGGGGAACAGTGCTCTGTGCCCCAAGGTCAGTGTCCTGCATTGAATAGTGTCCCAAAACTCAAATCCACCCAGAACTCCAGAAGGTGACCTCATTTGGAAATAGATGCAAGTGACATTAGTTAGTATGAGGTCACCTGGGATTAGGGTGACGTTTGCTACTGTGAGAAGGTTCCCTGAGCACAGACTCATGGGGGAGGGGACACGAGATGAGGGATAGAGAAGGAGGCATGGTGACAGGTGGCCGGCACCACCAGATCTTGGGCGAGTGTGAGAACATCTCCTCCGAACCCCAGGAGAACCGCCGCCGTGCCGATGCCTTGGCTTTGGACCCGTGGCCTCCAGAGCGTGTGAGAGTAAGTCTCTGCCGTGCTCAGCACACAGGCAGCGGTTTACCGCAGCAGCCCAGAGAGCTAGGACATGTGGGGCGTCCCCTCCCGGCCCCACCAGAGGCTGAGCTGCCATGGGAAATGGCTGTCTTCGTCACCTCAGAGTCCCTCGTGGCCCCAGCTGGGCTGTGAGGCCCATGGGCGTGCGCTCAGGATATCTCTGTTCTGGGTGCGGCAGCTCCTTGCCCATCTGCTTCTGCGGAAGGTTAGGTCCAGTCGAGGCCTGCAGGCGCCCTACTGTGCAGTCCAGCTGCCAGGACAGCTGGCGTGATGGCCCACTGACGCTTTCCCTCTAGGCTCTTCTGATTCCCACAAACCAGGGCTCCTTCCAGTGGCAGACGACGGGTTGCATCCTCTCCCTTCAACCCAGCCCTACACGGGAAACGGAACCGAACCAAGGAGTTTCACAGAAATGGAAAGCGCGCTTTGGCTGGACATGAGGGTACGCGCCTAAAGTCCCAGCAGCTGGGAGACCGAGGCAGGAGGATCACACTTCAAAGCCAGTCTCAGCAATTTGGTGAGGCCCTAAGCCTCTTAGTGAGACCCTGTCTTTAAATAAAATATAAAGAGGGCTGGGGATGTGGCTCACTGGTTAAACACCCTTAGATCCAATCCCCAGTACCAAAAACAACATCAACAACAAAAAAGCACTTTGTTTTCATTTTATTGAAGCCCAAAGAACCAATCAAGCCCATTGTGGAATTTTTTTTTCAGAATTAGGTGAAATTTCAATAGAATAAAGGCAACTTAAAATCCCCCCAAATGACACCACGCTTCATCCCACTGACGCTCCGGGTGTGCAGGTATGAGCCCAGGATTGGTCTTCACCAGCAGAGGACACCCAGGCTCCTAAGGCGCATCCTGCCCCCAGCCCCAGCTGTCAGGCCAGCGCCCTCCTGTCTGCTCGGCAGGGACTGCGGGCACGTTGGAAAGAGGACAACAAGGTTTACTAATATTTAACTCAAACCCAAACCTACAACCAAAGGATACCTTCAGTAGATTTTGCAAGTCTGGAAATCCCTTCTGCTTGTCTCATACGTGATTTTTATCACCAGCTGACAGTTTCTCTCCACTGTGACTCATCTGCTATAATAAGACCATGGCTATTTGGGGAAAGGTGACAACTCAAGGGCTGTGCTTTCCATGACACTTGTACCCATGCCCGTGCCCTCAAACTGGGAAGCTGTCTGTGTAATGGATGGCCAGCGACTGGCTGAGCTCTGCCTGCAGGCAGCTGCTTCTTGTAGCAATGGAAGGTCCTTGTTCCTGGGTTTGCTCTGCGGGGCTTCTGCAGATCTGACTGGCATTACTTATCACGTCTTATGGAAGGAGTGGTGTAGCACCGGCTCAGATCACTTCAGTCACGTGGGCTTGGAGTCAGGTGGTTCCCACACTGTTTGGCCTGGGAATGGCCTAAGTGGTCACCTGGTGGACTCTCTCTCACTCCACGTGACAGATGAATGTGGCCGGGCTGAGCCCTGGGGGGACCCAGCTCACTCCAGGAGCTCTTCACCAGGACAGTGCACAGACCGGCCTGGAGAAGCACAGCTCTGCTGAGAGGGACAGGCAGCCATGTCACAGGCCAGGCTGCTAAGGCTACGATGCATCATGAAATGCACACCTGTGCACAGACACACACGGCACACAGGATGCACGGACTGGCACAGATGCAGACAGTGGCTGCTGCGTGACCCACCAGGCAGCTGCCCTGTCCCCTTCTTTGCAGCCACCCACCTCTCCTAACCGCACCTGTGCTCCTTGTCCCTACAGTTGCCAAGTACAAGAAGCAGCCCGCCGCCATCAGTGGATAGGGCCAGGGAACACGCCTGCCCAGTTCAAGGAGCTGAGCTTCCTGACCGACTGAATTGGCACAAAACCTCACAGCCCCACGGGGCCGGGCACGGAGCTCGTGTGGCTCCTTTCTCAGTTGAATTGGCTTTGGTCTCCGGAATAGTAGGATAAGGTGCAGGGGGAGAAGCCCTAGAGCTGAAGACAGTATGGAGACCCACCAGAAGATGGCAAATTGAAGGAGAAATTTAAGGGGGACCTCTCAGTGGAGACATGACAGAGGGAGACGAAAGCTTTGGCCCTCAGAAATGGGCATGTACTTAGGTACCTCACCCCCTGAGTTTGGGGAACAAACTACCCCATGCAAGCCAGCCCTCTGGTCTAAATGCATCCTGAGTGACAAGGTAGAGCCACCAGAACATCAGTCACCACTTGGAGACTGACAGTCACCATATTCTACTAGCATTTTTCCACAAAGATCAATGGCACAAAAAAGAGAAAAATCTCTCTAATTAAAAAACTGCTCAAAGCAAACATTATTTAAAAATGCATCTCTTTGGATTTGTTGTACTAACGACTGAGAGTAAGCACTTTCCCATTCATCTCCTTGTGGCACCTCCTACATGTGAGCTGCTGGTCTTTCTAAAAACAGAGATCGGATCACTAGTGACACAGGAGCACTCTGGGGTTTGAGAAGCTCAGAAGGGAGATCCTGGGACTCTTCAGCATTTTGAAAAACTTGAGCTTAGTAGATGTCTGGGTTAGACTCACTGGGGGGACCTGGAACCAGGTCTCCCTGAGGAGTAAATGTCATCCAGAGGCAGGTCATTTCATACTGGCACTGCCAGAAGACCCCAACTGCTGGTGCCTGGAAAGGGCTGTCCTCCTAGATGTTGCGGTGACTCTTCCACATCTCCAGCGATCTTCCCAGCTGAACAGTCTTGGCAATTGGGAGTCCTGTGCTCACTGGGAAGACTTCAGGCCCAAACAGCGTAGAGAGCAACAGCAAGAGAGGCAAGGGAGGGGTTCTCTGGGCTGCAGGAGGGTGCCGGCACTGTGGGCTGTTGGGAGCCCTGGCGGACCTCCCAAGTGCAGGGATGTTCCTGCCTTACACCCTGAACCCCTGTCACATCACTCACCGGGTGAGGGTGTGCTCACCCGTCCACAGCCCAACCTTGTTGGGGAGCCTGCACACCAGGAGGAGAAACAGACCGTAAGGAATATCCACACTGATCCTGCAGAAGTGCTGGGTCTTGGGACTGCACTGTGGGGTGGGGGTCTCACACACAGGAAGTCATTTAGAATCAGGAGCCACAGAGTTGTCTCCAAGGCAACAACCGGAAGGGGTGAGAAGCAGTCCGCTGGGACTGAGGGATATAGTGTTTGCAAAGCCCACACTTTGGAAAGAAGCTCGGTGTCTCTAATCTGGCTCAGTGTTCACAGTCAGGACACTTTGACTCTGTGCACCTTTCTGTTAGAGGTAGAGGTAGCTGAAGTCGTTTCTTAAAACAGTAAAAGGTAACGGTATGGCCAATGAAACTGAAAACCTATAGCAATGGTGCCCCCCACACTGCGTCCCAACTTACAGCCACAGTGACACCATCAGAAGCAGGTTCCTGGACACCTTGCACGCCAGGATAAGCTCAGGCAGTTAGTGGGTGGCCCGGCAGTCTATTTAACAAGTCCTCCATGTGATTCCATGCACACTCAAATGTGAGAGCCGCAGTCTGGGGAGGAAACCAGCACCTGGCACTGGGTGGGGGTCGGATGAACAAGTCGCCATGACTGAGCCCCTGGAGGCCTGTCTGGGCCATCAGTAGGAGGCCCAGGTCAAGACTCATGAAGCTGAAGGAAGAAGCCAGAGCTTTGACCTCCAGGACCAGGGTCCAGACAGTCTTTTCTCTGAGCATTATTATTATTGTGTCAGATGACTTGCCCACCAGTCTTGTCCAGGAGCAGCCTCCTGGCCCCTTCCTGTCCCCACCCGGATACCAGGTCTCCACCCCTGGAGTTCACTTGGTGGTCAAGGGCTCCAGGTGCTTCAGATTCAGTGGCCAGTCTGCAATGTGAATTCTAAACTCCCAGCTGAGATTTCAGCCACCATGTTTGTGCTGTTGATAAACGACTTGCATTTTTTCTCCTTCCTGGACAGAAATGAACACACATTTTCAAGTCTCATATTTTCTTTCCGTCTCCTTGTGTATCAACATCTTGATCAATTCAAAACATTTTTTTAAAAATATTTTCAGTTTGGAATTCTGCATCTTAGTTTCTTCAGTTTACATGAAGAGATGCAAATTTTGAGAAATCTAGAGGCTGTTTATCCCACAAATATTTTTTTCCTGGGAAACTTTAAAGCTTTCTAAACCAATGCTTCTCAAATGTACTGTGCATCTGAATCATCAGAGCATGTGGGGAGGTGGGGATGCTGAGAGTCGGCACCATTGGCAAGCTCTCAGCTGATGCTCTGCTGCACCAAGACGGCAGGTTGAGAGGTGGGTACTGTAAGCACCCCGAGGTTGGCAGCCAGGTCACTGTGTTCATCACTGAATATCTATTGCCTAGAATAATGCCTGGTACAGAAGAGATAAGTGATCAATATTTGTTGAGTAAGAGAATCAATGACAAAACTGAATCAAACCAGATATTAATTATTTTATAACTGATGAAAATCTCTGGAGAGCTCCCTCGATTCCTAATGGAGGCATAATACCCTTAGCAAGAGCAGAATTCTCCGGGTGCTGATTAAGAGAGACATTCAGCCTGAAGAACGGAGCACATTGTGGACCCCAACAAATGTGGACATGCCAGTGGGACACTGTGAATGGCCATCTCAGAACAGCACAGCCACACCCCAAAAGCCACCAGGGCACCCCTGACATGCAGAAGAACACAGAGAACCAAGGCAGAGCTGTATTTCTACAGCATGTTCAGAGAGACATCATAAGCAAAGGGAAATATGTGGCTACAGGGTCGTGACCCTGATCATTCAGAAGTCAGACATGAATCTGCCCATGTCATTGTCTGTCCAGTTGCCAAGGTCATATATTGAAACTGAATTATTGGTGACTGTCACTGAAACTGACGCTGAAGCAAAGGGCTAACTAAACTCTTCAGAAATGCTGCAGACAAGAGCCCAGGGCCTTCTCCACCTTTACCAGAGAGGAGAAAGTGAACAACCAATTCAGCCTGGAGTCCTGGGGCTCTCTTGGTCCCCTCCGGAGGGTACAGAGGATGTTCCACTTGCTCCATCACCTGCTCCCTCTTCCAGGGGACTTGAGGTCACTTTGAAAGTGCTGACTACAGGAGATCCTCAGATTGGGCCTCAGACTGGCTGCTCCCTCGCAGGCTGGCACGGGCCGTGGAGAGCCGGCCGCAGCCTCTCTGGGGCTTGCTGCAGTGGGATCCCAGCACAGTGTCTTCGAGGTCTGGCAGGCGGTGTGACTCATGCATGTCCCCATGTGGCACCAGCCTTCAAGAGAAGCACCCGTTCCATTTGGCGCCTCACAAGAGGCGTGGTCTGAGCCATCTTCTTATAGCTGCTCCTTTCATTGCTCACACTCTTAACCTGGTTGGACTGGAACCCTTATCGGAGCACCATTGAGTGATTTAGTCTAGACTTGTGCAATTTCCTTATTGGAGTGGATTAATCACAGTGAGTCCATGTTCCACTACCTCTCCTGTCCCTTACCCCCTGATTTCTTTGCCCACAGTGGATCCAGGATGGGTCCAGCTCACATTTTGTGGTGCTTGTGCCCAGCCAGGTAATGAAGGGTGGTCTATGGGGCACACCCCTTCTTTCTGTGCTGCTACCCAGAGCCCTGGCACATGAATGCCAAAATACAGTGAGCAGTGAGCCCTGCAGCTGGTGGCACCACCCAGGCCAGTGAAGCTGGGGTGGAGCAGGGACTAGGGACTGGCTCTAGAAGCCTTTCCCAGTGAGGACAACCTGAAGGGTGGCTTAATGAGGACATTCCCCAAGGGCACAAGGCATGTTGGGCTCAGAGAGCAAATCTGGCATCCGCAGAAATGCACCCATTTCCTGTGTTCATCAGACCATCAATGGCTCCAAGAACATTCTAAATTTATGATAACCTTTCTCCTCTGTCCATACCTGGGGTTAATCCAGGCAGGACAGGCAGCAACTGTAGTCATAGAGGGAGACCACCTGGGTAGAAGGATGCTTGCAGTGAGGGGAGAGGCAACGTGCACCCCACAACAGCCAGGGCTGGTGATGGCCAAAGAGTTAGGGAGAACCAGTGCAGGTGAGAAAGAGCCTTTGCCCTCTCCTGGGTATGACATCAGCAATGTTCTCTCAGATATTCAAATCAAAACCAGAATGGGAAGCCTCTTGTTCTGTAATTAAAGAAAACCTCGTGGGTAACCTTGTTGGGGGGTGGAACATAAGTTTATTTTTTTCTTCTCACTGCTGCCTATTTGAGGAGATAGTATGACAATCTATGAATAGCCATTTTTATTTGGTATACTTATTTTTATCAAGTGTACTCTGCCCCAGAGTGCCTGGTCTAAGGAGTCCTCTCAGGCTGCAGCTGTTCAAATCCTAGCCAGAGGGAGCCCTGTCATACCAAGGCTGTCTCCCACCCGAGCACCTGGAAGGGAGAGAGTACCCAGGCTACCAGCTGGCTCAGAATGCTTCGGCAGGGGCCCAACCCAGTGCCCAGTGTGATATGCTCTTGGGGAAGGGTGAGCAGGGCTGCTTTGCTGTATCGGGGCTGAGCGGCACATCACCTGGCTTTTAGTGACCTCATCCTCACTAAAGATGTTCTGGTCTGTAGTGGCTGCCTTCTTTTGCGGACGGGCACAGCGATGCCTGCCCTGTGCTGGGACCTGGCAGCCTGGTGACCATTCTGTGTGGCTCTCACAGTGCACGGCCAGCTGCGGGGGCGGTGTGCAGAGGAGGTCTGTGCAGTGTGTGGCAGGGGGCCGGCCAGCCTCTGACTGCTCACGACATCAGAAGCCTGAGGCCTTCCTGGCCTGCAACACTCACTTCTGCCCCATCCCGGAGAAGAAAGGTGAGTGTGGAGCCCCTCCCGTGGGTGGGGTCGGGTTTCAGGAGCGGTTCCTCAGAAGGCCCATGGAAGCGGGTGCCCACGGCTAGAGACCAGAGTCGGCCCTTGTGCCTGCTGTGCCCTTTCTCTTTCATCAGCTCATCCTCCAGTTTTGTAGTAAAACAGTTACAAAACAGACCCCTGCCTTCCTCACCCTCCCCAGAAAGACAGAGCGGGTTGTAACACAAGTTTGGCCTTTAAAACGCTTATGATTCCTAACTCTGGCAATGCTGTTTCCAGTATTTGAAGAAGACAATTTTAACTGCAGTAGCTTTTCACCCTACATTACACGAAGGCCTCACTTTCTTCTGATGGTCTTGAAAGTTCACCCTGTGCCTGAGGCAGCTGTCGAGCTGGCAGTCTGCCATGGTCCCTGGAGAGCAAATGGAGCAGGGGACAGGGAGCAGTTGGGCTCACACAGAATAAGACAGGTGGTGTTCATCCTAGAGAACCCATCATCCTGATGGTCGGGTGATTGGGTGGGTGCATGTAGCACAAGAAGAAGATCTAAGCTTTGCCAGAAACTCCGACAGGTCTCAGGAAAATACAAGTTCTGCAGGTCTCCTTTAGACCTGAAGAGCTGCCCTCCTTTGGCAGCCTCAAAGTAAAGATAAGTTTGCTGTTGTTGAGCAAGCAGAGATAGACTGGGGCTGTGCTCCGAGCACCTGGCTAACATGAAGTGTGCTTGTTTCCAGACACCTTCTGCAAAGACTACTTCCACTGGTGCCCCCTGGTGCCTCAGCACGGGATGTGCAGCCACAAATTCTACGGCAAGCAGTGCTGCAAGACTTGCTCCAAGTCCAACCTGTGAGTCGGACTGGCCCCAAGCAGAGAAGACACCCAGCAGCAGAGGAGCTCAGACAGACCAGCTGTGCAGTGCGCCATGAGATGCCTCCCAGGAAGCTTGAGCTGGAAGAGGAAACTCCGCACTAGGCCCTTTGACCCAGAGAGCATGTGTGAGTGCTTCAGGGGAGGCAAAGGTGTGCCTGTGTCCACGCCATGTGTGGTCTCCTGTTGGGGTGACATGGGGGGCCCTGTGGGCCATCCTCTGGCATAGAGGCAGGAGGGCCCACACTGTGAAGCAGGAGAGCGGTGCTCACTCACGTTTGCATTCCAGCTGAATCAAGCCCAAAAGACAGAGTGAACCTCCTAATCACTAAATGTTTGGTGCTTTGTAAAACAAAGGCAAGGCCACGAAATAAGGAAAGTTGGCAAATACCTGCTACTAAGCACACCGGCCTCCCACCCCACCTAAACAGCCCTCTGCACCTGGGGTTGGCCACCTGTCTGGGTGGAGGGGCAGGTGCTGTGGCGCTCCCTGGCTCCGCCCAGGTTCCCTCACCTGCCCCAGTGGCCACAGGAGCCTGTGTCATCCCTGAGGTGCTCCCAATGGCCCAGGAGATGATCTGGGACTTTGCTTATGGAATGAGCAGAAGGAAAGCCCGGCTCCAGGGCCTCCCCCTTCAGACGCAGGCGCTGGAGGAGAGACCTTCACACTCGCTCTTTCATCTTCCTCAGTTACTTGCTGGTGAGGTTTCCGTTCAAACCCGTTTCTTAGTGCTTTTCTGTTTTAAATGATGGGCTGGAAGTACAGGTGACAGCAAGACCTGACTCTCCCGGCCGCAGGGGTCCTGCCATGAAAGATGTCAGTGGAGTAGGCGATGTGACTGTACCTGAAGCTGGGGGTCTGCTTTTGTGTGTCGTGGGTTTTCAGATCTATCCTGAGTCTGGCTGCTTCTGTAGAACAGGGCGAGGACAAAGGCCGACTCCCCGGCGGCCTCCACCCTCTCCCGACACAATGGTGCTTGCTGCTGGCTCCGCTCCTGTGGTGGGCTCCATTCTGAAGGGGCTTCTGGATATTTATATTTGCTGAAGTTTTATAATAAATTTTATATTGTACAGAATGCTTCTGAGTGGCACTGTGATTCCTCTTGAGCTTGCTTCCCACGTGGAGGGCTGGCACGAGATCTGGCAATAAGTCCGACAGAGGGAGGATCAGGGCTCTGGGATGTCTTAGGAAGAGCTGGACTAGACCAGGAGAGAGTGCCTCAGGGAGGCGGAGGCTGCAGGGATGAGGGGGGCCACAGGCGATGGAGGTTTGGTGCACGTTCAGTGGGAAAGCTGTCCTCGCCTTGTGACCCTTGCTTGTCAGTCAGCATTCTCCAGAGAAGCAGAACCAATGGGACATGTGGAGTGAAGTGGGGTGAGCATCCAGGACGGGGCTCGCCTAATTGTGAAGCCTGTACCTTCTTAAGTCCCTACAGAGGGCTGGCAAGGCTGGGCATTCAGGGGAGAGTTGATGTGGCCATCCTGGGTCTGCTTCCATGGGACAGTGGGCTGGATACTTGGGCAGGGTCCCCATGTTGCCACCTTGAGACAGAATTTCTTCTTAGTGAAACCCCAGTGCTGGTTCTCAAGGACTTCATCTGATTAGACCGAGGCCACACATGGAATGGAGGGTAATTTGCTTTTCCTAAAGTCTACTGACTAAACCATAATCACATCTACAAAATCTAGGCTGGTGTCTGTCACATAGTCTGTCCACACTGATGCATGAAATCAACCATTGTACTCCCCTGGACTGGATATAACTAGCCCATGGAAAGCCACTGTTGCTCCCATAG
Organism: Sciurus vulgaris; assembly: GCF_902686455.1. Lineage (NCBI taxonomy): Eukaryota > Metazoa > Chordata > Mammalia > Rodentia > Sciuridae > Sciurus > Sciurus vulgaris. The sequence goes on along the minus strand of NC_136466.1, from coordinate 168,925,617 downwards.
TTGAGGCAGACCCTGGCCCCTCAGGATGTCAGCAGCTGATGAGTGGCTCCCACGGGGGCCCCACTCACCCGCAGAGCCTGTCTGGTTCACAGTAATACCTACATTAGCTCAGCACAGGCCCCTGACACCTGGGCCTGCCTGTGTAAGGAGACAGTCCTCATCTCATTTCACAGAGAGGAAATCAAGACAGAAAGCAGACACAGCTCTGCCTAGGATCACACACCAGAGGGGGAAATAAGATCTTCCACTGGATGCTGGGGACAGACAGCCATGTATTCCAAAGATCAGATCTACCAGCACCATGGACCTATTGATTCCCCAAGGCACTAAGCAGGTCTTCAAGCTTCTGCACAAAGCGAGGACTACAAGTATCCGTACTTACTGATTTCAGTAGCTCTTCATCAGACACCTGCTGGGTGGTTCTGAGAAGGAGGGAAAGTGGCCCAGATGTGGGCCCTACCCAGGTTTTATGCTCTCTCAGAAAATGCCCAGCCACAGCTTGATATAGTTTGAGGCTGACCGGGCCCCTGAGAGACAGGGACAGGCAAAAGAAGAGATTTGCCTCTGTTCAGAAGGGAAATGGTGGGCCAGACAGGGGAAGCTTTGATCGGGTGCCTAAAATGGAAGAATCACGAGCAACAGGAGGAGGGCATAGTGGGCATCTGTGCCTGTCCAGGGAAGGTGCTGGGCAGTGGAAGGAAGGCCAAGGGCTGCCCAGGGCTGAGGCTTGAGGGGACCGCGGGACTGATCAGCCAGCACGTGGTGAACCCCCTCACCTGGTGTGCCCCCTCCAGCCCGCGTCCTGACGTCCTGACAAGGAGGTAGAGGCCCTCACTCAGACCCTGCAGGCCTGGCCAGAGCCTGCACCTGCTGCAACACCAAACTGGGGTGGCCCCACCCACAGGTGCTGAGCTCAGCCTGCAGCAGGAGCTGACTGCCCAGAGTGCCACTTCACTCGTGGGTTGCCACCCAGTCGGGGCACAGCCGGGTTGCACCAGGAAGCAAGTGTCCCTCACCACCACGTGGACCCTCCCTCTGACAGACAGGCCTGTGCCCCCTCACGGAAGCCTGTGTGCCTCTGTGCTGGCTGCTCCTGCTCAGCCCATCCTGTCCAGAAGCTCTTCAGCAGGCAGGGTGAGGTGGACCCATCCGTGACTCCCGTTGATATCCAGACGTTCTGGGAGCGCCTGGAAAGCACATGCCTGGACCCTGCTCTGCCCACCCTCCAGTGCTCAGAAACACCTGACCTCGGAGAGCCTCTTTCCATGCAGAGGGGCAGGGTTTGGGATTTTTCTCAGTCTTCCTCTCCTTGTTCGTTCCCCATGTAGTCTTTCTTGGGCTGGAGAAGTTCTAGGTACAAAGCTTACGGATGCCCCAGGGAAGAACCCAAGACACATCTGAGTGGAGGGCAGGATGCTCCACTGCCTCCCAGGTGAGATGCCCTGGGTCCCCAGCGTGGGTGGGTCATGGCCACCTGCTCTTCCCCCGCTGCTTTCTCGCTGCACTTGGCTGCAGCCACAGCTGTGCACTGGCAGAAACTGCAGCTCCCAGGAAGTCACTCTCTGGTTCTGGCTGTGGGGGCCTCGGGGGCCTCGGGTACCCTTCTTCTGCTGCATCCTAGTGTGCTGAGCACTGCCCTGTTCTCAGAGTGTGGCAGGGGCCAGGCTGGCGGAGAGCTGAAAGACGTCTTCAGGACCTGCGCAGCACCCTGGCAGCTGCACGTGCTGACACCCAGCTGCACTCCGGCTTTGAGACGACCCAGGCTTGGCCTCATCACAGGGCTTTTTGGGGGGATTTTCTCTGCTTTCGGAGGCTGGGAGGGAGTCACAAAGAGCCTTTGCCCTCCTCTCCCTGCCTCCCAGGAATCTTGCCAGGTGCTGCTCCCTGGACTAAGGGGTGGGGGTGGGGGGTGGCCATCCCCCATGCTACAGGAAGCACAGAGACTGGGTAGAAATGCAGCCCCCAGGAATTCCCTGCTGAGCCAGGGTGTGGGTAGAACTTAGCTGTGGGGAGGTGGGAGAAGCAGCACCAGACAGACATACCAGAGTGTCTCTCTCCCTGCAGCTCTGCAAAGCTCCCCACTCTGTGAACTCCTGGCTCTCAGCTCAGAGCAGCAACCCTGGTAAGGACTATCTACAGGAGGCTCCAGAAAGTGAAGCGCCTCTCCAGGAGAGCCCAGCATTCTGTATTTCCTAGCTGACAGCCCACCTCAGCCCACCCCAGTCCTGCTGTGCTGCTGGTCTTTGTACTTCTGAGCAGCAGCACCTGAGAAACCAGACCTCCTTCTCAGCATGGAGCTTTATCAAGTGCTGGGTGCTCAGGCCTCTGCCTCAGGCCTGTGGAGTCCTCCTTGGGTCTGCTGGAGTCCACTGGCAGGGAGGCCAGCTTCACAGGCTCAGCTCTCACCTCTCTTTCCCAGCTAGGTCTGTGCACTCTGACCCTGTGCTGTGTGGATCTCCCTGGCTCCTTGTCCCTGGCCCTTGGGTGCTAGTGGTATGTTATGGCCCATGTCTGCTTTTCACTTCCTTAGGAGGACGGGTCCTGTGGGTCTGCCACGCAGGGCCCATGACTGTGGCCATGACCGGTTCCTGAGCACCGGGCTGGCCTTGAGCAGCAGCTGGGCTCCACCCGAGAGAGCCACTGGGCCACGCGCACACATGCCCAGTACCTTAGGAGCTTCTCATTCGCTTACTTCATTTGTTTCTCCTCCTCATCCTAAAGGAGAGTCCGATCCCTTTTTTCCATGATGGAATTCTGTCTTGTGCTGAATCTGTGCCACATGTAGAGCCCAAGAGGACTTTGCTATGAAAGAAGTAATGAGCTTCCCTGTGAGTCTTTTACCTTTGCCCCAGAAGAAATCCCGGAGGAGACGGAAGCGGGTAAGGTGGTGTCTCAGGACTGTTTGGACATTGCCTGGAATAAAGATCTCTCCAGTGGAAACAGCCACCAGCAGCCTCCTGACTGCCAGACCCAGGGCCCTTCTAGTGTGGCCTCTATCAGGCGTCCACCTCAGAGGGCACCGTCCAGCACGAACACCTCTTCCTCAGCTCTGTGCAGCTCCCTGCTTGCATCTCTGCCCAGGATCCCAGAGACTCCTGGCACTGTAGCACAACGTGCCCCAGGCTGCACTCATTGCCTGCTCTCATCCCCGAGGGTCTTCCTCTTGCCTGCTGTCTTGGGTGACAACAGGTGTTCTGAACGGAAACCGCAGAGTCACCTTGATCTGTCCTCTTGCAGGACTTCGCCCTAGCCCAGACCCCCAGCCTTACCAAGTGCCTTGCTTCCCACCTGAACACACTCCCTCTCTCCTCTCTGCCCTGCACTGTCTCCATGGTCTACTAAACAATCCCCATTAAAGTGTCTTCTTTCAACTGATTCTCCCAGGAAGGTTGGTTGGAAACCAGTCAGATCACACTCTGGCTGCATGAAGCCTCCACCAGACAGGTCCTGCTTCTGGCCTGGCACACACTGCCATTCACAGCTGGTCTCCAGCCACCTCCCCACCTCCTACTCAGAATAACTTTTCACCAGAAATCTCACATCGGCCCTTGGCCAGGAGTACCCTTTCTTTTCAATGCAGCTGGACAAATCCAGTTCACCCTTTAAAGACTTCCCCTTTCAAACATGGGCCTCTGGGGAAGCTTTCTTCAGCCCAAGTTCTTCTAGGCCCCAAGTTCTACTTCCTGCAAGTGCTGGTCATAGCACTAACAATGGCCTGGCCTTCTCCCTCTCCACCTGGGATGTGGATTTCCTTAAGGTAGAAATTTTGCTTATAGTCAAGCATGCATTTCCAGGGACTAGTAAGGATCTGGAATCCAATTAGTTCCAATAAATAAATATCTCTATATTAAAATTAGAATATAGCACAGAAGTAAAAGGCTTTGTACAAGAGGAAATCAAAGGAACAGGAAACAGAAAGAGGGACACTCAACAAGAGACAAGAAAGAGGGAACATACAAGCAGACTGGACGCAGGCTCTGGGAGACGCCACGCACTGGCCGAGACTCCCAGTCAGCCCTTGGTAATGGCGGCAAGTGCTTTGCAGTGAGCTGTCTGAATGCGTGCGTGAGAACCACAGGTTCATGCTTTCAGAGCTGGGAAGGATCTTAGCGATGCTGTGGGCAGACCTGCTCCAGTCAGCGTGATCACTATGATGACAATCTGCAGATCTCAGTGGCATACAGCGACAAAGATTTTCTCTTAGCCCTGTCACGTGTTGGCAGCACTTGGCCTTGGGTCTCTTCTTTGCCCTTACTTCAGTCCAGAATCCAGGTTGAAGAATGGCCCCTAGTCAGGATTTCCTGTTCACTGACCCAGGAAAAACAGTGAGAAGCTACTAGAAATGCTAGCTGCCTCTCAATGCCTCTGTACCCACCCCACACTGTCCTGCACATTGCATGGTCAAGTGCTTGGCCAGTGGCCTGGTGGGATATATAGTGCACTGTGCCAAGAGGGAATGAAAAAGGCAGGAAAGTGATACCATCAATCACATGTCTGGTGTGGTCAGTTCCTTCCCTTGGAGTCCATGTGACCTTGTGTAAATCACCTCACCTCCCTGGCCACTGGACTCATTATCTGTGAAAAACAATTCCCCCGCATTCCTCAGAGTCTAAGACACTAGCACGTCTGTTTCACTGACTGTCATGAAATCAGTTCTTTACCTAAAGCCATACACCAGCCCTGAGAACAGCACCTCCACTCACAAGGCATGGATGAAGAGGAAGTGCTGTTCACAGTTAGAAGCCAGACACAGTTCTGGAGAATTCTTAAGGACGACTTTGGTGACGCCTTTTTGAAAGCCTTACAACCACATTCAAACTGCAGGTCATGGACAGAGCAGAAACCACCTCTGATGTACGGAGGAGCCAGGAGGCTGGAGTCAGGGAGTCCAGAATGACCTGCCCACTAGGCAAGGAGGGGGACTCAAGACGACTGAGCTCCTGCCAGTGGCCTGCAGCAGGAGTTTTACCTGCCACTCACGCTGACGGTGACCTGGCTCCCCCAGGGTCCCGATGCCTGAGAAGAGCCTCCCAGGGCTCCCATCTGCTGCCAGGGTACCGTGACCCTGTGATGGAGATGCCCGCTCTGATCTCAGGGTTTTGGATGGCTGGCCCTATGACAGACGCCCCAGCTGGGCTTGAAAACCACAAAGGATCCGTGATGGGTTTGAAAATCATCAAAGCGAATCCAAAGTCTGGAGAGTGAGCCAGCAGCACCTGTGCACTCCGACTGAGCTTAGCAAGAGCAGGGCCCCGGGAGCCCATGCGGGAGGGAGTGGGGGCAAGGAGCAGGCAGCCTAGGCATGGGCCGACCGGGCAGGGTCTATCTGATTGGCTTTGCTTGCTCATCTGGCTGTCGCTGTCCTCTTCCCAAAGCCAAGGACAACATGCTGATCTCCCCAAGAAAACCAGGCTCAAAACCCCCAGGTTAAAGGGAAGGCATGCGTGCCTGTCTGCAGTCCCCCTGCAGGACCCTTTCTTCTGGTTCATTACTGCACAGTGCTGTGCCATTAGCACCTGACGCTCCTGCCAACTGAAAGCCATACCTCCCAGGGGGCGTTTGAGGGTCAGCCCCTCAGGTCTCTTGGTCTTCCATATTGGGTAGCAGTTCCAGGATGTGCTGCAGTCTGTCACACTTCCAGACCCATTCAGCACCCTGGGAACCTTGGACTCTCCTCCTCCATCACTATCTGGTATGGACCACACCTCCCAATTCATGTGCTTGGAACCCTAACTTCCACTGTGGTTTTGTTTGGAGACAGAGCCTTTGAGGGAGTTAAATGAAGCCATAGGGTGAAACCCTGTTCCAGCAGGACTAGTGTCCTTATAGGAAGAGAAAAAGCCACCAGAGATCTCCCTGTCTGAACAAATGGTGAAAAGTCCATGTGAGGACACGGTGAGAAGGTAGCATCTACAAGCCAGGAAGGGGGACCTCACCTGAAACCAACCCTGATGGACCCTTGACCTTGGACTTGTCACCTCCAGAACTGTGGGAAGGTAAAGTTCTGCTGTTGAAGCCACCCAGATGTGTGGAGGTCTTTCTCTCTCTTCTCACACAGTATTTTCTTATTCTTTCTTCCATATTTGTTTTAGAATGAGGGTTGTATAATCATCAATGCTTCTCGGCCCTTAGAAAACTTAAATGAAGGTAGAAGAGATAGTAGAGAGAGAAAAAAACTTGTGCTATTTTTTATGGATATGTAGTCAAGTAGATCTCAATGTCCTACACAAAACCATTCATTATTGGAAGTTTCATCAATAAAAAGCATGTGTAATTTGAAGCACACACACACACACAGTAGTTTGATTGATTGAGTGATTTTGGGGCTGGGAATTTAACTCAAGGTCTCTTAACCACTGAGCCTCATGCCCAGTCCTATTTTTATTTTCTTATTTTGATAGTTTGAGACAGGTTCTCACCAAATTGTTTAGGGTCTTGCTAAGTTGCTGAGCTGGCTTTAAGGTTGAGATCCCCCTGCCTTAGCCTTCTAGCTGCTAGGATGACAGAGGTGCACCACCATGCCTAGCCTGAGTTTTAGTTTCATCGTCATCATAGCTGAGGGTACACGTGTGACGGTGACCTGTGACAGATGGCACGATGCTCAACTTGAAGGAACAGAAGGCGTGGCAGGTGAATGTGCAGTGCCATCTCAGCCCCTGCTTCCCCTCAGGTGCCCCTCCACACAGGACAGAATCACTGAGACTCGTCACACATTTTCAAATGGCTTTCTGTCTGCAAGTGGACGTCGGCATCCAGGGTCTCCAGTCATGTGCCAGTTTCCCACCAGCTCCTCCCTCTGGTCTCTCTACGCCCTCGCTGGTGTAGCCCCTCTCAGCTCCAGGAGCTTTGTTTTGTGGAAGACTGCAGAGCCAATGGAGACCAGGTACACGGGGGTGACAGACTGTACATTGTCCCAACCATGTCAAGTTCCGTTCTGGGGGATACGGAAGCTGAACACCTCTGACCTCTGACCTTGTCCTGGTAGAGGACAAGGTTGTTTCCTCATTCTGGGGTAGAAGAAACAACCTTTCCCCCATTCACCCTGGAGACATTCAACCTGTTTTTTGAGTTTTTACCAGAGCAACATGGGAATTTTTGAAGCTGAGCATCCCCTAAGTTTTTGACTGTTTTAGATCCAACTGAGCCAAAGGTGAAAATGAAAGCCCCCAGTCTGACTCTGCGTGTCCCTTGTGGCCCTATTCTCTCAGCTGCTATCCTCGCCTCTGAGCAGGCTTCCTCTGTAGGACCTTCCCTGGACATCCTCCACCGTGCCCACAGGCCCCCGGGGCCACACAGCTGCCCCCGGCCTTTAGCCTCACATTGTCTCACTGCAGCCCCTTGGTTTCATCTGGCCCCCGGGGTCTGCGTCCCTAGGAGTCCTAGCAGAATCGCCAGCTCACCCTAGAGCTGAGTGCAACCCCTGTCCCCCTCTGTCCCCAGCTCCACACTGTTCCGGCTCCACACCTGTCGCCCATGCTTCCCACCTCCCGTCACCCCCTGTACATTGAAGACTCCAAAACCCGTCCCCTCTTTCCATTCACACGAGAACAGCCTGGCTCTAACCCGGGTCTGAACGCCCTAGACCTGTGCGCACGACTCTCAGCAGGGGAAGTGGTTCAGACGGGACAGAGCCCTTGTCTCGGCAGAGCGGTGGTCCCCAGAAAGGGAGCTGCGCAAGGACGCGCAGCCAGGCTGCACTTGGAAGAGGCCTGGCACCTGGAAGAGGGCTGCGAGACACCTTTGCTTCAGGACTCACTGAAACCTGACTTTCTTGGGATTCGCCTCAGCTTACTGGAAAGATAGGGAAGGCTGGGGGCCCAGCCCAGAAGCAGAGGCTGGGAGTAACAGGCCCCAGGAAGCCTCTGAGGGAGCAGGGGACGTCGAGCAGGAGGAGGCCTCTTCACACCGACCGCTCAGGCAGCAGATGTGCTGAAAATGGAAGGATGAGGGTTTCTTCATGAAAGCCATAAGTGGAGGAGGGCAAAGACCGTCACCCAGATGGACCCTGGTTTTCCTGCAAGTGAATTTTGTGGGGATGAGTCAGAGATTATTGAGGGAAGGATTATTGTGTGCGTCTGAACCAGACTTCTTCAACAGTGAGCTAGCGAATGTAAAGGTGATCAACAAACCCAAGTCTCCAGGTTGCAGTCAAATGACCCGCAGTACAAGGCGCCAACCGCCGTGCTCAGGCGCAGGACCCTTGCTCCAGCAGCTGCTCTGCCGGCTCTGACTTCCTCCTGAAAAGCAGACAGATAAGACACAAACACTCGGGAAAGCCAGAGCCCCATGGAATGCAAAGGATAAAGTGGTCTATGACTCAGTGGAGACGGATCGCTTTCAGGAAGAAGTCCTGTGCGCATATCTCGGATCTCCTTAATCACTCCTCAGCTCTGTCTTCTGACAGTGGGAAACAGCTTGTCGCTGGAGACACCTTTTCTTATCTCCTCCTCAGCCCTAGCGCACTTCGAGCCAGGGCTGGTTGCACAGTGGACATGGAGGGAGATCTGAACAGGCACTCTCCTTTGGTGCAGGGCAGGCCATCGGGCACAGAAGAAAGCTGCTGCCCTGGAGCCGGCTTCAGACACTGCGTGCCAGGAACCTCCATCCTGGGGGTCCTGCTCTGGTTTCAGGCACCAGAGACATTCTTTGTGGACGCTCTCAGACCCTGCACTTGGGGCAAGTGTGCACACATTCCTCAGAGCTCAGCAATTCTGTCCTGAACGCCAGGGCCCCAGAGCTGTGGTTTCTAGGGTCACAAACCCCAAGAGACTTTCCATTCCAGAAACCTCTCCGGGAACCTCCTCTGATTACTGCTTCTCTTTGTTTTCCTCCCTTTTACCCAGTTTTTCCCGCCCCGAGGCTTTTCAGACGGTAAAACTTTCAAATGTCTAGACACACTGTGGGATGGTGAGCTAATAAGGCCTAATGAGCATGTAGCTCCCTCCCTCATCCAGTTCACCACTCAGTCCATCCCCCCAGCTGTGCTCACAGCCAGGTGCTCTAAGTTAGGAGGTGCCTGTCCCTGTCCTTGAGCTGCTTTCTCACTTACTGTGGGAATAAGTGTTGCAAATGTGAAGCAAAAGGCATTCAACCCAAGAGCATGCGGGAACAGAGGAGGAAGTTCACGTGCGAAGGTTGAAGGGCGGAGGAGGAGCCACTCCTCAGACGGACGGGGCAGTGGGATCTGCAGGGAGGCCAGACACTCCCCAGCTGTGCCTCCACGTGAGCACCTCTCAGGTCCTGCTGAAGGGAGGACAGGAAAGGGGCCAGGTCCAAGGACACTTCTCACTGGAGCCATGGAGGCAGGGCTGGAATGGAGGCTGAGGGAGCGAGGCCCGCACCATTCAGGAAGCCGAGTCAGGCCAGAGTGGGCCATGGAAGAGAGGGAACTCATCCTCAGTGAAGCAGGGAGGGCCGAGGTAGGACCTGTCCACAGGAGGAGAAGCTAGGGGCCCATCACGGGAGGTAGAGAACATGCGAGGGCCAGCTGTGCCACCTTGATGAACTTCCCAGCCTCCAGAACTGTCAGGACAAATGTCTGCTTCAGAGTCGCCCCGTCTAAGGTATGATCACTTATGCTGATGTGGCTTACAATTTTTCAGCTTTACATGGTATAAAACAAGACTTATTCAGCCATTCTGTTTTGCGCCTGCAGAACAGCATTACAAAAAAGACTTGAGATACTCGGTGCTTTATTAGAAAACAGGATCTGTGTTAAATGACAGCAACAGCATCCTAAGTCAAAGAGCATGTGCTTCTGTCAGAACAACCCAGAGCAAGACAGGGTCCAATACCCAGATTATACATTTATTTTTTAAAAACCTGTACAGCTACACAATCAAAGACATTTGAAAGGTTATTTGACTCAAGTAAAAATGGCCAAATAACTGCTTTATACTTTTCTCCAAGGAAGATACACAGGTAGCCAACAAGAAGTTGAAAAGGCGCTAGATATTATTGGTCATACGAAACTCACACCCACCATCATAGCTATCATAATAGTGATGATAAAAACGTAAAATGCCCAGTGTTGAGAACGCACAATGTTGCCGCTGCTGTGGAGAAGAGCATGGCCGTTCCTCCAGAGGGTGTACAGCATTACCACAGGATGCAGCAGTCACCCTCTGCGGCACACACTCAAGGAAACTGAAAACACACTCTCCAAGATACTTACGAACATTCGTAGTGACGTTATTCAGAAGAGCTGGGCCCAGACCTGAGATCAGCCACACAGAGGCCTTCCCGGAGCACAGGGGCCTGCTGTGCCAGGAGCCGCCCCTCAGGGGACTCGTGACCATTGCCAGAAGTCCAGGAGGGTCAGTTCCCTTAGGCAGAGAAACTGCTGAGAAGGTTGAGTGTCACCGCCAGAGCCAGGGCGTCCCCAGGCATGCGCAGTCTGCACCAGGAGAGGCCGCGCCGGCGCCTTCCGCACAGGGCTCCCTCCCATCTCTGCATTTGGGACAGCCTTGGCCTCCACAGGCCTCCGGTCTCATGACAAAGGACATTTTACAGCCCACACCTCCTCCTGGATTTGGCAAGCTCAGCACCTGGAAGACCCCATGGCTTTCCCTGGGATGTTTCTCAGCCACCTCTCAGAGTTAGACGAGAGCTCACAGGCAAGCCTCATACCACGTGTTTCTTTTCTTCTCAGTGATACTAAACTGCTTCTGGAACAGGGGCTCCTTTTGGTTTAATTACTGTATTTTACAAGGAATCCAAAATTGCTCACATCAAATCCAACTTTATGAAACAATATCCTTTTCACCTCTTTGACTGGTGTTGCTATGGTTTGTAGTAAAGTTGTTGGAGCCTGGCAGCTTGGCCTTGGTGCCTCCCTGCCCCCTTGTAGGATTCGAGGCAGAAGAAAATTGTGTGGGCCAAATCCTTGGTGAGGGAAGTAGAGCGAATCCCACAAGCAAATAATGGAGAAAGCAATTAACCCACCGACCCTCTCAGGCCACACTCCCTGTGAGGAGACACGGCAGGGGGATGTCATTAGCGATGAGCGACTAGCAGGAAAGGGGATCCTAAACATTAGCACACTTTTCCCAGACTCCTGCCACTCCCTAGTCCCATCCCGCCAGGCCCTGGCTGGCCTCCTGCGTTGGTGGACCCTTCCATACATTTGGTTCCGCTTAGCATTACTCATTTCACAACTGCTCGACTTTCCCAAAGCGTGTGACCCTCATCCCCAGCAGCCTGACAGACCACCCTTTCCTGACTTTTCTTCTTAAGGGATTCTCATTGATTTATCCCTAAGTATCTGAGAAATCAGTTGCAGATGGAACTTCAGCGCCCGGCACCCTTGCCTCTGCATCTCTCCTACGCTCCACATGGGTGTTTCCAGCTCCAAACCCCCGGAGCGCTCCCGCACTGGGCCGAGAAAGACAAGGCCTTGGCTGCGTCAGCGCCACCCCCGTTTCAGGCCCTTGATTCCACGGAGGAGCTTATTTGGGGGAAAGCAGTCATTCAAAATAACTGAAATCAGAATTCAGAATCACCAGAGGCCCAGGTAGCCAACTACTAGAAGTCACCCTTGTAGGCCCGAGACCCAGGATCATCCCCAGTGACCAATCCTGAGCCTTTCCTGTCTTCTCCACGCAAACACAATGGAGGCTCCGGCCTGGGTGTCCTCTTCCTTCTTCCCTTCTGCCTCCTGAGGACACTCCTGAGGACACTTCCTCGTGTGGCTGTGTGGCATGGCATGACCCCTGCTCTTGAACGACTAAGTAATAAAAATCTCCGTGTTTTCTCTGGGTCTTTTTCCTCTCTGTGCCTTCACTGAGTGGCCTTCGTATTAAAGCCCTGGGTGCCTCTGACATCCGCACACACACGGGGCTCCCTGTTTGCTACCCAAATGACTGTGACTGAGCAGGAGGGGAAGAGCTCCCCAGGTGAGGGGGCCGCTGGTGAGGCTCTTGGCCCTGGGCATCTGATCCAGGTCCCCTCTCCAGGAGTGACCACCTCACGAATTACTTGTCCCCTAAGCTACTGGAGAGTGCTGGAGGGGATGGCAGTGCCATAGCCATCCACGCAGCAACGAGGACGCCACTAGAAATGTGTTCATAGGATCCGTGGCTGGAGTGCCTGGCGGGTGATCCTGAGGTACTGCCTCCGCCCGTTTATTTACAAGTGGCCTGTGGAGGCACGAGGCCTTCCTCCTCTTTGCTTTCCTTTTTAAGTTGACCCACAATTCGCATGCAAGATCCACCCTTTGACAATGTACGATTCAGTGGTTTTGTTAGCATATTCACAAAGTTTTGCGATTGTCGCCACCATCCAATTCCAGAATGCTTCCGTCACTCCAGAGAGAGACTTCACACGCTAGCAGTCAGTCGCAGCCTCTGCCAACCTCTAATTTGCCCTCTGCCTCTGTGACTTTGCCTACTCTGGACATTCTTATAAGTGGAATCATACACTACGTGGCCATGACATATGACTTCCTTCACTTTGCATAGTACAAGCGTTTCTTTATCCCAGATGAGGGAAGTCCTGCCTATGTTCACCCCATCAGCTGATGGTCATCGGGCAGGGTCCTGTTTGGGCACCACCAGCCCTCGTGTCCCAGGCTTTGTGTGAACCGCGCCTTCCATTTCTCTTGGGTTCACGACCAGCAGTGGAGGAGCTGGGTCATGTGGCTACTCTTCCTTCAACATTTTGAGAAGCTGCCCCTTGGTTTCCACAATAGCTGTCCCCTTCTGCCCCCCGACCAGCCCTGTGCAGGGGCTCCCTCTTCTCCTCCTCCTCTCCAGCACTCGCTACCATGGTCTTGTCACTGAAGCCATCCCAGTGGGTAGAGAGAGCTCCTCATTATGCTTCAGATTTGATTTTTCTAACAAGCAATGATATCGGATATCTTGTAAATGCTGAGGAGGAGACACTTGTGTATTTTATTTGGATAACAATCCATACACGTCCTTTGCTGATTTTCAGTTGAAATATATGTCTTGATTGTGGAGCTTTAAGAATTATTTACAAGTTGCGGGAACGAGTCCTTTATTAGACATAGGACTTGTAAGTCTTTTCTCCCTTTCAGTGGATATTCTCACTTTCTTGATAGTGTCCTCCGGACAACAGCAAATTCCACAGACGTTGGCTTGTCTGGATTAATGTCAGAATGAGAGAGAAGACCAACCCTTAAAGCAGAGTAGGTATGATTGTACAGTTGGGGAACTCCTGGTCCTTCCTGCAGCTTTCCTTCTTAGCTCTTGGGGTGCACCCTCTGCGATGGGATTGAATTGAGCCATGATTGGCTCCAAGCCCTTTGAGGTCTCCTCTGCCTGTCTCATTCTAAACATTTTTCTGCAGATGAAATCATCCCACATCTACACCTCATTCCCTTCCTTTCTTTCTTTTAATTTTTTTGTAGTCATAGATGGAAAGCATACCTTTATTTTATGTTTATTTTTACGCAGCACTAAGGATTGAACCCAGTGCCTCACACATGCTAGGCAAGCATTTGCCACTGAGCAATGGACACAGCCCCTCATTCCCTTCCTTTCTAAAATGCTCTAAAAATCTGAAAACTCCAAGCTTTCATCATTCCTTCAGATCAAGGGGCTTACATCCATCCTCGCTGCAGATGGGACGCATTTTCCAGCTTGCTGGACATGTGTCACGCGTCTAGACCCTCGGCATGGAGTGACCTGTCCTTCCCTCTCTCCCAGACCCCGGGACTCCCCTCCCCAAAGTGAACTCCAGCCTCCACCTCGGCTCACCCGGTCCCTCCTTCCTCCCACCCTGTACTTCTCCAAGTGGGCCCGGATGCGGCTACAGCTCCACCCCACCCCAGGCCTTTGGGGCTCACAACTGCTGCTCACATAGTCAGGAAATTAAGAAAAAATACAATAAAAAGTCATTCAACCCACACATCCTGCTCAGGAAAAATCCATCTATTGTTCTTTCCTAGGCAACATCCTTAAAGCTCTCATTTTCACAGATTTTATCACATCTGCCCCTAGAGGCCAAAGTTTCTCATTAATATACAGTGATCCCCAGAGTGTGTTTGGTTTGGTTTTCTGCTGCCAAACCTAGGCGGAGGTTGGAAGTTAAAGCCGACTCCTGGCATTCATCACACTGTGCGTTTATCCATCCATCTCCCCATCCTTTACCAACTCACTTTTTGATGGGAAAGAGTTCAAACCACACACACCCATCACTCCATTGCTCACAGTGATACCTCAAATCATTTAGCCATCAGTTCACCAATTATAATCACAGTGCAAATTGATTTGCAAGTACTACATATTCCAATTTGCATATCTGGTGTCAAAATCTTAGTCATTTCCCATCTTACACTGTTCCCTTCAGTATCTACTCACTATCTACCTATGAAGCTGCTCTGCGGTCAATACCTCCTGCTGTCACTCAGAAGATTTCAGAAAATGCCAATGATAAACCACTTCCTGAAAGCTAGCATGTGTCCAAATTCTCCAGACTTTAGCAAAAATTATTTCCAAAATCAATCAAATACTTTGAAGGAAAAAATGCACATAGTGACATTTGTACATGACAGGTAGAAATCAAGAGGCCTGCTCAGAATCTGCAAGTGGAAAATAGCCAAAGTTCTCAAGTAGCTGAAGAAAAAATGTGTCTAGTCCCTCTGGGAAATCAAGAACTAAGAGAATGTGTCACACAAATATTCTTCCTCAGTCTGGACAGTAACCTTTGGTTAGATATTTATAACACATAAATTATCAAAGGACTCCTCAGTTTATACCCAAAGGACTTTTAAAATTCAGCATACTACAGTGACACAGTCACATCGGTGTTTTTAGCAGCTCAATTCACAATAGCTAAACTATGGAACCAACCTAGGTGCCCTTCAACAGCTGAATGGATAAAGAAAATGTGGAACATTTACAGAATGGAATCATTACTCAGCTATAAAGAAGAGTGAAATTATGGTATTAGCCAGTGAATGGAGTGAATGGATAGAACTGGAGACTATCATGCTAAGCAAAATAAGTCGGTCCCCAAAAAACAAAAGTCAAATGTTCTCTCTGACATGTGGATGCTGATCCATAACAAGGGAGGGTAGGGAGGGGAGTATAGAAGTTCACTGGATTAGACAAAGGAGAATGAAAGGGAGGAAGGGAGGAAGGGGATAGGAAAGAGGGCAGAATGATTCAGACGTGACTTCCCTATGCTCATACAGGATGCAAGACCAGCGTAACTCCCATCATGTTCAACCACGGGAGTGGGACCAAGATCGTAATGGGTTGCACCCCATGTATGTATAATATGTCAAAATACACCATACTGTATTTTGACAATATCTCTAAGAACAATAAATTTTAATAATAAAAAAGAAATTACATGACTAATAAAATGTATTGATAAAAGATCTCTAAATATGAGCTAGGCAAAATACAAAGTGTCTATAAACAGGAACTCCAAACTCAGAAAACAATATTAGCACCTTCATTTATAGAAAAATAAAATTAAATTTAAAATATTTCCAGTAACCCAAGGTCAACAGAAGTGGAAGTTCAGGGATACAAGCAGGTCTGACTCCAAAGTCAAGTTTATGAGCACTAGAGGGGGTCTTCAAGTCACTTGGACAGCCACTGTGGGCATCTGTGCGTTTGATCTACCACGTGCGTCCCCAGCCAAGGTGGAAGCTCCAGGAGTGGGGCAGCTTCGCCCCTGACTGCACCTCAGCCCCTAGAGCAGAACTGGAACTAGTAGTGCCCATCAACTTCTGCCAGGACAAGGACTTGCTTTGAATCCAACAGTGTAGCAAGCTTCCCACCATCATCTGGTCATTCGTGGGAGGGTAAGAACTAATGCAAAAGGAGATTCAGAGGAAACTCCCAACTGAGTAAGGAAAGACTGAGACTCAAAGTTTGCAAGACTAGGAAAGATGTTTAAAGTGTTCTGCTCTTGCTTTATCATTATTATTAGTATGTATCAGACAAAGCTGCTGCTGACTTGATAGCAAGCATCAAGTTTGGGCATCTTGAATGCATGGGAGTAGCATGATCTTCTTGGCTCCAGGTTCTGACCCTATTTCTTGACTGCTCTGGCCATGGTCTCCTGGCAGCCCCTGGCTCTTGCTGTGTGCTCCAGCTCACACGTGCCTGGCTTTCTCGTTCTCCATGGTTAGCTCTAGCTTGGTGTGGGTTCCACTGCAGCCCTAGAGTCTCCCATCTACTAGCATCAGAGGTGGTTGCCTGCAGATCTGCATGGGATGCAGACTCGCTCAGTCCCAAAGCCTGTACCTGCCGAGTGTGCCTTCACTACAGGTGTATCCAATCAGATCTCAGCCTACTGTTCCAGGAAATCCCTTCGGTGGATGGGGTGGGGGTTGGGAGGGAGCTGGAAATTCTGGCAAAGAAAATGATGCCGCTCAGAATAAATTTAAAAGGAAAGATCACAAAAGAAAAAAGAACTCGAAGTCAGTTGGTCCTGTATTCGAATTCCTCCTCTGGCCCTCATCTCTTTCAAAACAAAAATAAGTGACCCAAGGACCCTAGAATGTCTCTTCCAGCTTCAAAAACTCTTAATAAAGTTTTGTTCTCAGGTAAACACAAATGTTTTGTGCCAAACTCAACAAAAATAAATGACTTCTATCTTTAAACTTAGCTCTCTTCTATCAAGTTCAACCATCATCTATCGGTCACCAAAAATCAGCCAGTAATGGTTTCCTCCAGCACTATAGACACGGTTTACAGATCATGGCTCCGTGTATTCTCTCTTTCAGGCTTCTTTAACAGAAAAGAGGTCATTTTGAGATGGATAGTCCTTGTTGAAGCAGCATCTCAAACCCAGAGCTCTGCAGGATCCCAGTAAGATTACAAATCCACCGTGGCAGAACGGAGGAGTCAGCAAGTGGACGGACTGGCAAACCAGAGCAGGTGCAGCTCAGGGAAAGGTGCTCAAAGCCATCTTCCTAGAGGTCAGCACAGTGCAGGACAAGCAGAGGTTTTGTACTGAAGACTGGGGTTCGTGGCCCCCTTCAATCCTAACCCCAAGGCCATATATTGGGAGGCAATGAGGTCATGATGGTGCAGCCCTTGGCATGGGACTGGACCCCACACAAAGATGCACAGGAGGGCAGCCTCAGCCCTCCACCCTGTGTAGCACTGCAGGAAGACAGCTGTCCATGAGCCAGGAAGCCATCTTGATCCTGGACTCCCCAGACTCTGAACTGTGAGGAGCAGATGGGTGTTGTTGAAGCCACCCATGCATGGCATTCTGTTTCAGCAGCCTGAGCAGACCAGGACATCTTCACACGAGACAAGCCCTGGAGGGCTATTTGTGACATCTTAGATAAGAGACAAGCCACCCAGCATTTATTACTTGTGGACACTAAGAAATAGCCACAAGATTTTACATCAATTGTATAATGTATTCACAGGTATGTGTGTTCCATGACACTGTTTCAGAGCATGTGAGCTAACCAAGTAGAAGACGTTCTCTCATCTTTCCTGGCTACAGATTTGAGATGTGGTCTCCTGTTTCCAAACTTGCTATGCTACCTTAGAGTGGAATCCTCCAGCACAGCACACAAGGGCCGCTCCTGCTGTAGCAGATAACTCTGCAAGTCTGCGTGTAGACCACTGGGCCCGCTGACAGAATGGGACGGCTCTGGACTCCCTAAGCCCCTGTTAAGTGTTCTCGCCTCTCATGCAACTGACATTAGAGGCACACAGTTCAGAAAGCCACAGGGCGTCTGAGGAAGACCCTAGGGGCTGCCCGAGCAACCCGGCATTCTATTTCATGCCTCACGGGTCCAGAAAAGCAAGAGGCCAGAGGAGCTTGCTGAAACTTGTCTCTCTGCAAGGTGAGGAAACAGGCCATATCTGGGAAGCAGCCCCTGGAGAAGAATGCTCTTGGACAAAGGAAACTTTCTAGCACCAAGCCTTGCACCAGGATCTTTGAGAACTTTGCTTCATTTCCCATATCTGATCCCAGCCTGTTCCCCTGGGATACTTCCGTATGAGAATTCACATCCTCAAAAATTGTGAGCAGAGTGCTTTGAGCAGGGTCATCAGTGTTGAGAACTGGCCATCTGCATTTTCCAGGATGTGCTGGACAGGCTGGGCCCACTGTGGCTAATTCCCACTTCCACCTCCCATGCCACATTCCCAACAGTGAAGCCCACCTGTGTTGGTTTCCTGTGGCTGCTATAACAAATTGCCAGAGACTGAATGGCTTCAAACAGCACATATTTATTCTTTTGCCCTTCTAGAGGCCTGAAGCGGCCATTACTCAGCTACTCTCCTCCCTGCAAGTCAGTCGAGGGAAAGGCAGAGGCGTAGGAGAGGAGCGTACACACAGCACACGCTGAGAAGTCTGGACTGCTCAGCTTCGGCTCCTCAACACAGCAGCAAGTAGGGTGTGACTGAGAACTGGAAATCCAGGCTGATCCAGAACCAACTCTCAGGCTCAGGGAGGGAGCTGGTCTTTAGTGAACCCCTTCCAATCCCCACCCACTGCAGCAACAGGGACTCTGACCGTTTCCAGAGGGCAGGTCACTTTTTTCCCTAAGGCACCTCAGACCAACCTTTCCAAGGCAAAACTCATGGCCCATCACCTGTTGCAGAATGTACTGGAGGGTCTGCAGTCCCTCAGGTGACATTCGAACTGCCCCCTGCTCTTAAAGCCCTTCGCAGTCTCAAGAGCGGCAGGATCCACTGGCAGGGAGCTGAGCGGCGGTCTCTGCTCTCTGCTTTCGCATTTGCAGCTGCCAACAGGGCATGTGGCTGCATGTTGCGGAGGGAGGGCTCAGGCTGCAGAGCAACCCTGGCTAAAGTCGCCTCCCTCTCCTCACAGCATCCCCCGCTACCCTGAGAATGTCTGCCTGTTATTTTGCGGTTTTAACTTTATGTGTTTTGAGGCTCTGTTATTAGGTACATAGATAGATTATATTCCACCTTGACCAACTAAAAAACTTCAGTAGGTGCTACTTACTTAGACTTGTCTTAGTTGGTACTATTTATGGGAGCATAGTTTTAATTTAAAATCTGCATCTATGTGTATTTGAATGTGTCATAAATTTGTATGTGTTGTAGTTAAAAATGTGTTGGTCTGCATACCCCTTGAAATGCTCTGAAGAAGCCCCAGGGTGCATACCACTCCTTAAGAAGCCTTAGAAAAATTAATAATCTTTCATTTTTTAAAGTAAAGTGCAGTCTATTTATATAAGCCCACTTAGATCAGCAAAGATTCTGAGGGCTTTTGTAAAAATAAAGACAGGATAATGAAATCAGTAGCACAGCAGCTGGGAAGAGGCAGAGGAGGGTAGAAAAGCAGAGCAGTCTGGGCCCTGCAGGCACGCTATAAGGGTCAGCGAGACACAGCCCCACATGCCAGTTCTGTAGGAAAATGAGCAGAACACAGAAACATGACTGTGTAATAAACATAAAAATAAATTCAAATAAATTCAGTGTTCAGAAAGAAGTGTCATGTTCTCAATGACAGACAAGCAGGAGTCTCTGGCCTGAGTCCCCACAAGGACACATTGTAATGCTGGCTTCCTCAGTGGCCTGGGCATACAGAAGACAACCACCACGGTGTCCTATGGTCCCCGGGGCCTGGATTGATGGTGTAAGGCCACAGTCCAGGGCACCCAAACAAAGCCCAACGAGGTGGAAGAAGCCCAGTAGGGCAGTGTGAGAAGAGTTCCCCGGGCCTCTTCCCTGTACCTGTACCGCTGAACCAAGACAGGCTGTGGGGTGTTTATGGCAACTGTCCTGCTGAAGGGAAACCTTCCACAGAGGCGATTTCTGTCGATGGAGCTCTGATGAGCCCTCGGTGGCAGAGAGCTTCGAGCTGTCCCCTGCAGTGCCTGGAGGAGGCTATTCCACCTTCCCAGGCTCAAACTCGGTTAGTCCAGCTCTGGGCAAGTTGGAAATCCATCAGGGAAATCTGAGACACTTGACCGGGTTGTAGTCTTGAACCAAAAGCTGGAGGGGAATGTGACGCAGGGAGACTGAAGGCTGGTCTTGACCTTGGTCCAAGCCACCCAGTCCTGTCTGTCCCGCCCCTCTTCCTTCTTTCCTGAAGTCAGCCCTGGGAGATATTGCGAGCCCCTCTTTCCCACCCTGTCTTTCCTTGATCCTACAAGCAATAGCTGGGTCGATGTTTGGAGGAGGAGGGTCAAGCCGAGCAGGTGCCTCGGCACCGTTCCCACCTGTCCCGGAGACAACTCCGCAGCAGCCATCGGTCTGTATTTGTGTTTCTGCACACTAGCGCACACACAACCCTCGGGACACTCACACACACCCCACGCCTTCCCACACCAACACTTTCACCAGCACACTCTTCCTGGTAAAGGACAAGCTGCATCTGTCTGTAACCCACCCCGTCTGCTTCTGCCGTTCGCCCTGAAGACGCTTCTCAGCTGCCTTCGTCCTCACAGACCCAGCGTGAGTGCATCTCCCACTTCATTTTATCTTGCGCTACGCTGAATCTCCAATGTCACAGGCGAGTTGCATCCTCTGAATTGAGGTGTCCCTCAGAACGCAGCCTTCTTTGGGAGTAGAGGTTGTTGTTGTTGTTATTGATTTTGGTACTGGGAATTGAATCCAGGATGCTTTACCACTAAGCCACACCCCCAGTCCTTTGTTATATTTTATTTTGAGACAGGGTTTTACTAAGTTGCTTATGGTCTGGATAAGTTGCCAAGGCTGGCTTTAAACTCATGGTCCTCCTGCCTCAGCCTCGCAAGTGGCTGGGATTACAGGCATGCACCACTGCACCCAGCTGGAGGTAGGGTCTTTAAAGAGATAATCATGCCAAGTCGGGGGTCCTTAGGTGGACCTTAACCCAGCAAGACTGCTGTCCTCATAGACAGGGGAACTCAGCACACACACAGAGGAAACATCTGTGAGCACGAGGGCGGAGATCGGGTGCTGCCTCTACAGGCTGAGGACTGCAGCCACAGAAACCAGGGGAGAGGCCCAGGCTGGACTCTCCTCACAGCCTCAGAAGGAACCAGCCCACGGAGACCTTGATCCTGGACGACAAATCTGTCATTTGAGCCATCAGGCTGCGGGAGTCAGCGTCTGTGAGCGCAGAGGGGCTCTGCGGGCAGGGACAACGAGGAGGGCGTCCTGATCTCCAGGACAGCCTCGCTCTCAGGGGCAGCGAGAGCTGAAGGAGAGCAGGGCGGGAGCCAGGAAGCACAGAAGAGCCCTTGGCCAGAGGGAAGAGCGGGAAAGGGCCCAAGGCAGCATCCTGCTCGGCAGGTGAGAGGCCGCCAGGAGGTCAGGGCCGGGGCTGGAGGGGTGAGTCCGGTCCAGAGCGCTGTGCTGTGTTCTCCTGGACCACTGACCCGTGTGTGAGCAAGCAGGGAGTGAGGGTGGGTGAGGGGAGGGCTGTGGAGCACACACTCGCAGTAGGGAGTGAGGCCACGCCCTCGTGAGCAAGCGCGGGCGCACACACATGCACACCAAAAAACAACAGGAAATGAGGCCACCCCCCTGTGTACAAACACTACACAAAATAATAATGATAACTTCAGAGAATGAGGCCACTCCCCACTTGGACACACACACAGACACATAAAAATAAATAAATAAATAAAACTAACTAATTTAGAAAATGAGGCCATGGGTGATATGATGGCTTGGCATAACCTTAATTTTGTGCAGCGCAATTCACTTTATTCAAAGTTGAAAGAGAATTCCTGTGT
This sequence comes from Sciurus vulgaris, assembly GCF_902686455.1. NCBI lineage: Eukaryota > Metazoa > Chordata > Mammalia > Rodentia > Sciuridae > Sciurus > Sciurus vulgaris. The sequence goes on along the minus strand of NC_136466.1, from coordinate 168,903,974 downwards.
AAGGGAAGAACCAGTCAGTCTTCTGTAACAGAATCTTGAAATGGAGAGGTCATCGAAGTGAGCCCCTTAATGTTACAAGCCAGAAAACTGAGAGCCCAAGAGTTTAACCAGCTCTCCCGAGGTCACCTAGTGGGGCCTGCAAAGCGGGACTGGAAGCCCTGGCCACCAGTGTCTGTCTTCCTCGCCAGGCTGTCTGCCCTCACATAAGCCCCTCAGGGGCCCTGTTTCCTATTGCCCACTGCCCATGGACACCATGATGAGGAGCCTCAGGTTGGCTGCAGGACCCAGGTACCCGCTTCTCACATCCCAAGGGCCAACCCCTGCCTTGGTGACTCTGCTGCCCACAGAACCCTGTAGAGGCTCCAGGGTGGACTCTCAGTGGACCCACGTGCACCCTCCCCTCCGGAGGGCCCACGTGCACCCGTGGGAGATGTTGGAAGGAAGGAAAGTTGGGCGGCTCTGCAACAAGCAGGCTGAGGGCCATCGGGCAGGAGGCAGGGCACAGGCACTGGAGCCTCTCCGGGGTGCGGGGCCCTAGGTGGTGAGTGCAGAGGGCAGTGGGGTGTGAGGGAGTGCACGGGGCTGTTGGACACCAGCACACCAGCCAGAGAAAGATGGCTGAGTTCCCTGGCCCTGGCAGGACCATGGGCGCTTCCCAGGCTCGGCTCTGTGGCCTCCTTCAGCGTTGCCCCGGGAGACGTGGCACACATCTCCATGCCCCAGTGTCCACGCTTGTCTCAAGGGACATCTTTTCTTTTCTATGTGCCCATGCTCCCATTCCCAGGCCGTGGGTCCCTGTGCTCTGTGCCCCAAGACCCTGGCAACGACTGTCCAGATGAGTGACGAATGGGCTCACCAGGCTGACTGCTGTTTACAGATCAGCACCAAGCATCCATCTGGATCTGAATGCTGGGGTCTCTGCCACCCTGCAGGGCAGTGTAAATAGCACGTGTACGCTTGCTGGTCAGACCTCTCAGCTCTGCTGATGCCTCGCTGGCACTCAGCCTGCGGCCCTGGAGCAATGGAGCCTGGGTTGCCGTGCTTCACTACAGCCCAGGACCTTGTGCCAGTGACTTCTGCCTCAATAGGCCCAGAAGGGCTTCCACCCCGGGTGGAGGTGGGTTCCCTGGATGGTGAAAGCACCTCTTTCCACGGTCTCATGCCACCGGGCAGACAGGCTCAGGGTGCTCATCCTGACCATTCCCCAGTAGCCAGGGACCTTTGTTGCGGGAAATGGGTCCTGTCTATTCCCCTGGTTAGGACAAGCATGCCGTTGGTTCTGTCCCATTTTCACTTTGCTCCTACAAGAATAACTCCCACAGAAATCTGATAGAACTGAGCACAAAGCCAGTCTCAACTCAAAATCCGCCAGTGTCCTAAGGCTTGGCCTGCAGCACTCAGCAGAGAGCTTCCCAGGCCTCCTCCCTCTGGGTCTCGGGCTCTCCTGCAGCTACTCTTGTGTTCACCTGGCTGCAGGGTCCCTGACCTCTGTTCCCAAGTCTGCCACCTGTCCAACCAGCCACCTACCAGTTCACAAAGCTTGATGAGCTCGGTCAGCTGTTTTCTCTACCATTTTTACTTTTTTCAGGTCCCATTATTTTTTGTTTTAATTGTGAAATATTCTGAACACATAAACAGGATGCGTAGCTGCACCTTGCCTCAGACCCAGCGCACTGCACAGAAGCCAGGCCTTTGGGATATGGTAGGGAGTCTGAACCCTAAGTCTGCCCCTTTGGGGGGAATGCTGACCCTCGTTTCTGCTCCCCCTGAGGCCGCTAGGCAGGCTCAGTCCTCCTGCTAGCTGCGGGGAGAGAAGAGCTGCACAGGGCCCCACCACGACAGCTCAGCACAGGAGCCCCTGACGCTCCAGGCTGGGGTCCCTTCTGCAGTGAGGTAGACGGAGGGGGCCAGGCGAGAGATCCTGACAGGGGAGACCCATGACACCTCCACCCCCACTGACCGTAGCAAAGTCCAGAGACGCGAGAGGTCAGGGCTCTGCTTCGTAAGCCCGGATCTTCCCTGGGAAGGCAGGCCTCTCACATCCTCCCCAGCCTTTCCCTGCGGAGGCACTAGCTAGTCCACCTGGGGCTCAGCTTCAGAAACCACTTGACGTCCCCCGGCAGTGCATCGCTGCGACGTGGAAAACAGCCACTGCATCAAACTCTGGTTATGTTTTGAGGTCACTTTACTTTTCTGTTAAACATTTGCAAATCATTCCACAGTGCCACCCAGCTCCTTCCCTCTCTCCCAGTGGGGTCCCTGGCTCTGACCTTTCCCCAGAGAGCTCGTCTGCTTCTTCCCCGGAGGTGAGTCAGGTTCCCGTCCTCCCTGCAGCCACGCCTGCCTGGCCAATGAGGGCCACCAGCCAGGTCCACTAGGGGAGGACAGGCCGCTGTCCACTGCAGTACTCGTGGGGTCCCACAGCCTGTCCTCACTTGCCCCATGTCGTGCTGGGGGAGAACACTCTGGGCTGGCGTGAGGCAAGCCCTCCAATGTCTGGAAAGTGAGGAGCAGGTGAAGAAGTCAGCCACTGTTTGGGCTGGAGTCGGGCATCGGTTGTCACAGCAGCCTGGGTGGCATCCTGAGGCACAGGGAAGATGGGGGACTCGACCGTGAGCGTGAGAGGAGAGAGGCCAGAGTAAGAGAGGAGAGGGACAAGCACACAGAAGTGCAGCAGGCGGGGAGGTGTGGTCTGAGTGGCAGGGACAGGGGAGGAGGGCCTTCTCACGTTGGACTGAAGTGGACAGCGGCCACATGGATGTACCCGGAAGAGCGTGAGCACGGTTGTGGGTTCCTGCAGGACCTCGTTCCCAGCTCGCTTTCTGCATTTGCCTCTCATTCTCCTCTGTGAAGTCATCCAGGACCCCGCACAGAATGTGAGTCTCACTCACCTTCTTCCCTGATGGTCAGTCACAGGAGAACCAGGAGCTTTCAAGATGAGTAGCAGAACCAAAAGCGTGTGTGTGTGTGTGTGAGTGTGTGTGTGTGTGAGTGTGTGTGTCTGAGTGTGTGAGTGTGTGTCTGAGTGTGTGTGTGTGTGAGTGTGTGTGTCTGAGTGTGTGTGTGTCTGAGTGTGTCTGTGTGTCTGTGTGTGAGTGTGTCTGAGTGTGTGTGCGTGTGTGTCTGAGTGTGTGTGAGTGTGTGTGTGTCTGAGTGTGTATGTGTGTCCATGTGTGAGTGTGTGTCTGAGTGTGTGTGTCTGAGTGTGTGTGAGTGTGTGTGTGTGTCTGAGTGTGTGTGTGAGTGTATGTGTGTGTCTGAGTGTGTCTGTGTGTCTGTGTGTGAGTGTGAGTGTCTGAGTGTGTGTGCGTGTGTGTCTGAGTGTGTGTGAGTGTGTGTGAGTGTGTGTCTGAGTGTGTGTCTGAGTGTGTGTGAGTGTATGTGTGTGTCTGAGTGTGTATGTGTGTCTGTGTGTGAGTGTGAGTGTCTGAGTGTGTGTGTCTGAGTGTGTGTGAGTGTGTGTCTGAGTGTGTGTGAGTGTGTGTCTGAGTGTGTGAGTGTATGTGTGTGTCTGAGTGTGTGTGTGTGTGAATGTGCTTCTGGTGCTCCACTCAGGCCCCAAGCAGCTCAGCACTGTTAGGGTGTAATGTGGACAGTGTGGGACAAAGAGAAGAAGCCCCTGGAACACACTGATGTGCCCACCGTCAGGAGGACCGATTGGTGGGCACTGCCTGGCGTCCCTACCCTCGGCCCCTCAACTAAGAAAATGGTTTTTCCCAACTAAATCCCCATAAGGCCAGTCGTGACCCTGTGCCTCTATCATGGGACAAAGCTACTTCCTAAGGGGCTCGAGGTACACTGACGGTGGAGTGCGAGGGGCTCTGTGCATGCACATGAGAGGAGACGGTTGCCAGCTGGACACGGAGAGAGTCTGGCCTTGCTTAGGCCTCCCTGTCGCCACTCCCCACCTGGTGGGAAGCACAGCCCCGACCCCTTCTCACCTACCAGGGTGCTTGCTCCTAAACCCACAGCTGTGGAAGCGTTGGTGTGCACACATTTACGTCCGGCTTTGCTTGCAATAGTCGGTGTCCGCAACAGTCGGTGTCCGCGACAGTCCTCCCTGCTGCCCAGAGTGACGGCGCACCTCCCCGGCACCAGCTCCATGCCTCCGTAGCAGGGTTTGCTGTTACGGAAAGGTGAGTACCAACAGCATCCCAGCCCAGCGTGACAGCGGCAGCTTGGGCAGAGGGTGGTGAGGAGTGGGAAACTCGGTAGAACTGAGCATGCGTTCAGGAGACCACGTGCAGCATGGTGACGGTTCCCAGCCTACTGTGTACTTGAAAACTGCTGAAGCGAGTGGAGAAGCGTTCTGGGCACACAGAAGGGCTCATGGATACGCAGCAAGGTGTGCAGGCTGGCCTGACAGGGCCACGCCACAGTGTGCACAGAAAGCAAAGCACCAGGGTGCACATTGAATACGTGCATAAGAATTTTAGTTGTCAACTATAAACAAATGAATTCAGCCCCAAAAAACAAGAAATAAACACCCATGAGCCTGGACAGCAAAGAATGAGAGTCCACATCTGGAGACCATGTCACTAGCCCAACAACACTGATGGGGGGTTCCCTGGGGATCCTCTGGAAGTCAAAATCCTGATTATAAACAATTCAGGAAAAATAAAAAAGGCCCTGAGGACATCTGCCTTGTTGAAAAGGCTTTATCCACAAGATATAAGGCTATAAGATTAACAAATATCCCCAAGAAAGTAAGCTTGTTAACCTGGAAAAGCAAAGAGAATAAAGAAAACGGGCGTTCCCAGCAGCACCCTGGGTCATGGCTGCCACCTCCAGTCAGGGGCTGCAGCTGCTCCAGCCAGGTCTGCACACATCCAGTCTGTGCTCTCAAAGATGCCCACTGCTCCCAAGTGCCTGGGCCCACAGCAAACCTGTCACGTCGCCACTTTTACCTGAGGATACTAGACTCATAAGATACTCACAGGGTTCGAGATCGGAGACAAGACTGAACATACGTTCAGGGAGGGCAGGGCTGGAGGTGGGCCAGTGGCTTCACTGGCCTTGTCTACCTTCTGGATCACCCAGGAAACTTCTGAGAGAGCCTCAGAGCTGGCCAGCACGTGCACACGCCACAAGGGGCAAACAGCTTCGTGACACGGAGGCTCCTGGGCTCAGGGACCTTCTGGGCTTTTCCCTAAAAGCCTCTCCATGTGGCTTTTGACCTGTGTCCTTAATAATAAGCCAGTGATTCTAAGCAAAGTGGTCTTGTGAGCTCCATGAGCCACTACGGCACATTGCTGAACCTGAGTAGCCATCTGGGAACCCCGGCACATGGCCACTTGGTCACTAGTACCCGTGCCCAACATCCGTGACTGGCATCACAAGCAAGAGCAGCCTTGTGGGAGCCCTAGCCTGTGGGAAGTGATGCTGTGTCTGGTAAGTGGCATGTCAGTCAGTGTCCATTGCCATGACAATTTATAAGGAGGCAAGTTCTAACGGGTTAAGGGTTTCAGAGGTTTCAGTCCATGGGAGGTTGACCCTTTGCCTCTGGACCTGTTGTGACGCAGAATATCATGGCCAGGAATGTGTGCTGGAGCAAAGCTGATCACCTTGTGGTGACCAAGAGGGAGAGAGAGAGGAAGAGGCTGGGCCACAGCCTCCCCCTCAAGGGCGTGCCCCCAATAACTTCCTTCCACTAGGCTCCACCTTTTAAAGGTCCCACACCTCCACGCAGAGCCTTCAATACAGGGCCTTTGGGGTGCTCACAGATCCAAAATATAGCAGACGATGTCAGAATTGAAGTGAATCACTGGACACCCAGTTAGCGTCAGAGATTCAGAAATGAGGTTGGCAAAGACATCGGGCAATCGGCGTCACGGAGGAAAAACTGAGCGTTTTCCCTGGAATGGTGTGAGAGATGCTGAGAGAATCAAGGAAAGCCTCAGAAAGGAGGGGCTCAGCCTCTCTTGCGCACACTCACACACACCCTCTGGTTGCTCTGTCTGTCTGGCCAGATGAGCCAGAGAAAAGGAACGGGAGGGCAAGGAAGGACTGTGCCCGCTCCCCGGGTGGGCACAGTACCTGCACCCTCCCCTCAGGGAACTCGCCAGCCCAGCCAGACGCAGGGCCTGCCCCTCCGCACTGCCTCCTGTCCCCTGTGCGAGGCCAGCCCCTCAAACTCCAGTTGCTGGCCTGGGACTGAAGCCGCCCTCTGTTGTTCTGACGTAACCCTATCCGTGGACGGTGGTCGCCTCTGCACTTCCCGCTGGCTGGGTCCAGACTCCTCTGGCCTGAGCTTTTAGAGAGCTAGCTTGTGTCGCCATCAGGGCCGGGTTTCCGGGAGGTGCAGTCTCCGAGGCGCTGGCCGTGGGTGCGCTGCATGGCACTCACTTGAGGAGCTCTCTCCCCCTTGGCTTCTCAGGAAACAGAGGCACAGATGGGGGTGACAGAGAGCCGACCTGTTCTCCACGCTAAACCCACCAAATGTCTTCCCGACGAAACAGTGAAATTCTCAGGAGTCAGCAGTGGATTCTGAGAGGACATGAGTTGGAAGCACCAGGCACTTTCAAGGCTACCCCTGAGGTCTCCAGTGGACACTAAAATCCACTCCCGTGGTCAACACCCTGGGAACACAAGCAAGAAGAGATGGAGTGTTTCATGATTCCAGTTGAATTCAGCCACACATTTGCCATTGAACACACCACACACACACACACACACACACACACATGGACTTCTGTCAGTATCTTGACATATATATTTCAAAACATAAACAATTATTGTTACATGCATTTACTCACTTGCTCCTCAGAGACACCAGGTGACTTGGGTAGGATAAGATGTGTCTCCCTACCCTGCAGACTAGAAGGGTAAGGCTCAGGTAGGTTAGGTGAGCTGCCCTAGAACTTGTCCAGAGTGGGTGAGGTGAGCTAGGGCCTCTGCCCTCACAAGCAGGGCCACTCTGCAGGGACTGAGTACCCAACGAGCTGGACCTTCATAGAAAGGGGCCTTCAAGCTGTAATGCTAAACTTCCAGCCTCAATGAGCATTGAACTTTAGATCTCTCTTCCTTCATAATAAATGTGCTCACATACTTGTAGGCCAGCGCACACTGGCACACACGCAGGCACACACAATTACCACCACAATAAACATAAAGACAAAGTCTCCTGAGAGAATAATTGCTACCAAAATGTCTTAATCAATGGGCAGCTTGCAGAATTCACACTTCGCTTAGCAGGAAGCAAAAGCCAGAGCAGCCTTCTCCAAAGACAAGTCCATGGGTTGCCAGTTTGGAAAATAGCCCCTTAGAGAATTGTTCGGGGCAGAGCTGAACCATCATTAAAAGCCACAATCCCAGGAAGCCCAGGCGCTTATGGGCTCCAGCCCTCCAGAACCGAGCACGGGCTGCTGGCTCCTGCGCCTGCTCCACGTTCCCACAATTAGGAAATTATCACGTACTCACTGCAGGTGAAATTGGAAAGTACAAAAAAGAAGAAAACTTTACTAATCATACCAGCTGGAAATAATCACTAGCAAACATCTACACATTTCCTTCCAGTCTTTATAAGCTATCCTGGAACCACAGTGTTCTGAATTCCAGGAGGCTGCTCCACTGGATGGTCACCTGCAGGATGGCATTGCATGGAGAGCCTCCCTCTGAAGAGGACTGAGGCCAGCCGTTGCCCAGTGACTCTCCTCTGAGGGGGTAGCTGGGAGCTGCAGGACACACCCACCAGGCTGTGGCTTCCACACTCCACTGCAGGAGAATCCTTTAAAATGCCCTTCATAACTGACAGCCGCCTCTCTGCTAACCCCAGGGTGTCCCCACCGCTGCTAAGTCCCGTCCATGACTTCTCCAGGGAGGTGCTGACGAGCACTGGTTGGCCAGGTCTTGGTTGGCCAGGGGCACTTGACAGCTGGGGAGGAATGGATTTCCCAGCTTCCTAGGCATTTAATTTTGCAGAAAGAGTGTTCTTTCCAAAGGCTGGACATTCTCAAGTGTGCCGAGAGGGCCTAGGGTGCACAGTGCAATCCAGACTTCAAGAAACGGACATGGCTGCACAGCCAGACTAACCACCTTCAGGGCTCCCCTACTGCTGATAGCAGACGCAACTAGAGTCAGCTAGTTCTCCTCCAGCCAGCTGTGGGCAGAGGGGTACACTCTGCTAGAGCTCAGGCTCTCTGCTCCGAGTGCCCCCTTCTTCTTCTTACCCTGAGGATGCTGCCCAGTGTCCAGGGCTTTTGCCCACCTGTGGCTTCTCTCTTGGGTCCTTGCACACTGTCCTGCCAGAGGGACACTTCTGCTGGAGTCTTTCCAGTAGGGATGCGCTGGTGCCTGTCACGGATCCCAGTGACTTTCCTGGTGACTAATGATGGCAACCTCCTTCCCACTTGCTATTCTGCCATCCAAATAGCATCTCTGGAAAGCATCTTATTTTTTAATCTCATCATTTCCTTATTATTGGCAGATAAGACCTTTATCAGATATGAGTTTGCAAGTACCTCTTCCTCTCCTCCGCCTGCCTTTTTATCCCCTTGACACCCCCTTTTGCAGAACTTTGCAATATTGACGAAGTCCAATTTATCTCTCTCTCTCTTTTTAATTTGAGTTGTGATTTGGGGGACATCATTAGAGATCTTTGCCTAACCCAAGGCACAGATATTTTCTCCCTTGTGTTCTTACAGAAGTCCTGTGTTACTGGGCTGGATGTTCACCTATGATTCATTTGAATATACTTTTTGTGCAAGATGTGAGGTTCCTCTTTCACACAAGGATGTCTGGTGGTCCCAGCAGCATGTATTGAAATAACTCTTATTTTTATTTTTCGTATTACATTGTATAGCTACACATCTCTAGACGAGGTGCTTCATGTGTACATTTGCATTTAATCTTCTCCAACTCTCTGAGGTATAGGGGTGGGTGGTCCTTCCGGTCCATGACAGACAGGAGAACTGGGCAGAAAGCATGTGAGTGCTTGCCCAGGCTCACCCAGTCACTAAAAAGCAGACCAGAGCCCAAATGCTGTGTGGCTTGCCCCACCTCCAGGGCTCTGTAGGTCATCCTCCTTCTTGAGGAGGACAGAGATGTGGCCCGGCCAAGGCAGCTCTTTGTCCTATGAGCATCAGTGGCTTCAAACCTCAGCAGCTCCAGGAATGCCCAGCAAGGCAAGCCCTGTTGCCAGCTCATCTTGGCTCAATGTCCAAATGTGTACTTACCGTATAAGCCCCTCGGTCACCTCGACTGGCACAGAACAGCCTCCCTTCACACTTCCAGGCCCTGCAGACCAAGGGATCACGGAGAGGAAGCAGGTAGAACCACGAGCGCCCTCTAAGGTCAACAGACACTTAACGGAAAGAAGAGGTGTTCAGATCAAAACAGAGGTGTCCTCCTCCCAAGCCAGGACTTCACTTTCAAAAGAAAGGAAGTTGGTCTCACCAGGACAAGCATCTTGACGTGGCCCCGCCCATATACCCATCTCGATGGCAAAGCCAGAGGACTGGTATTTTGTTGCATTTGGGGCTTCCTCATCCTCTTCCAAACATTGGTTTTGGACAGCCTGCTAAACCCACTCCTATCTGATCTAACCCTTTGTAAGGTCATGACCATCCCAATGGTCTTGTGTTCCTTTTAAGTTCTCAGTAAATAAACACAGTCTGGCACGGCAGCCCCCTGCGGTATGACACACCAGTGCTCCAGCTGCCTGTCATCAATCACAGGATGAGGAAACACTGCTGATTTGAATATGGTTTTGTAATTCTACATGTTTCTGATATTTCTTTACTTAAGAAAACCATGGACTCAGCTATTTAAAAATTACTTTTCATCTTAGGTTACTCTAGAGAAATGTGGCCCCATGAAGCCTTAGAAATTCATGAGATCTTTAATTTTAGCTCTTTGATTAGTGGAAAGGAAACATAACTAACATTAACCACTGATATCACCCCCTGTGGGATAAAAGTGTGTTTAGCATTGGACCCAACCCATTGACTGATCGTTTTTCTTTTTGCTTGGGAACATAAATTGCTTTATCTGATTGTTGCGATTTGATCACAGTGTGGATGGCATGCTTCTGTCAGTCCGTGTTCATACTTCCCTGTCTGCTCCGACTTCAGCCTTGACCGGCAGTACCTGGTTATGTGTACCTTTCCTGTATGCCTTCACATTGGCAGTGATCAGTTCTTCCATGGTACATCAGGCCTCCACAGTGGTGCAAGCTGCTCTTACTGACCTGGTGTGGGCCCCAGGGACTCTGGACTGGAGCAGCTCGGGTGCATGACACACTGCTAGTGACCAGCCAGAATCGCATCACCGTTCCAGGTTGTGTTCTGACTCCAAGAGTCCAGCTGCTAGGAGTTCTGATCGACCCTCTGCTCAGGTGCCCCCAGTTCCTCACTGGTCCCAAAGTCTTCCTCCCAAGGTGCAGTGATGGCTTCCATCCCTCAAAGCTTCATTTGTGCTTCTAATTCCACGTTCCTTTCAGATCTTCAAAAGGAATTAACTTTGACCTTAGAGAAGGGGAGAAAGCAAGATGTGTGACTTCCATATCATACTAGGTGAATTCCCTGACAGAATGAAAAGCAAACCCACTAAGAACATGAAATCATGAATGAAGGAAGGAATGAACAGATGGATGATGGATGGATGGATCCACAAAACTCGATACTGCTAGCAAACCAATTTTATTTTAATATGGGCAAAATATTTGGAAGTTAAAGTCACAGAGGTTTAAATTACTCAATAAGCAGAAATTTGAAGCCAAAAATGAGCTTTTATTTTTCTTTGAAAATCAAGTCACCAAATTTCACAATCATTCTTATGATGATAAATTAAGTTGAGCATTACTAAATTCTAGAAAATATGCCAAGGTTCAGGCGTTATAAATTATTTGTAAGGTCCCTGGATTAGATGTACATTTTTTAATTTTAAAAATCTTCAAAAATGAAGTACTAATGATAGTTATAAAATATACTTCTGTGTGTGTGTGTGTGTGTGTGTGTGTGTGTGTGTGTGTGTGTGTGTGTAGACTCCTTAGAAATCACTTAAGATAACAATGCTCCATTTAATCTATGCAGGATACAAAACATAGTTACTTCAGATATGCCAGGTCTGCAGATTTAAGACATCTCCCCATGGAAAGATGTGGACTTTGCTACCTTAATTTTTTCACCTACTGGACTCTCTCCCAAAGATAAACTTCTGGACTTTTCTCAAGTTGGAGACCTTGAGGTCAAAAGGGATGGTATTCTTGAGAAACTGGAATGAGTGATACTCACCAAATTTGTTTAAAATATAAACATCTTACGATCATGAAACAGACCAGTTTTGGACAGGAGATATCTCCACACCTAAAAGCAAAATAAACTAGCCCAAGTACACAAACATAACGCCCAGGGTGATCAGGGAGGCATGAAAAGCTTTCTCATCCTGCCTCAGATCATAAAAGAAATAGATGTGAACACAGCCCTGCCTACAGTGGAGACCTTCTCTGTGCACGAGGTCCAAGCAGCTGAGGAACCTGGGAAACCTCCGCACTCGTGCAAAGCAGAGGGGAGCTTGGAGACTCGGGCTGTCCACACGGAACAGAGTATTTTGATCTTTCCAAATAATGAAGTAATTTCTTTCAAGATGCATTAAAATGAAGTGTCTACACTCTCTGGCTCTTCCAAGAGAGGATACACGTACACAAGTCATGGAATAAATACCCAGATTTTCAACTGTTTTGAGCTGGACAAGTCGGATGTGGGAGTTGACACCTGGGCTGAGACACAGCCTCTCCTTACAACAATGCCCTGTTTCAAAGGGGACACACAACATGCCCAGTCTGGGATACCTTGCTGTTGGGACTGGGGTTCAACAGCAGAGGTGTGCTTGGCAGATTGCCACAGAGTGCAACATTTCAGGGACCGTATGTGCATGCGACCAATCATCTTAAGCCTGAGCGTCATATAAATTTGCGTTGAGGGCATCAACCCTCCTGTGGGTGTGGGAAGGGACGGACTGACCTGGAACCACACGTGCTGCTCGGAGCCTTCCTTGGTGAAGAGCCAGTTCTGCAGGGACGCCTCTCCAGGTGGACCCAGAAGGACTTGGCCTCCCGGGGGAATTTCAAAGATCAGAGTCCAACCAGCCATCTCAGATCATTCTTTGGCACTGCCCAGCCCACCGCCCTCAGGAGCGTCAAAATTTCTTCTGACATTAGGTGGCAATATAATTTACCACTAGAGTAAAATGAAGACAGAAGATTCACAGCATCGCATTTGTACTTTGCTATTTTTCTTCAGGGAGAAACACTACTTTTCATTGACTTTCTCACCAAGACCTGCATGTCCGAGGAAGTAGATGGTGGAAACTCAAGCAAGATGTGCAGGAGCAATCAGGACCCAGCAAGACGCTTACTGCCCTCCTGGAGAGGGGGCGTGAATGACCTTGTCACATGGGCAAGCACGCTCCCTCCCCTTCACGCAGACGTGCCTCGGCTGCAAGTGTGGGTGCTTCTGGCAATGGAGCAAGGACTCCAGCACGGACTTCCCCTCCACACGCATGCTACCTCATCTTTGAAGAGCAGCCACGCTGCACGCAGAATGCATTGGGGAGATGCTCCATTCCCAAGGGAGACCCAGGGTGTGCTGTGAGCTCGGAGAGTGCTCAGAGATGAGCCCTGCCTGTGAGCTGCCAGAACTTATCTCACTCTGCACTCTGCAGTTCTCTCATCTGTCTGGTTTTCTTGAGTGGCTTTAGTATCCAAGTCTCCTGGAACTTCCAAGGCAGCAAAAAAAAAAAAAAAAAAAAAAAAATCTTTACTAGGGTCTTTCAGGACCTCTGTGCACTGCCTGACCAAGCTCCCAGCCAAGCCCTCGTAGCCAGCAATCTGGCCATCATCCTTCAGGACCACAGCCCTCAATCCCAGGGAAGGAAGGGAGGGCAAAAAAAGAGGTGAGAGGCCCCACCCTCCCCAGGGATGACCAGACCTCCCTACCTTAGGAGCCTCTTTGATGGGGTGCAGGTGGGGAAGGGGCCAGGCTTTTAAATAGCACCAGCCACACCCAAAAATCAATGATAAAGTATTACAGGGTGAGAGCAAAACATTCCAGGCAGGGACCTAAGGGTGGGCTAGGGACAGCCTCCGAGAGGAAAGAGGGTCGGATCTGGCTCACCTCCAGGTCAGCAGGGCCCAGAGAGCACATCATGCTTGGGCTTAGTTCAGAGCAGGAAAACACATCAAGCCCGCTTTGCTGTGCTCTGGTGCTTTATAAGAGTGGAGTAGTTGCACTGAGAAGTTGACATTCGATTCTTGCCTATTCTCACCTACCGAAGGCTGCTTTCATGAGCATGCCTAGCCTACGGCTCTCCTCTGCAGGGCTGCCGGGATTCTGAAGTGCACCAAGAGGAGCAAGGCAGGCTGTGATGTGCTGGCAGGTCTTCCCTTGTGTGTGTCACAGCTGGAATCCCCAGGGTTGGACCTGGGACAAGCTGTTGTATTTGATGACTGAATAGTCAATAGAATAACAAATTTTCTAAAAGTAACCACCTCACACTCCAAATCCTTGTATCACCTTTACCAAAATAAGCCTAAGGTGTAGAAGTTTAAAATACAACTTCCATAAAAGAGTTTTTCTTGTAATTTTGCCTGAACTAAGACCTAAGTGTTTGGACAGATTTGGAAAGTTAAACAAGACAGGAGTCCTCTTCCTCTTCCAGCTAAAGAGACCTGGCTGCTTAGCACATAGCAGCTTCCATGAACTCTGAACAAAAGAGGCTCAGAGCCTGGGTACTTGTGGCAAACCGTGGCCCTGGTGTCCCGCCAACTCTGGCTTCTGATTCTCAAGCTCTTTCAGTCTGTGCAGAGGACAAAGCCATCTCCATGGACAACAGGCATTGGTAAACAGAGCTGGCTGGGCACAGGAGGTGCAGTCCCGCAAGCCCCCTTGCTCTTCCTCTGCCCACAGTGATCAGGAGAAGCGCCTCCAAGATTCTGGACGTCACCTGGCTCGGAGGCAAGGGCTGGCTGGAGCCAAGACCTGGAACGGGGTGCTGGCAGAGAGGGAAGGTCTACGTGCCTGTTTAGTTGGTCTATTGTGACCACTGAAAGCAGGGACAGATTCAGTCCTGGTAAATAAGGTCCACTGTCGGGAGAGGAACAACTTCTGCACAAGAATCAGAACTCTGGGACGAGGCACATCATAGGAGCTCTGAGTGGAAGTGGCGCAGGCCGCACGCAACTCTGTGGCCAGTCTCACTGAAACAGCCCTGAATCGCCACCCGCATCCCAGCTGGGTGGAAAGGACACTGCGGCTCCTGGGGCCTGTGTGCTGCTTCCGTTCAGAACCACTGTCCTTAGGGGCTAGCCTGGAGGACACTGCCCCAGCACCGCGGTTCTCCTTTAAACCGAGCGTGCACTGCAGCCCTGGCTAGCTGTGCTGTCAGTGTGCTGTGGGGCGCCCTGGGGCTCGCCGGGAGAAGACGCCACTTTACAGTCAATCTGTAGACAGGAGCCCAGCATTGGTTTAGAGCGCCTGCCCCCCAGGGGTCTTCAGAGCCTCCTGCTCAGCTTGCATTTGACGGTGTCTGTGGGAGGACCCAGGCCGTTGCCATGGCCCCCTTCCTGGCGGAAGTTAGCCACACGCCTGCTTTATCCCAGGAGTGTTTTCAGGAAGCACTATCAAGTCAGGACTCCCAAATAGTCACCCTGCAGGCTGTGTTTTCTGTGCTCCCCTGCTCTGCCAGGGGTGTCTGCGGTTGGCTGAGGTCTGCAAGTGAGAGTCAAGAGCGCTCTGTTTGTGGACTTTGATCACAGGCCACTGAACTCCTCTGTCTGAGGGAGGAACAGGGCTGCTGATTCCATGAGGAAGGGGAGAGCTTCGGCAGCGCTGCTGCCCGGGGCATGTTCAGCTCAGACCGACCTCTCCACACAGGCCCTCTGTCCACCGAAACCAGCAGGCACTGCACTGTCTGGAGACACACCCAGAGGGGCCTTTATTGATTCCACTTATCCTGAAACTGCTTGTTCTGGACCCAGAGACCAGTGAGAAATTGGAGTCCTGATTTCCCAATCACGGTAAGAATGGGACACCTTTTGGAGGCTACCTGACAACTCTTCTTGGCAGGAAGACTCCGCATCTGCCTTCGGCTGCGCAACACCGCCTCCTGGGGAGCAGAACCCCAGCCTCATGCCGCCCGCTCTCTTCTCTCGTCTTGCCCTTGGCCTGGGCCACTCTCTGGAGGAGAATGCCTCCTTCTATGTGCTTGCATAAAGGCCATGGAGAGGGGAGCTGCACACATTTAGAGAGAAGGAAGATAAACTGTGGCAACTGAGGGGTGAACAAAACCTGTCTGTGAGGAGCAGCTGCTGCTTCACTTCCTGCCAACCTACCTGGAGGGCTTCAGCTTCTCAGCTTTCCACTCGCTGACCTTCACATCTTCCAAAGCTGTTCTGCATCCCTGTTCCAGAAGGAACGTGCTTCTGATGATGGAGCGGCAGCATCCTGAGTGACTGAAGGTGGTCTCCCCTGCCCCACATTGTCAGGCTCACCGTCAACATCTCATTCCTCGTGGGCTTTGTCATTGGGGAACCAACTGAGTACCAACAAGAAGACCAGGAGGCCTGGAAAGTGCATGCGGAGATTTTTCTGATGGCAGCTTATGCACACTTAAACACTGCCTTTCCTACAGAAGTATATTGGTAACGTTCTCTTGAGTGCACTGATTTGTTTGTTCACTGTACACTTATTGAACACCTACTATGTACCACATCATGAGATGAAGCCATTGGGATTCAGATAAGAATGACAGGATCTCTTAACTGGGCAGTCTCGTGTCCAGGATAGCTAGAGAACAGTATGGGAGAGAGAGACCCCAAAGCATTCCCAAGGCCAGGCTGAGAAATGTCCTTCTTCCCCAGAAGTTAACCCTGGGCCACAATTTCTCCTACTTATTGTACAAATTATTCTCCATTCCTCAGTCCTGAATGGAGTAAAGTACATGATTAACATGAACCGCTGTGGGATCAAGGGGCACTCTCCCCTGACAGCCCTGCCATGCCCCACCCACAGAGCCAGAAGTGACCCAGTCCTCCTGCACAATAATAGAACCTTGTGTTAGGGATCAGGAATGGGGAGCAGGGAGCATAATCAGGGAGGAATCCTGCCATACATTCAGAAGAGCTTGTGCTTTTCTCTTAGCGAAGCATTTATTCTCTTTTTTGAAGGTTAGTATCTTCATCAGTTTTCTGTTGCTATAAAAAAAAAACAATGCCTGACACCAGGAAGTGTCAGCACTAATAGAAGTTCATTTGGCCCACAGTCTGGAGGCTGGGAAGTACAAGACACGAGGCTGGAGTCCGCTTAACATCTGGTGAGGACCATCTTGCTGAGTCATGATGTGGAGACCCGGCAAACATGCCAGTTCAGGTCTGTCTTCCTCTTCTTAAAAAGCCACTAATGCCATCATGGAGCCCACCCTTATGACATCATTCAATCCTAATTACCTCCCAAAGCCCCCACCGCCTAGGTTTCCAACACATGAAGTGTTGAGGGACAGAGTCAAATCAAAGCAGACAGATCACTCAACAGGTCATCTAACCCACTAACCATCAGGCAAGAGGCTCACTGGTGGAGACAGAAAAGGACCACTGTTCCCAGGACATCTCCCCAGCCCGGGTCTCTTGGTGAAGGGAAATCGCCCACCTGGGAAAGGGCAGATTCTCCTCAGAGAAGGAGGGACACTCTCCTGAGGAAACTGGGGTGGCCACATGTCATTAGGGCTGTAAGAACACTGCACGAATCGAATCTAGGGGTGATCATAGAGCAACCCAAGTCCTGGGGTGGCTGCCTTCGTGGCAGCTGGGGAAAGCCTGTGCCAGGCTACTGCAGCCTCCCTGACCCAACCACTGAGAGGCTCCTGCCTCTCACCGGCGTGG
This sequence comes from Sciurus vulgaris, assembly GCF_902686455.1. NCBI lineage: Eukaryota > Metazoa > Chordata > Mammalia > Rodentia > Sciuridae > Sciurus > Sciurus vulgaris. The sequence continues at coordinate 168,887,101 of NC_136466.1, read as the reverse complement.
TGACGACCCTGCGTCCCATCAGAGGCTGCTGTGGTGCACTAGACCCAGTGAGATGCAGGAACTGCAGGTCGGGAACCCAGTGGGTGCATGGAGGGGAACATGGGGGCTTCTTTGTCCTGCCTGCCAATCACTGGAGAAATAAAGCTGTCTTTCCAGCTGGCTGCCGGGCGCTCAGGAAAGGGTCACTGGAGGCACCCTGTGATCCCACAGGCTTGCAAAGATAAAGGTGAGTTGGACCCCAAGCCTAACTTCTCCAATGGTCACCTTCTCTTTGCAAACATGGTCCCCCCCAGATGCTGGGGTGGGAAGGGAGAATGGAGTATCTCATAGTTGCCTATGTCTTTCCACAAACCCTGCACCCGGACACTTGATGTCAGGGTTCCTTGTTTGTTAATAAGTCAATACAGTAATGAATGCTTGGCGCACTTCTTTGTATCAAGGTTGAAAACACCTTTGAATTAAATAAGTCCAATTTTATATTATTTTATATAAACAAAGAAGAAGCAAGAAATGGAAAATGAGGAAACTTCTGATCAGATTCCTCGAATTTACTAATAAGACCCAATACTTTGAGTCACCCCAAGTCACATGAGCAATACAGCTGGACCCTTTTTCCTCGAGAACTCGATTTCCACTGAGAAGGACTCCGGGGTTCTCGAGCCACTGAGTACATCAGAATCACAAGCAGGAGCTGTTAAAACACGCAAGAGGAATTCTGATTGGATAGGTCTGACTTGGGCTTGATAAGGTGTATGCCTAACAATTTCCCTGGGTGGCGCTGACGCCTCCAGCCCAGGGTCCTGACTTGGAGACACACCCACTCTGCTCCCCTAGCCTGACCATGCTGCAATCCCACAGCCTCTCTGAGCTCTGCTCTGGATGCTGCAGCAGGGAACGGAAATAATGAACACCAGAGGAGCGTTCTGCTAGTCACGGGAGCTCAAGTATTTTTAAACATATGTTCATATCATTATTTCTCACTTAAGATGGAGGTCATGGAACTCTTGGTTTCTAAGATACTGAGGGTTTTTTTTAATTTTTTGAGGTTTTTTTTTTTTTTTAATTGTGTGTGTGTGTGTGTGTGTGTTTGCTTTTTCCCTCTTACATTTGGGGCTTTGCTTCCTAGCTGTGGTGTCCTTCCAATCCACGCCAGCTAGCATGAGCAGTATTATGCCCTCTGAAGCACTCTGTAAGACCTCTATGGTATTCAAAATATCTTTTGTTTCCAACATCCTGGAACACTTCACTAATCCTTTTCCAGATCAAATAAAATCACTCACGTTTCGTTTGTTTGCAGTTTTTCTGAGTTCACAGGAGGGCGAAGCCTGATTGTTGGCACACAGCTGGGCTTTTTCCACCCTCTGCTACCTGGAGGTTAATTGAAAGGAACATCCTAGAAAGGAGAAAGTAACCAAATACAAGGAAGCATAAGAGGGTGCTGCCTCAGAACCAGGCCATGCTCCCTGATGAGCATGAACAGCAGAAGGCCTGGCACTGAGCAGCCCAGGCCCCAGGACCAAGGCTTAGGCCTCCCAGCAGCAGCCAGAACACTGGACTCACCAACTAACCTTGGGTGGGTTCTGTTCTCGGGATCCATTGGGCCTGTGGAGGAAAAATCAAAATGGAGTAGTGTTGACTCAGGGCATTTGAGTGGAGTTGAGAGGCCATTGCTCATCAGATCTCACAACCGCACCTGGGAAGTGGGCTGCGGTCACCCCCCACACCAGATGCGCGTCGACCCTGAGACCTTGCTAGACTCTTTGGAGGTCACTCTGCACACATGACCCAGAGGCTGAGATTGCACCCTGTGCCTTTCTTGCCCGACAGCTCAACTTTTGCCAGCACCCATCATAATTCCTGAGTAGCAAGTGACGTGAATTCCAGCTCTCGTGTGGTTTGGAGCTGTGAATACAGCCTCCACTTTGTGAAACCTCAGAGCAAATTTGCAAGATTGCCTGAGTCTGTGCTTCCTGGATTGCAATCTATTTAGCCCCAAATGAATGTAATTCTCTTTGTTCTTGACTAGGCTGACTTTATTCTAGGTGTGCACATTGCTTCTGTTGTTGTGTTTTTAAAAAAAGTAAAAACTCTTTATCTGGAAATAATTTCAACATTAGTAGAAAAGTTGTGAAAAACAGAATTAGAACACTTGTGCTGTTTGTGCAGAAGCAACTCTCGTTACCTTTTCCATTTGATTTTTCATGGGTGCAAAGATAACAAGAGTATTACCTTCTGCATGGGGTTTGCAATATCATATGAACACATATGCACAAATTCAAGTAGTCCTCTCTCATGCATGATGCATGGGGCATATGTTCCAAGACCCCAGGAGATATCTGAAGCCTCAGATCCCACCAGTAGGTATTGTGTCTTTCCTGTATGTATAAACCTATGATCAAGTTAAATTTATGAATTAGGCAAAGTAAGAAATCAAACACAATAACTCATCATAAATAGAACTATAATATACTATATGCTACATATATACTACTTATAATACATTATATACTATATATACTATGTAATGTACTATGTACATAGTATATGAATACATTGTAATAGAAGCTATGTGAATGGGGTCTGTGCCCGGAAAGAGTGAAGACGGCATTAGTATTCTTGGACTGCAATTGAGCACAGATAACTGAAACAGAAGAAAGTAAAATTTGTGATAGAGGAAATTACTACGTGTGTGTGTGTGTGTGTGTGTGTGTGTGTGTGTGTGCACCAAGACTTTTGAAAAAAGCTTGGACACATCACATCTCTTTACTTTTTCAGTCTTTTACATAGCCAGAGTAGTCATCAATGTCAGTGAATTTAGCATTACTACAGTACTTTTATCTAACCCACCATCTAGATTCCAGGTTGATCAAAAATCCCAAAGGTATCTTCTGTAGCTTCTGCTGCCTGTCAAGGATCCAGTGGAGGATCACACACCTGCACAGCCCTTGACCTCGCCCTCCCAACCATGTGAAGCCTGCCGCCTTCCTCTGGATCGACTGTGCTCCCGGAGTACGAGGGCCTGGGTTCGCTGTGCAGGTCCGGCCACATGTGGCTCCAGGGAGACCCTCGTCTCCACAGGCTGGGCGTGTCCAGTGCTCCCTCTGTGGTGACCAGACTTTCCCTTCCTCCAACAGAAGTCTAAGAAGTGGCTCAGTAGACACGCCACAACCTGCTCCCACCAGAACCCGCCGGCCCTGAGTAGACGGGGCTTCCACGGAGGACGCTGCCAGAGCCGTTCCTCACTGTGGTGGCTTTCTCCACCCCATGAGACCTCCACTCTGACCAGTCCCAGCTGGCTTTCTCCTGTAGCAGAGCCACTCCTTCTGCCCCATATTATATGTACCTGATCATTATTGACATGAGCTCACAGACTTTTCTTCCAACAGTTCATTACCATCTGTTATGGTTTAGATATATGGTGACCCTCAAAAGCGCACGTGTGACTTGATGCAAGAAAGTACAGAGGTGAGGTCAGAGCCTTAAGCTAATTAGTGCTTTAATCTCCTGACAGGGATTAAGGAAATGGTAACAGCAGGCAGGTAGGGTGTGGCTGGAGGAGGTGGACACTGGGGATGTCCTTAGGGGCTTACATTTTGTCCTGGTGAGGCCAGCTCTCCCTCTCTCTGCTCCTTGATGCGCAGTCTCCAAGTGCTTCCCTCCACCACATCCTTCCACCATGAGGTTCTGCCTTACTCAGGTCCAGAGTAATGAAGTCAGTCTTCTATAGATTGAGATCTCTGAAACCACGAACGCCAAATGATCTTTTCCTCCTCTTATTGTTCTTCTCAGGTCTTTTGGTCACGGCAGCGAAAAAGCTGACTAAAACAGCATCCTTAACTATTTTGGAATGTGGCTGATCCCAGATTTGGGTACCAAGAGCCGTTCTAGTGGCTCTGTGTCCTGGTGACATGCCCCATCATTTTTCATTTTTAAAAATATTTTTTAAATTTATAATTTTCTTTTTTATCATTTTTTTCTAACAAACAAAAACATGCATCAAACTGACAATGTCTTTCCTTGGCCAGACGCCTGAGGCTCTTTTGTATCTTTTGACGAGGCCTTGACTCTTGGACTTGGAGTTTGTCTCTGCATGGCCCAGTCTTACCAAGAATCCTGTTCAGTCGGTCTAGCTGGAATCCACCATCCCTGCACCAGATTACAAACCTAATCAGGTTTCTCCTCTGCCATCCCCCAGCGGACATCTGATCCCTGGGATGCCTCAGCTAGAATCCTGGCGGACCAGTTTAGCCAGAAGCCCCCGGCCCTGATGCTTCCCTGCAGAAATGTTCTATCTGTGGCCGCCAGCCTGCTCCTTGGTGGTAAGTTCCCACTGACCCTCGCAGTAAATGAAGCTGACCCCAGTCCTACGTTTAGGTCTCTCTTACCCCATTGCAACACCTTTTCAGAATGAAACCCTTTTTCACTGACTCTTCAGCTCTGCCTGTCCCTGGACGGAGCTCTCTTCGGTTTCCCACTCATCCCCAGATCACCCACTTTGATTCCTAAAGCAGAACCAGTGACCTCTGCCCTCCTCTTCTGAGTGCTCTGAAGAGTTTTCTTTAGCGAGGACCTGGGGCTTTAGAATGGCGAGGGCTGGCGGAATAGGACTCCTTCGTGGCAAGACACAGGAACCAACTGGAAAGAGCTTGGGAATTGCTGATCACTTGCAGATTCAAGGGGATGCTGCACCGCCACCCGGGAGGAGGAGGGATCCTCCGGCCCCAGGCTGCCAGCCCCAGGATGCAGGTGAGGCCGAGCATCCTCAGCTTCAGGATCTCACCATTGCCCCTTTCTCTGGACCAGAGTGTTCTCCACGGCAGGAGCCGGGCGTGATGGCCTGGCTCACACTGCTCAACTCCCACCCCGAGGAATTCCCGTTCAAGCACCATGGGGGTGAGGCTAAGGCTGGCCTGGATCCTGCTTCCATCCCGGGTGAATCAAAAGGCCTTGGAGAGAGGCTCATGAAAGAACAGGACCATTTCTGATCTGGTCCACTGGAAGGCAGAGAAGGAGGAAGAGGGCCAGGAGCTTGAGGAGATGATATAGGACTATCTGCTGCAGACGTATGGCGGTTTGTCACTTTGGCTCACTAACCTCCGATGCCATAATGACTTATTTTCTTCTAAGTGATTCAGGAAGTGAAGGTAGGTGTAAAGTTTCCGACAACTGCAAAGATGCACGTGCCTCTGACAAACCCTTCAGGGTGAAGCAGTGAAATATGTGGGTGTCTGTGAGAAGCACCCCCTGCCTCACTTTGACCTGCCTGTACTGGCCAGTCTCTGTGACCTCAGGCCACTGGCTCAACCTCTCAGGTTTTAGACAGGCTTGAGTCACTTTCTTCTCTGACATCCCATGACTATAAGGTCTGTGTTGAAGCAGACTTATTATTTTGACAACTTTGGCCAAACCTTCACTTTGACCTCAGCCAACCCATGACGGTTGGTAACCACAGATGGACCAAGAGCCCGGTCAAGGCCTAGCCTCTTCCCTCCCTATTACCTAATTCCCAACTCCCTTTGGCATGCCTTTGACGTTCTTCTGGTTTGGACCCAATGTATGGGTCCTGTTTACACCCATCAGATTGCAAGTTAGGTGTGTCTACGGCTACAAAAAGTGACCAGCCCGAGGCTGCCAGCCTCCTCTACCCCGAAGTAGCAGCATGAACCTCATCATCCCAAGATCAGCCCCACACACAGCTCCGTGTCTGCAGAGCTCACTACCCCAGCCTCAGGGTCACCATGGCAGCCACCCGGCTACCCAGCGACCAGGAGGAAGGCTGAGGCCAGGGCCCCTCCAGGAGCAACAGAACCTACAGAGGGGCGTGTGGAAGTGGGTGCTGGGCTCACCCGGGGCGGGGCGACTCTTGTTTTGACTTCGTGTGAACGCATCATGTTTCTAGGAGTGGGAGCTTGCCTGGAAACTGGATCTGAGGCTGAACTCTGGGTTCTGCCGTCAGGGATGGGATTAGTGTGGTTCCTGGGCCCTGCCAGAAGTGCAGCTGTGCAGACAAGCCACAGTGACCTAATCTGCCCAGCGATGAGCTGGCGTCCAGCTGTGATGGGGAGCCCCAGCTTGAGGTGTGAGAGGAAGCTGACCTGGAGTGTCTGTGGACACTGGATGGGGGGCAGCTCCTGGTTTAAAGAGAAGAAAGAACCATGTCGGAGGGCCCTGCGTGAGAGGATGTCCCAAGGAGGGGAAGGGGCTGGGGAGAGGGCGGGAGAGCCAACCACAGGAAAGGAGGCAGCGCCACCCCACCGGGAAGCAGACACAGCAGGGAAGGGGACAGGCCACTTTCCACCAAAGGAAGTGAGTCATGTTTGGTTTTCTGAAAAGTGGCTAATAAAAAGAAATAGTAAAATCTGTAAGTCTTAAAATATTTGGTTCTTTTCAGGAAGGGACTAGAGAGATGTCCAGTCCTCGTCTTGACCAGATTCCTCCTGGTGGGGGTGTGGACTGGCTCACCCTCCACCCCACAGGCCCTAGGCTCACCAGGACCAAGCTGCTGGGAATTCCTCCCACTCCCTGGTCCCACTCCACGCCCCGCCCACTGTCCGAGTCAGGGGCCAGGAGGTCAGTTGGTGCCAGCTCCCCTCTTCTTTCCCTTTCTTCTCTCACGTCCCTCCGTTCCCTCCTGGACAGACTTACAGAAAGGACATTGGAAAGCAAAGAAGCTTTATCAACACTTAGTTCATTTTAACTGATCCCTTCCATTTTTTTTTTTTTTTTTTTTTTTGGACAATAGAAAAATATTGAAAGGATGATTTTTCCAGTTTTTATGAGAAAAATTTAAACGATAGCCCAAGAAAAACATGCAACTGAAAATTTTAGACAACAAACCTCACATTTATATTTTCTTACATCTTACTATCAAAACTAAACCATAATGATAGCATATGTGAATTCAATAATTTGGTTTTTAATCACTCTAAATGCAAACATTTAATTCAATAAAAAGTACACATTGGAGAAATTTATTTAGCAAAATAGGATAATTTCTCAATGACTCGAATTATCTGTTTAGAAAGTCTAAAAGTTGGAAACTAACTCCCTCCTGTAAAGTCAGCATATTTTGTAAACATGGATTAATACAGAAAATGACCTTGGGTCTGTATGCTGTCTCCTGGAGCTCACTTCCCCTGCACCTTCGGGAGTGTCTCGGATCATAGTGCAGAGGAGTCTCGTGGCTCCTGGTAAGTGTGACTGCCTTCCTGCCACCCCTCCTCGTCCTGTCTGGTTCCTTTGCAGGTGAGTCTGGAGTGGCAGAGGGGGCAGATGGGAGCATGTGGGGCGGATTTAACTCAAAAGCCATTTGTCTGACAGGGAGGGTATCAGATTGTTCTGCACCTTTCTAAGGACTTGAACCATAAGAAAGTCACCAGACCAAATCCCAGAGTAAAAGGCGAAGCCCACAGACACTGCTGGAGAGAGTGACTCACCGTCTGCAACTTCAAGGCCAATTTCGCATGTTTAAGCTCATCTAAGCAAGCATACAGCCGCGGCAAGCTTTTGTTCAGGACCTGCTAAATGCAGGCAGTTTACAAATCACTGTGCAGGGAGTTAAATCCCAAGGAAGGAGACTGAATTTAAGTCACTTCCATGTCTGGGATCAGCCTCACGTTCATACCCATGGCTGTCTCTTTGTAGGCTTTCTCTAAAGTTCCAGTGTTCAAGTTGGTTTACAAACAGTCTCAAAAAGTAAGTGACCCTCATTTCACACTCAAATGAATAAGAGCTTTTATCTTGTTTCCATAATAACAAAATAAGGCTTAATGAAAATTCCCCTTGAATATAAAAGCCAGGACCAGATCAGTTCACTCCGGAGTGGAGTTCTGCTAACTAGCAACACGTTTGACCCGGAAGAATGTTGCTCTCATCAGTCTAGTTGAATACATAGTATTTTCAAAAGTGAGGGTTTGGTGACAGCATTTAGTCCACGTGACTTAGCAGCACATTGAGTCTGTGCTCCAAATGCATCCTGGCCACAGGTGCCTGGGGTGTGAGTCTGCTAGAAGTCAAGAAAGGGGACCACAGGAGCCCTCCAGTGTGGTGGGCTTAGCGTCACTCCATCTCTCCAACATCGTGCCAGGAGGCTGACACCACCCAGCGAAGGTGGTGCACAAGGGAAGAAAGGCGTCCAATGGGCCTGATGATGTGGGATTGAATTATTGAGAAAAAGCATTTGCTACTACTCAGTGAAACGTCTTTGAGTACCTGAGCATCTTCTGTAGCTACATTATTGTCCCCTGGTCAACTTCATACTGAGTACAGTTGTTTCCCTTCTTCTAGGGGAACACATTGCAAGACCCAGTAGACACCTGGCACTGTGGATAGTACCCAAACCACACACACTGTGCATTCTCTATACATGCACAGTGCAAAGCCCTTTTCTTCCTAGCTAAGAATTTACCAGCACTGTGGTTGTAACTTTTGTAATTCGAGGTACCACAGTCATAAATCATGAATTCTTTTCTGTTTCTTCTCAGTTTCCTGAGTGGAAGATCATTCTGACCTTATATCTCAGCAAACTCAGAACACAATTCGTTTCTTACTTGATTGAGAACTGTCACTTTTCCCTCAAGGGAAGCACTTTACCACTTCTCTTTGGTATGTTTCAATTGCCAGCATCACTTGTATCGTGCTTTGGGGACATGGTCAAGTAAAATAAAGGTCGCTTAAAAGCCAGCACTGTGGTACCACGTCAGGGGATCGATGACCCAGGCCGCTGCTGGGTAACTAACAGGGTGGAGCAGCGGGACACAGCAGTGAGTCCTGCCCCTGGTGGGGCAGGGTAGGGTGGCACTTGGAATGGCACACGGTCTTAAACTTATGCAACTTGTCATTCCCTGCCTTCGGATGGCAGTGGTCATGGGCGATGGGAACCACAGAGCAGGGGGCTGTGGATGCAGGGGATGGCCGTGCATGAATCTGCTCCCGTGAAGGCTTCCCAGAAGCCAGGCTTCTGTTTGGCTCTTGGACGCTGAAGAAGGAAAGAGGACTAGGGAACACTGGTGACAGTGTCTGGCCCGCGGAGGCCACTGAGCTGGGAGCCTGCGACTCCAGACTTGCCAACCTTGAGATGAGATAGAAACCCAGCTTCCTTCCTGCCAGCTTGAGTCTTCTTGGTGAAAGGAGTAGATTGTTTTCAGCCTGCCTGGACCAAACAGTTCTGAGGCTCTTGATTGGACACAAATGGAGCGGAGCCTGAGGGCCGGGCTGATCCCTGCCTGCCTTGAGGTGGTGGAAGCTGCCTGAAAACCGCTGTTGGAAATCTGGAGACTTCGATGACAACTGGTGTTTTCTCCTGAGAAAGCAAGAGGGAGAGAAAGGTGTTTGCTGGACTCATGGAGACGTTTTGCCCAGGAACGTTGGGGTCATAGCTCCTAGCTCTCCACCTAGCCCACCTTGCAGGCGAATCTTACAAAGTAAGGAGACTTAGAAATCAAAGTATAACACCGCCTGTCCAGAGTGAGATCAAATCTGAAACGGGACGCTATTTGATTGACATTACTAAGCAGAGAATTGACGGGAGTCTGAGATTGAGCCATCCTGGCTGGGTATTACCAACCCTTGCTCTTCCATACCTCAGTTTTAGGTCTTAAGGAGGATCCAAATTCAATAGAGACAGATATTTAAGAAGAAAAACTCTTTTGATTTAGAAGTTCATTTTATTAAACTCAAGGAATTTGTTTCTAGTTGATCTGATGACTCAGTTTTCATGCTGGCCTCCTCTGAGGGCTTCAGAAAGTCTAGTATGCCCACAGAGGATGCAGCTGATAAAACACAGCAGCCAGGGACTGCTGCCCATCCCAACACCAATGGCTGCTTTTAGCTGGTTCAGATGTAACTGAAATGCTCCATTTGCATTGAGGTCGCTGGTGCAGGAAAACAGCAGAGAAGCACCCGCCTGGCCCCAGGTCATGAGCAGCATTCTGTTTTTGATCGACTATAGCTTGAGACTATTTCTAAATCTGAGAAAATTGTCCAGTCATCAATGTGTTCAGATCACATTTGGTCTTCAAAGGCCATTCTCAAAAGCAACAACACGAATAAATGACAGACCACCACAACCTGCGGCAAAAGACGAAGTGCCCAGGAAGAAAGAAGACATGCCTGCTGGGCTCAGCTCACACAATCCCCACCTCCCCAAAGCAGCCCAAGTGTGATTCAGGACAGCAACTTGTCTGCAGCTGTGTTTCTGTGATCACCGGGAGAAATATGTTACCCACAACAAGCTCAAAACTGTCATGTATGTGTACAACAATTAGGGGCAGATGTTGACTCTTGTACAAAATGCTTTACAATGCAGGCAGTTATTGAAGGGTTCTGTCATCCTTGATCACATAAATCTTCCTTGAGGACTATGTCTGCCTCTCTTCAACCCAGCAAATGCTGGGTGATGCCCAGATTAGAGGTACATGGGGCCCGAAGCCTGTGCGTAACAGAGAAAAGAAAATCGTTTTCTGCCTAAAATGACTCTAATTTGATATAGTAGTGACCGTAGATCATTTTACTGCAAAATTTAGTGTTACACAGGCAAAACTCTTAAGATAACACACATACACACCATAAAAAAGAGCCCTGCCTTTAATTGTTAGAATGAATTAGGAGACTGGATTTTTCTCAGAACTTAGTGGAGAGATTTGGTTGTGGCCAGGCATTTCCCCCTCCGTGGAGCTAGAAACATCACTGTAAATGTGGTGATTAACAACATCTCTATCTGCAGCTCAGAAAGTGTTGACACAGATGTTTGGCTGATCATTCACAGCAAACAGCTCTTCCCATAAAGGCTAAGATTAGTCGGAGTTGGCACACATTTCTTTCTTCTGTGAGTCTCATTTGATTATAGATGATGTTTTGTTAGAGTGTATCCATGCAACCTCATAAATGATGTAAAACCCAAGAAAAACACAGACTCTCTGCCAAAACCAAATTAAATATTCATCAAAAACTGTGAGCTTGATTTGGGTTCAGGTACCATGAACCTTGCTGTAGTCTATTGTAGTTAAAAACTTGAGGAAAACTATAAAAAGCAACCCTGACACTAATATCAATTTTAAATAGTGGTGGCTTGCCAAGACTTATTCAACATGAACCCCAGCTGGCTGTATCGTCTCCGGTATAACACACAGTGTCAGCAATCGCAGTTTCCTACGTGTATGAAAACTGGCCCTGGCAGGCCAGGGAAGGAGAACGCTCTCATGTGCAAATGCACTGTGGCCGTCGCCCGCCCTCCTCTGGGGTCATTTCTCTTGGTTGTCACGTCTGTGTCTGGGGGTGGGCCGTGGAGATGGTCGTTCCTCACCCATGTCCTTATGAGGAGTTTCAGAGCCTCTTGTGTGTGGCGTGTTTGCCCTTCTCCTTCATCAGCTGACCTTGAGAGATCCCTGCGGCATGCCCTCCCTTCTCTCCTTTCTGTTCACTGCTTCACAAGCCCCTGGCAATCTAGGTAAAATGACGGGCAATGTCACCGCTGGGACGCTCAGGGGCTCCGGAGGCCTCTGACTCTGGTGTGTTTCTCTGCCCACTCAGCCCTGGGAAAGGGAATGGGGTCTAAGAGAACCAGAGTGACATCAACGCCCCACTGAGCACCGGGTCCTCAAACAAGAACGAGTTTGCTCGCTGTGATTTTGAAAGGCGTGCACATTCAGAGTCAGCTCGGGTTCAGTCCGCTCACCCATTCGCTGACTGGGTCGTTTGTTTTCGACAATGTTTTTGGTAATGTTTGGGGATTTTTGTTTTGAGTGCTTCATACGTTCTGGATGTGCATCTTTGGTCAGAAGAGCAGCTGCTCACGGTTTTCTCCACTCTGTTAATTGTTTCCTCGGCGATGCTGCAACTTTTCAATTTAATGTCACTACTTTTGGTGATTTTTGCTCTCATTTCCTGAACTCTAGGGACATCTTTGCCTGATCCTATATGTCGAAGTGTTTCTTTTATTTTTCTTCTAAGAGTTGCGAAGTTGCTGGTCTTATATGTAAGTCCTCTGCTTTAGTTAGCTTTATCGCTGCTGTGACTAGAAGATCTGACCAGAACAATTTTAGGGAAGAAGAAAAAATGTTTCCTTGAGGCTCACAGTTTCAGAAGTCTCAGTCCACAGATAGCAGGCTCCATTCCTCGGGGCTCAAGGTGACGCGGAATATCATAGCAGAAGAGTGTGGTCGAGGGAAGCAGCTCACTCAGTGATCAGGAAACAGAGAGAGAGACTCAACTCTCCAGAGACGAACTATATACCCTAAAGCACACCCCAATTCCCACCTCCTCCAGCCACACTCCCCACTTCAGTCACCACTGTTGATCCGTCAGCGGATTAATTCACTGATTGGGTTGAGGCTCTCGCAGCCAACCATTTCTCCTCTGAACCTTCTCACATTGTCTCACATATGGGTTGGGGGTACACCTCACATCTAAACCATAACATCTTCTATATGTTTGAGTTGAATTTTGTGCAGGGTGAGAGAGACGAACCTTATCTCTCTTCTACATATGCATTAACCCGTTTTCCCAGCATCAGGTTTTAAGAAGTCTACTTTCTCCAATGCACGTTCTTGGTCCCTCTATCAAGCATCAGAGGACTGGAGCTGTGTGGTTTGTCTGGTCCCTTGTCTATCCTACACGTTTGTTCTTTAAGCCAGTGACGGGCTGTTTTGTAGCTATAGCTCTGCAGCACAGCCTGAAGTCAGTCACTGTGAGCCCTCCCCCATTGCTCCTCTTGCTCGGGATTGTTTGACTATGATGAGTCATTTGTTCTTCCAATGAATTTTAGGATTGCTTTTTCACATTGTGTGAAGAACATTATTGGTATTTTTATAGGGATTGAATTAAATCTGTAGACCAATTTGGTAACATGGTCATTTTTGTATTTGTCCTAATGAGTTGTGCATGATAGTACAATGCACTTTGATACATCATACAGAGATGGAGTATTACTTCTCATTATTCTGGTTGTGCATGATGAATTCCACTGGTCGTATAGTTATCTATGTGCATGGAGTAATAATGTCTGTTTCACTTTGCTATCCTTCTGACCCCCATACACCCTCCCCTTCCTTCACTCCCCTCTACCTAATCTATAGTAACTCTATTCTTCCCTAGCCCCACCCCCTTATTGTGAATTAGCATCCCCATATCAGAGAAAACATTTGTCCTTTGATTTTTGGGGATTGGCCTACTTCTTTTAGCATGATATTCTCCAGCTCCATCCATTTACTGGAAAATGTCGTGATTTCATTATGGAACCACCATTTGACTCAACTGTTCCACTCCTAGGTTATAACCAACAGACTCAAAATCAGCACACTACAGTGATGCAGCCACATCAATGTTTATAGCAGCTCAATCCACAATAGCTAAACTGTGGAACCAACTTAAATGCCTTTCAACAGATATATATCTATATATGATGGACTATTACTCAGCCTTAAAGAAGAATGAAACATGGCCATTTTAACAATATTAATTCTGCCTATTTATGAACTTGGGAAGTCTTTATGTCTTCTAGTGACTCCTTCAATTCTTTTTTCAGTGTTCTATAATTTACATTATAGAGATTTATCACCTCCTTAAGTGTATTCCTAAAAGGAAATGATATGATCTTATACTTAGAAGACCCTAAAGTTTCCACCAGCAGACTTCTATATATTATTTAAAAAGTTCATCGAAGTAACAGGACACAAATCAGCATAAAAATCAGAATCTTTTCTATACACCAATAATGAAGTCACCAAGAAAGAAATTCAGTAAACACTGCCATTCACCATGGTTTCAAAAATATCTAGGAATAAATGGCTAAGTCTTCTGAAATAACAGGAAGTTTCTCACCTCATTCATTGAAGACAGGGCACTACTACTTGTCCCGGGGCCTGCTGTCCTCCTGGGCTCGCATTCATGGAACTAGGGCAGCCTCTCTGGAGAGGCGTAGTGGTACAGAGAGACCTTTAACCATGAGCAACCTGGAGGGAGGTGTGGTGTCCAGGTAGAAGACCCAGGGCCTGGAAGGCTCCTAGGTGTGCTGAGCCCTGGGCCATTCTCTAAACAAGGAGGAGCAAGGCCAGACTCTTCTGGAACTCTGTGGGAGTGGAAGAGGTGGCCATCAGAGAATGCAGGGCACTACAGGGGTCTGAACTCTGGCACCTCATTTTAAGCATGACGGAAGCCGCTGGAGTGCTTGGGATAGGGACCCAGCATGATGCTTCCGAATTTTTGAATCCTTTCCTCCAGCACCCGAGAGAATAGTCTTCAAGCAAAGAGGTTAGGGTGGGCAGGGGCTCACCAGCAGTAGGGAGGTGGGAGGCAGGACTGCAGCCTGGGGAGCACGCGGGAGCCACAGCACCTCCCAGGGTGAGGAACCACTTTGTAGAAGGGAACTACCTGGGGAACACTAAGGGCAATCTGGGAAAAAGTGCTCAAGGTGCCCAAGGGACAGCTGTGTGGCAAGTCCCAGGTCAAAGCCAGCGGGGAAGCATCCAGAAAATCTGATTTCAGTAGTCCCCACACAGCCCTGAGATTTACGGTCTATCTGAGAAGCCCCTACAATCGAAGCGGAGCAGCAGAAGAGTGTGTTTCTCCCCCCCCCCCCCCCCCCCCCCCGCCTCTCTCTCTATCTCTCTCTGTCTCTGAACTTAGGAGGAGTCCTGGTCAGTGACCAGGCTCGGTCATCAACAGTCTGTCATGGGCTGGTGCACTTTCTGGGAGCAAGGGGACCACCTTCAGTCCCCCCATGCTCTGTTTCCCACGCACAGAACTCTTGGAGTTGTTGAGAAATACTGGAATGCCCCTGGGTCTTCTTATATTTTATTTCTGACAGTGGACTATCGACAATGAGATAAATTTAGATTCCGTGTTGAGCAAGGCACCCATGGTGATCGTACAAGTGTGACGTTTGAATTACACTTTCATTATCTTGACATGCTCTTCCAACTTAGGATCCTTCTTTCCCATCGCTCGCTGGTTGTTCCCGATCCGTATCCCCTCTGCTCCTCACAGGACAGTCATTAAGCTGTTCCGATCTCCAATAAATGGTGGAAAGAATGAACGGGCTTGGCTTAGAGCACTCCTAAGTAGACAGTTGGGAAGGGGTTGAAAATTAAAACCAGGTGGCTTAATGATATTAATACGGTCTGCTTGAGAAAATGAGCCTCAGCCCTAGGTCCCTGGGCTTGGTTTTAGTCTATGACATCAGAACTCAGAGGGGACAGCGGGCAGGGGCGCCTGTTGGTGACCCGCCTGGAATGGAAAGACCAAGCCGTGGTCTCCGCGCTTCCGCTCACAGCAGCTGAGGCAATAGCGCTCAGCCTCTCTGCAGGGACCCCGCCATCCCAGCCCCGGTGCTGCTGACATCAGGGCTGCGCCCAGCCTAGCAACGACCCCTGGAGTTAGTGACGACCCCTGGAGTCTGCTTTGGCGATTGTCTTTCACTGGCAAGGATTGCACAGAGAACTTCACAAAAGAAGAGAATTTAACAACTCACAGAAACTGAGGTCAGGGGTTGCCTGGGAAGCACAAGGGCATGGGGCAAAAATGTGACATTCCTGTCAATGTCCCAGTTTGGATTGGTAGTTTCTTTTTATTTGTCATTAAGAGCAAAAAGAATGTGAATCATATGAGTACCTCCTGGAGAACAGCAGTGCCTTGCTTGTTAGTTATTAAATTCCCCTAAGCATATTGGGCACTATGTAAACTACAGATAACTATGCAGCTCAGAGGAGACTCTTTCTAAACCACAGATACAAAGCCAGTGCCTAACCGCCATTCAGCCTATCACTTGCTGGAGCAGAAGGGGTCAAGGAGGAAAGCATCCCAGCCGGCTGTGAAGGGGTCCTTCCAGGTTCCCAGCTCCTTGGAGCTTCTCCCGGGGCCCGGATGCATTCCACTGACTCCAGTTCAGATCAACCAGCCTCACACTGACCATCTCAAGAACACAGAGAATGTCTGAAGCAAGCACAATCCCAGTGCCTCCAAATACACAGTGAAAGGCAAATGCTTTTGAGGGGGGGAAGAAAGTTTTACCACCAACTCTCACTTTTAAAATGAATTTCAAATGGAATATAAACTAAGCATAAGACAATAACCTTTAAAAGTGTTAGAAGACAGCATAAATATTTAGTCCTGGGGTTAAAGAAAGAACGTTACTACGTAATACCAGAAGTAAAACCATAAAGAAAAATGCTGATGGATTTTTAATTTTTTTTCTATTTTTTACACTCTGTACTTTGATTCATTGCTGATGGATTTGATGGATTTCACTATATATAAATTTTTATATTAACTGGGTGTGGCAGTGCACACTTGTAATACCAGTGACTTGGGAGGCTGAGACAAGAGAATAGCAAGTTTGAGGCCAGCCTCAGCAATTTAGTGAGTTCCTATCTCAAAGAGGAAAACTCAAAAGAGCTGGGATGTAGCATAGTAGGAGAGTTTCCCTGGGTTCAATCCCTAGCCCTGAACCACACACGATAAGCACAAAATCTAAATCAAAGGAAAACTTAAGTCTAAAAGGCAAAGAAAATTTAGAAAAAAATTTGCAAGATTCATAAAAGATAAATGATTCATATTATTATAGGAATGAGAAAAAATTGAGTTCTCTGAAAGGAAAATGGACATGAATAAACAAAGATTTGAACACGATTGGCCAATAAATATGTGAAGAACATATTTGACCTCTAGTAATGAAGTCAGTGGAAAAAAATAACAAAACATCAGTTCAAAAAGGTGCAATAAACATGCTGATTTGCTTACAGGAACTGAGTCAGTCGAAGGGAAAGCAGGATTTACAAATTTTCGAAAGACAACGTAAGGGAAAAAACAGAACTCGGATATGGACAAAAGATCACTGTCCTTCTGACTTCTCAGTAGGGGTAGCTGATCAGGTGGCTTCTCGTTTTCTATTGATCAGGATACATCAGAACCAAGCAGAGCTCCACGTTATGCGTATGAACCCGATGGCGATTCAAATGACTCGGGTCTGCTGAAGGCAGAGAAACCACAGCCTGCAGCTCGGGCAGCGTCTCCACCCAAAGCTGTGCTGTCCTTGTGATGACTGACAGGCCCCTTCCAGGCCGGCACTGCCCTTCCATCCACACCCTTCTGAGTCAGCCTCCTGTCCTGCTGCTTGTCTCGCTGCATGAGATGAATACGTCTTTGACATCTGCTCACTGTGTGATTCCGTGACAGTCTTGGTTTTAGCTTTTTGATGATACTCTGACAGAAATTTGGTATAAATCCTCCAATGAATGCCTCTTCTTGGCCACAGGAACAGCTTCTAGGCCTTTACCCTCTGGATATAACTGGAGGAGGGGGATCGGCAGCTGAGGGAAGCACAAGGGACTTTCTCTAAGCATATTTTGAAAAAGAAAAAGAGAAAAATTTGCGTTGTTGGTTCCCAGTCAGGGAGGTGTCCTCCAGGGACGTTCCGCAGTTTGGAGACTGGATGGTCGTCACTGAGGGTGCAGAGTGGGCAGAGGCGAAGATGCTGACCCACACCCTGCAGGCACAGGACAGGGCCCCGCACCACCACAGAGAATGCTCTGTCCGGAGGCCAACGACAAAGCCAGAATTGATGACAGGCAGTTAGTGGAGGACAGGGAATCTGGTCAAATGGAGGAATGGAGGCCACCAGAGTCTGGGAAGTTGGAGACCGCCCCTGGGATGTCAGAATGTTGGTGTCTCCAGAACCCTTTTGATCACCAAGGTTACCTGCCTAACTTCCCCTCCCAAAATCCTGCAGGCAGGGAGCTGCTAATTAATTTCCCCTGGGCCCCTACCTCAATCTCCATTTGGCCCGTCCCCCTGACATCTGCTGCTCACCTCTTTTGCTATGTCGCAGGTAACTCCTGGGCCTAATCGCATAAGCAGGAAGGAGAAATAAAGGGGGAAAGAACAGAACAAAAGAGATCCTAACCTATAGAAGATATAGGGCATGCTCACTTCTTGGGACTCTAGAACATTGGCCATGTCCCCCTTCTCCCTCCCAGGAGGAGTCCGTATTACTACCTTTAAATAAAACCTGCTGAATATGCTTGCCTTGGCGTGCTTCTCTGATGCTATACTTCAACATTTGAGGAAGCAGAACTTGTCACTGGAAAAAGGCACTATCAGATTTGGAGGTCCCACTGAGATCTACACCAAGGTAAGCTTCTCTCCATGCACCCCACATCTGCTTGAGGTGCATCTTTCTGACTCTTTATTTCGGGACTGTAAAATGAGCACCCATTGGCTACTTAAATGCAGTTAGTGCAGTCGCCATTCTTCAAGACTAGGGTGAGAGGTTTCCCTGCCCGGGCAGTTCCCAATCACCTGCTCTGTGCAGACCAGGCATGTTGGGTCCTGCTGAAGCCGTTTCCTGCTTTTCGGTCCAGGCCTGGAGTGCAATTGCCATCAGTACACAGTGTCCCCAGTCCTGACCTACCTCGGATGTGTGGAGGCAGATGAAGGGTTGGAACAACTTTGGGGTTCTCTGGCCCAGGCTACTCTTGGGAAGATCCCAAAGGTTCCTTCTCTGGACTCCCCCTCCTGACCGCCCTAAGGGACATCTAGGGTGATTGGTTGATGAATGGCACTGAGGGAAAGCGCCAATCACCTTTGCCTCTGTATGGGCGACACAACACTCCCCCATATCCACTCCCTCCTGGATGCCCCCTTCCCTCACCAGTCAGACATTAGGAATTCAGATTGTAGGATTAGAAGAAAGACCTGGGATGATTAGTATGAAAATGCCCAGGTTCCCTTTGTTCGCATAGTTAGCCTTCTCTAGTCTATCTAGAGTCTCCCCATTACTGTTCCTGTGCTTCAATGGGCTCACTGTGTTCTCCTTAAGCTGCAAGAGGGAGACATTTAAAATCAACCCCTTCCATGAGACCCTCCAAGAAAAGGGTGTTATATACCTAACAACCAATAAATGTCCCCTCACTCTCCAGAGATTCCTTTAAGTCTACAGGGAAAAAAAATAGACAAAAATGCACAATTTTTACTTTTGTCATGGTATTTTTCAAAATTAGGAGTTTATAGTGGAAGAAGGAAAGCAGTAACACCCTTAAGTCTGAATCCTCCAAGGGAATCTAGCACAGGGCAAACTAGGACCCTAGCACTTTGCAAAAGAAGGTCAGAAATAACTTGGGCAAAGTCAGGTTGTGAGAGATGGTTTTTTCTGGATCGTAAGGAATCTCAAAGCTAGGGAGACTTCCCTAGTACTTCTAACTCAGCGGGGAGCTTCTCTCTCAACAGTGTTGCCAGGTTCACCACTAGCCTGCGGACTGCTAAATTGCAAATGATCAGCAGTGCAAACCAGGTCAATAGCCAATGGTATATTTCAATAAGAAACTTAGCATAGTAACTTCATTCTCAAAAGTAATGGAAAATAAGATCTCATAATTTTCTTCAGATCCAAACCTATCCTGATAAAAATGGCATCAAGTTTCTGCTGGAACCAGTTATCTCTCAGGTCCTTCCAGATATCAGTCAAGGATTACATTGAAATGTAAATGGAAGAAGCCTGCAGTCTAAGTAGGAGACCAAGAAAAAAAAAAGGGAAAAGAGTCTTTTACCTGAACTCCAGCAAAAGTAAATTGTATGGTGCTTTACTAAAATAATTAATGGCAGCGTTATTTTTCCAGGATTCTTGTTTTTTTTTTTTTTTTCCTTAAATTCT
Source organism: Sciurus vulgaris (assembly GCF_902686455.1). Taxonomy (NCBI): domain Eukaryota; kingdom Metazoa; phylum Chordata; class Mammalia; order Rodentia; family Sciuridae; genus Sciurus; species Sciurus vulgaris. Next base: position 168,867,459 of record NC_136466.1, on the reverse strand, counting down.
ATGTTTTTTGAGTTCATGACTCTTTTGATCAGTCCTATTTTTTTTTATTCAACTAGCGTTTTTGAATATCTGTTACATTGCAATGGAGATTCACCTATAAAAAATTACAAGGCCTTTGCTTTTGTGTTATGTGCATATCATGTTATCTTTTTTGTGTGTCCAAATATCATGTACATGATATCAAAATTGACACAAAAAATGAGCGCTCATGAATTAAAATTTTAAAACATGAATCCAGATACCTTTAATTCACGTGATTTAAAAAGGTTCAGTTTAAATTGGGTAAACAAATGAAAGTAAAATGTCTTTAAAATTACTTAATTCACAAGTTTCAGTGGTCAAACTAAGAAAATGTTGATGTTTATAAAATATCTAATATCAATTGTTTCTAGGACTTTTGTGCAATAGGAAAGAGATGGCAAATACTGATACACTTGTCTGATATCTTGGTTTATACAGAAAAATAAGTGAATTAGATTTGACATATATAGGTTTACACAAATGTGTTGGTTAGAGACATCTGATAAATTTACAAAGTTAAAATGCTAACTGTTTTTAAGTCCTTTGGGTATAGGCTGAGGAGTGGGATAGCTGGGTCAAATGGTGGTTCCATTCCAAGCTTTCTGAGGAATCTCCACACTGTTTTCGAGATTGTCTGCACTAATTTGCAACCCCACCAGCAATGTATGAGTGGACCTTTTTCCCCACATCCTCGCCAACACCTATTGTTGCTTGTATTCTTGATAATCACCATTCTAATTGGGGTGAGATGGAATCTTAGGGTAGTTTTAATTTGCATTTCTCTTATTACTAGAGAAGTTGAACATTTTTTCATATGTCTGTTGATTGTTTGTACATCTTAAAAGCAGAATACTACAAAGATGCAGCCACATCAATGTTCATAGCTGCTCAATTCACAATAGCCAGATTGTGGAACCAACCTAGATGCCCTTCAATTGATGAATGGATAAAGAAACTGTGGTATATTTATACAATGGAATATTACTCAGCCATAAAGAATAATAAAATTATGGCATTTGCAGGCAAATGAATGAAATTGGAGAATATCATGCTAAGTGAGATAAACCAATCTCAAAAAACCAAAGGAAGAATGATCTCGCTGGTAAGTGGATGATGACACATAATGTGGGGGGGAAGGGGCAAGAATGGAGGAAAGAGGGACTGTATAGAGGGAAAAGAGGGGTTGGAGGGGTGGGGGGGAAGGGAAAAATAACAGAATGAATCAAACACCATTACCCTATGTAAATATATAATTACACAAATGGTATACCTTTACTCCATGTACAAACAGAGAATCAACATGTATCCCATTTGTTTACAATAAAAATCAATTTAAAAAAAGAATTATACACTGAAAAAAAATTGCTGTTAAATAACATTGAGTACTCTTAACTCCTTAAATTCCATGGGGTAACATATTTAAACATTATTGGTGTTTTCATAGATTGGTAAATAAAAATGGTTTAAAATTGCTTTGTGTCATCACTAAAAACACGGTTACTAAGAGTTAAGTCCTAACAGGTACAATTCTATATACAAAGGGATCCAAAAGTTTCAACTGTGTTTCAGTTAGAGTACTATAAGTAACATAAAATATTTCATCTTATTAAAATGGAGTAATTTACCTAAATTCACAAATTTCAAGAGTTGTTTCAAAATGTGAAAAAAAGGAGGTTGACAGATAGGAAAGAGAAAATAAAAGGTTCTAGGTATGGAGATATATTTAATAGAAGGGAGAAGAACATATTTCTGGATAAGAAAGTGCTTATGTGATGAAATACATAAGGATCTAAGTAAGTGCTAAGAAAGCCTGTGTGTGAACAAAGGGCAAATTTCAACAAGTTTGTGTGTAACTAAAGTGATTATATGTATGTGAGATGACCAGTTAAAGCTATTTAAGCTTTTTCCTAAGGTCCAATATTAATGTGTTGATACAAATCAAAATTTAATTGATATGTTAAAATTACAAGGATTTCTTGAAAACACTAATTTACTCTTAGCATTGTGTCTATTAAGTTTTATTCTTTAGAACAATTAGTCTTAAAAATTAGATTTTGTACAATTATGGTTAAACAACTGTTAGAGTAATGTATACATTACAGAGTCTAAATTTTTCTTTAAAAACTAAACTTGGGTAACATGAAAATATCAAGGTAATTGTGCAATGATCACTCTTCCTTGTATATTAAATGTGTTCATTCCTTCCAGGTATACAAGTCTTAAAAGCAGAAAATTTATCAAGCTGCTGTTCTCCAAACTAAATTTGTCTGTAATGGTAATTTTAAACCTACAAAAACAACAAATTTTTATTAGAGATTTATTTATATCATTTAATGTTCTATAACAAGAACTGTTATCAATAGAATACATGTAAAATTTCATGTCACTTTTTACACTAAGATAAAAAATTTTAAATGGGAATGTATTTCTAAAAGAGCTTGATCTATTTAAAGGTTAATATTGTAAAACAAAAGCATTTGCCACTTTGCTACACAAAAGGAAAATTAAAAGCTCTCTCAGCCTCTCCTTTATTCATGTTTTAGATATAATGTCATATTGTGTTGACAAACATTCATACAGAGTCAGGAAACAATACATGTAAACTTTGTAAAGTGATGTTTAAAAAGGAGGCAATGATCAGCTTCAGAACTAGAACACATTACCTAAGATTTGTGAAGAGTCTCACCCTACCTGAGATAAGGTTCTGCCTCCCACCCTGCTGCATGTCAGGATGGCTCCAAAATAAGCCAGACTTCAGCTTATTTAAAGTTATATTAAAAATATTGTTTTTTGTTGTAAAAGTACTGTGATCTCGAGCAGGGGATATAATGCATAGCTCAGCCAAAATTCAAGATAGCTATTACACAAACTAAATGTTTTACTGTTGTTAATTCTATTTTGTATTTCCTTGTAGACTCTATAACTGTTGCCTGTTAATGTTTTGCAGAAGTACTGCTTCAAGAACAAACCATCTAAATTAATTTGAGATAATAAACCATCACCTGTAGGACAGATAATATAGACCCCAATTAAATAAAAGGGGATAAATGAATGTGAAGTCATAGACATTAAAGTTAAAGCCCAGTACTCTTACTTTATGACTGGTGAGACTGGTTTACTGGATGTTTAAGATCAAAACTTAAAGATTGAGAAGAAAATAAAGGGGCCAAGAAACCAGTATTTGGCTCTTGCCCTCAGAGTCAGTCTGAACCCGAGGAACGAGAGAACTCTTCTGAATAGCTCCGCCACTCTGGGCCACATGACCTCCCGATCAGGGAGACGATGAGACCACTAAAGGAAGAAAAGCCAATCAGTGCACCTGCTGCAGAGGAGGATCATTGGAAAAGGGAGACATCATTGGAAGCCACCTCATCAAGGAGACCCTAAATAGTGAATGGCACTAAAGGAGCTAAGAGACTGCTCTCAAGTGCCCCACAAGTGACCCCTGTGGTAACTCAGCTGTCTCTTAACAACAGACAGGAACAGGTCAATTTGACCAGCTTGATTTTAAACACCTAGCAAGACAGTTAAAACCAAAATATAGCCATTCTTGGTATTTAAAAAAGAAATAATAGTTGAATGTAACTTAAGATGTACACTTGTGTTAGCCCCCCAGAAGACATAAAGACTGGAGGCTACAAAGAGAGATTCTTAGGCAGATGTGCCTGACAACTACCAAGAGAAACTACCAGAGTCAGAAATTCTTAGTCAGTTTAAGGCCTACAGATCTTCCTAAGCTACACAGGTAGGCTTGATCTATGTGTGCTAGTGTGATTATCTAGCCCTAAGTAACAGAAATATAGAGATCTGTACTAAACACAGGTTATATCAATAAAAGGATATTTTACAAAAATCAGATGACGGGTGGGGAGGTAGCTCAGTGGGTAGAGCGCTCACCTTGCAAGCACTGAGGCCCTGAGTTCAATCCCCAGCACCGCAAAAAAAAAAAAAAAAATCAGATGACATTAAGTAGCTTAATTATATTTTCTGGGAACATCAATGACATTAAGAATTAAATGCTGTGTTGACATTCCTGATGATTCTGACAATATTAAAGTTCCCAAATAAAGGCCTTGTCCTCTCCAGCCTTTGTTAGGCCTTGTTATGGGAAAAACTTCTCAGTTCTTCCGCCTCCTGGTGAGAGATCATTGACTTCCGTCATCTTCACAATATTCATTGGCATGTACCAGATGCTGCGACTTTTGTTTTGTACTAATCTCATTTCAGTACTCATGTCTTTTTGTTTCTCTCTCATAGAAGCACCCACTCCCAGATGACTTTACAACCTGCTCTTCCCCAACTAGACTTCTACTGTGGACTCCTTGATTGACCTGATTTCTAAACAGGAACACCGATGGCTTGCCCCACGCTGCCCGCTTCCAGCTCGAAGCAGCCAGAGGGGTCGTCATTGCATTTCCTTACAGCAGTAAGGAGTTCCTAAAATTAGAGGGGGAATGAAGTCAGAATTGAGGACTGGCAGTTAGTGTAAAAGGGAAGCTGGTCAAATCGAGGGATGGAGGCCATCAGAGTCTGGGAAGTTGGAGACCGCCGCTGGGATATCAGAATGTCAGTGTCTCCAGAACCCTTTTGATCACCAAGGTTACCTGCTTAACTAACCCTAACCCAAAATGCTGCAGGCAGGGAATTGCTAACTAGTGTCCTCTGGGCCCCTACCTGAATCTCCACTTGGCCCTTCCCCTGCCATCTGCTGCTCACCGTTTTTGCTATGTCACGGGCAACTCCTGGGCCGAGTGACGTAGGCAGGAAGGAGAGATAAGCGGGGAGAGAACAGAACAAAGAAGACCTTAATCTATAAAAGATGCAGGGTGCACTTGGAACTCTAAAACATCCGCCATGTCCCCCTTCTCCCTCCTAGAAGAAGTCTGTATTATCACCTTTAAATAAAACCTGCTGAATATGCTTGCCTTGGCGTGTTTCTCTGATGTTCAAACTTCAACATTTGAGGAAGTAGAACTCGTCACCAGTAAATGGTGGTATCAACATCACCAGGCTGAGAAGCCCTAATGTGAGGAGGCAAGCCCTACAGAGGGACCAACTGAGACAAGCTAAGGCTGACTGTGTCGTGATCATAAAGACTAAAATTATTGATACTTATTTGTTTTAATCATTAAGTGAAATGATTTTAAAATTATATATGTGGTATACATATTGCTAGAAAGGCAAACGTATGTACCTATGTATAGTATATTATGCATTTCAGGTTTTCCATAGAAACATATATTTTTTTTAATATATCTCAATAAAAAGTAGCATGGAAATAACAAAGCATACAATAGGTACATGTTCTGATACACATTCTCGCTCCAGTCCTTGGCTCATGTGCACACCACATATGCACTTCTATATTTTCTGAACAGAGGCTGAGTCCCTCCGCTAAGGAGCCCCGTTTCCAAGTGAAGCATTGTCCAGTCTGCCACCAGGCAGATCACATTTGTGCACATTAACTCACCGTGCACAAAGTGGTTTGTTGGATTGACAAGCCCTCCTGTTTCTCAGCCTGGCCCTGGGGACCAGAGAGCTTTGGTGCTTAAGCTGGACAAGCATGGCTTCCAACTGACCTCCCCACACAGGGTCTCTCTGAGCAGACCGGGAGAAGAGGATCCTGCTGTCTGCTGCGATCGCCCTGTGTGTCAGCGGAATGCCTGCCTGAGTCCAGAAGGCTCAGGAATGGAGGGAAGGACGCAAGCCTGGCATGATCCAGACCTCCAGAAAACTTACCAGAATTTTGCAAAAGTTAAGGGAAGAGGCCCAGAATCGAAATCAAATTCCATAAACTTCCTCATCAGAAAATATGTATTAAGGAATTTCCTGGGATAAAGTAGGATTTTTTTTTTTTTTTTTTTTGGTACCAGTGTTTGAACCCAAGGGTACTTAGCCACTAATCTACAACCCCAACCCTTTTATATTTTTTATTTAGAGACAGAGTCTTTTTAAGTTGCTTAGGGCTTCTATAATTTCTGAGACTGACTTTGAACTTGCGATCCTCCCACTTCAGCCTCCTGAGCCACTGGGATTACAGGTGTGTGCCACCGTGCCCAATATAAAGTGGAAAATTTTTGACAGTTAAACATGTAAGTATAAAATCTCATGATATTATGAATCCTGCAATTGTTTATAAATACTAATTCATTTAGACACAATTGAGAAATCAGTTACAATCTGCCCCCAGTGTTTCTGCAGAGGCAACCAAACATGGATAGAAAGTACTTCAAATAAAAATACTGTGTCTTATTGAACACATACAGACTTCTATTTTTGGTATTATTCTCTAAAAGGTATTTAAATTGTATTAGGTATTATAAATAATCTAGAGATGACTTAAAATATACAGAGGATGTGTGCATGTTACATGCACATGCTACGTCTTTCTGTATCTGTGTGTGTGTGTGTGTGTGTGTTGCTGAGGACTGAACCCAAGGCTTTGGGCCTGCATAATTTTTATTAGGGATTCAAACATCCATGGATTTTGGTGTCTGCAGTGGGGAGCAAAGTACTTGGAACTAATGTTCTGTAGGCACTGAGGGATGGCTGTGTTACACAGAAGAGGGCCTTATGCACAGAAGATTCCAGCTGAACCGTTGGGACTGTCCCAGGACCACCTGGCAGATAACCACCGTCTTCATGGGCCAGTGGAGACCCAGATCCCTTTAGCCTGACTTCTTGTGTATCTTGTGGTGTGGGGGCAAATGCGTGCAGCCTTCAAGTTGCTCTCGAGTAGCCATGTGGCTTGCAGTGTGCAGACGTTCTCTGTGCTTTCCCAAAGATCTGGAAATATGAGTTAGCCTGTACTGAATGTCCTCAGTGGAATTCTGTGAGATTTTGTGGCCAGGGGGCAAAAAGACGGTCAATATAAATAATGAATAATTGGATCTGATCGGGAAGGTGGGGGCTCCCCTTCCAAAGCCTTCCCCGACTCCTGCTCTAACCTGTTGCTAAGGTAACCTGCCCCAGCAGTGGTTCCTCCCTGCAGGGAGTTGTAAGAGTCCTTGATTAATGGCTCCTGGGCACTGCTCCTGCCCAAGAGAGCTCAGCCTGTGGCAGAGGAGTGGAGAGAAATGGCCAAGCTCTGGGGTCCAAGCGTGGCGTGTCTTTGTACTTCAGCTTCCATCTCTTACTGAGTAGCTTTTGTCAGCGGCTGCCAGGTTCGTTATATGTGACCCCAACGCAACAGGAACATTTACAGATGTGGGAATGAGGATGCTCCCCGGAATTTAAGTGTGGGGCAAAGGCCACGGGCACCTCTCCTAAGAGGACGACAGGTCTTTGCATGATACCACACTGCCCCCTGGCTCTCCTGGACGGCAGGTCCTCAGCTATGGCTCTGTTTGCGGTTGCACTGCTGAGTTTGCACCCCAGTACACACACACAGGGACAAGTTGACATAATCATCCCTCGTGTTCTGTGTGCTTTTACTTCTGTCCCACAAAAAAGAGAGGGAGAAGGAATGCATCCCTAGAAAGCTCTCTTCCTTAGAAGTCCAGATTATCATACAAAACACTCCCTTCCCGGACCGTCCACGAAATTCAGTGTCCTTGACGTCCAAAGTCCTTCCTTGGAACTGACAGGCTCCCCAGACTCTCCCTCATTTCATCTTTCCTCCTCACTCCCAGACAGCTGTCCCTCTAGTGCTACTACCGCTCTGCTGCCGATGCTCACCTGTTGTCATGAAGTCATATGTGAGGTGCCTTTGCCAAGGCGGTTCCCTCCCCCTGGAAATGCCTGACCCCAGTGGTTACGCTCTTGGAAAAGTCCATTCTTGGCATCCAGCTTAGAATTTCAGGTTCATCTCGTTTTCAAGGCACTCCTGGGTGTCCAGCAAAAACTCAGAGCCCCTGTTCTCTTTGTTTCTTCAACTCAGAGCTCACTCCGGGGCATCTCATCTGTGTGGGGCTTGCCTGGCCAGGATGTGGACACCTGGAAGATGGGAGGGCTCTTCTCCACCTCCACATCCCCAGAGCAGTGCCTAGCCCGGAACAGGAGTGTCGTCCACCCTCCTTCAGGAATGAGTAGGAATGTGTTCATTCTACCACGAGCCCTTACTTTTTGGGGAGGTGTTTAGGTGAGGAGACCATGTACTTTCTTGATACATCATATGGGAATTTCATCAAATCCAGTAAGAAATAGGAATTTCCCTAAAAAAAAAAAAAAAAATAGGAAAGACTTAGATAAGCGAATTGAAAACATAAACTCTGGCAAGAACAGACTTTCTTCCTCCTTCCCTAAATTACGACCACTTGGTTTAGAGACAATAGATCATGTTTGTCAAGTAAATGTATTGGATTCTTTTTGCTTTGGTCAAATTTTAGATTCATGACTTCAGCATATTTCATGGGAGATATTCTGCTGTCCTCCTGATGTTGCTATTTATGCATGGGAAATAAGGTGCTTTGCAAACACCACTGCACTTTGCAGAATTCCTGTTAGGTGAGTCAGTGTTCTTACCCCAGTTGGGGGGCAGAAGATCTGAAACACAAGTGAAAAAAAGTGACATGCACAGAAGATACACAAAGCTGAGCTGATTGGAGAACATAAAATATTTCACACCACCTCCAGGGCTGGTTGCATGAGCCCTGGTCCCCATCTATTATCCCCAAGTGCTCATTTCACTTGGTGATTATGGATTAATCCCTGCACTATGCACCTATGGTAATATGCATCGTGGAAGATAGAGTGGAAAGATGTGGTTCTCAGCACTTATGACCCACGCATTAAAGAGAGTCGAGAAGCTTAAGAGACTAAAACAAATAAAAGCCCAAGAGATAGCAGCAGCATCGTGAGGTCACATGCATGTGTCTGTGGCATTCCAAATCCTATATGCACTAATAGACTGAGCAGTTGTTCTGCGTTAGACAAAGAAAGGACAAATCGTGGAGAAGTTGGGCTTGGGCAGGAAGTCGGAGGTGGCAGGTGTGGACAAATAAGGTCAGCCAGCCAGCACTCTCTACGGGGGAGGGGATCAGAGAGAGGGCAGCAGCTGAGGTGACCCACCAGGTGACCAGGACAGAGGGTTGACATAATGTGACAGTAGGGAATGGAGCGCCAAAGATTAAGGGGAATGAAAGTGTGTAAGAACTCCATTTATGGCACCTGGGCTTTGTCAGTAGGTGACCTCAGTGACAGAGATTTTAGGGAATAAAGTAACCTTCTCTAAACTACTTTGAGGGAAGAGATGTGGCCCTGCTTTCAAGTCAGGTGGAAGGAGATACATGAGGCCACACAAGAGCCGGCAGGTGATGCTGGGTGCTGTCGTGCCGTGCTGGAGCCGGGGAGCCAGGAGGAGGGAGCACAGGTGGGCAGGAGGCAGGAAGGCCGGGAGGAGGACCGACGGGGGAGCACAGCACCCAGATCGCAGACAGGCAGGAGGAGTAGAGGGCCGGTGGGTTGGGTGGGCCTTGAAGAGGGAAAGCCCAGTCCGTGTGATCTTCATCCACGACACCCGCCATCTTGTCCCTGAGCCCACTGAGAAAATGGAAGATAAAACGGCCTGGTCATCTTCTCTGAAATTAGTGTCCTGTGGTGAACAGCTTTTCTTTAAAAATGGATAAAGGCCTGCAAATTCAGTTCCTTCAAAGAAGCTGGCCGTCTGCTCTTCTCTGATATTTTGTGTCAACTTGGTCTAATTGCCATTTCTTAAGTTTTGGTGTCCTGGCTACAGCTACTTCCTCCAAACCACTAACCTTCACCTGGGCAGTTGCCCTTGAGTGCTGAGCAAGCACTTCAGCTCACACGCCACAGTGGGGTCCACTCTTGCACAGTATGATGACAAGCACATGAGGACATGTGCGGTGACATGTATGATGATGTGCGTATGATGACACATGTATGATGACACATGTATGATGACATGGGGCGACAAATGTATGACAACACATGAATGATGACACCTGTATGGTGACTGATGTGTGGTGACACATGTGTGATGACACATGTATGGTGACACATGTATGATGACACATGCATGATGACACAAGTATGATGATGTGTGTGGTGACCTGTGTATGGTGACACATGCATGATTACACACGTATGATGACGTGTGTGATGACACACGCGTGATGACATGTATTAACACGCATGATGACACATGTATGACGACACTGCATGTAACACATGCATGATAGCACACGTGATACACATGACACACGTGTGACATGTGTATGATGGTGCTGCATGAGGACATGCACTTGATAGCACATGTATGATGACACAAGCATGACAACATGTGTATGGTGACATGTACATGATGCAATGCATGGTTACATGTGTATGGTGACGTGTGATGACACATGCATGGTGACTGCATGATGACACGTGCACGACACACATATGATGACATGTGTATGATGACACATGTAGGGTGAAACACATAAAACACCTGCATGAAGACACACATATGATGACACATGTAAGATGACATGTATTAAGACAAGTGTATGGTGAGACATGCATGATAACACATGCAAGAGGACCTGCATGATGACACTGCAGGATGACACACATGATGGCATGTGTCCACCTTACAGTGCCATACAGAATTCTTTCTCTGCCCACCCCCCATCTTGTCCTCTTTATTCCTCCCTCTGCTGTCACCCTGGCAACCACTCATCTTTTTCCTGCCTCTGTAGTTCTCCTGTCCTGTAGTGGCCTAGCAGAATTATCCGGGCAGCAGCCTTTTCAGATCAGCTTCTTTCCCTCCGTGATATGCACTTACATTTCCCCCCTGTCTTCTCATGGCTTGACAACTCAGTTCTTTTCAGTCGGACTCGTATTCTTTCTCTGGACGGATGTGCCGTGGCTTTACTTCTCCACAGACCTGTCAAGGGCGTCTTGATTGCTTCCCAGCTTTGGCAATTACGAATCATCTTCTGTGAACACTTGTGCATGCTCTCCCGTGGACACAGTTCCAAGTCCATGGGCAAACACCGAGGAGCACCACTCCTGCGTCCTTGGCTTCTCACCTCCCCAGGTCGACTTCCACCCGGGATCAGCAGAAAACCTTCCTCCGTTCACTCACTCACTGATTCCTTCAACCACCATTTCTTGAAAAACTGCCCCATGAAAGGTATTCTCAGTATTGGGGACATGGCCGTCCACAAAGAGAGGGTCTCTCCCGCACTGCAGCCCCTTCTCCACCAGCAGGAGAGCCAGCAGATGTAGGTACTGTCAGCTGGGGACGATAACTGAGGGGACAAGAGAGCAGGGGAAGGAGCAAAGATTGGCAAGAGCTCCTGGCTCGGATCCACTTCTCCACAGCCCTCGGACAGGGTGGCTTTGGGGCAGGAATGAGGGGGCTGAGGGCAGGAGGCAGCAGAAGTCGGGGAGCCCAGGAGTCTGAGGGAAAGGAAAGCAGCATGGAGACCTGGGAAGAAGGGCACTGGCCCAGGGACAGGTCAGGGCCCCACGGGCTGCACAGGAGCAGGGCAGAGCTATGGAGCGGAGCAGGAGGAGTGGACAGAGGGGCAGCTGTCTACCAAGGTTGTGGCCTCACTTTTTTGGTCCAGAGAGGACCTCCTGCGACTGAGTCTGGAAGCACCGTTTGTTAGTGCAGGGTCGGGGGCTGGGTTTAAGCAAGGAAAGGATTCTGCTCGGGGAGCTGCCTGTGCTTGACTGGCTAGCCCACGGTCCCGACAAGCTGGGTAAGGTGTCCACCTGGGGAGGACAGGTGTGCAGGGGGCTGCCGGGGCTTTGGGGCCCAGCAAGCAGGAGCCCAGAGCTTGATGGAGGTGGAAGAGATCAGGGGTTTTACGTGGGACTGTTGGTTTAAGACGCCTTGTATACATGGCCCTAGAGAGAGCACAGCTCCGTGGCAGAACCTGCTATCTAGAGAGGACGCTGGATCCAGGTGGGAAATGCTGGACGGCACTTGGGGCCATGTGTGGGGAGGTCGCATGGGGAGTGCACAGGGAGAAGAGAAGTCCAGGGCAGATCGGGGCAGCCACATTCCGGGCTCTGGAAGGTGCAGAGGTTCCAAACCAGAGTCCAAGAAGGAGTCGCCTTAGATGGGGGCCCCGAGAAGGGGAGCCTGGCGGCTGAGAAGAGCGGGGTGCAGGAGGGAAGGGCAGAAGCTGCTGCAGCCGTGAAGACAGCGCTCGGTGCTGTGGCTGGCGACTCCCGTGGGAAAAGCCTTTCCCTTGACTCCCCATGTCCCCTTCCAGCCACCAAGAAAAGTAAAGAAGTGACCACCATGATGTAGAGCAGTAGTTCTCAAGCAGGGGGAGTTTCTGTCACCCCCCACCCTGCCGCCCAGCGCAGGGACATTTAGCAGGGACTGGGAGAGTGTGATTTTAGCAGCAGGGGCTGCGGATAGGTGGCCTGCTTCTGGCATTAAGTGGGCAGACGGCAGGGCTGCTGCTAAACAGCCTACAGGACACAGCGCAGCCCCCGCCCCACTCCACAAATGCTGGGCAAGCTGAGGTTGAGAGACGCGGGTGTAGGGTAGGTATTTGCAGTTTGCAATACTGATGTCACAAGTCCCACACAGACGCCCACCTGCAGACAGGCTCTGGCCAGGCTGATAAATCCAGGAAAATATTTATTCAGAGGGGAGCCAAGACATCAAGGTGTAGTTTTGTACCAAACATTGAATAGGATCCTTCTTCCTTGCATTTAAGACCATAAAAAGGGGATGGTAAAACCCAGTTTCATGAGAATGTCAGTTATGAGACATTTTAGTAAACTTGGCAAAGATGATTCCTTTTGAATGAAGTACAGGGATCAAAGGGGGTGGAGCAAAGTTCTGTGAGAGAAGCTCGTTCAATCCCTCAGAATATCTGGCATCCTGCAGTTACCTTAGGGCTCTTTGGAGTTTTAAAATCATGTCCCTAAAAAAAAAACAGGTGATTCACAACATGGTCCTGTGTGACTAGACTCAGGAAGTACTGGACAGAGAGAAGAGGTGCCATACCTGGAATCACAGCGTGGCAAGGTGGGAGGTCAGGACTGACGGTCCTAGCCTGGCCATGGTAGTAACTTCTAGAACAAGCAGAGGGCAAATGACACAAGGGGAAAAGTGTCCGTCTTGGCATGTTTGAAAGGGAAGATGAGCAACCCCGTGACACTGGCTTGGGATGGAATGGCACCACGTGGTACAGGGCTGGGAGTAGGGCTGGTCAGAAGGACTGGCTGTACCTCTTTCAGGTCTGCTGTCCGTGCTAAGAGCCACCCAGACTCACAAGGGCCCTGCACTCCCTGTGATGCTTCCCTTTTGGCATCTCAAACTGACTTTTTATGAGGAGCCTGACAGTTTTATTTTGCACTGGGCTTCACAAATTACACAGGTGGTCCTGGAGTTGGAGGGGTCAGGACGTGAGCTGGGCGGCAGTGCAGGTATTCAGGCAGGAGAGACCAGAGAATGCACGCTGCCCTACCCACCATGCAGGAGGAAGCTTGTGGTGGTCGGCAGCCAAGGACAGGGGCCTGAGAGTGTGCTGAGAGAACAGGATCCACGCACCACCCCTTCCTCACGGGTTCCCTGTGCCCACAATAGAGCCCACAATGACGCACACACGCGTCATTCAGTGCACATTTGCTTCAGTGAAAAGAGGTGAATAAAACACGGTGACCACATAGGTGATCCGAGAAGCTGACCACACCAGTGGACAATTGCAGTGTGTGTAGGTACCGGCAGACCCCACTGGACAGACCTGGGTCCCAGGCTTATGTGAAGACGGGCAGGTGGGGACAGGTTGGTGGAGGTGAGAGAGAGAGTGGCAGGTCATTGTGCTGAGACCTGAATAGTGAGGATCGGCTGGCCACAGAAAATATGGTCAGAAGGCAGGGGACATTTCAGGAGCGCGTGAAAGGAGACGGGAGAAGGGAGGTGTGGGAGGTAGAAAGTGATGCATGGCTACCAGGCTGCTTCCCCTCAGACCCTCAGAAGGAAACATTTCTCCCGCTTCATCAAGTACTGTTTGCAAGTGTGAGGAGCACTGTGGTTTCCGGGAGATGGCAAAGAATCAGAAGGCAAGGTGAGACACAGTTGGACCCGCGTGGGGCAGCAGTCTGGCTGCCCCTGGGCTCCAGGTGGAGAACTCCCTTGCCACCTTCTCCCTGTGATGCACAAGGCAAGCCGCTGAGACACTCTGCTTACCAGTCACTGCAAGTTAACCTGGCTGCCCAGAGACGACCAAAGAGCCCCAGCATTCACTGGCTCGGCACTGTGCACAAGCTCTGTGCAGGCCATGCTCTGGGCTCTGAGCCGCAGTGAAGGGCAAGACGTATGGGTTCCTGTTCTGCCTGCTAGACGGGACACATGGAAAGGTAGGGCCCAGATGGCTTAATACCATTCCGAAGTTTTGTGCTTTTTCACGTAACGTGATCTAGAGCGCATCAGAGAGATGTCTGGGGTTGCAGGCCTGGAGGGTCTGGGCAGGTGACATTGGGCTGAGACCTGAATAAGGAGGATGAGTCGGCCATTGGAGGATGGTAGGGAGTGCATGCAGAAAGTCCAGCACAGACCAGGCCCAATGGACGGAAGTTTGACCTAGGGGAGTCACTGCATCACAATCCTGAGCCTGTCTGCGCCTCTGTGTCTCAGGTGATGGTCACAGTGGTGAAAGGCAGAGGGTGACTCGTGACCCAGGGGAGCACGCAGCAAAGCAGGAGAGCCGAGATCCCTTGTGGCGGTACAGGCGGGAGACACGGAGGGGAGGTGCCCCCATGGAGATGCGTCGACAGGACACGGCGACGCTCAGGTGTGGGGAGCAACAAGGGTGAAAGGGAAGGAGGAAGAACAGCAGGAGGACAGGATGACTAAAAGAGACATACAAAGCAATGCCCAGCTGCGGTCCCAGTGAAGTGCCCTGCATGCACCTGGGCGAGAGGGTGGGCTTAGCATCTGGAATGGCGGGGACTGGCCCCTGAGTGGCTGCCTGGAGTGGCACATGACGAGCAGGAGCCAGTGACCCCGCAGACAGGAAGGACTACTGTCCACTGAGAGGTACACTGAAAGGGTCAGAGGGAAGAGGGGTGGACATGCATGACGCATCTGTGGCTCGGGAAGGGCAGTGCTGAGCAGGGCAGATGGTAAAGCCTTGCACGGCTCATCCATTTAGAAACAGCACTCTGGGGGTTTTGCCTGATGGACTCTCTCTTACCCTAGTTGACACCTCGGCCATGGACCCTGGCTTTTAAAGTCCTCTGACACATCACCACGTCCTGTCCAGTTTCTTGATCGCGTTTCTCCCAGCTACAAGTTAAAGCTTCTCCCGCTCCCAACCCACCGAGCTGGGGTCTTTTACACACTCAAGGGAATGGTGGGCTGGGGGGCAGGCTGGCCTTTGCCCCATAGTGCCCAGGCTCACCAGCTGGCTGTGTGTCCTCTGGGGTTGGGCTGGGAGGAGAGGGATACAGAGGCGTGGCGTCCACAGCTCCTTCATTTCACTGCTGGCTCTGGAAGTGCTCCAACTGCAGCCCAAGGCCAGAGAGCTGTCGGGAGGCACGCCCCCTCCACAGCCCGGAAGGGTCCTTCTGTCTATCACAGTATCTCAAGGCAGGAGCCCCAGATCACAAGGTGTCACAAAGATATCTTGCAGGAAGCGACTGCCGCCACTGTGCCCAGGCTGGATGAAGCAAAGGAAGAAGGGATGAGGAGGATGCAGCAGCTTGGAGAAGCAGTGCCGATCTCCAGTTCAGACCCCCACTAGGAGCAGGGCCTGTGGAGCGGGGAGCCTGCCCTCACTCTGTCCCAGCACTCTGTGTCCCCACCTTGCAGGAGATATCGCGAGGCTAGCTCTCAAAGTGGCAGAGAAACTGCAGGCAGGACTCAGAGGCTGCTGCGTGTTGAGCTACCGCTGCCCTGAGCAAGAAAGAGGATGCAGGGATGCTGGCCGGGCCAGGAGTCCACGGGATGGAGGAGCAGGTGTGGCCCTCCCACTGCCTCTTCTGGTCACCTGTTGTGGTCTGCTGGAATGGCCAGGTGAGGCAGCTGCACAGCCCCCTTGTCTGGCATCACAAGGCAGAGCACCAAAGGGAAGGTTTGGGGTGGGAGATAGCAGCTCAGCCCCCGACTCAGGGCACTGGGGTTCATCTCTGCCGGTCAGCAGAAAATGACAAAGTGCACAGAAGAATGCTCTGGGCCAGGACCCTCCTGCTGATGTTTAGCTAGTGGAACTTAATTACATGTTAGGCTCAAGAGGACAGGGAAATTTCTGGATGTCCAAGAAGCTGTCATCTTTGGTGAGTTGCTGGCATTGGCAGGGTAGACTGCTGGTGCCTTGTGGGTAAGGCTCAGTCAAAGCTGCAGACATCCAGCTGTGGTTCTTGGGACGAGGCATGAAGAAGCAGTTTTACTTCTGGCTTCTCTGCCACATGGCCTTGGCCTGGGCATCCTGCAGAACACCCATGGTCTTCTTTTCTCCCTCTTCCTTTTCCTCTTGGGTCCACGCCCAGCTCCCACTGGGAGGCCCGCTGCATCTAACACCCAGAACCCTCCCCTGCTGCCCCAGACCTCCACTAGGAAAACGGGGTTCCCTGTGCATGTGTACCCACTGCCCACAGCCCTGGGCACCTCCCCCTGAGCTCCTATGGGCACCCCGGGGTCCCTGGGAGTGCTACAGGGCACATGTTGCATTCCTCCATGGCCCTCACTGGCCACAGGGAGACATGTCCCTCCTCTCCTGTCATCTTCTTGGGGAGGGTGGGCACACCTTGGCACTTTGCCCCTGTACAGGATCTCCTCCACAGCCTCCTCCTCAGCCCTGACATCTCTGAGCACCACGGTGGTTCTCCACCTGAGGCCGCAGGAGTTTCTCATGCCAGAAGCTCCACCAGAGTGGAGGAACTCTGAAGGCAGACTGGACCTGCTCTCCTTGCAGAGTGCTGTGGCAGTGTGAGCACCCTTTGAAGTTTTGGTTCATCTTTAACACCTTGTCAGTTTTGCCTCTATTCTAAACCAGGACTGCTTTAAAACAGAGGGGCCCACGACCCTGGTTTCTGAGTATTAGTGATGCAGGAAGAAGCAACATGTTTACACCTCTGTCTTCATATCACTTTCAGGGAAAGACCTGAGCAAATTGCTGCTACCTGGGGACAGTTCAAACACCACTCCCAAAACCTGGAATAGGAAGGAGAAATAGAGCAAAACCACTTAGGACCAAGCAGGGTGGACTGTGCCTGGGAAAATGACAATCCAACCTAGGATCTCCTAGAGGACACGTCTCTTCCCTAAGAGGGGATATGTCTGAGAACGGTTGGAAATTCCATTTCTGTTCAAAACACACACGGAGAAAGATGGACATCTGGTGGTCATGTGTCAGCATTACCTCATACAATAGGAAATCTACACAATCTAATCAGATAATGTAGTGAAAATCTCCATAAAATATGTCTAGGGTTTTCAAAATAAAGAAGAATGTTATAGTTCACTTTTCCTACAAGTAAATGCAACACTTACCAGTAACTCTTTTCATAAAGACAAACATAAGAATACCAAAGAAAAATAGCTTTCCATTTTGTTTTCTTTGTTTTCTAGACCAAATCTATTAGCTATCTCAGAGGAAAAAACATGTGACTAAAATAAATCACTGGTTGCCTCTAAATTATGCTACATTTGAAGGCTTGGTTTGTGGAGTGCTAAGTGTCTGGGGGCAGCAAGGGAGCAGGCGAGACAGACTGCTGCAGGCAGGTACTCTGGGCACCATGGCGACTCGATGGGTGCGGGGGACACCAAAGGCTGGTCTGCATACAGCCCTGCAGGGTGTGGGGTGCTCTGACAGCACAGCACCAGGTTTCCTGGAAATCTGACAAGAAAAATGCTTTTTAAAAAAAATTCCTATTCTTCCTATGAGCAGGTTGTTTTCTTTCTAGTAACACAATATCCACCAACTGGGTGATTTTTTAAAGATGTATTTGGGCTCATGGTTCTGGAGGCCCAAGGCCAAGGCGCCACAGCTGGTGGTGGTCTTCTTGCTGCAGAGTCCTAAGGCAGTGCAGGGCGTCCCTGGGCAAGGAAGGGGCAGCCTTCCTCCTCCTCCTTGACCTTCCAAAGCCACAGATATTCGTCATGGGGGATTCGCTCTGATGACTTTAGCTAATCGTGATCCCCCCCCACACACACCCCACCTCTAACAACAGAGAGATCAGATTTCTACTCTCTTACTAGTTTGCACAGGGACTAAACTACAACATGAGTTTTGGAGGGGACAAGCCATATCCAAATCCTAGCATTCTACCCCAGTGTCCTGGAAATTGTGTCCTTCTCACACACAACATACAACCATTCCACCCAAACAGTCCCCAAATCCTAACTAGTTCCTGCACTAATTCAAAAGTACTAAGACTCACTTGAGACTTATGCTAAACTCTTGCAGATATTAGCCCTTACAAAAAAATGTGAAAGTTACACAATTCCAAGATACAATGGAAAGACAGGGATAAACATTCCTATTTCAGAAGGTAGAAATAGGCAAGTTTAAAGGAGTAATCTGTCCAAGGCCAAAATCCAGTCCAGTGGGCTGTAAATCCTACAGTGCCATGTCCAGCACCCTGGCACCCAGGTGAGGTGGGCTCCCCAGATAGTAGGCAGCACTACCCCGCAGGGTGCTGCTCACAGGCCACAGTTACTCTCTCAGGCTTCCTTTGCCTGTTGCCTGCAGCTTTTTCTGGGGGCCATTGCGAGTTGCAGGTAGTACCTTTGCAAGCTGTACCTTCCTGGGATCCCTACTTTGGTTCCACTAGGCATGTGCCACTGGGAGTTCTCTATAGCGTTTCTGATCCTATAGGCAAATTTCTGCCTGGCCTCGAAGGCTTTCCTCCAAAATCTCAATGGAGTTCCCTTGAGCCAGCACTTTTGCTTTTGGCATGCCTGCAGAATCAGCTCCACGTGGATACTGAGGTCTCCCACCCATGCCAGCCCCATCTGAGCCTGTGTGGACCCTGTTGTAGTTGCTGTGCATGCTCTGTTGGCTGAAAGCAGGAAAACAAATCCTGAGATGACTCTGAGCAGTGAACCCAGTTAAGGTTTGGTCCCTGAAAAACTTCTTCCTCAGAAGGCACCCCAGCCGGCAAAGGGACGGGTAGACTCAGTGGCTCTGCCACACCACCTGTTACTGACTGCACTGTCCTCTTGTTCTCCAAAACACACTTTTTCACTCTTTCTTTGGCCACGTTGCAAGTTTTCCAAATCTTTCCTGTTATTTATTTATTTATTTTTACCCCCAAGTCTCACTGTAAATCCGACTAAAAGTAGCCATGCCACAGTGAATGCTCTGTCACGTGAACTGGTCCATCACTGGACCACGTAGGGCAGGAACAGAACGCATCCAAGTTATTCACAACAGTGTAACAAGGATGACCTGTAGTTTCTTCAGTCTCCTGATCTTCTGAGCTCTGGCCAGACTCGTCTCTAATGCTCTGCCTATAGCATTCTAGGGTTTTTCAGCCCGTTTCTCCACACTCCTCCAATCTCTGCTTGCCAGCCAGTTCCAAAGCTACTTCCATGTTTGTTTCAAGGTATTTATTACTAGCAGAAACCCCACTCCTGGTATCAGTTGTGCTTTATTCTGTTTTCTAATAACACAATATCACAGACTGCATAAACTTTAAAGAAAAGAGGTTTGATTATGGATTTGGACAATGAAGACTGAGGGGACCCTCTGGTGATGCCCTAATTACTGGCAGAGTCCTGGGTAGGGCATCACAAGGCAAGAGCCAGAAGACGCAAACATATTCATGTCTCCTCTGGTCTCTTGTTTTCCCTTTCTTTCTCCCTCCCACCACCACCCCCACCTCTATCTCATGTAAAGCCTGCTGATTTAATCTACTCCTAATCACCTCCCAAAAGTCCTACCTCTAGACACCATATATAGTTCGACTAAGTTTTCCACCTTTAATGGCACACAATAGAAACTAATTTCCAGTAAGAGTTTGGAAGAGACAAACCATATTCAAACCATAGCAGAACATATTTATCAACTTTCCGAGATGGATAATGCCATCAACAATTTATTAACAACTACTCTCTGCATAGCACATCCTGAGGACTCAGCCTCATCCTTGTCACTTCCAACTTATATAGCTAGTGAGGAAACATGAGCTCTGGTAGGTCACTTGCTTGAGAATTTCAAAACAGGTATGGCTCCAAAACCATTGATCACTGCTTTCTGCAGTGTAGACAATTGTTTCCTTTACAAGGATGAAAAAGGTATGGCGTATCATGAGGAAGGAAAAATGTCACTTTAAGAATTATTCTATTAGTGGTCAATTTCCACAATGACCTTTAATCACCCTAGTTTTCAACAAGCCTGCATGTGAGGAATGATTTTTACATTTTAAGTAAGCTTCATAAAAAACAAAACAAAACAAAACAAAGACTAACAGGTGTCATAAACCTGGGTGACCTGCAAAGTCTAAAATATTTACCCAGTGGCAGTTTACAGAAAGTTTGTAGACCCTGGTCTTTCACAAACAGGACTTGATTTTTTTTTTTTTTTTAATGCCTTTGAGAACTGGCTTTGAAAAAGGTGAAAAAAAATGCAATTTTCATTTTTGAAGGGAAATTACTTTTTAAAAGTTTCAATTAGTTGCAGTGAATTTAATTCACTTCAACATTTATTTAGTGCCCACAATATGCAGCACTTTTAGCATTTAAAACTTAGACTCACCTCTGAATCATAAAAACCATTATCATCCCCGTCAAGGCAGCAGTTCATTTCCCACAATGCTAAGGGTACCGAATCTGGGTCCTTGGGTCTAGAGACCATGGAAATGAAACTAGGCTCAGGCAAGGGTCCAGCAGGGGCAAGGCTTTGTTGTGTGTAGGGGGTGCTGTCTGCTTGAGCCAGAAAGGAAACTGCACTGATGGAGTATGTGACTAGCTTGAGCAAAGGACAAAACACGCAGCTTTTATAGGACCTGCAGGGTGAGCAGGATCCCAGCCTCCTGAGGTCATCAAACATACAGGAGGGATTTTAGTGTATGTGCCTCATTCTTCATCGTGCTTCTGCACATATGGCATGTCTCTTTATCATTTTAAGTCTTAGGGGCGTGTGCTTTGCTAAGGTAAAGCTGTTTGTTAAGTCAGAGATTATTTTTTTGGATACTAGGGACTGAACCCAGAGGTACTTAACCAATGAGTCACATCTCCAGCTCCCCGCCCCCAACTTCTTAAAATTTATTTAGAGAAAGGGTCTTACTAAGTTGCTTAAGGCCTTGCTAAGTTGCTGAGGCTAGCTTTCAACTAGTGATCCTCCTTCCTCAGCCTCCTGAACCACCGGATTATAGGTGTGAACCACCGCCCCCAGCTTCAGTGACTATTCTACACATGCACTTGTTCTTCACCATCTGGAATCTACTTCTTATCATCTGAGAATCTCCAATATTATTTCTAAAGTGCAGACCATTGTCCTGTCCCAATGGAACCAATTAGAAAGAACTTTCTGATTCACACCCATTTTTGGCATTTCTGAACATGTGGTCTCAAACATTGAGCTGATTTCCCAGTCTCCCACCTCCAGGTACATAGTCTTAATTAATAGTCTTGGAGACTTGACCTTTTCAATTAAGTCTTAAGTCTAGCACTTCTGCAAACCCTGTAAGGTTGAACAAGTTTGGCTGTCACATTCCCTTCTGTTTTATTCCCTGAATCTTAGGGGGTGCTTATGTTTTTCATTAGGAATAGGGGTGACTGTTTCATGTGTAGTGGTTTCTGCTGTGAATGAAAATTATCTCTCCAGAGGGAAATAATGCTGGTTCCTCCTCCAGATACTTTAGAAAAAATACTCATTTGGGAAAAATGGAGATAAATGTCAGGGATCTGTATGGAACCTAGCAACTTGCCAGGTCTCATCTTACTCCAGTGAGCCACATGGTCTGTCTTCAAGGTACAGTTGCTTCTCCCGTGCCATTTGCACACTTCCTCTGCTTCTTTGACCCCCACTCTTATTTTCTGCCACCTGTCTGGGAGGAGAGGTCCTGACTTCCACACAGCTGTGCCCTCCCCAGGGCACTATTTCAGTTAGGTGCAGGCCTGTCTTGCTTGGGTTTCATTGATGGGAAATCTAGCTGTTGAGATAAATCTGGTTCTTGCCTTGCACTGCCAGTGGTCCAGAGCGTGCAAGCAAGGGCAGGGTTGTGAGATTTGGCGAAAACTCATAGAAACACCCAGTTGACTTATGTTTTTCAGCTGTGTTTACCATCTAGGGAGCTGGGACGAGATTAGTGAGGTCTGGATGTGTGTTAGGGGACAGACAGATGAGGCTGGTAGAAACAGGAGGTTAAGAGAATAATTCTATAAATTGGACCCACATGCTAATCTCCACAAGCTTTCTTTGCCAAAAAGCCATTCTTCTGTAGCCCTGCCTAGCCTAAGTGGACAGGGTATGTCACATTCTTCAGCAAACTGAGTCAGGGGCCAAACTCACGAATGATGGGGGTTGAGGCTGACTCCTGGTTACCGGAGAGCAACTGGTTAACTTAAATGATTGGGCTCATCCAGGCACTCTGGATTGCTAACAGTGAACCTCTGCGCCCCTGCTCCCAGTCACATACATGGAGAGGAATCAAAGAGGCTTCTGGGGTCTACATGAAAGCAAGTCGCACCCCCTCCCACGAGTGTCCGCTCCAAGACACCACGTCTCTTCGGAATTTGTCTCCATCACTTTCTTTAATAAAACCAGCTCTTTGCTTGCCTTTGTGTCTCTCCAATGTTTGTTCTTCAACACTGGGGAACAAGGACCCACTCCCTATCTGCACCAGACCGTTGTCATGTGTATTTTACACATGCAAGGCTGAATAAGAAAACTGTGGACATCGTAACCAGAAGATGAGAAGCCAGAGGCTTCCGGGCAAAGACACTGTTCGCAACAGGCTGTGATGAAAGATGAAAAGAAACCTCGATCCGGGAGAGGTTCAGGGCCTCAGTTCACCTCGTACTTGCGCCCAGGGTGAGGATTTCTCCTGCTTTTCCCTCTCTTTAGAAGTAAAAATGACAAAACATGAGAGTGGTTGCGAAATGACGCAGACGGGCGAAACGGGTCGCCCAGGAGGATTCGGGCTGGCGCCGCTTATGGCCCCTGGCAGTGGCCACCCAGAAAGCCGCCACTTGAGCGTCGAGCTGCGCCGCCCGGGCGTGGTGGAGAGGCCGGAGCACAGGGGATGACTGCCTGCCAAGGGGAGCGGCCACTGGAGGCGAAGGCCGCGTCCCGATGCTGAAGCGCACCGGTGTGGCCAACAGGACTGGCGGGCCCTCCGCCCGGAGCACGTCGTAGTCCGCCCTCCAGCCACCTGGGCTCAGGGACTGCGCGAAGCCCTCGGGTTACAAATCGCGCACTTTCCTGTACTGGACGCAGGTCCTTAGCAACAGCCGGCGCCTGGAGTTACGTCATCGGCGGGTCACCTCCTCCATGGCCGCTGACTTTAGGTGTCTATGGAACGCCTGTTGTGCGACATGCTGACAGTAAGGCTTTAACCCTTAACAGTGAAAGGACTGCATCTCTTATGCCTCTGCTCTCCTTGGCTTTGACTTTATGGGCATATTTGGCGCCGCGTCGCGCGGGCCCTCTCCAGACTTTTCTCAGGCAACCTATCGGGCAGCCCCGCGCCACGGAGAGGGCGGGGCGGGCCAGGGCGGGGCGGGGTCCTGGCTGGGCTGCGTCGCGCTCGGGGGCCGCGCCGGGTACCGTTTCTCTCCAGTGCCTGAGGCGGCTCTGGTTCGGAGAGCCCTTAGCCAGCTCCACGGGAACCTCTGTGCACGGATGGACCCGCCCGGACCCGGCGGGAAGCGGCCTGGCAGGCGGCGGCCCAGGCGGCATCAGCAGGGGCAGGACAGGGCCGAGGCCGCGGGTCCCTGAGGCGTGCGTGCCCACCGGGCCCGGCGGCGGCACCATGATGCCTGGCGAGACCCACTCGGCGGCGCCCGGGACGGCGGCGGACCTCTCGCGGTGTCAGGGCTGTGCTTCCTTGCAGCAGGTGCGGCGCCTCCCCGGGCGGAGGGCGCGGGCTGCGTGTCAGCCGGCTCTCCGGCTCCTCGGCGGGAGCTCCCCCTAGGGCCTCCTCCCGCTCCCGCTCTCGAATGATTTGGGGACCTTTTGCTTTGCTTTGTTCGTACTTGCAAACCAGGATTCACTTACCGGGCTGTAGTGGTGGCGGGGGCGGAGTGCGGAGTTCTGGAGGGCATGCCCAGCCTAGGGGCTTCCCAGGGCGGGCTTTCACCTTGAGTGACAGGTGAAATGCTGAGGGCATTGACGTCGCAGAGTAAGACCTGTGTTTGTTCTTCTGACCCCTGCTAAGAATTTGGTGCTTGGAAGTACATCTTATGTGACATGTGTCGTGTCTGGATCATTAGACAAAGGTTTTGGGACCATATTTCAGTCTATCGTATGTCATCCCTAGTTTGTTGTTAAAACTAATCAAGTAATCAATTAAGTCAGCAACGTTTCAGTTTTCAGAGTGATCAATTAAAGGCATATAGAGACTGTAAGTTTCTAACAGCGATCATGAACTGTGCTCCACACTGAGTTGCCATAATCTGGCTCCTGGTCATGGGATTAGCGGAAATAGTCCCAAATAATTTCCAGCTACCCTCCTAACTGCCAGATGTGAGAGTCTCACTTAAAAGCCATGCTTAACCATTGTAGGATGGGGGCAGGACAAGAAAGTTAGGTTAAAAAAGTAATAAATACATTGGTGATAAATGAACTGACAAGGGGAGTGAATAAGTGAGCCAGAAGCGGGCAAAGAATTTAGGGAGTCTTGGAATATTATATTTGAGCAAAGAGGTGAGAGAATGAGGTTTGTTGATACCGAGGGAGAAAAACATCTGAGTGGAAGTCTGAGGTCTGGAGGTCTGGAGCAGGGGCTTTCGTGGTATGCTTGGGGAAAGCTTGAAGGCTAGTGAGGCTGGAGTGGTCTGAATGCCAGAGTCTGATGAGATCAGAAAGGGAAGGGAAAGACCTGATTGTGTGGGTTGGGTAGACCACTGTAAGGGTTTGAGCTTCTCTGAATAAAGTAGAGGCACTGGCGGTGTTTGCACAGAAGAGTGGTGTGAGCTATGCTTCTCAGTCATGAATCTGATCTTCCGTCACCTGTTTTTCCACAGTAGCCCCTACCTTGTTTAAAGTGGAAGTTGTGTTCTTCTGCTGCTTAGGCCAGAAGCTCAGTGTCTTCCTTGGTGCCCCTCTTTCCTCTCAGCCTTCATCCACTCCATCATCTGTGCTTCTGGGTCATTATCCATCCACTTTTCACCATCTTCAGTGCTTCCACCCTGGTGGGAAACACTCTCATTTGTGACCTAGAGTTTATTTATTAGTCTCTTAAGGATTTCTCCTTCACTCCATGCCACTGTTGGTTCCCAGAACAGCAATAGAAGAGTCCTGGTGAGTATCTAGGCAACTAGACCTAGATACTTCCCTCTAAGGTCAAAAATCATAAATTATTATGCCTTGGCTAGTTCACAGTTGCTCAACTCTACCTTGAGGTACAAAAGCAGCCAAAGACAAAATATAAAAGAATAGATGTGGCTGTGTTCCATTGAAACTTTAAAAAACAAGGGGAGAGCCTTGGTTTGCAGACCTCTTCTCTGCATCAGGACACTGTACTACTTTTGATAATCTGTTACCTGGAATTGGAATACCTTTTTAGGGGAGAAGTGTGATCAGTTTGAGTTGTGTCTCTGGAATAATTCTTTAATTTTGTAAAATGAGGCTGGAAAATGAGATTCCTGGCAGATCATAGAGAACCTTGAGTGATGACCACTTTAAAATTTTGTACTGATTTCTGTCAGCATTATGGACTCTTGAAGGTTTTTGCCTGGTTATCACACCAGAGCAGGACTTGTAGTAGAAATACAGAATACAGGTAGTGATGTGTAGAATGAATGGGAAAGGCATAGTAAGGTGAATTATTTTACTAATGTGTACTATTGATAATAAAAACCTAAGTTAATCGAAGTGTTCTAGGAATAAGAGTACAAAAGAAAAAGATTCTGAATATGAGAAAGTGAAAAGAAAATACCTCTCATATCAGAAGAATGGAAGGTTCAGAAACTAAAATCTTGAATGACATGAGAACTGTGGTAGAGGAAACCAAGATGGGAGGGATGTTGGAAGTGTGAGACTGAAGTTTTCAAAAATCATCAGGTGGTGATTTTCAGCCCTTGTCAGATTTGTTGTTTGTGAAGCAGAGGTACTCTAATATGCTAACAAGGAAAGAGAGCCTGTTAATTGGGCACTGAGTTCATTGTAAGCATTTTGGAGGTGGAGTAGGGATGGGAGACTGGGGGAGTATGTTCTGTCACTTCAAAGAACAAAACAAAACCGAAAGCCCCTGAGGTCAGTGGAAAAAAAAAAAAAACAACCTAGCTGACTGCTGAGTAGCCTTTGATGAGGTGAGCATGGAATGATGAGAAATGAGACAGATAAAGAGGATTAGAGAATTAAATAGTGTGTCCTATAGGGAATTGAGATGGGAAGGAATGAGAACTGAAGAGAAGCAATTGCATTGGTCAGTCGGGAGGTGTACGAGCAGCTTTTAGGAGACATTTCTGATTTGCTGCATGTTAGAGCAAGCATACTTGGATTAAACTTTTGCATGAGAAAGAAACTAAAGATGCAGAGAGAAGATATCCTGCTCTATAGTTTTAACACATTGAAACTCTTTATCCTACGGAAAGTTTGCAAGCAAAATATAGGAATCCTCCTTTAGGAGTAACCCATCAGTAATCATGCTGTGGCTTCATTCTGATCTGTAACATTAAGCTAACAAATCTCTCCTGAATTGAGCAGTTGTTTGCTGCACAGGAAATCTTGTTTCATGTCTTAAACCATCCTTTATTTTCTTCTCTCTTCATTTTCTTTATTTTCTCTAGAAGTTGAAGAGATAGTTACTTATTATGCAGATTTTTTTTTTCCAGTCTCATAAATCACCTCATCTCTATTTTCTCACCATCATTGATTTTAATGGTTTGTTACTGATCTGGAGCCCAATGTCAATATCCTGGTGGTTTGCAGTCATAGAAACCAATGCAGTGACATGTAAATTAAGCAAGTCTCTTTTACTTTTTCCAGTGGTACTAGGGATTGAATTCAGGGGCTCACTACCTCTAAGCTACACTGTTAAGCCTTTTTATTTTTTATTTTTAAATTTTGAGACAGGGTCTTTATGTTGCTATGACTGGCCTAGAACTTAATGTCATCCTGCTATCCTCCTGAATTGCTGGGATTACAGGTGTGCACCACTTTCTAACTAAATTACACAAGTCTTAAGTCACATGGTTTTAAGTCAGGCTAATTAACTGCCATAAGTCACTTTATTTTGGTAGAGGAGAGCCCCTTTTTGTCTTACTTCACTGCAAAACAAAGTAATTGGGCTGTCTTGGGAATTCAGATGAGAGTTTGAATATGTTCAGTTCATGAGACTAGATGAGATTTAGTCGGCTAGTTGTTCAAGAGACAAAACTGATCTTATATATAAACTTATTGTTGAACTCCCATTGGTAATTTCCAGAAGTTTGAACTTCATTGTTTAGAATCTGAAACATTTTCCCCAGACAGGTTGATTTACAAATCATCCTATGTAAGGAAAACTCACGAAATTATAATTCATTCATTTACCACCATTAATGTCTTTACCCTGGCATGTACTATGGACTACGATTCATGAGTAGAACAAATATGAAGCTTATTCTATTTAAGATTGTAGTTGAGACAAAAAGCAACCTCATTATAAATATAGTGTAAGTTTGAGTGGAAATGGGATCACGGAAGAAGGCCAATTCTTAGGACTTACGTGACTTCTCAAGGCTTCATTAGAGTAAGTGAATCCAAATTAGGGTCTG
Organism: Sciurus vulgaris; assembly: GCF_902686455.1. Lineage (NCBI taxonomy): Eukaryota > Metazoa > Chordata > Mammalia > Rodentia > Sciuridae > Sciurus > Sciurus vulgaris. Next base: position 168,839,648 of record NC_136466.1, on the reverse strand, counting down.
AAAGATGGTTTGCAGTTAACTAAGAAGGAAGAGATGGAGGGAGAGTCTTGTGGCAGAAGGAACAAGTTGTGCAAAAAGTCGTTCAAACGAAAGGTTGAAAGGGAGAAAGTAGTGCGTGCTAGATGGAGCACTAGCCAAAGGTGCCTGGTGATCTCCTCAAAAGACGATTCTCTGAGCCTCCACAGCTGGCATCGCCATCAGTGCAGCAGTCCCATGCAGTCCGCAGCCCCATTCAGATTTTGATGACTGGTTCGAGAGACCTTTTTCCTTTCTGGTTCATGCTCCTGTCAGGAATGTTGTATTTCATTGTCATGGCTCTTTACCCTCCTTCATTTAGTTTTCCTCTTTCATGTTTGTCATAGTTTGAACTTACATTGCTCTGGAAGTTGGCAAGGCCTGAGACCCTGCCGTGTTTCAATGATTGGCTAGCAGTACTCACAGGCACCAGCAGATAGTTAGACTTATGGATGTGGATTATTTCAGGGCACATAGACAAAGCAGAATTAGCAAAAGGAGAAGGTATTGGGGTGGCAGGTAAAGTATGGGGAAGTCAGGTGTGAGCTTCTAGAAATCTTTCCCAGCAGAGTCAAATAGGACATAATTTCTCCAGCAGTGTGTTGGGACGACATTTGTAAAGTGTTGCCTGACAGCGTCCAAGGTTTTTTACTGGGGACTGATCATGTAGGCACATTCTGCCTAGCACATAACCTAAATTCCAGACTTGCAGAAGGAATGCAGGTGTTCAGCACAAACCACGTTACATAGGTTAGGCCCAGTGAACCAATCTGATTAGTTTGGTGAATAGGGGGAGGGAACCTTCCAGAAATCCAAGCTTCCAAATGTCAGTCTGGACCTACCTTGTGAGCAGGCCTTTCTAAAGAGAGGACTCTTAGGCCTACTGTGTTAACAGCTGCACACCCATTTTGAGACCAGGGGAGTGCTGTGGCCCACTTGCGGAGGCCTGGGGCGCTGCAAGCATGTCTTCAGTCCAAAATGTCATTAATACTGAGACAGAAACTCTCCTCTCTCCTCACTATACTCTTGCCCCCTGGTTCCATGTAGGGGATTGGTTCCCAGACCCCTCTGGATACCAGAATCCTGTGTTCACATCCTTCATGTAAAATGGCATAGTACACTATTTTGCATGTCACACACACACATCCTCTTGTATTTGAATCCTATCTAGATTATTTATGATGCTTAATATAATGTAAGTAGTTGTTGAACTATATTATTTAGGGGATAATGATAAGGAAAAGTCTGTACATGTTCAGTATAGATGCATTTTTTTCCCCCAGATATTTTCTGTGGTTGATTGAATGCATGGATATAGAGGGCCAACTATATTTATATAATTTTCCAAGCAATCTACTTATCCCATTTTTATTTATGAATTTACTTATTATCTGTATAAGTTACTTTTTTGCCTAGTGTAACTTTTTTCCAGCTGTACTGGCCATCTCTTCTGTGTACCTGCTCATCTCCTCCTGCTGACTTGCTCCTCTCCAGGGCTGTCCTGCCAAACCCTCCTCACAGTGTGTTCAGCCACTGCACTGATTTCACTTTCCCAAGGGAAGGAGGGATTATGGCAGCAGTATACACAGTGACATGCAGGAGGGTGTTGCATGGATGAGATTAAAACAGTCTGCTATAGAAAAGGAGCCAATAAAGAAAAAAAAAAGTTTTTTTGTTTTTTTTTAAGACAATGAAGTGCTCTGGAAATTATTTTAGTAAATAACTGCCTTATAGCTTGAGGGAATCACCCAGAAATCAAAGAAAAATAAGTCATTAGTTATCAGAAAATAAAAGACAGAATTAAGAATAATTCAGAACTTTCCTATAGACAACATAATACATGTTGAGCATTGCTCAACTCAGAATCTTAAATCTAAGATTTTGGAATATTTCATATTTTGAATTTTTGAATTAGGAATGCTCAGCCTGTAAAGTCTATGCAAATATTTCAAAAATCAGAAAAATTTGAAATCTGAAACACTTTTGATCTCAAGCATTTTGGGTAAGGCATCCTCAGTGTGTAGGAGCTTCAGAAGAGGAGAACAGGAGTCTGAGAGGAAAACAGTAATCACAGACAGCCCCTTCATGTTTTCTGGAAGAGAAGAACACTTGAACCTTCACCTCCTTCTGTGGAGCGCGGGCAGTAGTGAGTTCCAGCTGCATGGATGAGTGAGGAGGGAACCTGCAAGCCCTCCACCCAGGCTTACCCTGCTAAATTCTCATGGATCTAAGGCTCATTGTATTGAAACTTTTGTTTCAACCAATATAAATGATATTTGGTTCTTATTACAAGAGGGGAGAACGAAAAGAGTGTCTTACTAGGTTAAGAAGTATCTGACCAAAATCAAACAGACTTGAAACAAGGTCTTAGGAAATAATGTTAGGGACTAGAATGCTGGAGGTTAACTAAGAAGGCCCCCCACCATAGAATGCTGTGTTTTGTGTTGTTTTTACTTCTATGAGAGTTATGCATTAATACAGTTTAGAAAGACAACTAGATACACAAGATTCCTTAAGATAGTCTGCAAGCCCCAGTTCCACCCATTTCTCCTTTCCAGGAGACACCATTCTTAATTGCTTGCACTGTGTATGTTTTATGGTGAACTTTCTTATTAGTACGTTTGTATTGCTACTTCTTGTTTTTTCAGTTTTGGGCACATCTGTTGGATTTCTGACTTTGGAAGATGCGTGCCTAGACATATCCCGCTCCCCATTCTCTCAATGTACTTAGGTTTCAGATCAGTATTTGGTTTTGACATTTTTATGATTACATGTTAATTCAGAGCTAAGCTCTGGTGTACATTATTACTTTTCCTGTTTTCTCTAATAGTCACATCCTCAGTTCAGCTTTTTATTTTGAAAATATTAATGCATCCTTATTTTGCACCAGGGACTAGAGTGAATATTTTATATGTCTCATCCTATTTAATCCTGATAGCATGCCAACCATTTAACCTCTGTATTTCAGCTTCTCCCTCTGCAAAATTGTAAATAGTGCTAAGGCAGGGAGAGGTTAAGTAAATTTGTCGAAAGTCACTCAGCCAGAAAATGGTCATGAAAGAGGAATTTGAATCCATATGTGTGTGACTCTAATGCCAGACATTTCTTTGATGTTTCTAGCTTAGTACTGACATTACTTAATGGCATCTGGAAGCAAGGTGGGAAAGATGAGATAGAATAGCAAAGAATTCAAAAGAGAATGTGGGGAAAGAAGGCAGAGTCACTTCTGTTCAGAAAAATAATGATTTATATACCTCACTCAAAATAACGACATTCACGCACAGTTCTGTGGTAGTCTGGTATGAATGCCCTTTAATACTTTTGCGCCCACTGGCATTTTCTTCCCGGGGAGAAACTTCTTTCCTGTTCTAATCTGGGGCACAGCTGCCTTCCTAGGGCTTCTCTGCATCTCTGTCTGCTGTATGAGCTGAGCCTCTCCCTTGGCTTCTTCCATTCTTTTGGTGGAACATGTTCACATCTTTAAGTACCTCCCTGAGGAAGGATGTCTCTGGAAAGTAAGTTTGTGGAGACTGTTTGAATACCCAAATATTTATTGTACAGCATTTTAAATTTTGCTTCAAAAGTATGGGCTCACTTTCTAGCCCCAACACTGGGTCCAGTGTTTCTGTGAAAGCTGAAGCCCACAGTGCCAGATTCCTGGTGTGTGACTTGCTTCTCTTTTCTTTGGGATTCTTAGAGGCTCATTGCTTTCTCTGTAATGGCTTGACATTCAGTGTTGACATTTTGTGGTTTGGATCTTATTTGAATCCATGTGCCTGGTCATTTCAATTTGAAGACATCTGGCTTCAGTTCTGGAAATTTTTCTTAATATCAGTATTTCCTTGGTGTTTCTTTGACTTTTTAAAATTATCTATCTGTAACTCTTGTTGGACATATGGGACACTTTTATGACACTGGTTAATTCTTTTTCTTTTCTCATGTCATTGTTTTTGCTTTATGTTCTGGGATCTTTTGTTCAACTTTATGGTCAGAGCTTTCTGAGGCTTTAATTTTTGCTTTCCTGGTTTTAATTGAGCAATGATAGCATTGTTAAAATACAAGTTATCATAAGATATACCCTTTTAATGTGAGCAGTGAATGGTTTTAAGTATATTTACAGAATTGTGCAGTCATCACTACTAATTGTAAAATGTTTTCGTCTGCTCTCTAAAAGAAAAACTACCAACTGGCATCCATTGCCTCCTTCCTTTCTCCAGCTCCTGGCAGCCACCAGTTTACTGGATTTGTCTGTTATGGATAATTCATGTAAATGGAATCTTAGAATAGATGGCCTTTTCTGACTTGCTTTTTTAACTTAGCATAATGTTTTAAAGATTCATCACTGTTTTAGCATGTACCATTCATTCCTTTTCATTGTCCAGTGGTATTTCATTATATGGCTATCTTATCTATAACATTTGTTTATCCATTTATCCCTTGATGGGTGTTTAAGTTTATGTTTACATTTTGACTAGTGTGAATGATGCTACTATGAATATTAGTGTACAAGTTTGATGCGAACATGTATTTTTAGTTCTCTTGAGTGTGTATCCAGGAGTATGACTTCTAAATCCTGTGGTGATTGTTTAATGTAGGGAACTGCCAAACTTTCCCATAGCAGCTAAACTATATTACATTCCCATCAGCAATGTTTGAAAGTTCTAGTTTCTCCATGTCTTTACCAACATTTGTTAATATCCTTTTTCAAACTTTAGCCATATTTAGCGGGTGTTCGTGTTTGATTTTAAGAGCTCCTCCCCACTTTCTAAGAATTCTCAATGTCCTTTAAAAATAGCTTATAATTTCACAAGTTCTGCTTATATTAATAAATAACATTAGAGTTTTCTTCCCAGGTCTCATTTACTTCACACTGCTTTTGCTTGTTTTGGTCTCTCTCTTTCTTAATGGTAGTCCTGTGATTTGTGTTCAGAAATCCTCAGTTATTCATGAGTGGTTCCTGATAGGCTGGCTGTAAATTGAGTGTGTGAGGCTTTTGGACCCTGCACAGCTTTGCAGAATAGTGTTCTTGGCCATCTATTGATGGAGGAATAGCTAGTGCTAATACCTGCAGATCTTTTCTCAGGGAAAGTGCTTCCTTCTCTCTGGAGGACAGAAGGACTGTTTGCCTCTGTTCCAGAGCTTAATAGTGAGAAACTAGTGACCAGTCTCAGATCAGCGTGCTTAGGTTTATTTAATGCCTCTGCTTTTGGTGTGGTACCCCTGACCCAAGTGTTCTGGTGTCCCAGTCAGAGATCTGCTTCTGAAAGCAAGCTTGCTGCTGAGTGGTGGAGGAGCTGTTTCCTGAGGCATGTTGGGGATTGGGGATCGGGATACAATGCTTAACAAAAAGCTTGCAAGCAGTTCTCATTTTATTTCAGCTTCCTTACGTTCCTTCAGAATGACGTGTGTCAGTGATTTCCGAGCGTGTTGGAGTTCGCAGTACAGATGGAGCTAACTGCTCTACACGGCTGGCTTTCTTGGTTCCAGATCTGCTTTCCAGTTTCCACTTTTCTTTTATCTTCTCAGCCTTGTTGATTTTACCTTTGTGTGTGTGTGGGGGGGGGGGGGGGCGGGGGTCCTTTGACAATAAAAGGAGGAAATAAAAGCAGGAGAATGTATCTACCCTTTCTGTCCAAAAATCTGAATAAAAGCCCACCCTGATCCAGTTTACTCTGATTAGAGCTGCCAAGACCCTGTTTCCAAATTAGGCCATTCTGAGATAGGCAGGGAGGGCTGCACTTCAGCATGTGTTTTGGGGGTGGAGCATTCAACGACTCTCAGATGGTGACTGACAGTTCTCTACTTAGAAAGATATTTTTCCTTCACGAGAAATACTCATGATTTACCTCCTCTTCACACTTTTTGAATAAGAAAAAGGTATCTAAGTAATATTATGAGTACACATAACATTAGGAATACAGGACATAGTGCAAAAAAAAGTCTAGACATTATCATTCTTGAACATAAATGAAAACAAAAAGAACACACAACCTAACTGGGGTGGCACATCGAACTCATCAGGATAGTTACAGTCAGTGGAGTATCCTGTTGCTTTTATTCCAGAAGAATAAGGTACTTCAATATTAGAAACTGTTGTTTTAATTAATCTACTAGTTACATGTAAAAGGAGAAAAATATGCACGTTTAAACTAAATAGATGCATAAATTCATTTACTGTTAATACTCAGACATGATAAAATCTTTCAGCACAAGTTATATGACATGATCGAAGTATATCAATGAAAAACATGGAGTAGAGCAAACAATTCTAATTTAAGACAAGGACGCATAGTATTCTTCTCTACTCTTCACTATTCAGCCACGTGTTGAGGAATTAGTTCAGGAAGACCAGGGCAAGAAACAAAACATAATCATGAATTGAAGGAAGGGTAAAACCATCAATATGAATGTTGTAACTATTCACAAGAGCATACAAGAGAATTTCATTACTATGAAAAAAATCACAGTTGTCACCCAGCTGGTAAGGCTTCTGGAAGCAAGAACGATGGATGGGGATAGCTCACCTCTGGAGGGTGGCTTGCTGTTAAGCATGTAAAAACAGTCTGGTCTAGCAATGCATTGTTTGGACTTCATCCTTAAAAACAGAAAAGTCATAAAAGAATGGGCAAGGAAATCTGCTGCATGCTATTAGGAAAGACTGGAAAGTATTAAATGTCTTTTACAGAGACTTGGTAAATTGGGGGCATCCAAGTGTGTTCATATGTGCCGCAACCACTTGGAAAGGTAAGAAAATACTATGGGATTATTACTTGTATGGAATATGGAAAAGCTAGCATGGTTATATTTTAGAATATGTTATTATCCAAGTGTTCATTTAACAGGGTAAAAATATTTTTAAGTTTATAGCAGTGACTTAGAGCCAGATTAGTTACTGGTCTGTAAGTTCTAACGTGGATCCTTATGGAATAAATGTTTTCACTTACTCTTGGAAGCACTGTAATTGTCTGACTTGTCTCCTCCATATTACTTTTTGTTATTCTGCCATTTTTAAAAGAATTGAACATCTTTTGGGGTAGTCTTAAATCCTTTCATAAGCTATGTAGGGTAAAGAATGATGATTAATAGTCAGTGACCTAAAATAATGTTTTATTGAACTGTGATCCTGTACACACCATGAAAGCATCTTTACAACTACTTTATTGTTAAAAGGAGTGGTAGGATTTTGATAAAGAGGTTTGAGGGAGAGCATGGGCTGGAAATGTGTGTGTTTATACAAAATATAAACAATAGGCTTACATTTATAAGTTCGTGTAATATTAAACCAAACATTTGTATTTTATAATAAATATCATAGACATTCAAAGTAGTTAACGTGTGATGGAAACTTAAGTAGCTGATTATAGCTTTTTCCTTTCAGAACTTAAATGAATATGTTGATGCATTGATTACCTTGAAACAAAAAATTATCAATACAGAGTAAGTATATTTGCATGCGTTTGGTAGAATTTTGTAAGCCTGACAAACTGAAGTACCTGGTGGTTTTGGGCCCTGAGGGTTGATCTACATGGTGATGATTCTGGTAACACGCCTGTGAGTTCTGTCAGCAACGTAAACCTTGGTTAGTGGCTCACAGGTCTTTTAAACAAAGCTCCTGGGTTAGTAGGACGTTACTTTTGCTGAATTGGAATTGTTTAAAAGCTGTTTTGTGTCTTCAAAATCATTTTAGCTTTATGCTGAAATGTAAAATTTTCTCACAATATTTTATAGCCATGATTTGAAATTTAATTTTTTAATACTATAATAGTCTTAATGAAATTTAGGCCACAATGCTACTTTGATCAAAGGGACTTTGAACTAAAAGCTCATGTTAGTGCAATGCTTTTGAGGTATTTAACGTAATACATATTAGCATACATTGTTTCTGGAAACCCAGAGGTGAGGCTGCTTTGTATGATTTGCAACATAGCATATTTTCTAAATAAAAAAATAATCTAATTCTTTTCTTTGTTACAGTAATTTGCTAACAGAATATCAGAAGAAATGTGATGATATCCTTTTACTGTTTTTTTCTTTTGAATTTTTTGGATTTATGTATAATAGAGATGTGAGGATTTTTGTTGTCATCTTTTGGAAGGCAGTTATTTATAGACTCAATTAGAAAGTGTTTCTCATGGGCTTAGTTGACAGCTAATCCTTTTACTTTTAATGCATATTTAATTATAGGTTCTAAGATGAGATCAAGCTATTTGTGTTTCTATTACTTGAATTTTCTTAAGGTCTCATAAACTTTATAATAAAGTCATTTGTACTGAGGATGTGGCATCTTAGGACATGTTCTTGACACTTGGAATAACTTTCTGAATTTTCCTTTGAATCTGCAAAAAGTATACAACAAGAACATTCAAAATGGGAAATTGACTTGTTACTTATGTTGTGATTTGTAGTGAGTTAGTGTGTATCAAAAACCATATAAAATAATATGATTTTATATTCATAAGTAAATTATTGGGTTCAGTTTGTTCAATAAATAATTTACAGAGCACCTGTAATTTAGTTAGCTCTGGTTAAGTATTTTCTTAGCACCCAGAGAAAGGTCTATATTACTTGATCTTTCCATATCTTTTGATGATAATACTTGCCTTGATTTATGTCTCTCCCATAAAAATACAAAATTTCTCCCATGAAAATAAACATGCATGTGCCTATGGAGATCTTGGTAGTTCAGCTTTATTTTTAATGTTGGGACAGATTTCTGCCATCACAACTATTGAATCCCAAGTTCCTTTGAAAGCAATTTGAGACCTGCTTCAATATTATTTCTGGCATAGATCACTTAATTGTGGTCACCAATTATTTGTATTTATATCATGATATCTAATTTGTATAATTATAGCAATATAATCAAGATGTTAATATTTAGATTTATTTTTAGTGTTGGAATTTTTATTACATTAAAAATTGGAGGTCATTGAAAAATTTCTCATGCATCATTTTGTAAAACTATTAATTCATTTAATTACAAATGCATATTATTGCAAGAGTAACATGTTTGATTTTAAGAGTGGCACAGAAACAATTATTACAACTATTTCTAGATAGCTAAATAGGAGAATAGATGAGCAGCTTCTTAATGTGTTTATGTTAATCAGCTTTTTATTGCTGTGACCAAAATACCTGACAAGAACAACTTAAAGGAGAATAAGTTTACTTTGGGTTCATGGATTCAGAGATCTCAGCTCTTGGTCAGTCAACTCCATTGTTCTGGGCTGGAGGTGAGGAAGAATAAGATGACCCAGGAGAGTGGTGGAGAAAAGCTGCTCAGCTCTTGGCAACCTGGAAGCCCAGAAGGATGGTAGGGAGGAAGGGGTTAAGGATCTGTCCACTGGTGAGGTTACAGCTCTCATAATGAAATCATTTCACTTTTAAATGTTGCTACCTTGTTTAATACACAAGCTGATAATACAGGGACATCTATATGCAGACTGGAGTAGTATTCATTGTTTTGGTTTTGGAGAAGTGCTGTGAACTTTTTAAGGTCATGGGTAATGTACCAAGGAAATTACTGACTTACTCTTCTAAAGTTTGTTTATAAAAGTGTTTAAATAAGAATTATCAGCATAAATCTTTATAAGTTCTTGATTGCCAGAAGCTTACTGTGTGAAGTGATATTTGACTTCAGCCTGAGAGCTTCACATATTGAATTTTTTAAAAACACATTTTGCATTTGCCCCAAATATGTTTTTGTTATACCTTAAAAATGCAGTAGTTTGCTCTACAACTTGAAGACCCAATGTCACATGTTTATTATGACTTTCTTATATAATTTGCTTCTTTGTGCTACTAAAATAGCAACAGAATTCCTCTTTTCAAAATTAGAAAGTTATTTTTTCAATACGTGTACTCTGTTAAAATCATCATTATATTAGTGCTTTACTTTTTTGTTTAATTCTGACCATTTTGTTGTTTATAATTGCCTGTTTTCAAAGGGCAGGAAATACATTATTTTCATGACTTATTTTTTTGAACTTTTTCAAAGACTGCTGTAATTTAGAAAGAATAAAGTATATGTCAGGCTTCAGAAACTTGGTGATGACAGCAGAAGCTGCAGATGTGCTTTTATGAACAAACGTGCTTTGCTGCGCTGTGAGTGAATACAGGATGCTAGGAGGTGAAACTTCAAAGAATTGCTCTTGGCTGTCTTAGAGTATTTACCAATAAAATGGAAATGGGGTTATCAATTTGTCTGAATTGTAAGAGTGAAGGCCTATGTAGATATGATCTCTATCTTTTGTGGATTTTATGTTCTTGTATTTCTTTTCTATTTACTCATTAAGTGTAGTTATATGTGATTTTTGTTAAGTACATAACTCTTGTCTGTTGCAGTTATTCTCTGGAGTATTTGAGAAATGAAGGGCAAGTTATTGGGAATTCAGATACATATAGAATTCAAGATATTTTCTATTTACTAGTATAATGCTTGACCTCTATTCCTGTCATTTAACTCTCATCAATCATGTCTTCACAGGACCATTTTTATTTAGAGAAATAGATATTTTGGTAAATAGGAATAACTCAGCAAAAAGACATTACTATGTTATAGAAACTTAAATATTATTTTCCAGGGTTTATGATCTTGCTTGTATACACATTGAATACAGATTATTAAAGATAATTGTAAAAGTATCAGAAGATAAAATTCTCAGAATTTTCTTTAATAAGTTTTACAGCTGCAGTTTGCAAGAAGGTAAGCCAACCTGTTTTCATAGTTGATGATACCACTTGTTTGATTGTTTAATTTGGAATTCGTAGGCCAGATTTTAAACAAAGTCTAACAAAACATACCTAGGACTGATCCTTAATGTAGTATATGTTGCTTTATTGCTCATAACAAAAGATTTGGTTTTCCTATCAAATCATTCAAATGAATTTACTTAGGTCTTAAGGTGCAGCCCGGTGTTTCAACTTTTTAATAACTGTTGCTGACTACATTGCAACTGACATGAAGTTTATTGTTCTCAATTACTTTTGTCTACATGAGTTGCTCTGTTTAACATGGTTGTTTAACTAGTGTTATTTTAGTTTAAATAGACCTACTTAAAATTTTAGCAGTATTTCATGTTTTGTTTACAGTTATCCTTTAGAAAAAGGCAAACTGTGATTTCAAACCAAATTACAAAATTGCCTATCACTTAATTTGAATAAATAGGAATGTGTTCAAGATTGGAAGTGCCACGTTTGCAGACAGTTCTTGAGCACATTCTCCAGCAGAGAGAGACTTCCGGGGAGGTCTCTTTTTACTTGTTTCTCAAGTTGTTTTTTGATATATTTTTATCAAAAATAGACTATAATTCTAAGAAGTGAAAAGCAACATGAATATCATATCAGTGTAAGTAGAAGTAAATAGAAGAAATGTATTTAAAAGATTATTCTCCTTTTTTGTTTTGGTTCCAATTTGAAATTTCAGATCATCAATGTAGGTACTTAGTATTCAATGCAGATTCTCTCACGTAATGCTGTTATTGCATTGTCCATTTTTAGAGAAAATAGTACTCTACATCACCAAGTGGAGCAGATGCTTCAGAAAATTTCTCCTCTGCAGAAGTGTCAGGAAGAATTGGGATCTTTAAAAGCAGAGCTAGAAGAGAAAAAGGTACCTAAAGTCATTTCCTACGAAGGCTTATTGTCAGTAAATTAATTCTCTCACTATAATTGGTAAAAGGAGACTTTTAATGTGTTAACAAAGGAAATAAATTTTAAGTATCATAGTCTTAGAGAACCTTGAGCTAATCGACTAATGGCTTTGCATGATTACTAGCTCTACCATACTATGTTAGTTCCTTTTGCTTTTTGAGAGCATCAATAGAGAAAACTTAGAACTGAGAATTTTTTATTTTTTTTATGTGTCCTGCACTAATTCATATTTTTTCCCTAAGTTTGAAAAATGTGCAAAAATTCACACTTAAATATAGTGGAATCATTGTGTGTGACTAAGAGGGTGGGAAAGAATTTGGTTTCTTCCAGCAGTGCTGACCAGCCCAGGGTGAGACTCAGGGTATGAGTGAAGATGTCTTATAGAGAACTCCATCTCGTGATGCATGAACTAGTCAATGTATTAAGCACTATCTGTATATCCTTCTACCAGTATTGCCTGGCTGGCTTGGTTTGGTCAAGATTTAAGAACTCTGTTCTTTCTTGTGATTATGTTTGGTTCTTTGTGATTTCTCATCGTCTGTGAGCAGTGCATAAAATGAGAGTATTTCACTAATATATCACCTGCTGTCATAGGTAAGTGTTCAGGTTAGAGGCTACTTCCTCTTTGAAAGAATCTGATACTATTTATGCTATGATGACACCTTGGAAGAAGACACCTATTTTAGATTAAAAAAAAAAGTTGTTAGGTTTATCCTTTTGTGGAGTTTATTTTCCTTTTCAAAATGGAAGTTCCTGGGAGACATTTTTTTTTAATACCATAAACTTAGGGTAATTTTCTATATAAATTTTGGCTATCCTTAAAAAGAGGGCTCATGGCACTACACATAAAAATAATTGGAAATCTGCAAAATTCTATGGCTTGCATGAGACAGATTGTCTCTACCGTGGAATGATTCTCCCTTCCCAACCCATTGTCTGGCTCTTGTATGAGAGTATTTGTGCCTCCCTGGTCTTTCTTACATTGTGCTATTTCACTGCAGACATGTAACTATATGAGATCTTAGATACTTGAATGATACATATTTATTTACTATTTTATGTAAAAATTCCTTACTGTTTAACTATGCAGAAAAAGTTAAACAGAAGCAATTACAGTGTTCAGTTATGTCTATTGGTGATTATATAATCTGTATCTGAGAGGAAATATGAACCTTGGAGTCATACCTCAATGATAAAACTCATTCCCTTTGACTTTGAAAAAATAAATCGGACTCATTTGTAAAAAGCCTCTAGAGCCATTGAGATGAGAGACATATATATAAATGTCACACTGCAATATGACCCTCAATTACAGTGTCTTTCCTAGTCCATAGGGCCATCAGGGTGTATTTACTAGAGTTCATACATTTTTTCCCAGTTGTCATTAAGTTGAGTGATTTATTTTGTATTTTTCTACAGTAGTACTGATAACTAATATTTACTGAACTCTAAATTTCTTCATGGTGTATTGAATTTTATTGGTTGAGACAAAAATATTAGCTGTTTGATATTTAAACCAATTGTAAAGATTTGGAATTGTCTTAAAATAAGTTTATGATTTTATGTTTTGTAACTTTTATTGGATTATACTATCAATTATATTACTTGTATTAAGAATCTGGTTATACTCATTAAAATATTCAGTGAATTGTACTTTGATTTCCTGCTGAATGTATCTGTTCTTTTGATTAATTTTATACTGTGAAAGGATGACAATTTGGCTTATCCAGGTCAAAACAAGTAAAGACCTATGGTCAGTTTCTTTTATTTGGACAATATTTTTGTTTCTTTTTTAGAGTTCTCTAAAGTTGTATCAGGACACTCACCAGGAATATGCTCGTGTAAAAGAGGAATGCTTGAAAAGTGATGCACAGTAAGTAGTTTTAAGATTACTGCAGAAATGGGGTTTTTGTGTTTGAAAGTAGACAATCCATAAATCAGTAGTATTTCTCCTTTTTCTGCCTTTGGATTTGTTGGCCATAATTAGCAGTGTGATCTTGAAGTAGTTAATTTCCCAGCTTTGATTTCTACCTCTGTAAAATGGGAGTTTTATCTAGTTTGAGCAGTTACAAGGAGGTTTAGAAGGTCCAATGTTAAAGGGCTACAAAAAGGAGTACATAAAAGTTTTTTATTCTATACAAATGCATGTGTATCTCTGTGTATATAAACATAGCTATTGATTTCTTTTTTTGTGCTGATACTTCAACAGGTATCAAATGGAATGGGCATCTTTATTACCATTAGTGAAAAGTGCTGTTAAAAATATCCCTTGATTATTTTGACTTTCGGTACTACACAAAGTAGTCATGTGAACTGTAGAGACAGTGGTTTATGTGGATGTGATTCAGCAGTGACTTGAGATTCTTTCTCAGGGAGTTACCTTCCTTCTTGGCTCTTAAGAATCCATCTTAGAATTGGGGAGAGTCTCCAGCCTCTGCCTCCTGTAAGGTTGCTGTGTACACACAATCACCACACATGCTTCCCAAAAGTAAAATTGATTAGTGCTAGACTGACTCTTGGAGACCATCTGAATGAGACCATCAGCTCTAGATTTGGTCACTCCCTTTAGGGGCAGTCCCAGATGTGCATGTGGCAGAGCCCGAGTAGGTCCCCAGCTTGTGTTTCGTATGGAAAAGAATAGATTTTTTTTAAAAAAAAATCCATTTTATAAATATTGCACATTAATGGTATACTGTTCTTCCATAGGTTCTATTATCAGAACAATTGATGGTAATTTCACTTGTTGATAACTTAATACTAGTTGTGACTGAAATAATCTGTTATACAAATCTCAGTAATTTAAAAAATGTCATAAGCTGTGCAGTTTATTTTCTGTCGTACTGTTTTTCACTTTCTAACTTACGATATTTTATTATTAGGAAGAAGAAACTCGAAGCTAAGGTGAAGAAGCTGGAAGGTAAGTGGCACTAATGTACCACTTGGCAGCTATTTCAGATCCCTGGTAACAGGTTGAAGAACTTGATCAAATGGTTGAGTTGTTGTGAACTTGGTTGATACCTCTCTGGGTCATCCCAGGGTAAATGAAGCAGGGGCCTGTTCTTTCTTCCAGTAATCGGATCAGAATGTGGAGATAGAATGTGCCAATCCCTGAATGTTTATTATACTCAAAATAATAGCACCCTGCACTTTTATTGTAAAAAGTAACAATTAATGAAACAATTGAATTTTGAAAGTTGAATCTTGGGCTTTCTTATTTTTCCCTAGTGATACTACAACACATACTGCTTTTAATATCAAGAAACTGATGTGTTTATGGCACAACTGGAAAGATTTCTGTTGAAACTCATTAGGGATTGTCCAGTTTACATCTTGTACTCTGCACACTCCACTGTTGCTAGGCGCTTTTAGTTCACAAAGAAAACGCAGAGTGTAATCTCTTAGGTCCTCATGTTTCAGCTGACAACTTCAAAAATCAGGAATGAAACTCAAGGTCCTTTTTTTTTTCTTTCTTTCTTTCCCCCGCTGCATTGGGTGGCTGGGGTGTGGACCTCTTGCACACTAGAGAGAAACAGAAGCAGCTTCTGCTGCCTCTGTCCCTGCATGTGGTCTTCCTTCAGTTCCAGTGTGGGCTTCAGCAGCCATCTGATCTGCTGGGGATTTCCTGCCATTGCAATGACAGTGCCCTGCTCCAGTGATGGTGCATTTTCGTTTCATTTAGTGTGTGAAGTGATAGTTTAAATTTAGTAGTCCCAGTCATGACTTTATCTAGATTGAGCCAAATGTTTTAGACTTACTCTATATGTTTTGATAACATGTTCCTCAGATTTGATTGGTGTACAAACGTTGACAGTTGACAGTAAGGACACTGCTGTGTTTCTAAGTCTTCTTCTCTTGGTAGTGTGTAGGGTAAGTGTCTAAGGAAATATTTTGAGAGACCTGAAAGAGACTTTGAGACTCCATATATAGTTGTGAGCCAAAATTCAGCCTTTTTCATGTCAAAAACCACTTTCCCCTTAGTAAATGGTATGACATAATGAAGATTATTGAGGGAAAAAATATTCAAGCTTGTTGGAGTATTGTTACCTTGTTGTTTTAGGAATTTTGCTTTTCTTAGCAATTATGTGTGAGCACATCCATGTAAAATCAGTACTGTTCAGATTTTTAATAGTGTGTGGAATATTTGGTATTTCAGAACCAAGATCTGGAATGAAGGATTTGCTAAAGATCTAGAGAACTATAAAAATTCCTAAAGCGTAGATCACTAACAAAGGTATTTGGAGTTAGGATTAGTTAACCTGTTAAAGGGAATTCTAGTAAGTGATATTAGCCAAATTATATTATTATGTGCATATATGCATATGTAACAATAAGTCTCACCATTATGTACAACTATAATGCAGCAATAAAGTAATGTGGGGAAAGAAAGGGAATTCCAGAAAAGAATAACTATCTCTGCAAATATCAAGAAAGCTTCCCCTTTTTTCCTGCACCAGATAAAATGGTAGTAATTCTGAGATAAGATCACAATTTTAAAATCTCTAAGATTTTAATTATTGAAATGAGTAGACTGCAGGGATACCATGGCATCTCCCTAAAATAGTAGATTGTGGCCCTTCCTAGAAGGGCTTGGAAAATATTCTTAAACCCTGCATCAATTTTATAATTTTATAAATAGCTGGAAAAAGAAAAAGTCCTGCAGTTAGCCCTGACAAAGTACTTGAAAACTTTAAGAAATGAGAAAAGCTTACAATAGATCAGATTTTGAGTAATTTATTAACTTTAGTAGTAAAGTTAGTAAATTATTTTTGTTTCTTTTTTGTAATTTTAAAATACAGAGGCTGCTGTCAAGCAAACTCAAGACTTCAAACAACTAAGAAATGAAAAGAAAATACTTGAAAAGGAATTTAAGAAGACACAGGTACTGTATTAAACAGTGCATTCAACTGGAAGTTCCTGGTTTTGGGACTTCTATGGTGCGTCTGTTTTGACAGATGTACCAGCCAGGCAGAGTCCACCTAGTGACTGCAGCACACTTGCCTGTTAGGGTTGAACTAGCAGACTTGCACCTCTCATCCAGCATGAACACTGTTCGTGTTTTGTTTTCACAGGAAAGACTCGATGAATTTTCTAAACAGAAAAATGAGAAGGGTGAGTATTCAGTCAATGTCTACTTCAAATTTCTGTAGTGATATGCAATATTTTTAAATTGTTTTTCCCCACATTTTTTTAGAATTGAGACATATTGGAACACAAATTTCAAGTGATTCATATGGAAGTATAGATAAAAGTGAGTATACTGCAATTTTTGCTTTAATTTTGTGTATTAATTTTAGTGGTTTGGAAGATTCCATGTTACTCTAACATATAGTTGTAAAAGTGTCCAGGCTAAATATATGTTCTGTGTTAGAAGAAGCCATATATATGGGGTGGGCTTTAGATCAATATAGATTTCTAACCAATTTATTATCTTAAAATATAATATAGTGATTGAGAGATACAATGAAGAATGTTGTTTGGGAAAGGAAAATGTTTAATATGTATAGTTTCTATAGTTCTCAATAATTAGGTATTCACTAGATTATAATTTACAGGTGTGAATAATGAGGTTCTCACAGATTGCAGCTCATCAGATTAATATATTAAATAGCCTAGGTGCCAAGTATATAAACATTGTTAAAGTCAGGCAGGAAAACCATAGTGTCAAAGCCTTGCAGTGTGTTTTCTAAGGGCACAAGAGTTTAAGGAAGAAAAGTAAAATAGTGGCAGCCGTGGAATTGTTGCAGGGGAAATCCAGATGTGTCCCTGCACGTTTTTACTGAGTGCCTTGTGTGTAGAAGAGAAGGTATAATAACTTGAAAGTGAGAATTTGGGAGTTTTCACCTTAATACTTCTGTTTATTGTTTGTCCCTTGGCATTTACTTCCCTTTTTTCTCCCTTTTAAAAGTAGAGGTTATGAATTTGAATTTGCGCTTTTGTAAGTTTTTGTGGAGTTGAAATCATGTTTGTTAGGCACATGTTGGCATTTTCATCATGCCAATATGGGTTTTTTATTAAAACTTCCAAATGGAAATAATTAAAAACCTTTAAATTTTAGTGTGCAGCTAAGCAATGTCTCTTGAGAAGTCACCTTTACCCTTGTCCCCTTCTTGGAGAACAAGCTCACGTTTTCCTTGGTTTAAGTCTATTAACTCTTCACACCTTCAGTTGCCTGGGCACTGGTATCACATACACGCAGTTCCTGTGCCCTTGCTCTCCTGAGATGGAGCGAAGGGTGTTGCTGAGAGCGCTCAAAGACCAAAGGCATTGCATTCTGCTTTCCCAGCCGACAGTCAGCGGTTGAATCTGATTGTGTTCCCTTCTGGACTCCCAGGTCTGTTTAGGCCTTCCTGTTCAGTCAAGCCCCTTTTACCCACTCCTTACAGTTCTCTATCCTTACTTTCTACCTTATTTTTGTGTGGGTGTTTTTTCCCAGTCCTTATGCACTTTTCTGTATTAATACTGAATATTTGACTGCTGGAATACTTTAGCAAATTGAACACTAAAGAATATTGAGTTGGCTTCCCTTTACAAAAAGGATTCTTGAGTGGTACTTTGCCTTTCCTTCCTTTCAAATTCCAGTAAAAATAACCCAAGTGAAAAATAGTTTTCCTAGATAGTTGAGAATTTTACCATCAATAGGGTAAATTAATGAGGAAAATGGAAAGCAGAGGGTAACAGTTGCAGAGAAAATCACAGCCTGCAAAACGCAAATTTCACTGCAGAAGCCTGGAGTTTCCCCAGATTGCTGGAGGACAGGTGGAGATAGGAACAGGTCTTTAGCATTTGCAAATAATTAATTAAAGAGTGAAGGTGGGCCGGCCTTCTCATTTCAAAATCTATGTCTGGCCTTTGCCCATAGACTGTGCCCCAAGAGCAAATTTCTGAAATGGTAGCTGTGCCATGAGAGGTCCAGAGGGCAGTGCTATCAGAACATTGAGTAGTTGTTGCTGCTCTGAGTGTTCGTCACCCCTGTTCCTGGGAAGTAAGATGTTAGTGCACGCTGTGTAACCTGCACGTTTGCATCCACTCACCCTTGCCCCTCAAGGCAGGGTCATGAACAAAACTTAACTTACTGCCAGAGGAGGAGGACTACAAACATGCATGAAGGAATACACTCCCAAAGATGTTCTGCCCACACCTTCTTCTAAAACCTTGACAGATGTAGGGAGGAACAAGAAAGAAAGGTGCCCGGTTCAGGAAGACTAAGGAAATAATACTAAATCGTGAATGAGAAGTAAGGGTTAAAACCTGAATTAGTGTTCTTAGAGAAAGTCTAAGAGCATATCCACAAGCTGCCACTGTGGATCTTGGAAATTTAAAATGTGAATTCAGAAATAAATCTACTAAATAGGCTAATGTTGAATGGACTAATAGATGATTGATTTAATGAACCCAGAGATTAAGTCCAAGGTGTCTCTAAAGAAGGAGTACAAACGGTGTTAAAGAAAATACGAGGAATTGAAGGATAAAGCTAGTTGTCTCAGTATCCACCTCTTAGAAGTTTTCAGGGGGAGAACAGAACCATAAGGAGAGAAGGAGATTAAGAAGTAATAAAAGAGAAATTCACTGTGCAGAAAATACCCGTATGTTTATAGTGATAGGGTCTCCCCAGTGTAGAATGTGATTTTTTAATATAAACTCCACCTCTGACATGTTCTTGGTATATACCTAGAATCAAATGAAAAAAAAAAAAAAGTTGGGCTACAGAGTGATAGGTAATGGTCTTCCAAGAGTGCTAACAGGAAAGGAATAACATAAGAAAATATTTCAAGTTTAAGAACAGATTCACATGGATTAAAAGGGAATATTTAAGTTGATTAACACAAGTCATTAAGTGGACACTACCCTATACCTAAGAGCATGAAACCATATGGGAAAAAGAACTCTTGGGACTTCTAGGAGGAATAGCCACATCTTTCTTCATCATGAGCAACTTTAGTGTATTTCTTAGAAATTGAGGTTGAGAATCAAACATCATTACCCTATGTAAATGTGTGATTACACAAATGGTATGCCTGTACTTCATGTACAAACAGAGAAACAAGTTGTACCCCATTTGTTTACAATAAAAAATTTTAAAAAATCTACTCTTCAAAAAAAAAAAAAGAAAGAAAGAAAGAAATTGAGGGTGAGGGCAGTCAGGAGATGAAATTGGAACCATAATTACATATGCTGCAGACCACACCAAGTTCTTTAAAATACTTCTCAAACATTTATAAAAGTTGGCAAATACACAGCAGACTATCTACAATTTAATATGAGATATTAATACCTCCCCATTTCTGTAAGTTAATGAAATAAAGTACAGCAATTGACTTGGAACCACTGAAGGGGATGACCAGTCATTACGATGCTGGAGAAACCAGTAGCTGTGGCAAGTGTGAACAAGAGGAAAACCCACTGCACCAGGACTTGGGAAGCTGTGAAAGTACAATTTAGTTCTTCATTCCCACTTTCATATCCAAATGTGAAAAACCGATGAAATGGACCACTTTCTAGGAAAATGTGCTTTCAAATTGATTCAGAATAGTTGTAGACTTGAACAGAAAATAATCCAGAAAAAAGTTTTAAGAATTAATTTCAGTTCTAGTTCCACAATAGCTGCAGATGGTTTATAGGTGAGTTCTCCAAAGCCTTGAGTGAAAAAAAGTCTTTATTATTAATTTATTGTTTTAGAACGTAGAAAATATGGAATGTTTCCCTCCTATTTTCTTAAGCTAGCATCCCCCTATAGCAAAACCAGATGATAAGAATGAGCACCCTCAAGACTCAGAACTCTGTTACTTGATAACATAACTGTAAAAATACTAAATAAAAACTTAAGGCATCAAATCCATTAGTTACTTAGAATACAAATTATGATCTAAGGATTTATTTCAGGAATATGACAGCTGGTTCAAAGAATATTATGTTCATCTCAATTCAGTATATAATAGGAAAAAAGTTCAAACTTGACAAAGGTGAAGAATTGAAAGCATAGTTCTTAGAGTCAGAAACAAGGCAGGGATGCTTTTGTTACTTCCATTCTTTATGTACTGGAGGCCCTAATCAGCATAGAAAAATAAACAGAGTAAATGCTGCAAATACTCCTAAGCAAGAGTCAAAATTGCCATTATTTCAGATGATATGACCATGTGGAATACCCAGAGGTCTCAGCGGGAAAAGTAGTTGTTACTACTTGATCAGGTTGTGACTTATACAATTGACATTCACGGTGCACCAAGGGGGATACAAAACCCTTTCTTAAGTGACGACTGGACTGCCAGATGTCTGGGAGAGGCCGAACAGCAGTGTGCAGTGCCTCTGGGAGAAGACCGCAGACTTCTGAAGAGGCGTGAACACTGAATCAGCGTTATGTTTTGGATGAGCAAACTCAAAAAGCATGAATATGCGAGATTCTTCCTTCAACATATTTATAACTAGTCTCACTAGAAATCCCATTACGGCATTCTGTGGAAAAGAACAGGTGTTCTTTTGTCCAGAGTAGATGTTCAGAATAATAAAATTTTCTAAAAGGAAATAACTGAGCAAGGATCATACCATGACTATGTAATTACTATCTATCATGTTAAAGAAGTGTGGTATAGACACCAAAACTACAAAGCAGTGGAATGGCAAAAGCCAGAAACACTCCTATAGCCTTAGATTGTGGTAATGGGAGAATTGTAAAGAGTTAAGGACAAGTGTATGTTCAATTTAATGAGATTTTATCTTCACAACTGAGTAATGAAGCCTCACTGAAGACTGTTTGTTGGGAATGGATAGCTTTTTACGGTCAATGAGAAGTAATGCGTGCTCAATTAGAATAGGCATAGCTCTGTTTATTAGCCTCCATAGGAATGGAAAAGTAACTTTTTTTCTTTTTTTTTAAGGTTCCTTGTTTGCTGCTTTGGGTATACGTAATAAGCAGGGATCCTGGTCAGGTCATTTAAGCAAAGGGGATTACAATATTTGGAAGCAGGCTTTTGGGTAGGTTAAATCACAATGTAGATAAGCTATTCAATCACAGAATTTTAGAACTCAGAAGTGAATGTACCTCACACAGTGGTAATCAGAAGGTTGCTTTGGCTGTGTCTTCCAGATTTGTCCTGGTTGCCTTTCTGGGGGCTTCATTTTTAGAATGACACAATTTGCTCTTAAATAAAACTAACCTTATTTAAAAATCTGTGGTTGATTTCCTGGAGATACTTGGGTTTAAAGGGTTGGTCATCTCATATCCTGTTGAACTGGATTAAAGATTTTACTAATTTCAGTAAATGTTTAAGGTTAATTTAGAAACTGAAGGAAATTATAATAAAGCTTTGAGGTAGACTGAAATTAACTAATAGTTAAAGCTAGTTTTCATGGAATTTTTACTAATGTAGGTTGTTTTTTATGCACGTTTTACCACAAGCTATTCATATTTATATTTTCATGAATACTTTTTGTTTTAGAAGGTATTTTTGGAATCTTGTATATAACCATTTTAAAAATCTTTAAAACCCTAGTGTAATATTCCTACGAATTTCATTAGCACTGTCTTGGTTACTTCCTTGGCCTTTCAACTTGAATCAGCATTTCTTAACTATTTTTAGAGTCTAGACCCTAAGAAAATATATAAAAATTCCAAAGGTGTCACTGTCTTTATGAAAGCATGTGCTTCTCCTTGTCCACATATTCACATCCACACATTTGGCCTCTAGCCCACTTCCCCTCAAGATCATTGTTGGATTTTCTAGATCCGTGCATCCCCCAGGTGAGTTACAGCATGGTCAGCTGTTGACCTTGCCGATAGTCTCATCTAACTGACGGATGCTTCTCTGCTGTTCTGGTGGAACACAGCCCTGTTCCCTCATTTCATACTGATTAACTAGGCCTCCTTTCTCCATCTCATAGCACTCTCTAGAGACTGTATGTGGGCCCAGAACTCATCTGTCCAATGTGTAGATAAAGGTTAGGAAGCCTTCAGCTAAGTAGATAGGGACTTTTGGGTGTCCCCCCCCACCGCCAACCCTACACCAAAAATAAAGAAATCTGTGCTATTTAATTTCTACCTAAAGCATTGTAGACCTTTCCATCGATAATTAACTGAGCTGTGCACAGTGGTTGAGTTTGAGGAAGGTATTTGGATATGTAGTCTTCTGAGTCCCTAATAAATCCTGATTTCACACAGATATGCTTGAACTAAATAACATGGTTTTAATGCTTTATTCTTTTACAGGAAAAGTGAAACTGCTCCTGAAGGAACTCTGGCTCTGTGTAAATACAGCACACCGACTACCCAGTGAAGGCAGCAGACGTGTCCCAGGTGAGAGAGAAGCTATGGAAGTACCTTTCGTATGTGAAAGTCGAAAACTTATCATGGGCATCCGCAGCCTGTGGTTTTTAACGTCTCCTGAATCTAACAGTAGAGGAGTGAACCAAAGTCTAGGGGGCAGTTCTTATTGTACAAAACTTCTCTGCCTTCAGTGTGCCTTCTAATCTTAGCCAGTGCATTTAGCTTTTGATATTTTCATAGCAGCTTTCACCAGAGAGCAGTCAAACTGGAAGGACAAAAAACAGTGACATATCTGGCAGGTGTATGTGGAAGAGTGGAGGATGCACAGCTTTTTAAAATCATTTCATGTGTTCAGTTGGTTCACTAGCAGTTTAACTTGTGTTTTGTATACTTCATCAGTTCTGCTGGCTGAACTCCTTGATTTTCAGTATGATGATGTGGAGACATTCTGCTGTGTACACACATGTTCTCAGGATTTCAGATCTGGGAATCTGATATTAGGCATGCCTAGTGGAAGGGAGAGAGATAGCAGACGTAGATAAGATTCAAGTGCTTCTTATTTAACTCCTTGCTATTTTACTCATTTCCTAAGATAAGCTGCTATAAATTCATAGATCATTAAAGATCTAAATCAGTAAAAGCATGTGTACCTAATTTTCCTACAGGTTTCTGAAAGCAGAGTTCCCTCAGAAGAACAGTCATGGTCAAATGCTGGTTCTTGGTTGTGCTGGATTCAGAACTTGTCAGGTGTCAACAGACATATTCGATGGGGTTTTTCTAAATAAATTTTTCCCTCAGTTCACTTGCTAGATAGTAACATTGATAATAATCAAATGGTACCTGTAATTTCTAAATTAGTTTCTACAGTTTAGAATTTATCTGTTAATGCAGAAGCAGTCTGGAGATTTTTTTCAGCCTTCTATGCCAGTCAGTAGTTATACACGAAGTGCTTGGTTTTAAATGTTGCTAAAACTGTTTTTTGAAAGACTGTTCTTCACTTAATCTGATGCTTTCATTTAAAATCACCATTTTAGGGCTAAGTCTATTGTTTATTTAACTTCTCCAAGGGAGAATGGAAAGCACAGCATCTCTGGAATCTTAATATACCATATAATATCTTTTTTAAAAAAGTTTTCTTTTCATATGGAACAGTTACAAAAATAGTGTGAAGAATTACCTTAGACACCTTACACATTTTCCCAATTTTATCATTTTTCATTGCCAGTTATCAAAACTGAAACGTTTGACAGTCCTGTTAATGTAGACCTCATGTGAGTTTTACCAGTTTCCTCACTTATTTCTCTTTCCCTTCCAGGATCCAGCCCACACCCCCACGTTGCCTTTAGCAGTCATCTTCCTTTAATCCTCTACATCTTGACCATTCCTCAGTTTTTCCTTTGGCACTTTTGGACAGCATGATTTTGTAGAAAGCCTATGCTTTTGGTGTGTCTGATGTTCTCTCATGGTGAACTGATGGTGTGTATTTGTGGTGTGGACACCACAGTGGTGATGTTTCCATCTGCTCGGGGCATTGTGCTGGAGATAGGTGATGTAGACACGGATTATCAAACCATTATCCACATAATTTCCCTAAGTAATGGATCTTGCCTGCTACAATTACTACTTTGGTGTTTGCTCAAATTTTTATTTCTCTCATTCTTTCTGCATTTTTTACTTATAATTCTTTTGAAATGAAGAGCTGTTCCATCCTTAATTATTGCTTAAATTGTTCCAGCTTTGGTCATTGGAACTCGTCCAGAGTGATTCCTGTGTGCTTCAGATATACTCCATCCTATTTAAAATGCTGTGCTTTCTGGCATCAAAGATGTTTTGATCTCAACTTTATTTTCTCTTCCTAGCCCTATAATCAGCCACTTCTCCAAAGAGCTCTGAATCCTCTGTAAAACACTTTTACATCTTTCAGATATTACAGTGATTTGTAATGATTTCCTGGACCCATGTGTCTTTGCTAGTAATCAGTACAACGAAGTTCACAATCTGTACCCCAAAAATAACTGACTTTTTACAGAAACTTTTCTGATGCATTACAAACCATTCATGTGAACTAGTTATGTCTCATTTGCGGCATGGGTAGGCTTGATATGGCTTGACTTCAGATCACTTTTCGAACAGAAGCTAGTGTCTGTCCCATCCTGTATGCACAGAATTGTTGCTCTGCCAAATTCCGCTGGTATATTTGGAAAGCGTCATAAAGCTTTAGTAGGTTAGTGTGGCCATAACCCTGCCATGGTCCTGCTGAGCTGGGTGGGTTCATCTCATCTGTTCATCCATTTTCCTCTCTCACTTTTCATAGGATAATATTTATAAATTGGTTCCCTACTAAAAAGTATTTCTACTTACTTGGAGTTACCATTGCAAGCATTTTTGAACTATTAGGATGATAACGTTTTTTCCTTTTAATTTCCTTGACATTTTAAATATTCGATTTTAAATATCCCACCCTCACCCCACAGGAAAACCTGCCAAAGAAGATACCAGGTCTGGAGCATCTGGGGAAGATGGCACACTACCTCCAGCACAAGGTGGTCCTCTCAGGGCCTCAGATGTGCAGACATGCCTCACAAAACTGTCCCTGGAGATGGAGGGTGACTTTGCTTCATGTGAAAGTGTGGACAGAGAGAGACCCGGCAGCACAAGCCACATTGTTGACCACGTTTCCGGTGAGGGTGGGAGTGCCAAGGTCTCGGTGCAGATTGCTGATGATGGTGACAGGACCGACTTGTCTGACCATGGTCAGTTTTTCGATGAAGATCTTCAGGCTGCAATTGACTTCTTCAAACTCCCTCCTCCTCTTCTGTCTCCAGTACCTTCACCCCCTCTGATGTCATCACATCAACCGGGCTCCTTACCTTCTTCACTCGCACCTGTGAGTTTGGTCTCAATTCTTCTTGGTGTGTTGTCTGTCTTAATATGGCAAAATGACTTAGGGAAGACTTCATTTTAGCATATTTTAAAAAGAAGTGACAAGGAGAAGTTAAGGTATGCCGGTTCCCTTTGGATTAGCATAGCTATGGTATGACTGTTTTTAGTGTGTATTATGGTCACATTCTTATCTCTAACCACAACCAAATTATAAGCTTCCTGTTGGATGGTTGTGTCTTATGTGTATTTTCATCACTCATGCCTGGGCGTAGTAGATTTGGGATGAATAAAGCATGACCGTGACAGCATGGAGTTTGCAGTGGTTGGAAAACCCCAGTGTAGCATCCATGCCCCCAGGCCTGTGCAGTTTCCCACTTTCAGTGAAGTTCATCATCTTTTTGTGTGTTTGCAGAATGCTTTGTGATAGCTTC
The DNA here is from genome assembly GCF_902686455.1 of Sciurus vulgaris. Classification (NCBI taxonomy): domain Eukaryota; kingdom Metazoa; phylum Chordata; class Mammalia; order Rodentia; family Sciuridae; genus Sciurus; species Sciurus vulgaris. The sequence continues at coordinate 168,813,410 of NC_136466.1, read as the reverse complement.
TTTGTACATTTCCTAGGAAGTCACTCTTGAAGCACAATTTCATACCTTCTAGCTTAAGGAGCACATAAATGTGTGGCTTCCTGTAGGAAAAATCTGGCATGTCTGTTATATTCCAGACACTAGCCAGGCCTTGGCAGCATAGAGCAGCATCAGGATGTGGTACCTGGTTTGTCAGGTGGAGGTGGGACCAATAAAGAAGCAGGCACTTGCCCTGCTGGACTGAGCTCCACAGCTCTTGGAGCACACTCTGCCTGAGAGGACAGAGCTTATCCAGCCTGGTGGGGCGGAGACACAAGGACTTCTGGAAATAGGACCCCACGCCAGTTTTTAAAGAGTGAGCTAGACATTTAGGACCTGTGGGCATCTGAGTGTAGTAGAAGCCACCTGGCCCCTGATGGGTGTGGAAGGGAAAAGGTGGAGACCCAGTCGGAATCCTAGGGAATATTTCATAGGCACGCCACACAGGGAGGAGGGGAAGCAGAGGGGAGAGTGATCAGACCGTACTGCTGTGTAGTGGAAAGCCAGGAGACTGGATGGTCTGAGTTCAAAACAGGGAAGGACTTTCGCAGTAGTCGCAAGTTTGTGTCAGCCCTGGTGCCTTTGGTCCATCTTCCCTTATTGATATGGAGGTCAGGTGTTGGATGCCCTAGGGTAGAAGTGGTTAACACAGGTGGAAAGGGTCTGGATGGGAGGGTGGAGGCTTTCTGGAGCAAAGGCAGTTTCTGACTGGCTGGAGAACTGGATGGGGAGAACAGCTGTGTGGGGAGCAGCAGGAGGAGCCGTGGTGAGGCTTGGCATATAGGCAGGGTTGCGGGAGTGGGTCTGACAGCTGGCAGGGAAGGAGCTGGAGCACTGCAGCGCCGGCAGCCCCACACAGCAGTGTCCAGGCGTCTTTTTTACCAGAGATGAGCCCATCGGAGTTTGAAAATAAGAATATTAAAAGAATACACAGAACCCTGGACCCTGTGAAGTGGGGCTTGGGTGTTTGTTTTGGGAGAGCCATGAAAGTGAGGTGGGAGTTTCTAGGAAAGGCCAGGCTTTTTTAAGGAGACAGTGGAGAGTGTCCTTCCAGAAACAAGAGTCTGCCCACTCAGAGATTCAGAGCCTAGACAGCTCTTCCCAAGCTGACTTTAAGAATTCTTCAGGAAGCATGTGCTTTTCTTTTTTTTTTTTTTTTTTTTTTTAAAGAACATTTAATTGGTATTGATAATCATGATTAGTCTGTTGAATGAGAGTTTAACTGGTATTATTCATATTATTTTAAGGAAACCTACTTTGGAGAGTATACAGATTCCAGTGATAATGACTCAGCCCAGCTACAAAATTCTACTGACTCTCTTTCAGAAGATGATACAACTGAATCACAGGATTATTTTGGCTTATCCAGAAAAAGCAAAGGGAGTAGTACCTGGGGGGAGAAGCCCAAATCACATGAAGCTATCCAGGCTCTAAATAAATTGGGAATAAATAAAGTGACAACGGTTGAATTTGAGACTTTAACAGCAACACTGAGAGAACCTTCAACAACCACATCCTCTTTAGCTCGGGAAGAGCACTGGACAGCGTCATCTGAATTCACGAGCAATAGAAAAAGAGACATTTTAAATGAGGCAAAACGACAGGTGGAGATCAGGGAGTTGGTTCAGTCTGTGCAAATGGAGAAGACATCTCATAAGCCCACCAGAGGTCTCTGGGTTGAGAAGTTGTCGGGCAGCTTAGCACAAGAGAAGGAGGCGGCCACTGGGAAGTCAGACTTGTGTTATTCTCCCATTGGCAAGAGGCCATTAAGTGAACTCACTAGATGTGAAGGAAAACCCTTTTCATCCAAAGTGATAGGGTCACCCAAATCAGAATTCACTAAGTGGACACTTCCTGATGAAATGACTTCTGAATCAGACTGTGTAGCAAGTTCTGGCCGTTTTCAGAGAATATCTAGAGAAGTGACGAAGGAAAGAGAAGATGTGCAAGGGTCCACTGTGGGAGAATCACTTGAACCACAAGAGGACAATCCAAGGGATGTGATGAGTTTGGCAGGACTTGATGCTAAAGCCAGGTTCTGTTCCTCTTCTACCTCGGTCCCAGGGTCTGTCTGCAGTCATTCCCAATCTTCACGGTTAAAGTATGTTAATGACGCAGATATTCCAACTCAAGGAATCCCAACTGAACTACATCATTCAGAACAAAAGGTACCAACAAAAACTCTGAACACCTTACTTGTGCAGTCTGAGCCAGCAGAGTGTTCTGTACTAGAAAGCAACCTGAAGAAGAACACCTTGGGTGCTTCGAGCCCTGAATTGGGAGCATCTCATTTTGAAGAGCAGAATTGCTGGGAGAGAGAACATACAAGCATTGTAAAAGGAAGGCCCGAAGTCTACTCACTTTCTCAGTCGGTGTTTAGGAAGGTCACAAAAGAGGGGCAGTGTAAGACTCAAGATCCAACAGTTGAGCTCACACTGCGGAAGTCAGAGTTGACCTCACTAGTGGATCCTCGGGCTGGCTTGGTCAGGAGTGGCTCTAGTCTTGTTAAAAGCACTTCCTGGCACCATAGTGATTTGCTAAGGAGAGGTGGTGAAGAGAGTCTGAGAGCTTCCTCAGAACATGAACAGAAGACTAATCAGCAGCTAGAAAAGCCAGTGCCAGCGCTACAGAATAGAGGTTCAGCAGCCGTGCTTGAATCTCCCAGAGAAGATGACTGTCCAGTAGAATTCAAGGCCACTGCTTCATTGCTGTCTAATCAAGTGTCAGTTATCACAAAGCAGATAAGACCTGAAAAGATTGAAAGTGCTCACTTGGAACACGTGAGACTTCCTGAGAATGAGCCCACTTCAGCAGCAGAAAACTGTGGTAACGAAGCTGATGATGGTTCTTCTGCAGCGAAATGTGGAAAAGAGAACGAGGTGACATCAGACTTCCAGGAAGTGGCTGCCGTGAAAAGCACTTCACCAGAGGTTTCTGCCTCTTGTAGAAAACTAGATTTTAGTTCTCCAAGTGGATCTTTACCAGCAGAAAATTTTGATTGTACCACAAATAGTAAATTGTCTTTCTCACCTGAAAACATCTTCATCCAAAGTCAAGACCTTGTAAGGAAAGCTTCAGTGCAGGGAGAGGTGAGGAAGCCCAGGACCTCTCCTCACACCACAAATTCAGACCCCTGTGGGGTGGAGGGCAGTCAGCTGCTTCCGGCTGAAGCAAGGGTGTTGGGAAGTTGTCCTGTTGAAGTGCCTGGTGGAGTCACAGCAAGACCTGTCACTGAGGCCCTGACTGCTGCAAGCCCTTCTAGCTCACCACAGGATGTGCCCGAGCTTTCACAGCTGGCATCTGGAATGCCTAGTGGCCCCTTTCCAGAAGGCATTGTCACCACAGATGCTGCGTTTTCTTCAGTGTCTTGCAGAAAAGATGAGGAGGCACCAGCTCTCTCCCCAAGCAGTCTTCCTGGCACCTCATACTGCTACACAGGCATCCGGGGAGGAGGGGAGGAGGAGACCGAAGTGGAGGGGAGTGAGGCCTTCAGCTGCAGTGAGGGTGAGCATGAGGCTGAGTCCATGCTGGGAAGCGAACAGCAGTGTGCCACCAGCGACTTGGGGGAAGATTTGGGAGGTCCAGGGGCTGGTGCAACTGGACCTTCCCTAGAGATGGCTTATCTGACCTCAGCTCTGCAAGATTTTAACATAAGTACTTTCACTGACATAGACAGACTTTCTACATCAGAAGTTGTAATGTTTCTTGAAAGTTGTCAGCTAAAGGATTTTAGTTCAGGGAACTCTGTTTCAGAATGTTCTAGTAAAGAAACCCTAAACAGAGAAATGAACAAAGAGTTAAAGCAAAGTGGAAACTCTGGAGAAAAATGTAAGGAGCAACACTGTGAAGAAGAAACACTTGAGACCCCTGAAGAGTGGGTTGAATCTGAAGAAGATAACTGTTCTTTAAAAGATCCAAGCCAACTTCCTCAGTGTTCTTTGGAAACACTATCTGAGGTTCTTACCAAGATTGGGCAAGAACTGCAGACAAACTGCGAGGACTGCAGTGGTAAGGATAATGGTAATTTAATTCTTGTAGATATACCTAACAGTCTGACAACTGAAGAATTGAAAGAAAAAGCCCCATGTCAGCCAACAAGTAGTTCCACAGCCCACACCCCTGAACTGCCCCCACTTACCACCGCTGGGGACAGTAGAAGTGGCTCTCCTGTGAGTGATGGATCTCGTCCTGGGGACACACACGAGGATGCAGCCAAGACCCCTGACAGCAGGGAGCAGGGCCTGCCAGAGAGTGGGGGGCCGTTGGCCCTGTGCCCTGACTCCACAGAGCAGCCAAGGGTGGAGCACAGTTCTGGTGGGGAGGCAGAGGCGACGTTTCAGTGTCAGATATCCACAGTGACCTCAGAAGTTATCAACGTACTTATCAATAAGGATCAGAATCTTGTCATTGAAAAGGGGGACAATTGGACAATCATCAGCGGTGTGTCTGTCTCCCCAGATGTGGACCAGGTTATACTGTGTGACGCCCCTGGGGACGTAGCTGTTTCTCAGGATCAGGGAGGGCTAGAAGCTGGGTTTGTTTCAGTGACTTCTGTGGAAAAGTCCCCAGAGACCAGTCACACAGACCCTCCCTTTCAGGGGCCTCCTTGTGGCAGTAATCTTTCAGGTGTTCAAGAGGATGTTTCAAACAGTGGTCAGAGTACCAACTTTGATAAAAGTCGCTTGCGGAACAGACCTGTTAAGCCCAGCATATGGATCAGTTCTCAGATATACGATCAATCATTTGAGACTCAGAATGTTGCATCTGATCACACATATTATAACTCAAAACTGGAGCCATCTGGCAAAAATAAGAATCGGTCAAAGATGTCAAACAAAGATCAATCAAACAAACCAGTAAAGACTTTAGCATCAGGAAAAGGTGAAACTCATCAGAGTGAGGTTCCTCAGTTGCCTTCAGGTGAAAGAGGTAACACAAAAACTCAAAGAAGTCAAACTCAGCCCATTCTGGCAAATGCAGATACCTCTACTCCCACCGACTGTTCTCCCGACACACTGAGCAAGATACGGCAAGAGGTGGGCCCCCCTCTGCCTCCTCTGCTTGCTCCTCTGATAGCTACCCCTCCAAGGACCTCACAGCCACTCTCTCCTCTGGTATCAAGTTCTAGTCCCTCCCCACCTGCCTCTCCTGCTGGCCAGATTTCTCCTTCCTGTGAAACTCCAGTGCCTCCTGTGTTGTCCCCCTGGCCAGAAGACCCCCAGCGGACCTCTCCAGGGCCCTCTCCCTCTCCATCTGCTGCAGTGACCAGTGGCAGGATAGTGTCCTCTCCTTTGCAGTTCTGTGCAGCCACACCAAAGCATGCACTTCCTGTGCCCGGCAGACTCCCACCTGGTGCTCCTGGCCACACTGCTGGAGGAGGGCCACAGGAGAATTCTGTCAAAATCCTTGATACCATGTACCCAGAGTTATCTGCCAGGGCACGGACCCTCAACATCCTCAAGGGGAACATCCAGCTCTCCCGAGGTTCCTCTGCAGACTGTAAGGCCTCAACAGGGCCTGTCAGTGCTCTGATTGGCTTCAAAGCCATCACTTCAAAATCAACTGCTTTCATCAAAACAGGGGGCAGCTCTGCCAGTGGTGCTGGCCAAGGTAGGTCGAGAGAGATGGGGGCTCAGCAGGAGTCAGGTGGGAAAAGAGCGCTGTCAGCTTCCACACTGCAGAGTGCTAAGAGATTGCGCCTGGACAGTGAGTCCCCAGAACCAGAGTCCAGGGGAGCCCCTACAGAAGAAGTCCACCAGAGCCTCCCAGAAAGCCTCCCTCAGGCTGAAGCTGTCATGGCAGAGGAGGGTTCGGTCCCAGCTGGCAGTTCAGTGTCACGGTTCTCTGTCAGCCCTGAAGCAGCCGTGGACTTGCATGGCACGGCCATAGCTCATGCTCTCAAGAAAGTCGCTGAGTCTTCTTTTGACCTGTTACCTGTCATTCGTAGTCATGTGTACGTGGGAAACATCTCCAAAAAGCCAGTAATGAGAGACCAGGAGAAAGAAGTCGTTTATGAGTTTAGCACAGCCAAGAAGGTATGTGGATGCTTTTCTCTAAGGGAATTACAGTTCCTCACGGCAGTTGTCTTCTGTCACAGAGTGTAGATAACCCTGAGCACAAATTTTATTTCACAGGTTGAGTGTTATCCGTGTAATCGTTAGGACAAATTTTTATTTCTAGCCAACATTTTATAAATTTGAAATAAGACACTAGAGATTTGATAATTTATATTAATTAAACAACTTAAAATTTTAGAGAAAAACAATCTGTCAGAACTAAGATTGCATATTTCCTCTTGATCTTGTCATGTTTAAAGGCTTAAAGTGATTTCCTTCAGCACATCAGATTGTCATATAATAGACCCTTTTTTTCCTTGAACACCAGTATATACACTTTTAAGTGCTTGAGAGTTTTACAGAAAGACTCTTCAGTAATGGATGTCACAAATCAGACAGGAGCAAATGCTTTGTTTCAAAAGTGGAGGAAAGGGATTGTGCAGATTTATACATGTAGCTTATTAGGACTTTGATACTTGTATGTTTTCTAAGTATCCAGTGATGCCTCCTATAGGTGACTTAGGTGACTTTCAGGACTCAGTGGTTCATACTTCAGTGGTTATGTGTACATCCTCAGAGCCCTTGTGGCATAAATATTTTGTTGATTTGGATTTGATTGCTTACTTTCAGAGAGCATAAAGAGCACTATAAGTATCTTTGAAAGGGTATTTATTTTCAAGTGAATGAGTATTTCCAGTTGTCATTTCATGCTGCTCTTTCTGAGCAAGAAAAATGTCACCTAGTACTTTTAGATCTAAACACACAGAGTATATCAGAGTTTAGAACACAAGGAGGGGGATAGAGTTCAACTGGTTTAATATGTCCGTGCACGCACAGAGACGTTTGAGCAACACTGGGAAGTTAGGATTTGAGTTGTGGGAGTGAAACTAGATATCCAGAGATGTCCGTGCTGCTCTCTGGTATCTTAGTGTTACCTACCATAGGAAGAGGCAAGCGAGGGGATTTCTTACCCTGGACCCTACTTGGGCTTTCTGTGTTAGGGAAGTTTTATTAACTGTGACTAGCTGCTAATATTGTGCAACTTTTATTTTTCCAGTTTTATTTTTGCTATTTTAGGTGGGCTAAGTAGAAATACAAAATGTACATTACCTTTTCATTTATTTTTTCCATTTTAGCATTTGGCAGACTGCTTGCTTCACTCCATTCTCTCGGAGCTAAAAGTTCAGAAGACATCTAGGGACCACAGTTACATCCATGCCCTGTGCAGAGTGTATGTGGGCATCTGCCGGCAACTGGGAGACCTGGAAAGAGCTCGCTTGTTCTGCTACAGTCTGCTTAAGGAAGGTATGTTTAGATGGTGACATTTTTGTATGAGAAAAATGCTGTTGCTCTTTTACCTTATGCACAGATCTTTGTTTTTCAGCTGACTATCACGTTTTAAGATGATGTGTTTTGTGCATTTTATTCCTTTGTTGCTGCTTTAGGACCATATGTAGCAGCCCACACTGCTGTGCCAGGAGCTGGAAGGGGTAGCACATGAAAGATGGATTTCTAAGCTCATGAAGGAAGTGTGTCGGGGAGAGAGAGGAAAAGGCATGAGGCTGAGGGTTGTTTTAAGATCACCTTTTCCCTTTGCTACTGATTCTTTAGTTCCTACTCAGGAATTACTTAGGAATCTTTCTTCCTTGCATCACGTCAGCAGTGTTTTTAAATAGGGAAAAGATACACAAGTAGGACTTAGTAGTATATCAGAAACTCTGCTTAAGTTCTGCCCCCTTTATATCTGCATTTACTCTTTCTTTCATTTGTTCAGCAAACCTTGACGAGGTGCTTGCAAACACTTAGGGGTTCTGCAATGACCAAAATCAGACGCAGGTGTGACTGTCGACTGGTAATCAAAGACCAAGTAACATCACATGAACACTCTTTGGTTTTAGCAGTGATGGGTGCTTCAGAGGAGAGGGATGTGGGCTTAGCCCACGGCTGTAATGGCTTGCTTGTTCTTCCTCAGCCACAACAAACTCATTCTCACCAGGCTTTTGTTCTCACAGATTTCTCTTGGTTTCCCTCAGCTCTACTAGGGCTCACTCACAGTTCACATTCTTCCTTAGTCATTCTCTATCATAGCCTTATTCTCCTCTGTTTGCCTTCATATCATTTAATCATTGTCTCATACATCTTTTTGTTTGCCATCTCTCTCCCCCACTAGAATGTATAATCTGAAAGGACATAATTTGTCTCATTTACAGTCTGTTCTTACCCCAGATTGTTAGCACTCATTAACCATCTGTTAAATGAATGATTTATACTGTGGAAGGTGAATTTCATAGTCTGAGGAGTCAGGAAAATTTTTTGTTGTTGTTTATTTTTGTACCAGGGATTTAACCCAGGAGCATCTCCATCCCTTTTAAATTTTTTTTTTTTTTTTTTATTTTGAGACAATCTTGCTAAGTTGCTTAAGGCCTTGATGAGTTGCTGAGGCTGGCTTTGAACTTGTAACTCCTTAGGAACTGGAATTTTCAGTGTGTGCCACTGCACCTGGCAGAAGGAGTCAGGGAAGTTTTCTCAGTCTATTTAACTTTTGAATTTGAGATGTATAGATGTACAAGAAGTATATAAGTAGAGAGTGAAGAAGAGAATTCTAGGCAGAGAGCACTTGTGAAGTCCAGTGACAGGAAGAAATTCCATCAGATAAGCATAGGACTTAATTAACAGATTGAAATAGTGTATTGAATTTATGCCCTGAGCTGCCCACTGTTTTAAAATTTTTATAGATAAGAACAGAGGAAATGAAAAAGATGTGCCTTTAGGACAAACAGTATAAAAATCCGTATAACCACATTGGAAAACTTTTTTTAAAGAAATAAAATTGATATTCACTTATTATATGACCCAGGCATTTCATTCCTAGGTACAGTACAACAAAAATAGAGACATATCCTCACATAGACTCTGGTACAAATATTATACTAGAAGTGATTCATAATAGCCCATAACTGGAAACAGTATCCATTAGCAGGCGAATGAGAACAAATTGTGATCTTCCAAGCAACTGAGTACTGCTTGGTGGGACTGGAACAGCCTGCTAATGGGCAATAGCCACATGATGGAGTGCAAACCTCATGCTGAGTCAGGAAAAGAGTACACATTACACAAATCCATGAATAAATAATTGAGGAAAGACACTGATTTATTGTAGCAGGAAGCAGGTCAGAGGTTCTGAATTTGGGGGTGAGGGGACTTAGGGATTGGAGTCAGCAGTTTGGAGAAGGTGGGTATTGATTATGGCTGGTGGTTACATGGACTTATACCTATTTGTTGAAAGTCATCAAACTGTGTACTAAAAGTATTTTTTTATATATAAACTGTACTTCAATTAATTTAAAAAGAGAGACAGTGTCAAAGAAAGTATTTGCAGGAGAAATCTTGCCACTCATTATTCATTAGAAGAAAACTCTTCAAATCAGAAACTTTGTGTCCTGCACATAAGCTCAGCCATTGTAAATGCATTAAATTTACATTAAACACCTATCAAAAGAAGAATCTGAGTCTGGAAATTTGGAGAGAAGGTTCTTGGTGAATTTTCTTTGTTTTCAAGTTTTGGGCTTATTTGTCCTTTTTCATACAGTGCTGTACTTTTGTGCACTATGTTTAAAGTGTAACTAAAGAAAAGGAGCCAACGCGGAGGAAAAAAGGAATAGATGCTAAAATAGCTCCCAAGACCAGAGCTTTCTCTTGGCCCTCCGTCTGTACTCTCTTCAGCTTCAGGATGCAGTGTTACCAGGCACCAGTGAAATAAGTAAAATTATTCTTGTATTTTAATTTATTCACTTGATCACAGAGGTTTATTGTATTATTTTCTTTCTTGTAGATTTTCCAGAGTCTGAGAAGTTGACTCTGTTTATTGCCAACATGTGGCATGATGTATTTCTTTCTCCCTCGGTAATGAGTACAGCCATGCAGTTGGTTGCCAGGCAGCGTGCCAAGGGAGAGGTTCTGAACTGTTTGAGAGCCTTTCTCAATTGGGAAAAGGTGAGCTGTTTTTATTTCTTACAATACTGTTCATGTAAACTTTACATAGGTGTTATTATCTGGCTTTTTATTTAGTTTTTCATTAGTTCGTAGGCATTTAAGTTCATAGGCATCTTCGTATTAGATCCTTTAAAATATCATTTTATCCTCACCTTATGCATTTTTTTCATTAAGTGTTCACAAGACAGTCCAGGAATAATTGTAGAACTATAGATTGTTATTTTAACAGTTGGTTTTATACACCAACCCAGATTACATTACAGAGTTTGTTTTATGAATGATGAAATTCATACACATATATGTATTTGGTTCTGTAACATATTCTGCAAAATATTTGGTTGTACAATAGGTGCTTAGAGAGGTGGAAAAGCTGATACTTAAATTTCCTTTTGTAAGGCTTTTTCTGAATCTTAATATTTTTCTTTCTTAGTAGAATTTGTATTTGTTCTGAATAGGTGGTTCTTATATTACCTTTCATTAGTTTTGTTTTTCTTTGGCTATTAACATGTATTTGCATTTAGTGTGTTGGCATTTGTGTATTAGTATTTTTTTGTTTATAGATTTTATTTAATGGGATCCAGTTGATAATAGTGCAGTATAAGTAGAGATACTTTTTATTTAGTTTAAATGAAATCAGAGGGGTGAATTTTTATCTGCTTTTCTCTTTTTAATGAGCATATGTTACTTTTATCTTTTAAAAACTCAAATGACTTATGTTTGGAATTTAATTTTACACATTTTGCTTTTCTTAAGTACTTGTTGATGTCAGTGTTCATTAAGCTTTTATTTTTTATAAAAACGGAAACGGAAGGGTTACTGGCAGTTCCAAGTTAGGTGAATATTAAAAAGCAAGTCTGACTGGGTATGGTGGTGCACACCTGTAATTCCAGCAACTCAGGAGGCTGAGTCAGGAAGACCAAGAGTTCCAAACCAGCCTCAGCAACTTAGCAAGGTCCTGTCTCAAAATAAAAAAGGACTGGGGATGTGGCTCAGTGGTTAAGTGCCCCTGAGTTAAATCTCCTGTGTCAAAAAAAAAGAAGCAGCAAGTCTGTAATCACCTCTTCAGCAATCTGTCTAGACTAACCAAAGTGCATTCACATTAGGTACTGTCACAAATTCCAGTGGGTCATTTAAGAGATGACCTCACATGCTAGGGTTTAGCTCAGTTAAAGAGCATGCTTGTGTACCATGCACAAGGTTTTGGGTTCCATCCTCAGTCAAGACAAAAAAAAAGATGAAACCTCTCTCCTGACTCCCACCAGAGGACACCCCAGTCACAAAGGCATCCCCCTCCAGAAGGAGTATCCCTAATTCACAGTGCTGGTAACCAGAAATGTTTCAGGTTTCATAGTGTTGTGGATTTTTAAATACTTTCATAGACTTTACACTGTGAATATCCCTAATCTGAAATCCAAATTCAAAGTGCTCCCAAACCAAAACTTTTTGAGCCCAGGTTTTGTGTTGTATGGAGAGTATGTGTGATTTACATATGTATTGGTTTTTATTAGAACTTGTATGCAGTGCTTATGGAAATGTCCAAAGATGGTACAAGTGCTTTGGAAACTAGGCAGGCAGCTTCTTATAGAGTGAAGTGTATTCTTAAAAAGGGCCCAGCAGTTCTCCTAGGTATTGCTAGAGAGAAGTGAAGTTATATCCACAAAGATGTGCACATTAATGCTCACAAAAATATCATTCATAGAGTGAAACAGACATTATTACCTCATGTACATATATGACTGCATGGCTGATGTGATCCTACAACATGTACAATCTGAAAAATGAGAGATTACATTCCATTTATTTAAGATCTATCAAAATGTATAAATGCCTTCTGCTGTCATGTACAACAAATTAGAACAAAATTTTAAAAACCCAAAAGCTGGCCTTAACCCCGATGTCTATCAGCAGGTGAGTTGACTATCAAGTAGTGGTAAGTCCATATGACGATTGCTTCTCAGCGATAAAAAGAAATGTTCAAAGTACTAATACTTGCAGCAATATGGATAAATATCAAAAAGCATCATAAAGAAACGTGAAGGAAGCCAAATGTAATTGTCCAGTATTGTCACATTCAGTTTTGTAGATTTCTGAAAAAGGCAGACTGGACTCCAGTATCATATGAACAGAATTTAAAGATGTTTTTAAAGCTCATTTTGGGTTTTTTTGTTTTTTTTTTGTTTGTGTGTTTATTAACTGATGTTATAACTTTAATTCTCTGATTTGAGTTGGTGGAAAAGTGTGTTCCTGTCTGAATTACATACACCTAAACTCTTTTCTACCTGATTGAATTCTGCATCCTGCCTTGTAGATTTTTTTTTTTTAAACCTGTCCTATCAACTACCATTCTGTAATCATTTTATGCTAAGCATTATGACTACAGAAACAGTTTGTTATTCAAAATGTGATTGAAAAAGTTGTTTTTTAAGATAAAATGATAGTCATCTGATGCATGTTTTAATGTTTGAGATTGCTAATTATACATTTAAGGTTTACTGTATTTGAGACTCCCATTTTATTTTTTAATTCACTTATGTTTTTATTTGTTAGAATGCACCTGTAGATGTTGGCATCATGGTTTCTAAGCTGCTTTTGACCATACAGCTATGTCCAAAAACAGAATTTCAGTCCAGTGAGAAGTTTGGTGAAGACTTAAGTGATAATATTTGGGAATACATTTTTGCCATTGATCTGCTATGCTGTCATAAGAAATGGATTTGGACACATGATAATATCATAAGGTTAGCTATTTTGCTAACTTAAATGTAGCTTGTTTTAACTGTATATTAGTGTGTTGAATACTAAATTGTAGGGGGTTTTTGGTCTTTTTTTTAATATATAAGGCAATGTTTACAAATGACAACATTTTTACTGAAATGAAAGTTAATAAAACAACTCTTAAAATATCTGTTATCATCACATTCCTTTGCTTTATTTTTCTTCATTACATCTCACTACTTCCTGTTGTTATTTCTCACCAGGAGAAATGACTCTCAGAAAGCGAGTAGTTTCTAGTTCACGGTTGTGCCCTCAGCATGTAGATTAGTGCCTATACAAGGGAAGCACCCAGCAAATATGTGTTGAATAATGTGTCGCGATTATTCACAGAACATACAGATACTTTGGAAAATTCTCAGGGAACAGAAGTATTCAAAAATAGCAACTTTTCATGTGGGAGAGAATTGAGCCTGATGCTTCAGGCAGCCATCATGTCCAGTAAGTTAGTTTTTTTCTCCATGCCTGTCATTCTGGCACTAACTCTGTACCACCTCTGGGAGAATGGAGAAAATCGTCACTCATATAATTTCCTGTAGGCCTTAATTTTCTTGTAGCATTGTGGATGGGAAAGACTGGATCAAGGCAGTTTATGATACTAAAAAGCATTCACCACAGGTAACCCACGTCCTTGAAATACTTGAAGAATATGTTCGGTGAAGTGACTTATGCGAGGACCCATCTGTGTCAAGGATGTTGTCACTCCTCCGACACAAAGGAGGACTAGACATCTAAATGTGAACAGTAGGGATTGAATCCTGGTCCATCTGTAGGAGGAGATTCAGCTGTATTAAAACATATAGCTATGAATAGGTTTTAGTGTGTTGACACAGAAAATAGTTCACAGTCAGTCACTAAATGGGAAGGTGGCAGAGCCGTGTGTCCAGTGCCCACGTGTGGTGACATGAGGGCCTGTGCAGGCCCCCAGTCCCTGTTCTTCACATCAGCCCAGGAGGCAGAAAAACCTCTGTCCCCAGTTAGGGACAAGGGGCTGGGGAGGGCATCTGACAAGGGCACTTTGTCCACAGTCCCACCGTCAGTGAGGGCAGTCCGGCCTCTCAGGACTTGTGATTGAGGGGCTCTAGACCCTACCTCAGCGTTCTGGGGGCTCCCACTGCATTGCTTACATTCACATGGAGAAGCGTCTGGAAAGAAAAGCCAGAATTAGAAGAATAATGACTATGTGCGACTTGGATTTTTGGAGTCCTTTTTATTTTCCATTTTTCTTTTGTTTGTCTACTTAAATACCTTTTTGAAAAGAAAAGGAGGAGGAGTTGCACTGTTTTCAGTCTGTGGAAGGTTCCCTTTATCCATCTGAAGTGTGCTTTGATGTTTGGCGTTAGTGTCCCTTAGGCTTAGCTCTGTTCACACTGTGGCTTATTTATGGGCTCCTGGAACCCGGCTGCCTGAGCGCTTGGAGGGGCCATTGGAAAATCCAGACTCCACCACCTCCTCCTAGTCCTGTGACTTTGAGATTGCTGTCAAGAATGAAAACAGAAGAAGGTGGCCCGCACAGATGAGTATCTGTAGCCCCTAATAAGCCAGTGTGGGCACAGATACCCTGAGGAGTTAGACAAGGTGTGAGCTTCAGTGTTTGCTCTCACTCAGGTCGACAGGTGAGCCCCTCCGCACTTCCCTCTGCACTTAACTGGTCTTTCCTCCTTGAATGTGGATCATGTTTAAGACCAGCTATTGTTCGAGTGATGATGGACTCAGATTCTTTGTGCTACTGTTTTCTAGCAAGGAGCTGTGGCCCGTCATGGATAAGTGGATAAAGTACAGGAAAGGACATGCAAATGTGGCATATACTCCCGATGTTATCATAGCATCCATACTAAGACTGATTGGTGAGTTGTCTGTTTTATTGCTTTCTTTTTCCTTGTTATTGTCAATATCTTAATGGGAGAAAAAGTACTACTATTATAGTTGACTTTGAAACCTCGCCATAACAACCTTCAGAAGAATTTGATGTTTAATTCATCCTCCTTACTCATGCTCTTGCCTTATAAAAACTAGTGTTAGGTTCATCTTTCTCAGGGATTAAGAGTCTTCATGTTAGTACATTTTTTTTTTTTTTTTTGCAGTGCTGGGGATTGAACCCAGAGCCTCGTGCTTACAAGGCAAGCACTCTACCAACTGAGCTATCTCCCCAGCCCCATGTTAGTACATTTGACAAATGATTGAGCTCTTGCTTCTAGATTCTAATATTAATACACATGCACACCAGGGTACATAAATTGCTATAAATTACACTCTAGTCTCACTGGGTTTCTAAAATCAGAATGTCTTCACAAAACCCACCACAGTTTT
The DNA here is from genome assembly GCF_902686455.1 of Sciurus vulgaris. Lineage (NCBI taxonomy): Eukaryota > Metazoa > Chordata > Mammalia > Rodentia > Sciuridae > Sciurus > Sciurus vulgaris. Next base: position 168,798,261 of record NC_136466.1, on the reverse strand, counting down.
TTATATTTGCCTAATAAGGCAAGAAAGTAAGGGAATACAGAAATAAAATTCACCGTATAAAAGTGTTTTAAATGAGACCTAGATACTCCTTACCCTCAGATCTAAAGAGGACCTCAGGGGCCATTTGGTTATATTCCTTCCATTAAGCCCAGTTTCTTTTTTTTTTCCCCTTTGTTTCATCTGTGACAAACTGTTCAAGCCCTGCAGAATTGTCAGGGACAAGTTCTGACTATTAAAAGACTGTGCTAGCTTTGAACTCATCTGTCAGTGGCATGTCTTCTTTGACCCCCAGGGGAACACAAACCAAAGTCCTTTGGTTGCTGTACTGTGGTCCTTCAGATACTATAAGATGGTCCATGTGACTTTGACATTTGGATTTTAGCTAATTAGAACTAAGATACAACACCATTTGAAGTAAGTTTGCTTTTGAGAACATAAGTGAGCTTTGTGTCTCAGTAGGACATGTCATAATACCCTTGCCGCTTTGGCTCCACGCCAGCAGCTGGGCATTCATGTTCCACATGCACTGCACAGGCAGTGCAAGGACTTCTTGCTTGCTACACATTTAGATGGAAACAACCAAAATATATTTGGAGTTAAGTTACCCAACAAAGGAATGTGGGGACCAGAGGTTGCTAAACAATATAGGAATTCAGAAGAGTTGTATCAAAATATAAACAGCACAGAAGTGGAAATGAGTAAAATGTACTCAGTTGGGCATAGTCTCAAAACTGTTTTGCTGAATTCCTTGGTTCAACAACGATTTCCATTCCTAGATATGAAGCAGTAAGGAACACAGAAGGGCCAGTGGTAACAAATCCAACCATCAAGTGACACCTGCGTTTCTGGAAATTCTGATTTCAGTGGCAGTTTCTCTTATGAATTCAGGAAAAATGTTCATACTGTGGACTAACTCTTTCTAAATGGTAAAATCTTTTTTGAGAATTTGAAAAATTAGGAGAGATATTATAAGTCTGTTAATACATGTTGGCTCAGAGGAAGTATCTATGGAATTTTTGAAAGAATTTTGATTTTTTTGTTTTTTTTTTTGAAACCACACTTTAAAATATGACTTCTCCTGTTCTTGTTGCCATGGTTGTGATTCTATATTTATTTTTGGCAGTAAGAGGGGAAGTGGGGTTGAAGATGGTGTGTCCAGTGCTCAGTGGAAGCAGCCTCTGTCTTGAGTTCAGGAGAGTCACCCATACAGGTAGCTCCTCTCTCACTTGCATAGGAACTTTTTTAATTAGGTTTTTTCCCTGGGGTTATGAACTTTGGCTGGTTGTCCAAATTGCCTGAGAAGCTATATTTAGGATGCTCATTCTCAGGTCCCCACCCAGGGCTCTCTCTGATGGTCCAGTGTAGAGATGGTCTTCAGTACCTTTCATGGAAGCCTCTGATAACGTGGGCTTGGAATGAAGTTGCCTCAATAAAGCAATACATTGCAAGGTATGGCAGTGCACACCTGTAATCCCAGTGGCTTGAGAGGCTGATGCAGGAGGATCACAAGTTTGAGGCCATTCTCAACTTAAGAGAGGCCCTCAGCAACTCAGCAAGACTCTGTCTCAAAATAAAAAGGGCTGGGGATGTGCCTCAGTGGTTAAGTACCCTTAGGTGCAGTTTGCAGTACAAAAAAAAAAAAAAAAAGCAATACACTGGTTTAGATGTCACAAAACTCTTCCAAATAAATGATACAAAATACGTAAGTGTGTAGTGTAAAACATAGTCTGTGTGTGAATTGAAAAGAATTTGTTAATAGTTTATCCAAGAGGGAGTATGTAAAAAGAAAACTCAATTTGTATTTATGTCTAATTAAAGCTAGTTCATTCTTTAAATCTTTAAAATTCTGCCTTTTGAATGATAGCCAAATAACTTATGCCATATTTAATTTGTATTATTTAGTGTAATATATGTACACTTATAAAATTGATATAATTTTTATTATGGTGATAGTGTATAATATGCTATTAGCCAGTTGTCATATGCGATTCCTGACTGGGGTTTACTTTGACCTTTTCTAAAAACAATGTGTCCAAAACTTTCTGTGGAGTGTCTAACTGGCTCTCGACTCAGAGACGTGGAAGAGTGACAGGACCATATCTACCTTTAGCGCTCCTTGTTTCTTGGTACAGATGAGACCTAGGAAGTAAAACCCTGGACGGAGGTCACGCAGGGAAGGTGGCAGAGCCGTGGCAGAAAGTTGCCTATACTAGATTCAGTGGAATTTAAAGTTGTGTAGTGCTGTGTCTCTGCCCCCAAGAGCTCATTGAATTGTGAATAAGTGGCCCACCTACATTAATTGGAACCTACACTCTAGGAAAACACTGTCACTTGTCAAGTTTGTGCAGGTCAGAAATAGCCATGACTTGATGCTTTCTCTTCATTCTCTGTCAGTTTTCGGCTGTCCTTTGGAATTTCCTTAGCATACCTGAGGCCAGAGCCTTGTCTTCATCATGACTCCCGGTCCACCAGGAGACTCACTTTGCCCACAGCCATCTCTCTCCTCAGTGGCCTTGGCATGCTGTGGAGTAGGTAGTCTTTGACAATGAAGTTAGCTCCACACTTCTGTTTGTATTCTCTTAGAGTCAAATGGCCCTGGACCCCTCACATTGCTTCTGTGGGGGCTTTTCTTCCCATCTGTTGGGCAGATTTACCTGTCATCTTTGTCAAGCCATCATATACTTGGGTCTTTTTTCCCAAAACTATCTACCTCAGACTCATGATTTATTTTATTTTATTCTGATGGCTCCATTCATTTAAGACATGTATGAAACACAATTTCATTTAGTATGTTGAATTGAACAAAGGGAGTCACTGTAAAACATGGTGGTGTATCATTATCTGGGAACTTATATCCCATTGCTGCATTAGGCATATGTCCCTCTCTGCTACCAGTTATGCATTTAGTACACCAGCATACAATGAGTGGTTTGATCTAATTGCAAGGAGGTATTTAAAAGTGATAACAACAACCTGAAATTTGTGATCTCTGAGGTACATAACTTTTCAACTTCATAAAAAGGCTATGTAAGAAATTATCTGGATATTTGCAGTTGTCATCTTGGACTAGGAAGTATCCAGATATTCTCAGATCAGTGGATATTTACTGAAGATCTGCTGTGTGTCACAGGACTCCAGGTGCACGTAGCAAGCGCTAGGCTTGATTCCTGTAGGTGTACATTTCCTCAGTTTCTCCATATTCAAAACAAATGAAGTTCACTTACTGGATTCACAGAGCGACCTGGGTAATGTTGATAGTAGTGAGGGATAACCTGACCATCAGACAAGCATTCAATGTAGTGTTCTTATAGAAGTACATCCAAGATATCTTCCAGAATCTTCTGTAAAGGAAACAGTGAAATGAAAGTGAAGGCCTTGCTTGCTGGAGGAAACAGGATTTTGTCTTGGAGCAAACTTGCACTATAGGAAACCCTCTGGAATAAAGGAAGGATTCAGGTGTTTGGGAACTCCATAAATGATGTTGTTCTTCATTGATTGGCTTGACCTATGGCCCGGATCATGGATTTTTACAACTTTGAGTCTCAGGACCCCTATGGTACCGTTAGTATTTATTTAGAACTCCAAAGAACTTTCGTTACCCCAGATTATATTTGTCAGTATTTATTAGAAATTTGACTGAGAAATTTTCAAAATATTTAGTTATTCATTTAAAGTCACAGTAATAAGCTCATTAACATAAGTGACATGTTAAGATCTTGAATACCGTGTTCTCAATGCAGCAGGAGAGGCTGGCTGCACTGCCTCGGCGCTCTCCTGCTGCCCGCGTGGTCAGAGGTAGCCGTTTTCTCATTGTCTGCTCTGCACTGAGTTGGGTGCAGTATGCTCTTCTGGTTCCCTGTGTGAAGTAAATCCACTCATGTAGATGTGTATTTGATTAAAAGGAAGAGTATTTTAAAAGCCTTTCAGATATTTGGATGATCTTAGGTTCTAAATGCTTCTCCTGGATGCTACAGTGAGACTCAGCAAATAGCAGTGCCCTTTTTTTTTTTTTTGGAGATGAGAGTCTTGCTGTCGCCCCTTTGAAGCAGCCATTTACAAGTCATTTTGCAGTATGCAGTATGAGGTCTTTTTTTTTTCCCTGAAGAATCTGACCTTTATTTGATTGATTTTTTTTATGTGGTGCTGAGGATTGAACCCAGGGCCTCACGCTTGTAGGCAGGTGCTCTACCATTGAGCCCCGCCCCAGCCTGCAGTCTGAGATCTTATCAGTGAACTTCTGATACTCTTTCACCACCATCCAGTGACCGTGCTTGCCAGTGGAGGGCTCCATTTGCCCATTGATGCTGTGTCTTCCATTGTTCACTTGGAAAATAATTGATTCGTTCACATCTTTTAGGTGTCAACAATACAAAAACATACTCACTCCCAAACCCCCACGTATCATATCACCAGTGTTCTCCTAGATTATATGAAAGCTGTCAGGTTCAGAGTGACTGACAGAAATTTTCCCAAAATTCTAATCATGCTTAAAGGCTCCAGTGTTGTCATCTACACAAGAAAACCTTTCCTTGGAGTTACAGCTCACGGTTCTTGCTCCTACCGTTGGCTGTTAGGGTTCAGCTGAAGCTGGCCTTGCCCGGGAAAGCTGCCTCACTGCACTCCACGGAGACCTGCGTGCTTTTCTTCAGATTGGGTGCTTTGTGGTCCAGATCTGTTGAGAATGCTGGTAACTTCACCAAGGGCTTTTCTTAAATGACAGCGAGTTTTCTGGCTGCAGGCAGCTGGTGATAAGGAATGGTGGCATCCAGCAGGGGGGCCACTGCCCTGATCCAGGCTCGCTGCAGTTGAAGATGGTCTGCTGCTGTCTGTGTACTATGGTCCGTCCCAGTCCCAGCACTGGACTGGAGACACAGAGCTTCCGAGGGCTGGTGACCCTTCCTAGGGTTCTGACTTTGAGGCTCCAAGGAACCTGCAGCCCCACTAAATTGCTGCTCTGTACTGTGACAGCAGTTAGACCAAAAGCATGTGTTTGGATGGGACCACCGTCTTAATTGGACCTGTTAACCTAATGAAAGTCAGCCATTGACACGTGACCTGCTGCAGCATTCTCTCTACTATGTCGGATTCTGTTTCTTAGGTTGTAGCTGAACTGAGAAAGCTGCGCATTGTTGTCCTGTCAGGGTAAAAGAAGAGACAATTGGCCTTTTTTTTTCTTTTTTCTTCTTTTCTTTTTTTTTCCTTCTTTTTTATTATTATTTTTACAGACTGCATTTTGATTCAATGTACACAAATGGGGTACAACTTTTCCTTTCTATGGTTGTGCACGATGTAGATCCACACCATTCGTGTAATCATATATGTACATAGGGTCATGGTGTCTGTCTCATTCCACCATCTTTCATACCCCTGCCCCCTCCCCTCTCTCATTTCCCTCTATGTAATCTAAAGTTCCTCCATTCTTCTCTTACTCCCCACCCCCATTACATATCATCATCCACTTATCATGGAAAATATTCAACCTTTGGTTTTTTGGGATTGGCTTATTTCACTTAGTGTGATATTCTCCAGTTCCATCCATTTACCTGCAAATGCCATAATTTTATTCTTCTTTATGGTTGAATAATATTCCATTCTATTTATATACCACAGTTTCTTTATCCATTCATCTGTTGAAGAGCACCTAGGCTGGTTCCATAGTTCAGCTATTGTGAAATGAGCTGCTATAAACATTGATGTGGCTGTGTCACTGTAGTATGCTGATTTTAAGCCCTTTGGATATAAACTGAGGAGTGGGATAACTGGGTCAAATGGTGGTTCCATTCCAAGTTTTCTGAGAACTCTCCATACTGCTTTCCATAATGGTTGCACCAATTTGCATTCCCACCAGCAATGTATGAGTGTGCCTTTTCCCCACATCCTCGCCAATATTTATTGTTGTTTTGCTTGTATTTTAGATAATTGCCATTCTAATTGGAGTGAGATGAAATTTAGTTTTGATTTGCATTTCTCTAATGGCTAGAGATGATGAACACTTCTCACCTGTTCGTTGATCAGTGGTATTTCTTCTTCTGGAAGTGTCTGTTCCTCACACTCCTGGAAGATACAATGCCCATGACGTCTCGATGCCCGGCTGTTCCTGTCTACACTTAAGAGCAGGCACCTTTACAACTTCCGTTCAGCATTCTTAGGCTTAGAGCATTAAGGTCAAGGAAAAGCAAAGAAATAAGAATGTATATGAAGAGTGATCAGTATCTCACCAGGTTCTCTGTGTTTTGTCTTGTTTTCCTTAGGTCGCTTAGGACAATTGGGTTTGAAGGAAGGATTTCCAACTGCTGTGAAAAATATTAGTTCAGTTATTGGTATGTTCATACAACATGCTCAGGATGAAGGTAAACTTGTTTATTAAAATTGCTTTTATATGGCTTGAGTTTCTCTTAGACCTTTTTTTGTTTGAGTCTCTACTGTGTACCTTGCTCTGCACTTGTACATAGGGAATATGAGCTGGACACTCAGTGTTGCTGCTTGTGCATGTGAGGTATGTGGTATGGTCTGTTCTTTGGCAGTAGCTGACCCTGCTGGGCAGTGCTCCTGTAAGAAGAAGGTGCTCTCTCTCTTTCTGCCTCAGACACTGTCCGAGCCCTGGGCTTCAACCTTGGCCCTCTGCAAGGCCTCCTGCTGGAGCTGTGTCCTGACCAGCTGAAGTCCCATGTGAGGCAGTGCTGCACAGTGAGGGACCCCCCACTGTTGTGTGCTTAGCGTCAGAAGAAGGTTAAACAGCTGGAAATCCTGTGAGATGGGATTTCCGTTTTCATTCACATATTACATAGCATATAATTTTATGTCTTACTCTTTTGTGGGAAAAGCTTATTTCAAAGTAACCCTTACAAGTGATGTATCTAGTTTCTATTTTGAGTGTGTGCCATCAAGAAATAATGTAGTTAAACAACTGTTCATCAGAAAGACACTAGTGACATCTTAAATACTGCATGACACTCCAGGTCACCTTAATACGATAGCGCTTTGTCTTGAGCTTTCAGGGAGAGGCTCGGGGTGCTGAGCTGGTGGAGCACAGCCTGAAGGTGGCTCCCTAAGCACCTGTTGACTTCAGGGCGGCTACCGGGTGGTGCTTTCCTTCCGCAAGAGCATTCCTCCCTCTCACTCTCAGCATGCTGACGGAACGGATCCTAGCCAAGGGGAGCCCCAGACCGTCATATTGCCAGTAAATGCAGACTTGCCCCATTGCTGGGGATGGGAGGCAGTAACGTAGAAATCCAGCAGCCCTCCCCATGAGGAGGCCGGAGCTGCTGTGGGCTGTGGCAGTGAGGTGCTGCGGTGCACTGCCCCAGCCACACCCACATCCTTACTGCATACGCTAGGCAGGGAGAAGCTAAGGTACGGTCACGGTAAGGAGCAGGTGCCTTGCCAGCCCTGATTACCTAGGTCCACACGACTCCAGAGCCACGCTCTTCAAACAGCACCACATACCTGCCTTTACATAAAGTCCTTTTTTCAGCTGCTTGTCTTTCTCTCATTTGGCATTTTAATTTGAGTCCTGGCCCTTCTCTATGCCCTGCTCTGTGCTTCTCTCAGTGCTCGTAGGTAGGGTAGGGGTGGGAAGCACTGGTTCTACCTGTATCTTAAACATTAAGGTTTGAATGTGTGGCATGTTTGTGTTGTTGATTTTAAATAAAAGTTGAGCATTCTTAATCCATAAATCCAGGATATGATACCACAAGAAGAAAATTTCAAACCATGAAACATTTCATGCACAAAATTATTAAAATATTGTATAAAATTACCTTTTGGCTATGTGTATAAGGTGTAAATGAATATTGTGTTTAGACCTGAGTTCTATCCCTGAGATATCCCATTATTTATATGCATGTATTTCAAAATCCACAACAATCTGAAGCACTTCTCTTCCAAGCATTTCAGATAAGGTGCACAGTACGAGTTGCAAGCCAGCTCTTTTGGCTCGTGTGTCACTCCCAGAGACTGAATGAAACACATAGTTAATAGTAAATTTCAACTAACTCCTAAAAGTATTTAAACTAAATTTAAATAAATTTTAACTAAATTTAATTTTAAACAACTCCTAAACTGCTAAAAAAGAACTGTAATATTATACTATAGTTTGTAAGTTAGATATGCTCTATCATATCTATATTCTGCACTGTATCTAGCATATTAAAGTGTGCCACAAGAACAGATTCTCATTTTGTCTCATCTCATTGCATTTTTTCACATCCAAAGTCCATTTATGAACACTTTCAGTGGATCTTGAATATATTCATATTGGACAGACAGTAGGGGCTCCTTGTCTTCTTAAACTTCATATGTGAGTGCTTTCTGGAACTGCTGTGGGTGGAGAAGTTCTGGGTCTCTCCCCCTTCCCTCACATCACAGTTCAGCACCCAGCCAGTGCCAGGAGTTCCAGGAGCGAGGGGCAGGTTGTTTTTCTTTTTCACTGTGAACAGTTCTTAAATGAATTTTTTTTTACTGTGGGACCTTTCTTTTACGTTTAATTTTCATTGCTGGCAGAAGAAATTCTATATCTGAACACACTCCTGTAGATTATGATATTGAAATACTGCCTTATGTTTTGCTTTGAAAATTCTTTTCAGATATACCATGGGGTATACAGTTAGCAGCCGTGTATGCTCTTTGTGACTTGAGTCCCAGCAACCCAGCAGAAATATCCAAGATCCTGGAAGCCTGGCGGAGACAGACCTCCAACAGCATCCCATCTGCAGTCGTCAGCTGCCTGGAAGAAGTCGGCTCCCTGAGCGCAGAGGGGCTCAGCTAAAGGCAGGGGCCGCTGCGGCTGGAGAAGTGCCTTGACACATCCGCTGTCCGTACGCTACTCAGCTTTAGGAATACCATGTGAGGTCCCAACGCAGAGGACGGAAGTAGGTGGAGTGGCAGCAGCTCTCCCCAGCTGTGGCAGGGAGGAGCAGGCGGCTGCATGATTGTTCTTTCCTAGCCACATGCATTTCACTTTGGCTGTTGTGATCATGTGACATAATGGGTTGTGTTATTGTGTCTTGGTCAAACAACAAACACTTGAACCTAGCCCTTTTTTTGCTGCAGAAAGTGTCCTTTTAGTGGCTTTTAAAAGTTGAGTGGCATTTTATAATGAATTTAACAATATAAAAACATGATTTGGTTCCTGAGCTATTTTGGACTTGATGCTCATATGAGTGACTAGGAAGAAACAAATTGGCTAAAAAAGAATTAAAAGAGTCTTCCGCTCTCTTAGCTGGAAATGAGCTACAGAAGTTTCTCTCGAGAGGTAGTGCTTAACTGACCACAGTAGAACACTGAGAGCCGTCGGTAGAAACTCACATTAATGCATCTTCTTCACATCTCTCAAGTTTCTTAAGAATATCTAACTCTGTGTCAGGAAAGGAAGTGAACCCCAGATGTCCCACTGCAGGTTTTTGTATCAGAACATGTGTCTGAGTGACTCAGTGGTGGCCGCAGCAGAGCTCTGTGTGCTGTGTACATACGGACAGTGCTATGATGTGTCTCACATTGGATGATATTCCACTTTGGGAATTTTAGTATTTGTATATAGAAAATGGGTTTAATAACTCACCGTGATTCTGATTTGTCTTATATTCATCATTTCTTAAAACTCTTGTATGTGTTTTTTATAATAAAAAATAAAAGTAAGCCATGCACATTGTTGTTAGGATTATTAAAGTGTGACACTTGGCATTTCTCTACCAAAGATGAAGAAAATACTGTAGCCAAGGCAGAAGGCAGCAGCGGTCCCTCAGGAGCCTTACCTCCTGCCCTGCAGGTGTGGCACTGCCCGTGTGAGCTAGTTGGGCACTCACTGAGCTAGCTGCTCCCTGGTGAAGCCAGGTGAATTGCTGAATGAGTCGCAACGATTTGATATTTTTTTTTAAATTGCTGCCCTTTTAAAAAGCTGCATCTGACAGCTTCTGCTAATCCTCCCACCTCTTTTCCTAAGTATCGCAGACACAATGTGAAGCTCTGGAAGTTGTTCGTTCGTGTGGCCATTCTGTCCACCACCACCACCAGTGTGCATTGGGCATGTGTCTACCCGGAGCAGTTGGTCAGGGCAGTTGAGAATCAGGTACCTGAAGAGCTATGACCGCTATGACCTGTAGGTAGAGAAATCCCTAAGGAACCACCTAGTAAATGCAACGTCACCTTCTGGAAAGGTGCCGTATTAAGAAAGAAGGGAGCATGGAGTGGCGAAGAGCAGGGACGCCCCTCTTCTCTTCCTGCTAGGAGGAGCCGGTGCATCAGAGACCTGGATGAGGAGCCAGCATTAGCACACAGGAGCGCCCTGTGTATGGTTGAAGGTGGCCCTGTGCGGGAAGAAGCTGTGTATGAGAAGGCGGTTGCCATGGCCACAACCCAGGACAAGTGACCATGAGATTGTGTTGGGAACCTGCCATTCACTTTGGACCTGAACAGCTGACCCTAGCCGGACATACATTCACACTGAGTGGAATCCAAGGCTCCAAGGAAATTTGAGCAGAGATGTCACATGAGGTTGTAGTTCACTGTCTCCTCTAAGATGAAGGGATGTGCAAGGACTGAGAAGTGAGCCAGAAAGACCCAGAAGGGGACTTGGAGCAGTGACAGTGCAGACAACCCAGGTCGATAGCTGTAAGCCTTCCAGGCGGGCTGGGATGTAACTCAGAGGTAGAGCACTTGCCTCCCATACAGGAGGCCCCTGGCCTCCATCCCCACCATGCAAAAGCAAAAATAAATAAAATCTATCACGTGGGTGGAATTGATCTATATCCATTAAGTGGGGGTGAGGAGCAGGAAGGAATCGAAGAATAGTCCCAGGTTACTGAGTTGGGCACCTGGAGTGGGGCTCAGGGGCACAGGTTTGGTAATCAGAGTGACAAGTGCCGTGCTTTCCGTTTGACATGGGAGCCCTGAGCCATGCAGGTGTCAATAAAGTAACCTTCACCAGTGAGGTTCTGCCAAAGGAACCAAGGCACAGGTTTGGAAGTTGGCAGCATATGGAGGCTGTTCACAGCTCGGTATAGGGAGAAGAATAACTAACCCTGGCTAGCGTAGAATTTGCAGTGGTATGGGGGAGGGTGGAGGAGGAAACAAAAGGCAGGCGGGGCGCTTGGGGGTACCTGGGTGATGGATTTTGCCCTTGCAGGGAGCTTCCAGACCAGGTGTGGGGCATCAGTGGATGAGAGTGACCTCGATGAGCATTTCCCACAGGATGCTGGGCCTACTGTGAGTAGGAGGTAAGGAGGAGACACAGGAGCAGTCTGCTGACAGCTGTGAGGTTTTCCCTGAATGGATATGTCAGGTGGATCCGGTGTTTTAACCGCCACAGTGTTGTGTTTAATTCAAGGAGAACAGGCACATTGTTGTCATCTGCTGCTGAGCAGCACCAGGCCAACTCCTGGTTGCTGCACTTCGACCTCTGTGTTCCCCCATGTTCACTTGTCAGGATCTGCTCCATGTTGTGAGCTGATCGTAAGTTGCCAGCCATGCTGCATGCCCCTCCAAGGTTGAAAGAATTTAAACTGTTAATTTCTAGAACCCAAGCAGAGTATTGCTGTAGTGTTTTATGATTTGAACCAAACAGCAAACAAATAAATCTGGAGTTGGGGGGGCTGTAGGCTGTCATTGGAGGTCTGCAGAAGTGCACAGATGCTGGACAGCTTGATCAAGCTGGGTCCTCTGCACCTTAATAAGCCTTCCAGTGCAGAGCTGATGGAAGCGACTCAGTGGACTGGGCTGCTCCACTAGCAGCACTTCCTGTTGTATCTGGGCAGTGATCATGGTGCAGGAAGTCCAAGGAGCTAGAGGACGAGAAGGGGTGTGAACAGAGGGCAGAGTAATCTCAGTGACCCTACAGTCAGCTGGCCCTCAATTGCTATGTACCTTTGTGCAATCCCTGGCTTTGCATTCTAAGTTCAGAATCAGCCCAGTGTGCTGGCTAATGACACTCCAGGTCATGATTTTGCACATAGGATGCTCAGTCACATTGTTTAGCTTGTTTTTTAAGATCTGATGTGCCCATGGAATTCAGCAAGTTTAATCAGAAAAGAACATGAAACCAAAATGTGTACCATGTGAACAGAAAGGACTGCACTGCGGCCACCAGAGGACGCTGCAGACTTTCCCGTGAGTGAAGCCAGAGGCGAGCAGGCACCCTCATGGGAGTCTGCTTCGGTGTGAAAGGCTGTGCTCCCAGCCTGTCCTCAGGGAAAGCTCGTCATTTATATTGGGCGCTAGTCTCACTGCCTAGGCCCAGTAGTAGTTCCAGGAGTCAGTGTGAAGCCAGTGTCACTCGAGAGCCTATTTCAAAAGAGGATCAAAAGCAGCAGGTTCTCCGCATGTTTCCTGTGGGTTGTTGGCAGTGATAGGGAGGATGGGTGATCAGACCTGACACTTCAACTGACTCCAGCCACACACAGTGAGTTAATCATCCTACCCACGGTGAGCATGCTCACTGCCTGTCAGGTGACCCCTAGCACCTTCTGTAGAACCACGTTAGGAAGGAGTTATATGAATTGAAGTCACAAATGTAAATCTAACCTACCCGTCTCACCAAGACTGAAACTGCAACAAAGGTTTCAGTGAGGCATGTTCTCGAATTGTAGGGACATTTCTAAAGTCAGAGCCATCAACTTGTCAACCGTTCCTGCTTCCTCCCATTTACCTGACATTTTCTCAAAGAAATTCAGGGTGTGCAGTCGTGAGCCACACTGGAAGTTCATTTTCCTGCCCCTCTGAACAGAACTTTAAGGACTGTCTCCTCTCATGACATTTCCATCTTAATATACTTGGAAATGTTTGTGAGTCGGACCATCACTGTTCTGCGGTCAGTGTGAGGCAGAGGTAGTTGTGAGTGAAGAGTGAAGGAATGATGGTAGGATTCAGTTTTATACCAATGAGCATGTTCACTTTAGAAAGAGCTCTGTGAGGGGCTGGGGAGATAGCTCAGTTGGTAGAATGCTTGCCTCACAAGCACAAGGTCCTGGATTCAATCCCCAGCACCGCAAAAAAAAAAAAAAAAAAAATGTAGGAAGGGCTTTGTGGTGTGAAGGACGTCAAGACTTGGGCAGGCTCCATTCAGGTCATGCACGGGTGCGCCTCCCCTGGGTGCAGGATGTGGGCTGAGCCCTCATCCAGGCTGTCCTTGGTTTTCCTGCTTGGAATGGGTCGAGCTGCCCAGCACCTTCCTGGGCCTCTGCACAGTGTGAGAGAAGGAGGTGGGTGGCCACTCCCTAGACCAGCAGCTCTCAAGTGCATGGCTCCTTAGAAATGCAGATTCTAGAACCTCATCCAGACCCCCTGAATTTGAAACTCTGGGGCACTCCAGCAGCACTCCCCTTTAAGTGCCCCTAATACTGCTCCCACCTGCCCAGCCCTGCTCTGGATGTCTGCCCACACCTGTCCCTCGCTTTCTACCTTGAGAAGGCCTTGTCTCTGGTCTCCCCATGGCTTTTCTTGTTCCCGCTCTTGATCTACCTCAGTGGAAATTTGAGAAGACGACAGGGTAAGCATCTTGAACCAAATCCATTCAACTGAATCCAGTTGCTAGAGGGATTTCTTTTTCTGTTTTTTTTTTTTTTTTTTTTTTTTGGGGGGGGGGCAGGGGGAGGGCAGGTACTGGGGAATGAATCCAGGGGTACTTAACCACTGAGCCACATCCCCAGTCTTTTTTTTATATATTATATTTAGAGACAGGGTCTCACTGAGTTACTTGGGGCCTTGCTAAGTTGCTGAGGTTGGCTTCGAATTCACAATCCTCCTGCCTAAACTTCCTGAGCCAGTGGGATTACAGGAATGTACCACTATACCCAGCTTCTTTTGCTGACATTTTTAAGAATTTTTTTTATAAGTTGCTTCTTTGAGAATTCACCCTAAATCCTGAGTGGATGACTGACAAAACTCAAAAGGAACAATGAAAGACTGAAAACATGAGCCACTATGTCTCTAAGCCAGAAACTGCCCCTCAAAGCTGTCATTTGTGTGTGTGTGTTGATTTCGGTATTCACTTTAATACCTTGAGTGATGCCTTGAGTTCTAGTTGATCAACTCATGTGAATTTGTGCTATCGTATGTGTGTAGTAGCCATGTGCTGGGTGCTGTACCCACATCACCCAGGCCCTGCAGAGGCAGCACTGTTGGCCTCAGGCTGTGCCAGACCAAGCATATCGTCATCTAGCATAGACCCTGTCATGTCACACCACTTGTCCATTCTGTATATTTCTGATCCTGGAGGGTAGTAAAAATGTGAAGTGCCTCATGTGGTCCCCCTGCTACGTTCTGGCCTGTGTTCTTTTGTCTCCACCTGGGAAGTGACTCCTTAGGGTTTTTGGGGTGGTCTCCCCTTGGGTAGCTGGGGGAGAGCTGCTGGTTATTTGCAGGAGCTAGTAGCCCTGAAAAGCTAAGGGTGCTGGAAGTCAAGGCTGTGGACTGCGTGCTCTTGGTTTTTGGAGGCAGGAGCTTCCACTTCCAACTTGAAGGAAAGGAGGAGGGCAGTGCACAGACTGAAGTCAGGAGCTCTGGGCTCCCGAGCATTTGCCAGGGATTCTGCTGTCCCCAGAAGGCCAGCCTGGCAGAGTGGCTGTGCTTTGGACAAAGCTTAGAGGAGCATGTGTCTGTCCCCTCACCCAGCCTCTACCCCAAGACAGCTTGTGTGCTTGAGCTCTGCATTTAGGTGGACTTGTGTCCCTGCGTTTTAGACCAGTACTTCCCCTTGAGGGAAAAGTAAGTTTCTGAGAGTCCTTTGTAAAGACATTCAACCCATGGAAGTTTCTGTTGCTAAATGGAGCCTCTGTCAGCCCCAGTACCTGAAGCAGGCAGAGAAGGAGAATAGACCCGTGCCTGTGGAGCGCGTGATCCTGAGCCCACTGGTCATTTTGGGAAGCTCACGTCAGTGCTTCAGAGGCTGCTCACGATACAGCCTCTAGTTCCACATCACCCCTGGAGACAGCACTGAAGGAGAGGGAGTTTAGAATGCGAAGGGTATAGGAAGCTTATTTTAAAAGACAGAAAACTTCCCAAACTTAGAATACAAGATAGAGGTACAGAAAGGTCCAAGGTGAACAGTCAGACTCAACCAAGACTACCCCAAGACATCTTATAATGAACATCTTGGAGTCCAATGATAAAGAGAAGATTCCCAAGCCAAAAGAAAGAATAGCAAGCAGAGGTATCCCAATTCTACTGACAGGTACTTCTCAGATCAGAAGAGACTGGTATGAGATTTTCATTCTTTAGAAATGAAGCAGAAATAAAATCATTGCCACATAAACAGAAGCTGAGGGAACATATCCCTACTAGTCCTATCCTGTAGGAGATGTTATAAAGGAGTTGTTCAAACTGAAAGAAATGTTAGTGAGTAGGAAGGAAAGATCAGAAAGTATAAAACTCACTAGTAAAAGTAACAATACAAATTCAGAATGTTCTCATGTTCTAAACGTGATGCTTAAACCATTCATATGTTTAGTATTAAAAATAACACCAGTTTAAAAGTAACTATGTTAATACATTTAAAAAGACAACACAGATATAAAGTAGAACATGAAAAGTTCAAAATGAGAGGAATTGAGTATAAACAGAGGTTTTTTAATTAATATATTTTATCTTTTGTATTTTATCTTCATATTCACATTATAAAGTCAGTCATTTATATAGTCATTTATAGTCATATTGCTTTCATTTCAAAATAGCTTATTATATTCTAAATTTATTTTCTTGTGTGCCTATAATCCCAAACACTCAGGACTCTAAGGCAAAATAATTGTGAATACCAGGCCATCTGGAAAAACAGCAAGACCCTGTCTCAAAAGTAAATAAAAAGAAAAAAAATAAGGAAAAGAGTCTTCTCATAAAGCCTCTTGGTTACCTCAAAGCAAAAATTATAACAGCAAAACAAAAAATAATAAGGAATCAAAACTCACTAACAGCATAAGACATTTAATCACAAAGGAAGTTGGTGAGAGGGGGAAAGAAAGCTCCCTGCAGTAAACCAGAAAGCAAGTTACAAAATGACCACCTCAAACGGAACGGATCAAATGCCCCAATTAAAGGACACTGACAGAAAAGATTTCAAAAACAAACCTTAAACCACACCAATGTTTATAGCAGCTGAACTCACAATAGCTAAACTATGGAACCAACGTAGGTGTCCTTCAACAGATGAGTGGATCAAGAAAATGTGTATATATACACAATGGACTATTACTCAGCTTTAAAGAATGAAATGATGGCATTTGCTGGTAAATGGATGGAGTTGGAGAATATCATGCTAAGTGAACTAAACCAAACCCAAAAAACCAAAGGCCGAATGTTTTCTCTGATAGGCGAATGCCAATTCACCATGAGGGAGACACTAGGGAAGAATAGAGTTACTTTATATTAGGTAGAGGGGAGTGAAGGGTAGAGAAGGGGTATGGGGTAGGAAGGATAGTACAGTGAAACAGACATTATGACCTCATGTACCTATATGACTGCATGACCCATGTGATTCTACTGCATGTACAATCAGAAGAATGAGAAATTACACTCCATTTATGTATGATCTATCAAAATATATAAGTGCATTCTACTGTCATGTACAACTAATTAGGACAAATAGATTAATAAAAAGATAAAAATAAAAAACAAGACCTGACTACGTTGCTTACAAGAAACTCACCTCTGAGGACACAGAAACTGAAACTGAAGGGATTAAATATGGTATTCCATGCGGATGGAATCCAGAGAGAATAATCATAAAAATGGACCATCTAAAATGGACTTTAAATCAAAAGCAGTAAAAGACAAGGAAATTATATGTTGATAAAGGATTAACTCAGCAAGAGGAAATACCACTATCAGAACACCCAAATACATAAAGCAAATATCCGTAGGCCTATTGGAGAGATGGACTCCAGTATAACAATAGTAGGAATTTTAACACTCCACTTTCAGAAATGCCCACCAGACAGAAAATCAACAAACGAATAGCAGAGTTAAACTGCACTCTACACCACATGACATCTAGAGAACATTCCAGCAGTTGCAGAATATCAATTCATTTTTCTCAACAGCACAGGGAACTTTCTCCAGAAAGATCCACATTAGGCCACAAAACAAGTCTCAACAAATCTTTAAAAATTTACATCATATTGATTGGCTTTTCCAACTACAAGGCAATAAAACCAAGAATCAATAATAAGAACTTTGGAAACCATACAAATACATAGAAATTAAATGACTTACTTCAGAACAACCAATGGATCAAGAAAGAAAATATTTCTTTGAAATAAGTGAAAATGAATACACAACAAACCAAAACTTCTGAGAAGGAAATCCGTACCAAGAGGGAAGTTTATACCAATCACATTGAAAAAGTAGAAGAATCTCCACCTATTGCCACACATCAAGAAACTAGAAAAACAAAATTAATAAGAGGAAAGACTAAAGATTGCAGCAGGAAAAAAGTGAAATAGAAACAAATAACGCCAACAACAGAAACAATAAAAAGGTCAATGAAACAAATAGCTGGCTGCTTGAGAGAAAACTGACAAATCCTTAGCCAGACTAAGGAGAAAGACTCAATTATATCAGAAGTGAAGGAGGAGACATTACCACTGACACCACAGAAATACAGAGGCTCGTTGGAGGTTATTATGAACAGCTATACAAGAAAAATACTTGATGATCTAGAAGAAACAGGCAAATCCCTGGACATACACACCCTGCCAAGATTAAGTCATGAAGAAACAGGAAACTTGAACTGGCCAGTCACCTATGATGAGACTCTCGTTAGGAAAGCCTCAGACCAGATGGCTCCACTGCAGCCTTCCAGCAAACATTCGAAGAACAAGGATTCTTGGAGAATCCCAAAAATATTTGGAGAGGAAGGAATTCTTCCAGACTCATTCTGTGAGCAAGTATCACCCAGTTGTGAAAACCTGACAGCAGCCCAACGAACGAGGCTGCAGGCGGGCATCCACGATGAACAGGGAATGGGAGTGTCCTGCCGTGACGCAGGTCCTCCAGCAACCGGAAATAGAGCGCGGTGTGAGCCAGCCCTGCTGCAGGTGGACGTCGGGGTGCCCCGGAGGCCTCCGGCTGCAGCTGTGTTTGTGCTGCCTTCTCTTGCAGCCCTGTCCACAGCTGAGAGGTGGAAACAGCCGAGTGTCCACGTGCTGCTGAGGGCATGAATGGGGTACAGATGCACAAGGACAGACTGCACCCCGCAGGAAGAACAGCATGCTGTCATTGTGATGACACGGACGGGATAAATTATGTTGAGTGATGCAGGCCAGGAGATCTCACTCAAGTGGAATGTCAAGTTGGTTTCTTAAAGTTGAGAGTGGAATGGCGGTTCCTAGAGGTTTAGGAGAGCAGGCGGGAGGAGAGGGAGAGGGGGAGGCCTTGGGTACCGATGGTTAGATGGGTGGTCTCGGTGTGCAGTTGCACAGCTGGGCCTCTGCAGGTAATGTGCAGTGCATTCAAAAAGCTGGAAGAAAGGATTTTGAAGGTTTTCACCATAAGTAAATGACACAGGTTTGGGAGACAATTTTTAACCTGATTTAGGCATTATCCAAGTATCACATGGTACCTTTTGATGGTTTTGTATATTAGCTAAAAATAATTTGAATTTTAAAATTATTAAGAAAAAAAATCTGGAAAAGCAGAATTGGGTTTCATAATGACAGCAGGTGTTGCCCTTCAGAGTAATGTCCTTCTTTCCTAGTAGACATGTGGTCACCAAGGTGAGATCCCTTGAAAAAAACAAATATGACCAAAGAAACTTAGAAAACTTCACACACCTCTTGTGCGGGTAACTTTTCAGAATGCCTTTCACGTGGTTATTCTTCCTGCTTAAGAACCAAGAGACTGATATGCTGCACTGAGAGCCAGCTGCACCGTGGCTGCTACAACTTCACTGGAGAAAGAAAATGGAACTTAAGGTGCCTGGTGTCCTCCCATTCTGATTTTCTGTGAGTGAGGGCCATCCCTTATTTGCATGTTGAAAATCTGTTTGTTAGATCTGCACTGGAGCAGAAAATAGAATTTTTAAAGCATTCCCTCCTGACCTTTTCTATTTTGTATTTTTAAAGAGAATGAAATTCAACCCTTATCACATTGATAACCATCCAGAATAATATTTTAAGTGCATCATTCTGTTTGTGAGTCCTACTTTTTGATGATGAGGAAATATATTTTCTGGATTTTCATGCAGTTTGGTATGACTTTAATTTTTATGTAGAAACATTGGCATTGGAGAAAAGACGAAACAAAAACAAGAGCAAGATGAACACATTTCCAGAACTTGTAAGGTGACTTTGATCTGCCCCCACCCCACAGCTTTCTTAGCTTTACATCCCTGCTTAAAATGCATTTCAGTGTTACTGTGAATGCTTTGTATTTATTCACAGGTTGAACTTCATATCTTGTCCTTTACCTGACGTTCCTTTACAGTTAAATTCCACAATATGAGCTGAGCAAGCAGAAAGGAGTCAGGAAGACAAATCCTGAAGACTTCTGTGCCAAGCTCCCCAGGCTGATTTTTTAATAATAATTATAAATTCCTCACAAGTGCTTTCAGTGCAACAGCCCTGCTCCGCTTCCAGCTGGGGCCTGTAGTCACCCAACCTTCCAGCAGGGGGCACTCTGCACTTGGGTCAGGGATGACACTCAGCCTTGCCCACCCCTACTGAGGGTGTCCTGCACCACATGCAAACAGGTTTAGGAAAGGAAAAATCCAACCTGGGTTTCAGATCAGTCCAACTTGAAACATGTACTGCTGTGTGCTTAACGGGATAAATTTCTCCAGGAGCAAAGGCTGCGTCAGCAGATGGTGGCAGCAATTCTGAAGAGCTCGGAGCAGCTGGGTACAGGACTTAAGAGGCAGCCTTGAGAAACTGGACACTTGTTTAAAAATGACCTCAGTGCAGCTGCTCTGGGATTCTCAGAGCAGGGTTGGTGCACTTGTGTGTCTCACATCAAGGTTAAATGGAGAGAACGTGTATGTGTTCCTTTGCTGGGCTCTTTGAAGTCCTGAGACTTTTTCCTTTTTTCTTAGTGTCACAATGATGAAACAAGGCAAGTAAACCATAAATAATATTTTTATAAGAGTCACCTAATTTTTTGGAGGGCACTTAAACTTCTTTACTGTAGAAAACACAGTGCCCCTGAGGAACATCGCTTAAACTTAGAAGGGCCTGACCTCCTAAGATATTTCAGTTTAGGGGATACTTCTTTACATCCAGTTATTCTGGCAGGGTCCTGGCAGGTGGTTAGTTCACAGAATTAGTCAACTTTCACCAATGGAATGGTATGATTTTGATTACTTTCTTTGGCTTTTATTTTCTGTGTTTTTTTTTTTTTTTTTTTTCCTGGTTTGGGGACTGGGAATAAGCAGAGATCTGCATTTTGTTTCTGGTTTTGTGGGGTTGGAAGTGAGTGGGATTTGCATTTCATGTTCAAGTTTATGCACAGATAATCTCAGTATTTCTTAACTATTGAAGTCACATGCTACTCATTTAATTTTCTTTTTTCCTTTGTGTGTGTGAATGTTATTGGGGACTGAACCCAGAGGTGCTCCACCACTGAGCTATATACCCCCAGACCTTTTTTAGTTTTTGAAACAGGGTCTCACTAAGTCTCTGAGACTGGACTTAATCTTGCCATCCTCCTGCTTCAGCCTTTGAAGTCTCTGGAATTACAAGTATAAAACACCATGCCCATTGCTACTAATTTTAGTTAATTAACTTTTAAAGATTTTGCTTGATTTTTTTTTTTAAATCAAGTACTATCACACCTGTCTTCCTTAGAGCATCTGAAAGCAGATATTAGTATCACTATTCCTGCTTCTAAAGCTGAGGTGCAGGCAAACTGAGGGACTTTAACATCAGTGAAGATAGAGACTTGTAAAGTAGAATTGCCTAAACCCACTTGCTGTTTCTGACATCCTCATGAAGTATTGACAGCCAAAGACGGAATGTGGTCCTGCAGACCCTGCATGGTACTTTAGACAGAGCAGAGCTTCAAGGAAGACAGTGGGAAGGTCAGACTTGGCTTATAGCTTTCGCTCTTCATGGGGAAGGAAAAGAATGCTGGTTTAGGCTGGCCAGTGGTGCAGGACAGGGGCTAACATGCCCCCGGAAGCCAGAGCACTGCTGCCCTGCCTCCTGCAGACCCAGGCACCCTCGGTCTTCCCGGCATCCCTGCGCCACGGCCAACCACAGCGCAGGCACTCAGGCAGAAGAGCTGGGCGGGGGCATGGAGGACTGCACAGGTCTTTTCCACTTCACTCTGGAACCACCTGTTCCTCCTGGCCTGCCACTGTCGTGGCCCCTCCCAGCACATAGGAAGGAAGAAGCATTCAAAGAGCTCAGGGTGACTGCCTCATGGGATGGATTTCCCACCCAATTGTGTCAGCCGCTTGTGCAATTCCAGATGAGATTGTGCACTTTTCTCCTAAGTGATTAAAGGTAAGCAGATTTATTCCACCAAAACATGAACTCACCCATGCTTAAAGGAAAATTAGCATAATTTCTAGCCATCTTGTAAGAACATCATTTCTGCCTAATGATTAAAGTTAGAAATTATTATTGAGCATTTTTATCATAAGGGCTTTTGGAGATTTAATTTGGGTGAAAGTGTATTTGCAGGAAAATACACTTACTTGTAAACATGGCCATGTCACATGCACTTCAACATGTACCATTACCAAAATAAAAGCTTTTATAAAAGTCATTTTAACACACTATTTTTAAGTTGCAATGGACCAGGGGCCTTGGAGGAAGCAAGACCTTCCCATCTGACCCCTGCATGATGGACATCCAGGTGACTGTGGCTGCCTTATCCAGGATAAGCATCCCCCTCTTACCCAGTTCCTCAGCATGCACCCAAGTGTGGCCCCTGTGGGCAGCTGGCAAGTCAGGCTCCTCACGTCAGCAGAGCCAGTGGAAGTAGGTGGAGTGGGAATTGCTGCAGAGACACAGACTAAGCACGACTGAAAATGCTGAGTAATGTGTTTTAGAAGCACTCTTAATGTGCGACTGAGCTGGCAGAAAACAAGGGAATCTCCTGAAGGTGAGAAAAGACAGGAAAGTTTAAATCTGTAGGGCAGGAGTGCAGGAACCACTTGCCTGGCAGGGAGCAGTGCTGGGAACACAGCAGATCTAAGGCAACAGGCCGCCCGGAGAGCCAAGGGGACAAGACCAGAATAAGGTGATGCCATGCCAGCAACAGCCCCACCTCATCAAGCCAGGACGGGAAGGAGGCGGACTCTGGAGTAAACCCTAAGAGACCCAGAGAGGAAGGAGAGGACACCAACCTGCCTGCTCCCTCGTTGTGAGCTGAGTCCTGCTCCTGTGACCTCAGGGCAGGAGTGCACACCACCTGGCCCAGTTTCTGTCCAGTCAAGTGGTACCCAGTGCCCAGAAAGGCAAATGCAGATCCTTGCTGAATGGAGGCGTTAACCCATTCCTAAAAGAATTCTCAAAGATACAGTTCCAGGCATCATAAATTCATGCTCACTCGCAATTTCTAAACATATGGACAGTTTCGAAACACCGGGAGAGAATGTTCAGAACTTGGCAGATGTGTATACCTGTACATGCTTTGTTTATCAGTTAGAATATGAGTTGTTTCATATGATTAAAGAATTAACAGGGACCATGAAAGTGTGACAAAAGAAAGGATGAAAATGAATAGATTTGGAAAAAAAAAAAATGAAACTTCTACAAAAACACACACTTCAGAGTTTAAATCAAGGAACAGGATAAAATCTGATTAGTTACAAATGATGAGTGCACTTGTTTAAGATTGCTCTGAAAGGAAAAAAAGCAGCTGAGAGCGACAAAATGATAGACAATAGAAGGGAAGAGGCACTAGAGATGTCTCTTCTGTTTGTAGGATGCAGAAAATGATGAGGCTGTTGCTCAGCAGCTCAAGCAAGATGTGTAAACCACAGAATCACCACCTTTCTGAACTAACCTTGAGCTGAGATGAAAGAAAAAAATTTTAAACATAAGTGAACTCAACTCTAGAAAATGATTTTTCAGAGAAGAGAGAGGGGTCCCACACTGTTCTCATTCTTGCTATAGAGACAAGAGAAAGTGAAGCTGCTGGAGGTAAGGATGGGGACACTGGCTTGGCTCAGCAACCTGCAGGACTGGCGCATACAGCTGACTTTAGATCTCAGCACCTAGTGTCCAGCAAGTCTTTCTCATAGGCCTTCAATAAGTGTGAGGCCCAGGGTGCCAGAGACTGGGGCAGATGGAAGGCTAAGAGGGGCCCTGTTGTTCAAAGGAGCTTCTCCAAGGCCAAAGCCACTACCTACTAAACCAGTCTGAGGCATTGGGTTTTTAGCTTCAAGTGCTGAGAATAAGCCGGAGACCTGAAGTACCCCTCTCCTCCCCCAAGCTCTCGGACTTCCCACTGACAGTAGCTGCAGGTGGACAGGAGAGGGGAAAGAAACCTGCCCTAGCGTTCCAGATGCAGCAGGAACTCTGCAGAACCCCAAAGCTGGCCAGAAGAGGGAACCGTGCCGGGGTGTTCTGAGTGCCCATCCCATTGTGAATCAGCGAGAGCCTTCACTCTTGCTTCATTCAATGGTGCATAAATAGGTCACTGAAAGACTGGAAAGCACTAAATTGGTGCAGGGTTATAGGATGCTGAGCCAAGAGTACAATGTCAGGAGTGACTGAATGACAAAAAATTCACAGGTTATACCACTGTCTGCAGCACAGTTCAGTGAATACTTGTGGGTCACCTGGTAGTTGGGGACACTGGTGATACATGAAGAACGTTTGCTCAGAACCCGAGAATTGCAGAATGGAAAAATCAGCCCATTTGCAAAGTATTTGAAACTAGTAATGAATTGAAGCTAGCTATTGCCAAAACACTGACCCAGCTTAACTACAGACCTAGTTTATTCTGTCTTGGTAACCAGTGGCCTGATGCAAGAGGAAGGGTGTCCATTGCCAAAGGAAATGCCAGCTACTCCAGTCTCGGCAGTTCTGCTGTCTCATAGCAAAGAAAGGAAAGGGTTGGCAGAAGTATACTGCTACGTGGCCCAGGCATTGCAATTATTTGACAGGGTTTTAAATTAACTAGAAATGTGCAAAGTGATCTATTGGAAAAACTCTAAGTATCTATGAGGAGACAGTGAATTTCACACAGATATGAAAACTATTTTTAAAAGAGTGCTAGAAATAAATAAAATATCAGAAGTAAATATATATTTTTTGGGCTCAATGAGTGACTCAGCAAAGAAATTAATCAGTGAACTTGAAGACAGATTCATATAAAGTGTTAAAACTGAAATGCAAGGAGAGAAAAAATAAAACTAAAGCAAAAATCAGAATAGACGAGAACATCTTAATTTGTCAGGCAATATCCAGTGGTCCAACGTGTATAATTGAGGCCAAGAAGGACACAAGAAAATGAGGAAGAATAAATATAAAATGAAGTATCTACTGAGAATAGTCTAAAATTGATGAATGACATCTCAGAAATTCAAACATGAAAATTACGAATCAGGAAAAATGAAGTACCTAGACACATCACATGGAAGGGCTAAAAAACAAAATTGAAAAGCAGTTACTAAAATGAGCCAAAGGAAAGGGGCATATCATGTATAGGAGAAGAATGGCAAGTGTGACCACTGACTTCTCCCCAGACATACTAGTGGCCAGAGAACAGTGAGAAACTGTCTTTAAAGTCCTCGAGGATGCAGGAGAGAGCATACGTGTGCACACGCTCAGCTATCCACCTGGCTCCCGCATCCTGCAAAGACAGCCTTCAGGATGAAGGTGAGCCAGTCCTCAAAGAGAACCTGCAGTGTCATCTCACTGGTGAAATGACATAATTACAGAAATGGGAGATGATCTGTTACTGGAGGTCAGGGGTGGATGTGGGAGGAAAGGATCAGGTACCTTTGGAAGAGGGATGGTGAGAGAGCCTCATAGTGACAGAACTGCTCCGTTCCTTACTGCATCCAGGCAGTGCTGCTGTAACTCTGCAAGATGTCACCATTGCAGGAATCTAAGTAAAGGATAAATGGGGTCTCTGACTGCATGCGTCTGCATTATTATCTCAAATGCAAAAGGTTAATTTATGCAATGCAGCTACAATAAACATATTTTCAAAAAGGTAAGAGCTATGAAAATGTTTCTTCATCATTTCTCTGCCAGAAATACTAATCAGAATTTCCATAGGCTGAAGAAAAATTATATCTGATCCAACCCTGAATCTGTTGGAAGCAATAAAGAGAAGAAAAATAGGGTACATATTTATATAAAGATTAAAAAAAAAAACTTATCAGTGTGAGAAAGAAAGAGCAAGAGGGGGTATTATTCTTTAAACTGTACTTATTTACCTATGAATGGCAAATTTCACAATTTAAAAAATCACGGGAGGTCACACCATCAGGAGAATGCCTGTCACGGACTAAGCCACACAAAGGAGGGATGAGAAGAACATGTGACAGCAAGGAGCCTGAGTGATTGTCATGAGCGTGTTGTCATTAAACTAGAACAAACACATCTGTGTCTTCCCACAATGTCAGAATTCACTGAATAAAAATAAACTCGCAGGCTATCCCCTTTCAGCAGTGCTAGTTCATGAATACTTGTAGGTCACCTGGCAGCCATAAGCCAGGAAAACACAAGTTCTTTTAGTCCAGTCTTAATTTCTAATATCTAAAGACCCAAGTCACACATACTTCACACAGTGATATATGACTAGGTCACAGAAAGGGTTAAAGTAGCTGCAGAGTACAGGACCCTGAGCTGAGAGCACAGGCAGAGATGTGAGTGTGTGAGTGCGGGGCTGGAGTCACTGGGTATTCAGATGAGGGTTTTAAGGAACCAGTTCTGCAGCGTTGTCAAAGCAGAGGGCCAGGAAGGACAGCGGCTTCAGTTGCACAGTGTCAACTGGAGGTGTCAGCTTGCAGTGGGCTGCAGGTGGTCCTCACAGGCAGGAGAGACCACACTCTGCTGAAGCCTGATGGGCACAGGAAGTTGGAGGTTTGTACTGTGGTGATCTTCCTGGGCAAGATTCATGATGAGTGATGAGGTGTCAGGGTGCCACTGAGTTGAGTCTCAGGGGTGTCCTCCTCTATGGATTTCTGCAGAGGGGTTCTTGTATGGTGGGGTTGATGAGTTCTCATGTCTTGTGTTTCTGTTGCGATTTGGGATGAATACATGTCCAGGTGCTCCTTGACTTGGTTTGATAACCAGTCAATTAGTGCCTTATGTGGTGCGGGGCAGATGATGGTGGTTTACTTGTACAAAGTTTGGAGTCAGTCGTGTTACCTTGGCACTTGTACTGAAAATGGAGGCTCTTGTGGCAAAATACGGCTTTATAAGCTGCAGTAAGTCAGGTTTATGCACAGCCTGAAAGCTACTGTTGAATATATTAAAGAATAATTCAGAGTAGGGCATAGCCTGCTCTCCACAGTGGTAAACAGCTGTTCTGGGTCAGAGTGGCCCCGGGGAGAAGCTGGGGAAGCAAGAAGAGGTTGTTCCTTGAGCTGCTACAGCACCCTGGCCTACCGAGCCCGTTTACACAGCCTGTGTTAACAGCCCCATAAGAAAGTGGTACTGTCGCTCTGGACTAATGCTTCTGATTTTCAATATGCCTTATGTGAGATCCATTAAAAAAAGAGCCCTGATCAGTAATGTCCTCTATACAAAATCAATTTGAGATGGTTCACAGACCTCAAGGTAAAGACAAAACAGCAAGAAACTTCTGGAAGGAAGCAGAAAATTGTGTCTGCAATCTTGGACAAGCAAAGATATCAGAGACAAAAGTTGTGCTCTTAAAGAAATGATCAATTTGAACTTCATCCAGATTAAGAAATTCTTCATCACAAGACATTATCAATGAAAGACATAACCAAGGCACAGGCTGAGAATGCCTTTACAAGATGATGAATTCATACCAAGAGCCGGTGAAGACCTGGAGCTGGTGATAGGACAGTGCAGCCCTGGCAACAAACAGGCCCTTCACCCAACACTCAGTAAGTGCACAGAAAACTGCTCCATCTAGTTAGCCGTCAGGATGGTGCACGGGAAAGGCCAGGGAGAGGCTGCTCCCTGCCACATCTGCCAGTCGAACGTGGTCAATGCTGAGACACTTATCCACCAGCACACTCAGGTGCTGCTGGTCCCAGGGTCCAGTGCTACAGCCACTTTGACAAACCACCTGAGTTCCTCCAAACATTGAATATACTCCCATCGTGCAACCCCCATGATCCCACTGTGAGGCATTTGTCCAGAACAAATACATGCATCCCTAGAAAGTCCTTTATCAGTTTTATACTAGTCGTAGCTGGGCTGCTGGTGAACAGAATGGACCCTCTGTGCTTTGTGCATACCCTTGGGGATTTCTCAGTAGTAAAAGGGGTGAGCTGCTGCCACACAACATGCCTGTCTCAAAGATGAGCACTTAATATGCCCAACCAGAGCAGCACTTGGTTATGATTCAGCCCATGAGAACTTGCACAGGAAGCAGAGGAGACTGTGGTGGTTGACAGCAGACCAGAGCTTGCCTGGAAAGGAGGCTGGGCCAGGAGAGGACTGGGCATTTTGTGATGTGCAAGTCCCCCAGATACCACAGGGACTCAAGGACTTGATGGGCAGCACACTTGAGGTTTGAGCACCTAAGTGTGAAAATTACATTGAGATAAATTTATTGTGGTGTGAATTTGCATAATTTGTCAACCCTGAGGGTGAAAGAGCAGATCTGAAACTAAAGAGGCGCTGGAGGTTGCTTAATGAGGACATTTCTAAGTGAAAAGGAGCTGAATTTGGGTGTAGCCCAAGAATCACTGGCTTGCCTGCTCCCTTGGACCACCTCTCTCTCTTTGTCCTCACAAGAAGCTCTTCTGACTTCTGGGCAGCAGGTAGTGACCCAGCTGCCTGGTTGCTCTTTGAGGAAAGATAACCGTCCCACGTTGTAGAAAAAAGGATACATATCACCTGCAGTGGTTCATTCTAGGTGTCAATTGCCAGGCCAGGCATGTTGCTGTGAAGGTATTTTCTACAAGTGATTAATATGTAGGGTCAGTTCTCTTTGAAGATTGTCTTCACTCTGTGGATGGGTCTCGTCCCATCAATCAGAGCCTTCAGAGCAAACCCTGAGGTTGCCCCAAGATGGCAACACGAGAGCCTGGCCTGACTTTCCAGCCTGTTGCCCGGTGTAATCAGACCCCAGAAGGTAACATCAACTGTTGCCTGAATCCTGGAGTCTGCAGCCTGCCCTCAGATTTCACTCTTGTCAGCCTTCACACCCATGTGAGACGATTCCTTAACATCTCTGTCCCCACAGGGGTCTATAAGCTATCATCTTGTCTATTTAGTATCTATCATCCATTCATGTCTATCATCTACTATCATCTATCATCTACCTATCTACCATCTGTTTATCATTTATCTATCTATCTGTCTATCTATCTATCATCTCTTTCTACCTATCTGCCTCTCATTTTTCCTACGTTAGCCGGGTCCTCCAGGGCACAGGACTGCCCTGTGCCATTGTACCCTATTGGTTGTGTGTCCCTGGAGACCCCTGTCTAATATACACCAACTGTCTTTCCCTCTGCACCAGCACAGCATCCGGATTCAGAGGAAGCAGGTGGCCCAGTGCAAAAGGTCATTTATTTGGAAGGAAATGTTCCTGAAGTGATTGATGATGGTGTCTTCCAGCTGGCATTTTTGGGGACAGGGACATATTTGATTCATATTTCTGAATTCAGACTTCCTAAAATGGGGTGTTGTGCTGCTCATCACATAATTCTTCATGATGTACCTGTTCATTACTTCCTCCATGAAAAATAGTGGTAAGTGGCAAATAGTTAAGATCTAATCTCTCCGTCTCAGGGTTTGTGGGCTTCTTAATCGCAGGTGTTCTTTCTCCCAGAGGACAATTATGTTGTTGACTGTCAGACCGTGAACCCAACAACTGGGTGAAGGTCAGCTTCTCACGGTCACTTCTGGATTGACTCCTTGGATGTGACTGGAGCCCCAGAGGGAACTGGGAACTTTGTGCCCCCGTTGGACGGCCCCCCAGGTCCAGGCCAGCGCCATCGTGTGCACAGGGCCTCCTGCTGCAAAGTCGTCTGCTGGCCTCACTCAGAAGTTCCTTCCAGCAGCCACTCTTGCCACCTTGAGGCTTGCTGTCCCCCAGAGTGCTGCCCGGGGTGGAAGCCCACAGGGCTCCAGCTGCAGCGCAGTGATGGCGGGCAGACTATGGGACTGCCATCAGCACGCAGCCGAAGGGGACACTTCAACCTGAGACGGGCCACAGCCCCCAGGCAGAGGGCAGGCGGAGAGACCCTGCCACCCCAGGACCTCAGTTACCTGCTGCAGGCCAGGATGGCGGCACTGGCCCTCGCCCTCCCCCTCACTCCTTCCCTTGTCAGAGGCAGGGAGGATGAGGAGCCGGAGGGCCCAGGGGGCCTGCTCCCTGCGCCCCTCTCCCCAATCCCACGCACACACAGCAGCCTTCCTTCTCCCGCCTCTGGCCGGGTCTCTGCTGGTCCCGCGCGCTGTGCTCACTGTCTGGGCAACCCCCTCCCACTCTGGCTGGCCTGTGGGGACGACCACCTTCTCTTGATTGCACGTCTCCTGCCTCGCCTCCACCGGCGTTGACACTCACCACTGCCGGTCCAGTTCCCCTCCCACACCGGGCCACTCCGTCCTCCAGGTGGTGCTCACATGCCATCCTCAGGGATTCCATCCTCTCATTCACCTGGACAAGTTCTAAGCTTCCCCAACATGGCCACTTTCTTGTCACCTTTCCTCCTGCCCTTCCCTAGAGAGAGCTGCCCCAGTCTCCCACCACCCCAGGACCCCTGCTTTGCCCCTCCATGCTACATGAAGCCCCATGTGCTTCCTTCTGTCACTCCCAGGGTTCTATCGACTGGAGTGCTGCTGTGCTGGGCCTTTGCCCAAGAACAACATATGTTGCTTGTATTAGTTATTTTTTGTCGTTAGAACAAAATACCTGAGGTTCAGTGGCTTTATAAACAAAGGAGGTTTATTTAGCTCATAGTTGTAGAGGCTGGAGTTCAAGATCAGGCAGCCTCCTCAGTTTGACTTCTGGTGAGGGCCCTATGGTGGGTGACATCACAATGGTGGCAATGTGTGCATAGAGATCACATGTGAGACGGGAAGGTTCAGGGATCAGACACCCATCTGGTAGCAATTAGCTCACTGAGAAACTAACCAGGGTCCCATGAGAACAACGTACATCCCTCCCAACAGCAGCACCCCCAGCCTCCCACCTGGCCCCACATCTGAAAGGCCCTGCCCCTGTCCACACTGCCATCCTGGGGACAGAGTCTGCAGCACATGAACCTCTGGGTGACAAAATCCAAACCACAGCCATTGTCCACCTCCCTGTCTCCAGTAACAATCCCAAATTGACTGGAAATAGCACAGGATGGAGAACTTTGTAGGAGCAATTCTGATTTCCTCTCTGGCTGGAAGGAAAGGGGTTGGAGCCGTGGCCTGGCCAGCAGCCCCTGTGCTGCCACGAACACATGAAGAAGAGATGCAAGGGGCTTTGAAACTCCAGTGCCACTTGACCCCTCCGTAAACACAGGACTCGTTTTTCCAAGATGGGGAAGTCGCTTGCAGAATCGGTAAGTCAGAACAAAATACTATAAAGTTGCATAACTCCTCTGTGCTGTAATGAACTCAATAAGTGGCAAGTGGTTTCAGAAATGCCACCATCTCCCAAGAAAACATCTTGACTGGGTGGCGCTTGTGCATTCTTAGGGATCTTGTGGATTAATCCAGGTCACATGTCTACAGTCCCCTCTGTTTTTGTTTTACACTTCAGTCCCAAGTGTGCCAAAGGGCTTCCTGGGGACACCAGGGGAAAGGTGGCATGGTAGCTGGAAGAGCACACTTGGGGTTCAGCACGTGCAGACGTCTGCTGCAGAGGACAGCCAACTTTCCATCTGGGCCCCACAGCAGAGGGAGGGACAAGGGGCCATCCTCTGCTCTTCTCTCCTGCACGGGCCTGTGCTTTCTCTGCAGACTGTGAAAGCTGTCATTAAGAAAGGGCTGTGCTGGGGCCACACCTGCGCAGAATCTGCCCTTACCTCCCCACTTCCCCTCCTCACCTGTGATGCAATATGACTCAGACCTCTGCACAGCATCATGCACTGGGAGCAGGTCTGCACATGGGACAGCAGCCCAGGAGATGCATTTGCCTGCTGGACACTACCCTTTGCACCCTGAAAGCAGGGCCTGGGGCAGACTGTCCAATCCCCAGTGAGGACTCTGGAAGGAACTGCTGGCAGCTTTCTCCTCTGCCCAGCTGCCCCTTCCATTCCCATTCATGTTTCTTCTCATCCTCGAGGGAAATCTGACGTGCAGAGCAGGAGCTGAGAACCAGGCCTCAGGTGGAGCCAGCCAGGCTAGCCCCAAGCCAGCCTCTTCCCCCGGTCTAGCCAAATGGTGTCACAGCCCCATCGTATTTTCAGCTCTTTCCTGAGGCCCACAACAGAAATCCATGTTTCCCAAATGGGGCATGTCGGACTTTGCACAGAGCAGGTTGAAGAACACAGCAATCTGCAGAAGCTCCTGACCACTGGAGAGGGGCCACTCTCCAGTGCGCACATGCCCACGTGAGCAAGAGGAAACACTGCAGCAAGGGGTGCAGAGGACCCAAATGCACCTTCTTCAAAGCCTGTGTTGGATGTCCTCTGGGGACTATGGTGATAGAATTTAAAGGGACATTTGAGGAGTGTGCTTTGGCAAGAGCGGTGACCCTCGGGCTGCTCTGGGGTCTGTTCTTGCAATGGCAGAGAACCACCAGGTGGGAGCAGGATGTGAGGTGGGGTGTGGCCCTGCACTGTGGGCCACTGACAGTGGCAGAATGTGGCCTCAAAGAGTCCCCATTGCTTCATAGAGCCTTGATCTCGCTCTCCATCATGGGACATCCTCGTGCAAGCCAGTTGGTGGACACCACAGCCAGAGTTCTGACCCGTGGAGTAGCCATCCCTTTGGTCAGAATGACTATACCAACAAGAGAGGATGAGAAATGGGAACCACCGTGACCTCGTAGGTCAGTTACAGATACAGTGACGGTGGGGACAGGAGCCCACAGCCAACACCTCAGCACTCTTTATTCCACACTCTGTAATTCTTAGTTTGTCATTTCCTTTTCAAGAAGAACATAAAACTTGAATTCATAGGTGGGAGAATCCTGGGGAAAATGGATTTCTTTCTAGGCATCCATAGGCATCCTGAATTTCCTAGGTTCCCCAGCGAAGCCTGCTATTTTATCTGTTGTTCTCTTGTCCTCGTGTTCAGAAGGCTTAATTGGTGGTTTATCCCACATTGTTCTTGGAAAAACTGTGTGGCCGATCAGATCAGTTTCAACTGTGTGAAGCATTTTAAAACAGATGTTCACATAGTGGGCTAATGGCAGAGCCAGCACTCACTCACACCAGGTGTGTCTCTCACCAGCCTCGGGGGGAAATACAGGACAGTGTAGCATGGAGGCCACAGCACAGTGAGAACTAAAAGCAAATAAATAAACAACTACATTTTCAATGGCTGTCTTGAATTTTCCCGTAAGTTTCTTCGTTCTAGGAACTTCACTTACCTAAGAGAAGCTGGAGTGTTAGATATTGTGGAAAATACTGTTGAGTGTTTTTGACACTCACCAAAATTAGCAAAATTCACCCCATTCCAATTTTTCTGTGATTGTTGTTTTTCTAATGCTGTTTACCTGAAGCCTGTGTTCTGGTCCAGGATGCGCTCAGGAAGCAGGGTGTCAAACAGATGGGAATTCTGTCACAGCAACACGCCAGTGGAGATGATCCCCTGCTGCTGAGCAACCCTTGTCTGGTGTCCCATGCCCTGATCTAATCCCTAGACACCCAGCCTCACCCCCAACCCACCAGGGGTCCGCCCACCGCCGCCTCAGCACCGTGGTACAGGCCTCAACGCTGTGGGCTTTGCCCTGTCTCCGGGCTGCGCGGAGATGCCGGGTCGCCCTTCCACTCTGCCTGCTCTTCCTCTCTCCCGGGCTTGACAATCACTCTTTCTGATTTCTCTCCTCTTCAGGTCGTCCTTCATCTGTTCCTGGCCCTTGCTATATGTGTCCGTGTCTTTCTACATGTGTTTGTGAGATAAATCAAACTCTGAGTTTTATGCTCTGAAGTAATAGTTTCTTAATTACAAAACTAAATTTAGCTGGAGAGGCTGCAGCGAGTCAGGCATGCTCATCTGTTATTGGTGTCACTTGAATTCCTACACCTCTGGAAATGAATGTGGCAAAGATCCTCAGAGGCTCAAGTCATTAATCCTCTTTAACCCAGTAATTGAACTTCTGAAGTCTACCCCATAAAATGAAGCCCAAACTTGAGCACAGAAATACGCCTACAGATATGAAAGACAGCATTATTCATAATCGCCCCATGTGGAAAAGAACCTAAATGTCCCATAACAGTCCAATAATAAAGACGTGGTTTTGAAAATGGAAGGAAATACACGAAAAGAAAATATTCCAGTGAGAAAATATTAGTTTGGAGTAGAGGAGTGGCGAGACGGACAGTTTGCTGAGGACCGAGGCGGCAGGGCGGGTGGAGGCCCAGCCGTGGGCCCCTGGGTGTGCCTGAGCGCCGTGGTGATTGAGCGCTGCACCAGTGTTCACCTCAGCAGCGGAGGCAGCCTGGCTTCGCTGTGCTCACACCCTCTGCGGATCGGGAGGTTGTCCCGGGCACAGAGGGAGGTCTGGGTCTCATTCAGAAAGACTCAAGTTGCGTGTGTCCTGGGCTCATGACCAGAACCATCAGGAAGTGTCTTTGCGCAGACACGCTGTGGGCGCTGTGGCTGGGATGGCCAGAAGGCAGGCCCCGCTGGGGCGGTGGAGCAGGTGCCTACACGTGGCCTCTCCTTGGCTCTGGGCTCCTCGCTTCAGGGTGCTGTGTTCTGAGAATTCCAGCAGTGAGCGCCCCAGACCCTGTGTGAGCTACAGGGCCGCGATGGACCTTGCCCTTTTCCTAATCTTTGAGGATTTATAAGCAGAAATTAAAATCCACACCAGGAGCCTGAGATGGACTGATTTACCGTCAAGGCTCAGAATATGGATCCTAGAAAGGTTCCAGGAAATGGACTCTGTGCCTTCTATACAGGATGTGCTCAATCCGTCTGAGGCTTTCAGGGGAAAGTGACAAGCAGGATGACAGTCAGTACACAGCACTGGAAGAAGTGCGGTTGTCCGGCTCCTGGGAGGCTGGGTTCCGGGACTCCGGCAGGTTCTGGAATGTGTGCCTGCTCAAGTCCTTTCCATAAGAGACATTTGCATAGAAGCTACGCACATCCTCCTGCACTCTTTAAATCTTCCCTAGAGTACCTGTGATGCCTGATGCAATGTAAACACTATGTAAATTGTTTAACGGTCTCATTTTAGGAAATAATAAGAAAAAAAATATCTATGCATGTTTAGTACAGATGCAATGTTTTTTCCAAATATTTTGAACCTTGATTGAATCCACAGATTTGGAAGCCACAGATATGGAAGAGGGTCCCCCTTCCACTATCTTTCTTCATGAGTGAATTTTAAATACTTAAAACAAATATTTAAAAATTGTGAATAAATTCTAAATATTTAAGACATGAAAATTATTTTCCTTCAGTTATCCTTCTGAACGGCAATTTCCAAATCTCTCACAAAAATCCCTTTGTGTCTCTCCAATGGCACTATCACACCTTGCCTTGGAGTACATTACACAGGCACTCACCTAGCCCTGCTAGATTGTGCCAGGACATCTGCTCATGGATTACATTCTATGCAGTTGGCATCTGGCCCAAGTAAATATGTGTGTAGATGAATTGAGTGGCTTTTGTCCTGCCTTGTTGGGTATTCAGAGTGACTACTGGTAAAGTTTTCAATCGTGGAGGCATCTTTTCTACCTCCTTAAATGCTGCAACCTTAACTACTTACATTATTTCATTGCTAGTGTGAAATAAGTCTTTATGCCTGCTTATTCATCATGTTTATATTTTTCTTATAAAAATATCTTGAGTTAGGTGTTTAATTTTTTAACAGGAGTGGACAAAATCACTTACTATTCTGTAGGGAGTAGTCATTGTGTTTTGGACAGTGTGCTCGGACCCTGTCATGTCCCTGCTGCCATTTTCTTAGCTATGAAATGGCGTTCACACTATCGCTCTTGCCTGCGTCACGGGGTTGTTTGAGAAGCCAGTGAGGAAATGGCGATGTGCCTTGGCTGCCCGGAACAGGTGGGATGATTCTGACGGTACAGTGCTCTAATGAGGAGCTAAAGGCCAGACAGGCCCCAAGCCTGTGGCTGATGCCACTTGTCAGCGCCCTCTCTCCCTGACTCAGATTCAGACTGAGCGACTTTCTGAACACGGTGCCCAGCGATCAGATTTGGCAGATGACTTGACTTTGTCTTAGAACACATGCTTTTCCAGAGACAGGAGAGAGAGCCCACGGGATGGAGCTAAACCCTGGTCAGAGGAGAGTATGGGGCTCCTCTTCCCTGGGCACCTCTGTGAGCACTGCAGGGAGGCCCGGCCTCTCTGGCCTCCATTCCACAGTCCTGAACATGAAGCCCTGTCATTCTGGCAAGTGGACAGGGTCCAGACGGTGGGTGTCACCTGAGTGGGGCGTGTGGACAGGGGCTCAGGAGGAAATGGATAGTAAGGAGCTGTAAGGCTGACTTGCTTGATTACACTTCTCTCATCTGTCGTTTCGCTTTCTTAATTAAAGTTCCTTCTTCCCCCTGAAAACATATTCTTAGGTTCGAGGTTCAGTTGTACATGGTGAAACTCTTTACTCGGCCCCAACCACTACTTGGAAACTTATAATTAAGTAACCCAGCAAATTTCCTAAGACCATAATGTGACTTGGTCCTTTGAGAGGCTTCCCAGTTAAATAGAAAGTAACCCTTCAGGTCCCTTCTGACAAGAGAAGGAGGTGCAGGGGGAGGAATGGGGGGAGGGGCAGAGAGAGGGGGATAGGGAGGTGGAGGGGAAAGAGGAGGGAGGGGGAGAGGGAGGAACATGAGGAGGAGGGGGAGGAGGAGGGGAAAGAGGGGGGAGGGGGAGGGGAGGGGAAAGGGGGGGATAGGGGGGGGAGGGGAAAGAGGGGGGGGGGGGAGGTGGGGGGGCCAGGGGGCAGGAGGAGGGGAAAGAGGGGGGAGGGGAGGAGGAGGGGAAAGGGGGGAGGAGGGAAAAGAGAGAGGGGAGGGGGAGGGGAAAGAGGGGGAAGAGGGGGGAGGGGGAGGGGGAGGGGAAAGAGGAGGAAGGGGGAAGAGGAGAGGAAAGAGGGGAGGAGGAGGGGAAAGAGGAGGGAGGAGAAGGGGAGGGGAAAGAGGGGGGAGGGGGAGGGGAGGGGAGGCGTATTGTTAGGGAAACCACCTGAAAGAAGAGCAAAGTACTAACAATGCCCTGTGCCAAGCCACATGTCCCTGAATCTGTGGGCACCGCATGAAGGGTGTCCTTCTGGTTTCTGGCGGGTGTCTGCCACTGACAGCTGTGAGCGCGTGCAGAGGAATCCCCCCAAGTCGCCGTAAGCAGTGAAGAGACTTCTGATCCCACCACCACTGACGCAAAACTAGATAACGCAGACCGCCTTTTAAGGATAAACTGAACCCTGGACAAGGAGCACGACATCCGACATCCCAGTGCTGCTGAGGCAGCCGGGGCCCCGTGACCAGGACCCTGGGAAAGGGGGCAGCCTTGGAGAAGCCCTCACGCCAGGCACCCCCTTTTCCCCTGGGGAAACCTGTAGTAGCCCCCGGTCTGAGAACCTGAGCAGCATCCCAGCCCAGGAGGATATGACCAGAGGTCTTGGACCAGCAGCAAGGAGAGGTGCCATCTCCTAGGGTAACTCCCAAGAGGGAGGGTCAGTCACAGATGGAGCTGCAAGTCAGTGCCATCCTGCACTGGAGTAAGGTCTAGCCCTGCCCTGAATGCCCGTGCACCCCAGGAAGCCCTTCCTGCAGAGCAGCAATGCACCCCAGGAGCTCAGACGGGCTCCCAGATGCGGTTACGTGACAGAGATGAAAACAAGTGAGAGCGCACCAAAGCAAGGAGGAAGACAGGAAACGGGACAAGCACCCAGGCCTTGACCGGACCAGACTCGGAAACGACAGGGACGCTCGTGTTCCAGAAGTAAAAGTCGAGTCGAGGAATCTCACCAGACAACCAGAGAATAGGCAAAAAAAATCCATAATGTATCACAGAAGAATAAATGATGGAAAATACAGCAAAGAGAAAGGAGAGTGTTGGCCGAAAGTTCTGACCCTCAGAATGAGTGCCCTCGAAGGCGAGAAGGCAGAAGGGATCGGGCAGACTCAAGAGGCAGAGGGCTGAGAATGACCCCAGGCCAGCGAAAGACAGCCATCCAGAGGCACAGAAGCTCATCGATAGTCATCGCTTTGTGATACTCACCGAGCTGGACGCCTCTCGACCCTGATTTTCCTTTCTGCCACACTAGAGTTAAATGTGAAAATTGTAAAGAACTCTGGAAAAGAAAGAAGCAATACTGAATGATAAGAAAATAATGTGGGCAACGTGGCATGAATGAGGCAAAGGGCAGAGAATCCAGAGCAGGCCCCAGAGTGGACGGCTGTAACCACCATGGGATTCTCTGTCAAGTAGGGAGAGAGCAGAGTGGTGGAAAGCCCAAGAATTTTCAAGTCACCTAGACCTGGATTTAAATCACAAGGGAGTTTCTCACTACTAGTGACCTTGGGCAACTCACTGACCTCATTTTATTGTTTTAAGGAAAGAATAATACTTACCCAGTGAATTCCCTCGCTCTTCTCTTCCTGCACCTCTTTCCCAGAATGCAGCAGAATGAGGCTGGAGAAAGCACAATTGTGCAGCCTCTTCCCCATGAGGCCCACGGCTGTGGACTTGAGGCAGTCCCAAAGCTGCCTGGCCTTACACGCACCCACGTCTCGCCCTAACCCTGTCTCCACTGCAGGCTGCACCGGCTCTTTCTCCCTTGTTATTTCAGCTGATTTCGTGGCTTCTTTAGAGTCGGCGACAGTGGGAGTGACCAGAGAGGGTCACCGCGGATTTGCTCAGTCCTGGTGCACCTCCGATGCGCAGCCCACCTCCTGCATCACCTGTCACTTAGGACCCATCCCCTTCTGGCTCTCCAGGACAATCCCTTGCAATGAGCTTTGCACTACCCGATGGGTCATTTCGGTCAGCACGAGGGCACACTGTAATTCTGGCACCGCTCAAACACCTTTCCCTCCAGCAGCAGCGGCTCTCGACGTGACTCAGATCAGGCCTTGGCCCCGCTGCTGCAGGGGTCTCTGGTCACCGTCACAGGCGATGGCCCCAGGGCCGCAGCCAGGGGTTAGTTCCGAGGTTCCTCTCTGAGCAGTGCTCTCAGCTGGTGCTCCTTCCTGAGAAACCCTCCTGCACCTCTGTGAGGTCTGCTCCGGAACACAGCGGGCTTTCCTGCCGCCGGGTGCTCCCTAGGTCCCCTCTGCGGTGCACCCGTCCCCTGCCCTGCAGAACTTGGTCTGCCTCCTGACACCCTCTCTTCTCTCTCGGTTTGAATATCACAGGTTCCCAGGAGGTTCCCAGCTGCATCTCTGGCCAAGGCAATGTCCTCAACTCTAGATCAGCACGACTGAAGCCTCACTGGCACCTGACCTGCAGCATGTCCAGAACCTGACCCTGGCCTTGCGATGCGGCCCTGCTCCTTTTGGCACAGTGTGGGAGCTGCATCCTCCCACCGCCAGCCTCAGGTCTGGGGGCTGCTCTCCGCTTCCTCTTGTCCTCGGTGTCCCCCCTTTAGCACATCCGGATGGCCGTGTCCTTTCTACATGTCCCAAGTCCTGCTGCGCCCCTCGGATCTCAGCCAACTGGCCTGGTCAGAACAGCTTCTTTCCCACCACAGTGTGCAGCAGTGCCCTCTGACGTCTCTGTGGCTCCTGCTGCCCACACACTTTCAGAGCAGCAACCTGGACCCCAGGACCCCGCTGCGGCCTTCCTCTGTGGACCAACTCCTGGCGACTCTCGCTGCCCTTGCAGGGAAAGCAGACGTCCCTCAGCTGGGCTGCTCGCTCCTCAGCACTGCGCCTGTGCCCTCCTGGGTTTCCTGGCCTGGCTCTCCGCCAGCCACACCAGCCTCCCTACCAGGCTGGGGACCTTTGCTCAGCTCAGCTGTGCCCAGGACACTCTCCCTGGGTTGCCGCGCATCCACTGGCCCTCCCC
This sequence comes from Sciurus vulgaris, assembly GCF_902686455.1. Classification (NCBI taxonomy): domain Eukaryota; kingdom Metazoa; phylum Chordata; class Mammalia; order Rodentia; family Sciuridae; genus Sciurus; species Sciurus vulgaris. Next base: position 168,759,085 of record NC_136466.1, on the reverse strand, counting down.
AGCAGAGAATTCCCCAACCTCCGGTGTCCGTCTCTCCTGTAGAACATGGATGGTTTCCATGGTTCATGCCCTTTGTTACCTGCCTTTCCCACTGGCATGGAGAGCCCCCCACGACCTTTCTCTGGGTGACTGAAGACTGGCTCTCCACTGTGCCGGGACTGCACTGGGCCCAGGGAGTGCCCGGCGGTGAGGGAAGAGGCTACAAAGCCCCGCAGCTGGAGAGTTTCTTCCCCTCCCGCCTCCCTGCTCCATGCACTGTCCAGAGCTGCCACTCCAGAGTCAAGTTCACACACGGAGAAGTGAAATAAACCCAGGCTGTTAAGTGTGGACACCTGATCCCCAGGCCTGCTGTGCTTCTCACCCCAGGGGATGATCCACAGTGGGTGGCCAAGGGTCCACCTTCTAGAAACCAGTGGCCAAGGGAAAGGGACCTGACCCAAGCTGAGGCTGTGGGTACCAGCCCGTGCCCTCAGGGGAACTCAGCTCTCCTGTCGGAACAAAGGCCCTGCATCCCTCCCCAGGCTGTGCAGTGACTGCAGCTGGCCGTGGACTCTGTGCCTGGCTCCCATCTGTCTTTCCACTGGAAACAAGCCTGCTTTGGTCGTAAGTGAAAGGAAAGTGAAACGCAGGCAACTCAGAAACCAGGCAGAGATCCACACGCAGAAAGTTCATCTGCCAGGCAAAGTCTGACAAAGGCCATCACAGATGAGAGGGGGCAGGGAAAATCTCACTCTGGGGCATTTTACAGGGTTGTTTGCGTAGGCTTGCATGAGCTGTCCACGTGAAGCCCGGCGGTGGTCTTTTCCTAACAGCTCCAGGTGTGCAATTCCCAGGAACCACCCGTGTGGAGCCTGCGGTGAGCTGTTCCTCGTATGAGGTTCATGTGTCAAGTCTTGCGGTAGCTCCGAGGAGGACAAGGGGAGGCTTCAGCTAAGCTGGTTAACAGTGATGAGGGGACAAGGGGCCATCTGCTAACTTTTGTTTTCTCTGCAAACGCCTCTCTAAGGCAAGAAAGCAAAATTTGGATGAGAAGCTACCTGCTAACTTTTGTTTTCTTTGGGAGTACCTCTGGATGGCAGGAAGATGAAACTTACCTTATAAAATGGCAATAAGGACTTAAAATGTTTGCACAGATGTTAAGCTACGGACCTTACAGTAAGGCTGTTGTACTGTTAAAAACCTAATGCAACCACAATGTCCCTAAACCTGACACCACCTCACCTCTTCATTTCATGCATAAAGAGGCTGGGGCCCAGAGAGGGGTCAGCGGTGCACACAGAGTGAGGAGGCCCTGTGAGGCTGGGTGTGCCGGCAAACCCTGCCCTGAATGGTGCGTGGCCACAAGGAGGGGGCACAAGGTCCTGGGGACCCAGGGGCAGTGAGCAGCCTGGCCAGGCCTGGCCAGGCCTGGGCGGAGTGAAGAGAGGCTTCCTTCCTGAGGACCAGCCTAGTACTCAGTCTTCAACGATGATGACATTAACCAGAAATGGAGAGGGGACAGAGAACTAAGGCACCAGCTCCCCACAGAGAGAAAGAACTGCACCAAATGAAATGTGCAACTGAACCCATCCATCACTCTGTCCTGGACTAGGAGTGGATCGAGCAGGGGGATTGAGCGGGAAGGGTCAGGGCTCAGGCGGAGGGTCAGACTCCAATTCCTGGGCTTTCTCCTCTCCGCAGAGGTCAGTGCAGACCATGAGCAGACGGGGCTGCAAGGAGAACTCTGTGTGAGAGAGCCTCCAGCTGCAACTGGGGGAGCGGGGACCGAGCAACCCTCAGTACCCCAGCCAAGGCGGGAACGTGGGAAAGGCAGAACCAGGCCCAGCAGGCGGACCTGGGCCAGAGCCCTGCATGGGGGATGCAGAGCCCAGTCCAAGGCGAGACTGTGCGAGAGGAAAGGCAGACCATCCAGTGTCCCTCCCACTGCCTCAGGGACATGGTTCTGTCAGGGAGATCTGTTCGAGTCCTAGCCCCCAGTCCTGTGTGAATTTGACCTTGTTTGGAAATCTGGTCTTTGAGGTTCGATCAAGTTAAGATGAGGTCACCCTGGTTCAGGGTGGTCTCAATCCCACGACTGGTGTCCTTGTAAGGAGAGAAACACAGAGATGAACAAGAGGGGAGGACGCACAGATGGAGGCCAGCACAGGGCAGCTTCTAGCCAAGTCCCAGCCGGCAGCTGGGAGGACTGGACACCAGGGAGAGGTTAGGGTTCTTCCCCAGGGCCTGGGCCTCTGCACATGCCATGCTCTCAGACTTCAGTGCTCCAGAACTCAGAGTACCATCTGGGGTCTACACCCCCATCTGTGGAGCTTTGTCCCAGACACCCTGAGACACTAGAGCCCCTGGCCATGAAGTACAAGGAGAGGGTCAGGAAGGAGGAAGATACCAACAGCCAAGGAAGCCACCCATGCCATGATGATCTGTCAGCACATGTCAGACTGAGGGGACAGAGCCAGCAGGAAAGAAGACAGAGGAGAAGAAAGGATGGGCACAGAGCAAATAACCAGAGCAGGGCTGGCCTCAACGACAGGATCAAAATCCCCGGACTTCAGCTACATACCATTTATCATCCAAAAAGCCAGCGAGGCCTTTGAAAATGTCAAGTTACATGATTGAAGAGGACTAGTTTTCCATGAGGCTGACCAAGAATAAAACGACGGAGCAGCACAGGCATTAACGGAAGTCCTGGTGGCATGTGCAGAAGGACAGGCTCCCTCTGGGGCGGCTCTGGAGTCCTTACTCACATCGGCGACTGCAACGGATTCTGCCCTCCTCAGCTCTCAAAGGCACTCGGATGCCCAGGGGCTGCAGACTCATGAAGGGTGCTTATCCATGGAATCTGGTCTCGAGAGGACCAAGGGACCTTGTGGCGTTTCTAGGACTGCTTTAACCAAGTTCCACAGACTCGCGGGTTTAACACCTCAGACATTTGTTCTCTTACCGTCCTGGAGATCGGAAGTCCCACGAGTCATTTCGGAATCCCTCTTTGCCTCTCTATCTTTGCAGGTCACTGGCTGTTCTTAGCACACTGGGGTGGCAGGCACGTGGCTCTGCCTCTGTCTCCACGTCTCTTTTCCTCGTTCCTCTCTGCGTCTCTATTTTCTTTTTATCAGGACTTCAGTCATTGGGTTAGAACCCAGTCGAATCTAGTGTGAACTCATTTAACTAATTGCATCTTCAGAGTCCCTGTTTTCAAATAAGGTCATGTTCAGAGGTTCAGGATGGACATGGATTTGCGAGAGACATGCCTCAGTCTAGGAGAGATCTTCTGGGGACATTGGCAAGTGCACGCTCCGCGTCCCACTGCCCCTCGCTCTGCTCATTTTGTCCCTCATCTGTCTTACAGTGAAGATTTCCCAAGGTATTAATGGATCTCATGGAAAGAGTCATGCAAGTCATGCAAGTAATAAAATAACCAAGTTATAGCTGCACCTCACACACCAGTCTTGAGAAAATTAAGTAATACCTGAACAATTGGTAACTTGGAAATATGGTTTATTTTTTCTGTGATAGTTGGGTGGAGAAATCATGTTACAAACCCTTGCCAATATCTATTTTGTATGCACTCTTTGTCTTCTATCAAGTCATGAAACCTGGGTATTTAAAAATCTTGGCTATCTTTCTGTAGCAATGTCACCAAATGCTAACCCCTCTCCTGCTTGGTAGGAGGAATGAGCTGGCTCTTGTCCACTGCTCCCAGAGGAAGCTTTTGTCTTCTCAGGCCCCTGCTGAGGTCATGGGGTGGGTGCTTCCCAGTGCCTTTCCAGCACCATCTATTTCCCTCTAGCTTGCATTGTTTGTGAGTAGGATACACTTGGTGGTGTGTGACTTAGTCTCCAAGGGGGCAGGAAGCCATTTAGAGCAGAAGGTAAATCTGCAGTAATGGCCTCCTCAGACACAGTTTCCTATTCCACTCATTCTTTTGTCTTCCTGTCTTGCAGTCGTCTTGACTTCTAACGTCCATATTGCATAACCAAGTTTACCCCTTGCCAGCCTTAAGGCTTGGTGACCTTGGATGCACTATCCCTGACTTCACCTTCCAGGGTCTTTTATCCCACGGAATGGTGGGTTCCTGTGCACAGAGGCTTAGTTATGACCTTTCTCTTCTCTGTGAACTCAAAACTATTCAAGTATTTTATTGTGAAATTAGGAACATATAGATTGCTTTTCAAGAGTGTTCAAAGGAATGTAAGATGAAGAGGCATACATCTGCAGCCTGTAAAAGGCCTTGAGGATACAGCTTTTCAATAAAAAGATTGTCTTTTGTTTGCTTTGATTAAAAACAGCAGCATTCCCTGCTGCCAAAGAACTCACCTGGGCTTCATCTCACTCGTCACTGTCAATAAGCAGAACAGGCAGGCATCACAATGAGCTTCATTCTGAGCATGAAGGCAAGTCTCCGAAAGGCTCCTGCCACAGCAAGCGGTTGCACTTTCAAGATCACAGGCGGGCAGCTTCTTCTCATCTTAATTCTCATCCACTTGGTCAGATGCCTCCTGGGGTTGGAAGCCCTCTTGCTCTGCATCTATCGAGCCCATAGACAGGCATCCAGGTTTGTCCAAACGTGTCTGACTCATGTTGTGCACAGTTCACTGTCAGTGTGTGTCCCTGCCATCTTCCTTTGGATGAGGAGAATAGTCACTTTACCAGTACCTCTGTGGTGGGCATGGTTAGTACATTCAGATCCTGATGTCCCAAGTGGAGTACTCAGTGGTGTAGGAATGACACTAAAACCAAACCAAAAAATAAAAATAAAAACATAGAAGCAATCTACGAATTTCAGAATGATGTTGATGATTAATGATGGTGGTGTTGATGCTGAGGGTGATGGAGCTGCTGATGGTGCCAGTGATGATGACAGTAGTTCAGGGATGGTGGTGATGGTGATGGTGGTGGTGGTGAAGGTGATGATGGTGCTGGTGATGGTGAAGGTGACGGTGGTGAAGGTGGTGGTGGTGGTGAAGGTGGTGATGGTGAAGGTGATGGTGGTGAAGGTGGTGATGGTGGTAAAGGTGGTGATAGTGAAGGTGAAGGTGGTGATGGTGAAGGTTATGGTGGTGAAGGTGGTGGTGGTGGTGAAGGTGGTGATGGTGAAGATGATGGTGGTGATGGTGAAGGTGACGGTGGTGATGGTGAAGGTGAAGGTGGTGATGGTGAAGATGATGGTGGTGAAGGTGGTGGTGGTGGTGAAGGTGGTGATGGTGAAGGTGATGGTGGTGAAGGTGGTGATGGTGGTAAAGGTGGTGATAGTGAAGGTGAAGGTGGTGATGGTGAAGGTTATGGTGGTGAAGGTGGTGGTGGTGGTGAAGGTGGTGATGGTGAAGATGATGGTGGTGATGGTGAAGGTGACGGTGGTGATGGTGAAGGTGAAGGTGGTGATGGTGAAGGTGACGGTGGTGAAGGTGGTGGTGGTGGTGAAGGTGGTGATGGTGAAGGTGATGGTGGTGAAGGTGGTGATGGTGGTAAAGGTGGTGATAGTGAAGGTGAAGGTGGTGATGGTGAAGGTTATGGTGGTGAAGGTGGTGGTGGTGGTGAAGGTGGTGATGGTGAAGATGATGGTGGTGATGGTGAAGGTGACGGTGGTGATGGTGAAGGTGAAGGTGGTGATGGTGAAGATGATGGTGGTGAAGGTGGTGGTGGTGGTGAAGGTGGTGATAGTGAAGGTGACGGTGGTGATGGTGAAGGTGACGGTGGTGAAGGTGGTGGTGGTGGTGAAGGTGGTGATGGTGAAGGTGATGGTGGTGAAGGTGGTGATGGTGGTAAAGGTGGTGATAGTGAAGGTGAAGGTGGTGATGGTGAAGGTTATGGTGGTGAAGGTGGTGGTGGTGGTGAAGGTGGTGATGGTGAAGATGATGGTGGTGATGGTGAAGGTGACGGTGGTGATGGTGAAGGTGAAGGTGGTGATGGTGAAGATGATGGTGGTGAAGGTGGTGGTGGTGGTGAAGGTGGTGATAGTGAAGGTGACGGTGGTGATGGTGAAGGTGATGGTGGTGAAGGTGGTGGTGGTGGTGAAGGTGGTGATGGTGAAGGTGATGGTGGTGAAGGTGACGATGGTGAAGGTGGTGATGGTGAAGGTGATGGTGGTGGTGAAGGTGGTGGTGGTGGTGAAGGTGGTGATGGTGAAGGTGATGGTGGTGGTGAAGGTGATGGTGGTGAAGGTGACGATGGTGAAGGTGGTGATGGTGGCAGTGGTCATGGCTAACACTTGGAGAGCTCACTCTCTCAGGTGCCCACTCTAGTTTCAGCTTCAAGTCCTGAGATATAGTTACTATTATTGGCCCGATTTCACAGACTTGGTGAATCTCCTTGGTGGAATCTCCTTATTGAGACAACTGTTTTGGAAAAACCATTATATGTCCTCTTAGGAGGGTCCTCCCTGCTGTGGACCTGTCCCTGCATGTGTGGCGTTGAAGTCAAGATACTCTCCCTATGCCACGACCTTTCCAGGGGCGGAGGTTGAGACAGACTTAATGCCAGAACCTTCACTAGAAGCACCGCAGTGCCTATGCCTTTCAGAGTAAGGTGGCTTTGAATGTGAATGGGGGCAGGAAAATGACTGTGGACCACAATGCCACTGTTTCTTGCACTGGGCAGAGCTTCTCCTGACAGGCCAGGGAGAAAGAGGCCCAAGCTCGACTAAGCTCTGCAGTACCCTCAGCACGACAGCCCTGCACGCTCATTCTCAGAACCTGGAGCTGAGGGAGGCCCCGGGCCTCCTGCTGTGTCTCTGCAGGCCTCCGTCCTGAGATTGCAGAGATGCCTGATCTGCAGCAACGCCCTGGGCAGAGCTGGGCCCTCCTGATCTCTCACCAGATCCTTGCTTTTTATGATCCATCCACTTCCATCTCCAGTGGAAATTCTCATCATAAACCATCTATATTTCATTACATTTATAAAAATAAAGCCCTGTAACTATAACATTTCATGCTTTTGAGGATAAAGTCTCTATTTTTTATCTTGCAGATTAAAATCACTGCTAAAATAACAATTTAATAGTTGTATTGGGTCTAAACTGTGGTCTTTTTAATTTGCGTACTACATGGAAGTTTCATGTGTGTGTGAGTGTGAGTGAGTGTGTGTGTGAGTGTGTGTGTAGTGTGGTGTGTGTGAGTGTGTGTGTATGAGAGTGTGTGAGTGTGTGTGTGAGTGTGAGAGTGTGTGTGAGAGTGTGTGTGAGTGTGTGTGTGTGTGAGTGTGTGTGTGAGAGTGTGTGAGTGTGTGTGAGTGTGTGTGAGTGTGTGTGAGAGTGTGTGTGAGTGTGTGAGTGAGTGTGTGTGAGTGTGTGTAGTGTGGTGTGTGAGTGTGTGTGTGTGAGAGTGTGTGTGAGTGTGTGAGTGTGTGTGTGAGTGTGTGAGTGTGTGTGTGAGAGAGTGTGTGTGTGAGTGTGCGTGTGTGTGAGAGTGTGTGAGAGTGTGTGAGAGTGTGTGTGTGAGTGTGTGTGTGTGTGTGTGTGTGTGTGTGTGTGTGTGTGCATCAATCAACATGGTCCTTTTCCAGCAGAGGCCAAGAGAGAATCCAAATTTCTGAAGCATCTAGGATCCTCTTACCAGTGCTAGTTTCTGGATCAAAAGACACGCCTGTCCCTGATCAAGGTGCGCAGGCCTGTGGTGAGCGACTTCAAGCAGGGCCCTCCAGCAGCCTGTTCTTCTACTCCCTCCAAACAGCAATACTGTCTCTGCTCAAAGTTTCACTTACTTGTTTCATAGTTGTTTTTGCTTTTTCTTTTAGAACACCGAGCTCAGGAGCCACAGACAGAATCTACTGTGAACCACTCATATCAGAATCCGCCGGTGACCTCCAACTCTGAGATCAGCCTTGCCTTCGTTGGGAATGGCATGAGAATCTCAGACTAGGCACAGACGTACTGCAGAGATGACCCGAGGCTCTGGACACGCTGCCTCCCCCACAGAGGGCGTCTGCTGGCTCTGGTGGTAACCCGGTTAGGGGAGCTTGAATGTGGGGCTTCCTTGGACTCCTCAGGATTGGCACTGTTTTTCCCGGAGGGTCGATGTATTTCTACTCACTCCAGGAATACCTAGGTTGTAACCTTTGACGTTCCCGAGCCACCCTCCATACAGGCGGTGCCCTGACTTCCAGTCTCCGACCCCGTCTGGTGGACTGTCAAAGGCTTTGCTCATCTTTACCTCTGCACTTTGCTTCAGAAAAGGGAGAAGATTTCAGGCATGAAATGGGCCCAGATGCCAGACTTGGGTCTCTGATTTTTACTTTTCTCTCAAATATTTGTTCTCTGATTTTTTTTTTAAGTTGACAACTTTGAACACATTCAAACAATACTTTCTTGTTCGCACTGGGGAGACCAGTCTGTCATCAGCGGGGGCTGGAACTCATCTGCATAGCAATGTCTTAACCACCTATCACACGAATCTTCCTCAGTACCACACTGTTCGCAGCGCACAGGACGGAACTGGGCCCCCGCTCACTGAGGCTCAGCCTGGCTCTCCCTGACGGCTGCCATCACGCCAACAGAGACAGCTCTCAGGTCAGGACTGCCGTCCTCTTCTCTGAAATGTCCGTGGCACCTAGACCTGCCTCTGCCTTGATGGGTGTCTAACAGTAGTGGCCTGTGAGGTCGGCATGGAGACTGGCCCCCTTGACCTGTGCCAGGCCACCTGGCTGCTCTCCTCGTGTCCCCGCCTGCCCAGGACACCCTGTGCCCTGGCCCCCTCCTCCTGGAAGCTGGCTTTCATTGCTCAGGGTCATCGTGGTGCCCACCAGAGTCCACCTTTCTTACAGTTTGTGCAGCAGAGCGTGATTTGAAACCTTCCTGGTTCACTGGCACATCCGTCACCTGAGGGCCACTGAGGTGCGCCTGACTGTCATTAAACACTCTCCGTTTAGCCTCAATTGCTCCCCTCAATTGCTCAGTGGGCAATTTCAGGTCTCTACGCCCGCGTTGCAGGTGAGGAGACGGCTCAAGGAGAGGGACTGGGTTCCCCAGGTCACACAGGGAGCCCCTGGGTGGCCAGGTGTGAACCCAGGTGGGCGTCTCCAACCCCTGTGCTTCTGAGCCGTGCACCACTGCTTTGCCTACAATCTGTGCAAAGAGAATCTCCCCGGTCTCCAGAAAAGGCAGCTTAGGCACAAGGAAGGATTCAGTCCCACGCATGAGGAGATGAAGCGCGTCAGCAAATCTCTTATTTTTAAGTTTAATAGAACTTCAGTGGAAGAAATCAAATATATTGTCACTCACAGGGAGATAAGCAGTACCTTTCACAGACTTTCTTTACTATGTTTTTCTTTTGCTTGGTGGGTTCTTTTGCCTAGAAGGAGGGATTCACACTACCTAGATAATTTTTTCCTCTGTCTTCATGTATATATGTGATGGTCAATTCTATGTGTCAACTTGGCTAAGCCAGGGTGTCCAGAGTTTAGTCAAACACCAGTCGATAAGTGACTGTGAAGCTCTATTTTATATGTGATTAATATTTAATCAATACATTTGAAACCATAAAGCATAAAAATCTTGGAAAATCTTCATGAAATTGGTCCAGGCAATGAATTGTTGAGTCTCACCCCAAAAGCAGAGGTCATAAAGTAAAAAGAGACAAGTGGTACTGAATCAAACTGAAAAGCTTCTGCACAGCAAAGGGAACAGCGAGTAACTTAGAGAGATGGTAGACATCACAGGAGAGAATGTCTGTGAAGCACGTTCTGGTGAGGGGTTGATCCACAGACGACATAAGAACGCAAACAATACTGAGGAAATAGCTCAACAAAGTGAGCAAAAGTCCTACATAGATGTTTCTCAAGAAAGACATACAGATGGCCAATATGTCCATGAAAAAGTATTCGGCATTACTAGTCATTAGGGAAATTCAGATTAAACCACAATGAGACTTCATCTCATAACTATCAGATTAACTATCATCAAAAAAAGAAAGAAAGAAAGAAAGAAAGAAAGAAAGAAAGAAAGAAAGAAAGAAAGAAAGAAAGAAAGAAAGAAAGAAAGAAAGAAAGAGAAAGAAAGAAAGAGAAAGAAAGAGAAAGAAAGAGAAAGAAAGAGAAAGAAAGGAAAGAAGGAAGCATGGTGAGAATGTAGAGAAAAGGGAATCCTGGCTCACTGTTGGTGGGATGTGAATTAGTGTCACCATCATTGAGAATAGCATGCAGGTTCCTCAAGAAGTTACAAGCAGAACTATTATGTAAGCCAGCAATTCTACTTCTGGGTACATAGTCAAAGGAATTGAAAACAGTAAGTCTGAGACGTCTCGGCTCCAGTGCTTATTTTAGTACTACTCACAATAGCCATAGCATGAAATCAAAATAAGTGTTTATTGACAGATGAATGGATAAGGAAAATACAGTATTATATAGATAATGGAACACTATTTACCCTTGGAAAAGAAAGAAATTCTGTCATTTGGAATGCCATAGATGAAACTGGTGAATAGTATACTAAGCAAAACAGTCCAGGAAGACATATACTGCATGATCTGTTCTGAATGTGGAATCTGAGAAAGCTGAACTCACAGAAGGAGAGTAGAACAGTGGTTTCCCAAGGTGGAGAAAAGGTGGAGCTCATGGAAGGGGAGATGTCAGTCAAACAGGGCACACTTTCTGTTAGGCTGGAGTAATAGGTTCTTGGGATCAATTGCCCAGCAGGGTGACTACTGCCAACAGTAATATATAGTATATAAAAAATAGCCACAAGTAAATCACACATCTTACCATAAAAAAGATAAGTATGATATTTTCCAACTCCATTCATTCACCAGCAAATGCCATAATTTCATTCTTCTTTAAAGCTGAGTAGTATCACATTGTATATGATTTGCTGGTAAATGGATGGAGTCAGAGAATATCATGCTGAGTGAAATAAGCCAAACCCTAAAAAAACAAAGAAAACCCAATGTTTTCTCTGATATGTGGATGCTAATTCACTGTAAGTGGCAGTGGCGATGGGGCGCTAGGGAAGAATAGAGTTACTTTATATTAGGTAGAGGGGAGTGAAGGGAGGAGAAGGGGTATGGGGTAGGGAGGACAGTAGAGTGAGACAGACATTATGACCTCATGTACATGTATGACTGCATGACCCATGTGAGCCTACAGCACGTACAATCAGAAGAATGAAAAATCACACTTCATTTATGAATGATTTACCAAAATGCATAAATGCATTCTATTGTCATGTATAACTAATTAGAAAAAATTAATTAAAAAATGATAAGTAAAAGAGGCAGTGGGTATATTAGTTCCATCTAATCATTCCACATTTATATGCATACACACAAATACACACACAATCCATAAATATATCAATTGTGATTTATAAATTGGAATTATATTAGAATTAAATCAGTAAATATTGAGTAGCAGATGACTTTTTTAATGCAATTGGTCCTCATTCAATCCGTTGAAGGTCTTAAAAAGTAAGACATGTTTCCTGAGGAAGAAGGGATTCTGCAGACATCAAATGGACTCGAGAGCAGCATCAGCTTGGGCTGCATCCTGCCAGCCTACCCCGCGGGTGCCAGACACACCAGTCTCTGACTGAGTCAATTCTGACAGTCGGCCTTGACCTTTGTCTCTCTCTGTATACACACACACACACACACACACACACATATACAATGTACGAATAGCTGTTTTACCTGTGTATGTGTCAGCTTTTCCTTGCCGTGGATAAAGTACCTCACAACTTAGAGCAGGAAAGATTTATGTGGGCTCGCAGTTTCAGAGGTCTCAGTCCATGGTCGGCTGACTCCATTGCTTTGAACCTGAGGTGAGGCAGAGCATCATGGTGGAACGGTGTGGCAAGGACAACTCTTCAGCACAAGACAGCCAGGAAAGCAGAGACAGAGCAAAAGAGAGGAAGCAACGACGGACAAGGGGGTCCTCACGGCCACAGTCCTGTTGACCTGCTTCCTCCACCAAGCCCCGCCTGCCCAGTTTCACCACCCCCAGTGGTCCAGTTATCTGTCCATGTATTAACCAACTGGTGAGTTCAGAGTCTCACGATGCAACCACTTCCCCAGAGCCCCAGCTCTGGACCTTACTAGACTCAGGACCAAGCTTCCACATCCAGGGTTGTGCGGGACATTCCAGACTCCACCATAACAATCTGATTAGATTAAGGACTTGACCCCAAGCCTTTGCAGACACACAGCAGGTGCAGATTGTGTTCTGGGGAAACATCTGGGCAGAACATACTTTCTGTTTCATATTCTAATAGCTCACTAGTAACCACTGGAACAGTTTTGCAAAATACCAGCATCCAATATTACTTTCAAATAGTCAAAAATGCTGTATGGATGATTTACAAGTGTATTGTGCACTATCATGGCTTCTGAGGTGATCTGGAAGACACCTCAGCACTCTTGGAACCATGGACTTCAAGTAGAAGGAGGTGAGTTCTGGCATATTCCCTCCCATTTACACCCAGGAAAACAGAGGCCCAGCTCTGACTTCATTTGCATCCAGTGCTTCTCTGGAGGGGGCTTTCTCTGTGAAGGCCTGTGGGCTGTGAGCAGGTGCTCGGAGACTCCTGGCTGATGGGAGCTGTCTACAGCTGTGGAGTGATCAGAGAGCAGGGCCTGGGATCTGTGGAAGTTCTTCTGGGATCTCCAGGAGCACAGACAGGCCATGCCACAGATGTGGCGCCTGTCACAGGTGGTACGGAAAGCCAGGGTTGGTTGTGCCGACCAGCCTGGCTCTGAGTCATAGGCTCACTGATGGTTTAAAGGCGTAGCACTAAATGATGTTTAAAATTTTAGCACTTAGTCCTAAATAGTTAATAATAGCAAAAGAAAAAGCACAATTTATCATTTATGTCATGCCGTGCTTAACTCTAATTTTGATACAATAAAGTCATTATTGGAAAAATAGCTGTCTATAGATGAATTACTAGTATGAGTCACCCATGAACAAAATTCCATTAGAACTTTGAACTTGGAGAATTCTTAGAACGGAGGAAAGGCCCCTAGATAAAGAAAGCTAATTAATATTGGATGCTGTTGTGGTTTGGATCTGGAATGTTTCCCAGAAGTCCATGTTGAAGGCTTGGCCTCCAATACAGCAGTGCCCAGAGGTGGGGCTTCGGGAGGTGATTGGATCTGTAAGACTCTCACCTCGTCAGTGCATGGACTCCCTCGTGTTGGGTGGACCCTGGGAGCTGGTGCAGGCTCTGGGAGGTGGGCCCATGTTGAAGGGAGTGGGTCCCTGGGGCCTGCCCTCGGGGACTATATCTCACACCTGGACCCTTCCCTTCTCTCCCACTCCATTTCCTGGCTGCCATGAACTGAGGAACTCCCCTCGACCAGCCCTTCTGCCATGACCTTTGCTTCAACTCAGGCCTAGAGCAATGGCTCTGCCTGGCCACACCTGAGACCTCTGAAAGTGTAAGCCAAAGTAAATGTGTCCTCCTCTCAGTTGTCCACATCAGGTACTTTAGTCACAGTGACAAACCCACGCAGAAGCCGTGCCCAGTGACAACTGGCCTAGTGGGCTGCACTGTGGTATTGACTACTGCATGTCCTTTTCGTAAAAACCAAAGAAGTAAGTGTTGTTATACTTGCTTAGAGGATGTGAAATTAAGCTCAAGTGCTTTAAGAAACCCACACCAGCTCTGAGACCTGGCGAGCGCAGCTCATTCCCGCCAATTTCCACGTGTAATGGCACAGGCCTCCCGCATCACTCCTCCATCCAGGACCCGGGCTGAGCTGCCGAGGTCAGGTAGTGAGTCGGTCAGGGCTTGCAGACCACAGTCCCCTCGAACTGCCCAGCACAGCTGTGGGAAAGCAGACTGCTCACAGTGTGTAAGCAACTGAACAGGGTCACGTACAGTATTATCTGTTGGTTTAAAAATAATTAATTTAATAGTACTATTTTTAAAATCCTCATTTAAAAACAGGAGGTGGGATGGGTCTGGTTCCCCCCTTGGCGTTCTGGCCTCTCTACCCCTTGTTCCTGAGCTGGCGTGTGCTTACTTCTTAGTCGGCTATTTCACAGCTGTGACTAAATGACCCGAACAGCACAATTATAGAGGAGGAAAGGTTTATCTGAGGACTCGGGGTTTCAGAGGCCTTAGTCCACAGAAGTTGGGCTCCATTCCTCGGGGCTCAAGTGAGGTAGAACATCATCGAAGAAGAGAGTGGCAGAGGGAAGCAGCTGGCATCCTCAGGAAGCAGAGAGAGAGAGAGAGAGAGAGAGAGACCAGATACAAATCCACACCCCATAGCCACGCCCCAATTCCCACCTCCTCCAGCCACACCCACCACTCCAATTAATCCCTCTCGGATTAGTTCCCTGACTGGGTTAAGACTCTCACAACCGATCATTTTCCCTCTGAACCTTCCTGCATTGTAAGCTTTGGGGGACGAGTCACATCGGACCATAACACCTTCCTCAGGATGAACGCTTACCGTGCACACAGGAACGCTGCGGGGAGGAGCACACTTTAAGATTGGCGGTGGAGGCAGAGGGACCTCCATCTGGCTTTCCAACCAGGAAGGGTTCCAGGCACCCCTGCGGTGGCTTTTCAGACCATAATAAAAAGAACTTGCTTTTCATTCAGCTGTCCTTGGCCTTTGGATGCAGCTGACAAAGACAAATGGAAGAAAGACGTCACACTTGGATGTGGGAGAACCAGCCGGGCATCCAAGTCCACTGCGGTCCAGCTCCAATTCCCCCAACCTGAGTCTCCTGAGTGTTCTTTTGAGCAAGACGAGACGCGTCCCTCCTCACCTGGGCTCATGTGTATCCACCGTCCTCAGTGACAGAAGGAGGTCTCCTCTTGGTAGGCCCAGAGCAGTCTGGGATCAGTGCCCGGCCCAGCCTCCACCTGACCCCTCTCTCTCTCCTTCGTGTCTCACTGGAGGAGACCAGCTTTCGCCCTCTGCCTGCTTTCCATCCTCCCGTACCTTCTGCAGTGAGAGCACTGGTAGGAGAGGCTCACACCCCATCGAGGACCTGCTTGTGAGGTTGTGCCGTCCGAGGCCTCGTGAAGACCCTCTGACCATCCGTCCATCAGTTAAGAATCTAATGTATGTCCCCAGTCGTAAGAGCAGTTCAGGTTCCTAAGGAGGAAGTGAGGGCCCTGGGGAGGGATTTCGCCCCAGCATGATCAGCGGGAGGGTGTGTGCAATGCATGGGCCCTCTTGCTGTGTTCCCTTAAGGGCAGGGCCAGGTTTCCACAAGCCAGCTGTCTCTGTGTGTGGCACTGTGACCACCCACAGCCTGGGCCACGTGCTGTCCCTCTGTGGGCTGCCTGCTGCTCCACATAAGTATGTGGCTGTGTGCCAGAGAAGCCTGGGACGCCATTTATGTTACTTGGAACTTTACCTATTGGTTTGTTTTCTTGTTGTGTTTGAACCTGGAAAACCCAATCTATCCAAGTAGCTAAGACCTTAAGAGGTGAATTGGTTTTTCCTCATGGTTGGATAGCTTTGACTTGGCCACAGTGAGTTTTATGTTCTGCCTCAAAACAAAGAAGAAAGCAGCTCCGCCTGCCAAGAGCCAGGAACACCTACAGGCGATCCAACCTCACCACAGCAGAGAGGCTACTTTAGGTGGACTTCCCGGACAGGCCTGTCTTCTTGTGAAGAGAGTGTGCTCACATCTCTGCACTGCCCTCACCCTCTTAAGTGATTGCAGGGTTGGCATGTAGCTGGAACATTCTGGAAGCCTGGAATCTGCCCTTCCTGGTGGCATCTGAAAAGAAGGGAGATACTGGTGTAGACAAAGTTCGGTTCATGTCACATGGTGATGGAGGACTGGGCAGGCTGAGTGGAAATCTCCAGGCAGGGCTTGTGAACAGATGTGAACTGGTCCTGGGATTCTACCACCTCTGTTTGGAAATGCCCAAGTCTATTCCTGTGCTCCTTTGGTTTAAAACCACCTGCTTTTCAGAATGGCTAGATCTGGAGTTGTGGCATACGCCCATAATTCCCGTAACTCGAGAGGCTGAGGCAGGAGGATGGCACGTTCAAAGCCAGCCTGGGCAACTCATCTCAACATAAAAAATAAAAAGGGCTGCAAATGTAGCTCCATGGTAAAGAAGCCCTGGTTCCACACCCAGCACTGCGGGGGAAGGAGAAAAGGGAGCCACTTACTAAGAGATAGTTGTAGTTGGGCATGAGCGCACACACCTGCAATCCTAGTGGCTTAGTCCCACAACATTCCATCACTGATGTCAAACCCTGTGCCTCTCCGCAGCCACTTCTGCTTCAGACACCTGTCTAGTTACTGTGGCCAGAAGACCTGAGAAGAGCCGTGTAGGGGAGGAAAAGCTTATTTTGGTTCATGGTTGCAGAGGTTCAGTCCATGCTCGGCTGACTCCATCACCCTGGGCCTGAGAAGGAAGAACATCATGGCAGAAGGGCGTGCAGAAGCAGCCAGGCAACAGAGAGGAAGCCCTGCTGGCCAGAGACAAAATACAGTCGCCTAGGTAACGTGCCCAGTGACTTACTTCCTCCAGTCACACCCCAGCCTGCACTTAGCACCCAATTAATCCAGTTCAGAATCTGATCATCACCCCCGAACATTCTGGTGTTGGTCACATGTGAGCTTTGGGGGACTCCACACGTCCAAACCATAGCCGCTCCTTCGTGTCTGCTTCCTTCCTTCGCATAATGTCAGGTTTTGCTCACGGCGCAGCACCTACCAGTGCTTCATCCCTTGCTGTAGCCAAATCATATCCCGTATGTGGTTGGACCTCATTTTGTTTATCCGATCATTGGTTGAGGAACACTTGGTCGTCTCCACCTTTGGTCCATTGGGATCTATCTACTTTTATAAACGCTTTTATTTTTTGGTGATTTTTGCCACAAAATTTTAAAAATATAAAGCTCCCTTTGCTAAGCATAGAACAGGGTCCACTTTCTCTGTAGGCTCTTGTTCAGGATTACAGAATGACCTTTAATTTTCTAGGGTCCTTTTTGACTAGATCCTGTACTGAAAGGAAAAATTAGCCAGAAAGCCTCCAACGTCTGTCAGTCAAGCATCAAACGAGACGTGCAAGAGGGCAGGTCTCCTGAATTCCTGGGTGGAAGCTGGCTTGGGACACTCTGCTCATGTTCTCTTGCCGTTTACCTTCCCCCGCCTGTAAGGTTCCATATGCAGTCCGATCCACACCAAAGATGGCCCCTGAGCGGCTTCTTCTTCCCATAAGTCTCGGCTTCCCGCCACCTATTTTCCCGCCGGCGGCAAGCCGGACCAATCAGAAACCCACACGTCACTTTCTCCCTTAACCCGGAAGCCCCAAGAGTATATATGTAAGCCTCATCTTGTAATAAAGCGGACTTCTCCGGTGACTTGCCAACCGTCTCCATCTTTATTGGTGCCGAAACCCGGGACAGAGTTAGCCTTCAACGGCACTCCGTTCTTCTGTTGGCAGGCCACCCTCGTCCTCTTGCTCTGGCACTAGCTCTCGACACTCAACACCGGCTTCGAAAATTCGTAAGTTTCCCCCTGGAAGAGCACACCTTACCTCAGCTATACGCGGGAGTACTAGCCGTGACCGTCCCGTAGCCTCCCGATGCTGAGTTAAGGGGGGACAACCTCCCACCACGACCTTCATGGTCACAGTGGACCCCTGTGCCCTTCCATCAGAACACAAAAGAGGCCAATAGAAGACACTTTATGAGGAGTGAGGAGCTTAATCTACCCCCGGGGAACCCCAGTCACCTTTCCTCTCCAACTGCCTAAATCCAGTACTGGTAACCTCGTGGCCATCCGGGTTCCTTACCCCTTTGGGAATTGCGATCGAGGTGACGATCTCCATCGCGCTTTCCCTTCCGTTCTGTCTCCGGAACCTCCGGATCCTTCTCAAGGCATTGGGGACGCCCTTTACCTTGTAGATTGATCCCCCTCCGGGTCTCTCTCGAGGCATTGGGGACGCCCTTTACCTCGCAGACTGCTCCCTCCTCGCCCGAGGTCTTCCGCTCCCTACACCCTTCTTCCCTCTAACCATGGGGACCTCCCCATCTTCCCCGGTGGCAGACACGCCCCTCCAGTGTCTCCTCAAAAATTTAGGACCTCTTTCCCTTAAGCCTGACATCAAACCCAAATTATTGACAAAATTCTGCACTCAGGATTGGCCCCATTACCCTCTAGATAACCAGAACAAATGGCCCCCTGAAGGCTCTTTAGATCCAAATCTTTTAAGGGACCTTTTCAACTATTGCCAGCGCCTGAACAAGTGGAAGGAGATCCCTTATGTCGAAGCTTTTAGGTTACTATCCCAAAACCCCTCACTTTGCACTACTTGCTCGCCCTCCCAGGCTCTTCTGGCATGTAAGATTGCTTCCCCATTGTCCTCCCCTCCCCCATCCTCCTCTCTTGATTCTTTTGACCCGGCCGATGAGCCTCCCCCTTATAGGGCCCCTCCTCTCAACCCTATACTCCTGGAGCCACCTTCCTCCCCTCTCTCCCCCCCGCCGCCTTGGCTCCGGCGCCCATAGCTCCTACACCCACCGCTCCGCCTATTTCCTTCAGCCCGCCGCTCCCGCGCTCCCATGGACCCCCTCCGGCCCCTCCCACTTTTATGGCCCCATTAAGGGAGGTAGCTGGAGCTGAAGGTATTGTCCGTGTCCATGTCCCCTTCTCCCTGGCTGATTTATCTCAGATGGAGCGCAAATTGGGCTCCTATTCCTCCGATCCTACCACTTACATAAAGGAATTCCAATGGATTTTACAAGCCTACAGCTTAACTTTTAAAGATATATTTATGCTCCTCGCCAACACCCTCCTGACCGAGGAACGGCGACGAGTTTGGGATGCAGCTCAAACTCATGCGAATGAAACACATCACATAGACCCTACTTTCCCTCTAGGGCCTGAAGCAGTCCCAGAAATCGATCCACAATGGGACTACAATACAAATCAAGGCATACAAGCCCGAGATAGGTTTGCCTCGTGTCTCGTTGTGGGCCTAAAGAAGGCAGCCCACAAAGTAGTTAATTTTCAGAAGGTCCAGGAAATTATCCAAAAAAAGGATGAAACCCCCACTGAGTTTCTAGAGAGGCTTACTCAGGCCCTCAGGCAATATACCACACTGGACCCGGATACAGATGAGGGCCGTCATATCCTTATGACCAGTTTCCTAGCTCAGTCCTACCCCGACATTAAGGCCAAATTAAAAAAATTGGAACATGGACTGGCAACTCCTCAAAGTGAGATTCTGTCGCTGGCCTTTAAGGTTTTCCATGGACGAGATGACGAAAAAGAACACCTAAGGCATAAGGCCAGGCAAACTGATTTACTAATGGTTGCTCAAATGATCAGGGGGACTCCTCATCCTGTTCCCCATTCACAGAAATTCCCGATCCCTACAAGGGCCCCTCCTGGAGCTTGCTTTAAATGTGGAAAAGAGGGTCGTTGGTCACGCTCCTGTCCTCAGCCGCGGCCCCCCAATAAACCCTGTCCCAAATGTAAACAAACAGGACATTGGGGCTCCGATTGCCCCTTCTCCCGAAGGGGTGAAGGGCCAATCGCTAGAATGCCCCCCTCTTGTCCTCCGATAGTGGGATTGGCTGAAGAGGACTGACGGAGCCCTGGGCCAGACCCGACCCTCAATATCCCCACTCGCGAGCCTAGGGTAACCCTTGTAGTGGATGGCCGGTCTGTCACCTTTTTATTAGATACAGGAGCAACCTTCTCACTTTTGACAGAGTTCCATGGTGCCACCACTCCTGGTTCCACTCCTATTGTCGGGGTAGGAGGGAAACGCATACATCCACTCAGAACTCCCCCACTTCTGTGTCGCCTTAAGAATTCCTCTTCACATTGTATCCACTCCTTTTTAGTCATGCCTCAATGCCCAATTCCCTTGTTGGGACGGGACATTCTTTCCCAATTCAAGGCGTCTATTTCCTTCCCACTTTTCGATGCCTCCACTTCCTTTTTTATGGCCCTATTGCAGGATCCTACCTCCTCACATCCACGTATCTCCCACCCTGTTAACCCCTCAGTTTGGGACACGGACAATCCCTCCATAGCTCAGTGCCCCCCAGTCTCCATCCAATGACGGGACCCTACCAAATTTATTCATCAGCCTCAGTATCCCTTAACCACCTCTACCCTTCTCGGACTTTCTCCCATTATTTCTGACC
Source organism: Sciurus vulgaris (assembly GCF_902686455.1). Lineage (NCBI taxonomy): Eukaryota > Metazoa > Chordata > Mammalia > Rodentia > Sciuridae > Sciurus > Sciurus vulgaris. The sequence goes on along the minus strand of NC_136466.1, from coordinate 168,739,016 downwards.
TTCTTCGCAAAGGATATCTACGTCCCACTCAGTCCCCCTATAACACCCCCATTCTGGGTATAAAAAAACCCAATGGTTCCTACCGTTTGGTACAGGACCTCCGCTCCATAAATGCCGCTGTCATACCCATCCACCCTCTTGTTCCCAATCCCTACACTCTACTCTCTCTCACCCCAGCTTCTTCCACTCACTTCTCAGTTCTGGACTTGAAGGATGCCTTCTTTTCCGTACCTCTAGACCCTTCCTCACAGGACCTTTTTGCCTTCACATGGACCGACCCCCACACACGACACTCCGAACAGCTCACTTGGACGGTTCTTCCTCAGGGTTTTAGGGACAGCCCACATCTATTTGGACAGACCCTCTCCCATGACCTCAAAAATTTCTACCCCACTTGTCCTCTTTCCACACTTTTGCAGTATGTTGATGATCTCCTTCTCTGTAGCCCTTCTTGGGATATCTCTCAACGGGACACGGCTGCCTTGCTTAACTTTTTGGCCCAACATGGATACAAAGTGACACCTTCTAAAGCTCAAATCTCAGCCTCCCAAGTCACTTACCTAGGGTTCTTACTCACACCACAACATAAATCCATTACAACTGACAGGAAACAAGCCCTTTCGTCCTGGCCCGTACCTAAAACCAAGGCTGAAATTCTCTCTTTTTTGGGCTTAGCAGGGTATTTCCGTGCTTGGATCCCTAACTTTTCTCTTTTAGCCAAACCCCTTTACGATCTCTCTAAAGGAGACCCAAATGAACCACTCCCCTCCTCCCCTAAAACGCCTTTTAATAACCTACGTCTCAAACTCCTATCCGCCCCTGCATTACTCTTACCAGATTTAACAAGGTCCTTTCTTCTCTATGTTCATGAAAATCAGGGACAGGCCCTAGGGGTACTGGGACAAATGCAGGGCCCCACATTTGCCCCAGTAGCCTATTTATCAAAACAACTTGACCCCACAGTAAGGGGATGGGCCCCTTGTCTCAGGGTCCTTGCAGCTGTCCAAAAACTACAGCAGGAAACTTTTAAACTTACTTTTGGAGCCCCCTTAACTATATGCTCTCCACACCATCTAAAGGATCTCCTAGCTTACAAGTCCCTGCATACTTTACCCCCCTCATGAGTTTTAGCCCTAATTACTTCCTTTTTAGAAAACCCTTCTATATCCTTCCAATCCTGTTCTCCTCTCAACCCAGCCACTCTTCTTCCTGTTCACCCTACCCCAGAGCCTCCACTTCACAACTGTCTAGAAACATTACAATCCTTAACTCATTCTCCCTCTACCATTGTCGAGGGCCCCTTACCCCATGCGGATCACAATTGGTTCACGGATGGATCCTCATATAAGTCCAACAGCCCCCAAAGCTGGTTATGCCATAGTCTCCCTAACAGCCACTATAGAAGCCCAACCTCTCCCTCCGGGTACCACCAATCAGCAAGCTGAACTTATCGCGGCAACCCGAGCATGCATTCTGGCCGAAGGGAAAACCCTAAACTTATACACCGACTCTAAATATGTGTTCCACACACTCCTCTCCCATTCGGCAATATGGAAAGAGAAAGGATTTATGACAACTCGTGGGAACACCATTACCAATTCTGACCTAATTCACAAGCTATTACAAGCGTCCCAACTACCCACGCGGCTCGGAATTATCCACTGTAAAGCCCATAAGAAGGACAACTCTCCTTCTACACAAGGAAACCGATTAGCTGATGCTGCTGCCAAGAACGCAGCATTTAGCAAGTCATCTGAGACCCCACCCCCCATTCTTCACGTGTCCTCTCCCAGTCCAATCCCAGACAAGAAACTTCTCTTTCAAATGCTGCATGACCTGTTTCACTCCAGTCCTCAAAGCCTGTCTCGTTTCTTACAATCCTTCTTTCCTCTCACATCCCAAGATAGAGAAATGCTAAAACAACTTTCTCAAACTTGTGTTATATGCCAAAGAACCAACCCTAACACCACTACAGTTCCTTACCCATATCCCTCACATCAAGCCCGCGGTTCCATTCCGGCGGCAGACTGGCAAGTTGATTTCACACACATGCCTCCTGTTCGCCGACACCGGTACCTCCTAGTTTTCCTAGATACCTTTGGTGGCTGGATTGAGGCATTTCCTACTACCAACAAAAGGGCCTCCACTGTCGCCAATCACCTCCTTACCTCCATCATCCCACGCTTTGGGATGCCTACCTCCCTTCAATCGGACAACGGACCGGAATTCACAGCTCAAGTAATCCAATCTCTCTCTCAATCTCTAGCCTTACCCTGGCATCTACACTGCCCATATCGTCCCCAGGCCTCAGGTAAGGTTGAAAGAGCAAATCGATCCATAAAGGAGACTCTCACCAAACTTTCCCTAGAACTCCACTTAGACTGGATTCGCCTCCTCCCTCTGGCACTTTTTAAACTACGCTTACTTCCAAAGAAACCTACCAATTTGTCCCCTTTTGAGGTGATGTATGGAAGATCTCCTGTACCCCCCGGAATCGTTCCTACCTCCCTAAACATCCCAAATACCCTCAGCCTCCCTCTCCTTTCTCACCTTAGAGCTGAACTTTGGAAACATCAAGACTGGTTACTTCCCCGTCCTCTTGCAACCTCCCCTCCTCCCTCCTTGAACCCAGGGGATCTTGCCTATTATACTCCACCAACCACATCTGAACCCTTATCTCCTAAATGGCTGGGACCATACCCAGTAATCCTTAGTACCCCCACCGCAGCTAAACTCATCCTGCCTTCTAACGAGACCACTCCTTGGATCCATATTTCCAGGTTAAAACCCTGCCCAGCTGACCAAGGAGACTCACCTCCTACTCCTCTGGATCCTGACCCTATAAATACGGGCAAGCCGAACATCTACACCAGTTCCGTGGATCCCTCTAATCCTTTGAAACTCCGTCTCTCGCGCCTCTCACCCTTTTAGGAGGAATGATAACTTCCTACCTTTCTGCTTTTTTCCCCTTCTTTTCCCTGACCCTAGCTGGATTTGGTCCACCTGTCCCTCCCTCTATTAGGTCCACTTATTGGAGTTCTTTGCATCATTTTCTTCCTCCCCTGTCTCATAAGGTTTGTTAGAGACCAAGTACAAAACATTTCTAACCAAGCCTTTAACCAGCTTCTCCTCAGGAACTATCAACTGCTACCTACTGGGAACAACGCCTGGTGACGTCCTGCTATGATGGACTTCCCCCAACTTCTTCCAAGGCTAATATCCTTTCTACGGACCTTGGACACTGATGCATGGCTCCTCCACCCGACTAATGACTACAATGAATTCCTAGACCAAATTGAGGACTTATGGCTCCAAGGGAGTTTTATGGACTTTACGGGGGACAAAGTAATATATTACTCTGATCTGACATGGCTTATTATGCAATATAATAGCCAACGCTTTGTTCTCCCCTCACAACCAACCCCCCTGCCCCGGGCCCCTTGACGACGCCCCTGATCAGCAGGAAGCAGCCAGATTGAAAATCAACGTCCCGAATTCCCATAAACCAAAGAGGGGGGAATGTAAGGTTCCATATGCAGTTCGATCCACACCAAAGATGGCCCCTGAGCGGCTTCTTCTTCCCATAAGTCTCGGCTTCCCGCCACCTATTTTCCCGCCGGCGGCAAGTCGGACCAATCAGAAACCCACACGTCACTTTCTCCCTTAACCCGGAAGCCCCAAGAGTATATATGTAAGCCTCATCTTGTAATAAAGCGGACTTCTCCGGTGACTTGCCAACCGTCTCCATCTTTACCGCCTCCATGGAGTTCTGGAACAGTCCTGCGCCCCGCACCATCGTGCCCATGGCTGACTTATCCACTGGCAGGGTCTTGACTGTGAAGATGGTGACTCGATGCACTGGCAACAGCAAGCCTGCCTCACCCGGCCTCCTGTACTCCGTGCATGCTGGAATCCTGCTGCTGGGAAAGCAGGCAGACCTCAGGAGTGGCAAGGAGTTCCTGCGTCAGAGGCGGCACAGAATAGCTGATTATCCCCATCTGGCTTCCCGACCTCTGCTGGAGGACGCTTGGCCTGACAGGAATCCCCAGGGCCGTCCTGTGCACCCCAGGCTGTTAGCAGCACCCCTGGCCTCCACACACCAGATGCTAACAGCACTGCTGTGGCTCTGTCCAGTCCTGATGTCTCTGCAGACATGCCAGATGTGCCCTGGAGAGGCAACATCATCCCTGCCCGAGAACCCCTGGGTCAGACAGAATAAGACGGGCTCATTACCTTCGGACCTCTGTGCCTGGCCTCGATGGGAACAGGGAACAGATGAATTGCAGGTCCAAGAGGGCTACCTGCAGAGGGATGCTGTGCCAGGTGTGATGCTCTCTGTGTGGGCCCAGTACCGCTCCATCTGGGCACCGAGAGGCTGGTCACAGTATGAGCTGATAGTTCTCGAGCTTCGTCAAGCTGCTCCACAGGGGGAAACAGGCCCTCTCTCTCTAGCAGGCTTTCTTTGTCCCATCCTAGAATCTTCCCATTTCCCCTCATTTCCAGTCTCACATGTTCAGTATGCTGTCATGTAACATGGAAGTACACGCCAACTCCAGAGTCCTCCCCCAAAGTGTCCCTGATGCTGACGTCCTGGCTCTAACCAAGACTTCTGGAGCAAAAGTGTCCACCTTGCTCTACGAGAGGGAAATGCATTCCTTCTAAATGGGAGAATGTCCTCTCTAGTCTCCTGCTCTGTTCCTAGCGGGGGAATTGTGCCCAGAAAATACACCGAGATGTCCCACCTATCTTCTTTCCTCTCATTCTCGTATCTTCCTTCCTGGAAAAGTCAAGAGGAGTAAAAAGAGCAGTTCATTCCTTCTGGCCTGCAGAGGGCAGCATTTAGCCTAGCCTGGCCCACTGGGCTGCCTTTCCATCCACTCAGAAAGGCAGCTGGCGCCCTGGAGCACTGTGGGAAAGCGCTGGTTCAGCACAAAGGCATCTGCCTGTGGATGGCTCCTTCTGCCCAAGGGCTGGTGGGGTGTAATGGCAGGCACCCCTGAATTCCAGGCTCCCTGCTCAGCCAGCTCTGTTGGTTCTTCTTCGAAGTTATTTAATTTTTACACTTTTGTGCTTTAATGCTCAAGAGAGAAGTAGTTTCGAGTGCTCTCATTCTGTGAAAAGACCTGGGTGAGGAAGCTTTGTTGGTCAACCCCAAGCGTCAGCAGCCCAGGAGCAGCCATTTAAAGCTGAGAGATTTTTTTTTTTTTTGTATTTTTTTAAAATTATTTTTATTTGGCTTTTAATTTTTTACAGACTGCATTTTGATTCGTTGTACACAAATGGGGTACATAATTTCGTTTCTATGGTTGTGCACAATGCAGATTCATACCATCTGTGTAATCATACATGTACACAGGGCAATGATGAAAGCTGAGAGAGTTTATGGTCTTATTCACCACTGGGAGCTCATTGGCAGAGGGAGCTGGTCACACCTCAGTGAAACTTCACAGCCCCTGAGGTTTTGGTGGAGGGATTTCCTGAATGGCTTCTCCGCAGGAGCACAGAGAGAAAGGACTGCTTCCTATCTCTAAGGAGGCATCGGCTCTCCCTGGTGTCCCTTACCCAGGGGGCTAGGCAGGACTTTGCTTACCAACCTGGTTCATCTTGGAGACTCGTAACTTCACTAATGCTGAATGGGTTCCACTGTTCTTCACTCCCACATCATGTCTATTCTGGGATAACTACTGAGAGATTGATTACTAAGGGCACCGTTGCCTCTCAGTAGGACTTGGTTAACAGCCAGGAGGCACATATGACACGTACCATAGTCCCGATGGACCATGACATCAGGAACAGGGATTTCTGATCTTTTTAAGAAATCTGGTCTTTTAAACCTTTGAACCAAAGAAAGAAAATGGGAGCATTGAAATTTCTAATTTGTGATTAATTTTAAAGCTGTAAAAAGGAGAGTTGGCACTCAACAAATTGATGACAGAGGAAGGGGATAATCATCTTCAGGGGTGAGAAGGGAGTGGACAGCAGGAGCAGAGCAGGTCTTTCAGGCTGGACAGAGGACAAACCAACAGAGCTCCTCTGGAGGGGGTTGGGTAATAGCTACAAAAGCCTAGGAATTTTGTATTCTTGGACCTGATGTTCACAGCTCCAGGTGATATCCCGAGGAATTACCTGTGGGCCAGCTCATTCATTAAGCCACAAGTATGTGTACAATGGTGGTCTCGATAATAAAGGAATATGAAAAAACTAAACAGAGCAGTATGACTTATTGTGATATCAAGTCATACAGAAGTTCTTCCATTTATTATGTCAAACCAAAAAGGTTTAGAACGAATGTGTGCAGCCACAGCGATCAAAAATGCAAAAATCTAGACACATGGCCAATGAAGTAGGACTGGGAGTCCAGAAGCAACCCCGTATGTTTGTGGTTAACTGATTTTCAAAAGGGTGCCAACGCCACTGGATGTGGAATTAGTAATCTTGCCAATACGTGGTGCTGGGACAGCAGCATCCATGCGTAGAAGAATGAAGTAGGGCCCTACCTCACAGCCTGTGCAAAACTAATGCAAAACGGATGAGCAACCTGAACGCCAAAGCTAAAGCCATAAAGCCATTAAAGGAAAGCACGGGGCGAATCTCCAGAACCTTGGACTTGGCAGTGGATTCTCAGACACGTACCAGAAGTAAGAGCCAAAGAAAAAAATAGGCCAGTCTTCTCCAAAATTAAAACATCGAAGGACATCTTGAATGAGGGCAAAGGCAATGTGCAGAGTGGAAGGCGATATTCGTATGTCACCTGTCTGAGGAGAACCTAGTGTCCAGAACACATAAAAACACTTCAAACTCAACAGCAGAGGACAGATAAACTAAAAGATGGGCATTACTCTAAATAAGACATACGGATGTCCATAAAAGCACATGAAGAGGTGTTCAGCATCCTTGTTCATCAGGGAATGCAAATCGAGATCACAATGAGATGCCTAGGTAGTGTTAAAATTAATTTCATAAAGGAAAATAACAAGTGTTGGGGAAGATGTGGAGACGCTGGAACACTTGCACACCAATGACTGGAAGAAAATCTGATTCAGCCCCTGTTGAGATCAGCTTGGCAGCTCCTCCAAAAGCTGCAGCTGGAATAACCATATAACCTGGCAATTACCCTTCTAGGTAAATACTCAAAGGAATTGAAAACAAGTACTCAACAAGTCCATGGTCAAAGCCAAGAGTACATGAGCAATAGCCAGAAGATGGAGACAGCCCAAATGCCCATCAACAGATGGACAGAGAGACGGTGGAAGATGCACACGATGCTGTGTCACGAAACTGCAGAATGGAATGAAGCTCCAGCCCAGGACACAGCATCGCTGAGCCTAGGAAAGGTTATCCAGTGAGGGAAGACTGACGCCAAGGGTCACGTGATGCTGACGACTGCACTCTCGCGGACGAGTCGGGCTGGGTGGATCCCTGGAGACAGAGCCCAGGCCGCAGCTGCAGAAGCCTGGGGGATGGACGGTAAGGAACCGCTTGATGGCGAAGGGACTTATTGGGACTGAATGATGGAAGTGCTTTGGAAGGAGATGGAGGTGGCAGCAGCCTGGAGTGTATAAATGCCATGGAACATTCACCTTAAAACCATCAAGTTTACTATGCGAGTGTCACCTCAAACATGTTTTGAAGCGCCTACGTGAGACCCCATTTTCGTTGAACACATGTGGACACCCCACAGAGAAGGCTGAAGAGTGTCTGCATGTGACGTGCTGATGGCGGTTCTGTCTAGGAGGTAGGACCAAATCTGGGGAGCAGAAAGGCAGAGCCCAGTGCTGCAGCCTGGTCCATACTGGCCTGGTTACTTTCCAGTTGTGCAGCCCTGGGCAAGTTCTTTGACCTCTCTGTTCCACAGAACTAATGAGAGGACAAAATGAGATAATGTGTGGGAAACCCTCAAGGCCAGACTCAGCACTTATCAGCAATGGCTAGCTTTAATTTTAATTTTAAGTTTTCTTGGTTTGTTTGTGTTTTCTACATTTTTGACAATGAGAAAAGTCTTCATTAAGAATCTGGCAGAGGGGTGACAAGAGAGGGCCAGACTCAGACATCCTCTGGATTGGGCTCTTAGCTCTGCAAAACCCAGACACTGAGATTCCAAAGGCTTTGAGTTACTGTGGGAAGAGGAAGAGAACCACAAAGCAGATTTCACTGACGCTGCGTACAAACTTTTAATATCAGTGTGCGACGTTTAGTCTGGACAATGGATGTCCACTGGAGACTTCCCAATGCGGTCTTCCTGCCAGGAAGGCTCCAGCCCTCCCCACTCCCTGCCTGCTCCCCACCCCTCAGCTTCACGCTGGGGCTTGGAGACTCCTGAATCAGGACTGGGCAGCTTCTCCTGTCCCCTCCTGCTGTTGTGTCATATCAAGTGAGTGCACAAGGGTCGTCCAGTGAGTGTCCCTCCTGATGGAGCAGAACTCCGTGGGCCAAGCATGATGGATATTCTGCTCCCTGTGCTTCTCCTGTATCTGGTAGAGTCTAGGGCAGAGGGGAATGTGGTGTGTATTCTCTGAATGAATCAGAATGATCAAACAGAGGTAGTTCCATTGATCCTACTGGACCATCCTTTGCAGGAGAACAGTCCTGTGGGAAGGAAGGGAGAGAGGGAGGGAGGGAGGGAGGGAGGGAGGAAGGAAGGAAGGAAGGAAGGGCGGGCCTATGCTGTGGGAGGGTCTAGCTGTGGCCCGGGGGCCGCAAGCTCCTTTCCTGGGCCCCATACACCTGGTCTGGTTCTTCTCCATCTTGGCCACGCCTTCATCGCCACACCTGGCTCCAGGTTCTCTGGATGCTGGGGGCAGCCCAGCACAGGGCCACACAGGATCTCGTACACATGAACGCCAGGAGCAGGTGGTAGGTTCTATTCTGTACTCCAGATAGGTGCGTTTTATACCTATTCAAGGTCAGCCACAATGACAGGTGGAGCTAGGCCTCAGGGAACATTTGGTCCATTCTGTACGTGACAACAGAGCGCCACAGACGGTGATTCATAAGAAGACAGCACTTTCTCTCTTCTGGACTTGGGCTTCAAGACCAAGGCACCTGCACCCAGTGACAGCTTTCTTACAGCTTCTTCACGTGGTGGGAAGCAGGAAGGGGAGAGAGGAGGGAGGAGAAGGAAAGGGAGAGGCCTCACCTGCCCTTTTACACCGAAACCATGCCCCCATGGCAGCATTAATCCATCCACAAGGGCAGAATTCTCTCGGCCTGGTCCCTCTCAGAGGCCCCACACTTAACCCTGAGCCCATGGCAGATAAACTCCAACCTGAGTTTTGGAGGGACAAACATCTTCAGCCACAGCAGCGAGGTCTGCAGTACCGATCTTCAGCATGCCAGTCACGGCTGCAGATACAAGGCCACACTTAGCTGTCCAAAGTCGTGCAGTCTCAAGGTCTCTGGTGATGCCAGAGGACTGAACCACAGCCTGGAGTCCAGAATTCATAGACTTCCCAGGTGATTTTCGTGACAGACAAGCCTAGAAAATGGTTGTTTGAATGAACAAGGTGACTAGCCAGACACTTAGAACCTCAGAGGTCGCTGCACACCGGCCTCCTGCCCTGGGTCTGGAGGCCGTTGCCAAGTCTTCCAGCCTCTAGCTTGGTTTGCACAACTTCTTCCCTTCCTGTGGCCGCTGGGACTAGGCATGGTGTGTGGCAGAGTCTCTGCTGGATTCTGCCACGTCCCATGGATGTGGGGAGAGCTGCAAGCGCAAGGTGTCATTTCCCGTATTTGCTCCCAGGTGAGGGAATGGCCTCAGAAAAGTATGTGCTCTTATGGCACCACTGACCCAAGTCAGGCTGTGGAGAGCACGCAAGACTCCACCCAGGGCTTGCTGACTCCATGCCAGCGTCTTCTACTTGCCCGAGATCTCTCTTCAGGTCTCACTCTCTCATGCAAGGAGAAACACGGAAGGCCCGCGAGAAGCAGGCCAAGAAGTCTTTTGTGACTTACCTCTTGACATGCACAAATGTTGTGGAGCGCTCAGAAAGGAAGGACTCAGCTCTGCCCCAGAGGAGGTATCCCAAAGCCATTGGTTTAAGGTCGCCAGAACGGCAGAGTTGAACCCCCATTCAGCAAACAGCTGGCAATTCTGCAGTGAGTGAGGGCGCCGGGACCATCTGTTACTGTTTTCTGACGTGGCTGCAGTGGACCGCGGCAGGGAGGGATGTTCTGGTACAGCAGGAGATGGGATTTCTTTGCATGCCGGGAGGCTGCCAAGACTCCTTATCTGGTCTGGTTCCCTGTCTGGGAACGTGCCGGCAGCCGAGCGCTGCTTTCTGACCATCTGTGTTTTCATTGGCATGTGCTTGTTTGGTTGGTCTTAGTTCAGTGAGACTGCGCTCTGGCTACATGGCTCTGTCTGTCAGTCTCCGGGGGGCTGATGGGTACGCGGAGGAGACCCCTGGTTCTGGGATGCTCTCTCTTTGGAAGGCATGAAGCACTCCAGCAGGTTCCCACGTGAAAGGCAGGTGGCCTCAGCCTGCCTACCAAGCGTGGGCCCTGTTTGGCTCACCTGTGGGAAGAAACCTCCCCAAAGACAGGGGCACAGGCAAGGGGTGTGCTGGAGCTCTTGTGCACCCACTTTCCCCCTTCCATACTCTGTTGTTCGGAAGTACATCTCAGAGTCTACCCCTATTCAGAAAACGGGGTGCTGTGGGGTGAGCCTGTTGGCTGAGGGACAGTGCAGACAGAGAGCACGCTGGGAACAAAACTGAGGATGTTCTTTTTAAATTGTACTGACCCCTGAGGCCCTTGGCACTGTGGACCCCTCCTCTTCCTTAATCTCCCTTTGTCTCCCAGACCCTGCCCTGGGCTGCCCATGACTTGACTGTGCTGCTCCCAACACTCTCCCTGGTCCTGAATTCACATCACTTCCTGAACCGTGGAGACGTGTAGCGTCCCTGTGGATGGTCTGTCCTGGCTCCTCTTCGTCATGAAGTCCTTCTGCCTAGTGCTGAGAAGATGATATTTCCCCCCCAAGGACCCTCCAAGAAACCTCCCACTTTGGTACTTTAACTTTTAAAGCACATTTTGTTGGTGCATTATACTTACACGTAATAGTGGGCTTCAGGGTGCATATTCATACAGCGCGCAGTTTGATTGATTCCCTTCCCCAGTACCTTCCTTTTCCCTACCATCCTCCCTCCCACGTCAGCTTGTTCTACTCTACTGATCTCCCTTCGGTTATTATTATTTCAGTTAATGCATTGTAATTATGTAAGCAGGGCGTGGCACAATGTGGCAGGTTTCGTTCCCGGCTACTTTCCCGTGGTACTATGGTACTCCCTCCTCCCTCTCTCTCAATCATCTTCTTCCACTTTCTCTTCGATTTTCGTGAGATCCCACTTTGATTTACATATTTTTCTCTCTCCCTTGCTTCTTCATAAGAACAATGACGTTTGACCCTTGACTTTCGAGTCTGGCTTATTTCATTCAACATGATGTCCCATCCTTTTACCAGCCACTGACATAATTTCATTCTTTTTTATGGCTAAGTAAAACTCCATTGTGAACACATGCCCACATTTTCTTCATCCACTCATTTGGTGATGGGCACCTAGACTGGTTCCATTACTTGGCTATTGTGAATTGTGCTGCTATAAACATGGCTATGCATATATCACTGTAGTGCACTGATTTTAGTTATTTGGATAATACCGAGGGCGGAAGAGCTGCCCTGTCATGCAGAGGCCCTGTTCTTAGTCTTTTGATGAATCTCTAGACTGCTTTTCAGAAAGGTTGTATTCCTTTGCAGTTCTACCAACAGTATCCAAGTGTGTCTTCCCCCCACACCCTCGCCAGCATCTGTTATTATTTGTATTCCTGATGACTGCCCTTCCAACTGATCTGAGATGAAACCTCAGTGTAGTGCTAATTTGCATTTCCCTCATTGTTAAGGATTTTGAACATTTTTTTAAAGGTATTCATTGGTCATTTGCATTTCTTCTTTTGGGAAATGTCTATTTCTTTTGTCCATTTATTGATTCTTTTTTGGTTGAGTTTTTTGTTCTGTATGTGCTCCTTGACATGAAACTAGCTGCACGGACTTTCCTCCCACTCTGTAGGCTCTTTCTTCATACTTTTAGTCGTTTGCTGTACAGAAGCTCTTTGATTTGACGCCACCACCTACTGACTCCTGGTTTCATTCGTGAGCTCTAGGGATCTTGCTCCAAGACCTGGGAGTGTTGGCCCTACGGCTCTCCTGGCAGCTGCAGTATTACAGTCTGATTCCTAAGTCTTGATCCACTTTGATCTGACTTCTGTGCAGGGTGGGGGATAGCTAGTTCCAATCTTCTACATACACATCCTGTTTTCCCAGGAATGTTTGTTTAAAAAGCTGTCTTTTCCCCATTGTATGTTTTTAGCGCCTGTGTCTGGGATCAGATGACTGCACTTAGTCTTCACACTCATATTTTTGTACATCGAATGATTTTTCAGGTTTCATTTTAATTTTTCTTCTTTTCTTGCTTCACAAATTAGTTCACTAGCAAGTCTTACAGATTTATGGCATCTAGAAGCATTTTTCTAACCTCACTGTGAAATGACTAGGAAATGGTCTTTGGGGTCAGGCAGACCGCACACAAATTCTGTGGGCCATGTGTGTTCTCTGGTGAGGCTCCTGGCCCTGGTGTCTCTGACCTGGGGACATGGAAGGTCCCTTCTGGGGTTGGATGAGGAGGAATAAATGGCTCCATTAGGGCCTGGCTTGAGTTTCACCTCCCAGTCGCCTGCCCCCTCCCCCTGCAGGGGCAGTCGTCTTCCTGCAGGCTGCCACCTCTCACCAGCCCGGCTGCAGGAGCTCGAGATCCTCCCCATGGTGATGGGGTCCTGGGAGGAACTCTGGAAGCAGAGCAAGGCTGTTTGGGCAGGGAGTTCTGGGACCCCAAGTCTCTGCAGAATTTTCTAGAAGCTGTGTGCACTGGATCCAGAAGGTCCACCACCTTGGCCCCCAGTCTTCACTGTGGACGTCTCCTGTGGCCAGAGGACAGCCAGAGGGGGCTGTGCAAGCAGGGCCTGGGCCAAGCCTGGCTGAGGCCAATGGGCACCAGGAGGAAAATGCCAGGAACCTGGAGATCACAGGAGCCATCAAGTTGGAGCCTCGGTGCTCCCTCCTCAGACGCCCCGGCCCACATCTCACTAGGGAGGGAGAGCTAGGACCCAGCGTCCCCACCAGGCAGCTGCTTCATGGAAGTCATGACTTTCGACTCACCTGCTGAGAAGCTACCTGAGGCACCAGAGGCAGCAGCCACCAGAGTCCCACACTGTGACCCTATCCAGTGTCCAACCAGCACTGTCCAGCATTGTCCCACTCCCACCAAAGCACCTACAGCTCCAGCTCGGCGGAGCCCACAGGGCTGGCTGCCATATCCAGGGATGCTTTCCCAGCATCAGAGGGAGCTGACTCCCCAGGAGCCCCAGGGAACAAGGCGGAGCCTCTTTTCAGGGCAGAGCTGCCCTCCCACAGCCTTGGCTGCCATGGTGCCAATGCAGCGTGATAGAGAGATCTGCTAGCCACTTACTAGGTCCTTACTTTAAAGTGAGAATCCTGCACGTCCATGACAAGGGGAGGCAGAATGGCTAGGAGCATGGAGTCCCAGGGCTGATGCCAAATGCCTCACGCCAATCACTGAGGAGCCGGGGAAGTCAGCAAGCCCTCTGGAGCCTCGAACTCCCCATCTACAACTTGGGGAAGCCAAGAATATCATCTGAGGATGTGGTGGTGAGCCTTGGTTCAGGGCTGGGTGCAGCGTGTGGGGCAGCTCTTCCTGGTGGCTGGTCAGGGGGGCAAAGACCTCTGTGAGCCTCAGTTGCGCATTGTTCAAGGGAGAATATGCATGGTTTTGTTCTCCAAAGGTCGTGGGGAAGATTCAAGGAGTTTGTACATATAGAATGCATAGGATTATTCTGCTTGTGTTTGGCCAGTTTCCAGTCTGGAGAGGAGATTGAGGAGAAACCCAGGGTGGGCAAAGAAAGCTCAGCAACAGAGCAACTGTTGTTTTTTAGACATGAGGTATCACCCACAACCTTATGTATGAGTTAATGCAGGAATGTTCAGAGTAAAGAGATCTGATTGTCAGGTGTAACCTAATCACAGGACTAACCCCCGATATGGATTTACCCGGTGGTGACTGCAGGCAGGTGGAGGGTGGCTGGAGGAGGTGCATCCCTGGGGGCACGCCTCTGGGGTCTGCATTTTGATCCTGGGGAGTGGAGCTCCCTCTGCTTCCCAATTGCTATGTCCTGAGCAGCCTTTCTCCATCACGCCCTTCTGCCCCGATGTTCTGCCTCATCTTGGGCCAAGAGCCATGGAGTCAGCCGACTATGGACTCAACTTCTGAAACTGTGGGCCAAAATACACTTTTTCTCTTCTACATTGTGCTTGCCAGGTCTTTTGGTCACAGTGACAAAAGGACTGAGTAAAATGGCTGAGCTTCTGAAAGCCCCAGGGCTGTAGGGTACCTCACCGCTGAGTGTCTCCTTGAGCCCCTGTGCACGTGGCCCAGCACAATACTGGCTGCCGCTGTGCACATGGAACAGCCACCCAGTGATCTTCTACAGCAGAGTCCAGACCTCAGGCAGGCCTTCTCCTGGTTTTCCTGGCTGCTTTCCGGGAATGCCTTCCCTTAGCCGCCTCCTCTGTCTCCATTTCATCCTCTTCCCAACTCACACCATGTTCTTCTCCTCCATCGTGACTCCTCAGGTGTCCGCCTCGGGAGCCCAAGTCACGACAGCATTTCAGGAGTCTGGCATCTTGAGCACCCTTGGGAGGCCTTAGCCATTTGGCTTGACAGACAGTGGCATGTTGGGTGTGAAGCGGGGCGGACAGTTTCCACCTGTCTTAAGAGCACTCACTCATCAACGTTAACTAATGGCAGAGGACGCCGGCGGGAAGTGGGAAGGGCAGCGTGCGCTCGGCACTACAGAGTCCCTGCTAAGGTGAGAGGCTCCTGGGTCCTCGGAAACTGACACGGGCCAGGGACTGTGCTAGACTCTCTGTGACTGCCTCAGAGGTAGGAAGCTGGGGTGCTGGTGGGAATGCCAGGCTCTCCTGTCCCCAAGGGGAGCGTCCAGATGACTGCAGCACACTGACCACTCTCCTGCAATAGATTCTGAAAGAATGGACATTTTTTTAAGCTGTCTGTTTTATCTCAACTCCCTAAGGTTTCCCTCCCAGTAATGGGAACAAAGCCCTTAAAGCTGTTCCAGGAAACAGCCCCAAACAGAGAGTAAAAGAGTAAATTGAGCCTGATAGCCAGATAGTGCTCAAACAGTAGGATTACCAGAAACTATTGACCAGAATCTACACCTGTTGTAAAACATTGTGAAACATGTTGTCAGCAAACCCAGACCCCCTTTGAAATTTCCTGGCAGCTTTGTCCCCCTTTTCCCCCTTTCATGTGTGACCCCTCCTGATGTGTGGTTTCTGCCTTTATAAACCTACAAGATTTTCTGCCAGGGACTCGACTCCTCGAGTTGGGTCCCAGGGCGCTGGAATAAACACTTCTTGCGGTTTGCATCAAGTGACGCCTCCTGCGGTTGATTGGGGTTGCCGTCCATCCATGGGACAGAGTTGGGGTTTCCTTTTTGGGGGCCTTACAATTCCTTCTAAGCCTCTGCATTTCTTGCCCAAATGTGCTTCAGTTCAGTTTAGCTATATATAAAATTGCTTCCCCAGCTGGAATTTTGAATGGTGATTCATTTTGGTGGAAGTGCTTATAATTAAAAGCAGCCACAACAAAAATGAGGCATTGGAACACATGAGCCCTGGACAGTTCTGGAGCCCAGGAGGCCCTGTGGCGATGACAGCAGATGTGAGAGCAAATTAAATTTACAGCTCGCTTGTTCCCCTTTCCAGGGGCGAGCTCCCCAGATGGGTCCGTTGATGCAAGTGATTATAAAGTGTGGAATGCCTTTCTTGGAAATGATTATGCATATTTAAAAGTCATTAGAATGTTGAGAAGACATAGGTGTGAATACCAGGAAGAAGAGACGCCGCTGAGGGCTAGGCGGCTGAATTCAGACTCCTCCCCCTGGAAGGACAGAGGAGTGACTTACGTGCAGATGGTGCAGAACAAGGTCTCCTCAAGGTGAGGGTGTCAGAGCAGCACCACAGTGACACTGGCTCCAAGGCGAGAGGAAGAGGAAGCTCATTTCCAAGCCTCGAAGCTCAGGCTGCTCTTCCAGCTGAGAGTGGTAAAGATGGCGTGCAAGAAGCCCCGTCTGGCTGGGGAACAGGGGTGTGAGACCAGCCCCAAGTTTCCCCTGCCTTTCTCCAAGCTTAGTGAACAGCAGCTGGATGCCCAGTGTGGGCTCGATGCCAGCTCCTTGGGGCAGCCACACCGTCATCTGCACGTTGCACAAGTTCATTTCTAACCTTTCCTGTGCATTTAAAGATAACATAGGTTTGAAATGTTTTCATTGCCTAGTGTGGTACTGGGGACATTGCCAGTGTGGTGGGTCCCTGGTGGAGCCATTTCCTGACACAACGCCAGAGGACTGAGGGTTAGGGACCAGGAAGGTGCAGGGCAAACTCATGAGCACCTGCTTCACAGCCCGCGCTGACTCCTGGGGCCTACAGGGCCCCCTGGTGGTGGTGCTGCCTGCAGGGGACATCTCCCCAGGGAGCAACAGCTCAGCGCTATCCCTCTGCCTCCCTCCCACTCTGCTCTCACTCTCCTGTTCTCTCAGCCTGGCTCTCGGTTCCTCTGCTTCGTAGGGAACGTGGTCCTGAGGGGTTTGTTGCTGGCAAACTGCTCCCACAGTACGTGAACCAAGCGGGGTTGGCAGTGGTGTCGTGGAGACAGTCGGGTCAAAGGACTGGCTGGGGATCTGAATCCCACAACTGGTCTGCCAGGTGGGCAAAACCTCGTTGTTGCTCTTGTCCCCGGGTGGGCAGAGTGCCAGAGCCCGCTCCTCAGGGTCACGTGACTCCACGGTAGGCCCAGCAGAGGCCTCACTCTAGGGAGTCCTATTCTCAGCAGAGTGGCGCATGCCCTGCATCTCCAGGAATCCTCCTGCTGCACACAAGATGGCAAAAGCAGCCAGGAATGGGCATCTCCTGCAGGGCTACACACTGGCTCATGGGCAGCGATCTGTTCCAGGCCGCTCCTGGCTGCGGTTGGATGCTGGCGGCCCTCAGCAAGGCTCGGCGTGAGAAACCGGACCTGTCTTCATCCTCACAAGGCCTCCCGTGGCATGCTGCTGTCTCCAAATCGTCCCTTTTTAAGGACACCACTCGTATCCCAGAGGCCGAAGGTCCCGTTTGAAGCACTGGGGTGGGGCACGCCCATGTGAACTTCAGGGGAACACAGTGCAATCTAAGATGAGCCAACATTGGCTGGCTTCTTAGTTTCTGTGTTTCCTACACAAGAAAACAGGACTGTAGTGGTGGCAAAGAGCTGTGACCTCCGGCTCACGTCCATGGGGTAAGGATGAGGTACACCTCAGCGGAGCTGGGAGGGAAGGACTTCCCTTTGCAAGGAGTTGATTGAAGGATCCAGGGACCTTGTGGTTGTGCTCCAACTGAGCAGAAAATTACTCCAAAAATGGAGACAGACGTTAGCACCTCATTCATTGAGACTAATGAAAAGGAGGCCAGTCTTCGGAAGCTGGTATCTCTGTACAGAGTTCCTTGAGAGGTGCACATGGGTTTTCTCAGCCTGGACTCAGTTTGCCCCAGGTGTCAGAGGCCCAAGGTGGTTGGAAGGGGTCGGGGTATGTGGGAAGGAACGGTTCTGTCAATGGCAAATAATTGGAACTCATTGGGGAAAAGAGATTTTCAGTTACTTTGGTTTCTTTTCAGTAACTCGGTAATTTTTTCCCCACAGAAAGCGGAAAATGTCCAAATCCCTGACTTACGAGCTGTTCCTGTAATGAGATTTGATTACATTTTTCAGTGAGGTATAGAAGGACAAGATAGAGAGTCAGGGTGAGATTGTGCCTTGCAAGGAGCGACTGGAAGGTACTACTATGCTGTTCACAGTCATCCCAAGAAGCACCTGCACCTTCCCTGTGGCTTGACTGTGAGCTCCCCATGAACTGTCCCCCCTGAGCCTCAGGCCCATATTCACATGGCCTCACAAACTTTAGCTACTATCACTTTCACGTGGAAACTGCAGTGTGACTTATTTCTTTTCCCTAAAGCTTTCAAAAGGTATCACGTCCTTCTGATTTAGACTCTATAAGCTTTCATTAAGCACCTACCGTGGGCTGGGCAACATTCTCTTGTCCCGAGGATGCGGGCATGAATGCCGTGCGGGTGAATGTCACTTTATTGGGAAATGTGCAACAGGGGACTCCCTAGAAAGGTGGGAGAAAGGAGCGAGGAGAGAGGAGGAAACGGAGTTTGGAGGTCTCAGGAAGGGCTGCCAGGCTGGGCAATCCCCAGCTGGGTTTTGAAGGGAAACTGGAGGGAGAACATCTGGGAACTCACTGGGAGGATCCAGAGCAGACAAGAGGGAGTGCTCCAGATGGTGGGTGCTCTGGTGCTCCTTAGCTCAGTCCTTGAGAATGTTCCAGATGGAATAAGACATACTGGATCCCCCTGTACCACCTAGGGTGAGAAGCAGGAAGTAAGACCACAAGAGTCGACCCAGAGAGAGCTGTTTGACTTACCTCCTCTCCTTGACAAGGGGACAGGTTTGCTTCTCTTTGGAAAGGTCACCCCTTGTCAACCCTGAATATTACTACTAATCTTCTCGTAAGCTGCCCCTGAGACTTTGGGTCCCAGCATCCTGAGACACTTCCTCCTCACTGCGCACCTCTCCGTGGGGGAGGGAGCAGGTGCTTTTTGCTTGTGGAAAGGCAAGGGTGCAGTGCCCTGAGAAAGGGGCCCCCGGGGCCCTCCTTGGCATGTGTGGCCGTTGCTAGCAGAGCTCCCTCTCCGCGCCTGGTGCGCAGGAGGCCCAAGACTGCATATGCACTCCTCCCGGCTCTGCACCCATGAGGGTGACTTTTCAAGCATCTCGGGGAGCAGATCGACTGCCAAGGTAATAAAGGCAACTGCATTTAATAATTTTCCTAATTAATGTATTTATTATAGTTCCTCGCGGCTTTTTGGGGAGAGCATGATGAGCAAAGGAAGCGAGAGTGGCAGGTAGGCACATTTTCACCGGGGGTCAATTAGCCTGGCGTTGTCTGGGCGGGGCCTGCGTCCTGGAGGCGAAGGGGAGGCCCTGCAGAACAGCCGTGCCGCCTGGGGCAAGGTCGCCTAAGCCGCCTTGGAGAGCATGCTAGCACCGGGGTCATTTAGTTCAGAGCAGAGCACTTGTGCTCAGAAGCTTCTAGAGAGCAGGGGCGGTGCTGAAGAGGATGTGCAGTGGAAAGGTGCGTCTCGCTGGAGCTCGAATGAAAACAGACAAGGTCTGTCCGTTGGTCGATCCCGCTGCATCCCTTCCCTCCGCAGCTGCACCGGGCGAGCAGCGCTCCTCAGGCCTGGGCGTCGGTGACCCCACGTGAGGTCTCCTGACGTCAGCGCGGCCGGACAGGCGTCTACCCTGCAGTGGGCGCGAAGCCTGACGTGAGGGTACCCTGGCGCCTCCCGGGAAGTGTGCACGCAAAAGCCACCGCATCCACCCCGGCCCACGGGTCCACGGAGCTGAAAACCAGCCTGGAGCACAGTTGGAGAAGTGCACGTCAGCACTCGGGAAACAGACTGTCAGGCTCGGCAGTTGTGCTCACAGAAATGTCATCCTAGAGAAATAACTACCATATGAGCTCGCACTCAAATAAATATTTTATATTTTCGAACATAAAGATGTTCATCATTCTGTTTTAGTAGAAAATTGGACACGACCTAACATGCATAGTCCGTGTAACACTGGGCAGGTAGCCAGCTGCGCCTCGATTTCCCACCTGCAGACTCACGGTTGCTTTGAGTTTGAAGAGCATGTGCCTGTGATTGCCGGGAAGAATGCTGACCCGGCCGCTGTCCTCGGGTGGGATCTCGGCTGCTGCTGTGCTTGGTCACAGGCTGCGTGGCCTCGTGATAGAGACTGTGCTGGATTAGCTGGCACAGACCACTGCAGAATGGAAAGTGTTCACAACAAGTGGAAAGTGAATTGTTTGGCAGGTACCACGAGATTCTCTTTTTAGAGGAAGGTAGGTGTGCATGCATAGGATGTACTTCAATGTGTTTATATGTGTATAATGTAAATATTAGAAGACTAAACAGAATGTCAGCACAGTTGTCTTTGGATATGGGAATAAAAGTGATTTGAAATGTAGTCCTTGTGTTTGGCGGGATCTTCCACATTTTTCTACTGTGAAAACATTCATTTTTCACTTAGAAAAAAGTCTTTAAAATAATCTCTATTTAACTTCACTCTGTATGAGACTCTGAAATTGAGATTTGGTTGAAGCGGTCACTTCCTGTGAGTGATACTGTTTGGGCACTTGTGGATGAACCCATGTCCAGTGATACCCACACACTGAAGAGGGAGCATGGAGGGCTAGAGACAGCAGGCACCCAGAGGCGGGGGCGGGAGGTGGTCTCCATGTTCCCGGGGCTACAGTCCTTTCAAGCATGCTCAGTCCCAGGCCTGGGTGACTCTCAGATCTGAGTGGTGACCTGTCAGGGTCCTGCAGTCACAGAGGGCAGTGCACAAGGGCTCAGCCCGGATGAGGAGTGGAATGCAGTCCTGGACGGCACCATTGGTCTTCTGACCTCTGACAGCAGCTCCTGGAGGGAGTAGAGGTGAAGCAGTACAGAATGGCGGGAACAAAGGGAGGTCAGACACCTGGCAACACTTCCCAAACTGTTCACCAGGCACTGACCAGAGACTGGGAAAGGGTCCTATGGACAGATTTTTTTCCCTTAAAATTGAATCTTCAGTGTTTAAGATGCTTAAGTTTGTATCTTTATTGTTAAAAAAGTTGGAAGCCAGGAACTGTGGCTAATGCCAGCAACTCAGAAGGCTGAGGCAGAAGGATCCCAAGTTTGAGGCAATTTAACAAGATTGTCTCAAAAATAAAATTAGAAAGGAGCTGGAGTGATAGAGTGCTTATCTAGCACCTCAAGGCCCTGGGTTCAATCCCCAGGAAGTTAAAAAGACTGGATCCTGGAGTTTGGAAGTAGTAGTGGATTTTCTCTAGACTGACCACACAGTAGAGTCTTAAAATATGTCAGTCCCCTAACTTGTGAGGGTGGCAGAGTAGAATGAGGACCAGGAGATGGGATGCAAAGAGTCATTTTGCAAAATGCACTTCCCGGTGGGTTCCATCCTCATTGACTCCAGCTCTTAAATGAAGATAGTGAAGTAAGTATGAATTTTCCCTCCTTTTCACTTGTGCTGAATAGCCACACCTTGTGGAGGTGAACAGATACAGATACTAGCATAAGGAAGAGAATCCATGGGTTCTAGAAGGATCATTTAGAAAGACTTCTCTGCCTTCCATTGCTTCTGGGATGCTCTGGCAAACTTCCCTCTGAAAGATAGATCTGCAGGTGTTGACACCTGTCCTTTTCCATTAAACAGGTCCCCTTGGCTCCATAAGGGCCCTATCTGGCCAGGCTCAGGTACTCTTAATGCATGGAGGCTTTCCTTTTCTGGACTTTCTAAATCAGCAGACATTGACCATTGGTTTAAATATTTTAGTTTCCTTATTGTTGTCATGTATTTATTTTGACTGCAGCCTGTATGGAAGCGTCAGTGGTTTCCAGCCTCTCTTTGGCCTTGGTTCTGTGATGTAAGTGGGAGCCTCGGCCTCCTCTCAGCTCTCCCGGGGTTCAGTCCCCACGTGACATTTGAGAAGGCCATGCCCCTTTCTGACAGACCCGTCTCCTCCTCCGGTCTCCTCCTTGGTTTTCCTGCCCTGAACTCGGGTTCCCCTCCCTGTCTTGCCTCATCTTCTTCAGGCAGTTGTCCTCTCCTCGCCATGCTGAGGTCTCAGGGCTCCACGCCTGGGCCTGCTGCTGTTAGGAATCTCGCCTCACCCAGTGCCTTGCTCTCACTTCTGTGGGCCCGTCTTCAGACTTATTTCTGGTCCCTGTCCTTCTCAGCACCAGCAGCACACTTATCTTACCCCGTGATCACGTCTCCTGGACCCCACCAGTACTTGAGCCTCATCAGTGGAAACAGAACCCGTCCCCCAACCCATTCTTTTCTATCCCACTTTCCTTCTTTCTCCCCCAGTCTTGTCAGAGCCATTGAGAGTGGGACAGAGGACAGGTAGCTGATTGTCCAAGAAAGGGAAATGGGTAGATAGCACTTTCCCACCACCAGCTGCTAACAGGTTGCTCACAGCCTCTGGGGAATGGAAAGAATCACGTTTTCAACACAACCAATCACCCCCTGGATGGCTCTCTTCCTGCCTTTGGGTCACATCTGGTCACACAGGCACAAGAAGAAAAGAAAACTAAAATCTATAGAGGGGCAAGACACCCCCACTCCTGGGGGCACCAGCTCTGGACCCCTGCTCTCCAAGGGAGTCTCTCTCTCTCTCTCTCTCTCTCTCTCTCTCTCTCTCTTACTTCTATCCCTGAAATAAAACTTGTTTTCTTGCCTCAACATCTCTGGGGTGTTTGATCTTCAACATGGGGAGAACGGGGCCCAATCCTGCTATTCAAGGCTGGTCTCACCCCCATCCTTGAGTCCTCCCAGTCCTTAATGCTTGTCTTTCATGAATGCTTATCACGTGCAGACACCAAGCCGAGCACGGGGCCTTGTGCAACGTGGGCCTGCAAAGCGTGACATCACCACAGCTTCTTACTTATTCTATCATATTTCTGATGATGTTACCTCGTGACTAAAGTCTCCACTTTTCACGTTGGCCACTGTATTGCAGGTGCTGTCACACAGTGATGGCTCCTCTGCCCCTCCTCTCTTGCCTATTCTTTCCTCTCACTCCTCCACGAAGCAACCAGCTCCCCACACACGCCAAGTGGTTTCCCATGGCGGGGCTTTGTCTTACTTCTTTCTGCCTAGAAGCTCCTCCCACTCAAATTGCATGTCTGAGTCCTTCTTATTGGTCAACATACCTTAAAAGGCATTTCTAGAAACTACTCTTTGGTCATCTTCTGCACCAAGTTCTTGCGATAGGTAGGAGATAGACAAAAGCCCTAGGAACATGCCGTTGGGGGATGATATGTGATCTGGGTCTAAGTGCTGGACCTCTTCTGTTTCCTCCTGGAAAGAAATTTACCCTGAATCACCTTAGCTAAGGCCATTTCGGCCTGCCCTGGCTTCGGTCAGTAGGTCTTTACATTCTGGGACAACCTGGCATCCTTAGGGCTGTTCTACTGGGTGGAGGGATGTAAGACTCCTCCCTGCTGCGAAGAGCATAAGTTACCCTGAGGGGGCCACTCCTGTGACCTTCACACAGACCGGAGGTTCCAAGGGCCCAGGAAGAGAGGACAATTAGAAGCAAAGTCCACGGGTCACACAGTTGACACTGGTGGTGATGAGAATCAATCAGGGCCGAGTTCCGTTTCCCCAGATGTGAAGATGGGACACCAGAGAGATGCCGAGGCAGGCCTAGAAAGCAAGTGTTATTTAAAGGACAGGACAGAGACAGATTTCTCCTCCGAGAAGGGGCCCAGGGCTGGGTATCCGAGGAAGTGGGGGTGTCCTGCCCCTCTTATACATTTAGAATTCCTCGTGGCCCCTTACCCCCTTACCCTATCATCTTCTCTCCTCTTCCCATCCTGCCTATGTGGCCAGAAGATGGCTACAAGGTGAAGAAGGAGTGATCCCAGGGTAGACCAAGCTGCCCAGAGGGATGGACAGAAAGCGACCAGCCCAGGGAGCTTTCAATAGCAACTCCTGCAACTCCCTGCCAGGAGGAACGATCCCTGGGCAGGGTACCTTAGGGACAGTTTGGAGGAGGGGGGAGGGCTTTAGGGAGGTCAGCATTTGATTTCCTTTCCTTCCCACCCAGTCCCCATCTTCCCGATCAAACCCAATTATTCATCATCTACCCTGACTGTCTTTTTGCTCCCCCCGCCCAAGCCACAGGATGCTACAGCACTTGGGTCTCAGGCCTAGGAGTCAAGTATTTCCAGGTCCCCAAGGTCAGTCGCTGGATCTCGGGGAACAATAAAAATGCAGTGAAGCTTGAGGACATGCATTCTACTTCAAGAAGGTGCTTTGGTGAAGATAGTGTCCATGCTTGGACTGTGAATTAGAATCCTTCAACCACTGTCTCACTAGTGTCTAAAGTAAGCGAAAAGTCGAAAAAACTGGTATCAGTGTTTTCTCTTGTAGGTGACATCCCTCCACCGGCCTTTGCCTTTCTCTTTAGTACTCTGAGGCTATTCTTCGTCTCTGCTGTGATGGCGTCTGACAGGGCTCAGTGCCGATGGAGATGGAGACCTGGGCTCTCCCTTGGTTGGTGCCTAGTTCGACAAGAGAAACAGGAAGCTGCAGTTCCCACTCTTATCTGTTGCCCAGTGATGCCCTTAAGGGTACAATGTGGGTGCTGGGGGAGGCTTAATCATCATCTAAAAGATCTTGACATGGTGACTCAAGGAGTTTGGCGAAGCCCATGCTGAGGATCATTGCAAAGGTGGTCTGAACTGGCCCAGAGAGTCTGCAGCCAATATGGATTCCTAAAATCCACTGAAGTCCAGGTGAGCCACATAACTGAAGCTACTGGTTCAGCCACATGGCGGCAGGATTGATGCTCTGGTGAAGACACTGGCTGCGGCCAACACCACAGTGGAGGGCTCTTGCTTTGCTAGGTCTCATCCCTCTCACCTGCAAAATGGAACACTGACATCCGCCATCTGGTGGTTGTGGTATTTCACGCACAATAAAGTGGCAAATGGTCAGCAGTAGCCCTGGCGCCTGGCACTGAAGAAGGAAATGAAGAAATCATAAAAAAAGAAATTAGCACAGCTGTCAAGAGAGTAATGGGAGCTGTCATGTGAGTATCAGGCTGAGAAATAACCTGCTCAGCAAATGAGCACCACTGGTGGTCACTTGGCAGGGACTTTCCTATCCAAAACTGGGTTTTGTGCTGGATTTTTGTAATATATGTAGAAAGTGAGCTGAGGAAGACAGAGAGTGACAATAAGGACATCAGTCCAGCCCAAGCATGTGGAACAGATGCAGCGGTGCAAATGGAAACAGAACACAGGAGAACTCCAGAAGCCAACTGTTGAAAGAATGGGAGGGCGTTACTGGGGAGGGGGGACTCTTCCAATTAGGAGACCCAACAGGAGTGGAACATCGGGCTATTTGGAGGCAGAGTGAACTGGGAGGGATGCGAAGCTCCAGTTTCCACGTCTTGAGTGAGACAGTTGTGCTGTAGTGGGTGACCGGCCCAGCCTGGACACAAGGTAAACTCAGGACACTGTCTGTGGAAATCAGTGCCTGGGAGGGAGAGCGTTCACCTCCCTTTTCCTGCCGCTGGTTTTCAGGGAACCCAGTCAGCACCATTCACTCCCTGCTTTGGGTTTGTCAAGGACTTTCCACAGGACCCAACTACTTTCCTTTGAAGTGTAAACGCCCTGTGAAGGCTGCTGCCCAAGGCTAGAGATTTACCAGAGGTGCTGCAAGAGGAGCCAGTCCCTACCCACGCTGCTTCTGCAAACTCGCTTCCTGCTTGAAAACCCTCGCTCAGGATCATTTATCGTTTTCTAAACCTTGTGTACACGATGTATTGTTTAAGACCAGAAAATCTGAGACACTGGACGGCCTATAAATACTGTGAGCAGGTGGTAGGCCGCGCTCAGGATCTGCAGTGCTGACCTCCTCAGGGCTCCCAGGAGTGAAAGAAAGCTTGGTTTCTCCCACTCCCGGGGTGCCCTTGCTGCTTCTTGCCTGATTCCCACCACAGTGCCACATCGGTGGAGGTGACCCCTGCCCACTGGGGGTGGAGGCTGAGATTAGGGAGACTCCAGGGCAGGGTATTCCCGTGAGCTATCCTCGTGGTGCAACGCCTAAAGCCACAGAATGAAGAGCAGGCAGGAGGAGTGGGAGAAGAGCGGAGCCAAAGCGTTCCAGGTCAACAGCACGGCGGAGGGAAACAGTGAGAGAGCCGGTCAGCCTCGGGCGTCCCTGAGCCAGGCTGAAGGCTGAGGACAGGCTGTGGGCTGCCCTGCAGGAGACCCGAGGGTGAGCTGCAAGGGCATCCGCAGCACAGCACGTCCTGGGTGTGCGAAGGTGGGGCTGGGTGGTTATACCTCTATTACCCTGAGGCCTGTTTGTTCTTCCCTGAAGTTGAGCTTTGTGACCTTGAATGGAATATCCAAGCTTTTTCTTCTTTTCTTTTTTTAGCATCTACAGAAAGATTCCCAAGAATCTGTTAGTTTTCTAAGAAGGTGTGTTGAGAACTCTTTTGGGAAGACCGTGCTACCATACTGTTGTTCTGAGAGTCAGATTTTCCACTTGTGCTATGAAATTTGGATAGAGTTTCGTAATTGGCATCTTTTATGACTTGGGGTTATCTTGTAACTTGAGAAAAGATGATTTCACAACTGTCCCTAGACCCCAAAGCATAAGGAAGGCGGTCATGAGATGGGACTGTGAAAGCAGTCAGTCACAGAGTCAGAGATGGCCTGCGGGGACTCGGCTTCATCGAGGGCCAGCTCCTTCTAAGAGAACAGGGTCTGCGTCTGCCCCGGGCCAGGTCTCCCTCCCAGTCCAGAGGACTGCCAGACCTTCACGACAGGCTGGACTCTCACGGTTCCTGCAGGAGCCTAAGTTCGGTGGTTCATTTGAAGTTGCATCTTTGGAGACGTTAAATATGCAGATTCACGGGACGGGTGCGGAGAAGCGAGCTAAGTTCCACCGCAAGCTCTTCTCCAGCCCCACTGTGCTGCTCTCCGGCTGCCCTGGACATGAGGGAGCTGAAACCACGTGGACGTGGAGACCCTGCTCCCTGGGCTCTAGCTGTGCCCTGTGATAAACACTCCCGCCCCATGGGCTGGCGGGTCAGGGTGTGATGACGTGTGCGAGAGCCCGGGAGGCAGAGGGAAGGTGGAGGGTCTCATGGCCAGCAGCATGCTCCCGAGATTCCAACCCCATGCACCCTGGGAACCGTGCATTCTGGCTTATTGTAATCATGGAGGGGTTGTTGAGAAAATAAAACCCCTCGCAAATATCTTCAGTGGTCTAGTGGGGTCTGGGTGATCAGTGGCAGCTCACCACGTGACATCAACCACCTGGAGAAGGGAAAGGAGGAGCTAAAGATGGCCTCCATGACCTTGTGCTGGTCAGATCACAGGCCATTCACACAGACACAGGACTAGGAGCCAGCAAGGGGTGGCGTGTCCCCACACAGCTCCTCTGACCCTTTCACCTTTTCTCCTATTAGTGGTCAAGGAAGATCCTGAGCTCCAGACTTGAATCCTTAGCTCCCCTAACTTGAAGGACTCCATCAAGGACAGAATGTGCTACCAGTGAAATGGAAATTTCCCAAGCACCTGTTTAACTGAATTGCCACCACGAGGGATAAATAGGTCACCAAGCTGTGCCTGCATTCATTACATTTTCATCGCGTTCTTGCATCTTCTAATGTGATTACAGTGAGAAGACCCAGACAGTGTCTGTGGGCAGCTTAACCGTGTCCTCTAAAATTCCTTGGTTGTGCTCACCGGCCATATGCTAGGAGGCAATGCCTTCTACTGCAAGTGACAGTACCCTATGGCACACATTGTGAGGACTAATGGTTTAATAGCTGCTTTGGTATGGACAAGACACCAGGGAGCAACCGTGTTCCATCCCCCAAACGAGGGGGCTTCTGGATGGGCATGCAAGGTGGTATGCAGATGGTTACAACGTGAGGCCCAGCCAAAGGAAGTCCAGGTGGTGTGCTGTGGCCACTGGCCACCACTAGACACTCAGTCCTGTGAAAGCAGCAGGCAAAGCCATCTGTGTGGCACCTGTTTTCTGCAGCCTGGGAGGACAAGGCAGCCGAGGTGGGATGAACTCTAGTCCTGGAGCGACCACCCGTGAAGAGCAGGGAGGAGACCGTGGACATGTACACGTCCATGGGTCCAGACGTGCAGGTCTTGTGCACTCCTGGCCTTCTGCCTGGGACCTTGCCCTTGTGCTGTGGACACACTGTGACTGGCTCCTTTCTTGTCACAGCTTCTGGCTAGCTGACCTGAATGGTGCTAGCTGGGTGTTCTCTGGGCACAGAACTTGGTCCATCCCTCTCCTCCTGTGCCAAACCAGGAGAAGAGCACAACTGTTACCATCCCAGGCTTCGGAAGGTCAATCTCTTTTCTGTCCCGTCCCTGCTGTGTCACCCTGGGCAGGCTGTAACCTTTCAAGGCTAGTCCTTGCTGTCATTTGTGAGTAATTCTAATCCCGTCCTTGGTGATGTGGGATAAATGAGTCCCATATAGAGCAGAATATCTGTCACTCACCATTGAATAGTGTGCCTTTAATCTCCTTCCACCTGTCATTCCCTGCCCCACTGTCCTTGCCAATGGTGGGTTTTTAACCCACGTGAAGAAGCCCTACTATCTTGCTTGTTTAATCTAAGTTCTAGTCATTTTGGTCAGGATGCAAGAAACTGTTTTCTCTTTCCCCAAATACTTAACTCCTGAATGTCACCCTTAAGCAATTTAGTGCTATCATTGAAATGCAAATTCTGCTTCTACTAGCTTGTGGCTTTTTATCTCACAGGTGATGTGTATTTTTTTAAACCAGAGAATCTCCAAAAGATTTACATTCTCTATCCATTTCTTATAAGGTTCCTTTGAAATAAAACGAAAACTCAAGACATTTATCACACCATGCAGGCTAACTTTTTCTTCTCTCTGGAGATTTCTAACACACTAAGGAAACAAATCTGAAACAGGGAAATCTGAAAAGAGAAAAGGATCAGAGAGGCCACAGGGTTCCCAGGAGAAAAGGGACTCCTCAGGCCCTGGGGCAGGATGTGCTGGCAGCTTAGATTCACGCGGGCGCCTCCTAAATCCTGATGCCCACGCGGCGGCTTAGAGCTTGTGTTTCTCTAGGTCCGAGTGATGCTGGGAGCAGCCACTGAGGAACGTGCTGTGGAGGCTTCAGTGCTCCCTGGCCCTGCCTGTGCAGGGTCTCAGCAGTAGGAGCTGCCCTCTGGTGAGCAGGCTGCTTATTTGCTTGGCACCTTGGTCTGTTCGGACTCCTAACCATATTGCCACAGGCTGTGTGGCTTATAAACAACAGAGATTCATCTCTCACAGTTCAGGAGGCTGGAGGAAGACTGAGTGCCAGGGAGGCGGGTTCTCCTGGGCCGCAGACCACTGGCTTCCGACGGTGTCCCCCTCTGGTGTAAAGGGGACAGCAGGCTCTCTGCTTCTTTTTTATAAGGACACTGACCCCAGTCATGAGGGCTCTACCCCGTGAATGGCATGACCTCCGAAGTTCCGTTTTAAATGCCATCGTTGTCTCAGAGACTGGATTTCAACACACGGGTTTTGGAAGAAGCTGCTGCGGGAGGGAGGGCTGCGCTCTGTACAGAGTGAACGCCCCGAGGGACCCCGGCCTGGTCAGGCGCCACGAGGGAATGTGGATGGACAGCCGCCAGGCTCTGATTGGTGAAGGGAAGCTGCAACTGCCGCTCCTCCTGCCGCTGTCTCACTGAAGGCAGGCGGGCCGGGCCCTGCACTTTGCCTCAGAGCCAGGGCCTTGCTCTGCAGGGCTGTGAGGAGCTGGATCCAGGGCCTGAAGGTGTCTGGAGAAGAGGAAGCCGGGGAGGGGCTGCCCCCAGGAGCCGGTGGAGAGTGAAATCAGGGAGGAGCAGGAGGTGGGCTGAGCGTGCGGGTCACAGGCCAAGCCCTCTGGCTCTTGGGCAGGATCCTTCTCCCCTCCTTACCCATTATGCCTGACCTGAAAGAGGCAAAGCTCCCACTACCAAAAATCCTACTGTGACCTCCCCTTCTGCCTATGAGCCCCAGAGTCGCCACACACGAAAAAGGCCGCTGAACCAGAGGAAGACCTGCCATGCAGGTTTGGGCTGGGGTGGGTCAGTGGGGTGCGCTGTGAGCCAGTTTGCCCTGGTCAGCCTGAGTTGGACATCCTGCAAACTGAGCTCACTGCTTCAGGCTTCCTCAAAGCCATCCCTGGCTGCGCTCTGAGGATGGCCATGACTGACCACTGGTGGGGCAGGTGAGAAGGAGAGGCTGGGGAGGAGCTGTGCACGGGCGTCTACACAGGTGTGCACGTGACCAGAAGCTCGGCGTAGTCCTCAGCACCAACCCAGTAATGAAGATGGGACGCGTTTTGAGAAAAAGGAAAGGTTTCATCGCTTTGCTAGCAAAGGAGAAATATAGGGCACTCCTGTTCCAGAGCCTGTGATGCTGCCCATCATGAGGAACGGGGGTTTTGTAAGAGGCGATTCAGAGAAATAAGATTAGGGAGGAGAGATCAGGAAGGAGGTCAGGAAAAAGAGGGTCAGCGAAGAGGTCAGGGAGAAGAAGGTTGGGAAAAAGGAAAGACATGTACGTTTTAAAGGGACAAGGGATAGAGTCGAGCATCCAGTGAACCCCCTTACCTGCAGATGGTAGGGCCAGGTATAGGGAACTTGGGGGGCGTGATCTCCCCGTAGAGAGCAGAGAACCCTGAGTGCAGTGTCCAAGGACAAGGACTGGGTGGGGAGTCAAGAGGCCAGCTGGTTCTGTGAAGAGGAGGCGTCCAAGGACAGTGGCTGGGAGTCCCTAAGAGGGCGGGCGATAGCCTAGGGCCCCCACCCCCACCGCATGCATTCCTTCATCTTCACTCGGCGGAGGAAGTAAGTGTGGGCCCTCCTTACCCTTTCTAAACCAGGGTGTGGGGTTTTGATGGAGAACTGGTCAGGCTGCCGATGGGTGAAGAGGGAAGGCGGGAGCCCAGTGCGCTGGAAAAGGAAGGCCGGAGGTCCAGCGGGCGGGCAGGAGGAAGGCCTCACCTCCCACTGCTCCCTGCCCGTCCAGCCACGTTCACGTCAGGCGTGGGCTACAGGCAGTGTGGGTGTCTCCCCGAGACCAGCGAAATGGCAACGAGGTCCTTAGTTACCTGTGCCCTATCTGAGAGGTGCTCAGCAAAGGAGTGAGTGGAAGTGCAGGGTAATAGAACCAAAAACCTAAGCAGGCACCCTGTGGTGGATGGGCTAGCTGCCACCTCCTTGGGTAGCCTGGGGGAGCTAGCTCACGGAAACCATCCCATTCCGAGCACAGGGTCATGGTCCCACGTTTGAGCCCAGGAGCCCCGAGAGGTTTTGGGTAGCACTGGAGGCTGTGCAGAGTGACAGGCACGGGATGATGGCTTGAAGGGGCCATGGCTCAGACCCAAAGTGACCCTGGGTCTTTGGAACTCAGCTCGGTGTCCAGGCGTGCAGGGCCATGCGGGCCAGCAAGGTCTGTTGGTCCTCACGCCTTCCCTGCGTCAGCTCCATTCGGGAAGCTGTTTGTGCATTGGTACAATCTGGCACAGGAGCTGTTTGCCAGCTCCTGCCAGCCAAGGTCATATTGATCCCCCTGACACATTTGAAATGAAAAGAAACTTTGCATTCTGTGTCTAGGATTGAAATGGGACTTTGCCTGGCAGAGTTGCTGTGGATTATTGGTATTTGCCAGCACTCTGGAAATAACGGCTCTGTGGACGGTGCTCCCTGACGCTCTCGTCTGACCCTTTCCTTTGGTTTGGAGCACAGTGTGGCTGCTGCTGCCAGAACCACCACAGGGAGCCAGGGCATCCAGGCAGCATTGTGTCCAAGCTGCCCACTGAGGGGTCAGTTGCCACCAACACAGACATCAGGCCTGTGCGCCTGGCGCTTTAACGGTAAACCAGAGGAGATGGGAAGGCGCATGCTTGACAGAGCTCGCCCTTCATTATCTGGCCGGTCTCCTTGGAGAAGGAAATTAAAACACACTTTCTCAGTGCTCTGGCTATCATCCAGTAAACAATATTGGCTAATGCTTTGTTTTAGCGTCTGCCTCCTGCAAACGATGTGCAAACAATGAGGAGGTATTGATTTCACTGCAATAGATTCCATTGGTCGTCTGCAGGTTTGTACACAGAGGACAGTCTGACCCCTTGCAATAAGGAGAAAGCCTTCTGAGGAGTGCTGAACTCCCCAGAGAGTCCCCAGAAGCGGGTGTGATGCTCACTGGTGTGAGGACTGTGCCCAGCCACGTTTGCACGCGGGCAGACATTAGCTACCTGGCAAAGAGCAGGGGCCCACCATCCAGGTGACTTGTCGGGAAGTGAGACTCTCCCTCTGGTCTCCCTCCTGGCTCCTTGCTGGTCTGAGCCTGGTCCTGCTAGTGGGCGGGCTCCATTTCTCCCTAGGACGGTGACAGGCTAGAAAGTGTGGAGCAGCAGGGGGCGGACACACACAGTGGCTTGTCACCGGCTCTAAAGAGAGCGGACACGTGCGCCCAGGGTGCAGCCGGGATGCAGCGTCCTCCGGCAGCAGCAGGGGCTTCCACCCGTGTGCAGTGTGCCGCTTCTCTTTTCCCACCTGTGAGGGGAGGGGCATGGCTGACACGAGGAGGGGGACCAAGTGGCACAGTGAGTCTGCAGGAAACAAGGAGGGGGACCGAGTGGCACAGTGAGTCTGCAGAAAACAAGGAGCAAGGTCGGTTCCCAGGAAGAGGGAGAGGTTGCTGGCCCGAGGCCGACCCAGAGGCCCAGGCAGGGTGGCAGAGGCTGGGGTGGAGGTGGCCCTCTGCTGGCCTTGTCTGAGCACCTGGGAGGTGTCGCTCCTCACCACTCTGCAATGGCAGGTGGGGCACGGGCTGCCCACCCAGGCAGGGCTGCTCGCGGCTAGACGGATGCTCCAGGAAGAGAGGCAGGCGTACTGGGGTATGGAAGTGGAAGCCAAAGGCCCACACCGCAGGACCCAAGAGCAGACACTCCCTTCCTCCTGCATCTGGAGCCCAGGTGTCCAAATCAAGGCGTCCGCAGGATTGACTCTTCTTGGGGGAGGTGACAGTCTGTCTCCTCCCCCTCCCCCAGTTTCTGGTTGCTGGCTTGGCTTGGCTTCCGGCTGCTTTGCTCTCTGCCTGTACCCCTGCCTTCCCTCCCTATGTCTTCTTTTCTGTCTCTCTTTCGTAAAACTACTTAATTTTATTTGTTCTAATCAGTTGTACATAACAGTAGAATGCATTTGTACATTTTGATAGATCATACATGAGTCATAATTTCTCATTTTTCTGATTGTACATATGGTCCATGCAGTCACACATGTGCATGAGGTAATAGTGTCTGTTCCACTCCACTGTCCTCCCTACCCCACACCCCTCCCCTCCCTTCATTGCCTGGAGGTTCTTACCTCTACCTGATCTAAAGTGACTCTACTCTTTCCTGGTGCCTCCCCCTTTATTATAAATTAGCATCTGCATATCAGAGAAAAATTCAGGCTTGACTTTTTGAGTTTGACCTATTTCATTTAGAATGATATTCTCTAACACCATTAATTTACCAGCAAATGCCATAATTTCATTCTTCTTTAAAGTCGAGTATATATGTACACCACATTTTCTTTATCCATTTATCTGTTGAAGGACCTCTAGGTTGGTTCCATAGTTTTAGGTATAGTGAGTTGAGCTGCTATAAACATTGATGTGGCTGCATCATTGTAGTGTGCTGATTTTATGTCCTTTGGGTATAAACTAAGGAGTGGGATAACTATAACTGGGTCAAATGGTGGTTCCATTCCAAGTTTTCTGAGGAATCTCCATACTGCTTTCCATAATGGTTGCACCATTTTGCATTCCATTCACAGAAGAAAATATACAATTGATCAACAAATATACGAAAAAATGTTCAACATCTCTAGCAATAAGAGAAATGCAAATCAAAACTGCTCTAAGATTTCATCTCACTCCAATCAGAATGGCAATTATCAAGAATACAAGCAACAATAAATGTTAGTGAGTGTGGGGGGAAAAGGTCCACCCTTCTTTCTCTTATAAGACCATCTGCTGTTGGATTACTGCCCATCCAGATTCCTGGAGGTTCTTACCTTAATTACATCTTAAAAGGTCCTTACCAGGGTCACATTCAATGTTCCAGAGGGGTATCTCTTGGGGTCCCCATTATATATGGGATGCCCTGGAAGTGCCCAGAAAAGGCAGCCTCTTGGCTGATGGGGAAGACCTCAGGGGTTGGTAGAGATCCGAGAGGAGTGAGCAGGGTGTTCCCAGCAAGACAGAGAGAGTGGAGGCCAGAGGGAGCGGGAGGACATGGAAGTCACAGCTCCCTTCTCTAGCTCAGCCCAGTTCCTCGGTGCTGGAAAACCTGGGATCCTGATTTCTCTATGTCACAGAGGTAGATTTGGCTGGCACTGGCCTGAATTTTGAGAGTGAGCCTAGAATGATGACTTTTGGAGGCAGACAGGTGAGTTCACCTCTGGGCTGTGCCGGGGGAAAATTCCCTGATCTTTCAGAAGGGCAGCGAGACTCTCCTGCAACCACAGGGATGCTTGTGCTGGCGTATCAGGCTTGCCACTGTATTACATGATATGATGAAGGCAAAGAGTCAGCTCACAGTGGTAGCTTGCTTCAAATCCATCTCCTCCCCTCCTCTTAACTAGCCTCATTACTTCTGAATTTAAGCAGCTCCTCATAATGTTATCATCTAAATTTAAATCTTAAAATTTAAACATAGATATTTGCAAGAGGATATTTCACCCTATATACAACACAACCTGTACAACTGAATTTTGGTTTTGACTCCTTCTCATGAACTCACGTATGAAGCACTGTTTAATGAACAGCAGGCCAGGGGGTGCCACAGCAGGTTGAGGGCTGCCACGCGTGGGGTGTGGGCTGCTGGGGCAGGCCACAGCGCCTGGAGGACTCACAGTCAGCTGTATTCTGGAGCAAAGAACATCCTCTGTGCTCACCATGCACCTAGGCTTTACTGCCTTCTTCTGTAGAAAGGTTGGCTCTGCCGCCTATACACTTCTGGGTATTATTTCTTGACCCTATGGTCATACTAACCATATCTCTTGTGTTTGTGTTTGGGGCGCAGCCCAGGAATATCCTTGGGTTCTCAAAGTGATCTGCTTTGTGCTGAGAATGGGAAAGCGGGACTCCACCACTTCTGGGAAGACAAGTCCCTGTATTCAGAAGCAGTCCCTAGACTTATTTGGCCTTGTGTAGCCAGTAGTGTGGATTGCCCCTTACCTGGCCATCTGCAGTGGCCTTGCTGTGTTGACCAGTCATCTGGGAAGCAGTCCTGGGGGCATCCAGGGTGCCATCCTAGGGATGTATGAAGCCTGGAGACTCAGCCACCCAGCTCACACCCACTGCCTGGGACGCGGCCGAGAGCGCACCTCCCTGCTAGTTGGTGTGCATTCCCCTGGACAGAACCTCAACGCCTTAAGCTTCCAGGCAAGTGCTTGTTGGAACTGCATTGCAATGAGGTGTTTTACTCCAGAATTTCTCAGCTCATCCTAGAAATACTTGAAAGGACAGCTCTGAAATCAGAATGGGTGATGGCCCTTTGCTCTTCTTACTAGAGTATTCATATTGATTCTTCGAATTCACAAATGTGGGATAGTCTTTAACTTATATGTGCCAGCTATAACTGCTTTTATCTGTGTTTTATAGTTTTTAGGATGACTATTACAAAAAGAGGAAAGATAACAAGAATTGACGAGGCTGTGGAGAAAAGGGGACTCTTATGCACTGATGATGAGAGTGTAAACTGGCACAGCTGTTAGGTGGAGGTTCCTCAGCAAGTCAAAGACAGTACTGTCACCTGAGCAGCAGCCCCATTTCTGGGTTTATATCCCACATAAATGAAGTGAAAATCCTGCAGCAATACCTGCACTGCTGGTTCGTTGCCACTTTCTTCAGGACAGCTGAGATATGGAAGCAACCTTAAGCATCTGTCAGCAGGTGAATCAATGAAGAAAATACCTACGTATGATGGGGTATTATTCAGACGTGACAGAGAAGGGAATCCTGCCATTGGCAATGGCATGGATAAACCCGAGCAGGTTTCTAAGTGAAATAAGCCAGGCACAGAAGACCAAGGCTGCATGATCTGACTCACGCGTGAAATCCAAGAAAAATATCTCAGTAAGCAAGAGTAGAGGGGTGGCCACCGGGGCAGGGGAGCTGTCAATCACAGGCAGACTGTCAGTTAGGAGACCAGTAAGTTCTGGAGGCCTAACGTCCAGCCTGGGGACCACAATTGACCGTAAGGGATTGCATCCTGGGCACTTGCAAAGGGAGTAGCTCTCAGGTCCTCAGCACAACAAAGGGTAACATGGTCTGTTAGCAGGGGCAGAGGGAGATCACTGAGGGTCATCGTCCAGGGCTCCCAGGTGACCTCTGGGGCCGGCTCTGTGCATCATCTGACCAGGCTGGCTCCAGACCCACTTACCCTTTAGGCAACCCTGATGCTGCTCTCTGCTCTTCCAGGGCTGTGAAAATTAATGCTGTGATTATTCTGATCATCATACCTGAAAGTAGAAGTTTTTATTTTTAATATAGAAAACAACCTCTGAGTCTGATTAATATAAAAACTCAAAGCCAATAAATGACACTCAGATGAAAATTGCCATACATTGGAAATAACTATCAAACACACTTTTACATATTTTATGGATCAAAAATGGAATCATAATGAGGCTTGAGAAGAGTCGAATTATAATAGAAATGGCATATATAAAACTGAAGATTCAGTTAATGAAATTCCCACAGAAAACCTTATCATCTCAAATCTACATATTATAAAAGAAGAAAGATGGAGTTTTAATAATCAAAAAGGTAAGACTTCTGCAAATGGTATCAGAGAGAATATAAAAGCTGGCATCAAATATGTGTTTTTCAAAAATCTAAAATAATTACTTAAATGCATTTTAGTATTTTGTAACAGGGCAACATGTAAGTGCTATCTTTTTTCCCCATTTTTGTGTATTTAAAACATTTCCATATTTAAAGAGAGAGGGGATATTAAAGAGCAGACATGCTTGGGTCCACTTTTCCTCCTTGTGGTGGGGTAGCTAGGCAGTGTGACTGACAAGCACTCCAGTTGACTGTGATTGGGGTCTATGCTGACTGCAAAGGCTCAGCAGTGACTTTAGCCAGATGTGCTGAGCTACCCTATAGCCTTCTATGCAGCCTCTAGTAGGGGCAGCAAGGACCCTGGGTGATAGTTTCCATGGACACGACTGGACACTGCAGTGGATAGTCAGGAATGTGACACTTTTGGCGTATTCCATGTCTTCCTCCTCCATCTGTAAATCATAACCTCCAGGAAAAGACTCGTCCAAGGCAAGAGGCTTGGGTTTTGTCCCAGCCCTGCTTCACTTTAAAAAAACTGGTATCCTGACCCTGAAGACGGTCCTCAGTTGTCTCTCCTGATGGCCTCCAGGGAATACAAGACTGAAGGACTGGACTCTGCAGAGTCCTTTTTAAGGGTTCTTTTTTTCTTTCTGTTGATCCTGAGCTGGGTACACCAGCACAGTCCTCTGATTTGATTTGCATACGGTGAAAACAAACTAGTGCAGAAACACAATGAAGCCCTGGCTTTCTGGGGCGATCTCTGCAGAGATTTCATGTTTCTAAAACAAGAAGCAAAACTGTGTAATTGACAAGTTGTCACAATTATCTTTGACAAGGGAGAAATAATTTTAAAAATATAATTAAAATGCTTTTCTTTATGTTTTGATCACAAGTTCTGAGAGATATGAAAAAAATAATCTTGTCAGTAGAAAACAGGAGTTTTTTTTTTTTTTTTTTTGAGAAGATGGACCAAAGTATATCCCACACCTCAACTAGGATACAACTTTAGCAAGTGACAGCATGAATGAATTAAAATAATCCATTTAGACTCCTGGGTAATTAAGAAGCCGTTTTTTGATGACTCAGAGCTATGTGTAGGCAGATGCCGATTTTTTTACCGAGTAATTATACGGTGCTGGGAACACGGCCGTCTCAGTTGTTCAGAATGTCATTATTACTCCTTCCACTCCAGGGGACTGTACGGGCTACGGCTCGTAATTATGCTAGCTCCAGTAAAACTTAAGAGGAGTTGTAAAAGCCAAGCGTAAATCAAAAACCATGCATTTTACTTAGGAGAATAATGATAGCTGGAGGTGGGCTGGCCTGGTGTGGCTGGCGTTCCTTAGACACAGGTGAACAGGGCTTCTGAGGCCCCAGACTCATCTTTGAGGGAGCACCCTGCAGGGAAACTAAGGGTGAAGCAGCCAAAGGAGGGGGAGGAGCCCATCCAGGGTGTGGTCACCAGCAAGGTCCAGCCATGCCGGACCCCAGGGGGAGCTCTGGCCATGCACCTGCTGCCCCTGTGCCACATCAAGTCGAGGGGCAGGTTCCATCCCGTGAGCCACGCCCTGGTGGGTCCTGCATCTTGTCCAGTGAGGCTGTTCAGTGAACAGAGGACATGTCTGCAGAGAGGGAGTGGCTGTGAGCTCCCAGCCAACACACCGCAGCTGGGCAGAGGCCAGCCCGAGAAGACAGACTGGGAAGGGCACAGCCTTGCCCTCGGTGCCCGACCCACGCGGCGCTTGGATCCGTTTGTTTCTCACGTTAGTCTCACTCCATCCATGATTCCATGCTCACAGTACTGGGGAGACTTAGAGAGGATTGGTGGAGGAATTGTCCCCCACTGTCACCAACGACCCACGGCCCTAACCAGCAATACTTCCCTCCTCTGCTGTCCCTCTAACTTCTTCCCGGTCTTGATTAGTGCTGGGCTGGTCTGGGTGGATTAACTGGTGTGCTGACCCAAGTCCTATCGCTGACAAACCCAAAACCGGGTCACGCAATCCTGGTCAGGCTATGGGTCTGAGTTTACTATTGTTGTTAAACTGGCATTAGACACCAAGAGAAACCCCAGTGGATTTCCCGAGAGCCTCCTGGTAGGGCACCCGTGTTCTGTGGATTCCCGTGGTCAGGGCATTGTCCCTGGTGGCAAGGTGGCTACTTCTGTCCTGCTGACGTTCTGGCACAAGGAGCCGGAAGTGATCAGACAACAGTGCTACTTCACACCTAGAAAGAGTCTTCCTGTGTCTGCTGTTGGCGGCATGCCCCCTTTTGCTAAAAGGACCCCTAGACTCCCAGTTAAGTTTGTCCACGGAACAAAGAGCTGTGGAGGTGGAACCTACCCATCCCCCAGAGGGCCTTCGGGAGCCTCAGTGTGGGCCACTCCTGATCACCCCAGAACTGCACCTTTTAAGGTGCAGTGCCTCACGGTGATCGCACTTTGCAGAGGCCACGCATTATTGTCAGGCCAGGAACTTTCAGAGGATAGTGTTGGTAGGACTCTGGATCCCAAGGCCATGCCTGACTGTCCTATCTCGTTGCCATCAAGCGGGTTACTTGAGGGGGTAATGTTGCCCAGGATTCCGTGTGGTCAGCCAGACTCCTGGTGGGCCCTTGGTGAAGGAGCTGACTGAGGCCCAGGAGGGAGGAAAGGTCAGCCCATACCCAGCATGTGTCAGTCCTTCGGCACGCACTGCTGCCATCCCAGGAGGACAGGCTGCCATGTGATGAAGTCCTTCAGGCACAGTGTGACCTTGTAATGCCATACCACAGTCTTAGGCCCAGTCTTGATGGCTGACACCTGCGACCTCCGGCAACGCCAAGCCTGGGTCGGCCCTAGTAGAGTGTGATTCTGCTGGAGGCCCGGGACCAGCCTCTGTCCTCAGAGAGTAGCCATTCTGTTCTCAGAACCGCGGCCCCGGTGCCCGTGCCCAGGCCCGAGCTGTTGTCCTTGCCTGGCAGCCGCCCTGCCCAGCCAGCTGTTGCGGCCCCTTCCTCAGCAGTGGTCTCTAGGGTGAAGAGCCCCACGCCCCTACTCCCGTGGGTCCTCAGGCGTGTCTCTCTGGGCACTTCCCAGATCCGGTCTTCCATATTTCTTCCTCAGGGACACTGTCTAGTCGGCCAGGCTGGCTCCCACTGCCTGTGCGTGTACCTGGCCTTGTCTTGGGCCCAGTGCCTGGCTCTCAGCTCAGTTTGTCCAGGGTCTTGGAATGATCCCCAGGTCCTCTCGCTTGGGCACATGACTGTTGTTACGTGACTAGTGGTTCTCAGACCTTTGTTCTTTAAGTCTCCAGATCACCAACAACAGCTGCCTAATTCCAGTCTCTGTGATTTTAATCTTCCCCTGTGTTCCCAGTGCCAAAGCCTTTGCATAACTTAAGCACCTCGACCCACCTGCTTGGGGT
Organism: Sciurus vulgaris; assembly: GCF_902686455.1. Classification (NCBI taxonomy): domain Eukaryota; kingdom Metazoa; phylum Chordata; class Mammalia; order Rodentia; family Sciuridae; genus Sciurus; species Sciurus vulgaris. Next base: position 168,698,954 of record NC_136466.1, on the reverse strand, counting down.
CACCTGAGAGGGTCTTAGCCGTGTCACAGTGTCTACATTCCAGCAGGTATCAGCACCTCACCGCCCAGCAGAGATGGGCCATTTTTTCCACTGGATGCACAGCGCTCTCTCCTCAGAATGCAGTGCTTGGATTCTGCTCCTGGGTTCACGCCTGGCCCACTGGCCTTGGGTCAGTTGCTCCCAAGAAGGGAGTCTGAGTGAGAGAGCCAGGGCCAGAACACAGAGCAGTGCTCCCAGGAGGTACCTGTGAAGGAGAAAGAGCCTGCGGGGACGACAACACTGACCAAGGGCATGGTCTCCGCGACGGCTTTTCTGGAAGACTTAGTCCCCAAGGGCTGCTACCACGAAATGCCACAGTCTGCGTAGAATGAACGTCTTTCCTGATCCTGGAGCTGGAATGCCCAAGATAAAGGTACTGGCAGACTGAGTCTGCTGAGGACCCTCCTCCTGGCCAGCAGTTAGTGAATTCTCGGTGCGTCTGCGCATGGTGGAAGGGACGGGGTGCGCGCGGTGGAAGGGACGGGATGAGCGCAGTGGAAGGGACGGGGTGCGTGTGGTGGAAGGGACGGGGTGCGCGCGGTGGAAAGGGCGGGTGCACGCGGTGGAAGGGACGGGGTGCACGTGGTGGAAAGGGCGGGTGCACGCGTTGGAAGGGACGGGATGAGCGCAGTGGAAGGGACGGGGTGCGTGTGGTGGAAGGGACGGGGTGCGCGCGGTGGAAGGGACGGGGTGCGCGCGGTGGAAGGGACGGGGTGCGCGCGGTGGAAGGGACGGGGTGCACGTGGTGGAAGGGACGGGATGAGCGCAGTGGAAGGGACGGGGTGCGTGTGGTGGAAGGGACGGGGTGCACGCGGTGGAAGGGACGGGATGAGCGCAGTGGAAGGGACGGGGTGCGTGTGGTGGAAGGGACGGGGTGCGCGCGGTGGAAGGGACGGGGTGCGCGCGGTGGAAAGGGCGGGTGCACGCGGTGGAAGGGACGGGGTGCGCGCGGTGGAAAGGGCGGGTGCACGCGGTAGAAGGGACGGGATGAGCACGGTGGAAAGGGCGGGTGCACGCGGTGGAAGGGACGGCGTGTGCGCGGTGGAAAGGGCGGGTGCACGCGGTGGAAGGGACGGGATGAGCACAGTGGAAGGGACGGGGTGCACGTGGTGGAAGGGACGGGTGCTGTCTGGGGCTTCTTTTACACAGGCACTGCTGCTCCCGTTCATGCGGGCTCCACTCCTGTGCCTCCTGGTTCCTTATGTCATCGTGCTGTTGTTGAGGCTTTGGGGAGATGCAAACATTCAGTCTCTAAAGCTGGGTCCCTGTGGAGGGGACTCTGGCACCCAGACCTCACCACCAGGTTGGTACCTCCCTGTGACTCGTGTCAGGATTTTTCACCCATCCTGTAAGCCACGGGCAGGGCCGCTGGTTGTGGATAGTCTCCCAGGTGAGATGCCCTTAACAGCAGCCCAGCGCCATGGGTTGTGGGGCCAGCCTGGGCCTGGGAGCCTGGGTAAGCCACCTGCCACAGTTCCTGCTGTGCCCCACGGCCTGGGCTCAGACCTCACCCCCCAGGATGTGTGGATTAGGCGGGTTGAACCAGCTCTGGGTCTAGTCTATAAAATGTGTTGTAATGAATTCCCAATCATGTTAGTTTTTGTTATTATCCTTTGGTTTTGTTGGCATTATTAATACTATTCATTTAATAGAGATTTTCAAAATACAGAGTATAAACTAATCTTTTGAGAAAACAAAAGATTATAAAATCGTGCGATGTACTGTTGAATATTTAATAGGGACAAGATCAGTTAACTCAAATGCCCATATTCATTCATTTTTATTAAATGATACAACTGCTCAATACTCATGCTGAGCAAAATGATTAGTAGCCTGTTGATGGAAACTCTTCATTACTCAATGTAGAAGTACCTATGAGAGCCACCCGGGGACTTGGTCTGGTCCCCAGACCGACTCCTGATGCACCGTGGGGCTTGGGAAGATGACAGCCCCCAGTCCCCCTGCGGGTCTCCTGTACATGGTAGGAAACTGACATCTCCGAGTGTACTTTTGACCTGGGACTGGTTGAATGTCAGAAGCAGAAATCCATTTAAACTCACTCAAACAAAGGGTGATTATTTTCATTATACTAAGTTCATCGAATCCAAATGTGGCATTAAAGTCACCCCATAGCAGTTGGAAGTCTGCTGTCTGCAGGATTTTGCCTTTAGGCATATCTGTTGTGCTCCTCTGGAAATACAGGTCAAGTTCTAATTTTCATAATCTCTGGGTCTCTAAGTTCACAAGAGAGCACATGAGTGACAGCTGAGCAGAGCACTGTCATCCCCCAGGGCACACACCCGGCCAGGCCCAATGGGCTGTGGCCCACGAGGCCCAGGTGGTCGAGCGGGAAGGCCCTGCTCGGAGCCGGGCTGGCATGTGAGTGGAATGGGTCAGGGACGGGGTTGGCCCCAGCCCTGCTGTGGAAACGCGCCACACGCTCTGCATTGTGAGGTCTGCTTTCTTTTTGGTGACCTTGCTGGACAAGAATGATGACCTCATCTTGTAGATAGTGAGCCTGAGAGAGATGAACCTGATTTCTTAGCACAGCAGCTGAGTGCCTCTTATTTCTCGCAGATTCTCTCGATGAGAGTCCTTGCCCAAAACAGCTCTTCTGAGATTTATCAGCACTGGTTTACCTTTGTAGATAAAAATGATTTATTTTCATGCTGAGAGTGTCACGCCAGCTTGTGTGAGCAAGTGTTCTTATTGTGCCGAGGAGGTTTGCCTTTGGGCTCTGAGGACTCCTTGTCCACCCTGAGGATACCCTGAGACGGTGCTGTGTGTCTCGCCATTCTTGTGTCTGCCAAGGCAGACTCCCCTGTGTGCATGGAATACATTGGTTTCTGTTTATCCTAGGACAAACCAGAGACCATTCATTCAACCAGCTTTAATTAATACTCCATCGGCAGCTCCCTGGTCACAAATTATTCTAACTGTGTTAGTCCATTTTCTGTTCCTGTGGCAAAAGACCTGAAGCTGGATACTTATAAAGAAAAGAGGTTTATTTCATAGCCTCATGTGTTTGACCTCCTGCAAGTCTCCTCTTGACTGGGTCACAACGTGGCAGAGAAATGGCAAGAGAACTGGTCAAGTCTAAAGGCGTAGCCTCCCTCTGTAACACACCACTCTCTTGAGAATAAAGTCCACGAGGAAGACCAGCATTAATCTCTTCCAGCCGTGAGACCCCTAGGGACCTGACTGCCTCCCACTAGGCTCCACCTCCCAGAGGGTCTTCTACCTCCTAATTCTGCCCCGCTGAGGACTATGCTCCCAGCCTGTGATACTTTGGGGGTAAAAATCACATTGAAATCCTGATACCAACCTGTGGTGCCTCAGACCGCCTGCTGACCCTGGAGAACGGCTGGACACTGCCCTTGTTGAAAGGGTCCGACCCGCTGCTGAGGTTGTGCTGGGCTCTTCGGTTCTTGGGTTTTCTCTTTCCACCTCCTCACAGCTGGGTCTCAGCTTCCAGAAGCTCCAGCGTCCGTGTCCTGGACATCATTTTGTTCTCTGCCACGAATGTGCATTTATTCTTCTTTCGAAACTGCGTCTTTAGCTTGGTGGGGTTTTGGTGGAGGCAGGCGGATGTGTGTTCCCAGCCCTGTGGAGGAGGGTTCCGGAACTCAGTGCATTATTGATACATGTGAGAACACAGCCAGCTCTCTGATGAGCACGGACTCTGCTGCTGATGTTTTGCATTGTGATGGTAATGGAGGCATTTCAGGTTGTAGCTTCGCCCGAGGTGTTTGGCTCTTCCGTGAGACATCTTTCCAGCAGTGGATCTTCAGAGACAGGCCTCTGCTTGATCTTTTGGTGCTTGATCTTTTCATCTTTTTTTTAATCAATACATGTCTGATTAATAATGGTTTCACAGAGAAAAGTAGATTCCATTGTAGACAAACCAACAAGAAAACACAGGCTTTCTTTTCTTTTTATGTAAAACATGAAAAAAAAATTTATTTCTGTGGCTTATTCAGTACTTTTCTAGAAAGATTTTTTTTCTTAATGGATTTTTCAGGGAAGTATGAAACTAAGATTTGGCCAAAAAACTACTAATAGAACAAAGTTAGTTTTTTTTTTCTTTAAATAGGAACAATTTTTAAAAAATTTTTACAGACTGCATTTTGATACATTGTATACAAATAGGGTACAAATTTTTGTTTCTAAGGTTGTACAAGATGTAGATTCACACCATTCTTGTAATCATACATGTACATAGGCTAATGATGGCTGTCTCATTCCACCATCTTTCATACCCCCTCTCATTTCCCACTACATAATCTAAAGTTCCTCCATTCTTCTCTTACCCTGCACCATTATGTATCGTCATCCACTTATCAGGGAAAACGTTTGGCCTTTGGTTTTTTTGAGTTTGGTTTATTTCACTTAGCATGATATTCTCCAAGTCTGTCCATTTATCTGCAATGCCATAATATTATTCTTTATGGCTGAATAATATTCCATTGTGTATATATACCACAGTTTCTTTATCTATTCATCTGTTGAAGGGCATCTAGGTTGGTTCCACAATCTAGCTATTGTGAATTGAGCTGCTATAAACATTGATGTGGCTGCATTACTATCGTATGCTGATTTTAAGCCCTTTGGATATAAACCGAGGAGTGGGATAACTGGGTCAAAAGGTGGGTCCATTCCAAGTTTTCTGAGGAATCTCCACACTGCTTTGCAGAGTGGCTGCACCAATTTGCAACTCCACTATCAAGGTACAGGTGTGCCTTTTCCCCCACATCCATGCCAAGACCTATTATTGCTTGTGTTCTTAATAATAGCCATTCTAATTAGACTAAGATGAAATCTTAGACAAAGGAGCCAAAAACATACAATGCGGAAAGGATAGCCTGTTCAACAAATGGTGTTGGCAAAACTGGAAATCCATATGCAGTAAAATAAAATTAACCTCTATCTCTCACCTTGAACAAAATTCCACTCAAAGTGGATCAAGGACCTAGGAATTAGACCGGAGACCCTGCACCAACTAGAAGACAAAGCCCGAATCTTCATCATGTTGGCTTAGGATCAGACTTCCTTAACAAGACTCCCAAAGCACAAGAAATCAAAGCACGAATCAATAAATGGGATGGATTCAAACTAAAAAGCTTTTTCTCAGCAAAGGATACAATCAATAATGTGAAAAGAGAGCCCACAGAGTGGGAGAAAATCTTTCCCACATGCCCTTCAGATAGAGCACTAATCTCCAAAATTTATAAAGAACTTACAAAACTTCACTCCAAAAATACAAAGAACCCAATCAATAAATGGGCCAAGGAACTGGACAGACACTTTATAGAGGAAGAAATACAGGCGATTAACAAATATGTGAAATAGTCTTCTTTTTCTTTTCAAGAGAGTTACACACACGGAATGCCGTGCACTCAGGTGGATTTATCCAGGAGTGATACTCACCCCTCTGCCGGTGAGAGGGGGACTTACTTCCTCAGACGGTGAAGACAGCGCCCGAGTCTTCAGTCAACCGTTTTATCCTGAGCCAACAGCCTGATTCTAGCCCCACGTGACCCAGCTTAGACTCCTCATCGTAAGACCTGCTGTGAAATAAACTGGGATGTTTTAAGTCCCAAGTTTGCAGCTGGAGGAGGAGAATGCACCCTCCCACACCAGTGAGTGGTGCTGTGCTTTTCCGGTGGGGGCCTGGCAGCTCTGCCTCCCTGAGGAGGTACCCAGGGAGCCGGTGCCCAGGGTCCTGGTCTGCTCACTCACGGGGGAGAAAAGCCAGCAGCTGATTTCTTCCATGTCTTGTTCACTTGTTAGCTGAGCTATTCCACGAAGAAGTGGCAGGGCACCTCACTCATGAAAGACAGGGGAAGTGTTCACCGTCCTCCTCTCCCTGCAACCACTGTCCCCGAGGTAATGCACTGATTTCCCCCAGCCTCTGAAAGTGACCCTGTCATCTTACAGACAGGATTTATGAAGTGTTCAATCCCTTTCAAACATGACCTCGCTGAAACTCAAATTCTTCCATCTGTGGCCGGAGGAAAGTGGTCATGTTGACTTCTGGGTCACTCTGACATGCCAGCAGCCTGGTTTTAGGAAGCACTTGTGCCTGCAGTGTTCCCGCTTCATCTAGTCCATTATCTGCCCCGGATCTGGAGTCTGGGATTTACCTGAGAGGTCTTGATGTCTGGTTTTGGGAAGTGAGATTTCAAAGCCACAGTGGTGCTCCTGCTGACGACGAGGCTACGCCATCTAGGACTCGGTGTGTCCTTACACATGAGTCATTTGACTGGACGTAAAAGATGACCTTTCCAGCTCTACTTCCTATCAAAGTGGTGATTAGCAATTCTTTCAGTAGAAATAAAATAGAATCACACTTTTATGTTCCTGAAGAATAACATTGATCTGGGCTCAGTAATCCCAGGGACTCAGGAAACAGGCAGGAGGAGTGCGAGTTGAGAGCCAGCCTCGGCATCTTAGCAAAGCCCTCCCAACGCCAGAGACCCCGTCTCCAAATAAAATACAAAAAAGGGCTGGGGATGTGGCTCAGTGGTGAAGCCACTCTGGGTTCAATCTGGGTACCAAAAAAAAGAAAAAAAAAAATGATCACATTGAATCAATTTGTATTTCTAAGCTAAAACCATTTCTTCTTTTTTTCCTGGTATGTTTTTGAGCTTTAATTTTCACCAGTGGGTCTAAGGCAGAGAAAGGACATCTTGACGCTGTGTGGGCAGCAGTCTCTGACTCATTTCTGACTTTTTGGTAGGCTCTGCCTTCGAGGAGCGTTGCCTCTTTGAGAGGACTTCACTGTAGACACCTCTGCTCCTGGCCTCTAGCTCCCTGTGCCTTCTCCTGGCGAAAGTCTAACCCCAGAGCCTGGCCTCTGCACAGCCTCCCTCTGCCTTTGCTTTATTTATTTGTTTGTTTGTTTGTTTTGTTTTGGTGGTGCTGGGGATTGAACCTGGGGTCTTGTGCATGCTAGGCAAGCACTCTACCAACTGAGCTGTATCTCCAGCCCCTGATTTTATCTTTAAGCACTCACTCTCTCATTATTTCTAAGACACCTGTCAAACTGTGCAGAGAATTTTCCTGTTGTCTTCTGACGTTGGCTTTGGAATTGACAGGTGGGGACTGAGAACCAGTGCATATTGTCTGGGGAAATCACTCAGCTTTTAACTTGTGTGAGCCTTGTCCTAGGGCCTTAGGAATGCTGCTGAGGGGAGGGCTGGTGTGAGGGTTCAGTGGGAGGCAAAGGACTCTCACATAGGCATGGGTGCTGAGCACTGGGCACTGGGAGGGAGTTGCCACATAGAAGAAACAGCACGTGCAAAGGGCCTGGGGCAGGACAGAGCTCATAGTGTGGTGGCACTATGGGAAGACCGCGTATTTGACCATCCTGGTTGTTCTCAGCCACTTGGAATCTTCTCCAAATTTTCTTCATTAACACACACCCCACCCTTTCCCCAGGGAGAACCTTGCTGTTCTTTCTATGAACAGATTTGGCTCCTGTTTGCACCTGTGTGCACCCGAAGTTGCAACTGCATTGTGACGTCACACCGGGTTTTAAACCATACTCTCTCCTGTGTCTCTTGTTCCATTACACTGTGATTTTTTCTGTGAGGGGGAAGGGATCTGCATTTGCGGAGTGTCTGCCGTGTAGCTTACCGAGTGCTCTCCAGGCATTGTGAGCAGAGGGCAGCAGGTGAGGAAGGCAGTGAGCACGTGAACACACACACGCACACGCACATATGCACACACACCTCTCCAGCTTCCCTGAGTGTGTTGGAGAGGCTACGAGCAGTCCAGACTAGAGAGTGACCAGGGCAGCTGACCTGGGGCAGCTGAGGTGCTCAGCAGGGAGCCTCCGAGGAGGCCTGGGTGCCGGATGTGCCCAGCCATGCCCTCTCACCTCGCCACCCTCTGCTTCCTTTTGCAGCCCCTGCCCGTGGCAGCGTCTATCTTGGACCCATTTTCTGCAGGACTCACTCTGGCTCTCACCAGCCCCGCTGGGCAGAATCCACCAGGTGCCTCAGTGATAGGCCTTAGGAGGGAGGTAGGCGGCCAGCGGGGAGGAGGAAGGAAGCGGGGACACCCGTGCCTCAGGGCTAGCGCCTGCTCGTTCTCCAGGCCCTGGGATCCTCGGTGGCCGTCTTGGGAGGACAGCCTTGGCCCTGGAGGCTGCTTCACCAAGGCCACTCTTAGAGTCTGTGCAGACCACCCTGGGGCACCCGCTGACCAGCAGCCTCATGTTTCCAGTGAAGCCAGAGCCTGTGCTGCTCAGGACCCCCTTGGGGAAAACCTCAAGCACCAGCCAAGCTGTCACATGCAGAGAGAAGGTTCCCTGGGATCCAGTCCGCTACTTCCAGCTAACTGGGTTTGGGATTTGCTCCCTTGTAGATGGAAAGGAGAGTAGAAGACTACTCTGGATCTGGGGTTCTAGGGAGGAAAGGCGGACCAGCTCTGAGTGCCACGCGGCTGCTTGCCCACCAGCACGGTGGAGCACCCCCAGCCTCCTGCTGGTCTGCTGAGTGCCTTTCCACCCGGCCTCCGGGTCGCGGTGCCGTGTCTGAACGGCCCAGAGCGGACCTTTAGAGAGAGAGCAAGGCATCTCTCTCCAAAGCGCACAGGCACTTGGAACGTCCTGACTGTTTATGTAATCTACATCTTATTTCCGGAACGTGGTGGCCGATTAAGCTGTCTTCAGTATCAGATTCTTGTAGGGAGACATTAACAGTGACATTTGCACTTGCGTCTGCAGGTTGCTGTGAAGATGACCAGGGTCCTGAGATGCTCTCTGATAGCACGTTAGCTGGGAAATGCCTGCTCTTTCAAGGAGTTCCTTCCCTGATAAAGTCATCCCTGACTTGCAGCCGGAAGATGGATTTTTCTCTCATCTTACATCATGAACACCAGTCTCCAGCGGCTGGGGAGCTGCAGTAGGAGCATGGACCACAAGGCTGACCGGGACAGCCCTCGCACACCCACTGCTGGCTCCGCAGGGTGGTCCTGCTGCCCACTCTCTCCCTCCTCTGGGAATGCGGGGGCTCAACCCTCCTCCTGCTTCCCAGGCGAGTTCACTCAGAACTGCTCTTCAAACGTGGCTGCAGATGCAGCGCTGCAGGAAGCCTGGCTCCAGGGAGCCCCGGCCCAGCGCTGCCCGCTGGCTCGGCTGACGTGGACAGCGCTGGCTTCACTGTGTGTCCTGCTCCGGGCTGTGACTGTCTGTCGCCACGGCTGGTCTGGAAGAATCACAGAAGCAGCACCTGCTGTGCGAGATTCTGGCTGTGGCAGGCCACTTAAGGCTTGTGGAGTGAGTGGGCGTCCCTGTACCGCCCTGGGAACACAGGAGGCCATCCATGGAGGACACCTGCCATCGCCAGCACGTCGGTCCCAACTCTTGGGCCTGCGGGAAGACAACAGATGCTTTTGGGAGAGTCTGCATCTTGACCAAACTCAGCCTCATGTCATCTGTCGGGAGGAGCTCCGCCCAATGACACCAAGTCACCGCTGAGTGGACACAGCTGCGGACCTTGGAAGAGGGCAGCACCTGCTGTTCCAGGGCTGTCTGCCCGACAAACGCCCCGGTGCCCTCCCTTGCTGTTCGGGACTCTGTGCTGAGTTGTGAAGGCGACACTGGTTTACTGACCCTTGAGTCACACTGGGAAGCATGGGTGGATCCTCTGCCTTGGCCCACACGCTTCTCAAAATTCTCTGTTCCAGTAATTTCCATTTATTTAGTCACCAACGTGTGTGACTTGTCTGTACTGAGCCTCTGCTCCGTGCAGAGCTTTTTGCTCTGTGCTAGGTTTGGTGGGGCAAACAGGGGTCAAGTACACGGGAGCCATGGCTGGGTAGACCCCACACACGTGTCTTCCAGAAACAGACCCTCTCTCCACCCTGAGTGTTGGAAACCGGCTGGCTGCCTTTCCAGATGTGGTTTAGGTTTGTTCTTATTTCTTCGGGGTAAATGCCTAGGAGTAGAATTATCAGGTTACACAGTAAGTGTATCAGTGGATAGTCTTTCAAAGTGTTTGTGACATTTTCCATGCGTTTCCGTTGGCCTGGGTCCTTCCAACACCTCTGGCCCTATCGAGTCCACCTTTCTTGTGTGAGGTGGGATCACGCCGTGACCTTCATCTGCATTTATATCACTGACAATGACTCAGACAGACACTGTTCCCACCTACCCATTAGACATCGATGCCTCTCCTTCTGTGAGGTGTCTGTGAAGATCCCACCCCTTTTATTGCACTGTTCAACATTTTTTGGATTTAGTTCTGAGTGTTCTTTATATATTGTATCCAATTACTTTATCAGCTGAAAATCTTGAGAATATATTCCCACTATTTATGTATGTGCTCGCTCACTTATTTTCTCAATGGTATCTTTTAATCAGCAGAACATTTTAATTTTGATGAAGCTATGTTTATCTGTTCCATGACCTACTTAAGAAATTTTACCCAGCATAATGAACATATTCTCCAATATATTTCTCTACTGCTCTATTACTTTACCTTTTAAACTTAGGCCTATTGTATATGATGTGAAGTAGAAAATTTTTTAATCCAAAATTTTCAGTCTCATTTACCAAAAATAATTTCTTTCCTTACTGGATTATTTTGTTAACGTTTTCCAAAATCAGGTTATGGTTTAGCATGTTGTGAGGTCTGCCTTACTATTGCTTCAAAGTACGTGGTAGCTCTCCCAATATGTTGCTGGGGTTTTAAAAAGTTAGATATGAGAATATTAACTCAAATATATCAGTCATTCCTTTAAATGTGAATGTGCCAAATACTTCAATCAAAACATTCCGGTTGTCAGACTGTAACAATTATAATCCCTATGTTCTGTTTATAAACAAAGATTTTGCAGGAAACACAATGGTCAGAATTGAAGAACCAGTACAAGGGATGTGCAAGATCTGTGCCCTGAAAGTCATAGTTTTATTGGGTGAAATTAAGTCTGAGATGAATAAAGGGTATGTGCCAGGTCACAGGGGAGCTGATGGCAAAGGTGTCAGGAGTCCCCATGCTCGCAGAGGGCCTTCCCAGGTGGGTCATTTTTAAAAAGTAAGAGCTGATTATCACGACGCTAAGGCTGAAAGGGATGAAGCAATACTGAGCTCAGCAGGCAACGCGGGAGCGGGCTTGCTCACTGCTCAGGCAGGTGTGTGAGTTTGCACTACTCTGCAGAGCTGTGTGTCACTCTACTGTGACGGGCCCCTCACTGTGCAGGACACGCATGTCACCTGGCACCCTTCAGCTGGAAACAGTGCACCTGCAATGGATTCGGTGGCACCCTGGCAGGCTCGCACCCAGAGTGCCACACTGCCGCTAGGTGAGCTGATATGCTGCACCTGGACACAGGCACAGGAGACTCCAAGGGGATGGCGGCTCAGAGAATCAGACTCAGTGGCACTTAAGAAAACCAAAGAGTTCAAAAAATTTACAGAACTGGATTCTTCATCAGCTCCCTTGTTTTCCCAAGGCTGAGATAATGGTTCACTGAGGATGGATCAGAAAGGCAGCTTGCACACGGGGGTCTTGTGTGTTCGCCCCCTGGATGTGATTAGTGAGTTTGCTCAGCAAGGGGTGACCGAGCAGGTGCTTGGCACTTCTCCTGTGCAGGGACAGACAGCCTTCCTCCTGAGGACTGTGTGTGCCCTGGCAGAGTTAAGGTTGAACATACAGGAGGGATGATGGGCCCGTTACAGCAAAGTAGCAAGCACTCTTCAATTCCAGCTTCCTAGGTAAGGTGAGAGTTGAAACAGCCAGAGCCGAGGGATCTGGCATTTCTCAATGTACCGGTTGACTCACGGTGATGCTCCTTCTTCCAGAAGCAAATTTCATAACTCGATTTTAGGTTGATTTCAAATAAATTTTAGTCAGATATTGTCAGTCAAATAGGAATTTTTTTAAAAGACCACAGAACAATATGAAAATCATGTTTGCTTCATACGAAGTAATTAACTTTACCAAATAGCAGATAAACTACATCTTAATGTATACAAAAATATAAGAAAATGAATGGAACAAAGATTCAAAGGCAGGGGTACTATAACAGTAGCTATCTGACTTATATTCCTTTAGCTTGCCTTCATTTCCTTCCTCTTTCTTGTCTTCTTGTGCAAAAATGTATACAGTGCACAATGCACTAGTTTGTGATAAGAACTAAGGTAATTTTAAAAATCAGAAACAAAGGAAAAGCATCCATGGTCAGTTCTGCTTTTGAAGTTTCCTTTCACTGGCAGTGAGTGTGCTCCTTCCTCTTTCAAGACTGAAATAGAACCCTTCCCACTCACTCGTGTTTGACAGACTCAATAATCACACTCATTCAAAGGCTGATGTTTTGTTTGGTTTTGCACAAACCAACCCAGTATGAGGAAACTGTGCTTATGTGGGTTTGTCTCTGTGTCCTCTATTCTGTACCGCTGGTCTACCTGTCTGTTTTGGTGTCAATACCATGCTGTTTTTGTTACTATGGCTCTGCAGTATAGTTTAAGGTCTGGTGTTGTGATACCTCCTGCTTCACTTTTCTCACTAATGATCGCTTTGGCTATTCTGGGTCTCTTATTTTGCTAAATGAATTTCATAACTGCTTTTTCTATTTCTAAGGAGAATGTCAATGGAATTTTCGTAGAAATTGCATTAAATCTGTATAGCATTTTTGGAAGTATTACTATTTTGACAATATTTATTCTCCTTATCCAAGAACATGGGAGGTCTTTCTTTTAAGGTCTTCTTCTATTTCTTTCTTTAGTGTTCTGTAGTTTTCATTGTAAAGGTCTTTCACCTCTTTTGTTAGATTGATTACCAAATGTTTTATTTTCTTTGAGGCTGTTGTGAATGGGATAGTTTTCCTAATTTCTCTTTCTGTTGATTCATCATTGAAGTATAGGAATGCAATTGATTTATGGGTGCTAATTTCATATCCTGGTACTTTGCCAAATTCATTTATGAGTTCTAGAAGTTTGAGGGCGGAGTTTTTTGGGTTTCTTAAGTATAGAATCATATTGTTGGCAAATAGGAATGGTTTGAGTTCTTCTTTACCTATTCATATCTCTTTAATTTCTTTCTTCTATCTAATTGTCCTGGCTAGAGTTTCCAGGATTAAAAAACAAAACAAAACAAAACAAACAAAACAAAACAAAACAAACAAAACCAACTCACTATGAACTAAACTTCAAGGTGTGGAGAGAGTGATTTGAACAGGAAGGCAGCTGCAGTGCCCAGGAGTGGCCTGAGGAAGTCTCTGCCTCTGCTCCAGGAGCTTCTGTCCTGGGGTCAGCCGCGGGCTTGCAGGAGGGCCCCTCCGCGCCACCCGTCTTTCTGCTGCCGTGGTGATTTCCACCGTTGGCTTGCGGTGATGGCAGACACTTCCCTGGACATTTGAGCAGGTGCCTTGCCACCTACCGAGCCCTCCTGTCACGGCCGGCACCTCTGCCTGACCCAGGAGAGGCAGCAGTCCCAAGCCATCCCAGGCCCCGAGCTCAGGGCAAGGACTGGGGTGCTCCGAGGCCCTCGAGATGTGCTTTCTTTCTGTGGGATTGTTCCTTTTAGAAAGAGGAGCTGTTCGCGCGTTTGAGACATTCTTGGCGGTCTAACCAAGTCTGTTCCTCTGACCAAGTTGAGGACGTCGGCCTTGGGCGCTTTACAGGAAGAGGGCCCACGTTGGCTCCTTAGGCTGGAGGAAGAAGAGGGCGCGTCCCCCTGGGGGCATCGTCTGAAGCGCAAAGGCGGTTGTTTCTGAGTCTGGTCACCTCATGCTGAGTTTGGCTGCCACATTCCCCACTGGGATGACCAAGCCTGGCTGGGGCTCCAGCAATGGCATCCGGGGTGTGGGCCTATTTTCGTCCTTCTCCACCTACTGGTATGGCCCCCTGCCTGCTCTGAGAGCAGCGTCTGCGGAGACACAAGCAGTGTGCAGAGGCCCCCGACTCTCCGCACCTGCAAGCCGGGTGTGGGCTTCTCGGGGCCTGGCTGGCCTGAGAGTCAACACCTCCATCATCACATTCTCTGACGTCACTCAGGGCTCCCTCTCAGTGACTCTGGAAGAGCCCCATATATGTATAGGAGCCCATTTTCCATTCTTTGAACACCAAAATTTCGATGTCTTTTCATGCTATGGAAAAACAATAGACTTAATCAGGGTGTCTGGGATTTAGATATCATCACACACACATACACACACACACACACACACACACGCACGCACACACAAGCACAAATTTGATGAATATAGAGAAATCCACCATTGCGTACTCCAAGGAGCATTCTGATTAACTAGTTACCTTGGAATTTCCTTGTGTAAGATTTTCTTTTAAGCAAACTTGCCTGGGACTAGGCCTTCCAATCCCTTAGCTTCCCGGCAAGCTGGGTATCGGCGGGGTTGACTGATGATGGGATTTGGGCAGAGGGGAAGGGGCACAGCGCTCTCCCTGGACTGAGCAGCCTGGTACAAGGAGAGGGACCCGTGGAAGGTGAGTGTGGATGTTAGGGCGATGCCGCTCGGGTGTCTGGAGACAGGAGGTATGGAAGGGAGATGGCGTGTTTCGCGGATGCAGAGACAGGTGCTACAGCAGAGGCAGGCTGTGTGACTAAGGAGGGAGGGGAACAGGCTCTGGGAGGTTCCAGGGCTTCTACTGGCTAAGGGTTTGTCTGGGTTCCTTTCATCAACTAAATCCCTCGTCCTCAGTGAAACCTGGAGGCAGGTGGGGAATTCCCACCTGAGATTAAGGACAGTCCAGCCAGGTGTCCAGGTCCTGCCAGGAAGCCCTGAGGAGGCCCCTCCAAGCTGCCCATGGTGGAGTTGGCAGCCCAGGTGTGCGGCCACCTGGGCTCTCCTTGTGTGCACCTGGGACTGGTGTTGCGGCAGGGGACAGCTTTACTGTGGGCACTTCACACCAGGAAGCTCAGTGCTGACCGTTCAGTTCTCCAGGTTTAGCAGCCCCCTGGACGCCCCCTGCAGGCAGATGAGGGTCTCGCAGGGGTATGCCCACCCCGGCTGGGCCAGGGCTCCTGCTGCAGGGTCCCAAGAGCCAGCCTTCCGGCAGCGCTCCTTCAGTGGAAGGTAAATGCACATGGCCAAGCCTTTACAGAGAGCTGCACGCGCCCTCTGTCACACCACACGTGGCTGCCTCCTGTTTTTAGACCTTCCGTGGGCAGGCTGTGCTCACAGGTCACCATTACCGAGAGTGACACTAATGTTGACATTTGGGTAGTTTCACAGCGTACCCAATGCTTCCCTGATTGCTCTCTTCCAGATCATTCCAGATTGTCCTTTATGAGGATCGGTAATTTCGCTCTATAAAGCCAGACTGAGTCTCGGAGTTGGGAGCAGGATCTTCTGAGATCGTGCACGTTTTGATGGCTTGTGATTGATAAATAGCGCTGAGCTCTGGGAAAGGATATTTACTGAATGATCGCCTTTGCCTTGGAAAACCGGACTCGATTTCCCTCCCGTCAAAATGTACAGAAAGAACAGCCCTTGGAAAGAGAATGAATCAGAAGATGAAGCACAGGAAAGAGAGAAGCTTTTACAGCGAGCGCTATTTTGGGAATTTGGTTGTTTTCCTTTGTGAGGATAATTCATCATTTCTTTCTTCCATTTTTTAATGTGTGCAGAATTTTGTTAAAAGGCACTTTGGTAAATTGCTGGCTTCAAATATGATTAGAAAGTGATTATTCTGAATTATAACCAGCCAGAAACCTTTTCTTGTACAAAAGCCAGGCTCATATGAAGAGCCAGAAGTCCTGTTGGCATGGTCCTGCTTGATGCTGGGCTACATCCGTGAAGAAGGTGGACCTCGGGAGCATCCATGGCCACTGCCGGCCACCTCCCCTCCCAGAGTCATGGTTGGCAGAGCTGAGACATGTTCCTGCCTCCTTGGGTGCCTCCTCCTGACTGCCTGGCTTTCCTTTCTGTCTGTCAGAACTCAGAGAGATTCTGGGCTCTGTTAGTCCCGTGAAGGAGGGTCCTGTCTGCGCGTCCTCCCCAGCTGAGGAGCCAGGAGTTGTTGGTCCCCCTGGGTGGGATGTGCGGGCAATTGCTTCTCCCACCTCCTCCTTTAACAGAAAAGAGTGGCCACTAGTCGACAGGATATCTGTGCAGGACCTCAGGCCTGAGGGGGACACACAGCTGCACACTGGCCAGCAGCCCCGGAGACAAGTGGGTGCTGGGATGCAGTGCCCGGGGCTGCCTTCTAGAACGCGATGGGGTGGCAGCTGGGAGACAGGCCCGTTGCCAGAGAGGGCTCAGCACACCTCCTGCCTGACTGAACCCCGGGTCTGACAGAAGGCCCCACTCAGGGCCCAGCTCCAGGAACCCCAGGGGGGCTGCTGTTTCCACCAACACCCACCACGCCTCAGCCACGTCCTCCCCGCCCAGCCCCTCCCATGGTGACGGCAGGCACCGGTGCCCATCCCTGGGTTCTGTGCAAACTGCATCAGCGCAGCCTCCTGGGCACATAGCCCTTCCAATGAGAGGGTCTCATGGGCTTCCCCAGCTCTCAGCCTGGGGTCTCTCCAGAAAAGCTCTGATCCTTGTCTTTCCCAAGTGTGGCTTGAGAGGTCTTAGTAAATCGCGTCTGAGCATGCCAGTCCCTCCTCAGAACTCTTCATTGCTTGATCTTTCCTCTTAGAAGCAAACGATAGCCCCCTGCACCTGGCTGACAGGTGGCTGAACCAAATCTGACATCCAAGCTAGCGTGGTTTGGGAGTACGAGCAAAATATAATCGTGCCGTTTTTGAAATGTTTATTTTCTGAATGACAAATTGATTTTATTGTGTTGATAGATCTCTAAGATAATTGTATTAAAATATCTACCTAAAATATGAAAATAACATACATTAAAGCAACATTTGGGCACATATTTATAAACTTTACCAGCTAGTTAGCAAATTTTTTTTCTACTGTTAAGTCACTGATATTTTTCTGCAGAATGTATTTTTAATAAGGTGTTAGTTTTTGCAATATTTTCAAAAAATTAGCTGTAATATTTTACAAAGTTGAGTTTTATAAGGAATAAAGTTGAAGTTAGAGAGGTCATTAATTTAAGACAGCTATATAACCATGGCATTTTAAGTTAAGAGAATATTCTTCCAACAGGTGCTGATGTATACTAAGAGCAAATTTCTGAGCAAAGAAGGGGCTTCTTTTTTCAATTTTTTTATTTTTTAATTTGTTCTAATTAGTTATACACAACAGTAGAATGCATTTTGACACATTGTACACAAATGAGCACAACTTCTTCCTCTGACTGAACATGGTAGTGTGATCACACATGCCAATAGGGTGATAACGTCTGTCTCAGTCCACCATCCTTCCCACTCCCGTACCCCTGCCCCTCACTCCCCTCTGCACGATCCAGAGTTCCTTCATTTTTCCCTATCCCTGTCCCTCCACCCCCCATTATGGATCAGCATCAGTTTATCAGAGAAAACATTTGGTCTTTGGTTTTTTGGGTTTGACTTATTTCACATAGCTTGATAGTCTCCAGCTCCATCCATTTACCTGCAAATACCACAATTTCATTCCTCTTTAAGGCTGAGTAGTATTGCATTGTGTATGTATACCACATTTTCTTTATCCATTCATCTGTTGAAGGGCATCTGGATTGGTTCCATTAGTTTATCTATAGTGATTTGTGCTGCTATAAACATTGATGAAGGAGAGGCTCCTTTTTTGGGGGGGTACTGGGAATTGAACTCAGGGGCTCTCAACCACTGAGCCAAATCCCCAGCCTTAGTTTGTATTTTACTTAGAGACAGGGTCTCACTGAATTGCTTAGTACCTCACCGGTGCTGAGGCTGACTTTGAACTCACGATTCTCTTGTCTCAGCCTCTGGAGTTGCTGGGATTACAGGTGAGCCCCACCACACCCGGCAAGGAGGGACTTCTTGATGCTAAGTTTTATATTGAAATACAGAAATGTTTTAGGTCAACTGTCTTCCCACCTTCTGACTTTTGCGCCAAACATTATTGTTTCTTAAATGTTTTTGTAAGGTAAACCTATTAATAAATTGCCTGTGTTATGAATGTCTGAACCGTTTCACTAAAGCCGATGTTGAAAATCACAGGTCCCCTCAATGTCACTTCATTCTGGTGCCAAATATACCTTTGTGCAGTTGGAAGTTCATATCCCAATAAAAATGCTTCATGAAAGCTGAGACATGAAGCTTCAGAATTGTATTTCACATTGTATATAAGTTCTCATCTTTTTAAGAAAAATTGTTTAGTTGTATAGCTGCTCTTTAGGATTAAATTTCTACTGTCATGTACACCTAATTAGAACAAATAAAAAAATTTTAAAAAAGACTAAATTTCGTGCTCTTAGTTCCTCTTAGCATTTTCATAGAAGCTTGAAATTTGCTAGGAAGCTTCAGAAGCTGACGTCTTCTTTCCCTGCATCACTGATCGCATAGGTTGGGAAATTTTCAGTTTTGTGCAAAAGAGTTCAAAGTGTTCACTTTCTATTCAGGATGTGCTGAATGATTTACAAACATGGTGATTAAAAGCATGAATCTCTTCCAAAAATATTCTTACTGATACATGTTGTATGTAAGGTACATAAATTTTGAATGCACAGCTTGATCTTGACAATTTAAAAAATTAATATGCCTGTAGCCACAGCCCAGAGAGAGACAGTGTGTTTCCATCGCTCCCGCCTCTGCCTGCCCCGTGAGACTCCTGCAAGTGTGTGCCCTACTCCGCCTCTTCCCACAGGGACAGTGGCCCTCGGATGCGCTGCCCTCACCCCTGCCACTGTGGACATGCAGTGTTAGAGGGTGGACGGAATGAAGATCCACGGTCACTTGACCTTCAGGCGGGTGCCGGCGCTGTCTTGCTGGTATCTGAGTGAGCACACTGTCATCCCAAAGGTCTCAATGGGAGACGGAGGAGGCTCAGAGAAGAGTGGCGCTGCTGCCTGCCTTAGCCGGCCTTGGAGGTGGAAGGGGCAGGGCCCAAAGAACAGAGGACCACAGTCCATAGGGCTGGACACCAGGGAGTCCGTGTGCTCTTCCCTGGCTTTCAGCAAGGAGGGCCGCCCGACAGCCTTGGCTTTTGGCCAGGAGAGCCTTTTTGGACCTCTGCCTCGAGAAGTGTTAGAGAGTGGACGTCGTTGTTTTAAGTCACTCACTGTGATCATTCGTCATAGCGACAGTGAACAATGAAGATGCGCCGTGCGTTCGATTGATCTGCTTTTGCTTCTGGGTTGAGGCTGAACTTAAAGGATGGGTACAGCCATGGGCTTATGTTTTGGTGAGACTGGGACAGGTGGGGCCCCCCTGTGTGACCAGCATCCCCTCAGACGAGGACCAGTCCCTCCTCTGAGAAAGTTCCCCTTCCCCGGAGCTGCCATGCTCTTGCCTCCGTCACCGTGCCTGGGTCTGGCCTGTTGCTGCAGGTCGTGAGGACTAACGCAGGGCTGCTGCTTTGCAGGTCTGTGCTGTGCTCAGCATGCTGCTGTCCGAGCTCTCCCGTGGGCGGGTTTCCAGTTCGGGCGTAGTGGACAACTTGCCATGACTATTGTTCTGGAAGTCGTTTGCTGGTCCCTCCTCCACTGCTCTCAGACACGGGCCTCACGGCGGAGCTGCCCGGTTGCAGGGTGAAGTGCTCCTTAGAAACTGCCAGGACCTGCCCACGCGGCCAGACCGCCTTGCACCCCACCAGCCACACGTGAGATCAGCGGTTCTGCCTTCCTGGTAGGGGTACTGCCAACCGTGCTCACTATGGCCTCTGTGGTGTGAAGTGGCATGTCATCGTCACGTCAGTGAGTCTCCACGGTGACTAACAACCTGAGCACCTGTCCATGCACTTACTGGCCAGCACATACTTTAGAGTGTGAGCTCTCCTTCAAGTCTTTGGCTTCCTTAGGAATGGTCGTCAGGCGCTGTACCTGGGTTGTGAGCGTTTTCCTGGCCCATGTCTCTTGCCTTCCCACCTGCTCGACGTGCCTCCTGAAGAGCTTGGTTTTTTACGGTCTTGCTGGTTTACCACGGGGTTGTTTTTCTCTGGGCAGTGCTTTCAGGCTGTAAGAGCTACAATGAAAAGGAAAGCTTGCATTTAATTTTCTGTTCAGGTCCACAAGCATCTTGGATTAGCTCTTCTGCGCCCCACAAGGCAGTGGTCAAGTCTCAATTTTCTTTCCCTGGATATCCTAATGTCGTGGCATCGTTTGTTGCATCAAACACTGTTTTGCATTTATCATCTTTAGCCTCAGAAATATTGTTTAGTTATTCTGTGCCTGTGCATATGTAAAAGTGTGTGCATCCAACAATAGAGTTCTGATTTTGGCCCACAGGATCTGGTTTGAATGCAGTTATGAATTATGGATACACCACGACCATAATCTCATTCCAAGTGCAATTCTGGTTTGCAGATTTTAAATTTGGTAAAAATGTGCTTTTGTAAAGATATTCTGATCTGCCAAAATTATTGTTCATGTCGTTACACAAAGTCAATAATTCTGTGTTCAATGTTTTATCTTTAACTGAATATGTGAGAAAATTGACAAGAATGTTTCACCTCCATCAAAACAAGCAAAGCAATAGAACTTTCCAAAAGTTTTTCTTTGAACTCATTGACACATAAGTGGTCAGCTATTATAATTATCTAGTTTTCTATTTTAAGTATCTCATGGCGTTGATCTAAAACTGCATTGTCTTTTACATGGAACCCATTTATTAATAGCTATTTCTTCACCTTTTGTGCATGCACAAGAAAACTTGGAATTGAAAATGCACAGTATTAATTTAGAAAAGAGTCATTTGACTTAAGGTCAAGCTGCCTGGAGTGGAAGTGATTTCGCCTTCAGCAACTGCTGGCACCGTATTATCACCTTTGGGCGCCATCTCGTTAAGTTCCTCATCTTCCCCGGCAGGTCTGTGTCTTTTGATTTTTATGTGCTCTGCGCTGTCACCATGTCGTGCTCCAGCACAGAGGATGTAAATACTGACAGATGTTTCGTACACGTTACATATTTATCACCAACATTCCTGACAGATACAAATAATTTTTAATTAAGCATGCACTTTCACATTTTAGTTCATTACTGCTGATGGTGTTTAATAAAAGCAATGCCAAGTAAAATAAACAAATAATCGTGGTTCCTACAGGATAATACATTAGCAAGCCGTATTAGCAAGAGCCTGCGGCCCTCCTGGTGATACGATTTCCTCTATTTCCTGCGGCACCACCGACCCAGGGTTTCCCGTGTTTACCACTAACCTTGCTGAAGGTGGCCTGGTGGCACGTGCATTGTTCAGGCTTCGGCAAATATCATGAGAAAATTGGCTAGTAAATCAGTAGGTGTCAGGGCAGCGGATCGTGAAGCTCTTCTCATTATGGCTTGGAGGAGGAGGGCTCAGCGACTCCCAGCTGCTTGTGTCTGAGCATTTTTATTAGCAATTTCCTCCCGCATGCTGCCCTTGGAAGGAAGGGCATGCCAATCTCATATCCTGCCTGTAGCTGAAACTAGGGGAAAGAGCGCCACTTTACCCAGTTTACCTTATTTTTGTGCAAAACAGCAAGGATACTTGGTTAAAATGGAAAAATCTGAGACAAATAGTAAACCACACTGGAAGCCAGAGAAATGGTCAGAGTCTGGACTCTCGTGTCAAGTTGGGACAATTGCTCAAGCCCTGTGCAACGCTGCAGATTCTTCCACCTCCCCTGCAGCCTCCAGAAGCACTGTGCTCCCTGCCTGGTGGCCTCCCTGTGGACATTTGATTCAGGTTTCTCCATTGGCTGGACTCGCGCTCCACAGCAACAGCCGACACCGTAGATTTGATTTGCCACAGGGGACGTTCTCCAGGGGAGAGTGCTCAGACACGTTTGCCGAATGACCAAGGGATGCAGAAGGAGGAAAGTCAAAGAACAGCCACACTCAACAGGGGAGAGTGTGGCTCCATTGGAGGGTCGTGGGGGACGCGTGGTGACTACAGGGCAGGATGAACTGCAGACATATGGGGTGACGGAGGTATTCCTTTGCATTACATCATTTGCACTTTTTTGGTGACCATAGTACTTGAGAATATCAGTTCTCTCTTATACGCAGGGGATATGCTTCACACCCCAGCAGATGCCTGACGCCTTGGGGAGTACCGGACCCTATGCATAGCTAGGATAAAGTTTAGTCTATAAAATATGCACAGGAGGAGATGAACCATAATAACTTACAGTAAAGTAGAATATCCGCGCCAGGTACCATGGACGCTCGCTCCAGGTGTGCTGTAACTTACCTCAGTGCTTCCCTTCTGCCTCCCAGCACGCACACACCTGTGCACACACGCTCAGGCCACTTGGTAGCAGGATAACATTTGAAAAACCTGATTATGAGTACTTTTATAATATCATAAACTTTTAAAACTACATATAGAAATAAAATATGAAGATGTAATACAAGCATGCATTTAGGTAAAGTCCTAACTGTGAAGTCTCAAAGACTGACTGCAGCAAAGCCTTTTTTTCTACCACAGTTACGGACCCAGGGCAGAGTGCAGGTTCTGCTCCATGTAGGGACTCAGGCAACGAGGCTGGCCCAGGCTGCAGCCTCCTGTGTCTGCGACCTTCTCACTTCCTGCAGCCAAGGGGTAAGCAGCTACTCCGAAGGGCTTCGTCCAGCAATGTCACACCTCACTCTGCTCCCAGCCCATTGTCCGAACGAGAACAAGGAAGTATGGCACATGGTCTGCATGTCTGTTGCTCTCTGCCTTTTGGCTTCCAGTGAGACCACCAGGCAGTGCCGGGAGATCACAGAGCTGGGCGTGCTCCCTCCCGGCACGTTCTCCTCCATGCCTTGCTTTGACCGGCTCTCGCTGGTTTCTCTCTTCCGTAGATACAGTCCTCCCATGAGATCCTGCCACCTTAGGGAAGGCTATGGTTCCCTACTTTGCTAAGAATTCTTGAACACCGTCCCTGGTAGTTTTTTTTTTTTTTTTCTTTGTTTCTTTTTCTTTTCTTTTCTTTTCTCTGTGTGTGTGTTGGTTTCTTTAGAACTTCTCAGGACTTTGTTCACCTCAACTGAACCTTTTCGTTGTATGCTCCGTGTTTCCTCTGAGGGCCTTCACTGGTGCTGTTCCACTGTTACTATACACATAACAACACTTGTGCCTGCCCAGGAGAGACGTCCTCAAGTCCTGTCCAGGAGCTGAACTGAGCCGGCAAGTCCAGGCTCCGTAGGATGCGCAGTGTCCTTGACTCAGGGGAAGACGTGAACCCATTACACTGTGCCTGGTGCTCCGAAGGGGGACGTCCACACCAAAGGCACAGTGAAGGAGCTACCACCAGTTAGCAGCAGGAGCCGTTCAGGAAGTTGCGAGAGGCGCAGGAGGTCTAGGTTCCTGTGGATTCTGAAACTGTATCTGGTAGTCACATTGCAAAGACCTGGTTCTAGAGGAGGGACCGTTACTCTTACTCCATTAGCCTGGTTCTGGTCTCCCTGAGAACTTCCCTCGTCCTGGTCCCCATACCCACCTTCTGGGAAGGCCTTTCAGCTCTTCCATTTGGCTAAATCAGATGTGGGCTTCAGAATATACCCATATTGAGGGCTGTGTGGCTTTGTCAGCCCACTCTCTGCCTCCAAAATATTAGGGCCTCAAGTTTTAAATCTTTACAAGCTTGTTTAGGCCAAGGTCTCAGGTCATATGTAGAATAATTCTGTGAAAGCTCAGTAGGCTTCTGGTCTGTTTTCTGTGAACACACTTTACTCACAGGCACGCCTAGCTGTGACAGAGGAATCACATCAGGAAGAGACGCAGGCTGCGAACACCGTATTCCACACAGTTGCACCAGGGTCCAGACTGCTGCAACAGGGAGAGGCCGAAGTCACCTCGGAATCCGACAAGGACAGCTGGGATTACAGCCAGTGACGGCAAGAGGGCTGACAGGGAAAATCACTGAGAAGAACTGATGAGGTGCCAGGGTGGGGAGGGGAGGTTGATCAGAGATGAACGGAGGTGATTGCCGCCAGCTTGGCTTAGCAGGGTTCTTGCTGAAACTAGGCTCTGGGGCGAGGACAAGGCCTTGCTGCGGGAAGCCACGAGGCAGCCTGGTCTCGGCCTGGTCCTCATGGCCATCTGCTTCTTGACTCGTTGTCTCCATGGTCTGTGCTTTCTTAGTGGAGGCTGCTTGGAGGTTTCCTTGTATTTTCGTTGCTCAATGTCTTTTAAAGTGCTGTGTGTTATTCTTCGAGCTCGGGAAATAATGGGATTGCCCAACGTTGCAAAGGCCCTGGACTCCGCGCTCTCTGCTCTCATTCATCTGCATCTGTGGACCCAACTCTTCAGCTCACCGTCTTTCCCACAGCACCTTTCTGACACCAACTGGTGACCGGCACTCATTCAGCCTCTGAAGTGGTCCTCCTGCCCTACGCGGCTCTACCACTGACCGAGGCGGTGCCAGATGCTCTGCTCAGTTACAGATGCAGGCTCAAGTCGCACAGGTCGACCACCGTGAAGCTAGGTCCTGCTCAGAGAACACGCCCCACGCCGGGTGGCGGGATGGCGGGGTGGGAGGGACCGCGTGCTGAACTGCGGTCCACTGACGCGCAGCTGCAGGCGTGGCAACAGGCAGCCCCCAGGAACCGCAGCGGCAGAAGAGAGGACTGAGGTCTTGCACAGCTGCTCTCGAACGCGCCAACCTGCTGTTCACAGTCACTTCTGCTCATGGCCTGGTGACCAGAAATGTTTACATGGCCCAGAGCCACTAGCAGGGAGTAGGAAATGTGGCAGGGCAAGCGGACGTTTGGTGCCAGTGACAGCATCAGTCACCGGTGCCTAGTGAGAGCATCTGTCACCACAGGTTTTAAAGACGGTGTAAATAAATAATTACACGTGGGTGCCTGCACACACTCGAGCACACACTCACACACGTGCTGTTAGGAAATAGCCATTGTGTAAACTGGAATTTAAATAAGTTTATACTGTGCATCCCTTCACATGCAGAACGTCTTGGAGGACTGGATTTCCAGGAGTGGCCATGCAGTTGTCCCCTGTCCCTTGTGCTCCTCTGCAGGGACCTGCTCCTCTCCCTGCGTCTATAGAGGCTGGGTCTAACTACCTCGCCCAGGCCGTGCAGCCAGGCTGGCCTCAGGGACTCACTTGTAAGCAACAGTGGTGGCAGAAGTGACGTTGTAGAAATGGCCAGCAGCTTCTGTCTGCTCTCGACTGAATGTCCCTGTCCCCAGAATTCATATGAGAAGCCTGAACACCTAATGCAAATGGAGGAGAGGGGAGGGCTTTGCCAGGGGCCATGGGAGTGGAGACTCGCCATGCCCTCTGTGTGCTGGAAGTGAAGGCCAGGGAGCTTCTGGCCTCTGTCTGTCCCTCCCATCTTCACTATGTGAAGATACCACCAGAAGACGTCACCTCAAACCAGGAAGAGGGCCTCCATAGACACCCACTCCCTGGCTCCTTAATCTTCAACTCCAGCCTTCAGAACCATGGCAAATAAATTTTTGCTGTTGAAGCCACTGAGACTGTGCTGCTCTTGTCATTTTGTGGGTTTGAACAAATGTGTAGTGACTTGTATGCACCGTGGCAGTATCACACAGAACAGTTCCACTGCCACCAGGTCCTCTGGGAGCCATCTATCCATCCCTGCCTCCCCAGCCCCTGACACCGGGACTGGCTGACACTTTCCTTTGTAATGATCCCTCTCATGACCCATCTGCCATGTTTGAGAAGCCCAAGCCACATGCAGGTGATTAGTCAACAGATCAGGCTGAGTTCAGCCTTTGAGTCTCCCCAGCCTGGCTGTTGGAGTGGCCTGCAGAGTCTCTAGTCCTGGCTCAGGCCCCAGGTGCTGTGGAGCAGACCCACGCCTTCCTGCATCCTGTGCAGACTTCTGACACATGCAATCTAGGGGCAAAATGACCCGTGGTTGTTTAGCACCACCGAGCGTTGGGGGGCTGGGCATGCAGGGTAGATGAATGCAGCAATATTTCGAACCTGGGGAGTCTTACAAGAGATGGTGCTGTACCTTTGGTCTGGAGTGTCCCCAAAGCCTCATGAATTAAAGCCTTGGCCCTCACTTGGTGCTGTTGGAGGTGGTGGAACCTTTAATGGGTTAGGCCTAGTGGGAGGAAGTTATGTCACCGGGGACGTGACCTTGAAGTGGCTGCTGGGGTCCCAATCCCTTCCTGTTACGCTCTGCTTCCTGGCTGTCACCGGGAGAACAGGTCCCTGTGCCATGCACCCCCACCGTGCTGTACTGTGTCACTGCATGGTGAGAACAACAGGCCTCTGACCACGACTGACACCTCTGAAACGGTAAGGAAAAATTACCTTTTCTCTTTTTAAGTTGACTTATCTCAGACATTTGTCAGAGCAGTAGAAAGCTAACACAGATGTGGTTTATTATTTTAATATTTTAACAACCCAGAAGTTAGAATACATCTTACATGTGATAAAGCATGGTAACAAATAAATATGACTATAGTTCATGAAAATAGAATGCAGGGAGTTCCCTCATATTTTTTGTTATACCAGAAATACATTATATCATAGTATAAATGTACATACATGCTCTAAGGTAGGTTTCACCCACATTATATGCTGTGGATAACTCTATGGATCACACGGAATGAGTCTGGCCTTTTATCAACAAGCTGCACTGGAGGTCTCCTGGCTGCTGCTGTTCTTGGTTGTCTGTGGCTGTTTAAATACTCATTCCACGTAGGTGTCAATGGCTTTATGTGCCAAGAGCCATGGAATCAGCATGGCATGTGGGGTACCTGAGACAGACCAGTCCTGTCCACGCAGGGCCAAGGCACACGGGGGACACTCACAAACCAACACACATGAAGCCTGTGTACGCAGGATTCTGAAGGTTGCCGTGAGGGAGAACACAGGGCACCCGAGGAACTGAGGAGGGACATGGGTGCTCGGAGACGGCGTCACTAAGGAAGTCCCCCCGAGCTGAGGCACGAAGGGCTTTGTCCCGTGTTGGGTCATTTCTGGGCTGGAGGCCACAGTGGCTGGAGCCAGGGAACTGGGTGTGGCAAGCACAGGGAGTCGCGTGCTCCTTGAGGTCTCGGGAGGCAATGCCAGACCCCTGTTGGTAGAAGTTATTCTGAAGCAACCCAGGTGACCCTCAGTAGGGAGGGGTGAAGAACCTGTGGCCCATCAGGCAGTGGGACACTAGTGCTGAGAACAAGTGAGTCAGGGAAAGATGAGAAAGAGCTTCCCAGCGTGTCACTGAGTGAGTGAGGCTTGGCTGGAAAGACCACCCGGCCTTCCTGGAAAGGACTCTGCCCGAGAGAGGGAGAGTGCCACCCAAGGTCTGGGCCGCTCTGGTGCCTCGCGAGGTGATGGGAGGGACTTTCCTGGGGGAGCACGCCTTGTGCCTCTGTCCCCTCCAAGCTGGCAATCCTTCATCCGTCACCCTGTGGGGTTATTTCCTAGTCAGAGTGTTAAGCGCAAAAGCCCAGAGACACAATCTGAGCCCACCTGAGTCCCGGCTTGGGCCTGGCCATGGCCAAGGAAGGTGGTGCTGGGAGACGCTGCTGTGCCCGCCCCACGTGCTTTCTTCCTTCCCTTGCTGCTCCTTTTCCTTCCCTCAGCTGCCCCTTCTTCCTCCCTCCTTCCCAGACCCCTTGCACAGGACTGTTCTGTGCACGGTGAACAGGGCAACCCCACGGTGGGGAACGGGAAGGTGCTCCTGCCCCTCTAGCTGGATGCTGCTGTGATGGCCTCAGAGCACTGAAGGGTGGCACGTGAACGGGCGCAGTGCCAGACTGGGCAGAGGCCCAGGGTGGCTGAGCCAGCACAGAGCTTCCTGTTCCTGCACCTTGCTGGGGTGGCCTGGATAGTGGAGTTGGACCCCTGCCGTTCCGCCCAAAGGCGCTGCGTCTTACCCAGACTTCTGAGGCCTCTGAAGACACGCTGAGTCAGAGTCATCCCAGGGCAGTGGTTTCCGGGCCGTCCCTTTGCCCGCAGACGTCAGTTCTGTGACTTCATCTCTTCATCCGTTCATTTCTCCATGGCCTTTGGATCTGTGATTTCAGAGCAGGAAGCCTGCAAGAGACTCGAGGCCTCTAGGGGACCCACAGGGTGCCAAGCTCTGATCTCCAGGCCCTATTTCTCCACAGCATGGCAGGTGGGATCACTCCGTGAGTAGATATGTGAGTGTACGCTTCGGACCCGCCAGGGGCCTCTGGCCTCTTCCTGCATATTTCTCGTATGCTGCCGTCTGATAGTCTCTGCTTGTGAGGAAATTTAACCTGAGTCTTGTGAACATAAGTCTTTGTGACGACATACATGGAATATTTCAGTGTTTGTGTTGCAAATAAGGCTTCAGCTCTGCTGGGCGGTGGGGACGGTTCTGTGCCCAGGTCTCTCCCTCCTGTTGGCCTCATCTAACTGGCCACAGAGACCCGAGAGGCAGGCGAGGCTGCCGAGGAGGCTGGGCACACGTTTTCTGTGCTGGAAACGCACCAGGCTGAGTCACACATCCCAGCTGGGCGCCTTCAAGTGGCCTTTGGTGTGCCAGGTTGTTGCAGGGCCACCCAGGGCCACAGGAATTGTCACTTAGCACATTGATTGACATGATGGAGGGCCTCACCAGAGCCCTACCCCAGGTTCCTGAAACCCCCAGAGAATGCGAACAGTCTGGAGAAGGAGAGGGCAAGGTGGAGTCATGCCGCATCCTTGGCTGACCTCCACTCTAGGCGTGGCTGGAGGTGGGGCTTGGGTTCGCTTCGTCTCGGGGACAGGGATGAGACTTTTCATTATAGTTGTGGCTCCGAGTTCCCATCAAGTGTCTGGCATCCTCAGCATCCAAGGAGACCCGACAAGCTGAATGAATCTCTGCACTGTGGCAGTGAGCGGCCAGAGGAAGGCCACACAAGGCCATCTGCAGGAGCTGGGGCCCAGGACCAAGAGCAGCGTGCACCCTGCATGGCCAGCGAGGCTCGGAGGCACGAGCTAATGCACCTCTCCCCTACCTTGGAGGAGAGTGAAAGAGGCCACTGGACCTGGAGGAGGGCCAGCCCCATGTTGCTGAAAATGATAGCACAACCTCCTTTCTCTTAACAGATGCTGGACACTTAAGACACGCCTTCCGTCTGGGCTCCGTGAACGTGCGACTTTAAAACCCAATCTGCTTTTATGCACCGTAGCAGAGGCCTGGCTGCCCCAGCCTCCCACATCCTGCGTGGGAGCAGCTGTCGAGTTGACGTTTTGCCACGCTTCGTTGAGAGAAGGGCACACAGAGGCTGCAGGGTCCACGGAAGGAGGCCTTCAGCACAGACTGGCCCTGTGAGAACCAGGACTGACTGGCCTATACTGGGCTGGAGAGGGAAAAGTAGGCCCACCCCAGAGTGCACAGGCTGGCCAGGAGACGGCGGGCAAAGGTGCAGAACCAAGCAGTGCAGTGGGGCCGGGCGGCAGGCGTGGGTCCAGCAGCTCGGCTGCAGGGAGCAGACCGTAAGTGCCCTGAGGTCAGCTTAGTGTCACGCAAGTTAATCGGCCTCAGAAGCAAGTGTGTGCAGGTGCACTTTGGGAACAGTTCACGTGTGGAATGTGCTTGTGTGCGTACCTCTGCATGTGTGTGCCTGGGCGTGTGTGTGTGCATGCCATGTGTGCATGTGTGTACCTGCGTGTGCTGTGTGTGTCATGAGGATGTGGGGTGTGTCTGTGCACGTGTGGGGTGGGCACCATCCTCTCCACTTGGTCTGACTCTAGTCCTGCCCTGGTGACCCTGGGCTCAGCCACATCCATCTTTAAGGGCCTACTGGATGGGAAACTCAGTGGATCGAGCTGCTCCCTGGCACGTGTCACCCTCACCTGCACCTGCAGAAGCAGGAGATCACTTGGCCGAGGACCCAAATGTCGCTCGCCTGGCATAGCTCTGTGCCCATCCACCTCCGCCTCTCAGCCCGCTGGTGACCGGCACAGCAGGGACGGCTGAACAGCCGGGTCTCAGGGTCCAAGAAGCTCTGTCCTGACTCGCCGTGATCTGCCAGTTTGGAGGAGTGCGCTTGCTCTGCAGCCCAGGCTTGAAATGCACTGTGAGGGCCACCCGAGGGCCACCGGAGCCCAAACTCGCCTGTCCGACAGGCCTTTGTTGTGAGGTCCGCAGAGGGAGGTCCACACGATCTCCCAGGCAAGGGCTTGGGGCACTGCTGTTCTGGCTCCTGTCTGTGATGCTCGCCCCGAATCGCCCTTTCCTCCCCATGAAGAGTTTCCCTTCCAAATGGCTCCGGAGCCTTCCCAAGAGGGCAGGAACCAAGCCCGCACCCGGCCTGCGCAGGCAGCCCACCGACCCCTGCCCCTGAGCTTTCCTCGGGGTCCAGTGCTGGGGCAAGGCGGGTCTCCCCTCGCAGCACCACCCGATGAGCTTGGCCCCAGGCCACCGCCTTTCCTTCTCTCAGCAGCACCCTCGCGCTCTGTTGGGACAGCCGCTGTGCCTCCCAGGTGGAGGTCACCTCTGCCCTGCCCCTGAAGTCATCAGGATGTTCAGACTCTGCAGTGTGTGAAGCATCTCGGAGAGTCCAGCTAAAGAGTAAAGTGCGACGCTGGCTCCTCAGGCCACGTGGTGCTTTTTGTTATTATGATTTTTATTTGTGAAATTCTACTCTTCATGGTTTTCTGGACCTTCAAGATTAGATCTTTTTTTTTTTTTTTTTTTTTTTTTGAGGACCACAGGGCCCAAGAATTCTTGATCTCTCTCTTCCTCTCCCTCCCTCTCTCTCCTTCCCTCCCTCTCTCTCTCTCTCCCTCTCTCCCCCTCTCCCTCTCTCTCCTTCCCTCCCTCTCTCTCTCCCTCTCTCCCTCCCTCTCTCCTGCCCATATCCAAACACAGGTGCCCATCTGCTTCCCAGAGTTCCTGCTCCTGCCTCTGAGGTTCCCAGTCATGGCCACCTTGTCATCCTGACTCAGCAGCATCCAGGCACAGTGGGCAGCAGAAGCGGAGGATCTGGGCCAGACCCTGGAGTGGCCTCCTCAGCCTCGGGTGACAGGAGGTTGGAGGACAGCGGCTGGAGTTTAGAGAAGCAGGAGTTCCAAGGACCATGAGCACAGCAAGTGCCAGTGCTGGAGGATCCAAACCCCGGGAACAAGGGCTCACCCACGGCCGAGGGAGCCAGGGGACGAGGGACTGCGACCCGACGGCCTCCGTCCTCGTCCTTGGGGTGGCTCTCCGCTGGGCGTTCCTCCTGCCCAGACCCACTCTCCGAGCAGGAAGGAGTGGCAGTGGACTGGAGCCATGGTCTCACCACATCCGCGTAGAGCAGCCGCACGGGGCGGGCCTCACCAGGACACCTGGGGTGGGGATGAAGAGCGGCAGAAGGTCCCTCGGGAGCCACTCACGCTCTGCTCCCGTGACCCCGCCACTGCTGGTGGAAACCAGAAGACGAGGGCTGTTGAGCAGGAGCTGGAACTGTTGCTGGCTCCGGGCTCCTCAGACGCTGAGCTAGCAGGGGTCACCCCTGGCTGGTGTGGCTACCTGGATAATCAGGAGACCTGCGTTGCTGCCCCTGTGGAGTCAGACGCTGACGTCTGTGACTGAGGGGATTCTCGGGGCCCCCTGTGATGTTTCCATCCCTAAAAGTTAATGGACAGCTGGTGGAAAGTACAGGACCAGAGTACTCAGACGCTCAGGAGCAACAAGTGGGCCACCCAGCCAGGTAAGACCCGGGTGCCCGCAAGTCCAGGCCGAGGACCATGGAAACGTGGCGTGAGGACAGAAGAAGGGATGTGTGTGTCAGCTGAGCCCCGAGGCAAGCTAGGAACCAAGCCGTTGGCTCACGCGTGGCTTCCCCTCAGCTCGCCCGGCTGTGCCTCAGGCCGAGCTTCTTCTCTCTTCTCTCCTCGTATTTCTCTGTTAACCACTGTCGATGGGCGACCTCATGATCGTGTCTCTGGTGAGAGGATCTTGGGTGGAATTTGAGAATTTGAGGAGTGATTCCTCAGAGGTGGACTGCATAACTGTCACTCAGAGTCGGGCAACGTGCTTTTGGGATTTGATTTCTCCCCTTGGGGACAGAGGGCCTTCCTTCACGCGAAGGGTAACTGTATTTCATTAGGTGAAGTCATGCAGGTGTTAGTATTGTGTGTCCAAATTCACAGGTGTGTAAAGTCACAGGTGTGTGGAAGGGTTTGGCAGGAGGACAAGCAGGAGCCAGAGAGTGGACAGTGAGGAGACGTTTTCCTCAGGTCTGGGCTCTGTAAACCACATGTCTCCTTTGCAGCTGGAGGGTGCCCAGGGCACTGGAGCAGGACAGGACTTGTTCCTTCTCTTTGATCAGCTTCCCGTCAGCACACCACCTCGCCAGGGGCCCGCACTCTGGTGCAGCTGATCCCAGCTCCAGTTTCCCCATAATCCGAGCCCCATGGGGGTCCTTCCCAGATTCTGCAGCAGCAGCACCTGGTGGGCCATGAATAGCACCCAGGCCCCAGCTCTGCAGGGTCTCTGCCCCAAGCCTTTATGTCCTGAGTCCAACCTTTAAAAGTAAGAACAGAAGTGAGCCTAACTGGGATTCATCTGATGGGGGGGTTTCAGTCAGTGGTATTACTTTGAATAAAATCAAGAAGTATGGCAAAGAAAAGAGCAATATTTTGATTTAAATGGTGTGGAGATTGAACATATTTACAAATGGAGGGAGCCAACTCTGGAGAAAGAAAGATGAAAACGACTGAAGATGGAGAGGGTACTTGGCAGGATGAAGTTCTAGAAGGATGAACTCAACCTGGAAGAGAGGGGAGCTGTTCTCTCTGGGATCAAGAGGAAGGAAAGGAAGAAGAGAGAATGCAAACATGTCTGTGCAGGAGGAAGAGGAGGGCTCTGGAGAGCAGCAAGTTCCACCGAGGCCTGAGCAAGCCCGAAGGGTCTCCGGGGCCACTTGCTCCCCCACCAAGCACAGGGCATGGGGATTACCCAGTTACTAGGAATACTTGCATTTAATGATGCTGGGCCCAGATGCCTCATTTCCACTGAAGGAAATCCAAAGCTGGAGGTGCTCCAGGGATGGTGCCCAAATGCAGCCCTCTTCTTAAATCAGATGCAGATACAGTTCCAGCTTACAGTACAGTTACGTCTCTCCTGATTTTTAGACCCCCTTCCTGTTCCCTCTTGCCCTCCTCTGCCCTCCTGGCTTTTGTGGCGTATGTTGGCAAGGCCCCGATAGTCGGAAGGGATTCTCGAGTCACCAGTGAATGGCTCGGAAGACCGAGGAAGAGATCACTGACATTTTCCACCTGAGACCTGCTTTTGGAGTCCTCTCGATTTCTCTGGTGACCCATCTCGGTTTCTTGGGGGAGTTCATCCCGGACTTGGTCTTTTCCCTTCTCTTGCCTTCTTAATTCCTGTTCATGTCTAAAGAAAAGGGATTTTTTTTTTTTCTCTTGATCAAAAATGTAAAAGTTGGACTACGACAACTAGAAGCACCAGCTGCAGGCGGGTCCCAGGGAGGAGTTCCTGGAGTGGTGTTTGCGGGGGATCAGAGGCTCTCATCTTCCCTGGGCCTTGCTTAGGGCAGCCGGAGGTGGCCATCTGGTGGGGGGCTTGTCACCCACTTCCCTCCTGCTCCTAGGACAGCATTGCTGAAGGGTCTGCATCTGTCTCTGGTTCTGGAAAACCTCGATGGCTGTCACTACTTCTGCGGGTTCTTGGTTCCTCTTTCTTGGTCTGGTGTGTTTTGGCTGTTCTTTGATCTTTAGTCATCTTACTCAGAGATCCACACGGACAGGCCAAGAATAGAGTCTGTGTGTCACCGTAGAGCATCCAGGGGTGTGTGGGGGGGAAGAACACCCAAGACACACCTTGACGGCCACCACGGTGAAGAGGTGGACACGCCGCTCCTGAAAACCACTTGCACTGGTGGGAGCAAGCTCAGCCGCGGTCGCCCGGGCTCTGCCAGTGTCTCTGGGATCCCACGCGGCTCCATCCTGCTCTCTGCCAGGTGCACAGTCCACGCCAAGGCGGCAGTGTTCCCAGGTGCAGGGCGTGTGCTTGCTCATGGTGGCTGCTGCGCATGAGCAGTCTGCAGCTGTCTCTTGAGAGAGTGCCAGGAAAGACTAGCACAGTAGGTCTTATTTATTAACAGTTTTCAGCTGTCGGGAAGAAAGGTAAACAATCTGGGAAGCTGCAGTCACACAAGGAAAGCCCCTCCTTCTCCCGCCAGACCCTCTCATCGACCCTGAGTCCTGACTCCAAAGGCTGACCTGTTGGGGGTTGGGGCTCATTTCCTCTGTTACTGCAGAGCCCTGGTGGGCTCAGGCCAGCCACAGGCTCCCAGAGACGCCTGCACAAGACCTGTAAGGAAAGCCACATGCTGG
This sequence comes from Sciurus vulgaris, assembly GCF_902686455.1. Taxonomy (NCBI): domain Eukaryota; kingdom Metazoa; phylum Chordata; class Mammalia; order Rodentia; family Sciuridae; genus Sciurus; species Sciurus vulgaris. Next base: position 168,664,665 of record NC_136466.1, on the reverse strand, counting down.
CTGTTTAGAGAATGTTTCAAACTCCCTGCAGACGGAGAAGGTTAGGGAGGAAAGGACAGAACCCGAGTCCGTCTCCCTCTTCAGGGACAATGGAGGGAAGAGCCGAAGGGAGGACTAGAGGCTGATGTGGAAAACGGGATCCAGGGAGGCTCTGAGGCTGGGGTTCCTGGAGGCCTGTTTCCCGTGGACCACCAGTGACCCCATTGCAGGGCTGGGAGCTGCGGAGGGGCTGAATGGCATGGCGCCCAGGGAGGGGCAAGAGTCCGGGAATGATCCCTGTCCTGGCTTTGACTGCTGTGCTGTCTCAGACAAGTCGTTCCCTTTCTGGGCCTCAGTTTCTCTCCTGCCATTTGGGGCTGACAACATGAATGGCAGCCCCGTGGTGGCAAGTGACCCCGTGGGCCAGTGGGTGTGATGTGGGCACCCACATGGCAGTGCTGACCCCTCGTGAAGGCAGCACTCAGCCGACAGTCCAAGGGCCTTTCCCCTGATTCTGAAGTTCTTCTCCACCACGTCGCCTCTCAGCCTTTATTTCTGAGAATGGAAAAGGAGAGGAAATGAGGAGGAGGCGGGTCCTGAATTGTTCCAGCAGTGGCAGAGTGGAAGAGGCCATGGCTCAGACCCTCTGTCGCTGGCTGGGGACGTGGGACACGGAGCTGAGCGCCTCACCAGCAGCATCCCAAGAGCGGAATGAGAGCTTAGACATAAACAATCTCGTCCTGTGGAAATGGACTCGGAGCCAGGGATCCCACAGCCCAGGGTTCACGTAGCAATGTCTGAAGATAGAGTTTGTCATCACAACTGGAGGGGGACACTGGCGTCCAGTGGATGGAGACCAGAGGTACTAGAGAACACCCACAGAGGGCAGGACAGTCTCTGCGTGTGGGACTTTCCAGACCCAAATTCTGATATTACTGAGGTTCACTAGATGAAGGGTGTGTGTGTGTGTGAGTGTGTGTGTGAGTGTGAGTGTATCCAGCTTCACACCACGACATTGAAATGCCAGAAGCAACTGACTTACAAATATAAAAGGCTCACTTAACTCAGAGCTTTGGCTGTTCAAAGACACGGCGCCCGCTCAGTTCAGTTATGGCGAGGGTGGTGGCTGATGCTGCATGGTGGCAGAACATGTCCCGGGCCAGCACTGCCCTCTGAGCCTGGGGCCAAGTGAGAGCAGGTGGACCGGGCCCCACAACCCCCTGCAGGGCTTCCCCGTGATCTGAGGACCTCCCATAAGCCCCGCCTCCCAAAGGTCCCTCACACCTCCCAACACGGACACCCTGGGGACAAAGACTTCACTATGTGGGCTTTGGGACACTCTTACTACACCCGAACCACAGCACTGTGACACAGGAAACCAACCCCAAGAAGAGGCAGCCTTAGAAGTTCAGGGACTGCCTCTTGACCTATGAAAACAATTAAGAAGATAAAACTTCTGGCTCCTTTAAAAGAAGCATCTTAAAACTTTTATCTCCTTTTAAAAGAAGCATCTCTTAGTACACTTTTCAGTACTTTTTCTGAAATCTGGTCATGCATGTAAGATGCTAAAATTTCCATCAATGCATCACCTGCTTCAACCTTTCAACTTAACCTACCAGTTCAGTTTCAGATCTATCTTCCCAGCTAACCATATCGGTATTGAAAAGAATCACAGTTCAGGAACATTGGATGTAAACGACCCCCTTGCCCCTCCCTCTCCTGCTTGTCCTATATCATCGTGTAACTAGATCTGGTAATAATTAAGCGTTATCCAGATGGTGGGGTGGATATCTACTAACAATTACCCGCAGATGCCACATAAACTCCATCTGGCCAAGAGAAGCATGAGTTTAGCTCTTTTGGAGGTAAAGCATTTGCCAGGGATGCAGAGAAACACCCTCTGCTTAGGAGCTCAGGCGAGCGGATCTGAACTGCCCGCTCCCCTCTTCTGCCATTGTGGCATGTGCCGTACTTGGTCCACAGAGGTCCCTTGAGAATGGCAGCCAGCAGTGCCCCCATCCGTGGCGGTTTTCCAGAGTGGCAGCACTCTTGGCTCCTGCGGCACTGAAGCCCTGAACGTGCTCGCTGTTCCACGGCCCCGCTTCACCCCGGATCTCACACCAGCCACACGCCTGTTCCTTAGCATATGTCAGTCTTGTCACATTCCAGGGAATAGAAAATGGGTTCTGAGAAGACTCCAAGGAGAAAGGTGCCTTGAAGGTTGTGTTGACCTTGAGTTGTGGCCAGATTCGGGTCCCCTGCAAAGGTACTGGATGGAATTGGGCAGTAAGCCCTTCTTGGTATCCACTTTAACCTCAGACCAATCCCTGGGGCATGTCCTCTGGCTGTGTTCTAGAGATACAGAGGCCCAGCCTGCCTTTCTAGGCCTTTCTGGATCCACCCAGAGTCTGTGAGTGCCTACTCTGTGCTAGGCTCCCTTCTGGACTTTTCCGTCCATCTCCGTCACTTATTACCACGTGGCCTTGCATGACTTTGCCTCTCCGCGCTCCCGTTCCAGCATCCGGGAGGACAGAGGCGACAGGGTGAACAGCTTCTTGCTTAGGTGCCTGCCCCAGCTGCGCACACACCGCGTCTTCTCTGACAGCTCCAAATGCTCCTCTGGGGACCTGTGGAGACGTGTCCTTGGCAGCCGAGGAGGCGCTGTTCCAGGTTACTTCCGCTGACATTGACCTCACAGTGAGTTCAAGGCTCAGATGCCTCCCGAGCACACGTCTGGCGGTCTGGACTGCTGCTGGGTTTCTTACATAATCATGCTGGAATCTAATTCGAAGCTTCTTGGCATTCTAAAAATAGTCTCTCCCATTGATTATTTTTATACCCCTAATATGGCTGCCAAGTCTTTGCATGGAGTGAAGCATGAGCTAAAACCACAACGGTCTTAACACAGCACTCCGAATTGTAAGGAAAAGCTGCATGGCTAAAATTACTGGCTAGTCACATACAAATAGTGCTGGTCCTCAGCTCTTTATAGCTGACAGGGGACGGAGTGGGGGCCAACGAACAGTGAGAGTGTGCAGAGCTGCTCTGTCCTGCGGAGCCAGGAACACAATAGGTCCCTCCAGAGACGAAGCAAGGAGGCTCATGCGTGGAGCTCCCCAGTGGGGGCTCGATTCCTGTCCACCTGGGACTCAGCACTCCCATCTGATTTGGAGGATCAGGAAGAGAACAGCCTTCCAATGCCACCAGGGTCGGCCTGGTTGACATATGTAAAGCATGTTGAGAGTGTTCACTGTGAACAGTAAGCTTTCCTCTTTCCTCCACATCATCAGGCTGTAACCGTAGAAGTGCTGTAATTAAAGTGAGTTAGATTTCCCCAGGCTCTAGTTCCGACTCTGTTACTTCAGAGAATGATTCTTTCATAAAGAAAGAATGAGTTAAATCCTGGAAAAGGGTAATGGCTTCTTGGCAGGGATTAAGGAGAGACCAAGGTTGACGTCGTAGCTTAATTGAAGCTGATTTCAGTTGATACAATATAACCCAGGAAACTTGGGAAACTCTAAAGTGAAAACATCCCCATAATCTAAGAGGTATGTAACATTAATTTCTTGGTAAAATGAATAAACAGAGATTCACAAGCTTTCTAAATCTTCTTCAGATGATTTAGGCATGATTCCTTTTCTCTTTTCAGAAGGTCCTGGTCCATTTGGCAAGCACACTTCGTACTGATCATTGACAGTCGAGGGTCGAGAGTGCTCCAACAGCTGCTAATGAAGAGAGCCTTTGTAGCTCTCTGCTCCTCAACCCCATGGCAAGCCTCTGAAAGGAATCCATGCTATGAACCATCACAAAATTGTGAGCACTCCACCCCACTGTGGTTTGAATGTTTGCCCCTGGAGTGACTGTGTTGGAAACTTAATCCCTAAAGTCTCATGTTAATGACATTTGAAGGCAGGACAGGTTCATGGGGACTTTGTCCTCTGAGGTGGATTACCCATTCATGACTAGTGGATGAAGGAGTGAGCACCAGGCTGGCTCGTTATGAGAGCTAGTGCTCTGGATTTTGCTCCGTCTCATCACCATGTCAAGGTGCAGCAAGAAGCCCTCACCAGGGGCTGAGCAGAGGCAGGACTTACCATGCCCTTGGGTCTCCCAGCCTCCACAACCGTAAGAAACAAGGACTGGGATGTACAGAGCTTGCACAGCATGTGCTAGGCCTGTTTCCAGTCCCCCTACCACCAAAGCAGAAAACAAAAGTCCCAAAATTGTAAGGAATAATAAGTTAGTGACTCGCAGGCAATCTGTCATTTCAACAGAAATCATAGCAATGCCTCCTACTTACAAGTTAATAAATAAGGAAACAAATCGCCCTTAACCATGCCAATAGGAGAGTGAGTGCTTGAATTTTTATACCCAAGCCCTCATGCAAAGTCTGTACTCTGCTGTTATTGCTGATCTGAGAACAATGGCCACCTCAGAAACTTATTTTCATTAAAAATGACAGAGGAAAAAATGACCGAAATGGGCATGAGAACCACAAAAAAGGAAAAAAAAAAAAAACACTTATTAAATACATAGTTAGGATTCCCCCCAAAATATGAGATTATGAATAAGGGTGGGAATTAGTTAAAGAGATCCTGGCCAAAAGTTTTCTAAAACTGATCAAATACCCTAGCCCGCAGATTTAAGAATATCTACAAAATCAAACAAACAAAAATAAAACGAAGTCCTTAGATATACCAGTGACTCCTGTCAGAAAGAGAGATTATATCTAATTGTACCAATAGAAACAAACACCCAGACACATAGTCAATAGGAAAGATGGTATTTAACTAGCAACCAGAGAGCCACAGAAGACACTTGGCCTCTAAAAGAGCAACAGCGCAATTGAAAAGCGACTCTTGCAGAATACTTGAAGCAGGAAGACGATGGAATGATATCTTTAAGGAAGTTGTTCTAACCCAGACTTACCTGCACAGCGACTGTCCTCAAAATGAGACAAATGTACATTCAGACAAGAAAATGCATAGACATAATTGCTAGAATCACTAGCAGAGTCCAGTACAAGAAATCCTGAAGGCCATCTGCACAGGGAGGAACGGTCACGGCAGATGAAGGCAGGGAGCCCAAGAAGCAGCACAGAAGGATGGACAGGGCGAGTGAGGTGCTTGGTACATGCGGATGTGGATGATGGAAAACGAGACGAACAGTGTCTGAGGGGATCTGATAGGCAGGCAGGATCAAAATGTGGGCAGCGACATTCAATACCACCGGGTGGCTGGAGTTCCGAGTCAGCAGCGTCGGTAAGGGAGTAGCGCGCGTGGTACCTTCAGCTGCAACGTCACACGCCTGTCCAGGCCGGGGTGGTGCTGAGAATGCTGAGTGAACGGCTAGCGCAGGAGGGAAGCTTGGTGGCTCGGGGGTCTGTGTGTCCTGCCAGTCCCCCGGCGAGGCCGCCCTGTTTCCCTGTGTCCTCTCTTGAACAGCGTGCCATTTCTGCGTGCCGCCTTCCTCTGTCACGTGAGCCTGACAATACACCGCAGCCAGTTCACTCTGAAGCTAGGTCATCGTCCGAGAGATGCAGCTCGCAGGCCAGAAGGCGCGCTGCGCCCCGCGGTGCCACCCCTGGTGCTCTCGGCCCTCGCGGGGACTCGGGCTCCGTCTGCCAGCCTTCCCTCTGCCCGGAGGACATTCTGAGCATGCCACCTCGTGCAGCTGGCTGGTGACAAAGTCTCAGCATTTGTGCATCTGAAAACATCCTCATGTCTCCCGTCGTCTCGAAACGTATTTTCGGGAAGCGAGGGATTCTGTGCGATGATTCTCTCTGGTACTTTAAAAGCACCCCTCACCTACCTTTCAGCTGGTAGGAGACCATTCTCGTCCTTTTCCTCCTTCTTCTAACACCAGTGTCTCATTCTCAGGTTAAGATGTTTTGTTCTCCCTGGTTTTAAGATCTCTGTTTTGGGGTGTCATGGCTTCCTTTATGTTTCTCGTTCTTGAAGCTCACGGTTGGTTGCTTTCAGCAGGAAAGTTGGAGCCATTAATTCCCTGAGTGATTTTTCTGTTCCTCTCCTGCTCTGCTCCCCTCCACTACCTTTTTCTTTGGGGACACTATTGGGTGTTTATTTTGCCTCTGAACGTTGTCGGCCGCCCATCTCTTCAAGTCGTCTCCCGCTCTGGGTTTTGTTTCTGCCTGCTGACCTCAGGTTTTTCTTACGCCACAGCCAACCTTCGATGGATGCCCTGTTGCAGTCCGCACATGACACATGGCTCTTTAGCTCTTAGTCTGATTCAGGTGGTTTTTCCTCACTTTTCCTCCCTCCTCCACACGTTGACCACTCCTCTAGGTTCTAGAACAATGGATGCTGTCATGTTGTGCTGGGTCGGTCTCTGCCGGGTCTAGCTTCTGGTCAGTTCTGGCTGACTCTTCTCCTCACTCTGGTCTGTATTTTTCTATTTGAAGGCTTGGTAGCCTTCGGTTGGCTCCCAGATGTGTAGATTTTACCTTGCGTGGGCACTGCTTTTGTGATCCTGTACTCCAGAGCATAGACTCAGGGTGTGCCACAGGATTTATTAGCGTCAGAGAAAGCAAGCAAGCAGAGGTCCCGAGGGAAGGGGCCTGAGGGAGGGATGACAATGGGTGTCTGTCGTCCAGGGGATGTTAAGGCTTATCTGATGGCCCAGCACAGGAGACCCCATGGGTCGATGGGTGTGGGATCAGGGATTCAGCATGAGCCAATCAGCTCTTCAAGCTCTGAGTTTAGTAAGCTGATCAGAAGTTCAAAATTCAACCCTTTACATCGTCATTCAGAGGACAGTCTCTCCGGGTGGTCTGGACTTCGGTTGGGAGAGGAGACATTCAGGTAAGGGTAGATTTGGTGGTTGGTCATTGCCAGGGGTGGGAAGGGGCGGCCAGTGAAGAGCTGTGTGGTTGCTGCTGTCAGGAACAGCGGCACGTGCCGGGGAGCCCTGCAAGTCGGCAGTCGGGGGAACACGTAACGGGATGTTCTCCAGACCCCATGTCTCCCTCCAGGGTGGCCTAAGGTTCTCCTCCCTCCTTTCCTTCTCCGAGGCCCTTGTCCTGTGAGAGGCCTGCCTTCCTGCCTCATTGCCTCACGATGGACTATAAGGCCATCCGGAGGTGGTGGCTCCTTCTGCAACTAGCAGAGCTGCATTTCACTGAGGGTCATTTCCTCGGCCGATGGCCCTTCTCCTGGCTAAGGAGCAATGATGTTCAGGAACTGGGTTTGCCCTGTCGCAGGTGAGCCGGCACAGTTCTCAGCCTTCTGAAAACGCCTAGCGCTGCCCTCCGGGCCATTTCCCCACACGCACGTGCGACACTCCTGCCCAACTCCCTGAGCCCACCCTCCGTGGCTCTCCAGGTTCTCCTGTGGCTCTCTCCTTGTGGGCACCCTGCCTGTGAGCTCGAGCCTGGCTTCCTGCATCTCTCAGTGGAGTCCAGGTGCCCACCAGGCTCTGCCCGGGTCCCCCGCCTTGTGCTGCAGCCTGGCTGGCCCCGTCTGCAAGCCAGGTCCAGGGGCTCACCTCACGTACCACCTCTTCACCCCCTCTGCCCCTTGCCCACAGTTTTGAAAACCATCCGCAATGTATTTTGTCAGTTTTCTTTTTTTCCCCAGCTTTTCTCTGGCTGAAGATTTATCAGTCCCCATTACTCAACCTTGACTGGAAGCAGAATGTTCCTATAAACAAACTGGAAATCAATGAAAATCTCATGGAAGTAGTTTCAATATGTCAGCATATCTGAGAAACAAGGCTAACGGTATTATTAAAAGAGTTTTTAGGACTCACTGTGACCTCGTAAGTCACAGACAAAAACACAGGCAAAGTTTAGAAAGAGTCCTTTTGGAGAAGTTGCATTCAAACCGCCAAAGGCATTGGAAAATGTCCCCCTCTGGAATCACTAAGGAGCTGAAGTTTACTCTTTCAGGGAATCCCATTTTTCTTGCTCTGAGATTGGCAGAGATTTAAATGGGGTGAGCCGGTAGGACAGAGTGATCATGCACCCTGCTTACTACACAATGTGCTTTTTAAAGTTTTAGAACCTCCTTTCTCGTTGATAGATTAATTTCATTAGAAGTTTTCCTAGTGAAAAGAAAACCAAGTCTACAAAGTAGGCATAAGGATGCACATCAAAATTTAATTCAACAAATTCAAAATTGAATAAAACCTCTTATTTCAAATAGGATGAAAAGCTAGGGAATGTATATAAACGGGGATGCTGCACTACTATGAAAAATGAGGACACCTCTGTTTTTGGCATGGAAATACTTTGCTGTACAAAAATGGATAAAGGCCAGCATTCAGACAAGAGTATGGTAAGATCCCACCTATAAGCACATGTGAGTGCGTGTGTGCACATCGCTGTGTACAGGTGCACAAGTGATTATGCATGCGCAGATGAGTTCACTTGTGTCTCAGTGTGTAGTGGGTGAGTGTGCATGTGTGAGACTGCATATGAGTGTATGCATGTGTGACTTGTGTATGTTTATGTGTGTACATGTATATCTGTCCAACTGCATGTTTTCTGTTCTTTGCATTTTGTCCCTATTTTCCAAAGCGTTTCTGCAAAAAGCATCTATTACATTTTTCTAATCAGAGATGACTCTGAAGTTCTCATGGAGGGAGAAAATATTGTTAACAAGCACAGCTTACTCGGCACTCCTAAGGAGATGGAGCCTGGGAATTCAGTGGAAATACAATCGTAAGAGGAATGCAGTCTTGAGACCTAATTATAAAAATAAGAGGTCAATCTTAGAGTCAGAAATGGAAAGTGTGAAAGTCAAAGTCGATGCGGAAACTCGGGCAGAGAGCAAACATGTACGAGGGAGGAAGGAACTGCTCTAGCTGACCTCCTCTGAGTGCCCCTCCCCATCAGCCTGCAGGCCGTCTCGAAGCGATCACCTGATTTCTGGGGTCACACAGATCCCATGCACAATCCAGTCACAAGAGTGGAGCATCTCTGGGCATATTTACTGACCACCTGGTCTCCACGATGTGCTGAGACGGTGTGGACCGAGCACTAGGCATGGCACTGGACCTTGGGAGAGCCCTCCGAGGTTAGACAGGCATTAGACGCTGTTGCTAGACAGCAGGGGACAGGTGAGTGAGCAGCAGCAGCTGGCTTAGAGGCCCAGAGCTCTGTGTGGTCCTATTAGCAAGGCCTCTCGACTTAGAAATGATGGCTCTGTGGGGAGGCAGGCCCTGTTCTCCCATGGGAAACTCTGGTGTGTGGAGTTTCTACACACCGTCCCAGGTTTCCACTCTGAGAGCAGAAGACAGAATTTAAATGACACGAGGTGCTGTGTGGATATGTACCTCCCACTGGGCAGAGCTGTTCTGTGGCCCTTTCCTTCCGTACTAGAGAGTCTTTCTGGAAATTTCATTAGACAGTTCTTTCTCCCTCACTCCCAAACATCTAGATGGCCCAGTGACTCAGCTTTATCCAGTGGTGGTTGCAGATTTCCATGCCATAGGGGCCAGTCCTGGTGAAGCAGAAGAGGGTCCACGGGACTCTTGAGTTGCAAGTACCTTGTGTACCCCCAGATTTCTTGCTTATCATGATTGCCTGAGAACACAGGCTGATTGTAGGCAGCATCCTCTTGTGTCTCCTCCACATTGCTGTCCCTGGTGCTGGTGCACTGTGTGAGGCCAAGCATGCAACAGCGGGGAGAAGCCAGGTCAGCATTTACCGGAACGAGCCCTGTGGAAAGCCACTTGGTGCATCTTGGCATGTCTCTGTCCAGGTTAAAACAAAGCAGCAGCAGCATCAGCAACAACAATAACCCTTGATCTTTTCCAAATGGCATCTCATTAAGATGGATACAGATGGACTCAGCTGTCCTCTGGTTCCAAGAGATCAGCACAATGGGTCATCCGTGAGGGCTGCTGCTGAGCGGGCAGAACATGAGTGGGTGCCCATGAATACTTGGCAGCAACGTTTGGTGCTTCTATTCTGAGTAGCCCTGTCCTGAGCCATGGAGGGGCTGCTGTGGCTGAACTCTGCCTTCCGGATTCCCCTCACCCCACGAGGAGTGGGCTGTGCTGCACGTGCTGTCGTTAGATGCTTCCAGATGGAGACTCGAGGCAGTCCTTAGGAATCTTCAACTCTCAAGACCCTGGTGATCTTTTGGAGTTCAGCTGGGGACAACTCGTGGAACACTTGCATTTGCCGTGGCATGCGGAGCTATCTTCCAGCGCCCGCCACCTGACTCTTCGGACCATGGATGAAGACTTGTCATGGTCCAGCCCCAGTCTTCCCTTTTTAAATCGGGGGCACAGTGAGATCAGCTCTTCCCTGGCCCAGACCGCATCCTCAGTCACACGGGATAATTTTTCAGACACCTGAGTGCATTCAAGGCATAGCAAGAGAAATCAGTGACAGTTGTCGACAACTAGCCACTGAGTGCTCTTCCAGTGCCTGACGCTGGGAGGATAGCTGCCCGCCTTTCAGAGCTGTCCCTGTCCCTGTATGGTGATGCCAGCATGTGTTTCTTTCCTCCTGGAGGTGCTTTCCTTACTGGGCATCTGCTGGAGAGATTTCCTCCCCTGTGAGTTTATCTTGGGGAGAATAAATAGAGTGAGATTATGTTAATGTCTTTATTGGATGACAAAACCATTTAAACAGCTGGAAGCTCAATACCTGATGAATTCCTAGAAGAATGAGAAAAACATTGTCTATGTGTTCTTCATGTTATGATTTCTTTCTCCTGTTCTGTAAATAGATTATAGCAGATTATGGTTAATTTACTGTAAAAGCATTCCCAGCAAGAAGGAAGCAAGACACAGAGATGACGAACTTGCAAGAAGACGGTCAGTCAAGCCCTTACTCAGAGGCTGCTCATACCTGGGGGTTCTTTGGTTTGAGACAAAGCAGGGGTGCCAAGCCAACGTGGAACAAGACCAGACACCCTGGCTGAGAGCTTCCCAGGTCGGCAGTAATGGGGCCAAAGAAGTGAGCATGGTTTCTGTCCTGAACAGAGATGAGGGAGGAGGGCCCTGCCCTGCAGTGGGTGGGACCACACGGGCAGGCGCAGCCCTCAGCGGGGCCTCCGTGCTGCCCAGGTGACTGCAGTTGTCAGCCCTAAGTCAAAGTGTGACCTCCCGAGGGACGGACAGATGGTCCCTGTGCTGAGAAGTGACTGGGAAAGGCACAGAATGAAGGAGCGAGTGTGCCCCCACCTGGGGTCCCAGAGACATCACACCTAACTAAGGGTGTGGGGAGGGCGGGGTTGGCCAGCAGAGAGCAGAGGCCTTTCCCAGTCCTGCTGATGGGGCCACAAACCATGATTTGGCCCAGGGCCAAGAGGAGGGCCAAGGGTGTCCCACACCCAGGACCTGGGCCCTGACCCAATTCAGTCAAGTGCAGGTGGGCCCACAGTGGCATGGGGAGGCTTGAAACGCTCTTTGTGTTGAGAAGTCCTTGTGCTCAGGACAGATGGTGAACCCTGAAATTCTTGTACGTGGGAGGGTCAGGTGCAGTGGCTCTGCAGGAGGGGAGACCCTGGTCGACTCTGAGGGCCAAGGCGACTCAGGGGAGTGTGAACATCGGCCTTGGCCGCAGAGCTGCAGGTGTGGTCACTGAGGGGAACGTGCTTCTCTAAGGAGGACCTCAGGGGCCCCAGCGCCCAGTCCAGCAGGTTGGTGTTTCCTGTGGAATGGGCACGTTTGTCCTGAGCCATGAGTGATCTGCTTCTCCACTGTCGAGGTTTAGATGTGAGGTGCCCCCCAAAGCTCATGAGTGAGACCAGACCCTGCAAGAGTTCAGAGGGGAAATGGTTGGGGTGTGAGAGCCTTAACCTGGAAGGGCTTAACTGGGTGGCCAGCGTAGGCAGGTGGGTGTGGCTGGAGGAGGGGTCGTCGGGGTTGTGCCTGTGGTGTACGCCTTTTTCCCTGGAGAGCAGGAGCCGATGTCTCTGTTCCCTGTGCCACGTTCCCACTTGCTTTCCTCTGCCGTGCCCTTCTTACGTGACGTTCTGCCTCCTGCTGGCCCAGAGCCCAGAGCAACGGGCTTGGCCACCTATGGACATAGGCCTCTGTGTCCTTGAGTCCCCAAATAAACTTTGCCTCTTCTGAAACTGTTCTTGTCAGGTCTTTTGGTTACCGTGGTGAAAAAGCTGACTAGAACATCCATCTTCTTCTGCCTGATTTCAACTGGGGAGGGGTTTATCCAGTGCCAGGGGAAGGGTGGTTTTCTGCCTGGACCCTAAGAGCCCACGTGTAGAATGAGTAACTGTGTGTTTTAACAAAACGAGCTGTTTGTCCTCCATCAAGGGAACAGACACGTTCCTGCAGGTGGGAATTATGTAGAGTTAGCTAGGAGTTCCTGAGCTGACATCACCTGTATCTCCACACCCGCCCACCACGATGAACAGCCACGCTGTCCACTGAGCTGCTGGAGTGTGTCCAGAGCACCAGACCCCTCCACCCTTCCTGCATCCCGGCGTCTCAGGAGAAGCTGGGTCTCGGCTGTTAGTCAGGGGGCTGCAGAGAAACAGGACTGCTAGGATGCACTGTGAAGAGCTGACCCCAGGGCTGGGGAGGCAGCAAGGCCAGCACAGAGTGGAGGTCTTAGTGAGTCCGAAGGCTGTTAGAAGAGTTCTCTCTTACGTGGGGCGGGAGCAGGAACGGTCAGCTTTTGTCCTGTTCAATGGCTGGATGGCGCCCACCCCATTATGGAAGTCTGCTTTTCTCCATGGATTTGAATGCTGACCTCATCTGAACCACTCCACGCAGTGTTTGACCGACCACCTGGACAGCAGCGGCCCAGCCAAGTTGTCACTTAAGATAACTATCACGTGGCCCTTCCTGTGTCTCCAGTCCACCCACTCCCACCCTCGACCGGGTCCTGGCGGGGTGGCCTCAGCTGCTCTGCTGCGGCAGCCTCTGCCCTCAAGGAGTTCCTCACCCCGAGTCACAGGCACCTGAGCTCCTGAGGGTTACCATGCCGCCTGGCTCTAGCATCTCCACTGGGCTGCCTGGGCAGTCCACATCCCTTGACTCACCGCACATTCCATAAAGACCAGCCTCCCACCTGGGTAACTCCGAACTCCTCCTCGAAATCCTCAGACTTCCCCAGCCATGCTTTGGAGTGGAGTCTCACTTAGCGCGTCCCTCTCTCCCCTGGCCAATTCCTCAGCGTCCTCCAGGACTGAGTTGAAATGCTGCTGTTCCGAGGAGGTTTCCTTGACTTGTGGTACCTGCAGCTGCCCCTGTCATGTGCTCCACAGCCTCCTGGAGGACTCTCCCTGCATCAGCCTCTACATTCCTTGAGGCCAGGGTCATATGAACCTTAGGACTCTGTCATGGGCCCTGGGCTGGCACCGCACACACTGCCCATGAAATTAAGAGTTAGGCAGAGAGTTGGCGCAAGCGGAGGTGTGCAGCCCCTTCAACCAGGACCTGTGGGCTCAAGACCCAGTGCTGGCATGAACTCACAGGGGAACTTGCACAAACGGCATGGAATTCCTGACCTGCATTTTCTCCTTCTGCCCAGTGAAAGGAAGCACCCTCCCCAAAGATCTTTAAGTGTGGCTGAAAGACTTTGTTGGTGCAAAAATTCCACCTAATGCTTTGCAGTGAACCCATTTCTGCCCACTGGCAAGGGATAGCTGGCATGGTGGTACACAGCATGGATTCCACTGCTGCAGTGTGACCTCTGTAAGATGGTCAACCTCTCTGTGCTTCCGGCTCCACAACTGTGAAACAGTTGAGAGTGCTCTTTTCATAAGGCTCACCCTCGTGCTCCTGCTAACATGCAGCCACGTGTGGAAGCCCCCAGAGCAGTGGCCAGCACAGAGGAGGCACAGTGGGTGATGTTGGCCATTATTGCTTTGGTCAGTGCTGCTAGTACACCTGGGAAGAGGTCACACTTGATGGATCCCTGCACCGCTGTGTGCTCCCGCCTGGCCCTGGTCAGTTTCACCTCGTGCTTGCTGCTCTGTGAACTGGCGTGCTGATGCCCCAGTCTGGGGTCACAGGCTTGTGTGGCCAGATGCACTTTCTCTACCCCTGCCCTGTGGCTGAGGTGGTTTTGAGGCAGGGAAGATATGCCCAGCAGCTTCTCTCTAGGGCTCTTGCTCTTCCAGGGCCCCAAGGTGTGAGTAGCCACTCCTCGAAGTCCAGGGCTCTGACCTGTGTGGCCAGCGTGGACAGGAGAAGCCAGTGGATACTAGTAGCATCGGCAGGAGGACCCTCAGGCCAGCGGTGCTGGGAGTTTGCTCTGGCTGACAGAGCCCCACGTTCTCCTGCTACTCCATGACCAGACCCCTGGGTACAAAGGGTCTTCCTGACCTTCTCCAGGGAGGGCCACCAACATTGTTGTCCACCTCATTACTGCTTCCGTCTGGCATCTCATTACAGCAGCTGCCACCGTCCTGTCGATAGGACCCTACCCTGTGAGAAGAACACGCCCATCAGCCTTCCTCAGACCTTGGCATCTGCTCCTCTGTTCCCCGCATACCCCTGCTGAGCTGGGTCTTGTTTGCAAAGACACCTCCCTGACCTTGATCTTGCCCCTCCCTGAGTCCTCATTGACTCCGCCGTTCTCTCCCAGCTCTGATCTTCATCGTCTCTGCTCACTGGCCTTCACGTCATCTCCTCCTCCTCCCTCACAGACCCCCAGCCCTCAGTGCTTCCTGCCTCACAGGACATGAAGCATCTCACCATCAAGACAGAAGCCACGATGCAGACCAGAGAGCTGCAGAAAGAGCCAGGGGGATTCAGCAAACTGAAGTTCAAGAAGCAGTCTCTGTACCTAGTTGGCATCAACATGGGTAGTAGGAAGAGGACACAGTACAGTCGGAGGTCGGTCCCAGGAATGGGATTCTAGCTTCACCGTTGCTAATTAGATGCTTGACTTTGGGCAAGTCACAGGACTCTTCCTGGGCCCCTCTCCTCACGTGTGACATGGGAATGATGAAGCCAGCACAAATCATGGCCTGAGGATGCAATGGTACCCTGGGGAGCCCTGGGTCTGAGCTCACCCAACTCGGGTGGTGCCCGCTGCTGCCGCCTGCCAGGCACTCCCACCGAGTCTGGCCTGAGCTGCTAATGGTTGCCCTACTTAGCCACCCACTGCGGGTAGAGACAGAGTTTTCTTCTGGTGATGAGGAGCTTGGAGAAACAGAATCCATTGACTATGGCTCCCTGACCAGTCCTGGGGTGGTTCACATGGTGGCTGCTGGTCATAGAAAGGCCCTGGAGCGGCCCCTCTCGTCGCCAGCTGTTTCGTTACACACTGTGCATTTGCTCACCACACCAAGGATTAAATGCCTCTTTGGAACAGCACAGAGCATTAACTCAAGACTCTTAGAGTGAAGAGCCTCCTGTGCAGAAATAATCAAGTTTTGCTGCAAAGTTGTATAGGAAATCCTTCAATTTATATAACAGGATAGCTGAGATCTTGCAAACGAACATTTTGTAGCACATAAATTTCCTCGGTTTGCTAGAAACTTAGAAATTGACACATTGCTTTTAAACTAGTGTGTCACACCTAGTGAACTCTAATACCATGCAGTGGATTATTTTAAAAAGTTACTGGTTCACGCATTCAATGACTCATTGTGTGTGCTGCATGCTCTTTAGCAAGTGGTACAGATCGGCTGTGCGTTAACCTGAGGACTTCAAAGTGAGTAAGGTATGGGTGCAGCCCTCTCGTGTCCCAACGCCTGGGGCAGGAGTAACACAAACAAAGCCAGACACGTATTCCAGCTCAGCCGAAGTCCGCGGCTGGTGGAATCCCAGAGGGGGAATGCTCTCAACGGTGGTCTGCATGGTATCCCCTACTGACAGCTGAAGAGGGGCCAGAGAACTGGACTCGCTAGTGAGACAGTGGTGGCAGGACAGATATTGTTTACGTGAAATTACCTTATACATATGCATGTGATGAGGATGCCGTGGCTGGACACGGTTTGTCCCCTCTAAAACTCGTTCTGAAACGTGACCTTCGCTGGTGGTGTTTGAGGTGGGCCGTGGGGTGATTAGGTCATGGGAGGCCCCAAGGCTTCCCATAAAAGTAGGTCAATTCAGGCTGTCGTGGGCCAGTTGCCACGAGAGCAGGTCCAAGGAGGTGGGCCGCTCCCTCTCCTCCCTCTTCACACACACCCTCTTGCCCCCCACCTTTCTGCCCTGAGCTGCAGAAACACAGGCCCTCAACCATGTCACCAGCCCAACAGGACCTCCCAGCCTCTAGCACACCAGCCAGAAAAGGCCTTTCTCCTTTATAAAAAACTTGATCCAAGATATTTTGTTGAATGATGTAGTTTGGATCTGGAATGTTCCCCAAAGGCCCATGTGCATTGGCATTGGCCACAGGCCCTTGGTGCTATTGGGAGGCGGTAGAGACTTTAAGGGGTGGGGCCTCATGGGTCATTGAGGGGGACAGGGGGACCCAGCCCCTCCCTCTTCCTTCCTCTTTTGCACGTTGGCCTTGAGGTAAGTGGGTTTTGCTTCACCACCCACTAGGGGCCCAAAAGCAGCAGGGCCAACTGACCGTGGACAGAAACCTCCCAGTCTGTGAGGCCAGATCACAGCCTGTGTCTTTATGAGCAGATCATCTCAG
The DNA here is from genome assembly GCF_902686455.1 of Sciurus vulgaris. Classification (NCBI taxonomy): domain Eukaryota; kingdom Metazoa; phylum Chordata; class Mammalia; order Rodentia; family Sciuridae; genus Sciurus; species Sciurus vulgaris. The sequence continues at coordinate 168,648,149 of NC_136466.1, read as the reverse complement.
GCATTTGTGATAGTGACAGAGCTGGACTAAGAGAAGGGAGACAAGCGGCCATTACTGAACAAATCCCAGAACACGTGGAAGCGTAGGAACTCGGCACCTGGAAAGGCAGGGTGGTTTTGAAAAGCCAGTGTGGTGTAAAAGGAGCATCAAGGGTACCCTGGTGAGGGGTACAAAGAGAGCCAGGCAAAGTCTGGAACTTCTCCCAGATCATCTACATGGCTTGACCTGGTGTGGTCGGAAACGCAGAGAGCAGAGGCCATTCTGACTAGCTTTTGGACAGCAATGGGGATAGCTCTTGGGAGCTGGCCTGAGGGGCATTCTTATGGCACAGGGCCAAAGAAACCGGCCATGTCGTGTCTGTTCCTGGGGCTTCAGGGAAGGTGGATTAGGAGCAACAGTGTCCAACAGAGATGTCCACACGGCAAAGCACTCAGGCTGTGGCGGGGCTGGACTAACTGCTTGATGGAAATTGAGCAGCAGCAGACGACTCCAAGGCAGAGTGGATGACCAGGAGGGAAACGAGAGGAAGGTTTGGGGCCTCGCTCATGCCTCAGTGCTTGTAAACAAGTGTGCGAATGCACGTGCCTGCACTCCCACACGCAGACGCGGGTTTTCAACAGTGGGGTCATTTGTCGTTGGTGCAACCTTGCACTTAAACACAGCCTGTGAATTTCTCCATATTTGGACACACACTCACCCCCTGTTCCATCTGTTTTCCAACAGAAAACTGCAGCATGAGATGGAGAGGCTGTGTGCACTGAGGTGTGTGCCTTTTAAAGGTGGAATTCAGGTAGCCTGAAGCTAGCCACTGTGAAGCAAGCCCTCGGCAGAATTTGGTACATTCACCATGTTGGGCAACAATCCCTCCACCTAGCCCCAGAACCCTCTCCCAGGGGAAGACACCCCCTACCTACTAGAGTGTTCTCCTGCTCTTGCTTCCCCTGAGCACCCTGCCACCACAAATCTGCTCCATGTCGCTGAGGACTCGCCTGTACTGGATATTTCCTGTAAGTGGAACGGTACTCCATGAGGAACTCTGTGTCCAGCCTCTTTGACTAGGTTGATATCCCTGGGGTGGTGCCACTGCAGCTCACGGATCAGCACTCAGTTGTTTTTATGCTGAGTGTCATTCTATCATATGTACAGCTCTTTCCTGGAGGTGAACAAACACCATGACCCACTTAAACAGAAGAACTTCTGGAGGTCAGAAGTCCAATAGCAGAGTGCTGCAGGGTGGCTTCCTTCTGCATTCTGCATTCCAGAACATTCTGGAATGTCTCTGCCATTCTCTGGCTCCTAGCATACCCACCATCTTCACATGGCCTTCTCCCTGAGTGTGTCTGCCTCTAAATTCCCCTGCTTATAAGGACACAGTCATATAGAATAAGAAACCCGCTGTCCTCCAGTATGACTTCACCCTAATTCCAGAGGCAACAATGTGATTTCTAAGTAAGGTCATATTCTACGACATTAGACATCACAGGACATCAGCATATGCATTTTGGAGGAACACAGCTCAACCCATGATTATGGTTACATCACTTTTTTGATCATTTACTCCTACATTGATGCACATCTGAGTTGCTTCCACCCTTTTGGTTATTGAGAGCAGTGTTGCTGTGAACTCCCATGTACATGGACTTGAGCACCTTTTTAAAATTCTTCAGGGGTGTGTATCTAGGGGTAAACTGCTGGATCACTGCTAGCTCTTTGTTCACCTGAGGAACTGACAGGCCGTTTTCTGCAGTGACCGTTCCTCTTTGCTCTTCCACCAGCAGCGTGCCAGGGTTCCCGTGTCTCTGCCCCCATACCTCGTGCAATTGTCCTACTTCTCCCCAGCCCTCTGGGTATTGCAGAGTGACATCTCACTGTGATTTTGATGCTATCGTGCATTGTAACCAGCAGATTACTGGTGAGCATTCATGTGATTCCGGATTTTTGCTTTTAGCAGATTAGTATATTTGACTTGTATATGTGGATGAAATCCTAGATGTGGAAGTGGGAGCAAGTGCATTTGAGTTTTGAAATTTGGTAAGTATTTCCAAGTTGACCTAACGTGTTTTAGCAATTCATAAGAATATTTGAAGACCCATTTTTAGCCTTTTGATAGTTCAAGCTATTGATTACTTAAAACTCTTGCCAATACCAACATAATGTTTGTAAATCCCCTCTTTCCTTTCTTCTTTCTTTAACCTCTCTGCAAATGTAGCATGATCCAGGCAAAGGCACCCAGACGTTCATCACAGTGTGTTTAAACGTTTCTTAGGGTCAAAATAAGAATTTAATGACAACGTTACCAAACATATTCATTTTGTGTTAGAAATACTTTTTTCCAATTTGATTTTTTCTGATCATTAGTTTTCCTGGGTGTCTTCTAGGGGTTCATCTCCCTATTGCCTATTTATACTCATATTTTCTTTTGGATTGTTTTGTTTTCTTTCCACAGACTTAGTTGAAGTCCTTATATATTAAAGATATTTACCCTTCTTTTTTCCCTCTGAGATGGACATTATTTTTTCCTGACACCACAGTCTAGAAGGCACAGATGGAGGGCTTCCTATTTTACCCAAAGAGCTGTAGCCTATTTATATTATTCTGATGAACTGTCCCTGGTTTGGCCATCAGGACCCTCTTCCAGTTGGGTCCCTTGGAATGTTCTCACCCCTAGGGGAAATTGGTAGTTCAGCAACGGAGACCCTGAGGTTTGAAATGCCAGGGAAGCATTTCAAATAGATTTGTCCATTGGAAGCCCCATTCCCGGTGCCTAGGACCATGCCGGGCCCGGGGCAGGCCTACACGCTGCTGAGTGTACTGAGCCCCGTCGCTGGGCTCTCTCCTTTCTCCACCTACTTGCCTCCTGAGAGCCCCCCACGTCTCCCAAGCCGACCAGACTCTCCCTCGGGGCCCCACCATTTCCGTAATGTGCCTCTGATGTGACGTTGTGTAGACAACGCAGCATTTATCTATTGCTCCCCAGATGTGCTACGAGCACCAGCCCAGTAGTCGCGACATGTTCAAGTCTGCATCACCAGTCACAGGGTCCTGCCTGGCATTTCCAGCCACCAGTCACAGGGTCCTGCCTGGCATTTCCAGCCACCAGTCACAGGGTCCTGCCTGGCATTTCCACCCCCAGAGTCATTCGTTTCAATTAGAAGACTCAAGACACAGGTAGGGACATGATGAAAACAGCCCATGCAGCCTTACTCTAATTTTGGATTCTGGTGACCTCTAAGACCACGGCCAGTTGACCAGCCGAACTGGGTCTCTGGTGGTCCTGGTGCAGATGAAGCAGGGAGGACTTGAGGCGAGGATCTCCTGTTTCCACCCTGCCAACCCACAGTTGTCACTCCGAGAACCCCTGGTGTCTGTCCCTTGATGTTCTTCCTCTGCTGCTGCCCAGACGATGCACCTGGTCATTCCCTACGGAGGGCTCGGCCTCTGGTGCAGGGAAAGCACAAACATCTGATCACATTATTGGGGGAAGCTTGGAACTAGGAAGGCTGCTATTCGAGACTCCTGTTTAGTAAATAAAAGAACAAAAGAAAAACCCAAACCTGGACAGAGTCGCGCTCTGGTGGAGACTCATCCCGGGCTCCTTCCCAATTCCAAGTTGACAGCCATGTGGGAAGCGCCTCCGTCCCTCCCTCTGGGCCGCAGAGTCAGCCCTGCTCTCCCTGGTGGTCCTGGCCCCTGCACCAGCGTTTGCATGAGCTGGTGCTTCTGAGCAGCTCCTTCCATGCGCCAGCACCCAGGGCAGCTCCGCAGGAAGCGCACTCTCCTCTGCACTGCCTGGACCCCGCCTGCCGGCTGGTGAGGAAGCCCCAAAAGGAGTCCCTCCACTCCCTCAGAGAACATCCTGCAGTTTTGACCCAGAAGCTTCCAGAACTTCAGGGAGGTGCCAGGAGGGAGCAGAAGAGCCCTGTGCAAGTGGTCAGCAGGAAAAGGCCCAGCCTCGAGATGAGTCTGCCAATAAGAGCAGACCCGAGGGTGCAGGAGCCTTTGTCTTGGCACTGCCCGCCAGAGACCCCAGAAACCCTTTAGAACTCCAGGAACCAGTGCTGCTGGGAAAGTGGCCTCTTCCCAAGCAGGGGAACCTCTGGCCTGTCACCAGCTGCATCCCTCCCTGATGCTGCTCTGCAGTGCTGCTATTTTGAGGGTAGTTTTCTTTGTACTTCACTTTGTAATTGGTCACCACTGGTCAAACCAGGAGTGTATCCGTTTGCTGAACTCTCATGCCCTAACATTCTTGGCAAGGAAACCAAGACTGCCACAGGTAATTTGGTCTTCTAATATTGTAGTCTTTCCCTCCTGTTCTTGTCCTGGCTCCCTTGACTTTAAAACCATGTATCCGTCTAGCTATAGAGTCACTTACTTGCACCTCGGTTGTTGTCTTAACAGTCAGCCACACACTGGAAGTTCTGGTGACGTCCAGTGGGGAGCGCTTCAGTGGTCCGCGCAGCAGGGAGCCTCCTGGGAGTGGTACCTGGAAGTTCCTCATCAGCCCCTGGAGAGGAGTACCCAGCCGGGCACCTTTAACTCCAGAGGGACCCCTCCTGTGGGCTGCCAGGCAGAGGAAGCCTTGTAACCATCTGTGACTTCATCATTCCAGCTGCTGGCAGGAGCTGAGGGCCATGGATCAGAGGCTGGCAGGGCTGGCATATGAACCACTAGGACATGAGAATATACTCAGGGCAGCAGGGCATAGGTGGCCAGCACCGGGTGCAGGTGGCAGGGTGCTGGTGAGGGGGCAGACGGCCGGGTGCAGGACTGCACGGACATCTGGGGACAGTCCTTGGTTCAGCATCCCCACACAGAGCACCTGAGCCCCAGTGACAGAATCCATGAGATTATCTGTTTATACTAGGCTTTGCTTTTATTAAAATCATAATCTTTAAAATCAATAACAAACACTGAAGGAGTTTTGGCAACCCTTACTCTAGCTCCCACAGCATTATTTATGCTTTACATCAAATAGAACCGTAAAAATGTCATGGGAAAGGTGAGCTGCTGGTGTCGTTCTTGTGAGCAATGGGGTGGTTTGCCCGGTTGGTTAAGACGATCACTTCAGTTTCGCTCTTTAATTGTAAATGCTGAGAACAGCATTTATACATTTTCTAATCTCCAACCCTACTGCAATTCCTGTGATGAGTACCGTGTAGACACAAGGCTTACCGCTTTTATACACTGCTGTATGCAGCTACTAACGCTAATATTTTATTTAAAGGGTACGAATCATTGTTCAGGAGTGAATTTCCCCAAGCTTTCTCTGTGTTTGCTTTTTCCCCAGGTACTATTTCTCCTTGGTGTGTGTCAAGGTGTCCTGGTCTAGTAGAAGTATTGGGGGTGCTGGGTCTTTCTGCCCTCTGGGAAAATCTGTACAGTGTTAAAGTTTGGGAGAACTGTCCCGTAACAACACGTTAGCCTTGTAGTTTTCTCTAAAGAAAGATTTTTAACTGATGCCTTAGATTTTTTTTTTTTTTTGCCAATTTTAAAGTTATTTAGAACTCTCCCTTGGTTCAGTTTGGCTAAATTGCATCTTTCTTGAATTTCTCTGATTGGATTCACACTGCACTTTAATCTGTTTCGTTTATAGTCATGTCTACTTTCATTCCCAATATTGCTGATTCTTGCTCTTTCTTATTTTCTTGATCAGTTTCACTAGATGTTTGTCTAATTTATGAACCTTTCAAAGGAGCAACTTTCAAAGGAACGATGAAGACTGCCTTCATTGAATATTTATTTAATTGATGTCTGCCTCCCATCTTATTGTTTCCTTACATTTATTTTATTTGCATCTGTTCAGTGATGCACTATCCAACTTTTTAAACTGAATGCTTCACTCATCGACATTCAGGATTCCTTTTTTTCATTCAAAGGGTGTAAGGTTAAAATATTTTCTAAAGTGTTACTTTATTTGCATCTTATAAGTTTTAATGAGGTATTTTGATTACCATTCGTTGCTAAGTATCTCCAAGTTTCCATTTTAATTTCTTCTTTGACAGAGGAGTAATTTAGAAGTAGATCTTTCGGTTTCCAAGGATGTTGAGGACTTTCCCTTCTCTGGCTGACCTCTGACACCGTTGGGCAGCTCAGGGGATGGGGTTCATGAGATAGAAGTCATTGGCACGGAGCCTGTGTGCTCCGTGTTCATCCCTGTGGACTACACCTGAGATCGCCCACTTTGGAGGAGGAAAGGCTCACTGGTCTTACAGCTTCAGAGATCTCCATCCCAGGTCTCTTAGCCCCTTGCTTTGGGGCTGAGGTGTACAGTGCGTGTGGCAAGGGGGCATGGGCACCCCAGGCCCCTGGGAAGCAGAGAGAGAGAGAGAAGAGGCTGGGGTCCCACCTCCCTGAGGGCAGGCACCCAGCAGCTTCACTCCTCCCACCCAGGTCCCAGCATCCCCCATAGCACCATGGACTGGGGACCAGGGCTTTGCATTGGAGCCCTTGGGTCATTTTATATCCCAACTGCAGCCTGCCACAGGGTTGAGGTTTGCAAATGTCAAATGTGTTTAAGATTAATGTGTTGGTTTTTTTTTTTTCTTTTAATTTCTTGGGTGCAAAATTCTACATATGTCTATTAAAACACGATGGTATTTTTCAAATCCCGAACATCTTCAATAATTATTCTGTTTGATTTAACTCCGTGATGGTAGATAATTCATTTTCTCACTGCACATTTATCCATTTTTCATTTAAATATTTAGAAACAATTTGAGGACTTCAAAGAGTTTTAATTAAAATCTTCACACTCTTGTTGAACTGACTTTTAAAAACCACTTCATACTGGCTTTCTCTGTGCCTAAAATGCTTTTTACCTTTAAGTTCATTTAAACTTATGTTAATTCAATGAATTCCGCTTTCATTTGATTAGCATTTGCATACACGTACCATTTCTATCTTTACACTTTCATGGTTTTGGTGTGTTGAAGTTCTTATATAGCAGATATGTGGATTTTAAAACTACACCCTGATAATATTCAATTTTTATTTTTTTAGTTTAGTCCATTTATTTTTGCTCTATTTATTTATTTTGACTTGTTTCTCTTCTGCCTTGAAATTTGAAAATAATTTTTGAATGTAGCCTTACATTTTAACTTTATACTGGGTCCTACAGTTTCTTATGGTTCTGGGCTACCACTGAGCTATGACTGAGGTGGCCCCGAAGCTTCTGAAGCTTCCTGTAGTGGGAAATGAGGGTCAGGACACCGAGATCCAGAGGCAACACTTCATTAGTGGTACCATGACCCGGAGAGACCATTCCCAAAGTCTGAGCCCTGAGCACAGCAGGGCTTTTACTGTTACACATAAGCAAGTTTGGGGTACATCGAGGCAAGGGAGTTGGTGCAATTCTGGAGGGTGCCTTCTACATTACTTGTAAGGATCCAAGCTTGTCGACAACCTAGCAACTCAGCTGGTACAGCGTAGGGACTTTCACTGCACTAAGCCTAGAGGGGGGCTGTTTTTGTCCCCATTGCTTTGTGTCCTGCTTCTGCTACCATGGTTATCTGTTAAAGGAACCTGTCAGCCGCTGCAAGTCTCATGGTGAAATGTCTGTCATAAGCACAGCTACTGTGTGCCGGCCTGCAAAGCCACCACTGGTCCGCTCTGATGCTGCTGAAGTCCCCATTCTGCTCTACCACAGTTGCTGCGGGTGGGAGCAGCTGTCTGTGCAGAGAAAACCTGCCCTGCCCTGGGTGGTGGGTGCAAGTCAGCTCACTAGGGACTGGGCATCCTAACCTTCTAGATACTCTTTGTCCTACAGATAGTCTCTTCCTCTTCCTGTGCTGAGCATTCTTTAAGAGCTGAATTTATTGAGCATTTACTACAAGATATCCATTATGTAGAGATCCAGGCAGTTAATCCCACAATAGCACTGCATGCACACTTCTTATCTTCCCTAATTTAAAGACAAAGATGTGGAAGCTCACAAGTTATATGATTGTAGAAATTCAGCACTCTGAACAGCAGGGCCCGGGTCCAATCCCAGTCAGGTGCCTCCACTCACAAAACCACCCTCTTGTCTCTTGGGTCCCCCTCACTCCCTGATAAGAAAATTCAGGTCCCTTGCTCTACCCCAGCTTCTTCACTTCCCACTGGACATACTTATAGAACAATCATAATACATTTTATTCTAATCCACAAATTCTAGCTCACATTGAAGGAGCTGCTGCCTTGGGAGATGCTGGCTTATTCCAAGAGCATTCCCTACTTTATCCCTCTGCGGTTGGACACCTTCCCTCGTTCTCACCTGCATACCTGGACTATCCCTCCGTGTGAACAGTTCAAACACTGGGACTTCACCAGGTCCCTTTGGAATCCCAGCAGGGAATGTCACACTCTTCTGCTCCCCCTCATCTCACTTTACCCCCTGAATAAGCCTGGAATTAGCCCAGGCATCCTCGGGGCACCCGCATCCTGTGCATCCACCCAGGAACACGACCCCAGGGAGAGTGATGAAAACACACACACACACACACACACACACACACACACACACACACACAGAATGCACACCATGGCTCCCTACTTCATCCCGCCCTCCACCACTGTTCAGGACTCCTTCCTCACTGATTCTCAGCAGGAGTTCCCAATGGCCTGTCCCTTGGGTGGAATAGTGTTTGAGCATCTGTCCAAGACTCTCCACCACACATCCTGCTCCTGCATGGCCCCAGCAGACCCTGCAGCTGGGTCACTTCTGACATCTTTCTGTGCTGGCAACTAGATTCCTGGATGGTAGACACCAGGGCAGAAGCTGCTTTCAAGTGCTTTGGAGTACTGTAGAAATGGGTACACCACTGGTGCATAGTAAATGCTTATACAGGCGAGTCAGTGACTCAGAACCTCCTACTGGAACATCTCAACAAGGCTGGTGCTGCCTCAGCAGTAAAAGGGGGGTGGGGATCTACATAGTTACAAACTGAGTGGGCACTGGCTGGGTACTGTGTTCAAGGTGGGGACAGCACTGTTTGGGTCTGTTGTATTATACATGTTTATATAAATTAATAGGCCCTCAGCCGGCACATCCTAAGCCACTGTTCTTATCTCATGTACTAAACCGCTTGTCGATATTTCCCCGGATGGGTTTTGGATGATGGTATTCTAGTCTCCTTCTCCCTCTTGAATAAGTTGTAATGTACAAAGTGCTCTCCCCACCCTTTCCGTTGCAGCCATTTCCCCGCCTCCCAACTACTGTCAATCTGTGAACATCCTAGCTGGCTACTGGTTCATCAACTTATAAGTATCCATCTCTGTTATTGGTCCCCTGTTAGCCCGCGGAATTCAACTGCTTCTCGGTAGCTACCCCGCCATCTTTCTCATGCTTCTGTCTCTCCTACTCACTTTCTCTATCCTCCTCGCTTTTCCACTCTCTCTAGCGTGTGCCCTTTCTCGTTCCCTTTCTCTTCCTCTCATTTTCTCTCTTACCCTGCAGGGAGACACTCTGTTTGCTTAATAAACTCCCTTATGTGATTTCCCGTGTCCGGCGCGGTTTTTGTGGGATCCCTTACATAAATACCTGTCCGTCTTTGTAGTAGAGCTTTGGTGGAACGTGGCAATACCCTCCCAGTGCACCACGCACTTGATGTCTGAAAGCTCTTGCACTTCTCCCTTAAGCAGAAGGCACCTGGCAATATATTCAAATCTGAATTTTTTTTATTCTTTTCCCTCTTTCTCTTATCTCTGAATTTCTTGGTTCTTTCTCCTGTTATATGGCAAGTGTTAAATTCCTGCCTGCCAGAGAGCCTGCTAATGACTCCTGATGATCTGCCTCAGCCCAGGATTGGTCAGTTGACTGGGTGACACTCACATGTTATGTCACTTTTCATCTCCTTTTCTCATTTGCACCTTTTAAACATTTTTAATGGATGCCTGCACTCCACTGACATCCTGCTTCGAAAGTGAGACTGAATTTACCGTAGCATTTACTGAAGGAGAACATTTGATCTTTCCCTGCGTAAGTTGAGTGTCTTAAACCCTGGGATTACAGACACCTTGAAAACACAGTAGTATTTTTAAATGCAATGGCAGGCTTAGCTGCCTCACTGGCAAATCCCAGGAATCAGGTTTCTCTTTTTGCAACTTCTAACACAATTTTATTTTCCATCCATCTTGGTATTTCATTTTTTTAAATCCAAGGACACTGACTCACATTGACAACAACGAGTCTCTTGGAGACCAAAAAGCAAGTCACATTACTTACTGTCACTATTTACAGTTTTTTCTCCTGAGAACTAGAACTACAGAATTATCAATGGCAGCTTAATTAAAAATGAGGAAAATAAAATTTTACTCATTAAGATGCAATGGATAATTAAAATTTGAGTTTCAGTTTTGTAGACTACTCAGGAGGGCCAAGGACAAGGCAAAGGTGAAGGTGAAGATGTAATACAAAGCCGAAACCCCGCCCTTTCAGGTGCAGCCATTTCGCCCCGCCTCCCAACCACTTGTCAATCTGTGCTCCGCCTGCCTCTTACATTACAGGAATTTCCAGCCTATGCTACAGCCATTTCCTGCTTCCCACGGTCTGTCCCCGCTTGTCAGTCTGAACATGCTAGCTGGCTATTGGTTCATCAGTCAGCTTGCAAGTGTTCTCCTCCGCTATTGGTTCCTTCCAGCCCGGAGATTCCAATATCTGGGAGAAGTGCCCATGCCATCGTTCTCTTTTCCCTTCTTTTCACCCCCGGAGCGGACCGCTAGTCATCTGCATAATAAAGTCTCTTGCGTGAGATCCTATGTCTGTCGTGGATTTCTGGGAGCTATTGTTGAGCCACAACTGAGACGGGGGTACTGAGCGCCAGTTCCACTGGAAAGGTTGGAACTGCCACAGGTCCCGAGCTGAGCTGCATTTTTTCCTTACAGAAGATGTCCAGGAACTGGCAGGAGCAGCAGGGAGCTGGGCAGGGACAAGGATTGCAGAGCAGGAAGAGGGCCCTTCCTGGGAGGAAAGGGGGGGTCCCCATGAGCAGCTGGTTCTTCCTCTACCCTGGCCTTCGCCACAGAGGGACTGAGATTACTGCAGCCCAGAGAAAGAGCCAGACACTAGCAGCAGGTGGGACAGATAGAGCTCCTTCTGTACTGGTGCAGCAGGGAGAGAGGCTTTGGTAGAACTGAGCTCAACTTGAAAGGCTGCAGAGGTAGCTGGATTTATAACCAAGGAGCACAGCCAGGAGTTCTGTGGTTGGAAAATTACTAAGAGGAGGCTCAAGGCGTGGTGGGGAGGTGCTAAGGACACTGGAGACTTAGACATCAAGACCGGACGTGAGGAAGTTGATCAGATATCAAGAGTGGAAGATTTTCTCTTGGGTAAGAGAAGAATGGAGGAACTTTAGATTACCTGGAGGGAAATGAGAAGGGGGAGGGGAAGGGGTATGAAAGATGGTGGACTGAGACAGACATCATTACCCTGTGTACATGTATGATTACACGAATGGGTGAACTTACATTGTGCACAACTAAAGAAATGAAAATTGTACCCCATTCGTGTGCAGTGAATCAAAATGCAGTCTGTAAAAATATAAATAAATAAATAAGTACAAAGAGTGGAAGATTCTCTTTAAACTGACCTTGCAGGATTCTTGGTAAGACTGAACCAGGCAGCTCAAGTGGAGAAGAGCTTTCAGGGAGCCCACCACCCACTGGTCAAGAATGTTCTTTTTTACTGTGGTAAAGGGCTAAGCAGGAATCGGAAGATGGGGATCCAGGAGGTGTGGACTCTGTTTTGGCTTTGCTTCCGCCCCGTTCCTTGTTCTTGGCCCTGCTGAGCATCATGCCCACCAATGCGAAGCCTGATCACCAACCTTGGCTATGATTCCCTGTGGGTTCCGGTCGGGGGCTTCTGGCCCGGTCAGTGGTGCAGCTGGAAGTGGTGGCATTTGTGAAATGTGTTTGGATGCACAGAGGAACTGTAAGCCATGTAAATAAAGCAAAAGTCCATCAGGCATGGTAGTGAAGCCAGAATTGGGGACAGGCAGTTAGTGTAGAAATAAGGGATCTGGTCAGATCGAGGAAATGGAGGCCATGAAAGCCATCTGTCTCTGAAAGTTGGAGACCGCCCTGGGAGAATGGAATGTCAAGGATCTCTGGAACCCATTGATAACCAAATTTCCCTGCCCTTGTCAGGGACTACAGACAAGGAGATGCTAATTGATGCACCCTGGGCCCTTACCTGCCTGAATTACTTTGGCCCTCACCCTGCCCATCTGGGCCTAGTCACATAGGCAGGAAGGAAAGAGATAAGGAGGGAAGAATGGGAGGGAAAATAAAACCTATAATAAGGACAAGATTTGCTCATCCTACGGATTCTGCCTTTGGGTCCCCACTTCTACCCGGGAGAAGTCTACTTTTACTTTTCTTTAATAGAACTTCTTACTTTCTACTCTACGCTTGCCTCCATGTGCTTCTCTGGCATTATACTTCAACACCTGAGGAAGCAGGACTCATCACCAGTAAATGGCAGTATCAGTAACACATCTGTAATTCTAGTGGCTCAAGAGGCTGAGGCAGGAGGATCGCAAGTTCAAAGCTTACCTCAGCAACTCAGTAAGGACCTAAGCAACTTGGTGAGACCCTGCCTACAATAAAGAATAAAAAGAGGCTAGGGATGTTGTTCAGTGGTTAAGTGCCTCCTGGGTTAAAACCCTGGTAAACAAATCATCATCATCATCATCAAGTCAAGTTCTTATTTCTTACCAGTAACATACTGAACCTGCCATTATGAATCTGCCATTATGTGATCTATCCACTGTCCCATCTGGCCCTCAGCTGGGGCGAGGGTTGCGTATTGCATATCTGTTTGCAATGTATTGTCTCCCTCACGGGGAGAACTTCATTGATATATATTTTTTAAGGATCATAGATCAATGGAATCTTTGCAAACTTGTCTGCAGTCAGCGCTCAGGCCAGGGAGAGGCTCAGAAGGAGTCCAAAAGTGCTGGCTTGCCCTGGTCTCTCCCCTCCTGAAGCTCCATGATGTCCTGCTTGCTGCAGAGCCTCCCTGTGTTGTGCTTCCCTTTCTAGTGTAGAAGTGAAGGGCGGGTGGTCCCTCTGGGCTTCATTTGCAGCCTGCACAGGCGTCAGAGGTGGCTGTGCCTCTGCTCTCACCCTTAATTGATCCCTCTGCAGAGCCGGAGCTTTGAGAGGCACACACTTGCTCTTTGCTCTTCCTCGTAGGCAGAGGAATCCCAACCTGAAGCTGCAGGAATGGCCTGCACGTCCCTGAGTGTGAGGGTGCATTTTAAAATTTAACCATCAAGCCCCAGGCCTGTGCAATGATCTCTCTCTCTGCCTGGCACCCTTGCAAAGTCTGCTGCAGATGCTGGTATCCTGCAGATGGGGCCAATGTCAGGGGGACTTGCCCTCCACCGATCAGGCTCACAAGCTCCCTGAGCTCCTTGGTCTTTCTCCTGGAGCACAGTATTGAGAACAGGTCTTTGATTCAATTTCTGTGATGGACGGGTCCAGAGCTCAGACTTAAATTGAACAAAGTGCTCGTAAGACGAGGTGCACGACCAGGGCAGGAGGCACGCAGACGCAGGCGCGAGATACACCATTCTTTCATCTTTGCTCTTTTATCCAACAGATGCCTGCAGGCTCCCAGCACCCCTCCTGGTGGCCTCACTGGAGCGGATGAGGTTCCTGATTTTGCTGTGGGTGACTGAAGAGCTCCAGCACTGGGCCACCACTCTTCCAGAAGGGGCAATCGGGGGCTCCGTGGAGGGCAGGTGTCCGTCAGCATTCAGGAATGGCTGGTGTTTTAGTCAGCTTTTTTCCGCTGTGACTAAAAGACCAGACAAGAACAATCGTAGAGGGGAAAGCTTATGAGGGACTCACAGTTTCAGAGGTCTGGGTCCATAGACAAGAGGCTCCATTCCTTGGGGCTGGAGGTGAGGCAGAACATCATGGTGGAAGGTGTGGTGGAGGGAGGCAGCTCACATGATGATCAGGAAGCAGAGAGAAAGAGTCAACTCTCCAGATTAAAAATATATACCCAAAGGCACTGACCCGTCTTCTCCAGCCATACCCTGACTACCGGTGTCTGCAGCCAAGGGAACAGGTCAGAAGGAGGTCCCAATGCCAGCTCCCGTCCCGGAGCGGTGTACACAGCACAAAGTCTTCCTGGCAATGGATCCCCAAGTGAGGCAAACCTACCCACCCCAGGGACCTCCGCTCATTGATTGACCCAAGGACGTGGACCGGTGGACCATCTGTTCATTTCCCTTCATCCTCTGCCACTTCCTTCTGAGCAGGGGAAGTGAGTAGCAGACAATCCAGTTCAAGCCTGCAGAGCCCAAGTCCATGTGGAGGCTGAGGCCATGGCTGTTATCACTGCCATCCCTGCATCTGGGCCTTGCTCTGGAGCACAGGGAGAGGGCTAAGCCTGCAGCCGGCCCAGCTATGAGGGGATGCACAGGGGCCTGTGGGACTGGAAGGTGGCAATGGCAGCCCTGAATGGACTGCCTTGCCTTCATCGAAGGCACTCGGTGACCAGAGCCATGTGGGTCCAGTGCTGGTGCTGGGCACTGTCTCTGCCCGTGGGCTCCGCTGTGCCAGACGCCCTACCTGTGTTTGCCTGCATGTAACCGGCAGGGTTTCTGGGCAGCTGAGGCAGCGAGCGTGTCACCGAGGCAGCGTGTGGCCTACTATTCCGTTTAAATGTGCCTACACTTTCTCTGACACTACGGATAAGGGATGGGAAGCTCCCTGCCTCTAAGTCACCTGATACCTACTTTTTCCTGTCTTCTCAGACACAAGGCCTTTCTCCACTGCCGTCTCTGGGTTTCCTCTCGAATCATCTGCTGTTGTGATTGCAGAGTTCATACAAAGGGAAGAGTCTAAAGAACTGCAAGGAACTTCTGTGCCGCTTTTCAAGTGTAAATTTAGAAAACCCTGATTCAGGGCTATTACTGTTGCATAAGTATCCAGTCTAATTCACCTTCAATAAAGGCTTCAGACAAAGTCGCTAAATGAGCTCCACCAGAGCAGAATGATCCAACATGAAAATAGAATAAACACATGCGCGTGTGCACACACACGCGCACACACACACGCGGCTCTTCCTGAGCACTCAACATAAAGGCTGAACACATAGCTGGAAGGGAGGGCAAAATGGACAGTTCTCTTCTGCCTAATTGCACGCAGCATCTCATGCCTGTGTCCACGTGGGGTTGCAGAGGATGGGAATTATAAATGCGCATCTGGGGCATGCATCGGTTGACACGATCATTCCTGCGAGGCGGAAGTCTGCATCTGCCACAGCCTAACATCTGTATCAGAGACGGCAGTGTCCTGAGTCCAGCCAGGAGAAAAATGCAGAAAGCGCTCCGTCTTCCTCCACTGGCTGCGTGCTACCAGAAGGATGCGCCCTGGCTGTGATACACCCCCATGGCTGGTGGCTGCACAGAGGACCCGCTGTGTCCGACGTCTTGCGTTTTGCGACCCGTGTGTGGACTCTCCCGCCGACACCCTGTGCTGAAGGCTGGGTGCTTGTCTGGAGCCCCTGCAGGGCCCCACCCTGAGACCCCGAATCTGCTTTCAACTCTGCTTCCTGCTCCCAGGAGGCAGAAGCAGAGGGAGCTTCTTATGTCACTCGTGGGTTGGTTTGGACAGTTGCTCTTCCTCTGCATGAAGGCCCTTCCTGAGCCTTGCCTTCCTTGGTGCTTCCTGCACGGCTCAGCTGCAGGCCTCAGGTGTGAATTGGATTGAGTACGTACATCAGTGGGCGCTGTGGTCATCTCTTATCATCGTGATAAGACGCCTTGGCCTCAGATGTTCTGACGCACTCCTGCACACGATACCAATGCTGTTGGCAGCCGGGCTCTGGCAAGTGTGTTCCAGGAGGAAGGGGAGGATCAGCAGAAGGGGCTGGTGAGGGCTCTTAGATCGTGGGGTCTGGGAGTTCCATGCTGGGGCAGGGCAGGCAGTGCTAGGAGAAGGCCGGACACCAGGACCCAGACTGCAAGGTTCCTCTAGAGCACCACCCAGTCAGGCCCAGGCGCCCTCTGTGGCTCTGCCTAGGCCCTCAGGACCTCCTAGACTGTTGTGCCCAGCGGCTCGAGACCCCACAAAGACCACCAGAGACCACGATCAATGCAAGCAACAAAGAGTCATTTATTGGCAAGCTCGAGCCTGGTCCTCTGCTCACACGGTAACCCGGTGATGCTAAGAGGCCCTGAGCCTTTGTTCAGCAGGCTTTTATAATGAAAGGCAAACAGTTTTACAGTGTTCTTTTTAATTGGTTAACATTTGAACAGCTAAACATTAGTCCTCCTCTGGTTGGGTCCTGCCAATCTATTTGATTCTCATTGGGTCCCACCAGAACTGAACGGCCCTAGAGGAAGAAGGGAGGAGGGAAGGGGTGAACTGTGCAGGAGATGAGTTGCCGTTAGGCCCCCCTGTCCTTGATAGATAAGGTTTCTAGGCAGCTGCACATTTCTCAGGCAAATATTTCTTAACAACCTCGATAAGCATGGGGGCCCAGCAGTCCTGTTTGCGCTGTATTGGCTTTTGAGGGAGCAGTTGCAACTGCCTGCATCCTGGTAATTAAGACAGCTAGCTGCACAGATATCACCCTGTTCTCAACAAGACCATGAGCGAAGGGAACAGGTGGAGCAGTGGCTCTGAGAGAAGCAGCTCATGCTGCCCTCCTGTCTCCAGACACCCTCTGCTCCCCTCTGCCTCTGGTCCAATGGAAACCCCAGATTACAGCCCAATGCATGTCTTCATGGAGCTGAGGGCCAGGCTGACTTCTGGCCTCCTCCCTGGGAGCAGGTCCTCTGCTCAGAGTCTCAGGAGTTTCCAGTCAGGTGAGGTCAGGCCTAAGGGGTCAAGTGCAGAAGAGTCAGCACCTCAGCCTGTGGCCTGGCAGTGACTGCTCCCATGCTCCTTTGCTGCCTCTTTGTGCTTTCCCAGAGGACCTCCTCACTTCCCCTGCGCAGAAGGAAGTGGCAGAGGACTAAGGGAAAGGAAGGACTGTCCACCTGTCCACAGCCTTGGGTCAACACACACCTTGTACCAAGGGGAGTGAGAAGTGGGCCGTTGGGTGCTATTCAGGCGTAAGAAGATCCAGGGTTTGGGGCTGTGGCTCAAGGATAGACTGCTTGCTTGGCATGTGTCAGGCCTGGGCTTCATCCCCAGCACCATGGGAGAGAGAGAGAGCAAAAGGGAGAGAGAGGGCCAGGGAGAGGGAGGGGAGGGGAGGGAAGAGGAGGAAGGGAGAGGAGGAGAGGTAGAGGGAGAGAGGGGGAGAGGGGAATAGGGAGAGGGATAGAGAAGAGGAAAGGGAGAGAAAGAGGGAGGGAGAAAGAGAGGGAGAGAGAGGGAGGGGAGGGGAGGGAGGGAGGGGGAAAGGGGAGAGGGAGAGGGGGAAGGGGAGAGGAGCGAGGGGAGGGGAGAGGAGGGAGGGGAGGGGAGAGGAGGGGGGAAGGGAAGAGGGAGGGGGAGAAGGGGAGAGGGAGAGGGAGAGAGGGGGAGAGGGGAGGAGGGAGAGGGATAGAGAGGAAGGGAGGGAGGCAGGGAGGGAGAGAGGGAGGAGATGGAGAGGGAGCCGAAGGGCAGGGGAGGGAGGGAGGGGAAGCCACAGAGCCACTAGGCATGGAGTTATTTCTTGGGGTTGGGGCCTATGGTAAGCAGCTCATAAAAGTAGCTCATTACTTCAGTGTATTAGCTTCATTTTCATTAAATAATAAAATCATCCCAGTTGAGCTTAAATGGCTTTTACTTTTTAAAATATGAATTTCTGGGGCCTGGGGTTGTGACTCAGTGGTAGAGAACTTGCCTAGCATGGGTAAGGCTCTGGGTTTGATCCTCAGCATGACATAAAAATATAAAATATAAATACAATAAAGGTTAAATTCATTTTTCAAAAAAAATTAAAATGAATTTCAAGTTTTTTTTTTCTGTATCTGTGTGTGTGTGTGTCTGCATGTGCATGTGTGTATTGATGAATATATATAAATGATGGAGACACACTGACTTTTAATGAGGAAAGTACTAGTTTGTTAAAATAACTCCTGAAATTTGGCAGCATAAAGAAAATGTATACATGTTTTGACTAAGAAATTACTCTGTTTAAAGTGTCAAATGTTTTAAAGAAACTAGAAAGTAATTAAATGTGTTCTAAGTTGGTACACACAAAATATTTGTTTTAGTATGTTCTAAAAAAGGGAAATTAAAACAATGTATAGATCTAATGAGATGCTGGTTAAAATAAACAGTGGTTCATCATATACTCATTAAAAACCACATTGCAGGAGAAGACTTAACAACATGGGAAAAGTTTAGCATTGTTAAAAGTGTATGTTACATAATTCTAAGTGCCTTCTAATCTGGAAGTTGCAAGAAAAATGTACATTTAACCAAAAAGGAGTCAAATTGTATATAGAAATTTAAGAAGGGATTATTTTGAAATGGTTAAATCTTTATTTTCACTTTTCTTTCTTGCACTTAATCTTAATTTTTCCCAACTCTGTGATATGTATGCTTTAAATTTGATCAGCTAAGAATAATAGCTATTATGTAAAAAGTAATCATCTTTTTGCACAGGGTTTCCCGATGTTTGCTGGTTTCACAGAACGTTATGAACATTGATTATTCTGTGTATATGGAAAGGCTACAATTCTATTGTGTGTACCCAATAAGACCATATGATGGCACTCAAGGTGGCAGATACACCCACCACTGTGTAGAGGCTGCCTCTCCCTCAGCAGCCTCTCCAGCCTCCCTGATCTGCCCCACCACCCGTATCTAACCCACCGTGACTCTGCTTTCCGTCGCCCTGCCACTGTAGCTTCGTTTACACTTTCCACAATTTTGTGGAAATGAGATCACATAGTCTATGCTTTTCTGATGCCTGGTTTCTCACACACTCTGTGATCACTCTGGAATTGTCCTGAGTCCTGGCAGGACAGCAGGTCATTGCTCTTCTTGTCTGGCAGTCTTTCAAGCTATGGTAGGTAGTTTCCCAGTTGATGAGCATTCTCCAATTTTTTCATTATAAAAAAAGGTAGTATCAATAATAGTGTATGTCTTTCGAAGCTTCCATCCCTGGGTGATCATCTAGGAGTGAGATGAATGGATCATATGGATGTTGTACTGTTCTCTTAAGAAACTCCCATATTTTTCCCAAAGGCTCATGCCATTTTATATCCCTAAGGCAGCAAATGAGAGTCCAGTTGTTTCATCTTCCTCAGCCCCTGGTATGGCCACTCTTGTTAATTTTTAACCATTGTAACATAAAAGTAATGGTGTCTCTTTATGGCTTTAATTTACACTTTCCTAATGACTAAATGACATTGAATGTTTGCCTACACACATCGTTTTAGAGAAGTGCCAATTAAATAGCTTAAGAAAGAAATATTTCTCAATTCACTCTGTGAGGCCATAGCTAGTCTGATACCAAAAGAACTTACAAGAAGAGAAAACTACATGAGCATATACTCAAACATTCTCAATAAGATTTTAACATGTATCTTTAAATCATGTAAAAAGAATAATGAACCAGATTAAGTAGGGTTCATTCAAGAAATGTACAGTGTCTAGAAAACCAAAGTGTTAACCAAGGAGATGCTGTATGATGATCTCAATAGACACAGAAAAGTCATTTGGCAAAATCCAACATTCATTCCTGATTTTTAAAAAATCTCATGCAAATTAGGGACAGAGAAGAGTTTCTCAGTATGACAAAATTCATCTAGCTAAGAAAAACTAGAAGCCAAGCATGGTGGTGCACACCTGTAATACCAGTGGCTTGGGAGGCTGAGACAGAAGGATCATGAGTTCAAAGCCAGCCTTAGCAAAAAGGCACTAAGCAACACAGTGAGATCCTGTCTCTGAATAAAACACAAAATAAGGCTGTGGATGTGGCTCAGTGGTTGAGAGACCCTGAGTTCAATCTCTGTTACCAAAAAAAAAAAAAAAAAAAAAAAAAAAAACAAAAAAAAAAAAAAAAAAAAAAGGGAAAAACTACATGTAACATCTTGCTTAGTGAGTAAAGACTACATCTGCCCTTCTGCAACATTGTGCTCAAGATTCTAAAGAACACAATAGGGCAAGAAAAAGAAATAAAATTCATTGCGAATGAAAAGGGAGAAGTAATACTATCCTTATGCACAAATGATATGTCTGTGTGGAAAAGCTAGTGCAATATACCAGAAAGTTCTAGAACTAATAATTGAGTTTAACAAGACTTCATAATAGAGAAACAGCACACAAAAATCCATATACTAGCAATGAACGGTTGGATTTAAAAATTTGAAATCCCACTTATGTACAATAATGTCAAAAATACAAAACAGATTAAATCTTACAAAAAGTGTAAAATGCCTATAAAATGAAATTGATAAAAAGTTTAAGAGATCTAAATAAATAATATGTAGACCATATTCTTAGGTCAGAAATCATAACTAAGTTATTTCTTCTCAAATTGTTCTATAGATTCAACTTAGTTACAATAAAAATCTAAACATCCTTTCAGTCTGTAGCTGAAGATGGATTCTAAATTTCATACAGAATTTCTAAAGATCTAGAATTACAAATGCATCCTTTTAGGATGAAATTGGAGGAACAAAACTAGTTTCTTCCAGAACTCACCACAAAGCAAGGACAATGAAGACAGTGTGATTTAGTGTGTAGAAGAATGAGGTCCAGATATAGACCCACGCCTGCACAGATAACTGAATTTCCACCAAAGTGCAAAGGGATGCCGTAGAGAAAATATTGTCTTAGTGTTTGGCAACACCCATATATGAAAAAGAAAAGCAATTGTTCATATCTTGAACCATACTAAAATATGAACACACCCCATCTGCCGAGCAGTCCTCCCTGACTTCCCTGCCTTATCCTCCCTGGTCTCCACCCACTGTAGAGGGTAACTGTTAACAAAGCTCCTCTGTTGTATCTTGCTATGATCAGCAGGACTGTTAATTCAGAAGCTGGAGGGTCAATGAGGGGATGCAGAAAAGACAAACAGACGTACATAGAGAAAAAGCTGGGGCCAGGGGAGGAGCCAAGCCTGGTGAGGCTTGACAACACCAGAGCCAGCTCAGCGTGTTTGTTATATAGAGTTGGTCAGCAGAAGGTAATTTCTGAGAAAGTTTTAACAAAGCAGGCAGTGTGAAGGATGCAGTGAGACCTGTGAGACATTGGGGTCATCTTGTTATACAAGAATTCTCTACCCTGGGAGCTGGTATCTGAATCTGAGGTTCTGACATGAGAGCCCACCGTTACACTACCACCTACCTATGGCCGGTGTTACCATAGCAACTGGGGCATGTTGGCCTGCACTTCTGTGTAGACAGCTCCCAGCCCAAACACAGCCATGAGGGAATCAGAGACTGTGGTTCAGATCACTGCTCTCCAGAGGATCTAAAGTGTGAAACCTGAAACAATAAGCTTTTAGGAAAGAACATGTGCCACCACAAACTAGGCACAGGTGCTAGCTGAAACGTCCAGAAGCAAGATCTCACATGACGAATCAATGGTGCGGGCTTCATAAAGTCAAATGCCGATGCTTTCTGAAGAGCTTTTGGAAGAGAAAGAAAAGACAAGCTGCAGAATATGAAGAAATAGAAATATCTGACTAAGTACTGGTTCCCATAAAAACTCTCAAAACTCAATAAGAAACAAATGATCTAAGGAAGGATGGCAGTGTGTTTATTTTTTAAATTGCCATTGGCCACTCTGTATGTGTAGTGTGCATGTATGTATGTGTACGTATCATATATGTGGTTATTTCCTTGTCTCTGGCATATTTCAGACGCTGTCAATTTAAACAGCAGCTGCTTGGTCAGAAATGGAAGCCTTCACGCATGTTTTTCATGCTTGAAGAAATGGTGTGGAACAGTTGCCGAGAACGCTCTCCTCCCGTGAAGTTGCTCGTGAACACAGCAGCACAGACAGGCATTTCCCATCTCCATGGGGTGACTCACTCACCCTCTTCCCTAGTTTGAGAGTAAAAGACGTCAACCTAACAAAACACACTGCAACTCTCAAGGGCAACTTTGGTGCGGCTGATGTCCTTTCTAGGTCACAGTCCTCCGTGGGGCCTCTGGATGGAAGGCTGCAGAGCCTGCAGCCAGCCAGCTGAGGAGCGCAGCGTCCTGGCCCAGCCCCTGCTTCCTGCAGACCACAGGTCTCGAGGCGGGCTTCCGCAGGCCCTGTCTGTGGTGGAATGGTTTCTGTTGCTAGTAAATAAAATGGGGAGTAAATCTGATGAGCTATTGTCCCAAATTTCTGTGCGGATGATCTGTAAGTAAGTGTTTTGGCCCAAACTGATGCATATGCCTGGGTATGGGCTTCCTTTGAAGTGAGTT
Source organism: Sciurus vulgaris (assembly GCF_902686455.1). Classification (NCBI taxonomy): domain Eukaryota; kingdom Metazoa; phylum Chordata; class Mammalia; order Rodentia; family Sciuridae; genus Sciurus; species Sciurus vulgaris. Next base: position 168,625,842 of record NC_136466.1, on the reverse strand, counting down.
CACCTTATTCAGCATGCTGCAGTTAATCTCCCAAGAGAATGGAATATGGTCCCTTTTCCTAGTGTCCAGAGGTTCCTTGGCCAAAGGGCATATTTCTTCAGATTGTTCACCCAGCTAGTGCCTAAGATGAACAGGATCAGTAAATCTCTCATTGCATAGGGAGCTGTGCATGCCGGGGGCTGATAGGAGCCACAGAAGAATCCCACGACATGCTGTGCTTTTCACGTTGCAATGTTCCCTGCCGTCTCTGGTTCATGAGAGTGGCAGAGAAAGCAGCTGCCCTCCACCAGGCAAGAACCAAGGCCAAGCCCACAGGGCTCCAAGGCAGGGTGGGCATGGGAAGAAGTAGGCTGACTGGACTGGAGAGTCCTCCTCATGAACAAGGTGACACATCTCTTACTGATCCACTGTGCTCCTGAGAAAACTGTCGCAGGCAGAAGGGACGGCAAGGGGCAGTAAACAGAGAGCAGACAGCAGCTGAATCCTGCAGAGGAGCTCTCGGGTGCCTCATGAGGCTGCTCTTCATCCACTTACCTGTGTTTGCACACACAGAAACACACATGTGCGTGCGCACACACACACACACACACAGGTAGATATAATGAAATCTATGTATAATAAGATCTTTCTTTGTATGATGAAATGTCTGTAATGGCATCTCTGTATTCTGAATCTATATAATGAAACCCACATATGATGAGATCTACCTCATGAAAAACACACAGAGGCACACACACAGAGTCACAGGGAGTGGTCTCTGGCCAGCGCGTCACTGGGTGGGCTGACAGGTGGGAGGCAGGCCCCGTTCCTGAGAGGCCTCCAGCTCTGGAACAGTCTTGGCTGGGTGCTGTGCAGCTTGGTCACTTGGGAGTCCTTTGGGGGTCCTTTCTTCTGGGGGTCCTTTGTTTAGCACATTCATTTCTGGACCTTTATTAGCAGGTGTCGAGTTTCCTGATGGCCAACACTTGTGTGTCCAGTGGCCCTCTGGGGAGAGAGGAGAAGGGCTGTGTCACTGCAGGGTGGCTCATGCCCGGCGCAGGTCTCCCCGATGCTTTCCCTCTCCCGAGCCTGCTCGGAGTTGTGGTTGTCGACTTGGCAGAATGAGGGCCTGCTCGAAGGCACATGACTGGGTGCGTCTGCGAGGGTGTTTCCAGGGAAAATTGGCGTGTGTCAGTGAGGCGTAGGAAAGGCCCTCCTGAGCGAGGGAGGCACTGTCCAGTAGTTGGGGGCCCGATGGAACGACGGTGGACTGGGGAGGCTCAGCAGGCAGTCTTTCTGGAGTGGCTGCTGCTGTTGCCTGGAGCCAACCCACTCCAGTCTCCAGCCTCTGAACACCATCTTGCACCCACGACTTTCCACGTGCTTCAGGCCTTAGGCTGGGCTGCTCCATGGGTCCCTTTGGTTCTTGGTATCCCAACCTTCCCTGGCTCTGCAACCTGCAGGTGACGTCAGGGACCTACGTGGCCTCGGGTCATGTATGCCCATTTCATAACCCCTTACAATCACAGCTGTGTGTATGTGGGTATACGTGCATGCACGTCTGCACACGCACACGTGCACACACACACATTCCGTTGACCCCAGCTCTCTGGAGAGCCCCGACGTCATGAGTCCTGTTGGTAAATGAGCATGTGGACACTCCAGGAACCTGGCAAAGGCTGCTCCTGAGTTAACTGAGGCCGAGTCAGGAGACGGCAGCCCCGGGCCTGTCCTAGCTAGGCTCTCCCTAGACCTTCGCAGGGAGGATTTGCTCCATTCCGGGCACTGTCCAAGGTGCTGAAAACCCAGCAGAAGAAATGGACCCGGATTCTGCTCTCACGGAGTTTGCGGTGCACTAGGAGAGAGGCACGGGAGCGGACGGGAGCCAGGCCCTGTTACAGAGCTTGTCAGGGGAGGAAGGGCTGCGATGGGGAGAAGGCAGGTGATTCTGAGTGGCGACCCAGGACCGAGGCCTGGGGAGTGAGCCAGGAGTCATGTGGCTGCTGAGGGAAGGACTTCCGGGCAGCAGGCACAGCTATGCAAAGGGCCTGAGGCCCAGCGACCCTGGGGACCGTGTCGCAGAGTCCAGCGTTTTAGCCAGAAAACCGCTCACCCTCTTTGAGGGGCGCCAAGGACTTTCTTAGTGAAACATGACAGTGAGGCCATATGTAAAAATTCCATTAAATACACGTTTTATGCTCAGGTGTACTTTTAAAACTTCAAATCTTTAGAAGTTCCAGAATTTTCTTCTGCCTAAGCAAGTCTTCCATTTCCATTCCATGTTCAGCAGAGTGACATTTAGCTTTGAGGAACATTTGCACACGATTCTGCACTTGCGACTTTCTCTTAACTGTGACTTGGAAGAATGGAGCAGCAGACCGAGCCGCCCTGGTCTGACTCCTCCTCTCAGGTGGCTAGACGTTGGGTCAGCAGAGCTCTGTGTGCCAGCTCCTCTCATCTGTAATGGAAGGACGGTGTCTTTCCTCCCCACTCACCATCTTCTCAGACACCTCCACTGTCCCTTCTGCACCTTTCTTTGTACTGGTGTGGAAAGTGACCAAGGCAAGGCAGGGAGATGCGTGACCAGCCTGCGATGGATGGCCACCAGGAACTGGCCACTCCATGGGTGGGGTGTGTCCGGCCCATCCTACATGTGGCGTGGGCTGGGTGGCTGATAGATAGCAGACTCAGAGGAGGTGAGGAGGGTTGTGGCGTGAGAGCAGGTTAGGTTTCCTTCAGGGAGGCGCAGGTGCCAGGAGGCAGAGGGAAGGAGAGAGCCAGGCAGAGAGAAAGCACGGTAAGAGTGAGAAGGCAGCCTGGCACACGGGACGCCGCCAGCTGCTCCACAGGCCTGCAGGAGACTCTGAGTGTGCACGCATGTGTGAGTGTGCACAAGTGTGTGCATACGTGTGTGTATGTGCATGTGTATGATGTGCAGAGAGAAACAGGCACAAGACTCAGAGAGCCCTAAGCATGCACTGAGCTTCCCAGGGATCTTGCCTGCCCCAAGGCCCCTGCTCTTCCTGCCAGACGACGGTGTCTCCATGGGGGCGTGGTCTCTGGTATTCGTTGGCACAGTCCTGTGCACCGGTCATCAGGCTGGCCGTTCCTGAGGTGTGGGAGGGCGTCCCCCACCGGCACTTGGGGTGCTCCTAAGTCTTCAGGGGAGATCAGTGGAGCTTCTGGAGAAAGGGTTCTAAGCAGGGGAGGAGGAGCCGGAGGCATAGACGCAGGAGCCACAGGGGAGGTTTTGCAGGGAGAGGGTGCTGCCTTCTAGGTGCCCAGCAAGGTCTGGGGCTAAGGAGGACCTCCCGGGAGGGGCGTGGCCCCTGCAAGTGCTTGCCCAAGCCACCTGTTGACTCCTCCTGAGGGGTCCCTGAGACCCTCGGTCCGAGCAGGACCAGGAGCGGCTGTTGGTCTGGGAGCTGTGCTGGGAACCTGCAGTCTGGTCCCATGGGAAGCACTCACGAGGACAGTGGAAACTTGTAATGCCAGAGGGAAGGGGAGTCCTCGGCTCCCTCTAGGTGGGCTTCGCTCTCACCGATGGGAGGGGCTGGGCCTGGAGGAGGTCCCTGGCACCTGCCTGAATCTAGAGCTCCAGGAAGGGCTGCCCAGTCTTCTAATTCTGACACCACCTGTTTACCAGGCTTCACTCTCAGGCTGCTGGGAACAGGAGGAAAGGGGCAGGAAGTAAGGAGAGTCTCCAGGGAGCCTGCCTCTTACTGACTCTGCTCGCCAGAGCACCACACCCACTTCCATTTATGAAAAGGGACCCGGTGAGTCCAGTGGGTTTCTGCCTTCGGAGCACAATCCTTGCCTCCCTGGAATGTGCTGCGTGGGCCTGGCGTGGGCAGAGTGGGAGAAGAGGGCCCAGAGTAGAACCTCTGTCCCTGGTCAGATCAGACAGAGCTGCCAACCGGCTGGTGATTTGGTCAGTTGGTTAGATATTAGAAAGTTGTGAACCTGGTGTCCATTTGTCAATGCAGTGTTTGCTTCTGAGATGTTTGATACAGCTCCTCCTGGTTCCAGGGGTCTCTTTGCTCCTGGTCTCCTGACTGCGTGATGAAGTAACGGTACTTGTTGGGCTGTCGATGGTAACGCAGGGGAGAGAGGATTTAAACAGCACAGGCACACGCTGCCGGGAGGGAGGAGCAGGCTCACTTAGTTCTGCCCCGAGTGCTGCCTTTGAATTCCTATTACTTCCTTCAGTTCCCGGATGGGGAGGACTTTGAAGGTAGATAATAGCTGCTTGCTTCTGTAACTCTCACTGATTCTTGTTTTTTGAATTTTTAATTTGTTCTAATTAGTTGTACATGACAGTAGAATGCATTTGGACATTTTGATAGATCACACATAAATGGAGTGTAATCTCTCATTTTTCCCATTATACATATTGTAGGATCACATCAGTTATGCAGTCATACATGTACACAAGATAACATTTAAGTTAGAAAAAACAAAATAACCCCACTGGTTCTTTTTAAGCAATTTTATGTGTAGCTCCAGACTTCCTGTACAGAATTAAATTCTCTGTGATCCTTTCCTTCCATGTTTTTGTTTCCAGCTTAAATATCATAAGATGCCGCTTGCCGCCGACTAGCGGGACAAATGACAGGTACTCTTCAGAAGTTCACGAAGCAGCTTCCGCTTTATTTGGATAACACCCTCAATATACCCTCAATATATAAGCAGTCTCGTGCATAAGCAACTGTAACCAGATATGTCCATCCAATCCTGTTAAAGGTCAAGCGATCACGAGCTCAAGCACACATGTAAGATATCTCTGTCTCGCTAGGCAGCTGAACTAATCATCATACAGCCAATGGTGAACGCTTCCTGTTTTTCTCAAGGCGCATTCAGCACATCCTTTGGCTCTCTGCCAGTCGCCATCTTTGGATGCATGTGGCGTAACCCTGGGCCCCAGGTCTAGCCCGCCACATTTCCCCCTGTCTGTTTATAAAAGAGACCGTGCCTGTCTTAGGTGGTCCACGGCAGAGCAACATCCTTACCCGTCATTGGACAATGAGGCTCTAGCCCTCATTTCCTGTCTTAGGTCGGTATGAACTCCCCATGAATCTTACCCGTCTTTGACTACCGGTCCAGCATATTTAACCAGACTTGGGGGGATGAGCCAGCATCTATTGCGATGAGAGCTTGGCGAATAATGGCTGTTTCTCTGTGCCGATGTATACGCATTTTGTGTAAACACTATATGCACAGAACAGATACAACACACAAGAGACCTCCCCCGGACAAAAACTCAAACCATTCTTTTCCCCATTGAACAGCAGACTGGAGAAATGTGGCCAATTGTAAAAATAGGAGGATATAGAATAGAAGAGTTGGTAAGGGGTACAGGATAGGGCCACGTCTTTTCTATCCCCCATAGTTCACGCGAGTCTCCTCCATTAACTTGGTGAGAAATTGCCAACACCATCAGCGGGAGAAGCCTCCTCATCTTCTTCCTGTTTTTGGGTCTCTGTTGAGGCCTTGACCAATCTCTCTGGCACCCAAATTGGCGATTGTGCGTCCTGTGGGAAAACACAAACAGACCCTCGGGTCCAGATTAACACCGGATCCGGGCCTTTCCATTGTCCTGATAGAATGTCCTTCCAGAGCACTTGAGGTAGATGCTTTTTATTAGGCTCTGAATGATGATCAGCAGCCGATCGGTCCTCAGAATCAAGATTTAAAAAATTTAAGATGAACAAGACAACAGATAATTTGTCTTTTGGGGATCTATATGATGCCCTTATTCCCCCTTTTTGTTTATAAAGCATGTTTTTAAGCGTTAAATGGGCACGCTCAACAATGCTTTGTCCAGTAGGATTATAGGGAATTCCTGTGACATGTTGAATACCAAAGGTGGAACAACATTGTTTAAAGGCCTGGGACATATATCCAGGACCATTATCTGTTTTAATTTGTTTGGGAACCCCCAGGATGGAGGAAGAGTGTAAACAGTGTGTAATCACATCTTTGTTTTTTTCTCCAGCGTGAGCAGAGGCCATAATAAATCCTAAAAAAGTATCTATTGACACATGGATGAATTGTAGTTTTCCAAATTCTGAATAATGAGTTACATCCATTTGCCAAATATGATTGGGCTGAAGCCCTTTTGGATTTACTCCTAACTAGGGGTTAGGAATAAATGTAATACATTTAGCACAAGACTTGACTTGTCTCGAGCTGTTGCCTTAGTAATTTTACAGCGTGCATGTAGAGTGGAAGCATTTATGTGAAATTTGGAATGAAAAGTTTTTGCATTTTCAAGCGTATTAAATATGTGTGGGTCTCTGGTGGCCGTGTCTGTTAAATCATTGTGTAAACTTAGAGGACCTGGAAGGCCAGTATGAGCCTGAACATGCCCAATAAAAAAGGATCTTTTCTGTCCCAAATAAGTTTTTGTAAACTTTGCAAATATTTAGTAATAGTGGAGGTGAGGGAAATCAGACCCAGTTAATTCTAAATTTTGAACAGCATTAACAATGTATTTGCTGTCAGAGAATAGGTTAAAAGGCTCATGGTGGGTTTTGAATACTTCTATAGCTACTAATAGTGTTTTTTGTGCAGATAGAGTATTAAACAGCAATGTTTCTGTAACATTATCTATAGTAATAGCACCCGTACCATTTTTTGATCCATCAGTAAATATAAGGATAGTTCCTATAATAGGTTCTTTTCGGGTGACTTTAGGGAAAATTATAGGATATTGACTCCAAAATTGGAGAAGAGGATCAGACAGCAAATGATTGTCAAACACAGCAGAAGTACTAGTAAAGACTATAGCCCATGAATTTGAATTATTAATAAGATATTGTATCTGATCAGTAGTATATGGAGTAGTGATTGTTGAGGGATGTGATGCAAAGGTGGAAAAGGATACTTCTAATGCCTTAAGGATTAATTCTGCCACAGATTCAGTAAACAAGGATAATTCCTTGTTAGGGGCATAATTCATGTGAACCCATAGAATAGGACACTTTTGCCAAAACACTCCTGTGGGTAACTTATTTGTGGCCAAGACAATGAATGATAAAGGCTTAGTTAGGTCAATACGATCAAGATGAGCCTTTTCCATAGCTGTTTCAACAAGCTTGAGAGATGTTCGAGCCTTAGGGGTAAGCACTCACTTAGAAAGAGGGTCAGAATCACCTTTAAGAATATCAAACAGGGGGCCCAAACTTGAGGTGGGTAAATGAAGGTAAGGTCTAATCCAATTAATATCACCCAAAAGTTTTTGAAAATCATTTAAAGTTCTAAGTTTGTCCACCCGAATGGTAATTTTTATGGGTTTAACCATAGTTGCATTTATGATAGATCCCAGGAAGTTTTTGGTGCCTGTCATTTTTACTTTATCAATGGCAATATGTAAGCCCCATCTTTCCAGTGACTTTTGTAAGGAACGAACTAATGTCCATATTGCCACATTGCTCTAAGACAGGTTTTTCCTTATGAGCTAACAAAATATCATCCATATAATGATAGATTAAAAGTTGAGGGTTAATTTGTTGATACACACCAGGGTGGAAATTAATCTGATTACCTTGCCCTTCATATGGTCCTTGGCCTGTCAGCATGTTTAGATTCCTTTGCGGATTGCCTGCAACTGCTTTACGTCGGGCAGTATCAGAACATAACTCCTGGTTAGCCACCTTCCACATGAGATATTGTCCCCCAGATAAACATGCTTTTGCTAAATTATCCCAATCAGTCGGAGTAAGATTTTGACTTGCAACATTCTCTAATAAAGAAATGGTAAATGCAGCTTGTACTCCACAGGACATAACTGCCTCTTTTAATTGTTTTACTAATTTTATATCTAATATTTGATGATATCTCTGATTGTTTTGATCTTCAAATACTGGGAATATTGGGAACACTGATCGAGATTCTACATCAGCCCACTGACTGGGGGCCGCTCCTGTGCAGCCGGTACATGCGCCCCTACAACTTGGAAAAGAGTGGTGATCTGGATTATATGCCGGAGGGCATGGTGGGGTAGGGGTTAAATGCCACTGAGGGAACTTCTTTTCTAGCTCTGTCTCAGATAGCTCCTGTTCTTCAGAGTTATATCCCTGTTCTGAGTCTGAACATCTATTTTCTCTTTCAGAAGCTCGACTTGATTGTTCTTCTTTTACAGTTTCTAATATTTTTTCCCCTTCTCTTAACCGTTCTTGAAATTTTGGTTTTTTGGAAGTCAGACAGAAACGAACTAATGTCCATATTGCCACAACAACAACAAACAGAAACGAAACAAGAAAAGGTAACACAAATAACACCTTACACATATTCGTTTACTACAGGACATCCTTCGCTGTCTCTTGGGACAGCCTTTCATTACATTCCCTCACTAGGGAAATCTTCCATTATGCTCCCTCTCTAGGGGAACCTTCCCTTAAAACCTTAAGGCAACCGTTTCCTCAAATAGGGAAACCTTCTCGTTAATTACGCTAGCGAAACTGTCTTTTACTTACCTGAGCGCTCACCGCTCCCCGTATGGGCCACCACTTGCCGCTTGCCGCCGACCAGCGGGACAAATGACATGTACTCTTCAGAAGTTCACGAAGCAGCTTCCGCTTTATTCGGATAACACCCTCAATATATAAGCAGTCTCATGCATAAGCAATTGTAACCAGATATGTCCATCCAATCCTGTTAAAGGTCAAGCGATCACGAGCTCAAGCACACATGTAAGATATCTCTGTCCAGCACTAGGCGGCTGAACTCATTATCATACAGCCAATGGTGAACGCTTCCTGTAACCTTGGGCCCCGGGTCTCGCCCGCCACGATAAGTCATAAAGAAAAGCGTGAGTGATAAAGATGTAGCTTATAGCCCTGAGACCGGGACTTTACTGGTGGAGCTGAGGCACTCCTTGGGTATTATTTTCCACATGTGCCTTTAAATCATCCATCATTTTAAAACAGATTCTTAAATTACTGGCCACAAAAATACTATAATAATGTCTCAAAAACAGAAAGAAAGGCATATTTTAAATGGCATTTCTTTTTTAAAAATTGTTTTATTTATTCTTTTTTGCTACAATGAGAGTAGAGTGTATTTTACATATTCTACATACATGGAGTGTAACTTATTCTAGTTAGAATCCCATTCTTGCAGTTGTATATGATGTATAGCTTCATATACGTGCATCGGGAGGTTTGTCTGATGCATTCTGCTACCTTTCCTAACCCAATTCCCCTCCCTTCCCTTTATGCTCAGTGTCTGATTCTACTCCCCTCACCCCCTTACTGTGTGTTAGCATCCACATATCAGAGAGAACATTCAGCCTTTGGTTTTTTGGTTCTGGCTTATTTCATTTATCATGCTAGTCTCCAGTTCTATTCACTTACCAGCAAATGACATGATTGTATTCTTCTTTATGGCTGAGTAATATTCCATTGTAAAAATATACACTGCATTTTCTTTATCCTTAAATGGCATCCCTTTACATTGAATTGCTATCAAGACATTTTAAAACTCTTTCCCTTTGTATAGGCTCTGACCTCTTGAAAAAACTTGCAATGTTTTCTATAACCTAAAACCTGATAACCGTACTTGGTCAAAGAAACAGGTAAAGTCAATTCCCAGGAGTATAATAGGAAAGGAAGATTTTTATTTATTTTTGTTTTTGATGTGTGTTTCTCATTGATCCCAACCAATCCTAAGTTAAGCAATTAATGTGAATATACGAGAAAACAACAACAGGAAACATTTAAAGAAGAAAATATTCAACCAGTTCTGGTTCTCAGGAGAACAAAGCCTGCTTCCTGGTGATTTAGCTCATTAACTATGTCATTTGCCACTTCTAAGAAAGCCCCCCAAACTTCAAGGAAAACCCTCATTTTTTCTCTTGTTAGCTGCCTGCATGTGTTAATCTCCCCCACTTTTTTCCAAGGAAGATTTTGATATACATGAAAAAAAATACTTTGTGCATTCCGGAGAGTGACATTGGAGGTAATTTTAGGCAGGGGTTAAATGATCTGGATGTGGAAGGGCGCTAGCTGAAATCTTACATGAATAACTTATTTCCATGTAACTGTGTTCGGCTGCACTTTTATAAATAGTAACGCTTTCATTTGGGGTAACTGAGTTTCATCTTCCGGCCAAGCTTGTGGTGCTGCCGTTTGACTTACAGGGACGTGGAGGTTGGCATGAAGTGGTATTCATGCTTCACTATGCAGCAGCGACTCCTGCCGAAGACATTCCTTTTCATCTCTGTCAGCTGCACCCTGCTTGTCTCTGCTTCCGCAGTCGTGCTTGCTCAGTGTCTGTAGTGGGAACCGGAGTACCTGGAGAGAGGGGAGATCAAGGCTGCTTACATGAGGAAGTCTCGAAAACCACAAGTCCGTACTATAAAGATACTGAGAACAAAGGGACGGGACTTGGCTCTCAGAGAGGACCCTGCTGAGCCCACCCCAGTCGTGCTGAATAAACCTTGCTCTTCGACATCTCCAAGAGCACTTGTGTATTTCCAGTGTCTTGATTTTTCATGTTTTTCTTAACAACTGTACTAAAGTCATGCATTTTGGAGATGGAGGAACCTCGTGTAGCTCCCTCACTTGATGAACTGGTGGTGGAGAGGGAGACCCACCTGGCTGTGAACGTGCAGCCCATGAGTGAGAAGGGTAACTGAGCATGAGGCTACTCCCACTGTCCAGTAGCAAGAGAGAAGGACATGGGCAGATGGGGGACAGGACGTGCCCAGGTGAGGCATAATAGTGCCAAGGAGCTGGGGGGCAGAGGGGCCATCTGCAGCACCGCTGGGCAGCTCCATCTGTGCAGACGATGCAGGCACAGGGGCCACCCCAGCCCGCATGGTGTCAGGAGAGCGCCCTGGGAGGGAGGCTGAGCGAACGGGCGATACCCACTGCTCTCAAAACTATTATTTTTATAAAGATTTTTAAAAATCTTGAGCAAAACCTTTTGTCAGTGGTGATGCAATGAATATCACATAATTCAGAAAGTCACACGGTAGTTTGAAGTTCTACTTCTCTCTATGAAATGAGCAGGCCTCCCTTGACTGGGATTCCAATGCCCCAGCATCATTAAACACACAAAGACCACATGAGCGATCGAAGACATGGGGGAGACTCAGAAGCAGGTGGGGCAGAGTTTAGTAGGACTTTAAGTCAAATTGCATTGTGATCTTCAAGGAAATAAGACTTGGTGTTGGAAATGGTCAAACACAAGCCTTTACCGTACAGAGTGGCTGAGGAGTTGGACACATGAAATGGCTGTATGTTTGAGTTCCTTAGCCTAAAATGAGTTATTTCCCCACACCCTCCACATTGCCTCAGAGTGATTTCGGAGATGCTTTCCGTTTTTCTCAGTCCCTACACACTCTTCAGATGTGCTAAGATTAGCAGGCAGCCATGGCTTCCGCAGTCTCCATCCATTGCTCCTTGATGGGGGTTGCAGGGTCCCTTAACTTCCAGGGTGAGTAACTGCTATTAACAAAATCTGCCTACATCCTGTTTTAATGCGATGTGGGTAACGTTCACCGTTCTGGAGGCACGGTAAGTCTGACGTAAACAATGTTTTCCATGCAGAAAAACAGTTGCTTTAAAGAACTGGCGATCTGCTGTCTTAGGGAGGTGATGTTGAAGTCTGTGGCTCACAGTTCCTGGCCAGTGTGGCCAAATCCACTTGCTCACTTGTCTATTAACAGGCATCTGCATGACAGATGGGCACATCTCCTCTTCCAGATGGATTCTGGAGGCACCTAGAAGATGTGGGTCTGGCAGCATTTGGCCAAGGCCTTCAGCTCTGCATGCTGACATTAGGGTGGACATGGTTCTCCCCTGGAGTCACTCAGTCAGTGCAGTCATGGTCTTGCTTGAGGCCTGGACCCTCAGACTCTTGCTCCTTGAGAATCCCAAGCACTCCCTCACCTGTGGTTACCTGCACACCCTTCCCTCTGCCCAGAGTGCTCTTCCCACCTCTGGCTGCCCATCAGCAGCCCAGTCCTCTGCACCGTGCCCTCTGGGCAGCCTATTCCAATCCCCTCCAAGCCTGGCATCTCACCCATGTCCCTCCTGTCCTCTGCAACGCTCACGTTGCTCATCGCATCATCTACTGCTCTTTTCTTTGTGGGCACCGTCTTCAAATAAGTGTCCTGCGGGCAGGATTTTCACTATTTGTTTCCTGATATTTCCATAGAAGTCACCATTTAGCCCTGTGTTGTCCAGACAGAGAGGCACGAGCACATGCAGCTGTGGAACACTTGACATTCAGCTGCCGCGACCAAGGATCTGTACTTTTCCTGAAATTTAAATATGTTGCAGGTGTAAAAATGAATACTAGATCTTAGAGACCTAGAACAGAAGTATGTATGTAAAACATGGATAATGTCTACATTTTTATGCATTGAAGTGATAGTATTATGGATATATTGAATTAAATATGACCTAATATTGAAAATAATTTTACTTGTTTTTGTTTTGTGGTTTTCAGAGAATTTTAAGTTACATGTTTAGTTAGTGTTATATTTCTTTTGAACACAATAATTTATCATGTAACATATAGTCCAAAAATATCACATAAGTGACTAGATTCCTCCTTTTAAACATCATTTTACTACAGAGTTGAGTGTAAGGTATATGCCTTAGGAATGATAAAAAGTTAATTTAATAGTTGGGATGAAAGGATGCTCTCTTTTGACCAGTTAAAGAAAGCCTCATTTTTTTTTTTTTTTTTTTTTCTTTTTTTTTTTTTTTTTTTTTTTTTTTTTTTTGTTACCAGGAATTGAACCCAGGGGTGATTTACTACTGAGCCACATCCCAAGTCCTTTTTATTGTTTTTTAAATTTTGAAGTGGGATCTCACTAAATTGGCAAGTCTGGCTTTGAACTTGTGATCCTCCTGCTTCAGCCTCCAGAGTTGCAGGGATGATAGGCATGCACCTCTGTGCCCTGTCATCTTTTGGTTCTGATAGCTGTGGATGAGGTGATGTGGAATAGATTTGAGTCTTCCTGGTGCTACTTCTTTAGCCTGGTCTCATGCAACATTTTAGCCTCTTTTGGGACATGAAAGTTAGTACTTAGTCAAGGACCTGGACAGAGAGGAGCTCACACTCTCTGTGAGTTCCTTGTTTCTCAGGTTACCCCTGTGACTAGGTAATCCTACCTTAGACAGAACATGGGCACCTGGGGAACACTGAGTGCATTAGCCACGTCTGTTCTGCTCCCCTCCCTGGAACCTGCATGTGACTCTGCAAGGCAGAACATGAGTGAGTTGGCAATCCTCTCACTGCAGAGGCTCAGACTGCATCCCTAATAACCTTACCTTTGGAGTGCTGCTGCTTTGGCTAACAGGAAGTTGGCTGCCGTGGTGTGTGCAGAGGTGGAAGAGAGCCTTTGGAGTTCTGCGTGGCTCTTGCTGCTCTGCTGTCTCCAGGAAAGCAAGCCCAAGCTGGCCCTTTGGGAGAAAAAGCACAGGGGCAGCACTGGCTTGGCCAGTTGTCCTGTCCAAGGCTGTCCTGCATCTGCCATGTCCTGTTCACCTGCTCCGTATCTGGGCCACCTAACCTAAGCAGGGCTTACCAGGTAAAGTTCTAATTCACCAACGCACAAACTGGAGGTAACCAGTACTTAATTCTTACGTCCCTGAGTTCCCATGGTTCTTGGCCAGGCAGCATCACTGGGTCAACAGAAAACAGAAGTGCTGCTGGCTCCCAGCCTGGAGTCCAGCAGGTGGCCCTTGCTGTAAGGGCTCATGTGCTCATCCCAGGTGTGCAGCGGTGGGTGGTGAGCGATTGGCATTCCCAGCATCCTCAGTACCTCCTATTAGGCTCATAAGGCTGGCGCCTCTTCCCTGCTGGTTTTCCTTTATGCTTTGCCAAGTTTCATTTTCTCCCCTCTGCTCAGCCCGGCCCACTTGGTCTTTCTGGAATACAGCTGATGTTGGTCAATGGGCTCCACAGGTCAGAGGGCAGAAGAAGAGAAAAGTTAGGTGTGGCTTCTCTGCCTCACCCAGCTCCCATCCTGGGTCTCACAGGGCAGGTCCCTCCTGCGAATACCAGAGACTACCTGTGGTCTACCCTTCAACCACTCTGGCAATGGAATTTCTCCCCTTTGTCCTTCCCAACTTAGAGACTGAAATCACCTTATGCTGCTGAGGGCTCAGCATCCCTTTTTGGATCAACCCTGCTCCCATCTTCATGAGGATTGCTGAATTGAACTCACTTTACCTGAACAAACTCAGGTGAATTCTACTTTCTGCCTAGATTCGGAATGAGTCTCCCCACTTGTAAGAAAGCAGCTCAGAATATGGGCAACTGAAATTTTGCCCTCTATCACCCATCGTACCTAGCAAGTCTATCTCATTACCATATGCTAATTTTCTTCATGGCATTCAGAATACTTTTTTAGCATGTTTGCTTGATATTTTCCTTACACCCACAGAACATAAGATCCATGGGAATAAGACTTAATCTGACTCTTCTTATCTGGTACCCCCACCGCCTGGAGGAGTACCCAACTCATAACTGACAGTTGGACATACATAAATTTCTCTGGATTGAAATAAACAATTTTGTGGAAAAAGATGAAATTTTTTTATGACTTCAAGTTGAAAGTTCTGGGATCCAGAGACCTAAATTCTGTTGAACTATACACATAATTAAATACCTGATTATTAAGAGATCGATTGAATACACATGTAAGACAGATAAGGTCTTTTATCTGTCTTGAAATATTGAAGGTAGCATCGGATTGTGCCTGGAGATGACAGAGGTGCTCTCACCTTAGGAAAGTTATCTCTTCACAGAGACAAAGCAGCGAAGGCAGCTGTTTGGGAAGTCAAGCTTAGGTTCTTCTCTACAGGCAGGAAGATCACACAACCTGTCTTGGGATGATTTTTCTACTGATAACAATTCTCAAAAGCAGAATGAGAGAGAGTGTAATCATGAGCTTCCTGGTGAGACATCCTGCCATGAAGACCAGGAGAGCGAAGCAGCATCCCTTCCACCCAGGAGAACACAGTGGACACCCGTCTCCAACTGAGCTGGACGTCACTTCACCTGAGGTGAGGGGAGAGGCTTCACTCCCTCCTTGACAGATGTGTGGATGCTGAACCGTCAAATAAATGTTGTACACCCACCTCTTTGTCCTGTGAATCTCAGGCGCTGTTTCCTGGTGAATGCTAACTAACGTCTGCTTTTCAGAGAATTCCCTCTCGATGTATGGCATGGAACTATAGAGAACATTCTGTTCCCAGAAACCATTTTAGTAATGAGCATCACTTGAGGCATCTTCAGAAAGTAGAATTCTCCTGAGGTTGTTCAGGTAAAGTGAGTTCAGTGCAGGCACCCTCATGAAGGTGGGAGCAGCATCCTCTTTGGTGTGCTCTGACCCAGGATGGTGAAAGGGTTTTGTCTTTAAAACTCTATTTTAATGAATGTCTTATGCACCGTCCGAGGGGATGACGTGCATTTATTTTATGTGCTGAAGTGCCTTGGTCTAGAACAAAACTTTCTCTGGAGTTCGCATGGTTGCCTCCTTGGCAATGCTTGCCCATTCAGACCTGGTGAGTTACCTGGCTGTTTTATTCATTAGTATCAACAGCTAAGATCTAACAAGTAGGAACTTCCATCTTCCTACGAGTGTCAAGGAGTCCCACTACACAAGCCTCCTGGGAAGAAGGAAGCAGGAGTCCCTGATGCAAAAAAGAAGTCCCTGGGTCTAGAGGGGAGGGTGGGTCCTGCCTGGAGACCCAGGGTGGAAGCAGCAGTGGAGACCTGCTGAGCAAGAGGCCCTGTGTCGCCCAGCACTGGAAATGCACCCCTCCTGCCCTCGACACCCCTCTCCAGATTCAGCTTCCTTTGCTTTTACCCACAGAACTGTTCAAGTCCTTTCTCCCTCCTCCATGCTCCAACATCTGGGCTCCATCTGCCCTAGTTTCAGATGATGTTCACATCGTCTGTCTCTCGCTTCTAGCAAGGGTGAGCCAAATTGCAATAGCAATACCCAGATCACATTTTCTGAAGGAAAGTTAAAGTACATGCAGAAATCCTGTCAATGGTAAAGCCGGCTTAAATGCAGAACGTGTACCACAAACTTCCCTTCTCAAGACGTCTCAACTCCCTACGTGTGAGACCTAACTTTACTGAGTGCTTACAAGATATCACGGATTCTCTACAGTTCAGGAGCAGAAATGGTTGTTGAAGGAATCAGTGAACTAAGTGAGTAAGTCCTTTTTATGGTGAATGACCTGTAGCATCATTAGCATCCCAGGGCCCCTAACCGGAAAGGAGAGCAGAGTTGGAAGTAGACCTGTATGAACTATTACACATGTTACCTGGGCCAGAGGCCACAGCCTCCTCTCTGGAATGTTCTTGCCTTTGCCCCAAACATCCTAGGAGCAGTGTCCCTGATGCGAACATTCATTCCACCCCTGACTAAGCGCTCACTCACCTCTCTCATTTGAGCGGCCACATCAGCCTCCTAGGTAGCCAACAAGGTCATTCTCTCTCCCCAGCATTTACTACACAGGCAATCTCAATATGTAATCCTTCTACTCTAATTTTGCATTAATCATGAATTACAAGTGAATTGAAGATTCTTAGTTTCCACGCCCAGCACACACTTCAGGTCTAACATGGACCGCTGACCTTCCTCCAAGGGCCTTCTTGGCCCAACTCTCCAGGAATGTCCACTCCCTCCTCCTTTTCTGGACACACCTGGCGCCTGACCCTTCTGTCCTCTTCTTGGCTCTCTGGAGTTCTGTCTGTCCTATCCTATGGAAGCCTCCTCCACTCTCCCACGAGAACCTCAAAAATGTAAATGGTCTCGGTTATCAGGAAAATGCAAATCAAACTACAATGAGAACTGTACGTATTCACTAGGATGGCAAAAACTAAAGAGACCGAACACAGAAAATGTTGGTGAAAACCTGGAACAACAAAAACTCTCATATTTCATTTTTGGGGAAAGGATGAACTAGCTATTTTGGAAAACGTTCTGGCAGTTTTCTTATAAAACTTATCATTCCTACCCATTTTATAACTAGGCATTTATCCAAGGGAGACGGAGACATATGTTCACAAAAACACTTGCACAAAAATGTTCCTAACAGCTTTATTCAAAATAGACAAACGCTGGAAATGATGTAAGTGACTGTCAACAGAGTCAACAGCTCTGGTTCATTCATACAGTGGAACTCAACTCGGTCAAGGAAGAAACAAATTATTGATACATGCAGCAACATGGAGAGATTGCAAACAAGATTATACACAGAGAAAGGAGTCTTATTCAGAAGCACATGATATGTGAAGTTCTGCAACAGGCAAAACCAGTTTGTGGTAGAAAAGTCAAGACGTGCTTGCCCCTGTGGGCATTCAGGTGAAGGTGGCCTGAGAAGCAGCATCTGAGCTTTTGGGGGGATGGCATGTTCTAAACCTTGACAGGGTTTGGGTCGCTCAGGAGCACGCACTTCTCAAAACTCACAGACCGTCCACTTAAGGCTTGTGCATTTATTTCATTATACATAAAATTTACATCAAAAGAAAATGTGTTCACAAATACCAGTGTCTAACTAATTCTATAAATGCTGAAATTCTTGGGAGAAATGTGCTGATGTCTGCAACGGTATTTTGAAAAGCGTCAAAAATAAAATCGTTTGATGAATGATGGATGGAGAGACAGACCCATGGGTAGATTTGTAAAAGGTAGCTGTGGTAAACTGCTGACAGTAGACTCTGCGGCTTGCTCATAGACATTCGTTATAAAATTCAACCTTGCTCTCTGTGTGACATTTTTTGTATTAAAAAGTTGGACTTTTAAGATGCCGCAGCAATCCAGAAATGAGCAGCTCTCTGAGTGTGGACCAGGAGCCCCAGGGGCTCTGGGCCTTAGCAGGATCTGCAAAGTCCAAGTCACTTTCACAAGCCCACGTGCATTTGCATGTGAAAGACTCACTCTTTCACAAGACTGCCCTGAGATTTTTACAGCCTGTGTGGTCTACAGTATCTCCACAGACTGAATGCAAAAGTGGCTTGAAAATCCCTCTGTCCTCTACTAAGCCAGATAGCAAAGTGTTTGGTAAAGTGTAAGACAATTCCATCTTTACATTCATTTTGGTCGTTTTAGAACATATGATTATTTTAACAGAAATGTATTATTTTCATTAACATATAATGGTTTCACATTATAATTTTAAAATGTATCCATGTTTTTAGACATTAAATAAATCCTAAAATGTCACAGTTTTAATTAATAATATGGTAAATATCAACTCTTAGGAGTAGTGGTTAACATCTAGATCATATTTTTTTGGCCAAGCATAGTTCCATTTTATTTCTACAGCTGAAACTAGGGGCTCTTCCGTACATGGTAAGGGAACAGAGGTCCTGAGGGGATAGCGCCTGGCATATTTGCCCTCGCTGGCTGTTCTGTAGGCACAGCTGTCCCATAGGAAGACTCAGAGACAACGTGATATTGGACTCAAGTGCCTCATGGTACCAAGGAGAAAGTGAGAGTATCCGCCTCCCCTGGATCATGGAAGGCTGCAGAAGTTGGGAAGGAGGAAGGACTCTGAGCATGATGAGTGCTGGAAATAAAGGCATGTGGAAATAAAGCCAAGCCGCTCTTCACCATGGCTGAGACAGAAGCGACCTCAGCGCTCACTAGCATGATGGAGAGGAAGTGTGGGGTCCATCCACGAGGGTGTGCGGTTCAGCCACTGAGAAGGGAGTGCCATCACGAGTTGAAGGAGAAGGGAGCGCTCCACGTGTTGAAGGAGAAGGGAGTGCCATCACGAGTTGAAGGAGAAGGGAGTGCCATCACGAGTTGAAGGAGAGGGAGTGCCATCATGAGTTGAAGGAGAAGGGAGTGCCATCACGAGTTGAAGGAGAGGGAGTGCCATCACGTGTTGAAGGAGAAGGGAGTGCCATCACGTGTTGAAAGTGGATGGAGCTGGAGGACATCGCGTTAAGTGAAATGAGCCAGGCACAGAAAGACAAGCGCTGCACATTCTCTCTCATGTGTGGAAGCTAAAAACCTTCAGCCTGAATGTAGAACAGTGATTTCCAGAGGCTGGGGAGGCCTGTAGCAGGCAGAGGGAGGGTGGATGACAAAATCGGAGAGAAGGAGCAAATTCTGATGGCTGCCGTTCACATGTTCTGCTGTATATTTTATAAATAACTAGAAGACAAGGGCTGGAGGTGGTAGGGCGCCTGCCTTGCAAGCACAAAGCCCTGGGTTCAATCCCCAGCACTGCAAAAACAAAACAAAACAAAAACAAACAAACAAACAAAAAAACTAGAAGACAGCAGTTCATAGGTTCCAAACACAAAGCAATGAGGAGATAGAAATATTAATCATCCTCACTGGGTCTGTCCACATTGTATATATGAATTGAAATATCTCCCTGTAGCTCATAAACATGCGCAATTATGATGTGCTAATCAAGAACATTTTTTAAACACTGAGATAGAAATATTAAGTGCCTTCTTAGTAATCTTTACACTTTGTATGTGTGTATCAGATTTTCACACTATATTCCTTCTACTGGTATAATTAAAATAACAATTAAAAATAAAGAGCCAGGTGCCCATGCCAGCCCTTCACTCAGGATCCCGTCCTCTCAAGTCAAGGCCAGCCCTTCGCTCAGGATCACATCCTCTCAAGCCAAGGCCTCCTCAGGAGGTCACATTCTCTCACTGGCATCTCTGCATCCTCACTGTGCAGGAGCTCTCGAGTCACCAAGCACCCAGTGCTGGGCACAGACCCTAGAGCACAGCAAGGTCCCAATGTGCGTCTGTGGGAGGATTAACACAGGAGTCGTATCCAGGTGGAAGTCAACTGACAGAAACATTTCAAGGATGCTCATTTTGGCACTTTAACATGTGCACACATTAAACAAAGCCACACTTGAGACGTTTTGTCTAAAAGGGTTTCATAAGGAAACTTCCTGAATAAAGAAACAGGAGAGGTTTTCAATTAGCATGAAGTGTTTACAAGGAAACAGGCTTCTAGATACTTGAAGGTGCTTGAGAACAGTGTGTGTGTGTGTAAGTAGTTTTCATATTTGCTAAAATTATCATTTCTACTACAAATTGGATTAAAAGACTCTCTTCACCTGGAGCACAAGATTAAACTTAAATTTTAGCTCCAATACAACCACTAAGTGCAAACCTACACGAGATTCCCACAATGGAAGAATCACACACGCTATCCAGTCCCACTTCCATACTGTGCATGGAGATGATTTTGAACATGGTGAAGAGCATGTCTAAAGAACTGTCAGTCATCAGTGTTTATCACGCATGGGAAAGAAAGAGTTCTGTTCCTTTGGAAAGGAAAGGAAATGGGAGACGATCATGAATGGAGTTTCACATCGATTTCTCCAGTTCTGCAAATAACACAGGCTCAATTTTGCTGAGAAAAGGTTGATTATTGAAATAGATCTGGTTTCCAAGGACAATTGTTTGGAATTACCTATTAATATGCTCAGGCTATGATGGCAAATTTGCTGAGAACCTTTAATGCTAGAAAGAGCAGAGAAAAATAAATTATGGACTGAACATGCATTAATACAAATTGCTTTCATTTACACATATTAACCTCAAAATGAAAAGAAATCTAAGATAGCAAAATATTTTCAGGTCTACCTATGGGTGCAATTATTTGGACATGCTTCACTGGAACTAAGGTAATGAATACTAAGCCCCCAGGAAACAGTCCTATTAAAGGGCTTGTAAGCACTACCTGATAAATATTGCTGCAAGTTAGGGCACTACAGATGTGTTTCATTTTACCACACTCTGTTAGTATTTCTGCTCTATTGGTTGAAATTTAATATCTAAATGTTTCATTGCAAAAGTCTATTGTAAGTACTTTAAGTCTACTTAGGTCTTGCTTAAGAAAGTTAGTTGCATCTTGCACATAGTGAAATGTCCTTCTGGTGTGAATTTTCCAGGAAACTTTCCAGTTACATCAAACGAGACTTTTGTCATTGAGATCTTTTTTGTCCTAAACAATACCAACCTGTTGTGGCACAGACTCTTCATTTGATCAGGTCTAAGGTGTTCTCTGCATGGGAACCCAGTCTCCGTGGTCACTGCTGCCTGAATCTTCCACAAAGGCACCTCTTTCTAATCCCAAATTTTTCACTTCAGTCAGGCATTTTCAGGTGCCTGCTCACCTCCTTTATCAGAGCCAGCGTTAACCTTGCAAAAATTCTACCTCAGCCAGAGACACCAGAGTCATGGCACCCAAGGCAAAAGTAATCCAGTGACCCAGGTGGCACGGGAGCCTGGTCTTGTCCATCCATCCCCAGAGCTGTTGATCATCCCCTGCCCTGTCCGGCTGTGAACTCGGTGCTCCTGTGTGTCCCTGAAGCTCATTTTCTACCTCATTTCTGGCTTAGCACTTGTCCTGATTCCAGGGAGCTCTGGACGTCCATCTCACCAAATTCTGGCTCTGGCTTTGGTAACAGGTTCCTGGCCCGAGCCTTCGCTACTCTCAGTCCTTGCTGGACACTTGGTCTTTATGCCCCAAGGTTCCTTTCTCTTGTTCCACCTCATGCTTTAAGTGAAAAATCTTTTTGAGCCCTGAAAGTCTTCCTGTTACATCTCAAATTGCCTGTAAGTAAGAAATAGTTTCCAAGAACCTACTGTGTGTACACACATGTAAAACACAGGTGTCTTAGTGTATGCTATTGTAACAACCTACTCCAGATTAGGTGGCTTATAAACAGTAGAAATTCACCTCTCGTTTCTTAAGGCTGAAGCATACGAAACGGAAGGGCTGGCAGAGTCCGTGTTGGGGAAGGGCCCGTTTCTTTGTTCATAGGTAAGCCTTCTGTGTCCTCTAGGTTAAGGTCTGTCTTGGTCTGTCTTGGTCTGTTTCTCCTTAAAACATTCTGTGTTCAGGACCTACTCATCTCCTAATACCATTGCACTGGGCTTAGAACTCCAACATGAGAATTGCAGGGGCGGCCGGGGAACAAATAGTCCGCTCCTAGTAACATTGCTAAATGCTTCATTGCAAAGGAACATATTTATTCCATGTAAGTCTGGCTTGAGAATGTTACTTGCCTCTTTATGTGCTCGTGAAATGTCTTTCTGTTGAGATATATATATATATACACATTCAGGTCAAAATATTCACTTCACAAGCTAAAGTTCATCTCTTCTTACATTTTCCACAGTCAATGAGAATTTTAATTCAACATTTTGAAATCACAGTTCAGTCCACGGAGGAGAGAAGGGCTGGGGACAAAGGGAACACTGGCATTTGAAGAGGACGCAACAAGGGGCAGCCTGTTTGCAGAGCATTTTGTTAAAAACTAAAAGAGATAATAAATATAACCAGCTGAGGGCTACTTCTTAAAAGTGAATTATAACTACCGAGTTTTACTCAGCTTTTCAAAGCAGTGAAAAGACCAAAACACCTGACAGAAAGTTGAGGAGGGGCTCATGGTTTCAGAGGTCCCAGTCCATAGACAGCTGGCTAAGGTGAGGCAGATCATCATGCAGGAGAGCATGGAGGAGGAAAGCAGCTCAGGACACCACACCAGGAAGCAAGGAGAGAGCCACTCAACCAGGAGAGGTACACACCCCACAGGCGCACCCCAGGGACCCACCCGCTCCAGCCCAGTTACCACACAGTCAGTCCCTGCCGGGGATTGATGTGCTGATGAAGTCAAGGCTCCCATGACCCAGCACTTCACCTCTAGACTTTCTTGCATCGTCTCGCACTGGAGTTTCTGGGGGACATCCCACATCTAAACCATAACATGGCGTTTTTTCATTTGGTTCATGTCTGTATTATTTACTGTGGTGAAGACAAAGCCTATTGAGTTTCCCTAACATTTTCTCTGTGAGGCCCTCAATTCTTTAGTCCTTTCCATTCCTCTTAATCAAATTCACTTTAGCAGTATTTATTGGTTTTCCAGTTTGCAGCTCTCACCTCAGTCAAAACACAACACTGAGCAAGACCTAGCACCTGTCTTTTAGAGACTTAAAGAGCAAAGAGGATTTGAAACGTTGGGCCATTGGGATTCACTGCATTGAAATGCCGCAGATTGAATACCGTGTGTCCCCTCAAGACCTGTTGCTGAAACCCAACCGCCAAGGCAGTGGTTTAGGAGGCAGAGACTTGGGTAGGTGATTAGGTCACAAGGGAAGAGCAACCCCAACTGGGAGCTGCGCCCTTAATAAAGAGGGCCCAGGGACCCCTTGCCTTTCCACTATGTGAGAACACAAAGAGGACTCGCCCTTGAACAGAGAGCCACTCCCACCAATCCAAGCCGGCCCTCACTCTCGGGTCTGCCAGCCTTCATCCAGTGAGAGCCCGTTTTCTGTAGTTCATAGACCTCCCAGCCCAGAGCATTTGCACAGGGCAGCCTACTGTGGTTTGGATGAGCGTCTCCCAAAGGCTTGTGTGCTAAAGGTCGGTCCCCAGGTGCTGCTGTTGGGAGGTGGCAGACTTTGGGGAAGTGGGGCCTGGGTGGTTCTTAGATCACTATGGGAGTGACCTTGGGGAGGTGGGGCCTGGTTGGTTCTTAGATCACTGTGGGAGTGACCTTGGGGAGGTGGGGCCTGGTTGGTTCTAGGGTCACTGTGGGAGTGACCTTGGGGAGGTGGGGCCTGGTTGGTTCTTAGGTCACTGTGGGAGTGACCTTGGGGAGGTTGGGCCTGGTTGGTTCTTAGATCACTGTGGGAGTGACCTTGGGGAGGTGGGGCCTGGTTGGTTCTTAGATCACTGTGGGAGTGACCTTGGGGAGGTGGGGCCTGGTTGGTTCTAGGGTCACTGTGGGAGTGACCTTGGGGAGGTGGGGCCTGGTTGGTTCTTAGGTCACTGTGGGAGTGACCTTGGGGAGGTGGGGCCTGATTGGTTCTTAGGTCACTGTGGGAGTGACCTTGGGGAGGTGGGGCCTGGTTGGTTCTTAGATCACTGTGGGAGTGACCTTGGGGAGGTGGGGCCTGGTTGGTTCTAGGGTCACTGCGGGAGTGACTTTGGGGAGGTGGGGCCTGGTTGGTTCTTAGATCACTGTGGGAGTGCCCCTGAAGGGTATTTTGGGACCCTGGGCCATTCTTTTTTTCCTGGCTCATGAGGCGAGCACATTACTCCATCATGCACTTCCACCACAAAGAGCTATGTCACCAGGGGCCCGCAGTACTGGGGCCAATAGATTATGGGCTAAATCTGCAAAATCGTAAGCCCAAATAAACCTTTCCTCTTGATAAACTAGTTGTCTCAGGTAATTAATTATAGTAATCCTAAACTGACTAACACACAGCTAAAATGGCCTTAGAAAAACTGCACCAAACCATATGGAAGGACCATCTAGAGGACGGAGTAGCTTAGGCAGGAGGTAAAGCAGTGGCCTTCATTCCCAAGATAACCTACTTTTTCTAACCTGTCTCTTCATCCTACTCTTTCTAACCTTTCTCTTCATCCTACATTTTTAACCTCTCTCTTGGTTTGGAAGGGGACCACTAGGATGCTACACTTGTGTAAAACTTCAGTAGGAGCTTGTTTCTTATTTGTTCCTCTCACGTCTTCAGTGTCTATGTAACACTGCAGAAATATGCCCTTCATTTTTTCTTCCCAGCCTGGGATGCTAGGTCATGTGTTTTCCTATGGAGCAAGAACTGAACTACACTCTTTTCTTGGAGGTGATTTTAAAAAGCTACATTTAACTACATGCCATGGGACTTAGTTACCTCAGTTCTTTATTTCAATGTAACAAATTACTACAAACTTGGTGGTTTAAAGCAACACAAATGTTCTAGCCCACAGTTCTGGAGGTCAGAAGTTCCACCAGGTCAAGACCCAGATGTTGGAGGGCTGAGCTCTTTCTGGAGGTGTACAGAGAAGTTGTGTCTGGCCCTTTAAATCCCCTAGACACTGCCTGCCATCTGCGGCTTGTGGCCTTCTTTCTCCATGGTCAAAGCCTGCAGTCCAGCATCCAGAAACCTCTTTCTGACTTTGGTCTCCCTCCTGTCTCTTTCCCCCTTTTGATTACATTGGGTCTGCTGAATAATCTCCCGCCTGAGCATTACCTGATTACAACCCCAGTTCCACCTGTCCCCTAATCCCCTCTGCATGTGACCTATCAGAGGAATGAGTTCTGAGGACTGGGATGGGGCACGTTTGGGGGTATTTCTCGGCCGGTCACATGCCTGGCATTCCAAATGCTTGCTCAGTGTGGGATTCTTGATAGGTTCTTTCCTTTTGGTGGTACAATCCCCTCTTACAGCCTTGTGAACAACTCTGGGCAGAGAGACATGGTGGGGACAGGATCTGAAAGATGGGGAGGTGCCCTCAGAAGCCATCCAGGTTCCCTGAAGAGCCTCAAAACTAGAAATAGAACTGCTATTTTATGAAAACAAAAACCTAGCAGCTTAAACCCATCCTGGATTGAGTGAGATGATCATAACCCACACGCCTTCTAAAGAGTGAAGAACAAATATTTACCTCCTACACTTTGTGTTTTGAGAACAATTAAAATACATTCTCTTAGCAATTCTAAAGTATAGAATACAAAACATTTCAATTAAATTTGATTTATCCATTACACAATGTCTATGTGTATCAAAGCAGCTTGCTGCACACTGTAAATATATGCAATATTTATCCGTGAAATCAAAAAATAAATAGAAATAAATTTAAAAAGAAAAAGCAGCATTGAGAATATAGTTCAGTAGTAGAGCAATTGCCTAGCATATGTAAGGCCCTGCGTTTCATCCCCAATACTGCAAAGAAAAGAAAGAAAGAAAGAAAGAAAGAAAGACACTCATTAAAGCAAAAATATTGCAAAAAGAAACTCAAGTCTTTTCTGTGCTTTCCTCGTACTCAATGCCTAACATTCAATAATCATCAGGCCTAGAAGGAAATTAAAAAGAGCTGACTGCAAGCCAGGAAGCAGAGCAGACGGAAACATACCCGCAGTAAATCCTGGCCTTCTCGCATCACGCGCTCTCGGGAAGCCAGTCATGAAGCTACTCGGGCAGTCTGGGGAGGCCATGCGAAGACAAACTGAGTCCTCCTGCCAGCAGCCAGCAGTGAGTCTCCAGTCATGTGAGTCAAGAATTCTGTCCCAGCTGACATCTGACCAAGGCCACCGGAAGGACCCCAAAAATAAACTGCCCAACTGGGCCCTTCCAGAACCCCGGCTACTTGGGACCTTGAGTGATAAACACATGGTCATTCCTGGTTGTTTAACAACTAACTTTGGAAAATTTTTTTATGGAGTGTTAGGTGAGTATTAAGTACTCAATAATATATCTGTGTGTCTGTACCAAAAAATATGTGTTTTAATTTGTATTTCTCTAATTACTAGAGCTGTTGAACATTTATTCATATATTTATTAATTGCCTGTGTATCTTCTTCTGTAAAGTGTCTGTCCAGTTCCTTGGCCCATTTATTTATTGGTTCTTTGTATTTTTGGTGTAAAGTTTTGTAAATTCTTTATAACACAAGCAATAAAAGATGTTGGTGTGGATGTGGGGGGAAAGGCACACTCATACATTGCTGGTGGAGTTGCGAATTGGTGCAGGCCACTCTGGAAAGCAGTGTGGAAAATCCTCAGAAAGGTGGACCCACCTTTTGACCTAGTTATCCCATTCCTCGGTTTATACCCAAAGGGCTTAAAATCAGCATACTATAGTAACACAGTCACGTCAATGTTTATAGCAGCTCAATTCACAATAGCTAGATTGTGAAACCAACCTAGATGACCTTCAACAGATGAATGGATAAAGAAACTATGGTAGATATACACAATGGACTATTATTCAGTCATAAAGAAGAATAATATTATGGCATTTGCAGGTAAATGGATGGAGTTGGAGAATATCATGCTAAGTGAAATAAGTCAATCCCCAAAACCAAAGGTGGAATATTTTCCTTGATAAGTGGATGATGATATATAATGGGGGTGAGGGGGTGAAGGGTGAGAGAAGAATGGAGGAACTTTAATTATGTAGAGGAAAATGAGAGGGAGGAGGGTGTGGGGTTATGAAAAATCATGGAATGAGACAGACATCACTACCCTATGTACATGTATGATTACACAAATAGTATGAACCTACATCCTGCACAACCATAGAAATGAAATGATGTCCCCCATTTGTGCACAATGAATCAAAATGCAGTCTGTAAAAAATAAAAAATAAATAATTAAAAAATATATACATGTGTGTAATGTCTTGGGACTGGGGACGGAGCTCGGCAGTAGATGAGGGCTTCGCATGCGTGAGGCTCTGGTTCCAATTCACACGGCCAGCAAAAGAAACGGAAAAGGAAAGTAAGGTTACTTGGAAGAGCCTCAAACTAGAAAAAGCTCAGGGGTCATCAGCAGTGGAACGGAGAGATGAATCATGCTATATTCATACCAAGGGTACTACGAACATTGAGAATTAACAAACTATTGCTACTGTAAGGCCCCCCAAAAAGGAAACCCCAACTCTGTCCCATGGATGGACGGCAACCCCAATCAACCGCAGGAGGCGTCACTTGATGCAAACCGCAAGAGGTGTTTATTCCAGCGCCCTGGGACCCAACTCGACGAGTCGAGTCCCTAGCAGAAAATCTTGTAGGTTTATAAAGGCAGAAACCACACATCGGGAGGGGTCGCACATGAAAGGGGGAAAAGGGGGAACAAAGCTGCCAGGGAATTTCAAAGGGGGTCTGGGTTTGCTGACAACATGTTTCACAATGTTTTACAACAGGCTGTAGATTCTGGTCAATAGTTTCTGGTAATCCTACTGTTTGAGCACTACCTGGCTATCAGGCTCAATTTACTCTTTTACTCTCTGTTTGAGGCTGTTTCCTGGAACAGCTTTAAGGGCTTTGTTCCCATTACTGGGAGGGAAACCTTAGGGAGTTGAGATAAAACAGACAGCTTAAAAAAATGTCCATTCTTTCATTTCCCCATTTTCTTTTCTGGTAAGTTCTAATCATGGAACTTCTGTCTCTATATACTCTTCTCCAAAGCTATTTCCTTGGCGGAGGGACTGGTATTGTTGCCTAAGCATTAGTACCTGTACAGCACTTACTCTTTCCCTGATGAAGGTGACTAGGTGATTTCAGGCAGGCAAGAGTCCAGGGGGCGGGCCACCAATTAGCAGCCCCTTGTTTGCAGTCCTTGATAAACAGTCCTTGATAAAGGCAGGTAAATTTGGTAATCAATGGGCTCCGGAGATCCTTGACATTCCATTCTTCCAGGGGCAGTCTCCAACTTCCAGAGGCAGATGATTTTATGGCCATTTCCTCGATTTGACCTGATCCCCTATTTCTACACTAACTACCTGTTCCCAATTCTGGCTTCATTCCCCCCTCTAATCTCAGGAACTCCATGCTGCTGGGGAAGGAGGTCGATGACCGCTCTAGCTTCTTCGAGCTGGAAGTGGGTGGTGTGGGGCAAGCAGCTTGGAGTTCCTTTTCTAAAAATCGGGTCAATCAAGGGGTCCCAGGAAGAAGCCTGGTTGGGGAAGAGCAGCTTGTAAAGTCATCTGGGGGCGGCTGCTTCTATGATAGAAGAACAAAAAAACATGAGTACTGAAATGAGATTAGTACAAAGTAAATGTTGCAGCATCTGAAACATGCCACTGAGTATCATGAAAATGACAGAAGTTAATCTCTCACCAGGAGGTGGAAGAACTGAGAAATTGTTCCCATAACTAGGCCTAGCAAAGGCTGGAGAGAACAAGGCCTTTATTTGGGGACTTTAACATTGTCATAGATGTCCCCAGAAAATATAGTTAAGCTACTTAATGTCATCTGATTTTGTAAAATATCCCTTTATTGGTATAACCTGTGTTTAGTAGAGATCTCTACACTTCTGTTACTTAGGAATAGATAATCATACTAGCAAACATAGATTAAGTCTACCTGTGTAGCTTAGGAAGGTCTTAAACTGACTAAAAACTTCTGACTCTGGCAGTTTCTCTTGATAGTTATCAGGCACATTTGCTGAAGAATCTTTCTTTCATTTGTAGCTTCCAGCCTTTATTCTAGTGGGCTAATACAAGTGTACATCTTAAGTTACATTTAATTATTATTTCCTTTAAATGCCCAAGAATGGCTATATTTTGGTTTTAACTGTTTTGCTGGGTATCTAAGATCAAGCTGGTCAAATTGACCTGGTTCCTGTCTTGTTAAAGAGTCAGCTGAGTTCCCACAGGGGTCACTTGTACAGAACTTAAGAGCGGCTCCTTAGCTCCACCAGTGACTTTGATTAGGCAGGGTCTCTTGATGAGGTGACTTCCTTTAGAAACATCAAGGGATGTTTCCCCTTTTCCATGACCCTCCTCTGCAGCAGAGGCACTGGATAATTTTTCATCCTTTAGTCTCAACAATCTCCTTGATCAGGAGGTTGTGTGACCCAGAGTTGCAACGCTCCTTAGAGAAGTTCTCTTATTCCCTGGGTTCAGGCTAACGTTGAGGGCAAGACCCAAATATGGACTTTTCTTGACCTCTGTATTTAACTCCAATCTCTAAGTTGGATCTTAATTATCCAGCAAGCCAGTCTCACCAGTCATAAATTAAGAGTAATGGGCTTTAACTTTAATGTCCATAACTTTACAGTTATTTACCCTTTTATCTAACTGGAGTCTGCATTAGTACTGGAAGTTACCACTATCTATTCTATAGGTGATGGCTTATTATCACAAGTTACCTAGGTTGTTTGTTCTTGGAGCAGCTACTTCTGCAAAACATTAACAGGTAACAGTTTTACAAAATGAAATTAGCAAGAGTAAAAATATATTCAGCTTGTATAATAGCTATCTTGAATTTTGATTGAGAACTACATTCTATCCCCTATTTGAGATCACAGTACTTTTACAACAAGAACCAATCTTTTGACTATAACTTTAAATAAGCTGAAGTCTGGCTTATTTTGGAGTCACTCTAACATGCAGTGAGATGGGAGGCAGAGCCTTATCTCAGGTAAGGCAGGGCTCTTTACAGATCTTAAGTGTTCTAATTCTGATGTTGATCTTTGCTTCTTTTCCTTAAATACCATTAAGTAGTTTACATATACTGTTTCCTGAGTCTATATAAACTTTATAATTAACACAATTTAACATAGTATCTAAAACATGAATCAAAGAAAGGCTGAGAGAGCTTTTAACTTTCCTTTTGTGTGATTAAGTGGCAAAATGTTTTCATGTTTCTTTCATATTTCACAATATTAACCTTTAAACAAATCAGACTCTAATGTTTAGAAATACATTTACATTTGAAATTCTTTATCTCAGTGTAAAAAGTAACAAATTTTACACATACCCTATTGATAGCAGGTCCTATAATAGAACATTAAATGATAGAAATAAATCCCCAATAAAATTTACTCTTTATAAGTTTAAGATTACCATTACAGACAAGTTTAATCTGGAGGATAGCAGAGCTTAATAAATTCATTGCTTTAAAAACTTGTGGTCCTGAAAAATATGAACACATTTAATATACAACTAGTGACCATTTCACAAATACCTTGACACTTTTATCTTACCAAATTGAGTTTTTAAAGAGAAATGTAGACTCTGTAACAAAGTACAATACTCTATAATAGTTGTTTAACCATAATTGTATACACCCCAATTTTTAAGACTAATTGTTCTAAAGAATAAACTTAATAGACACAAAGTTAAGAGTAAATTAGTGTTTCAAATCCTTGTCATTTACCATGTCATTCTACCATATAGATTAAACTTTTGTTTATATCAGAACGTTAGTATTTCACCTTAGGAAAAACCTTCAATAGTGTTAGCTGTCTCACATACATATAACCAACTTAGTTACACACAAACTTGTTGAATCTTGCCCTTTACTTACACAGACTTTCTTAGCATTTACTTAGACCCTCATGTATTTCATCACACAAGCACTTTCTTACCCAGAAACATTTCCTTTTTCCTTTTACTAAATATATTTCCATACCCAGAACCTTTTATTTTCTCTTTCCTATTCGTTGTCCCCTTTTTGTTCACATTCTGAAACAACTCTTATGAAATTTCTGAATTTAGATAAATTACTCTATTTTAATAAGATTAAGTATTTTGTTGTTTATAGTACTCTAATTGAAACACAGTTGAAACTTTTGGGACCCTTTGTATATAGAATTGCACTTGTTAGGACATAACTCTTAGTAACCTTGTTTTTAGTTTAGTGATGACACAAAGCAAGTTTAAACCCTTTTATTTACCAACCTATGAAAACACCAATAATGTTTAAGTATGATACCCCATGGAATTCAAGGAGTTAAAAGTACTCGATGTTATTGAAGCCAGAATTGGGAACAGGTAGTTAGTGTAGAAATAGGGGATCGGGTCAAATCGAGGAAATGGAGGCCATAAAATCATCTGCCTCTGGAAGTTGGAAACTGCCCCTGGAATGAATGGAATGTCAAGGATCTCCGGAACCCATTGATTACGAAATTTACCTGCCTTTATCAAGGACTGCAAGCCAGGAACTGCTAATTAATGCCCCCTGGGCCCTTGCCTGCCTGAATCACCTTGGCCCTCCCCCTGCCCATGGCTTTGCACTTAATGCAAAACCAGGCCTAGTCACGTAGGCAGGAAAGAGAGATAAGGGGAGGAGAGAACTGGAGAACAAAAGAGAATTTAACCTATAAAAGATGTAGGGTGCGCTCACTTCTTGGGACTTTTGAACATCAGCCATGGCCCCCTTCTCCCTGCCGGGAGAAGTCTGTATTATTAGCTTTAAATAAAACCTGCTTAATATGCTTGCCTTGGCGTGCTTCTCTAGTGTTCAATCTTCAACATTAGAAGGAGCAGAACTCGTCACCGGTAAATGGCGGTATCATTATTTAACAATTAGCATTTTAACTTTGTAAATTAATCAGATGTCTCTACAAACACATTAGAGTAATCCCATACATGTTAACTCTAATTCACTTATTTTGTAAAAAAACCAAGATATCAGACAAGTGTCCTGAACAGTATTTGCTGTCTCTTCCCTGTTGAAGAAAAGTCCTAGAAACAATTGATATTAGACATTTTATTAACATCAATATTTTATTAGCTTGACCACCTAGAGACTTGCAAGTTATTTTCAAAGACATTTTACTCTTATTAGTTTACCCAATTTGAACCTTTTTTAAATCACGTGAATTAAAAGTATCTGGATCCATTTTTAAATTTTAATTTTAGGAGCGCTCAGTTTTGATACAGACAAAACATGACATCAGACAGCACAACATACAAATAACACAAAATCAAGCCCTTGTAACTTTATAGGTGAATCTCCATTGCAGTGTAACAGATGTTCAAAAACTCTAGTTGAATAAAAAATAGAACTGATCAAAAAATCATGAGCTCAAAAAAACATATAATTAAAAATATAGCATTTACTTTGCTGGAGTTTTAAAGACTCTTTTTACCTTTTCTTTCCCTGGGTTTGAGACCGGTCTCCTACTGAGCCTTTAGGCTTCTTTTATTTATATTTCAATGTAAGCCTTGACTGAGATCTGGAAGGATCTAACAGGTTTTAACAGAAACTCTGTGTCTAAGGCATTTTAGCCATCTCATCCAGACAGGTTGGATGTTAAAATTATGAGACCTTATTTTTCATTACTTTTGAGACTGAAGCTACTTTGCTAAGTTACCCTTCAGGGCTGTCGAGAGGGGGAGTCCAGAGAAGGAACCTTTGGGGTCCACCCGAGAGTAGCCCGGGCCGAGAACCCCGCAGTTGTTCCAACCCTTCCTCCACCTCCGCCACAAACACACAACAGAACCAGATACAGACGGGCGCCAACCTCTGATCCACCAATTGAACCCCATCAGCGCCCTTACCGACGGAGACTACCAGGCGTCCCTGGCTCTCCCCCACCCTTAGGGCATCCCCCAGGGCTGCAACCTGTGGCCCCCCAGGCACGTCTGCCGGCCACTGTTCGGCCACTCTCACGAGTCACCGAACGGCTGCCACCGAAACCGAAAGCGCGCTCACAGAACCAGACCAACTAGCAAAACACAAGACAAAGACTGACAACTTCGGGGTACCCCTTCTTACCTCCAAGGTCGACTCCGCGGATGAGGGGGGGCCGTCTTATCCCAGGCGAGCCACCAAATGTAAGGCCCCCAAAAAGGAAACCCCACTTCTGTCCCATGGATGGACGGCAACCCCAATCAACCGCAGGAGGCGTCACTTGATGCAAACCGCAAGAGGTGTTTATTCCAGCGCCCTGGGACCCAACTCGACGAGTCGAGTCCCTACCAGAAAATCTTGTAGGTTTATAAAGGCAGAAACCACACATCGGGAGGGGTCACACATGAAAGGGGGAAAAGGGGGAACAAAGCTGCCAGGGAATTTCAAAGGGGGTCTGGGTTTGCTGACAACATGTTTCACAATGTTTTACAACAGGCTGTAGATTCTGGTCAATAGTTTCTGGTAATCCTACTGTTTGAGCACTATCTGGCTATCAGGCTCAATTTACTCTTTTACTCTCTGTTTGGGGCTGTTTCCTGGAACAGCTTTAAGGGCTTTGTTCCCATTACTGGGAGGGAAACCTTAGGGAGTTGAGATAAAACAGACAGCTTAAAAAAATGTCCATTCTTTCACTACATGTAGCTGAACTCAGGCACCAAAGGGCGGCTTTCCTGACTTCTTGGAGGTGATATTTAAAAGTGACCACATGCCAAGGCATATGGGACACAGGTGTAGAACCCTGGACCTGACCCCAAATGACCTCGACAGCATGGCCAACCACCAGCCTCTGAGGAGCGGCACCTGAAGGAGGAGGATACACCTTGGGGACTGTGGTTAGGATCATGGGGTGCTGTCAGGCCAGA
This sequence comes from Sciurus vulgaris, assembly GCF_902686455.1. Lineage (NCBI taxonomy): Eukaryota > Metazoa > Chordata > Mammalia > Rodentia > Sciuridae > Sciurus > Sciurus vulgaris. The sequence continues at coordinate 168,592,094 of NC_136466.1, read as the reverse complement.
GCCACAGTCTGGAAAGACCCCAACTCCAACCCACCCTGTGCTCTGCCCCCTCCCCAGGCCCCCTAAATTCCGTCAGCCCGCCTGTTGCCTCTCCCCTCCTTGATGGTGGGCCTACAGTACAGCTCCTTCTTCTGGGAAAACCTGAGTTCTATATTGGCCCCTTCCTGTGCCCCGCAGGAGCCCTTGGTCGGTATCACGATGGCACAGGAGAATTTCAGAAGTGTGATACTGAGGTCGTGATGAGCAAAGGCACATTCTAGGAGCTCCACTTAGGTGAAGGTTCAAATGGAGCAGACGTGAGCTGTGGAGATAAAGCCAGGGCGGCAAACACCCTCAGGAGGAGGGAAGGGCCCTGGGGGTGCTCACAGGACTCTGCATCAGGGTGGTGCCGACAAGGACTCTCTTCTGTGAGGAGTGGTGGAGAGCTGCATCCTATCTTTAGAAAAGTCTTGTGTGTTCCTATATATTTATGGGAATGCTATTGAAAAAAACATAAGCAAATAAATTTCAGAATATTCTGGACACATTATAACTCTTCTAGAAATTCCTTTATTTTCAAGTACCTGAAGGCACTGATGTGCTGTGCCAGGTGATCAGAGAGCCCAGGTCATGGAAGGGAGCAGCTCTGTCTTTGGCGGGCTCCTGCTCTGGCAGCGCTGGGAGAGGAAGCTCAGAGCAGGTGCTGAGTCCCCCGGCCACCTCCTCTGGTGCCCTGGAGAGCCGAGGGTGCCCTGGTCCTCGAGGAGCCGAGGAGAAGCACAGGAGAGGGCGGCCTGGCAGGCGGAGGGGCACACCGCCCAGGCAGGCACGAGGAGGGCGGAGCCGCTGTGCTTCACGGCGCTTGGTGATTCGTGGGACTCCGCGGGAACAGAGCTCCGAAAATTTGACTTTGAAAAAGTGTTCCAGTCTGGCTACCACGAGAAACCAACCACATTCAGCAAATTCAGTTTTCTTCTGGATCAGCACCAAGATTGTCCTGTTTCTGGGCTTCTGAAAAGTGTAATCAAATCATGTGGCTTTGACTTTGAAACTCCTAAGACAACAACTGTAACTCCCGCCTGCTTTTGGAACGCTAACCTTAAAATTGCTTTAAATGCTTGGGGGATAAATTAGGTTGTTTGAGCTTCATTATGTTGTTTCTACAAATTAAATTGCTCTTAAATTCTCTTTTGCTCTTAAAGGTTATGCAACCACAGCTTTTTGTCCTCCGCGAAGGTGAAGTACTTTTGCTAATCAAGAGGGAGATGCTTAAGTCCGTGACTGCTGAATACACGTGGGCCTGCAAACCGCAGTAAACCCACAGGCCACTAACTAACGGCTATTTCTTTCAGCTAATAAATGAAAAAAAAAAAAAAAAAAAAAAAAAAAAAACCTCTTGGGGAAATTGATTTTATACCCTCTAATGTAAGAGTTTCTCTTCAGTGTAGCTACGTGAAAACATAGGGATACAGCAAGTAGAACATTTGGGAGGCAGCGTTGCTACCAGCATCTACCATTTATCAAACTGGGAAGAAGCTGCTGCTTTCATTTCTCATTTTTAATCTCCTCTCCTGTGAGAAAGTGCGTTGGCAACGTAATTTGCATCTAAGTGACTTGTATCTTATATTAAAATGTAATCACTACTAGGATGATTTGGATCTAGAATGTGCCCCCAATCTCATGTGTTGAAGGGCTTGTCTCTGTGATAGGCGACTCTTGTGTTGCTGTGATTAAAATAGCCAACAAGAACAACTTAGCAGAGGAGGGGTTCTTGGGGCTCATAGTTTCAGAGGTCTCTGACTGTAGATGGTCAACTGCAAGGCCCTGGGTCCGAGAAGAGGCAGCGCAATGTGGGAAAGCGGGTGGTGGAGGGGTGCTCCCTCCTGGCTGCCAGGAAGCAGAGAGGGAAGAGGCACCTGCAGGGATCCATCTCCTTCCGCCATGCCCCACCTGCCTGCCGTTACCACCCTGTCATTCAAACTCGGAGGCACTGATTAGGTTACAACTCTCACAAGCCAATCACTTTACTCTGAGAATTCCTGTATTAACACAGGAGCTTTTGGGAGACACTTCATGTCCAAACCATTATAGTCTTCAACGAAGCTATGTCTAGAAGTAGGATTTGGGGGAAGTAAATGGATTATGAATGTTATTACTGCATCACTGAATTAATCCATTTAATGGGTTAATAATCTGAATGGACTATTGGGTGTTGACTTTAGGTAGGTAGGGTGTGGCTGGGAAGTAGGTCATGGGCGTGCCCTTGGGGACTGTATTTTGTCTCTGGCTTCTCTCGCTTTCCTTCCTTGTACAGACTAAGCTGCTTTCCCACTATGCCCTTCCACCATGATGCTCTTTCCCACCTCAGTCCCAGAACAATGGAGCCAGCCAACCAAAATAGCAGGTCCCTCCTCTGAGTTTTTTTTTTTTTTTTTTTTCAGTTACTTGTCACGGCTGTGAAAATCTGATTAACAGAACTGCTTTTTCAGAAAAGACTTCTTAAACCTTGAGCTACACTGAAGATGGACTGCCCTCTCTTCCTTATATGAAGAAGAAATATTTAAAAGACTAAACCATTTTTTCCTCTAAGTCTAGTTCACCACGAAAGTGAATTTTAGAAACAGGACTTTACAGCCTAACTAACAAAATAAAACCCGAACAAAGTTTTGGTTCGCCTCAACACACATTGAGTGCCTGCCACCTTGGGGCCCAGCATCCACTGGTTGCCTATGGCAACTATTGATGACCAACACTGCAGTATCTACAGGGGACAGAGGATCTTCAAACACCACTGGAGAATTCTTGCACTAGGAAAAGTGTTTAATTAAAGGCGTGGACATTCTGTGAGAACCGAGAAGCTCTCTGTTGTGAGTGAGCTATGCTATTTACATAGACCAAGCACATTTGTGTCTTCCCACAACATCAGAGTTTATTGAGTAACAATGAATACTCAGGCTGCACCACATTTATCAGTGGCAGGTCAGCAAAGAGTCATAAGCTAGGCAAGCTCAACTCATTTTATTCCAATCTTTTACATTTTTTAAAATTTATTCTAATTAGTTATATATGACAGTAGAATGCATTTATACATTTTGATAGATCAAACTTAAATGGAGAGTAATTTCTCATTTTTCTGATATACGTATCGTAGGATCATATCGGTCATACGGTCATACACGTACATGAGGTATTTAATGTCTGTTTCACTCTACTGTCCTTCCTACCCCATATCCCTTCCCTCCCTTCACTCCCCTCCACCTAATATAAAGTAACTCTATTCTTCCCTAGTGCCTCCCCCCACATTGTGAATTAGCATCCACATAGCAGAGAAAACATTTGGCCTTTGGTTTTTTGGGTTTGGCTTATTTCACATAGCATGATATCCTCTAGTTCCATCCATTTACCAACAAATGCCATAATTTCATTCTTATTTAAAACTGAATAATATGCCATTGTAATGTATATACCACATTTTCTTTATCTATTCATCTGTTGAAAGGCACCTAGGTTGGTTCCATAGTTTAGCTATTGTGAGCTGAGCTGCTATAAACATTGATGTGGCTGCGTCGCTGTAGGATGCTGATTTTAAGTTCTTTGGGTATAACCAAGGAGTGGGCTAACTGAGTCAAATGGTGGTTCCATTCCAAGTTTTCTGAGGAATCTCCATACTGCTTTCCATAATGGTTGCACCGTTTTGCGTTCTCACCAGCAATGTATGAGTGTGCCTTTTCCCCAATTCCTTGCCAACATTTTTTTTTTTTTTTTTTTTTTTGCTTGCATTCTTGATAATTGCCAGTCTGACTGGGGTGAGATGGAATCTTAGAGCAGTTTTGATTTGCATTTCTCTAATTGCTAGAGATGTTGAACACTTTTTTTCATATGTTTGTTGATTGATTGTATTTCTTCTTCTGTGAAGTGACTTTCAGCTCCTTAACCCACTTATTGATTGGGATATTTGTTTTTTGGTGTTAAATATTTTTGAGTTTTTCATATATTCTAGAGATTAATGCTTTATCTGAGGTGCATGTGGTAAAGATTTTCTCCCAATCTGTAGGCTCTCTCTTCGCATTGATTGTTTCTTTTGCTGAGAAGAAGTTTCTTAGTTGGAGTCCACCCCATTTACTGATCCATTCTTATTTTTAATGTCTACACCCCTCACATCCCTTATCATGTCTCACACCACTTTGTATACATACATGTGTGCATGACAAAAAGACTAGGAAAGGGTCGGAGTGATGGCAGGTACAGACGCTGAACCAGGAGCACAGGCAGAGAGAGGAGTGCACAGTCAGAGTTATTGGAGGTGCTCAGATAAGGGTTTAAGGAACCAGTTCTGCAGTTATCAAAGCTGAGGGTTTGGACAGATGGGCAGTTTCTGTTTCAGAGGGTCAGCTTGGAATCCTGCGTGAGGTGTCACCTTGGAGTGGGTCATGCATGGTCATCATGAGCAGGACAAACTGCTCTGCAGAAGCCCAAGGACATATATTCAGAAGTTTGTTGCTATGGTAATTTTTCTGGGAAAGGGTCATAAAGTGTGAACAGGTGTCAGGGTCCTGGTGCTGCTGTGTCAAGTCTCGGGGGCTCCTACTCCTATGGGTCGTTAGTGAGGGGCTCGCATCTGGTGAGGTTGGTAAGTTCCTACGTACTCAAAGTGGACTTGCTCATGGCAAATTACAGCTTTATAAGATGCAGAAACTCAGGGCAGGCACAGCCTGAGAGCTGCTGTTCTACACCATGGAGTCACTCAGGGCAGGCTCAACCTGAGAGCTGCTGTTCTACACCACGGAGTCACCCAGGGCAGGCATGGCCTGAGAGCTGCTGTTCTACACACCATGGAGTCACTCAGGGCAGGCACAGCCTGAGAGCTGCTGTTCTACACCACGGAGTCACTCAGGGCAGGCACAGCCTGAGAGCTGCTGTTCTACACCACGGAGTCACTCAGGGCAGGCACGGCCTGAGAGCTGCTGTTCTACACACCATGGAGTCACTCAGGGCAGGGCACAGGCTGCTTTCCACACTGTCTGGTTGCAGATCTCTCTCTCACAGACATACAAATTCACGTACAACATTCTTCACCATCTAAATAAAAGGTAATTTCACTTTTTTCATCTTTAAGAGAGAAATAGAGTAATCTATTTGTTTTTCAAATTAGAAATAGAAGATACTTTCTGGTTCAGTTAATTTAATAATTTGAAGTACATTTCAGCTGCAGATCATCTAAGGGAAGAAGGAGGGTGTGTTGATGGGAAAGTATGGGTGGGACGCAGGTGGGGCTGCGAAGCCAGCATAGCAGGCGGTCTTGTCACCCCTCCACTTCCTGGGAATGTGCTATGCTGTGTCACCAGGCTCCAGGGTCGGTGGTGGAACCACACTTCATCTCTTGGCCTTGCAGCATTGAAGACACAGACTCTCAGGGTGATGGTACCATGTACCTTACCCATCAGCCCAGCCCACCTTTAGCTTGGCAGCAGGATTAGACCACTGAATCTGTGTGGGAAATGCACCCACAGAGTTGAATGTGCACAGCATGGGCCAATATAACAGCAGGTTTGCCTCACCAGGTTGCATGCTGCACAGAGTTTCTTGGACCTGAGAGCTGATGGATTCTGCGCCAGTCCCAGGGATGCGAGAGGGTGGATCCAGGGAGATAAGCCTTCTGCCTCCCTCGCACCTGGGCGCCCAGTGCCAGCGAGCCTTCCTGTAAGAGCCAGGGCCTCTGCACCTGGCGATGAGCCACAGGAGCCGTCCCAACTTTTGAAAACCTTACGGGCTTTCTCAAGGTCAGGCACCACTCTTCTTGAATGGCTTCCCAAAGTAAGATCCATCTGTGCTAAACAGACTTACTGGCTTCTGCACAAGTTTGCACACATACACACACTCATGAACACACGCCAATGTGTGCACACGTATTTTATTCACAAAGAGGGTGCGACCAGGTTGCAGGTACTAAGAAGGGCCTCATGCTGGGAAGTGAAGCTCGTTACTTGTGTAACTGTGCATCCCCTCGTTGTGAGAAGCACGTTCAGAGCAGGTGCGTTGAATGGGAAGCTTCCTTATCAAGATCAAGACTTGAGTTGTTCTCTCCTTTGCTAACATGTGAAAGAAAGGCTCCCCGCTGTGCGTCTGTACCTTTGTCTGAAATATCACTTCATCTTGTAGTCCCAGAAACACCACTGCACTCTGAATGAACCTCAGAAGAGACAGGAGAAGCTGTTCCTTTGTCCCCACCATCCCTGGACCCTAGGGCTGCTGTAGTGGCCTGTGAAGCTCTAACAGAACACCTCTGATTGGCGCACCTGTGACAAGAGGATGTCCCCGGCTCAGGGTGTGGAGGGTCAGAAGCCCAATGCCCAGGTGGTGGCCCCTGGAAGAGCTTTGTGGGGGAAGGACAGAGGGAGGACACGAGAGCACAAAGGGACCTGCAGCCCCTTCAGTCAGGAAGAGCTCCTGCCGCAGAACCTCTGCCAGCTCCGCCATCACTGCTCTGGCCTCTCTCCCTGCTGCACTGGAGTTTCCAACACTCGCTTCTGGGGACACATTCAAACCTCCCCACCCTGGATAGGAGCAGCCGAGGTCCCCAGGCCACATTGCAGCTGGCCCTTGTCCCTCTTGAAGGCCCGTCCACGTGGGGCTGCACAGCCACAGTGGGACTGTGACACCCAACTTGCGTGTGGAGAAGCCCACGTTTTCCCACCTCAGTGGGCATTTCCTTTCCTCCCATTTCACTGCATTCTTCCCAGGAAGGCTGAGGCCAGGCAGCAGTGGAGGACTGAGTGCCAATGTCTTTGCAATATGGCGTGGCGCGTAGCTCAGGGTCCGTCTCCAGTCGCTGAGATTCAGTGCCTTGGAGGTGTTCCAGCAACCTTCTGGATCTTGCCTGATCTCACTCAGGTCCCCTCATCCCCAGTAGGTGTCCCTGAATCTCCCATGTGAGTGTTTATCTGCCCCTCCTGTTAGTGACTTGTTAATCACTGTTGAATAGCTCGTACTTGCTCATGGTAAAGGGCCTATCAAGTCGAGGAGCCTGAGGGGCCTTGAATCCCGTGGACACATAGTTTTTAGCTCCACCCCTGCGCTAGGTTGGAAGACTGGGCAAGGACAGAGCAGGCAGAGACCTCGTCACAGAGAACGTCCATCCCTCCCAGCAGGCGGGGACCCTGAGAAGTACCCACACACCTCCACAGGCCTCACCTCCCTCAAGTCAAGGAGAAACTTGCAACGTTCCTGAGGAGGAGTCCCATGGGGGAAGAGCAGGAAGAGGGCTGGGGGCCGAGGGGCCGGGTGGTTCTCAGGAGCACTACAGACAGACGTGAGGGTCTGGGCACGTTGTGCCAACCGGAAAAGCTTTGGCCTTCACCTGTGTGGGCAGGGAGGGCACTGGCAGCTGCTGAGGGAACCAGGGTCATTTTCTGACATTTTGCTTCAAAGCACTAAGTGGGCTCCTCAGTGCAGAGCTGGCAGGAGAGGACAGGACCAGGGTAGAAGGGCAGGCAGGCAGCCCCTCAGTGGAGCAGGCCAGGAGGGACACCAGGACCACCAGGTCTCAGCCACACTGGTGACCTGGGCTTTGGAAGTGAAGCCCACAGGGCCCTGATGGATGAGTGTGGAACAAAGAAGGAGGAGGCATCCAGCCTGGGCCAGCAGGAGGATAGACATTTTCTGAGGTGAGGAGGTTGTGGGAGGAGGTTCGAGGGAGGAGATGGAGACTTGGTGTGAATTTCTGTCACTTCAAGGTGTGTGGTCCATTGTATGTTGGTATTGTGATTTACATGTGTGGTAGCTCCAAGAAGCTGGTAGAAATTTCTAGATGGAAATGCTGAAGAGGCAGGTGGGAAGTATGTCTCTGGAGTTCAGGGGAGAGGTCTAGGCCAGAAAAACAAATTCAGCAGGATCATCTTTTGTGAGACAGGACAAGATTTCCAAGAGCAGGTACAGGTGGAGGAAGGGACAGTGGCAGGAGAGGGCAGGAGAGGGCAGGAGAGGTGGAGAGCAGGTGAGGATGCTGGGCAGATGCCAGTGGTTGGCTGAGGGGTAGCTGGTGCCCTGGAGCCAGGGCATGGAGGACCCTAGGCAGAGGGTGCTGCTGGTGCAGGGCAGCTGTCCACACAGCTGGGGACTGATCCAGTTCTCCTCTTCCTCATTTGTGGTTTTCAAGAACTGCCATGGAGTGTTCTGGTAATGAGCACCCAGAGACAGGGAGGGACTGGCGGGCACAGCCTGAGCTACAGTCGTCTCCTTCTGGAAACAGTCGTCTCCTTCATGCTGGAGCCAGAGACGCTCGTGACACCAGGCTATGAAACCCAGGCTGTTTCCCGGGTCCCTCAGCTGTGGGGAAGGGTGACCCATCCAGGCAAGACACCCTCCGCCCTGGGCCTTGGGGAGCTGGCTCTTCCCGAGTCCAAGGCCTCTGCCCCCGTGTTGCCTACCTGCAAGTCATGCATCCGAAGTGAACCCTGGTAGGTGTCGGGGTTCATCTCCCTGGACTCAGTGAGTTTGGAACAAGTACAGGGTGCACCTGCTTCCTGACCCTGCGGCCAAGGTTAACAGTCAGCATGAACCCCTGGGTTTAACAGAGCAGGGCCCGCAAGCCACCTGACCAGGGTGGACCTGTTGTGTGATGGGAAATCTCTGATGAGAGGACTTCTAGGTAGAGCATCACCCTGCTTGTGACGGCTACGGACAGGGTGGGAACGGATGAGTCGACATGGGTCATGAGCGAGGAGACACAGCGCTGCTGCCGACTCAGGAGAATGTTCTGCCCTCCCAACTGTTCCCATCTCCCCTTCACTCCATCGTCCCCACAGCAGCCACCATGGCTCTCTTGAAGGGTGAGCTAGATCCTGCTGCTTACACCCAAACCAGTCCCTCACTGCACTCAGACTGAAAGTCACCTCCTTCCCCCACGAGCTCCTGGCTCCTGCCCTCCACCCCAGCTCCCCAAGACCTCATGAGCAGCCTCCCGGTCAGCTCATGTGGCTTTCTGTGAACCGACAAGAAGACACTGACAGTTAAGTGAGAAGACGGGCAGCAATGGAGGAGTGATTCACAGAAGGGAAATGCAAAGAGCGGGCGGCGCCATCTCACCCCATGCTGAGAGCAATGGCGGGACTGTCCCAGCGCACATCCCGACACGCTCTCACCTGACCATGCCCAGTGAGGACGAGCAGTGGGAGGAGCAAGGCTAGCCGCCACCGCAGCTTTGGGAAATAGATCCCTGGAGATGCCACATGCTTGTACCCTAGGTCTCCAAGCCCCACTGTGTAGAATCCATCCCATACAGTAAGAACGCCTGGACAGGAAGTGATCCGTTCAGGAATATTTTTTAAAATATGTTTAGAGTATCCAAACCCCAGAAGCCTTCCATTATGTACGCATGGACACTCTTTGTGCATTCACCAAGCAGTGGGGGACAGAGTCCCAGGGCGTCTGAGTCCTGGCTATTGGGAATGATCAGCGATCGGCTTGGGAACTGGTGACCTTGTGACTGAGCTTGATCCTGGTGACCTTTTCTCGATGGGTATGCGTATCGAAACATCAGGTTGTGCTCCCTAAGTCCACACAGCTGGCTCCCGCAAGCTGAGCTCTGACCGTATTTCTGTCCTGTTCCAGGTTGGACTTACTAGAGTCTCTCTTCCCACCAGGTGCCCTGCAGGCCTGAGTCACTTCGAGTGCCTGTGGCAGGAAATAAGCAGAATCGCCTTTGAAATACTTCGAGGTGGTCAAGGCACCTGGCCCTCCATTTTCCCTGAGCCAGGGCTCCAGCGTTTCCGACGCGGATGGAAAGAACAAGGCTACTGGCATGAGCATCCTGTGTCATCTGGGAGGCGGCCCTGTGTAGAGACGGCCTGGGTGGGATTGGAAAGGAAAGAAGGAGAGCTATGAGTGGACTTCACTCCCTCAAAGCAGAAAACACACCTTGTCTCAATTGTGTTATTTTTCTGGTTGTGCTCAAGTATTCCACTTAAACTGAAAATAACACAATAACTGTGGTAGGAATTTACTTGCCAGCAATCCAAAAAAGCAGGGCTCTTCATATATTTTGAAAACTTACTTATATTTGCTTTTTTAAAATGGAGAGTAAGAAAATGCAAGAGAAAATAAGAATAAGCATATAAATGTTACCCCCACTCCCGAGAAAGAAATGATGGCAGAAAAAACTGGGCCTACAGTTTGTGTTGCCGTGAAACAAAGTTGAATTTACCATGTGTATTTCCAAGATGTTGAATAAGAATTCTTTTCTTCACTTCTGCCTCTTGAGTTTTCATAAGAAGATCTGAATATGCGGTAGGAAACCAATTTAGACAGCCAGAACATTTCAGAACATTTCTTATCAAAGCATCCAAGTCAAGGAAATCAAGTGGCCTCGAATACCTACCACGGGATCCCACAGTGAGTTCTGAGCTACATTTCCAATTAACTTGTGCACAGGATTGACTGATACCCAATGAGAACAGCAAAACATGCAAATACATGTGCTCTATTTCAGAAGGCTCTTGCTTGGTTCCGTAGCTTTCATAAAAATGTGCTGGTGTTTTGATAGGTACGTTTAACTTTTTTGTAACAATCAAATCGCTGTCAAAACTTTCTAAAGAAAATAAACTCTCCTTTGATGAAAGCTAGTGCATGTCAAGGTCGTGCAGCCAGGCCGGGATCACGCCCTAGGGGTTGCCTGTTAATTGTGACTCCTGCTTCAAGCCCGTCCTTTTAACTCATTTAGTTCGCCTTACTTGTGCAGCATCTCCAGGTGTGATTCTCTCTACCTTCTAATTGGATCTTCACCATCACTGGCGTTAAGATCAACCTCCTTTGTTGGACATGGAAAACAAATTCTGACCGATAGGGAAGTCCCCGGTTCCTGTTTATGTGCGGTATGCCCCTTTCCACTTAAAAAATTAAAATTTGGAAAATTAAGAGAAGTCTGGTACGTATGCCACAGGGTAACAAGAATGCATCAAGTAGCCCAGTGCAGGGGGAGCAGGCCTCCTCAGGCTGTTTCAGGGAGATGTCCTTCCTCGCAGCCTCAGGGTCACTGGCATCGGACACAGCTTTGGGAAGAGGGACCACTTCTCAAGCCCCTGCCACTTGCTGTTCCCCCTTCACTGTTGTCTCTCCTTTCATTTCTTCCCCACCAAAGCCTGGGACACTGACAGTGGCTAAGTGTCCACATAGGCTTTCCTGACTCTGGTCCCTTCACGCTTCAATACGCTGTGGATGACAGCCACACCTTCATCTGCTCTTAGACCTGCCTTTCCTTGCAACAGAAGCCAATTTAAAATGCTGCTCCTAAAGCTGCCGAGATAGCTCCTGTTGGAGAGCACTCAGCTAGCATGCGGAAGGACCGCAGTTCAAATCCCTGGACCCACAGAGAGGGTGGGGGCACAAATGCTGCTCCTGGCTCCACATTGCAGAGAGCCTAATTCACAGGGCCCATCTTGTGAGGCTCTCTGGTATTCTCCTCCCAGGCCCTCCTCTTGCTGTTGGAGACTGAGCATATCTGAGTGGCTATAAATGTCACCATAGGAGCACTTAAAAGAGGGAGGTAGGAGGGCCAGTGGGAGAGATGGTGATGGGCAAGCGAGGCAGTTTGGAGTGAGGCAGCCTCTAGCCAAGGAATGCAGGTGGCCTCCAGAAACTGGAAGAGGCAAGGACTGATTGTCTCTGGGAGTCCCCAGAAAGAAACGTGATTGCAACCCTGACTCACTTAAGATATCTTAATTCCACGGCTCTAAGAGGATGGATCCTCATTGTTTCAAACCACTAAGTGATTTTGTTACAGCAGCCATGGAAGGCACATGACCAAATGTAGACATAGTGACCTCAACGGTGGCCAGACTTGCTCAATGCTGAACACCTAAGGAGGAAATGCAGCTGCTATCTAAGGACAAGACGCTCCAGCCAGGAGCTGTCCTGCACACTGCGCACTGTCAGCCTCCTCATTATTATTATTATTATTTACCTCTTAGAGTATTTGCTGCCCCCAAACTGGCGGTATTCATCTCTCCAGCCGAGCTCAGGTTTTGCTTCACCTCTTCCTTCACAAAGCCTCAGTTATCTGAAAGTCTGCCCATAGGTGGCACGTCACCTCTTCCCCCTGCTCCTTCAGTCACAAGGGGTTACATTTGCAATATGAAACTTAACGGTCCTTTACTGTGCCTCATTTTACCTGCCAAATTTTCCTGCAGCCACACGGGCACCCCACTCAGAGCCTAGCACCCGGGCACACGCTGTTTCTCCAGGCTGGTGCTTTCCCTGCAGGCCTTGGGTGGCCTCCCTGCTCAGGTCTCTGGGACCTGCCTCCTTGGGTCCACTTGATGTTTATTCATGTCTAGACAGAAGCCCTGCTTTCTGGCCAGAGCAGCCCTGTCCATCTTGTAGAGACTTGGCATGTGAGTGTCGGGGAGGGTGTCCTTGTCACTGAGGAAGCTCAGCCTGCCCTGTCATCTGGAGAGATCCGAGGAGTACAGATGTGATCTGGGATACAGAGACGGTGGCTCCTCGCACACCCCTCCCATCCCCGGCTCAGGACGCTCTTCTTCCAGACCTTCTCAAGAGTGGCATCCGAAGTGCCCTTGTCTAAGAGAACTCTGTTTCTGGGTCTCTCTGCATGGCTCGGTTTTTTAGGGTCCTTCCCTGTTGAGGACTCCTGATTCCTTGTCTGACAGGCCTGAAGATTTTCTGTTTTACTTTTGCCCCCAATTTCCATCACGTTGTCTGGGCACTGAGTGAAATGGAGAAGCCACAGCTCCCTCTGAGGGTGGAAGACATGGATTTTGTTTGTGCAGGTCATGGAAGCATGTAAGCCATAAGCCCACGAGCAGTCTGGGGACCTTGTCCTTGCTTGCTGCACTTCACCAAATGTGCAGATCAGTTCAGAAGGTGGGCAGCTCACCTTCTTCTGACCCTCTTTGTCACCAGATTGCCCTGAACCAGCTAGAATGGCATGAAGGGGGCTGGTGAACTGGAACACCAGAGGAAAGCTGTCCTGTGTCCTGGAGATGGCCTTCTCCTTGTGGAGCCCAGGAAGACTTCTCTAAAAGACTGGCAGAGTTTTGATGGTAGTAGAGATTTGAGTCCTCTTGTTCTTCTAGATGGCAATAGCAAAATTGGAACACTTATCCATCAAAAATAAAAACTCAGTTAAGTCTTTCTTTCTATGCCCCAAATCCTCAGACAGAAATCCCAATACTGTGACAAGTTCACAGCTTTCTAGACCAGGAACATCGAGGAGGATGGACTTACTCAGGGTAGTTTTTAGTTTGTGAAGGATCAGAAGGAAGAAACGGTTGCTGGATTTTTTGCTGCTCTCACCTGGTAAAGAATAGTGCATTCACAAAGAGCTAAGCACTTGGCCTTCACAATTGCCTGGGAATAACTGTTTCCTGTCAGCAGAGTGAAGATACAAGAAAGATGAGCTTGTGCTCAAAGAAGGTGGAAGGACAGATGTGCGAATCTTGACACACTTGGACACATGTACACTGCTGTCACCTGGAAAGATTGGCAGGAGATGACGCCCAGAGGTCCACACCCTGGTCCCTGGGTCTATGAGTGTGTTATGTCACAGATGGAGATAAGTTACAGACCTTGAATGGGGACATTACCGTGGATTATCTGGGTGGACTCAGTGCAATCACCAGGACCCTTACAACTGGAGACAGAAGGAAGATAGTCTTAGGGACGCTGAGATTGGAGGAAAGCAAGGGGCGGGGTCTGAGCCTGAGAGAGACTCAGGTGCAGGAAGGGTCCTGAGCCAAGGCATGCAGATAGCCTTCCGGATCTCGGACTGCCCCTAGCTGACAGCCAATGGGGAAGACCTGGGCCCCACACAAGGAAGGGGATTCGCCAGCCACCCTGCTCAACAGGACCCGGATTTCCCCTGGAGCTTCCAGAGAGGAGCACAGCCCTGCCAATGTTTTCATTTCAGCCTGGTGGGAACCAAGTCAGACTTCTGATCTCCAGAGATATACAATAAGAGGGCGGTGTTGTCTTCAGTTTCCAAGCGTGTGGTTCATGCGTTACATGGTACACACTCTGCACCTGGAGACCACAGTGAGCACCATGTGTGTCATGGCTGCATGCAGAAGGTGTAGATAAAGAAGCACGGTTTTTCAGTCCAAGGTGGTTCCAGTGGTTTCAATCCATGGTTTTGTCTCAGCTCTTTGCTAACACAACATTGAAGTTGCTGGAAATACAGTCCTTGGGTAAACAGAGCATTGATCTTGCTAACTGATTGTACAATGAGAAATGATATCCACTTGGGCTAAGAATTAATAGCTTGTCTGTTTTATTGGCTTCTTTTATTATTTCCCTACTTAACTTACTTTTTTTCAATGAACAAGCGCTTTTAGAGTAACAATGAAGCAATTGTTCCTATCCTGTCTTGTATTTTGCCACAGAAACCATAAATCTGAAAAACATTTCTCTCTCTATTACAGTGACAGTTCTCTGAATTGTTAAATTACCACAATTTTTTCAGACCCAGTAGGACTTCCAGGTCTTATTGAGTGTCTGCCACAAACTTCTGATTTTCTCTGCCATCTTCCTGCGTGTGGCTGTGTTTCTGTTCTCTCTGTTATTGACTGGCGGGAGGCAGGTAACTTATTTCATAGAGACACTGCATTTTTCTGACCAGAGGAAGCAATTATTTTCAGAGGGGACCAAGGACAGCTCCAGAAAGTCCCTTTAGAAACTTAGCAGGAAAGATTTTGACCCCAAAGACCAGACCCGGGTGAAGCCTGCTGCTCGTTCCTCCACTCTGGTCCCCCCAGCCTCCCCCTCTGGACAAACCTCCTTTTTCTTTTCAACATGGCTCTTTCTTTCTTTTTGTGGTCTTTACAAAAGCTCCCGGGATTGTCTTACCTGAACCATAACCATTTAATTACTATGCTGTTTATAGATTTTGAAAATTATTGGCTTTAAGGTCTGATAAATGCAAATTGTCTTCCTGAAGGATGTCCAGATGTCCCGGGTTCCTCTCCCTTTATCCCCTCCTCCCCTCTAACCTCTGGCCAACACTGATATTGTTATTGTCTTCATGGTTTTCCTTTTCCAGAATGTTATATATATTAGAATATTATACATATGCAATGGTGATACATCTTACATATGTATGTACACATATAATATGAAATCATACTGGAGGTAACCTTTTCATAATGGATTCTTCCACTTAGCACTACACTTCCAAAGTTCCTCCTTGTCTTCCTGTGGCTTGATAACTGATTTATTTTTATTGCCAAATACTATTTCATTTGTGTAGGTACCATAGTTTGTTTATTCTTTTTCCTCTCGACAAACATCTTGGTTACTTCCAAGTTGAGCCAACTATGAACAAAGCCAGTATTTTTTCTGGTGGGTATGAGAGAGAAGAACCTCAATATGTGTTCAAGACAAGAAGACTGTCAGTGTTTTCTCTGATATGTGGATGCTGATTCTCATGGGGGCGCTAGGGAAGAATATAGTTACCTTATGTTAGGTAGAGGCGGGTGAAGGGAGGGGAAGGGGTATGGGAGTAGGAAGATGGTAACGTGAAACACACATTATTACCTCTTGTACATATGTGACTGCATGACTGATGTGATCCTGCAACACGTACAATCAGAAAAATGAGAGATAATACTCCATTTATGTGTGATCTATCAAAATGCTATAAATACATTCTACTGTCATGTATAACTAATTAGAACAAATTTTAAAAATTTAAAAAAGAATATCAAGTGCCCTTAGGCAATATAGTTAATTCTTCTATATATTTTAGTTTTATTTTGATTGCATCTTTATTATCTGTAATATGGAAAGTTTCAATCTTGCACTACTGTTTGCTTGACGTTCCATAGAATTTGCTGTGTAACTCAAAGGCCCCACAGTAGGCAGTCTTTTAATTTGCACTTCACATGTGTGTGTTTGTGAGCTAACAGAGTCTCTTCTCAGGGGTCATTGTGTCCTTCCGGTGCTTCCTCCCGTCCCCCTCATGAAGTGGCCGTGCAGCCCCAGGCCAGGAGACAGCTGCGGGTGGAGGCCTGTGCAGCCGGCAGCACTGGGCCTGTAGCGCCTTCGCTCTTCACACCCCACTCCTGGGAACCTGCGGCCCTCGCGCTTTCCCGGATCTGAGAGGGAAATCGGGAGCTCTGAACTATTTTAGATGAACAGATGGGACAAAGACATGTTGGTTGACTTCTCCTGGGAGCTGACGCAGCCCTCCGAGGACAGCACAAGCTTCTCCTGCTCTTCACACCCCCATCCCAGTCTCCACTGCCAGAAGAGCCACTCGTGCTGGCACCGCGGCGCACACCGGTGATCCCAGCAGCTTGGGAGGATCACTAGTTCAAAGCCAGCCTCAGCAACAGCAAGGTGAGACCCCGTCTCTAAATAAAACACAAAACAGGGCTGGGAATGTGGCTCAGTGGTTGAGCACCCCTGAGTTCAATCTTTAGTACCAAAAATAAAAAAAAAAAAAGAAGAAGAAGAAGAGGAGCAGGTGCGGGGCTTCTCCTCCCCTCCGCCCAGGGGCTGTAGCTCTGGGGCGTCATCTAATCTGGCCGTCAGCACACAGCATGTCAGCAGCAAAGGAGGCAGGGTTTGCTCAAAGCCACTGCTAGCAGCATGATGGGGGTTTCAGGGGAGATTAGGAAATGGGCTGGTCTAATTCCAGGAATGCTCTAAGGAAGAAGCAAGTCTGAACTTGTTTTTTTTTGGGGGGGGGAGGTGATTTTTTAAAATTTTATTTATTTTTACTCTTCAGACTGCATTTTGATTCATTGTACACTAATGGGGTACAATTTTTCATTTCTATGGCTGTACATGATGTAGATTCACACCATTTGTGTAATCACACATGTACATACAGTAATGGTGTCTGTCTCAGTCCACCATGTTTCTTTCCCCCCGCCCCTCCCCTCATTACCTTCTACACAATCCAAAATTCCTCCGTTCTTCTCTTACCCCCTTTCCCTGTTATGTATCATCATCCACTTATCGAGAAAACATTTGACCTTTGATTTTTTTGGGATTGGCTTATTTCACTTAGCATGATATTCTCCAACTCTATCCATTTACCTGCAAATGACATAATATTATTCTTTTTTATGGCTGAGCGATGTTCCATTGTGTATATATACCACAGTTTCTTTATCCATTCATCTATTGAAGGATATCTAGGTTGATTCCACAATCTGAATCGAGCTGCTATAAACATTGACATGGGTGTGTCACTGTAGTATGCTGATTTTAAGCCCTTTGGGTATAAACCAAGGAGTGGGATAGCTGGGTCAAATGGTGGTTCCATTCCAAGTTTTCTAAGGAATCTCCATAGTGCTTTCCAGAGTGACTGCACCAATTTGCAGTCCCACCAGCAATGTACGAGCATGCATTTTTCCCCCACATCCTCACCAACACCTATTGTTGCTTGTATTCTTGATAAAAGCCATTCTAATTGGAGTGAGATGAAATCTTAGGGTGGTTTTGATTTTCATTTTCTCTAATTACTAGATGTTGAACACTTTTTCATCAATCTGTTGAATGACTGTTTATCTTCTTCTGTTACATATCTACTTAGTTCCTTAGCCCATTTATTGATTGGGTCCTTTGTATTTTTGGTGTTAAGTTTTTTGAGTTCTTTATAAATTCTGGAGATTAGTGCTCTATCTGAAGTGCATGTGGAAAATATTTTCTCCCACTCTGTAGGCTCTCTCTTCACATTATTGATTGTTTCTTTTGCTGAGAAAAAGATTTTCAGTTTTAATTCATCTTATTTACTGATTCTTTCTTTAATTTCTTGCACTCTGGGAATCTCGTTAAGGAAGTCTGGTCCTAAGACAACATGACGAAAATCAGGCCTACTTTTTCTTCTGCTTGGTGCAAGGTCTCTGGTCTAATTCCAAGGACCTTAATTCATTCTGAGTTGAGTTTTGTGAAGGGGGTTTAATTACATTTTACTGCATGTGGATTTCCAGTTTCCCCAGTACCATTTGTTGAACAGGCTATCTTTATTTTATGTTTTTGGCACCTTTGTCTAGTATGAGATAACTGTATTTATGTGGTTTAGTCTCTGGGTCCTCTATTCTGTACCATTGGTATACTTGTCTATTTTGGTGCCAATACCATGCCATTTTTGTTACTATTGCTCTGTAGTATAGTTTAAGGTCTGGTATTGTGATACCTCCTGCTTCACTCTTCCTGCTCAGGATTGCTTTGACTATTCTGGTTCTCCAGATGAATTTTATGATTCTTCCAGATTATTCTTCCAGATAAAGTTCATGATTGCTTTCTCTATTTCTATGAGTAATGTCATTGGGATTTTAATTGGAATAACATTGAATCTGCATAGCACTTTTGGTAGAATGGCCATTTTGACAATATTAATTCTGCCTATCCAAGAACGTGGAAGATCATTCCATCTTCTAAGGTCTTAAATTTCTTTCTTTAGTGTTCTGTAGTTTTCATTGTAGAGGTCTTTCACCTCTTTTTTAGATTGATTCCTAAGTACTTTTTGAGGCTATTGGGAATGGAATAGTTTTCTAATTTCTCTTTCAAAGGATTTGTCACTTATGAATAGAAATGCATTAGATTTATGAGTGTTGATTTTACATCCTGCGTCCCTGATGAATTCATTTATTAGTTCTAGAAGTTTTATGGTGGAGTTTTTTAGGATCCTCTAAATAGAGAATCATGTCATCAACAAATAGTGATAGCTTGAGTCCTTCTTTTCCTATTCGTATCCCTTTAATTTCTTTGGTCTGTCTAATTGCTCTGGCTAGAGTTTCAAGGACGAAAAAGGGCATCCCTATCTTATTCCAGTTTTTAAAGGGAATGCTTTCAGTTTTTCTGCCTTTAGAATGATGTTGACCGTGGGCTTAGCATAGATAACCTTTACAATGTTGAGGTATATTCCTACAATTCCTATTTTTTCCAGTGTTTGAAGCATGAAGGGGTTCTGCATTTTATCAAACACTCTTTCTGCATCTATTGAAATAATCATGTGGTTCTTAACTTTAAGTCTATTGATGTGAAGAATTATATTTATTGATTTGAGATATTAAACCAACCTTATATCCCTGGGATAAACCCCACTTGATCATGGTGCATATCTTTTAAATATGTTTTTGAATGCAATTTGTTAGAATTTTGTTAAGGATTTTTGCTTCTATGTTCATCATGGATATTGGTCTGAAGTTTTCTTTCCTTGATGTGTCTTTGTCTGGTTTTGGTATCAGGCTAATACTAGCTTCTTAGAAAAAGTTTGGAAGGAGGGTTTCCTCCTTTTAACTTCATGAAGCCAAGGTTGGTTCTGGCATACCAATAAAATAGACAAAGTTTTAATTTTGTTTTGGTTGGACCTGAGGGTCATCTTTTCTAGTACAATCTGCCCTGAGATGCATTGGTGGCAACTGAGTGCTCTCGAAGATTCCTGGGGGAGACTGCCTCTCATCTTTCATAGTGAGCAAGACCCTGTGGGGGTGAGCTCCTTCACACCCCATGTCTCCCCTCAGTACAGAGCACATTTGATGTGCCTTGAAGTTCTAGATGCCTAAAAACTGCCGTTGCAGAGAAAAAAATTCATGTGGCAAGGCAGGTGACCATAAGGGAAGATGGGATGCTAGCAAACCACAGTGAATACAGAAAACAAATCAAATTAAATATGATTCTTTAGGACTTGTAAAGTTTTTAAAAGTAAGAGTTTATCAGGAATCTCTAAGCTATTCCGTGGTGGAGGGAGGTGGTTTTATATATGCAATGCAGTTGTTCTTCTATAAGAATTCAGAATTGAGAAAAATCCTAATTAATTAGGGATTCAATAGCCTTTGCAGGATCCAGCACCACTTTGAGGAATACAGCTATGACTAAATATTTCTAAGGGGTCCAAAATATGGTTACTTTGAGGATCCCATCAGGAGCTGACAAACAGGTCACATTTTAATGCAGTTTCAGGCGTGCGGAGCACAAACATGTCAATGTGCTACCAGGCTGGTATGTCGGCCAGCACAGGATAGCATCCGGGACACACAGCAGCAGGTCGTGACGTAGTACCTAATACTGTGAATCCATCCATCATCCTCATTTTGGAATTTAATTACATACAGGAAAGGAATGTGAGTGTCTCCAGAGCCACCTCTGCTTACAATGTTCCCAAACCCTGACTTGAGTCAGCTAGGGGTAATCAGCCAGAAGTAGCCCAAGTTGGCCTCAGGGGGCTGGCACCTCTGTTAGTCATTTTGCAAATGCTTCACCATGTAATTTCGTGTTATTCTGTGTGTCCTGGGCTATAAGAAACCAGGCCAAGGCATGCTCACCTGCAATTCTTAACGTTCCATTTTTGAGGCCTCAGGAGATGCTGATACCAATTCAGTCACAGACCACTGAGGATCTCATTTTCTGGTGTTGCTGACACAGCTGCCCACCATTTCTAAGACAGACGTGAGATTGACCTGACACCCAGGGGCTGCCTGCTACAATTTACCTGTATAATTCTGTCATCACCTATAGCTTTATTTTTTCTTCTGTCCTTGTGGGTGCAGCTAGGTCAAGTGCTATTCTATCTTTAAGAAAGTTTCTCCTAAGGAAAGGAGAGAGGACTACCTATATTTGGATGAATTTATTCTAAAAAATAGTTCTCATTTCAGGACATAATTGGGTGATGGTTGCTTAGTTGGAATAATGTTTGGGACTAGAATCTCAGCTCTCCAAGTCCCAATTACCCCACAGTTCCTCATCGTGGGCCACAGCAACAGGTCAAGGGGTACCCTCATAGATAGCTCCACACTCCGGAACTTGGCATTCAGTTTTTGGAGACCCAGGAGTCTGGGGCTACTTGTCTCCCTGTAGGTGTGAGGTTGTCTCACTGGGACCCTCTTTCTGCAGGAACATTTTCATTTTCTTTAGAAATTCAGAGTCTAAAAAATGCCACCTTCTTTCTAGTTAATTCTGTGGGAATCAAGGTAAATAAAGCTACTCTGCAAACTCAAAGCTTTCTTCTGCAGGTCACGACTTCTTCGTCCAGGTGTGGTAAACACCTCCCATAATTTCATCCCAGCCCCACATATTTATTTTACTGTCCCCCTCCCCCACTCCCTGTCAATCAGCTGCATTCATGTCCACACTTCTCTGGGGTCATAGCAACTGTCTCAGAATGAACTGGTTTCAGTTTAGGACTTGCAAAAAGCACCACTGGTGCCCTTGGTGTCCACACGGGAGGCGCTGATGCCCTAGGTGAGCTGAATCCATTAGTGTCCAATTAGAACAAAGAACCACAGAGACCTCGCCAACAAATGGGGACACAGTCCTTACTCCCATCAGTGTAAATAACCCTAAATGGGTGAAAAAGAAGCACCCAGCTGTTGGTAAATTTTGGCAGCACCCAACACCTGAACACGTTTAAGGAATGCATTTGTCAATGACCGAAGGAGGGTGAGTCTCCCCTGAGACACAGAGAAGAGGTGGCGTTGTCAATTCTGAAGCTCGGAAGAGGGACCTGCTGCCCAGGCCATGAGAAGTGCTGTGGAGTTTACCCTGGGAGTCAGAGCAAGCTTCTGCTTAGGAAACGCACCTGTTTTTCCCATAATTGAAGACGGGCTCACCTCGCCTGGTCCAAGCCCAGTTGTGCCAGGGAGGGAGAATAAGTTGCCAAGAGACCAAAGAAAGTGTGGGAGATGCTTGTGAGGCCTGCAGATGTATGGAGAAGTGCCTGCAGGGAAGGTCCTGGTGACTGGCCGATGGCACCCCGTCGGCCAGGTGCTTCCCCAAGCGGAACCTCCTCTCCCTGGTAGTGTTTGCCCTGTGGTGGCTGGCGGTGCCCTCTTCTCTGCCCCCGTCCCCGCTGCAGGGGTTTACGTCAGGCTGCTGAAGCAGTGACGTCAGCATGAGCTGGCTTGGCTTGCTTGTGTGACCGGCAGTCTAAGGGGCAACTGTCCTGGCACGCGTGCGAAAGCAGCTCCCTGCAGGTGACGTTGGTGTGCCCCAGGCCCCGAGCATGAGGGAATAGCCTGTGACCTCTGAGACAGTGTGCACCTGCACTGCCTGCCCGGCTGGTACTCAGTGCTCTCTTAACTTGGCTGGTTTGGGGAACAAGAAAGGGACATGTGTTTCACTGCCACCTTCTCTTTAGGGCGATACACCCACAGAGCTGGTGGAATCCACCCCTGTTTCTCCCCTGGTGAGGACCGGTGTGCCAGTTCAGCCGCAGTCCTGCCTGAGCACGTGCTTCACCACGACACTTACACAAAACGTAGAGAAGGAGGAGGGAAAATGAGCTCACGCCCAGGTGGCAACGTGCTAGGGATGAGTCACGTGGCCCCTGGGCCCTCGTACCACACTGGCCGCCCTCCCCTATCCTTCTCGGGTCCCCTGGGCTCAGGGGCAACTCAGTTGCTCTGGGAGACCCAGGGTGACCTAGACCTTTGTATCTGAAGTGCCCAAGCTTTGCTTCTGGGTGGTTCTGCCTTCCCCTTCAGGACGCTGAGCTTCTCCATTTCTGCTGCTGTGGGAAGTAGGAGCGGTAACCCGGGTCCTGGGAGTCCACTGGCTGTGGACGTGTCCCCACCTGTTTCCAAGCAGTCCCAAGACCTCCTGGCAACACAGAGCTACATGAGGTTCAAACCGCCCATCCAGCGGAATTGTCCTTGTGTGGCCTTGGAAACTTCTTCTGTGGGGACTGAGGAGTTGGGTCCTGGGTTGACTTGACTGGAACTGGGGTGCCCACGCACATGGTCAGCCTTGCTCTGAGTGTGTCTGTGAGGTGGTTCTGGGTGAGATGACGTCTGAACTGGCAGACTGGGTGGAACACACTGCCCTCCCAGCAGCTCACTAAGAGCCCAGGGGAGCAGCGAGAACCAGCAGGGGCCTACACCCTCCTGGACCCAGCCACCGGCCAGGCTTTCCCAGGCCCCGAGGCTCACCAGACACTGGCTCATCTCGGCTGCAATGAGCGGGTGGTAGACCTTTGGCCTGGAACTTACACCATCTGCTCTCCTGGTTGTCAGGCCTTGGACCTCAGACAAGGACACACATGGTTGGCTCTCCTGGGCCCGGGGCCTTGCTCAGTGCACATCTAGGGGCTGACTGGCCCCTGTCAATCATCATGTGGGTCAACTGTCCACAGCAAATGAATCTCTCTTCACGCATACACACTCACACACACATGCACACACATGCACACATTTACACATGCTCACATACACACACACCCTCTTGGCTGTATGTCTCCTGAGATCCTTGGCTAGTGTGGGCTCTAAGGCCCAGCACTGGGATTCCGGGATGTGAGTGAAGCATTTGCCTTAGTCACAAAATTTACAGGGAACCCGGAAACTCTCATCAAGGTAAATAATACTTGAATACAATATTTAAAAAATCAAAATCAATGCAAAAGATCCATTTGAAAAAAATCAATATTTTGAATAAAGGGAATATCCAATACAAAAAAAAAGCTGTATTAGAACTGTACATAAAAGGAAAATATGGGTCCTTGAATAAACCTTTTTATACCCTTCATTCTGGACTTTATCTCATAACATTACAGTAATTGAAAGATTATTGAGAAATTGAATGTAGGTATATTGAAATTCACATCATAAAGTTTTTATATTTTATTTGTGCCAAAGGCAGAATTTGTGGCAATGTTACTTTCCTGGATGTAATGGAAGCAAACTCAACAACACTTTACAAATCACGTCATTTCATTACCTCCCTTTCCACAGGAAGGGTGGGCAGGTCTGGAGCTCTGCCTCTCCAGGGACAAGCACTTAGAAGTTCAGGCAGCTGGGTGGACGCATCCTGCCTCGCTCACACTTTCGTTCATTAGATGGTTCTGAACCTGATTTTCAGATACTGCGTTGAAATGCTACCTGATGACAGATTTTTATGGCCTTTAAACTTCATAGCTAAAGCTAGTGCCTCACTTTCCCCATGGACCTGGCCCTGCTGAAAGACCTGATTTAATGTGCTTCACAGCAGGAGGGACAGGGGAACATTCCGCAGGCAGCTCCCTTGGTGCAGAGTGAGGGCAGTTGTGGCAGGACCCTCCCCCACCCCATCTCTTGGGTTTCCAGAGCTGCCTATGCATCTTTGGGGGAGACAGTACCCAATAGGCTTCACTTTTTTAAAAGCCCTGCTACTTGTAAAGTTGTGACTCAGAATTTTAGGATATGATTTGTACTTCTTCCTGGAATCCCAAATACAGATTCAGCAACCATTCCCCATTTTATCTGGCCATCTGCTTATGGAGCCTGGGTCCTATTTCATCACTGAGGATTTGTGTGCCTGTGGCCATTGCTGATTGGGCTTGGCTGTGAGAGTTGGTGCTTTTCTGGGAGCCAGGATGAGGAGACATCATCCTGGTGAACCGCCCATTCCGTGCCCTCCATGATGAGGAGACATCACCCTGGTGAAGCGCCCATTCCTCACCCTCCAGGATGAGGAGACATCACCCTGGTGAAGCGCCCATTCCTCACCCTCCATGAAGAGGAGACATCACCCTGGTGAACCGCCCATTCCTCACCCTCCAGGATGAGGAGACATCACCTTGGTGAACCGCCCATTCCGCACCCTCCATGATGAGGAGACATCACCCTGGTGAAGCGCCCATTCCTCAACCTCCATGATGAGGAGACATCACCCTGGTGAACCGCCCATTCCTCACCCTCCATGAAGAGGAGACATCACCCTGGTGAACCGCCCATTCCTCACCCTCCATGATGAGGAGACAGCACCCTGGTGAACCGCCCATTCCGCACCCTCCATGAAGAGGAGACATCACCCTGGTGAACCGCCCATTCCTCACCCTCCACGATGAGGAGACATCACCCTGGTGAACCGCCCATTCCACACCCTCCAGGATGAGGCGACATCACCTTGGTGAACCGCCCATTCCACACCCTGCAGGATGAGGAAACATCACCCTGGTGAACCGCCCATTCCATACACTCGGGTAATTTTGCAGCTGGAAGCAATATAGGCCAGGAGGGAAAGTTCCCATCCAAAGTGTGCATCTTTTCCAGGAAGGACAGATCCTCATGCTTCCACTGTGGAAGGTGTTTCTTAGAATCAACTGGGACAGGCTCCTGGATGTTCCCCTCAGGGAATACTGGCCTGGTCAGCCTTGGAGTGTTGACAGCATAGGACAGAGCACAGTGACTCAGGCACCAGCCTTGCTGAGAGCAGTTTCTTGCTGCTGGGCCCCTGCAGCCTCACACCAGAGCCCTGCCATGGAGCTGGGCACCGAGCGGCTGAGGAAAGGGAGCTACTGACAGGCCATCTCGCCACCTTGCTGACAGTCTCTTCGGCAGAGAGGGGCTCTGGTGGGTACTCTCGGCATTGCCAAACACCTCGGTGGCCTGGTGGCCTGAGTGTAACCCAGAAGCTCCCTCCCTCTGCCTGGCCCCCAACCTTTCAACCCTGTTCCTTCCCGTCCCTGACATCCAACCAACCCATTGGCCATAGTGGGGAAGTCATTGTGGAACACTGATCCTCCGACTTCCAGTCTGGGAGTGGACGACAGCCCTGCTGCCCGGCACTTTGGCTCTGGAGAGTGTCCCTTCACCCTTTGTCACTGATCTGCTGGTTCATGAGACTCACACGGGAGGGTAGCTGCAATGGACACCATCGCACCTAAGCAGGAATGAGCACACTCATCATAATCCACACTGGTTTATTCTAGACCTAAATAACTTAAAATACCAGTTTCCTAGCTGTTAGGATTTGATGAATTCCTTGAGCTGCACATTGATTTTCAGGATGCAATGACACTGTATGGCCCGAGATGCAGACGACAGTTTCCCTCTGAACAGAAATGCACAAGCCAGGCAACAAAAATAATGAAATAATATGCTAACCACACATGATTAATGCAAAAAGACTGTGGGAGATAAAACGTATAAGCAAGGCGATGTCGAATCAAAGGTTTTCTATTGAATTTTTGAGTGGGATTTGGTGGAGAAAATAGCAGGAGTCTAGTCACCAATGATCACCCTTTGGTGGCAGTGGGGATGGATGGCAGTGAGCAGACCGTGAGCTGGCAGGTGCCAGTAGCTGAGGCTGCTTGGTCTGCACGCCCAGCAAAGGCAGGTGGGCTCTCTTCGTCCACCAGGCCCCAGGAACCAGCCACTGGGAAGCATGTACAGAGTAAGGGGTGAAGGAACAGAAAGAAAGAGACAGGGAGACTGAGAAATGAGGGAAGAAAGGGGGAAGTGAAGGAAGGAGGGAGGGTGAGGGAGGGAGGGAGAGAGGAGGAAGGAGGGAGGAGGGAGGAGGGAGGAGGAAGGAGAGAGGAGGGAGTGGGGCGTGTTCATTATTTTCTAAGGTTGCCAAGACAACGTCCCAGGGCTGAGTGCTTACCAGTATGAATTTCCTGTCTCACAGTCTGGAGGACAAGGTGCCAGCAGGGCTGGGTCCTTCTGAGGACTGCAGGGAGGACTCCGCCCCTCTTCTCTGCTCACTCCTGGAAGTTGGTGCTCAGTGGGAAGGCAGCCTAGCTCTCATCTCCCTGAGTTCTCCTGGGGTGTGTGCATCTCTGCCCACATCCCCACTTTATCAGGACACCGGCCGATTGGATTGGGACTCACCTTGATGGCCTGATCTTCACTAGATTATCTGCAAAGCCCCTATTTCCAGACGCAGTCCTACTCACAGGCACTGGGGCTGGAACTTGCCCCTTGTCTGGAGGACCGTGTATGCGCCCAGGATAGCATGCTCGCCTTCCCTCCGCTTGGGAATGTGACGGTGCACAGAATGGAATTCTAAATGTGGTGCTGTGCCTGAGTCGTCATCAAACTCACTGGCTAGAGCAATCGTTTTCCTTCATTTTGAATCACTGCCGGAAGTGTTTGGCCTGAGATGATTGTGACTTCTCCCTCCCTCCCCTCCCTCCTCTGGAGAGAGTGGCATGATGTCCGTGAGCACCCGTCATGGCTCTTTGTTCGCCCTACTTAGCATTTTCACTCCCTGTTTCATGAAATTCAACCTCCCTAGCAAAACCTTCCTTACTCTGATCATTTGACTTACAACTTTGGAAATATCAACAAAATGAGAGACCCATTTTGTGAATATTCCATTACATTTTTGTAGTAAACTTTCTATTTAAGATCAGTTTTAGATTTACAGTAAAATTACAAACATAAAATTTCCATATGCCTCGCCCCCAGTTTCTCCTGTTATTAATATCCACATAGTATGATGCCTCTGTTGCAATAAATGGACCAACGTGCACATGTGATCACTAGTAGAATCCATCCTTCACTTGTTTTTTCCCAGTTTTCAGCTGGTATCCTTTTTCTGTCCTAGAATCTGTCCGGTGTCCCATGGTGCATCTACCTCTCCTAGAACACTCTTGGCTGTGGTAACTGGTTAGACTTCCTCGTCCTGGATGACCTTGACAGTCCCAGGAGCACAGGTCCAGGAAGCTCCACAGCCTCTCTCACTTGGCGGAATGTTCTGGTGCCTGGCCTGAGGTCATGGTGCCTGGCGGGAAGACCACAGAGGCGATCTGCCTTTCTCCTCCGCCATCCGGAGGGCAAGTCTCCCAACACTGCAGATGCTGACCTTGACCACCTAGCAGAGGGGTCTGCAGGTGCCTCCAGGTGAGGGTCCTCCTTCCCTCCCCATGTGGTACTGCCTGGAAGGAAGTTGCTTTCAGAGCCTCCATCTAAGGAAGAGATGTGTGACCCCCGACTCCAGGGCAGGACGTCTGCAAAAGCAACCTGGAGTTCTGCTCAGGAGACTCGTTTCTTCTGAGTTCCATATTCATTTCTTCACTTAGATTCATACAGACTTGTGGATATTTCTTCCTATGCCAGTACTGCTCTACGCATTTCGCTGCTCAGATTGTTCTGGCTTTGAGCCTTGCGAGTTCTTTTAACTGAAAGTTATTGGACTTACTTCCCTGTGTTAATCCACTTAAGCTTCTCTAGAAAATGATCATAGACACGATGGCATATAAACTACAAATTTGTGTTTTGCAGTTCTGGAGGCTTGGAAGTCCAAGTTCAGGGTGCCGGCATGGTCGGGCCCTGGAGACGGCCCCTCCCCTTGGTTTGTAGACTGCCTGCTCACATCGTCACTAGGCAGAGGGGACAAGAGAGCACTCTGGGACCCAAGGACACTGCTGTCACTCATGAGGGCTCCACTCTTACAACCTGGTCATCCCCAGAGGCACCCCTCCCACCACTATCTCCATGGGGGTTGGGACATCAGCACACGAGCTTTAGGAGGACACAAACATTCAGCCTCTAGCACGTAGTCATGTGTGTCTGAGTGTGCAAGTGTGTGTGTGTGTGTTGCTCCCTCACTGTTGCACTACAAGGTGCCCCAGACTCCCTGTGTCTATTTTCCTCCCAGTCTTAGACTCAGTCACAGGTGCCCTTAGTCTGTTTATTGGAGGATGGTCCCAGCAACCAAACTCCGGGTGCCTGCTATGCTCATTGTTATGGGGTGTCTTTCTTTCTAGGTTCTCTCAGGTGATAGATAAGGAGATGTATGTGTGCAGCCATGCGTCTGCATTAAGTGAAATATGAGGTTATATTGACGGCATGGTTTCTGATCCATTCTTACATGGAGCATTGCCAGGCTGGACAAAGAATGGAGCCAGTGACCTGCAGCCTGGGAGTGGCTGGGCTGTGCAGGGCACCTCTCACGAACTCCTGCTGGCAACGGGGTTAACAGTTGAGGTGCATGAAGCGCTCGGTAAAGTACTAGGAAGCAGCCCCTCTTTCCACTTCCTGGAGTAGGAAGTTGTTGACAATCTGGAGAGAGAAAAGCAACATGCTAGCAGTGCAGGGAATGGACAGGAGCCCCTTAGACCCTCCTCTGAGTACATGGGGACCTTTGGGTGCTCTGTGATCTACCTTACCGTGTGCTTTATACCTGGCCATGCCCAGGTGTAGGGAGAAGTTACGCTGCGCCCCAGACTGTGGATACGTCAGAACAGAGCTGGGGTCAAGTCCCACCACCTCCACTACTTCTGCTTGAAACCAAGTTAATTCTTTTCTGAAATCAAACTTTTCCTGTAGCATCTTATCAAGTAGAGTAAGGGAGCTCGCCCCCCGCACCTGCCCCACAACCTGCACACCCAGCATGGCCAGTCAGAGCTCAGCGAGCGCTGTCAGCCTTTAAATCACCAAGGATCACCGTCTGGCCACTCTCACCATCATATAGCATAGACACGCACACTTCTGGGCTCCTCTGCCGGTGGTCTCCTTGCTTACCAGCCATCCCCAAAGCCAACACAGGTTGTTTATGCATTTGTTGGGCAAGATTCCACTCTGCTACTGTTTCTGTGTGAGTGACATTTCACTCTGGTAAAGGTGCACAAGAAGCTTCCTGTGCTCTCTGATCTTCAGTAGAATGTCAGTTTCTCATCATGGGTCTGTGAGTCTCTGGGACAGCTTACTGCAGGCTGAGGTCAGAGTCCTCTCTGCTCCAACCCCCACAACTCAGTGATGAGCATTAGTGATTTTCCTTGGTCTGTCACGTTTCAAGTCTTCAACAGCATTTTGCTCTGGGTTTATAAGATAATGTGCACAATATGAGGCACAGGAAATGCCATCGTTTTGCAAGGGGCTGAACTGAACTTGAACCTGGACTGGTGCCCCTTGTTACCTCCAGCGTGGGCCTTGGAATTGAGCCTGGTGTGGAGTTTTCTCTAATATTGATTGTCTCTTTTTCCCGGAAGATAACGTGCAGAAGACATCCCCTCACTGAGGGACAGCGGAAGGACAGGAAGCAGTCCAAGCTAATGGAACTGAGAACATCTAGCACAAACTCAGCTTGGGCACCTGGATGTGAATAGGGACTCTTCTGCTGTTTGAATCTGCGGGGTGTTGGCTGTGTACTCCACCCTTTAGTCTGCATCTGCAAACCTGTGTCTGAAATATTTGTGGATAAGCCAAGGGATCATTTACCCACATGAGCACATGTGGAATATTAGTTATTAGAAATATGTTCAAAGGCTGGGGGTAGCCCATACCTGTAGTCTTAGCTACTACAGAGGCTGAGGCAGGCAGATCCAAAATTCAAAGCCAACCTCAGCAACTTAGTGGGACCTTCAGCAACTTAGTGAGACCCTGTCTTAAAATAAAAAATAAAAGGGCCTGGGAATGTGGCTCAGTAGTTAGGGGCCCCTGGGTTCAATCCCAATATCAAAACACAGAAAAAAAGAAAAAAACATTCAAGAAGTTTCTTATGAGAATAAAATTACTTAGGTCTCCAAATGAAATTATTGCAACAAGGCCTTTGCACGGATTCTAAGCTTGGAGAAATTATTTAGGGACAGTTCTTATGGCAGAAAGTGGCAAGCATGCTAATACAGAGATAATCACAGTTTAGTTTAAGTTGTTCTCAAAATGTTAATCTTGGCCAAAAGTGGCCGTCTTACTTGCTGAAGAGTTTGGAAACTAAGACAGGCTAATCTACTGGGAATTTAATATTTTAATCTTTAGAGAAATTTAAGCCTGAATGTTTTAACTCAGCATATTTTTTGAGATCTAATTCTATTGATTCATTAAGATCTAGATTGCTTGTTTAAATGTTTTATAATGGTTTATCATATAATTAGACCAAATTTGTAAATCCTTTTCTCTAAGGAAGAGCAATTATGTTGCTAATAATTTGCTTTAATGATAAGAACCCTGTGAGATGTTTCGGCTTCCATGGATTTAGTGAAAGCCCTTCGCACGTTACTTTTTTCGTGTTTTTCAACAGAAGGGTTGCAGGAAGACTGCTTTCTCCGTTATTTTCAAAAATGGTGGGACTGAGGAGACCAGATCCACCACCTGCTGGGCTGAAGCAGACACCACAGGAACGACCATGCCCGCAGCCACGGAGGATCCCAGTCTGGCCGTGGATCAGCATGGGATTTAACAAGCATTTATCAAGTGACGGGAGAAATACGGATACCATGGTGTCCACTGGGGCAGAAGCAGCTCAGGGCTCAGCGGCTGACCGAGGACCAGCAGTGACTCTGCGGTGCTCCCAGCCGGCGAGGCTGACCTCACTGACATTCAGGAGCGCAGAAGGTTCTGGCCCCTGAGCAGAGTTTAAAAGCAGGACTTTCCTGCCTGAGAGATTCCAGAAAAGAAAGCCTCACCCCAGAGCACAGGTTATATGATTTGGGTCCATGGCGTCAAGTAAAACTGACCTGGCGCAACCGAGGCGAGCTCTTGCTGGAGGGCTGCTGCCGTAAGGGAGGGCCAGCACTAGGCAGGGAGGACGCTCCGGCCCCAGCACCCACTCCTGCCTCTCGGTTCTGCCAGGAAGCTTTCTTCTAGAGAGGCGACGAGCAGGACTGGCAAGGTCGGGTTGGCAGAGGGGTGGCATGAGGTGAGCAGACCAGGGCACGGCTTTCCTGGTGGTTAGCTGATTCACAGGCAGGGCCTTTACAAGGAAGGAGCGGTGTGTTCGTGCTATCGTGAGGGTGGCGGAAGGTCAGAGACCTTCCGGGGAGGAGCAGAGCAGTTTGGTCCATCCAGTGTTCTGCTCTGATGGGTCACCTTGTGCAAACAGCTCAGCTCATCAATTCAGAGGAGAAAATGGGAAGGTGGAGGACCGCTTTTTACTAGGTAAATAAGGTGCACCCAGGAACCTTCTCGGAGTCCCGTGGGGAAGAAGGTGGCTGTTTGCAGCAAACTGACTCCTGGAAGAAACCAAGACAACAAACTGGCAGACTTCTTTCCCCATCACTACTGTCCAGGGTCACAGGGTGCAGGTAGAATGCAGCACTGTCAGAGGGAAGAGGACTCATGGCCCTCCTGCTGGTCCACCCTGCAAGCTTCCTTCCAGGCTGAGTCCTGGCCTGCAGGACCAATGTCTCCTATTGCAAGCCAGGGCAGATTCTAGAAACCGGAGTGGGTGGTCTGGTCCTAGCTGGGGAGGGGAATTGGCCACAGACCAGGAAGCAGGGAGGCCTGGACTGAAGAATGAGCAAGAATCTGCACTGCAGGTTCCAACACAGTGGGACACTGAGTCCCTTACCATGCTGCACACATTTCGGAGTGTTCTGTAGACACTCACTTTTTAAATTTTTGTATTTGTTCTTTTTAGTTATACATGGCAATAGAATGTATTTTGACATTTGTTGAATATGCTGTTATTGAATGTATGTTTATGGCACTTTGTCTAGTATGAGATAACTGTATTTATGTGAGTTCATCTGTGTGTCTTTTATTCTGTACCGTTATTCTATATGTCTGTCTTGGTGCCAGTATCATACTATTTTTGTTACTGTAGCTCTGCAGTGTAACTTAAGCCCTGGTGTCCTGATGTCTCCTGTTTCACTTTTCTCACTGAGTGTTGCTTTCGTTTTTCTGGGCCTCTTAACTTTCCAATACAGATGCAAAAAATTATTATTAAAATGCTGCAAATTGCATACAAAAATGTATTGAAAAAATAGTGCACCATGATCTAATGGGGTTCATACCAAGGATACAAGAAGGTTGGTTCAACATACAGAAATCAATAAATGGAACTCATCACATCAATAAACTTAAAAACAAGAATCACATGATTATCTCAATAGATGCAGAAAAAACATTTGACAAAATACGGCACCCCTTCATGTTCAAAACTAGGTCTAGTAGGAGCATACCTCGACATTGTCAAAGCTATATATGTTAAACCCAAGGCCAACATCATTCTAAATGGAGAAAAATTGAAAGCATTCCCCTAAAAGCTGGAACAAGACAGGGATGCTCTCTTGAAACTCTAGACAGAGCAATTGACAAAAGAAAGAAGTTAAAGGGATACAAATAGGAAAAGAAGAACTCAAACTATTCCTATTTGCCAATGACATGATTCTATATTTAGAAGACCCAACAAACTCCACCAGAAAACTTGTAGGACTCATAAATGAATTCAGCAAAGTACCAGGATATAAAATTAACACCCATAAGTCAAGTGTGTTTCTTTTACATCAGTGATGAATCAATTGAAAGGGAAAGTAGGAAAACTCTCCCAACCACAATAGTCTCCAAAAAAAATAAAATATTTGGGAATGATTCTAACAAAATAGGTGAAAGACCTTTACAATGAAAACTACAGAACACTAAAGAAAGAAATCGAAGACCTTAGAAGATGAAAAGGTCTCCCATGTTCTTGGATAGGCAGAATTAATATTGTCAAAGTGACCATACTACCTAAAGTGTTACACAGATTTAATGCAATTCCTATTAAAATTCCAATGACATTCTTTGTAGTAACAGAAAAAGCAGTCATGAAATTCATTTGAAAAAATAAGAGAACCAGAATAGCCACTCACTTTTTAAAAAAAAAAATTTATTTGCTCTACTTAGTTGTAAGTGACAGTAGAATTCATTTATGTACTTTGATAAATCATACATAAATGGAACATAACTTCTCATTTTCCTGATTGTACATATTGTAGGATCACATCACACACTTTAATATTGCACAACAAAATCAAAGGTGAAAAACATGCATTCAGGACAAGCTGTGCTCTGTATTTTGCATTTGATCTGTTCCTTGGCTCCCGCTACGTGGATGGTCTCCTCAGCGACCCGTCAGCTGCAGCTCGAGGGGAACCATTCAGACCACAGTGTGCTGGGCCGCTGAGCTGGTACTCGGCCGCCTCGTTTTTGGATGCATTTCCAACTTACGACGGTTCTAGCCTGAGATGGATTTATCAGGACCAAAGCCCGTTTTTCAGGACCTAAATTGAGAAACCTTTGCCGCTCCTAACAAGGCACGCCAATACTGCATAAGAGTGCAAACTGCACCATAAAAATAAGACGAAGCCAGGCAACGGCTGTGACATGCTCCTGCCAGAGTTCTTGAGTGGAGTCAGGACTGGGCAGGGGAGAGGGTCACAGGTGCTCGTGGCAGGTGGAGGGGTGAGTGGAATTCAAGGGTTGCAGGCTTAGAGAGTGTAGACCACACAGGGTAAACAGGCCTCAAAAACACTCCTGTGGTAAGCGCCTGTGGTTTCTAGTGGCAAAAGCCAGTGCCTGAAATGCGTGCTCGTGTGGGGCCTTCTGTTTATATCACAGCAGCCAAGCGATCTCCATGAACTAAACCCTTTAACGGATGTGTTTAAATCTTTAACGGCTTTTTCTAAGTGGTGGTTACTTTAACATTAAGCACAAAGATAATCAGTTTTTTGTAGGTTAACATCTTTTTTTTCCTGGAGTTTTTTTATAAGTTTATTTCTACCTTTGATGCTCTTCAGCTTTGTTGTATGAAATTACAAACAGATTTGTAAAGTTTACTCTGTTGAATCCAGACTTTGGGCATGTAGTCAGGAAACAACTTGAAGTTACATCTTTTGCACTTCAGGGAAATTCTAAGCCATGACCATCTCAAACCCTGTCTGTCCACCATTCCTTCTAGGTCCTATTCCCAGTGTTTGTTGGAACCTCTCAATCTATTCTTAATCTCTTTTAGGATCATTTCCATATAGGCTATCCCTTTATTTCTTAGTAGGTCAGGTTTGGTACTTGGGTACTGTCTGAATTCTCTAATCCCTTTTTCTGATATCTGCTGTTTACCCTGTTGAACTTTTATTTTTATCCACTTTTTTTTTTGTATTTTACTTTTAAATTTTTTATTTGTTCTAATTAGTTGCACATGGCAGTAGAATGCATTTATACATTTTGATTCATCATACATAAATGGAGTATAATCTCTCATTTTTCTGATTATGCATATTGTAGGGTCACGTGGGTCATGCAGTCATACGTGTGCATGAGGTAATAATGTGTTTCATCTACTGTCCTTCCTATCCCCACATCCTTTCCCTTTACTTTTAATTGGCTTATTATGGCTTGAATATTAGGTGTCTCTAAACCTCTGTGCCAATACAGGAGTATTCAGAGGAGGAACAATTGGATTGAGTGACAACCTGATCAGCCCATCCTATTTTGAGCAGACTGACTAGGGGTGACTCTGGGCAGGTGGGGCATGGCTGGAGGAGGTGGGTCTCTGGGGGCTGCCTTGGAAGGTCCCCTTCCCCTCTCTCTGCTTCTGGGCAGCCGTGAATGGAGCAGAACTCCTCCACTCTGACCGTCCATGAACAGAGACCTCTGAAACCTTGAGCCCCAAATGAACTCTTCTCCCCTGAGTCGTTCGGATGGGCATTTCAGTCACAGTGATGCAAAGCTGGCTCACACGTGGCTCGATCCTTTCCCGCTTTCTTGGAGTCAGTCTTCAGGAGTTGCCAAGTGTGCCATGATTTAATGGACGCCATTGCCTCATACCACAGAAGCCACTGCTGCTCTGTAACCCACCAGGCACCTAGTTCAAAGTTACGTTCATATCAGTGTTTCAGCCCCTCATGCTACAGGGACCCAATATGGTGAGTGAGTCCCACAGCGGCCCCTGATTTTGGAGGACTCTTCTGTCTACACTGTCTAGTAAGAGTGCATCTTCCATCTGCTTCTGAGGTCTGCGTCCTGGTTCTCTGAACACCGTACCTTGGTCCCATTTCTGCTGCATGGGGTCTCTTAGGGATTGGCTCTGGAATGCCCTCCAAAGGCGCTTGTTGAAGGCTTAGCCCTCAAGTTGCGGCTTCTGCTTCTGTGACTGTGTGCTCAAGTTCAGACAAAGCAGCAATGACGGCTCTGCCTTTGGGGTCCATTCGTGGCCCTGGTCTGCCTTTCCTTGACCTCAGGATCTGAACTACTTTTCAACTTAGAAAAGCATGCTTTTCATGGCACAGAGCAGCAAAACCCAGAGATGTTCAGAGTCCGCACTTGTGGTCCGTTGACTCAGTTTTAGGAATAGTAGAGGAGGCAATAACTGGGAGAGGAACAATCTCAAAGTAAATATTAATCAATTGCTTTAGACAATATTAAGTATGTGGGTTATGCAAGCAGTTTCCAAAGATGACAATGTAGTCTGACCTAAGCTAACACAGGGACATCTTCCTGTGCCACAGGAGCTGTGCACAATAACCTTGAGGCCAGGAATTCAGACAAATGATCCTCAGGGTAATCATTTCAGGCAGCCAGTGGGGGATCTGGGCATGGGGATCTGGGCATGGGGACTGCGGGCAGAGACACTGCTCTGGAGGCTGTGGTGACTTCAGGCAGGGGACCTGGCCTATCCAGGCTGCATCTCCCCACAAAGCCTGTTATTTTCTGAGATATACTTCCACTGATGTTATTGGAGTTGAGAGGGACAGGGACACCTGCCCATCTTCAGTATTAACCTGTCTGCATTGTTTGTCTCTGTTCCTATAGTTTGGAGTTTTGCCTTCTTTTATCAGTTGAAGCGCTGCGTGTGTGTGTGTGTGGGTGTGTGCATGGGTGTGTGTGGAAAGCCATGCCTTACTTTGCAGATTATTGTGGTTTAAATCATTATAGATCATTTCATGCACCTGTAACTCCCTTTAATATTTGGGGTTTTGCTTTGTTTTGCTTTGTTTTGGTTGATGGGCTGATTAGAGCCATTGTCTTGGTTCTGTCATTCTCAGTCATCATAGAGAGCCCCTCAGCACACGAGGACAGGCTCTGTGTGGGTGTCTTCTGGTCTTTTTCAAATGAGCCTCCTCACTTGCACTCAGATGCTTTAATCAATTGCCTACATCTGGACTTAGAACTTGATTCCAAACTGTGGCTTATCCTACACCAGGAAAGATCCGTCAAGTGTCTTTGGAGTTTATATAAGTTGAGAAGAGGTCCGTGCCCCTGGCGTCTGTTATTCTTTGGCGATCACCATGTGCTACCTTAACCTGGCATCAAGGGCTAAGTAATGCCAGCATCAGTGATGCACAGTCAGGTGCCTGTCTCAGCCAACACGAGGCTCAGCCAGCGTGCTAGCCAGCTCTTCGCTGCTGTGACAAACACCTGAGAAAAAAAACTGAGGGGGGAAAGATTGATTTTGATGCAGGGTTTCAGATGTTTCAGCCCATGGTCTGCTGACTCCAAAGTAGAAACATCACGGGGGACGTGTGTGACTAAGGAAGCTGCTCAGCTCATGGCAGCTGAGAAGGGCAGAGAGAAAGTGGGGAGGGAGGACCAGGGACTAGATATAGTCCCCAAAGGCAAGCTCCCAATGACCCACTTCCTCCAGCCATGCCCTACCTGCCTGTGGTTTACACCACCACCACCCAGTGGTCCATCCAGCAATCAGCGGATTAATCCACTGCTGAAGTCTGAGCCTTCCTGATCCAATCACCTCCTGCAGCTCCAGCTGTGAACACTCTGCATCTCCGCAGTGTTTTAGTCTGCTTTTTGCTGCTGTGACTAAAGGATCTGCCCGGAACCACTGTAGAGGAGGATAAGTTTATTTGGAGGCTTGCAGATTCAGGGGTCTCAGTCCATAAAGGCTGGCTCCATTCTTTGGGGCTCGAGGTGAAGCAGAACATCATGGTAGAAGAGAGTGGCAGAGGGAAGCAGCTCGCATGGTGATGAGGAAGCAGAGAGAGAGAGAGGTCTACACTTGCCAGATACAAATATATACCCAAAGCCAAGCCCCACGGCCGCCTCCTCCAGCCACACCCTCCCACTTCAGTTAGCACCCAGTTAATTCTATCAGCAGATTAATTCATTGATCGGGTTAAGATTCTCACAACCCAATCAATTCTCCTCCAAACCTTCTTGCATTTCTCACGTGAGCTTTTGGGGACCTCTCATTAAACCCCAACACCCAGTGAAGTCAGACAGATGTTGGGTCACTAGCTTTCACCACCCACTCAGTTCTGAGGTTTGGAGTTTGACTTCAGGGGGTGTTTCCAGAAGCGTGTGCTGATGCAATGCTAGGTCGTCTGTCGCAGCTGAGGAAGGGGAGCCCAGGAGAACACTCCTTTACAGAACACTTTCTTCTCAGTTTGGGTTACCATTTATATTCAAATTTTTCTTAATAATTTAGGAGCAGTGATAACTACGACTAGCCTAATTAGCATGTCAGTGGTGTTTTACTGAGTTTAATTGTTATATTGCAGCTCTATTAATTGCATGATTCACCCTTTGCCTTTTGCCGGGGTTATGTATTTTGACTGCTGCCATTCCTACACTGTAGGAACCAGCCTTCCAGGATGAAAACAGCACAAGGACTTGACGGGTCACCTTTCTGTTACAAGCATGTATGTGTGCTAAAAATGTGTGTTATCAGAATAATACAGATCCATATTTATAGCTATAACATTCATAAGAATGTGTACATTTTATATGTTTATGCATGTTTTTATGAGTGACAATGCATACATATCTGTTTAAAGTTAAAGTTGGTGTGTGTGTGTGGGGGGGGTGTGCACCTGTTATGTTCCACTATAAGATTACTGTGTTGATTTCGAGTCCATACAAAGAATCCTGGTTTGGCGTTGGGAAGATCTAGTCTTTCATGAACCTACCCTTAGAAACAGGAAAACAAAGTCACTTGCAGTCTGTTTTGAACCTGATTTTTTTAAGAAGTCATGTAATTTTAGGTCAGCTTAGTTGAAGCCGAACTCATGCTCCAACATTAGAGCTGCATATAATATTTGTAGCACCTCGTCCTGATATGCTAAATCAGGGGTGTGTGTGTGTGTGTGTGTGTGTGTGTGAGTGATGCTGATGTATCTTTAATTAGGATTCTCCCATCTAAGAGGTTTCTGCTACAGATGTTCTCTACTTTCAGAAAAATGTGTGTAAATATCACCCAATAAGTTCATGTGATAGAAAACGTAGGAACGTTCAGAGGTAAAATGATTAGATTATGAGAACTGTGACTGAATCTGTGGATTAGTTCACTGATGAATTAATAATTTGAATGGATTATTGGGCAGTCACTGTGGGCAGGTGATGTGGGGTTGGAGGAAGCAGGTCACCTGGGGCAGGATCTTAGTAATCATATATCTTGTCCCTGACCCCTCATGCTCTCTGCTTTCCAGCTGTGATAAGTTGAGCAACTTTCCTGCACCATGCCCTTCCGCCATGATGGTCTGCCGCAGCATAGACCCAGAGCAATGGAGTCCGCAGACCATGGACTGAACCTCTGAAACCATGAGCCCAAATAAACTTTTGCTCTAAGTTGTTCTTGTCAGGTCTTTTGGTCACAGTGAGGCAAAGCTGGCTAACGCATATGGAAAGGGAAGCAGGAAGGTGACCCGCACACAGGCTAGAAGACGGGGATGTGAGAAAGGATGCGTAGACCATCAGCCTTCTCCTGGACAGTTGTCTTAGGTCTCCTGTGATTTCAAATACATACGTCGAGTGAGAGATGAAGGCCATCCTATAACACTTACCGGGACGAATTGCACTGTACGGATTTTTCATATAAAGTTGTAATTCATATGTTTTGTAGTTTGTAAAGTTTTAGAGTGCAGTTCAGAAAAAAGTAATCTCTGTTATACTGAAATGCTGGAGACTCTCTGATCTCCGAGACACTGAGCTGTGTATTCAAGCAACTCACATGCATTTTCCCTGGTTAGTCCTGTTTTTGGGTTTTCCATGCTGATTTCTGCAGGTGATGGAAGCTGATGCTGTCTCCGCTGGTTACCACCCAGGGTTTCACAATTAGCTCAGGTGATGGGAGAACTCAGGACACTTAACGAATGGCTCTTCCCTCACCTTTGGGAGTCACTTTCTTAGCATCAGAGGAGTGCCTGGGATCTTTGCTTCTTTTGCAAGTAAAGTATTAAGGGGTGTTTTCACAACTAGACTCTTGTATTTGGGTTCAGTTTTCCTCTCTGAGGACATAACTCAGTGCTAATATGCATAAATGAAGAAATATTACTTTTGCTATGGGGCGCAACTTAAGAACAGACTGACCACCATTGAGAAGTCCAAATTTGAGAGTCTTTATTAAGCTGGCCGGCTGACTGTCTCACACAATGCCCCCAAAAATGGCTATTGGGAGAACAGCCCCGACCACAGGGTTGTAGGGGTTCTTATACCAAAAATCACATCAATCATAAATGTCTGTTGCTATGATTGGAAATTACACATTAACATCATGAGATCATCGACAGAGGGGGAAGTGGGTCAAAATAACCCTTACCTAGATACAAACTGAAGAATGGTTACTAACATCCACACAATCACTGTTCACATGGTACATTGTTTAGGAGCAATAGGAATCAAAAGAGAGCAATTCTACTACATAGGAGTTGCCATTGTATATTATTAAACATGTCACACCAAGTAACTGATGATGGACACAGAGGCGGGGTGTTCCCATGGGAGAAGCTTATTTCCTACATAACACGGAGTCTCAGAGCAAAATGGAGTCTGTTTAGTCATTTCCCTTAGAGTCTGGCCTAGAACATTCTCATGGAGCCAGATCTGTCAGCCCATCACACTTTCAATTTATATTATGTGAAATTTCTCAAAATGTCACAAATGAGGTGACTGTGTACTGAGCATTTTTACCCCACTTTGTTCAGTCAGTTTGCAAAGCTGCAGCAGGCAGTCTGCTCCCCAAGGATAGAGCTGACTCCGGGCAGCTGAGTCCTCATTGCATTGTTCTGTTGGGAGGAATAAATTTTGTGCAGGGTGTTCTGCTGGGCAGGAGACCCTGTCCCTGTCTCTGTCCCTGCCCAAGGATCATTCCAATACGGGTCTGTTCCTGAGGCATGTGTTGCATGGTTTTGTGGGAGCGGAGGCCCCTGCTGTCTGATGGTGGGGGAGACTTACTCCAACCACAGCATGCTTCAGAAGCAACACCATGAATGTGTGGCTCCTCGAGTATTCAAAAATCACAGATTCTGGGGCTGGGGTTGTGGCTCAGTGATAGAGCTCTCACTTAGCATGCACGAGGCCCTGGGTTCGATCCCCAGCACCCCAAAAAGATAAAATAAAGGTATTCTGTTCACCTACAACTAAAACAAAATTTTAAAAAATTTTAAAAATTCACAGATTCTCCCTATTTGGCTCTTAAACTCTCACTTTCAATTGGGAAGTTTTAAAAATCCTTTTGTAAAGTCACTATTATCCTTCAGCAGAGATGAGGAATCCCCCTAAAGTTCACGTGGCAACAAGGCAAGAAAGTTTAGAGGTGA
Organism: Sciurus vulgaris; assembly: GCF_902686455.1. Classification (NCBI taxonomy): domain Eukaryota; kingdom Metazoa; phylum Chordata; class Mammalia; order Rodentia; family Sciuridae; genus Sciurus; species Sciurus vulgaris. Next base: position 168,551,209 of record NC_136466.1, on the reverse strand, counting down.
AATGATTGGGTTATGAGAGCCTTAAGCTAATCAGTGTGTTAATCCACTTGAATGGATTAACTTGGTGGTAACAGGAGGCAGGCGGGGTGTGGCTGGAGGAGGCTAGTCACTGGGCTGTGCCTTTGGGGTTGACATTTTGCCCTAGTGAGCAGAGCTTTCCCTTTGCTTTCTGTTGTCAAGTCCTGAGCTGCTCTCCTCCTCACTCCCTCTGCCATGGTGTTCTGCTCACTTCAGGACCAGAGCAAGGGAGTGGGTCGACCAGGAACTGGACATTTGAAACCATGCTCCAAATGAACTTTTCCTCCTCTCGTTATTCCTGTCTGGTCTTTGGTCACAGTGACAAAAAACTGACTGAAGCATCCACCATCGGCTTTTTAAATACTTCTGCTGAAGCTCCCCCTCACGCTCCCGAGGCACCTACGCTCCCGAGGCACCTGCGCTCCCCGCTGCTCTCTGCCTGGGGCCGGGCCTCCTGGACCTGCGTGGACAGCGTCCTCGTTCCCCAGCTTCCACCCAATGAAGCTGACTCATTGTTCACCCAATGAAGACGACTGGCATGACACACAGGGAGCAGCATCATGGGCTTATCCTGACCGTGCCCACACCCGCACACAACATGCACACAACACACATGTAATACACACACATGCAACACACACAATACACATACACCACACACTCCACACACACGCAACATGAACACAACACACATGTAATACACACACATGCAACACACACAATACACATACACCACACACTCCACACACACGCAACATGAACACAACACACATGTAATACACACACATGCAACACACACAATACACATACACCACACACACCACACACACGCAACATGAACACAACACACAATGTGCACACAACACTCACACACATACACACATACCATGCACACAACACAAAACATGCACACAACACTCACACACACAACATGCACACCACACACACTCACACGCACACACACAACACGGTTACCACAGACTGTTGGCGGCTGGCCACCATGGGTCCCAGGTCACCCTCTCCATGGGACTGCCTGGTGCCTGTTCCTGCAGGGCCTCACGCCTTCAGAACAGTGCTCACACTCGCGGGCGCTCCCCGCACCCGCCCGCCTTCCTAGACTGCCCTGCTACTGGACGCCCCTCACGTCCTCCCAGGTGCTCCACCTGCTTGCTGGGCCCCTGACTCTCATGCCTGAGCCCTTCATCTCCTAGCACCCCAAGACCCCCGAGGGAGGAAGGCCATCGTGTCCTTCTCTCGCGGATGCGCCACGAGCTGAGCGAGCTCGGCCTGCTTGCCCAAACTTGCCAAGCTAACAACCGTGCAGCCTGCCTGGTGTTGGGGGTCGCTCACCCTGTCCCCCAGACCTCTTTATTCCTAACACACTTCTCCACACAACTCAGTTTGCATGTTCAAGTCGGAGCTGGGAGCCAGCTGCATCTCTCCTTCACTAAAAAGCCGCTTCGGATGCGAGAATGTCCTGCCTCAGGTAGCCACCCTCGCCCTCTTCTTCTAAAGCACCTCGAGCTCATGGACAGAGGGCAGAGCAGATATTTAACATTAATGGAGAGCACCGTGGAGACTGGATGTGTGGCGCAGCTCGTGTGATTCCTGGTTCTCCTCAGGACGGGAAGGAAGCCTCGCTGATCACGCCCGCTGCGTGCGTTCCCAGGCGCTGTGAACAGCACACCTGAATGACGCGGGCGTCCACGCTGGGTGGCGGTCCTGGGCTCCAAGGGCAGCCCTGCAAGGCTGGACCTGCCCTGGCCCCGGGGCCAGGTGGCAGGCAGAGTCCCTGTCTGGGGGCCTCCCCCTCAGCTTGGTCTTCTCCCAGGAGAGCCGCTCTGAGAAACGGAGATGGCGTCTGGCTCCACGGTCAAGGTTTGCCTTAAGAGAGAGCTCTGAGCGGAGCTGGGCAGAGAAGACACAGGGCTGTGCTGCGTTTACGGCGGGAAACTGCCACTCACAATACCGTGTGACGAAGGGTCACTTGAACAATCATTAATCACCTGCCAGGCACCAGACCCTGTGCTCTGAAAACTGAAGGAAGCAGTCTTGCTCCCAGTGGTCTGTGGGGCCATGAGTGCCGGGCGCACTTTCTGAGCGGCCTGCAGCTGGGGATCTAAACCACACAGCCCTCAGCACAGCCCGGCCTGGTCACCAAGCCTCAGCGGATGCCATTACCTTCACCAGCCCGGAAGCCAGGTGCCAGCCTCTTCCTCTCGATTGGCCAGACCCTCCCACCACCTGCCATAGCCCGACCGCCATAGTCCTCCCAGCCCCGGGTTCCTTGGCTGTCGTGCTTCCAATACCACAGTGCTGGGAATTGCCTACACAGACCACCTTGACTCACGGGGTGCTCCAGGCTATGGAAGCCTGGGTGCTAAGGCCCTGAGGCAGCGAGGCGTGTGACCGCATTGCTTAGGGAAGGCCTGCAGGGCTGGGTGGCACTCAGGTGAGAGGTGACTGGCAAGGTGGTCAGGGCAAGTCAGCATGGATCTGTTGGCCAGGTTGAGCATGGAGTCACCGTGCGAGATTTGCATTTTTAAGCTCTGTACAGACTGTTGATGAGTAATAATTGGGAAATGCCAAGAACTGTTGCCAGAAAGCTCAGGGAGAGGCGATGGGGCCTGAGATTGAGGTAGTGCAGGAAGGAACCTGGCGGGATGGGGGGTGTTCCTGGCCAGAACTGACTGGTGCTGGCCAGGCGCAAGACTCCTAAGACCCAGGGTGCATTTTCTCTGGTTAAAATAGAGATGTTGTCTGTTCCACCAATTCTGGTTTCCATGGCAACATGCTGGCCTCTTCCCTTACAGACCAGCAATAAATGCACGGGAAGGACCTCTGGGCCAGGTACCTCTTTGAAAGGAGAAAGCTTTCTGAGTGGAACTGCATGGTTTCTTTACCCGCTTCCTTCCTCGTGAGTGCAGGGAGAGAATTGTAACAACTCATTAAACTAGCGCCAGGAGACCTGGGCTCCAGGGTGCACTCGGACCCGCCCGAGTCTGGCTGTGCAGGTCCACAGCAAGGGCGTCCTCCGGCTTGGTGTCTACTGCCGGGGACTTGAGCTCACCCTCTGCACGCAGGCTGTTTTTTAGAAGGGACCATGTGGATAGTAGCCCAGTGCAGGGCTTTCCACCTTCCAGAGCTTCACATGCAGCTCATTGATGCTTAGGTTTCAATTTTCAATCTGGACCTGTGATGGCCTAGAGTCCCAGGATTGTTGAAGGACAGTTGGTGTGTTTATTTGAGCCTCTATGTGCCTTGCTGTGGACAGTAGGCTACTTTTTTACTTGTTTTAGATTTTCATATTTTGTAGTGGTTAATAGCATTCTGGGGCCTGTGTAGATGTGTTTTAGAAAATTAAATAAGGTGTGAGTTGTTCACAGAGAGGGTCTGCTTGTGCCAGAGGGTTCCTAGAGTGGAAGGACCTGGAAGGGGACAGTTTGGGAATTAAGAAGGACAACTGGTGTGCAGAGCTCAGGGTGCTTGGGAAGGATGGCTGGGTCTGTGGAGAAGGACTGGGGACAGCCCCACATAAACACAGGGTGGTGGCATTAGAGTGGGCAGTACCAGGCTCTCTCTGCATCAGCGGGTCTGCAGGGAGACGCAGTGGTGGACAGTAGTATTCTCCTCATAGGCTGGGGCTGGGACTCTGCGAAGGTTTTCACAATAGATAAGAAGAGGAGGGAGAGACCACAGGAGAACCGGGAAGGACAGTCCAAAGGGGAGGTGACCAGGAGAGCCTCATGATGCCTCCAGAGGCAGCTCCTGCACCCTCTGCAGCTCCCATGTGGGCTGCATTCATGGGCTCCCTGTCTTAGCTCTGGATGGAGTCTGGCCAGTGGAGGCCTGGACAGGAGGCAGGAGTGGGAGGTGAAGTCTGCGGTTTTCTCCTCTGGCTCTGTCCCCACTAGGCTGCAGGCCACTTGCCAGCACAGGCCACAGCTTCTGTGTGGGGCTGTTCCCTGGCCTCTGGTTTTCATGCTCCTTCTTTGCTAGCCAAGGTACAGGTGGTGGCAGCGCCCCACTGTCTAGGCCAGCCCAGATGGTTTCCTTGGTCTTCCACACAGCTCTGCCTGAGTCCCCTTCTTAAACAAAGCTTGGAGCCTGAGCAACGATGAGGGGGACAGGTCAGACAGGATTCAGGAGCTCAGCAGGGTGAAGCCTGAGCATGCACTTCAGTTGCAGCGCCTTGACCAGAGTCTGCATGTGTGTATGACCGGCAGCCACCAGAAACAGCACCCTGCCACCTGCTCAGCCCTCAGTAAGACCAGATCTCACACACCAGATCTCACAACCAGCCAAAGAGGACACTCATTCTCCATCACAAAGATTCATAAGGCTCTTTCCCAAGGTGCCCTTACAGTGAGGAGACACAGAAACAGATTTGTTTAAAGAATAATCTTTCGCTACCAAAAGAAATTGTTTGCAATAGCTGGATTTTATTAATGATGTTATTTGAACTGGAGAAGTAAAAATTTTCCCCAGAAAACAATAAAACACTGAGAGGCAGGGATTCATTTCATGCTCCAATATTCTTGCTACCCTGTATATATCTTCCTGCTGCGATGGACCTCCTGGTCTCCTGGGCTGGCCAGGCACTGCAGAGCAGGTGGTCAAATCCATGGTGCCACCTCACAGGGAGTCAGGACAGGGACGTTACTGCCTGTGAAAGATGCCCTCCCGAGTCCTCTATGTACACACAGCAAGGAAAGGAGTGAAGATTTTTTTTTTTATTTCTTAGTTTGTTTTAATTAGTCATACATGGCAGCAGAAGGCACTTTGATCCATCATGTATAATGGAGCATAATTGCTCATTTTTCCGACTATACATGGTGTAGAACCCCACCAGTAACACGGTTACGTTTGCACACAGGGTGATAATGCCTGAGTCCTTCCACAGTGAAGATGTCAATCACCTGTGTGAGCTTGTAAAGTCCTTTAAAATCAGCACTATTTTTCCCCTTAAAATCCCAGTTTTCCGTGCAAATATCTGATAATCAAATGAAGAAGAAAGGGAATGCAAAGGCCATCTGCAGTGCTCTCTGGTGGTTTGTTTGCGTGTGGTGACAAGCAGACAAGCTTGCCGCCTATGGAGGGCCCTGACACCATGCTGTGGCCCAGAAGGCAGGCGTGCGCAGGGCCATGCTGCCAGCTGGGGTCTCCATCCCGGGGACGCTGCTGCAATGTGTATGTGGCGTTGCTGCTGAATCTCTAGGTGAACGGAGCCCTTCCCAGCTCTGAGGTCCCCGTGGACATCTTCACCTTAGCAGTTTTGTGCTTGTGATTTTTCTTTAAACTACGAATGAGAAATATTGTTCAAAAAGACGTCCCTTTTTCTAAAGCCAAGAGACAGAGCTGCCACGTGGTGTGGGCTGGTTCTTCCCCCAAGACAGAAACTCTGGACTCTGGTTCCAGCACGTGCTCTTCGCTTGCCCAGCATCTGTACCAGTGGACGGAAGTCCAGGATGAGACAGTGGCAAGGCCATGGCTTCTTCCCACACCACAGCTCACACTGGCCCAACAGTCACACCCCAGGCTTTGGGCCTCCGGGTGACACACGCAGACTTCCTCCTCCTTGCGGACAGTCACCTGCTTCTGGAGCCGGGAAGAGGGGCAGGATCCTGCCTCTCCTAGGCGGATGAGCAGAGCCCTCCAAGAGAAGAGGGAGGAGAGTTTCCACATCCAAACATGGAGAGCCCTGGACATACCTGGCTTGTCATTTTCTAAAGAACAAATCTAGGGTGTAAGAAAGAAAAGGAAAAACGTGAGCATATGCAAAATAATGTGAACGAGAGATGCTTTAGAATGTGCAATAGCAAGTAGTAAATCCCTGGGATCAGCTCCGCCTGGGGAGCCCACCCGAGCAGCGCATTTGGAGGAGTGTGAGCTTGCTTGGCCAGGTTGGGGTGGCAATGGCGGGGGTGGCACCAGCCATGCTGCAGGGCTGGTGCATTCCTGGGGACAATGGGCAGACCTGACCGAGGGGCTGGTGATCTGGAATCTCAAGGGATCTGGTCACCTAGAATGTGCAGGGGTCAGTGAGCCGCTGCGGGAAGCAAGCAGCCTCGGGCGTGGGGTCCCCCCTGGGGGAGGAGCTCCCCCTGAGGCACAGGGCAGAGCGGGAGGGCGGTGAGATCAGGACTCCTGAGGCTGCCTCCCTGCACACAGGAGGGAGCTGCTGCTCACGGGGTGCCAGAGTGTCAGGTACTGTGGCCAGAGCGCCCTCAGGTGTGGGAGCACCGGACGATCTCTCCAGGCCGGCGGGGCTCGAAGCCGCCCAGGGCACGCTTGCTGTTTCGGAAGCTTACTGGTCTTCTAGACTTGAGCCCCCATGGAGACTGGAGGGAGCAGCAGACAGGCCTGCAGGGAGTCTGGCATCCTCCTTCCAGGCGTCCTCCCGAGTAGGGGCAGTGGGTGACTGGGATGAGTGCTTCCCCAGGCAAGGTCACCAGAGGTCACCCGAGGTAGAACCAGCAAGAGGGAGCCTGGGAAGTGAGCAGCACATGGTGTGGCACAACACTCAGTGAGAAGAGAGAATGCGCTGGAGAGGAGGAAGAAGAGGAGACAGGGGCCAAGGTGAGCCCGGGGGCCAGGAGGCTGGCCGCACAGTGAGCAGTCAGACCCCGCTGGCCTGTTCCCCCAGTGCTGTGGCTCCTCTCACCCTCCTGATAAGGTGCCCTCCCTGGCTCCCTGGTGTTAAGGGACTTGGACTCAGTGTGCAGTTGCAGCTGTCTGAAGCTCGGCCCTGGGTCATGCAGCTCTGGCATCGCTGGGCAGGGCCTGGGCTGGGTGGAGCCTGCCAGTCAAACACACAGGAACAGCCATTCCCAAGGCCAGTTTCTGACCTGTCCACTCAGTCTAAAGTGCCAGGTCCTCCTAGACAGGTCACCCTTGTGAAATGCTCTGCGTTTGCTTGGACTTTGTCCTGCCTTGCACAGTGGTGCTGCTGTTGATGGCTATGTTGTGGCATGGAGGGATGTGAGATGAGATGGTGGCAACCAGCAGCCTGGAGGGGTTTGGAGGCAGAAGTTCCAGCTCAGGAGTCCACGCCCGCGTGCTCTGCGGCAAGTCCTTGTTCTCACTGCCACAGTAGAGACCGTGGCACCTTGCAACGTGTGTACAGACACGTACAGATGTGTGTGCAAGCGTTGCTCTCCAAAAGTCAGTCTCCCCATGACTCCCACCCCCTGCTCATGCAGCTGGTCCAGCTATGACAGCAAGGGACTGTCAACCAGCAAGACAAGGAGAAAGATTGGCAGTGGCTTTTGGGAACAAATCTTTGGTGTACTGATTTCTTCTTGCTTCTCTAACAAGTTAATGCAGACTCAGTGGCTTAAGTAAACAACAGTTTGTCTTCGGCTCTGAGGGTCAGAAGTGCATAGCCAGTCTCACTGGGCTGAGGTCGAGGTGCTGGGTAGCTCAGTCCCTCTGCAGGTTCTGGGGTGAGAGGCACTGCCCTGCCTCCCCAGCTTCTAGACACCACCTGCACCCTCGGCTGAGACTGTCCATGTCTGCAGCTGGCCACAGCATGACAGCTCCCTCCCTGCCTCCCCCTCCCTTCTGTGGGGACCCTGTGGTACATGGACAGCCCAGGATAACCCCCGTTCCAGTCGGCTTTTGCATTGCTGTGACCCCAAGCCTGACAAGGACAACTTTAAAGGTGGACAGTTCGTTTTGCTCAGTGTCAGGGGTTCAGTCCACGGTCGGCCAGTTCCACGGCTCTGGCCCAGACGAGGCAGAGCAGCTTGGGGGAAGAGCATGTGGGAAACGCTCAGGGTGCGACAGCCAGGAAGCAGAGCAAAGTGTCAGCACAAGGGCATGCGCCCAGTGACCTGGCCCTCCAGCCACACCCCATCGGCTTGTGGTCACTGCTCAGTTGATCCATGTCAGTGGCCAAACCGCCCATGAGGTCACACTTCTCACCATCTAATCCTTACCTTCTGAAAACTCTTGCATGTCTCACACGTGAACTTTTGGGGGACACCTCATGTCTAAACCATCACATCCCCCCGAGAGCTTTAACTGAATCAAAACCTTCATCACATAATGTAACAGCCACAGGTTCTGAACATTACGGTGTGGACCTTGCTGGTTGCTACTATTCAGCCTTTTGAAGGTGGAATAAGGATTTGAAACTTGGCGCTCCTGTAGCCATCTTGCCATCTTGAGGGAAGACAGTGTCCCTTCTGCACTCTGGGGAGGGTCTAGGTTGGTAGGGCTCTTTAGGGAAGAGACCATGCCTGGTGACCTCACTTGAGATTTGGGTCAGGTCCTGACAGGAGCAAGTCCTTCTCCGTGGACTTTCAGTAACATACATTGACAAGCTCCCTGTTTGGTTCATGGGAGTTTGAACAGGGTTGCCTGGGGTCTGCAACAGAGGAGTAGCTGGTGCCCAGGGTTGGGAACATAGGGAGGCAGGCTCAGCTCCTTCCTCTAAGACTGAGAAGACAGGAGGCAGGAGAGGGAGGTGGTGTGTTCAGGTGGGGAGGCGGGGCCATGCAGAGAGGCGTGAGTAGGCGCCAGCAGAAGCTCCTGGGGGGATAGCATGCAGAACCGCCACTCTGTGGGGCAGGCAGAGTGGACTCAGCACAGGAACCGAGCACATTCTCCCTGCAGGAGGGCTTCCCTGGCAGCACAGCCGCAGAGCCTGGCCAGGCCACGTCCCTTCAGCACCAGCCCCAGCCTTGCACTGGAGTTGATTCTCCTGTAAATACACGACAAGAGGGTCGGTGATGCTGGCTTAGAGACCAGGACCACTAAACCAAGAAGGCCGGCTCCCAGGATGCTCTGCTCCGACCGGCCAGTGCTCACGGGCATAGCAGCGTCCCTACCGTGTGTCTTGGGATTCGGCCCAGGACCGGGATTATGCTTTATTATGATTATGGCAAGGAGCCCAGCCTGCACATGCTTCAGAGTGGAGCCTGGGAGCTGGGGACAAGCACGTCCTGAACCCACAGTGACGCCTGGGAGGCCGCCCTTCACCTGGGGCCTCCTACACCTCAGGGGTCGCATTTCCTGAGAGCACCGGGAGCGAGCAGGACAGGAAGGGGAGCAGCACTCTACCGCAGGGACGCGGCTGCCGGAGGCTCCTCCTCCTCTGTTTGCAAAGGCCATCGAGATAATGAAATAACACCTTGTGGATAAATCTGCCCCATCTGCACCCCGCCCCCAGCCCCACACACTGCAGCAAGGACGGGAGGGGTGGCCTGTGCCACTGCTGCAGGCAGGGTGACAAACGGGATCACGATCGAAATCCAACTGCACCACCTCTGGGAAAAAGCAACCACGCAGAAAAGCAATAAATAAAAATCAAGCAAGGAGAAGTGAGCCACCCATGCAGGCTCGTGACGGCACAGAAATTAATAAGATGCCAAAGCCACCTGGAGACCACTCAGTTCTTACCCCTGCAGAAACTTAGGATTTTATAATTCTTGTGTGTGCGTGTGTGCTGTATGTATGTGTGTTCACGCCTGGGTGTGTGTGTGTGTGCGCATGCTCCTATGTTCCTTAGCTAGTGTGGCCACGGATTTTCATGTCTATTCTTTATGGCCCATAGATGAATGTGGCCTGCTTCTGTGGGCATCCCTAAGTGGAAGACAAGGTAGAGTCTGTTTTGTGTAATGTGGACTTTAATAGAGAGAAGAGGGCAACTGTACATGACAAACTAATGCTGGGAACAGAAGTCGGTGGAGAGAGTAGGCGTGGGTGGATTTGAATCCCTGTGGGGCTTTCCTCCTGGGTGCAGAGGTGCCCTCTCCCTGTGTCCTGCATGGCCTTGCCTCTACACGTATCTGTGTCCCAGCCTCCAGTCCTCACAAGGACACCAGCTCTACTGGACAGCCCAGCCGCATGGCTTCCTGTATCCATTCACCTCTTCACAGCGGTCACACCCTGACCCTGGGGAGAGGCTTCGCCTGGGAATCTGGGCAGATGCGAAGCCCCCAGTGCTGCTCACGCAGCACCATTCCATCAACAGACACCTCCCAACAAATTCTTTTGAGTTCAAGTTGCGGCCATGATAGCTCAGACATCCTGCCCATCTTTCTGAGGGACGGAGCCTCGCTGTCACCCAGACCAGGTAACCAGTGACGTGTTGGGAGGAAAGGGTCAGGAGGCCTTGAGTCCCACGAAGTTGTCTGTGGGGTACCTGTGGGCCCAGAGGTGACCTGAGCAGCTTTAAAGAAACTCCTGCGCGTGGGAAGGAGAGCAGAGGAGGGGGGAAGGGCTTGGGTAGGGAGAAGAAGGGTCCGGAAGGTGCCCAAGTTTGGAAGACCAGTGTGGACTTGGCCACAGAGCTGTGCCAGCCATGGAGGTGGTGTGCAGGGCTCTGCCTGGGCCAGGAGCAGTGTGGAGCAGGATGGAGGCCAGCGGGCAGCAGAGCAGGGCAGAGGCCCCTGTGGAAACTTCACAGGCTGGGAGTTATTACAGTGGGGACGGGAAAGGGCGCAGGTTCAAGACTACCCAAGAGGTAGAATGGACAGGGCCCCCGGGACCTGTGCTTCCGTCCAGAGCAGCTGAGGCTGATTTTCAGGCTGAGCAGCAATGCTCCCTGGGGGCAGGGAGGGCAGCGACCTAGTGGACCTCCATCTCAGAAGCACAGAGATTGAGGTGAGGCCCTGGACTCTGCAGGAGGCCAGGCCCAGGCCACTTACCTGTGAGCATGCAGGGTGTACTGAGGAGGAGGAGGGCTCTCCCAGCAGTGGTCCTGCTGCAACCCAGAGCCACCAGACTCTACCCGGACAAAGTCGGTGTGTCTCAGGCCACAGCCTAAGGAGGATACCCGTCGGCCTCGCCCCAGGCAGGGAGGAGTAGACAAAAAACAGCTGCCCTTGGCCGGGAGGGGGGGCCCTCTCCCTCCTCCCCTCCCTGGTGAGCCGGTCCCACAGTTCTCCACGTGGGACATGTGACACTGCAGGGGGATTGCTCTTGATGGGAGACCAGCTGCCCCAGGGAGACTTGTGGGAACACTGGACACGCAGGACTCTCTCCTGCCCTCCTCTCTTCAGTCCCACAGGTTAAAGTGGGCTCAGCCCAAGGATGGGAAGTACAAGTCATGAGTTTGGGGCCAGAGGAATCCCCTCTTCTCCAGACTCCACCACTTAACGGTTGTTGCCATGGGTAAGTTAATTAACTCCTCTGAGCTTCAGTGTGATCCGTGGAAGCAGATATAGCAATACCTAATGTTCAAGGTCATTCAAGGCAGGGCAATCTATTAATGGAATTAATTACATCCACGTAGAGAATGTGTGCACAGAGTAATTATCTCAGACACTGACCCAGCAAGAGTCCAAATCCACCATGGACCTTGAAAGACAAGCCAACCAGGTAAGAATGGAGGGAAAGCCCTTTCAGTCTCCTCAAATCCTGCACCCGGGCTGGGATGCATTTCCATGAGAGTCACGTATCAGTCGAGGATTCTGTGCTTGCGGCTAATGGTCACCACTGACCTGGATGTCCCCAGCACTGTGATGAAAATGAAAGTAAATAAACAAGTGAGAGGAAACCGGCACTTACCAACCACATAATTAGCTGTCTGGAAGAGCCAGAGGCTGGACCGAAAGCCCTTGCAAACGTGTACAGCAGCCGGCGATAACTGTAAACAGCAGCCGGAGTGAGCAGTTAGCATTTCATAACAAAGCCGGATTGAAACGCCAATTAAAAACTCAGTCAGAATGAAAGGAAGGAAATAATCCCCCACATACATGTGAAATGTTTGGAAAATCTGCAACAACTTTTAGGAGAATATAAGAAGAAAACAAATCAAAGTAGAGGCTCAGTGAAGTCCAGGGGTGAAATGCTTGGCTGAGGACTCATGGACGCTTCAAAGCCGAGCGCAGAAGAGTGTGATCCCAGCAGGAAGCCCAGGGCACATTAGACCCTGGAAAACCCAAATATAAATGATCCTGGAGATGAAACCCATGAAGCCCACGGTAAGAATCAAGGCGACTAAAAGAGGAGCAGAGAAGCCGTCCTTCTTAGGGTGAGTGAGTGATGAAGTGCTATTTCAGCCCAGTGGGGAAGGTAGGGACTGTGTCCCATATTCTGGAGAAACTATCAGTTTTGGGAAAAGTAAGTTAGATAACTTCCCACTTCACATCATGCAGAAAAATGAGTCACTAAGAGGGGACGATACTGTTAGCAGAAAACACTAATAGTATTCAAACAGCAGTATATAATGTGATAGTGCATTTCTTTCTACTTAAGGCAGAAATGAAGAGCTTAAAGGAATCAAAGATCAGATTAAATGGCTAGAAGTTGACACTTTAGTCCAACACTCCCCACAAAAAAAATGAAGACAAACAGCAGTTCCGAAGAAATGTTTGCACGATGTGCACTCAGCAAGGCTTCACGCTGGTGACGTGTAAAGTGCTCCTACATGTCCTCTAAAGAAGCAGCCCCAAGAGTCTGCAAGAACTCGGCCAGTCAGTCTTTGCCAAAGAAGCGAAGGCAGGGCAGAGGGGAAAGGTCACCTTCCAACACATGGTGCTGGAGAAGGGACATCCACACAGAGTGAAATCTAGACAGGGACCTTACACCCGTCCCAGAAGAGAACTCAAAATGCAGGATGAGATTCCCAAATGATAACACAGGAGAACATCCACAGGTACCGGGTTTGGCGAGGACTCTTCACCTGCAGCACCAAGGTATGTCCGTGAGGGAAAGGATTGGTAAGCTGGACTTGTTGAGATTAAACATGTGTACGCAGCAAAAGATACCACCGAGAGAAGGACAGGACAAGTCACACACTGGGAAAAGTCATACAAAGGGCAGGTCCGATGAAGTACTGTCCCTCGTGTCACGTGCTGAGTGACACTTCAGGACAAGAAATAAGCAATCTGATCAAAAAATGAGCAAAACACCTGAACAGACAATTCACCAAAGAAGAAATACAGGTGGCAAAAAGCACATGAAAATGTTTCTTGGCGTTGTATGTCATTAGGAATTTCAGATGAAAACAACAAGGAGACACCTGCACACACCTACTGGAGTGGCAAACACAGAGAGCCGTCAGCACCATGAGCTGGTCAGGCCACAGGGAGGTCTCCCTCACGGCTGCCGGAACCCGGAAGGTGCTGCCACTCACACTGCGGCTGCTTCTTAGGAACCTAAACGTGCTCTTACCCTGTCATCCACCATCGCACCCCAAATGGGGTGAAGGCTTATGTCCACATGTGACATTACAGCATAATTTCAAAACCTAGGAAGGAACTGACATGTTCTTCAAACCGCGAGTGACTGAATAAGCCACCAGGCATCCAGACAGCTGTATAAGCCACGAGGCATCCAACAATGAAAAGAAGGGCTCATCAGGCTGTGAAAATTATGGGGACACCTTACCTGCACTCTACCGGGCGAGAGAATGCTCACGCTGTAGGCTCCAACGACGACGTAATGCTCTGGAAAAGGCCAAACTGTGAGAACTGTCAAAAGCACAGTGGTTGCCAGAGGTCAGGGAGGAGGATGCACAGGCAGAGAGCAGGGGATCTTTCCGGGCAGTGAAACTATTGAATATGGTGCTGTAAAGGTGCACGCGGGGTCCACGCCCATAGAGTAGCCAGCACCAAGCACGGATCCAATGGCCACGTGGCTCTGGGTGACAACGCTGTGCAGCTTTATTGATTTTTAGCCAATGTGCCATCTGGTGGGAGATGTTGATCGTGAGGCCAGCCATGACCATGTGGGGCAGGGAGTTTACAGAAACTCTGTACTTTCTACTCAACTTTTTCATGAATGTAAAACTGCTCTGAACAGAAAAGTTCATTTAAAATAATGAGAAAACAAAACAACTGACTGTTACCTGTCACTGTGCATTCCCTCACCATGGGACCTGGATGAAGTCCTTTAACCTCTCTGTGCCTGGGTCTGTGCGTCTGTGAATGGATGGTCTTGACCGTACTCACCCCTTCGGGTTGTTCACGTGACGTCTGTGAAGTCCTTTGAGCCACACCTGGCCCACAGGACGTGTCCAGCAGGTAGTAGTTATTGCTGCTTTTAATGGACCCAGAGGTACACCGTAGGTGGAAGAGCCGACCACGTAGACGGCAGTAGCTTAAGATGAGACCAGATGCAGCATGCACGTGGAGAAATGACCAGTCCAGGTAGCCATGAAAGTGGAACCAAAGCAACAGTGCATAGCTTCCGTCCACCAGATGGGGAGAAACCTAGGACTGTTAATGTCCAGCACGGTTCCAAGGTGGGCAGCCCTGAATATCATGGGGGGTGCATAGATCACTGTTTGGAGGATACTGACTGTCCCAACCTCTCCCACAGGGTGACCGTGCATGTTGATTATGGTGCTCTGCAGCCCATGGTATTCATGTGCTGGACATTTAACAAGTTCCACCACAGGGACAAGTCCCCGTCACCTGCTCTGCACTCAGGACACATGAATGGGGCAGCCAGAGGCTTGAGGGAAATCAATGTGCAGGAGTTTCTGTGGTTCAACATTTTCTTTGGTGCCTTTAAGTTTTGTTTTTGAGAAAGTAGGCTGAGTCTTGCTGTCACACCAATAGCACTGTTTTTTTGTTCTTTTCGTATAGCCTCGGGTCCCTACAGGAAGTCTCCTCTCTAGCAATAGAAAATGACATAACCAACTGCCCTCGCGCTCACCTGCTTCTCAGGATTCCCATCCTGTCCCAGAGATGCGCTGGCCACTGGCTCTGGGACGCTTCCTTTCTGAACAGGAGCTCCTGTGCCTCTGTTCAGCTTGATGACCTCAGGATCTGACCAAGTGGCTACCAGGTGATCGGGAAGGATGGGGCAGTGTGAGGCGTACTCTGAGCCCGAGGCAGCATTGTTAAGAACCAGCTAGCTTAAACGAGTTTTGGAGTCTACATGGCAGGTCGGCAGCCCTCTGTGATGGACCCAGCCTCCGTGCATCTCTGGCTGGTGTACAGAGGGACAGAAACACTAGGCCACCTAGAGAGTCATGGCAGGTGCTTCATGCACGCAGAGAACCCTCCTCCTCTCCCTGGGCTGTGGGGCTCCTGTGCATGGTCCGCGGGCTCCCGTCCTCCCGTCCAGTCTGGCCTTGAAACTCTGAACGTCAGAGCTGGGTAGCCATGTATCTTCACCTGGAAACACTTACATTACAGATGTCAAAACAAACACACAGCAAAACATCTGCCTATCCACGTGTGCATGTGCGTGTGTGCACTGTCAGGCTGACAGGCCCTTGTAGGAAATGCACCAGATCACTCAGTCATCAACCACTGCATCTGGGTGTTGAGATATGGATACAGTTTTCCTTTTAATTTTTCTGTAATGAACCTACAGTAACTGTATGAGAATCAAGAAAAAAAAGTGTTTTTTCTTTAATATGAGGATGCCAAGGATCTGATTCACATGAGTAGCCGTGCTCCTTGACTCCCCGTGGGGCTTTCGGGGGGAGCACTCAACCCGTGAACACATGGCCTCTGTGCGGGGCCAGTGGAGAACCAGACCCCCAGGACGGCCGCTGTGTTCCTGTGACAGCACTGTGACCAGCCCACCTTCCCACCACAGCCGGGCAGAGCAGGGAGACGCTGCTTCTCACTGGCTGGGAGCGCTGGGCGTACTGGAAGCACAGATGCTCCGGAATCCCTCTGTGGTTTGCTTCCCTCGGGTGTCGAGTCTGACATCCTATTATGTAATCCTGTGCCAGATTTGTTTCTTTCCCTCTCTAATACATTTTTCAGTTTCATCTTTTTAGAAAACAAGAAGGCAGAGAGTAACCATGGAAGTTTCCAAGACAGGCAGGAAGCCTTTGGGAGTGTTTATCAAAGGACCTGGAAGGTTTGGGGGCAGACTTCTCTAAGCCTCAGGCTGAACAACGGAGAGGCCATGTTTATTATTCAGAGTTGAGAAGAGGGTTTGAAAACAAACGCTCACATTCAGTGTGGGCGATGAAAAAGAAAACTTTTTTGAAAGAGAGATTATTAAAATTCAGAGACACCAGATGCCTGTAGCGAATTTCATCAGGGGAATTCTAGTGAAAGGGCTTTCATTTTTCTGAGTTTTAAATAACTGGCATCTTCATTTTTCAATTTTAGTAGGAAAATATAGAATTCTTCTTTCTTAACATAAAAAAGAGGATATTTATGAAGATGTATATAAGAATATATATGTGCCCCAAACTGAAAAATACATATTCATTCATTTCAGCATTCTGCTTCAGAAGTTTTAAAATTACTACTGGCCATCCATTTTCAGTAATATTTTTTTCTTTAAGCAGAAAAAGAAAAGGTCTCATTTCTTTCCTTATTCATCAGGCCCCAAGGAAATAAAGCAGTATTTTCATCTAGAGAAACACAATTTGATCAACCCAGTCTGTGGGCTGGAGACTTTCCATCAGGGAGCTCCAGGGAGATGAGCAGGTTACATAAGGAATAAATGTGTGAATATCCAGGCTGGGAAGAGGCGTCTCAGAGCCGTGATTCTCACCCTCACGGACGCACGGACAGAGGAGGGTGTGGAAACACAGATGCGCACGCTTTTCTCAAAATAACCGGCTTTCTGGACATGAGTTATGTCCACCCTAAACCGTCATGGCCACCCTCATGGTCCCCAGCACCAGGCCTGTGTTTCCATCCTGCCCTCCATCTCTGTCTTTGTGCAGATTTGTCTATTAGAAGAACATTCTGCTTTAGTATTTGAATTCTCATCCCAAAAGGAAGATCTTGGTCCCCTAAGAATGTGTCAGAGAACACGATGTTGCTTATGAAGAATTTTGGAAGTGGCACTAAAATGCTAGATTTGGGATTTAAAGGTGCAGTTTTCAGCACCTTCTTCCACTCATCAGCTGCGTGGCTGGAGGCTCTTTGTCTGAATTTCCTCCCCAGTCAATGTAATAAAATAACAAGTGTCAAATGAGAAGCAAATTAAATAATGTAAACAAATTAAGGAATGTTCAGTTCATTGCCACTTTCAGGCTAGTGATTCTGTGGATCACATGGCATGGAATTAAGTTGATAAACACATTAGGTGGGCATCTAGTTCCAGGCGACATGGAGCTAGTACACTCCCACCTTGTTGCCTCAATGAACACCCCTGTGAGACACGGTCAGAATGCAGGGGTCATTGATTTCAGAACTGGGGTGGGGGCAAACAGCACCAGGTGCATTGGAGACGAAAGATCAGAATTCAGAGTGTCACCACATCTCCTGTCCTGGATGCAAAACAGCCTGAAACCCAGATGTGGGCATCAGGGTAGGCAGTCCCAGGTGAAACCCACTCGTTCAGGTTCAAAGAGCACTTCAGGATTTCTGGAGAAGGGAGAGGGACCCAGGGGTGCTTGCATCAACAAAGGAAAGAACTTCTCTGATCCAGGTATCTTTGGTTTCAGGAAGATGAGTTGAACGTCGCTGCTTCCTTCTCTAATGCCCTCCGATCGCTGGCCCTCACTGTTAGAATAATGAAGGAAGCGTATAGCAGGGTAGGGTATAAAAATCCCAGCCTTATGGGTAGAAGTCCAGAAAGGGGAATCCTAGGGAATCAGAAAGTACTGGGGAGATTTTGGGACAGAGATGAGCTTGGAAAACAGCACTGTGATGTTGTTTCCTACTTCCTGGGCTCACTTCAAAGTGGACTTCATAGTGCTTTTAAGAAGCAAGTCAATTAAGGAAAAGGCACTGCACATATTCCAGACAGGATCTAAAAAACACAACTGCAAATTGTAATCATGCTACAAATGTTTTGAATTCATTCATAAAGCACAGCCAACAGAAAGCAGGGTATCACTTATAGCCCAGATGAGATCACCTTCTAAAAGAGGAAATAACTTCATCCTCCATAGGATTTAAACAAGACCCAAAAGTCTCATAACAAAATATCCAAGTATCCAAGAAATAACCTAATACTCAGAATAAGAACCAGGGAAATTTCAATTCTTCTGGGAAAGAGCATTGGGCAGGTATCAAACCAGGGTGGCAGCGATGTTGGAGATAACTTGCTAAAACCTTTAAGACAGCTATAATAACTTGCTCCAAGAGGTGACGGCAGACAGTGTTAGATGGAAAGATAGAAAATCTCAGAAAAAAAAATCGAGGATATAAAAAAGAAACAAATGCCAGGTATATTATGTGGTCCTTCAGAAACTTTTCATTAACAAGAAAGTGTTTTTACAAATTGCTTATTTGTTATGTGAGAGAAGCAAGAAGGAAAGAGACTGTATGTGAATTTGAAAATGAAAATGTAAGGCAGCATGTCAGGGACACTTGGCCTGCCCCTGTCACTGGCGACTAGCATGGGGGACCCTGGACCTGCCCCTGACGTTTGTCACTGTCATGGAGGGCACTGGGCCTGCCCCTGACTTTGGGGTAAGGAACATTGAACCTGCCTCTGCCATAGGCCACTGTCCTGCCCTTGACATAGGTCATGGAGAGGGGAACACAGGACCTGCCCCTGGTCTGGTCACAGAGGTGGCGGAGTAAAGTGGGGAACACCACAGGTAAGGGTACAGAATATGATTTTAATGAAGAGTGTAGAATATCACTTATTTCTAAAATACTGTGACCATAAAAATAGAATATGCATGTGGACAAAGAATAGGTGATACAGACAAGTGCAAATGTGGGTTTGTTTTTAAATTTCTCTTAATTCTACAGAGTATCCATATGAATTATTTTTAAAATCTACACTTGTGGACAGAATGGCACTTTGGACATCTTCCTGTTTCAGCATTTGGATGGACACAGGGACAACAATGTGAAGCAGATGGTCACCAGAGTGGTGCGCTTTGCCTTTCCCGTCACCAAGGTCATCCGTGCAGAGCCTCCTTCAGAGATGTCCTTCCACTCTGTGAGCTCTAGGGAGCTGGCCAGTGCAGGGTCCCTGTTCCTCTGAGAAGGAGGTCTGACCAGGGGAGAGTGACATCTTGGCAGGGAGTCAAAATGGGAGAGGAAGCCACTGACAGCACCCCTAGATTTCCTGGGTCAGCTTGATGTTTACCCGTATCAGATTGGCTGGTGTAAATACTAATACAGTTAATATTATTTAAAAATGTGGGCTGCATTGGACATGGTGGGGCATGCCTATAATCTAGGGAGGCTGAGGGACGAGGATCGCAACCTCTGCAACTTAGCAGGGCCCTAAGCAACTTAGTGAGACACTGTCTCAGAATAAAAAATAAATAGGATGTACCTGGGCGGTAAAGTGCCCTGGATTCAAATCCTGATACCAAAAAATAAATAAATAAGTAAATAAAAAGTGAACTGAAGGAAAATTCCACCACAGAATCTGTGGACCCTTCTGTCTGTATGTGGGTGCAGTGGCCTGGCTTCTGTGGCGTATGTGTCCTGGCACTTGGGTGCAGAAGCCCTGGAATTCCCCAATCACTCATTGTGAGGGGTAAGTCCTCCAAGAGAGATGGGAGGTCACATTGCCGCATCTTCACCACAGACGTGTACTGAGTAGTCCAGGCCAGTGAAGGGGAGTGAACCAGCTGTCTGCATTACTGGGTGCACCTGGTTAAACCCAAGCATCCATTCCAGGTGGGAGAATGTGTCACTCAGCTCCAGCTGTCTTGACAAAATGCAAGGACTGAGTGGCTTAAACCATAGACACGCGTTGTCTCATGGTTCTAGAGTCTGGAAGTTCCAGGTCAGGGTGCCAGCAAGGCTGGAAAGATCTCTCCTGGCTTGTAGATGGCTACCTTCTCTTTGTCTGCCCTTGGCCTCTTGAGAGAGAGATGCCTGTTGTCTCTTCCTCTTCTCATGTCAGCCTCAGCCCATTAGGTTAGAGCCCCAGTCTTATGACCTCATTTAACTTTAATTACCTTTTAAAGCCTTATGTCAAAATTATCACATGGAGACTGAGGGCTTCGCCCTGTCAATTTGCATAGGAGCGTAATTCCATCCATAACACATGGGAATCTAAGAAAAAAATAGTATCAACTTTCATTTTTCTGCAGTCATTTATTATAAAACAATGAATAGGATAAATGTAACAGGGTTAATTAAAATTCCCAGTATTCTCAAAAAAATCCCCATATTATAAACATTACAAATAAGTCATCTAAAACTAAGACAACCATTACCATTTAAAACATAAATCATCACACTCATAAACATTAAGAGCTTCCTTGGCATTCACTCCTGGGATGATTCAAAAGATGATAAAATATGAAATTAAGCAGAGCTTATTAAGATCAACCATTTTTACTATATGACCTTTTCATTTAAAAATGTAGATGCACATAATAAATAAGCATGCCAGTGTGTGCCTGCTCAGAGTTTCCACAAACTCGAAAGAAACAGAGCTAATTAGACACGAAATATCAACTTGAGAGCAATTACAGTCTGACACAAAGATACCCCAGTGGTGCTGTGCATTTTATAAATTTATGGTTCAGGCAAATCTCAAGGTTGTAGCTACATCATGAATTCAGAAACATCAGTAAAACTTAGGCACCATGAACAGTGGCTATTTATTCCACCACCTGAAGCCTCTCTGTTTTGAGTTGGTAGTAAGTACAAATGAATGTCCCTTAATTGTTAGATATTTTTGCATATTTCTGTCTACTTTTTCTGTTATGTCTCCATTCCTGCTTGGATAGGAAAGGCGTGCTTTCTCCTTGGTGATGACCCAGAAGAATTCTATTCCAAAATATAGAGGTCCTGGATTCTGGAAGTTTAATTAATCCACCATTTCAAATAAATATGATGAATGTGATGTTTGGTCACCAGTGCCTACCCACATGACCAGGTAAGGATTTTTACCGTCTTCTTTTGGGTTCACTCTAGTACAGAGCTTGAGATTAGGGCTTGGGTGCAGGTGGTCTATTTGAAAGCAGAAAATGAAAAGAGGAGAAGAACTAAGAATTGGTGCATTGTTGAGCGTTTGCTAGGGCAGGGAACTGGCTTGATCACGTGGAGACCCTGGGGGTCATGAGGACTCAGCAGAGGGAGCCTTGTGGTGTTTACTCAATCACTCTTACCCTCCAGTGGTTGAAGGTTTTCCAGAGGAACTTGCTCCCTGACAGCCCTAGCTTATCTTCAAATTTAGAAAGTCATATTGGCTTTCCAAAAATCAAACAAGCAAAAGAACAACAGTAAAATTAAAAGGAAACACACACACACACACACACACACACACACACACACACACACAGGCACAACTGAGGCCATCAGGTGAGGCAGATTCTTGAGGCAGACCCTACACGCTCTGGAAGTATTCACCAACCACATCAGAAGTCCACACAGGATCATGACTAAATGACCTGTGGCACCTGACCTGTGGCTTCCCACCCAGCATGACTTGGATCTGCACAGGATCACACTGAGTCCATTCTGTCATATCTTCAAGGTGGTAGCTGAACACTGACCATTAAAAAGCATGAGGTAATCTACCAGTTCCACTTCTGGGTAGATGCTAGAGGAATCCAAGGCAGCTTGTGTACTCATGTTGAAAGCAGAGTTCTTTATAGGAGCCAAGAAGCAACCCAGGTGTCCAAGAACACATGAATAGACAGGCATAATGTGGGCCTTTCGTGCGATGGGATATTTCTGAGCATGCAAAGTGAAGGCCTTTCTGCCACATGTTACAACATGGAAGGACATGGTTGGCATTGTGCTAGGCTGAATAAGCCAGGCACGAAAGGACAAAGAGTGTATGATTCCACTTCTGTGAGCTATGTAGGGACCAAAAGTAGCATATTTATTTCCGGGGGCTGGAGGAGAGGCACCGGGGGCTGCTCACACTGTGGGCATGAGGTGTCTCCCACAATAAAGGCACCTGGAGGCAGAGACTGGTGATAGTGCACAATGCTGCAAGTGCGCTTAGTGCCACTGAACTGCATGCTGGGAAAGCTTTAAAAGGACATGTTTGATGTGGCATACATGTTGCCATGACTTTTGAAAAAGACATAAACTCTCTGCTGCTATGGTCACCGGTACCTTAACGGATGCCTGCCATCTCCCTCTCCACCATCTATTAGGATTCACTGTGTTTGGACCCGTCTCTTCCTTTGAGGACTCCGTCCTTGATTGTATTTCTCTTTTTAGGCTGTGGTGGCACTGTCATCGCAGGGCACAGGGCACCGTGAGGTCCCTCAGTGATCCCTGACCTCAGCTCATGGCCTCCCTGCTCCTCTGGGATGAGTGATCACCCTCACGTCAGGGCCACTTGCCGTTGACAATGTGATAGCTCTGCTGTTCCCTTGCTTTAGAATCCTCCCAGGGTCATGCCCACTAGCCATGCTAAGCCAAGGCTCTGCGTTCTCTGGACTCATCAGAAGATGGTCCCATGGACAGAACTCAGAGAGGGTTGCAAACTCACAAGTCTGAGATAAACTATCAACCCTAAAGGCACACTCCCAGTGACCCACCTCTTCCAACTACATCTATCCACCTGTGGTTACCACCAAGCAACTTATCAGGGGATTAATGCACTGATTATGTTAAGGCTCTCATAATCTAACAGTCTCTCCTCTGCCCCTTCTTGCATTGTCTCACACATGAGCTTTTGGGGACAGCTCATACCTAAACCACACCAGTCTTGCTCTTGGAGTAGCCTTTTCCAGACATTATTTATGTTTTCTGAAGATTGTGCTCACTTGGAAACATCCTGGCTCAGCTGTCAGCAAGCTGGTTTTCATTTTCTTTGAATCTATACCATGCCGGTCACCTTGAAATGGCTGGAAATGAACTCTCAGTGTCGGTAACTGGTAACAGGATCCTTCCTCAGATCCTCTTCAGGATTTTCCTTTCTTGCACAACTGAGAGTCATCACTGATCTGGGGTATAAATATGCCCAGAGCAAATGTCAAAACCCTGACTGATGATTTCACATGGAGAAGGTTTCCGTGGCACTTTGAGTACCAAGGCTATCTAAGCACAAAGACAGAAAGCTAAGGATGTGAGCACTTAGCTCCTTCCGCATGCATCCAAACAGACCCAGTGTCCATGGTGGAAATAGTGTGGACAGTGGCCTGTGGGATCAGAAACACTCCCCAGATTCTTGACAAAAGTCAAGGGTCTGATTGAAAGTACGATGGCTGAGATTTCTCCAAATTGAGTGATTTTCTGGATAGATGCATCCCTTTCTCTTCATTTTTTTCATGTGTAGATCTTTGCCTACAATTTGCCAGCAACCTCATCCACCTTAATTTTTCTCAATCACATTTTTCCACAGATGATCACTGAGCCACAGGCTCCAAGCCTCTGAGTCATCTGCTAAAAGTGCATGCACTTGACCTTCCCCTGCGTGAAGTGTCATGGTCTTTAGAAAGAGAGCCACACAGTTTTGAGTCTCTGCAGGCGATGGGAAGGCGCGTCTACTTGGGAACTTCGCTTTCCATGACAGCACAGAGGCAGCACTTCTCACCTGCAGGTGATGCCTGGTCCAGATGGAATTCGAAGTCCACTGCAGCCTCCATTTCTTTTATGAAAGTCTCCACCTACACCCGCGACTGGAGTCCCTCACCTCTCCTGCGGATCCCGGGCTCCCTCATCCTTCGCTGGCACCTGCTTTCGCCCGGATGCCCCCACACTTACCTGTTTGCCTGTTTACCTCCCCATTATCATCTTTTCCTTTGCCACTTCCAAGGACAACAATGTAATGTGGCTCCCGCCTCACCTCAGAGTGGCTACTTTTTGGTTGAAACAGTTAAGGAAATATTGCTTTAAGTTAAACTCAAAGTATCCAGATGGAGGGATTTCTATGATGTGCAAGTTTTCAGAACTTGAACTTCATGCCAGGGGAAGAGGTAATTTGCCTAAGGACAGCACCAGCTTTAATGTTAATATCACAGCACAGGATGCTCTTCCCCACTCCATCTTCTCCTGGGTCAAGGTACCCATTTACATGCAGATCTGGAAACTTTGTCCCAGATACCTGCAAGACACCTTGAACCCTCCTCGGTTGCACGGGTGGCTTCTGGAGTCTTCATCTGCTGTTGCCCTGCACATCTTCTGAGCATATAGTGGGAAGCATGCAAGCTCATGACTGCAATCCCTTGCACTGCTCTGGAAACTTTTCACTGAACAGAGAGACAGCGTATGTGGCCCTGGAAGAAGCAATTCTCCACTTCTCCCTGATGAGTGTCTATCTCTCCATTTCATCTCCAACAGAGAGCACAGGAGGCAGGCAGAGCAGGCAGCGAGGAGGGCTTGTCTGGTTTGGCAGGAGGTAACTGGGAGGTGATGCCCATCCCTGCTTTAAGACATTCTTTTCTGATCTGCTCCCCAGGAGCCACCTGTGGGCTTTACAGAGGGAGCGTGTTGAGACATTCATTATCAAAAGGCTCAGGGACTTGACTGACACAGAGGGTCTGCTTTCATGAATCCATCAAACTTTGCAAAAAGGATTACTGGTCTTCTTTCTTAGGGACACTGTCTACCCTGTTGGGCCAGCGAGTGTTTTTCTTCTGTCTGTGTCAGGCTCTCAGGTCTTCCTGGCAGGCTCCTTTCCCTTTCTCCTGATTCTGTTTTTCTCACCCGTTTGCCTCCCCCACTGTGTGCACACTGCACACACATACAGGTCTATTTTCAACTTCCAGATGACAGATTGCTCTTACGGTGTTTTTGCTATTGATTTAGATGGTTGAACTACGCCTCTGCTGGGGAGCAGAGGAACAGTGCAGCGCCCTTTGGCTTTGGCCTTGGAGATTCCTCTTGGATTCCCCAGCTACACATGCCCCATCTCAGTCTGTCCTTAACCCTCTGGTCACTTCCTGAGGCTGGGCTAGTAACTTTCTGAGGATGGGACGATCAAGATCCAACTCAGGAGTAGGAGCCCCTCAAGGTGATTGCAATGAGCCCTGCCTCCCAGAACTGGCCCCTTGGCACAGCTCCTCCCACCCAGGTGACCAGGATCGGTCTGCGTGAGCAAGAGCACATGGCAGAAGTGATGTGTCAGCTCCCGAGTTAGGCTGTAAAGTGACTTCAACCTTCATCCTGGCTCTCTCTCCTTTGCACTCTCTTGGGAGAGCCAGCTGTCATCCTGTGAGCTGCCCAGGGGCGAGGCCCACCTGGTGAGGAGCTGAAGTCTGTGAGCAACAGGCAGCAGGGGACTGGGGTCTGCAAGAAGCATGTGAGGGCATCAGAAGCAGGTCCTTTGGCTCCAGCTGAGTCTTGAGCTGAGGCTCCTGCCTCAGCCAACAGACTGACTGCAAGCACATGCATGACCTCAGTCAGGGTCCCCCGCCAGGCTGCCTGACTCCTAGCCCCACTGAGAAGCTTCTGTGTTGGGTGATTTGTTGTACACCACGGCTCCACCCTTGTCCCCCTAGGTCTTAGTTTGTCCGTGACCTGTCTTGGAGATGGACCCCTCTGGGGGATCTCGTTGCACTTGTGTATCACTGGCCTTGCCATGAACATGGTATCCCATCAGGAGCCCCAGCAGGGAGAACAGCCTCCAGCCCTCACAGGTGTCCCATGGACACTGGTGAATTAGCCATGCAAGGAGCACGGGGCACATGTCTTCAAGCTCAAACCTCCATCCAAACCCCAAGAAAATCACTCCTTCTGCCAGAGCACGGGTGGAAGTGGCCATAGGAACGTGCAGGGTCCAAGGAAAAGCAAGCTCCCCATGCTGCCCTGAAGGACTTCAGCACCAACAGCATCTGCCAAAGAGCTGCTCTGTCCCGAACTCCCTTTCCTGTGACCTGGTCCCCATGGAGAGTCTGGGGACACACTGACGACCCTGGGCACTTTGCACAGTCTCCAAAAGCCCCTGGTTTGTGCAAAGGGCAGCTGGACGCTGCCTGGGCAAAGGGCAGCTGCCTTCTCCACCTAGGCACTCGTCATTCCTCTGACACACTTGAAGTGGCTCTTTCTGGCAACAGGACACAGCCTTGCTACAATATGTTGGATAGTCCTGTCCCTCTTTGGGGCTGTAGATTGGTGAATTGATGACTCATTTATCCACCTCGGTCTTCAGAGTGTGGTGCCACCCACCCCGGCTGACTTTCAGCTCCTAAGCTGAAGGCACCCGTCAGCAGGGACACTTACTAGTAGCACGGCTGGAAGCTCTGCAGCCCGTCACCCTTTCCTGCGCCCTCTACAGGAAGGGTGGTGTCCTTTCCTCGAGACAGCTCCCCTCATGCCCTGGGTGACTCGGCGTCCTGAGAGCTTCCAGGTCCGAGGTCAGCATAATCTGGCCATGCCTGTCACTTCTTGTCTGTATCTGCTCCTGGCGACAGCAGCAGAGTGCAATTGCCACCCAGCCCAGAGGCTGCCTTAACGAACCGTCCGACCTTTTAAGGGAGGAATTGAATGAGCCCTGCTGTCTAGATATTGGATGCCGGAGGTTTGCATTTTATAGATCTAATACCAAAACGAGACCCGCAACACAGCAACATTTTCATATCACAAGGTAGAAAAGTCATATCAGCATTTAAAAAGAACTGCATAAGTTCCACTAGCCATCTACCGGCCCTCAGTTCCCTCCCATTTAATGTTCCAACTAATAAAAACACCACCGGGCTCAACAGCAGGGTGTGAGGATGATCATTCGTGTTTTATTAAAATACCGGAGCGTGGGTCCCGAGCCTCTTCCTTCCACTGAGCAGGCTTCCTGCACCGCCAGGCTCCACGCTGCCCCACTGGCCTCTGTGGAGAGACAGGCAAGGAGGAGCTGTGGGCCTGGTGCTCACCTCCTAACTGACACTCGCTCACGTGTTTTATTCCAAGATGCTTACAGATGTGCCAACTGAAGTTCAAGGAGACGGGTCTGCAGCCTCCTCACAAGCAGCACTGACTCACCGGGATTGGAGGGAGCTGTCGTCCACGAAGCTTGCACTCAGCTCCCACCCCACAGGGCCACCCAGGAAGCACGTGGCACCTGGGAAATGCAGGAATACCACAAGGCCTGGGCCATGGGCGAGGCAGGGCGCCTGGGAGGAGGGAGCACTGCTCGGTCTCCCTCCAGGCGATCAGGGAGAGGGTCCCAGGAGGACAGGGTGTGCCCGTGGAAACGCTCCCTGCTTTGAAGGACTCGCCTCCAGCCCTTGGAAGGAAGGTGGGCTGAGGAGGAGGACAAGGAGTCACTGCCTGGTGGTGGCCATGTTTTGGAGTGCTTGTGCACAGCTGGTGAGAATGTGCACGTACAGCTGCTCTGGACGAGTCGGTGGCTCCTCAGTGACTAGACACTTGTCACCCCCTGGCCCAGCAGTTGTCAGCACATGCCCAACGGAGAGAAAGAAAAAGGTAGGTCTCTGCGAGAAACGCATGCACCAGGTTTATAGCAGCATTACTCACAGCAGCCAGGAGGGGAACAACCAAGTGTGTGAGCACCGATGGACGATGGGCGGATGGAGCGTCCGGTCCACGTGCACCCGGGACGCCCTTAGCCGTGAGCAGGGAGGAAGTGCTGGCACGCAGCGCAGATGACCCTGAAGGCCGTGAGCTGAGGGGGAACCAGGTGCAGAAGGCCACATGCCTCAGGATTCCACGTGGGGAGCCCAGAACAGGGCACTCTAGGGACAGACGGATCTGTGGCTACAATAGGCCGGGAGAGGGACAGGAGCGCTGGGGTTGTGGAGAAGATGCTCCACAGTCCCCGGTGGTGCTTAGACAGCTGGGAATGCACAGCCCCCCTGAACTGCACGCGTGGAGGGGTGACAGGATGTGATCAGTGCCTTGTTACCGTGACCCCAGCCACAGCTTCCATTCTCCACTCCCCAACGGTCGCCTCTCCGGCGACTCAGGATGGGCGTGGAAATCCTCTGAGCAGGCTGAGAACCCGCCTGCCTGCACAGAGGCCCTTCCCTCCTCCACCAGAGCACCCTGCCCTGGTCTAGGACCGCGGCTCTGCACACCTTCCCTCCCACCCTCTCTGGGTCAGCTCAAGGTGGTCAGCACAAGGAGCTTCATGATGGAGGGCAGAGTGGAGGACTGACCCATAGACGCACAGGCCAGGCCTGCCTCTGACATGGCCAGGGCTCACTGAGCTAGACGCTGCTCTGCGGTTTCAGAGAAAAGCCACCAGGGTTTCCTCTGTCCCTGACCCCCTCCCTGCAGGGAAGCCGACTTCAGCAGCCTCGGAAGGTCAGGAGTCTCTTGCCTGCTCTCTCTGCCCTCAACTAAATGTTCTGTAAACAAGCACACATTAAAGGCTCGGAAGGATGAGCCTCCGCATCCGTGGTGGAGCTCATTAGCAGAACCCGGTCTTTCTGATCATTAAGCCTCTGAAAGCCGGGTGGGGGAGGGAGCCCGGGATTCTTGTCTCATATTGATATTTATGGCCCTTTGTGTTCCAGACAGCAGACCTCGTCCACTCTGGGAGCATAAATTCAGAGTCTTCTAATTTCGCTTTCTGGTCCAGCGAGGGCTCCTTTATAAACAGTGTTAGCCTTAGAATTTTCTAAGGACAGAAATGTGAAAGGTGAGTTTAAAACGTTGGAAGCTTTCTACAGGGAAGACAGGAAAGCAGTGAAGCCCCCGGAGGGGAAGCAGCCAGGTCGCTTGGGGGCATTCACTCACGGTGCCACCTAAGGGAGCCCCTAGCACAGAAAGTGAGGCCAGAGGCCCCAGAGCTCAGCTGGCACCACGCCCTGCAGGCTCTGCATGGAATTGTCTCCAAAAGTGGAGGCTGCCCAGCCTTCCTCCTCCTTCCTCAGGGTTTTTATGGAGATCAGGAAGATCGATTCCGGATCCTGCTGCCAGTCCCCAGAGGCAAAGCCCAGATTGATATCAGCAATTGTTATTTTAAAGACCCATCTGCCCCCCTTCCCAGGAGCGGCTGAATGAACAAGCTTCCAGCATCACCTGCCAAATTCCTCTAGAAATAATCGAAGACCATTTTGACTAAACATATATCTGACAATTTAGTAGGTCTCTAAAAGTAATTGGAGACATCTCCAAGTGTCCAACAGGTAGGAGAAAAATTTACCTGCACCAAAGCGAAATGCCAACACTAGCTGCCTCTCTGGCGCCCCCTGCAGGCAGAAGCAGGAAGGAGCGTGGTTTTGCTCTGAATCCCCTGCTCAGGTGAGGGAGGCCAGGTGATCCATTTTTCTAAGACACTCCTCTCCCATCTGAGGATTGGACATAGTAAGTTCTGACCT
This sequence comes from Sciurus vulgaris, assembly GCF_902686455.1. Lineage (NCBI taxonomy): Eukaryota > Metazoa > Chordata > Mammalia > Rodentia > Sciuridae > Sciurus > Sciurus vulgaris. Next base: position 168,522,204 of record NC_136466.1, on the reverse strand, counting down.
ATTTATGGAAGTGGGGGTTTTACATTTTTATTTCTGGGATGCGAATTCTGACAGGAACGCAGCATCTTACGTTGTTGGCAGAGAAGTTTGGAGTTGTCAATACATTTTTGCAATTATCCCTCAAGCCCTATCAAATGGTTAGGGAGAGTAATGTTCCTGTTTTAGGGAGAAGGAACGAGACCCCAAGCTCCAGTGTCTGTCAGTGCCACACAGGACAGACAGTGTGATGGCTGGAGCTGTCTTCAGCCCTCTGACCCTCACGGCCCCTGGGTTCACATCAACGCTGCTGGCTCTGAACCCAGGCACAGACCATCTATCTGAGATCAGCCAGTGGCTCAGCGAAGGGCGTGGCTGGCATCTCCACCAGCAGTGTGGTGGCACCATGATGGAGATGGGCCTCCGCAGCCAGGGAAGGTGCCTGACCCGATGGAGGCTGCCCTGAGCCTGCGGTGGGTGTCTCAGCGTCCAATCAGGCCTGAACAGGCCAGCATGGGGGAGTTGCTTCTGTCACTGATTCTCAACTCGCAGCCCCAAGATGCTGGTGCGATGCACGCTGCTGTTGGCCCTCCAGCATGTCTCCACAGCCACTCTCAGTAACAGCTCCCTCCCAGGAGGATGTCCAGGGCCAGGACACCTGGGCGCTGCAGCCGCAGAGTAGTGGGCCATTTTCACCGTGGGCTGGGAATCCCGAGGGCACGTGGAAGACACTCCCTGAGACCGAAGGCAGTGTCCATGGAGACACCACTGAATCATGTTCCAGCAGCCTGCAATAGTGCCCATTATTCATCTCATTTTTTCTGCACAATAAAACAAACCCAATAATTAATCTACCATGAATGAATATTATTACATGCTTTGGAAGGTTCACAGAGGTAAAGTGGGTTCACCATGGAGACTATCTTGCTCCTTGTTTTATATTAAAATGCCTAGAAGTCTCCCAAGAGACCATGTCAAGGAGCAAATTTATCCACTGCACTGCATTTGCTAACTTGGTGAGAGTTCTGATCTCATTGGCAGGGCTTAATATAGAAATTCTTTGGACCTGAACAGACATAAGGAAACGTGGAATTTATTCAATATCATTTCCTGTGATAGGTGTCAGAATAAGTACACAGGTATGCTGTCATATATATAGATTCAGAAATTATGAAACAAAAATGCACACAGCTTCCCCTTAAGCATGCCTTCCACATTCCTTCTGATTTATGTCTCCCGATTTTTGAGAAAAAAGAACCGTGTTGAAAATGTAAAATTTTTCTCTTGAAAGAACATATTATAATTCTGCATCATCTTCTCCACACCTCAAGCAAATAGTAATGAGAAAAAGCCATTCTGCATTGAGGTCCCACATCCGCTGCCTTGAGAGGCTGATGGACAGGCATTTGCTCTAGCTTACAGTGGCTGACCACCCTCTAAGGAGCCAGCTCCATGTGTTTGCTGGCAGTGACCAGGACCACAGGTGCCGTCAGCATGGCATTGCCACGGGAACTCTGCCCTCAGTCAACCAGAGCTTCTGCCACGCTGGGGTGCCTGCGTTCTGGTCGGAAGTGCTTGCTTAGCTGGTGGACTCCTCTGTCCCTCGCTTGGCCTAGACTCGAGGTGAGCTGAATGCGGCATCTGGGCAGAACTCGGCAGCATCTTCGTAGGTGAACAGGGCTTTCTTTTAAATGTGTGTCTAGTGCGTGTCTATTCCTGGCCAGCAGTGGCCCTAGGGCAGATGTCTGCTACGCTGTGCTATTCATGTTGCCTTGTGTGTGAAATCGGGAAAGCACCCACACTACTGTCTGAATTTTTCAGATTTATCTGTGAAGAAGAAGAAGGGAGAATAAAAGAAAAGTCATCCCCCGCCCCGCCCCTTTTGCCCCTGGTGGATGGGCGTGAAGAGAGGCAGCAGGAAGAGGCCCAGTGGAAATGGAGTCCACGCGGCTCCGGGAGGGGAGAGGTGTTCATCCAGGCCTGCGGCCTCAGGGCCAGGCCCCTCGGATGACCACAAGGTCTCCACGCGTCAGCACCAGCGAGGACCGTGCAGAATCTTGCCGTGTCCCTCACAGGAGGTGTTACAGAGGCCACTGGTGGTGGGTTTTGTCCCTCTTCTCGCCCACGAGGGCGCTGTCCTGGGGGAAGGAGGTGCTCTGGAGACATGCAGAGTGTGTGGCTCATAATTAGAATCCGGCCCGAGCCTGGGTCTCAGGTAGACTCAGTGGTTTCTCAGAAACACAAACTCATTATTTTATAGTTCTGAGGTTGAAAGTAATATAGTCTGTGGCCCAGTCAGGGTAAAGCTGCAGGATTGACGGGGCTGGGTGGAGGCCGAAGGCCCTTTGGGAGTCACAGGCCTGGACAGAGTCCCCCATATTCACATCCAGATGGATCCATGAAATGTGGCCTTATTTGGAAGTGGGATTTTGCTGCGTCACCAGCACAGCGAGGCTGGGGCCACGCTGGATCAGGGCGGCCTCAGGGCTTAGACTGCTGTTCCTATAGGAAGACAGACAGGACGTGGGAGAAGGCCACGTGACCAAGCAACCGGTACTGGAGACGGGGAAGGCTCATTTCCTGCTGGCACCTTGAATTTGGCCTTCCAGCCTCCAGAACTTTGAGAAAAGACTTTTCTGTGTTCTTCAGCCACCCACATCTGTGGTAAGCTGTTGTCATAGCCAGGAAACAGATGCATGTCTATCCTTCCCAGCCTCCAGAGGCCACCTGCAGTCCTTGGCTTCAGGTCCCCTGCTCCATCCTCAAAATCAGCAATGGCCACCTGAGTCCCTCTTCCATGGCATCTCTGACCTTCTGTCACCTCTCTGCCTCTGACCAGAACCAGGAAATTGTCTCTGGCTTTAAGGACATATGGTTGACCTGCCTGGCTACCTAGAATAATCTCCCCATCTCAAGCCGCGGCCTTAGCCACACCTACAAGTTCCTTGCACAAGCAATGGCACGCTGGCAGGTTCCAGAGATGAGGACACAGACGCCGTTGCAGGAACTGGGGGCATCATTATTCTTCCTTCCACAGAAGGGCTGAAATTAACACCTGTTAAAACAAAACTGCAAGCAGCATGACCCAAGAAAATCGAGGGAGAAAGTCAAGGATTACTAGTGTCTCCGACACCCAAGGACAGGTACTAGGTGGATCGGGAAGAGGAAGGAGGCCAGGTCTGCCTCAGCAAGGCGGAGCCTTCCATCAGTCAGCTGGCGGGATGAGTGACTCTTAGGGCACAACAAGCCATCCATCATTTAATTCCAAAAGAAAGCACAGGAGACTCTGAGTGTCACATGGTACTTCTGCTAAAGTGTGTGAAATAGAATTCCAGCAGTGAAACAGGATGCCAGGAAAGTCAAAGTTCACGATGGGCCAACCAGAGGTGTCTGGGGCCCAGAGAGGAGAGGAGCTCACTAGCGGATGGCTCCCCAGGAAGACATCTTGATCTTGATCAAGACAACTGGATCTTGAATAATGTGTGATACAAACTGGAGAGGAAATGAGATTCAGACAGGCAGCAGCATGAGCAAAGGCACGGAGGCATGAAAGTCCGTGAATAGCAAGAAGAGCACATGGGCGTTTTTAGACTGCACTCAGCCTTAGAATGAGGGGGAAGTTAATTTGCTGTGCTCACCAGTGGCCCTGGAGCCCTCCAGACAACTGTTCCAGATGGCGTTCTGATTGCCTCTCAATTATTTACTATTGACTAGCAAAGAGGGGCAGACTGCACAACATTATGTCCCCAAACCAAATTCAGTATATTTTCCTCTGAAGATTATCATTTGCTTTAAAACAGAGAGTTTAGGGGATGATAATTAAATACAATGTATATGGTTGATAGAGTTTAGAAATCCTATTACCTGCTTTCGTGAGTCTTTCGTTTGTGAGAAAACTGAAAGAGAACGAGTGAGTTAAATAAGAGAACACCTTTGAAACAGGTTGAAAATAAAACTTTCATACTTAGATACAAGTGAAAGGTTTGGGAGACATCTGCCAGCGAGCAGACAGCATCAAGTCTATAATAAGCTGGAAAGAAGGGACCTGGGGGGCGAGGCAGGGGTGGAGCCTGGACACCCCCAGGTGCCCACCCACCATGCACGGCAGGCAGCATCAGCCTGTTCACCTCACACCTCACCTCACCAGGACTCCAAAAGCCCAGCGGGAAAGCACAGGAAGGATCTCCATACACAGCACAGATGATGCTTTTCTGTGCAGGATGCTAAAAGCGCAGGAAAAGACCAGAATCCACAAAGAGGATTATGCCAAACTGAGCAGCTTCTGCACCACAAAGGGAGCGGGTGAAGAGAGACTCCGGAGTGGGAGGAAATACCTGCCAGCTCTTCAACTGACAAGGGTGAATCCAGAGTACACTAAAGACCCACGAAAGAAGCCGAACGATAAAAATACAAGTGATCCGATACGAAAACAGGCAAAAGATCTGAACAGGCACTTCTCAGAAGAGGAGATACAAAGGGCCATTAAGTAGATGCAAAAGTACTCAATATCATCAGCCATCACGGAAAGCGAAATCAAAACTGAAAGAGATTCCATCTCGCCCCAGTTAGAATGGCTACTATCAGAGAAACAGGCTGAAAGGAACTCTTCCATGCTGTTGTGGGGGGTATAGATTGGTGGGGTCATTGTGGAAGCCAGTATGGAGAGGTTCCTCGAAGAACTCAAACCAGAGCTACCCTGTCGCGATGGTTTAGACACGAGCTGTCCTCCAAAGCCCATGGGTGAGACTAATTGAAGAAGTTCTGATGGGTGCATTAATCCCCTGGTGTGGATTAACTGGGTGGTGACTGTAGGCAAGCAGGCTCTGGCTGGAGAGCTGGGTCTTTGGGGGGGTGCCTTTGGGTTGATATTTTGTCCCTGGTGAGCAGAGCTCTCTCTGCTTCCTGGCTGACACATCCTGAGTGACTCTCCTCCACCACACCCTAATCATGATGTTCTGCCTCACCTCCAGCCAGGAGAAAGGAGTCGCTGCCTATAGACTCTGGCCTCTAAAACCATGAGCCCAAATAAACTTCTCCTCCTCTAGTTGCTCTTGGTCACAGTGGGGTGGAGAAGCTGCCTACAATACAGGAGCCACCCCCACACTCGGGTCACGTGCAAAGGGAATGGAGTCAGCGTGCCCGGGAGAAGCCCCTCCCTGTCTTTGTGGTGTATTCGTGGTAGCTTAGACCAGAATCAGCCTCGGGCCTGCTGACGGACGAATGGATACAGAAAGGGTGGTGAAGGTGTCTCATATACATATGAACCATCATGCCTTAAACAAGGATGAAAGTCTGTCATTCACAGAAAAATGGAGGAGCTGCAAGACACCATATTAACAACAACAAAAAATACAGGCAAAACAGCATGGCATGATGTGTCTCATGTGGGAACTTACGAAAGGGAAAAAGCAATACAAGAGGGATGGCCAGGGACTGGGAAGGTGAAAGAGCCAGGGGTGGCAGCCAGGTAGAGGGGTGAGGACGCGAGCGTGCAGGCATGCAGGGTGAGGCTGCAGTGACCTCAGCTGATTCGCTCAACTGACGTGTGTTGCCAAGGACAGAAAGCACATGCCAGGAGAGCTAAGCCTGTGACGTCTTCCACTGGGGAGGTAGTTTAGAACCGCCAGTATTACTTGTCTTCTGGAGTTGCTGACGTGGACAACCTGTGTGCTCCACACGGGAACTGGAAGTTGCCTTGGGGCTCTGGCCTGCAAATCCCTTTCTTTTACTAGGTACTTTGCTAATATGGAAACAGCATTTCCACGTCTGTGGATCCGGCATGGCTTTTAAACGCTCCCAGCACATTATCTGAGTTCAGCATGAAATACAATCAACGCAACGAAGCCAAACATCTCTGTGCGCTTCATGTACGGCCCCTTCCCTCACTGGGAGGATTAGTCTGGAGTCTAATTTTGATCCCCATGTTGACTGAATCCGCAGCATCTGCTCTCGTGGGGAGAAGGGAAAGCCTGGACTCCCCAGGGGGCATTATGCCCTTGGGAGAGGGCAGAGCTCCTGAGGCTGGGGACGGCCTGCTGTGTGCATCCCGGGTGGTGGGGAGCGGCAGCCATGCCAAGTCTGCAGCCCGCTGTGTTCCAGAACCAGGCAAGTGTTCTCCAGAAGAGAGGCAGGCAAACACGAACACATGGACTGGGAGAATGACTGTGTTTTATTGGTTCTTCTGAGTTACACGTGACAGTAGGATCCATTTTGATAAAATACATAAGCATGGAACATAACTTATTCTAAGTAGGTCCCCGTTCTCGTGGGTGGGCATGACGGTGGGATTTACTCAGAAGTGGACAGAGGAAAATTATGTTAGATTCCCTCGACTGTCATCCCTATTCCCCTCCCTTCCTTTCATTCCCCTTCGTCTAATCCATTGAAATTCCCTGTGCCCTGCCGTCTTCATTGAGGTTTAGTTTCCATATATCAGCAAAGTCATTCAACCTTTGGTGTTTTGGGGACTGGCTAATTTCACTCAGCATGATAGATTCCAGATCCATCCATTTACTGGCAAATGTCATAAAGTAATTCTTCTTTATGACTGAGTGATATTCCATTGTGTACTACAATTTCTTTATCTATTCATCTGTTGATGGGCATCTAGGTTCATTCCATAGGTTAGCTATTGTGAATTGTGGTGCTATAGAATTGATGTGGCTGCATCATTGTAGTGTGCTGATTTTAGGTCCTTTGGGTAGAGACCAAGGATTATATAGCTGGGAGAGCTGGTTCAAATGGTGGTTCCATTCCTAGTTTTTTAAGGAATCTCCATACTGCTTTCCAGAGCACCAATTTTCAGTTCAACTAGCAATGTATGCAAGTACCTGTTCCCCTATATCCTTGCCAACACTTATTGTTACTTGTATTCTTGATAGTTGCCATTCTGACTAGAGTGAGATGAAATCCTTGTGTAGTTTTAATTTGCATGTCTCTAACTGCTAGAGCTGTTGAACATTTTCCATGTATTTGTTGATCATTCATGATTCTTCTTTTGTGTTGTGTCTGTTCAGTTCCTTTGCCCATTTATTAATTGGGTTTTTTTTTTTTTTTTTTTTTTTTTTAGTGTTAATCTTTTTGAGTTCTTTGTATATTCTGGAATTTCATGCCCTATCTGAAGTGCAGGTGGCAAAGATTTTCTCCCACTCTGTATGCTCTCTCTTCATGCTCTCAATTGTTTCCTTGCTGTGAAGAAGCTTTTTAATTTGAATCCATCCCATTTATTGATTCTTGATTTCATTTCTTCTGCTTTAGGAGTCTTGTTAAGGAAGTCAGTTCCTGAGCCAATATGTAGGGGCTACATTTTCTTCTAGCATCTGCAGTGTCTCTGGTCTAATTCCTCGGTCTTTGATCTACTTATAGTTGATTTCTGTGCAGGGTCAGAGATGGGGTCAGCATTCATTCCACTACCTATGGTTGTTCAGTTTTCCCAGCAGCATTTGCTAAAGAGCCTCTCTTCTCTCCAGCGTGTGTTTTTGGCACCTTTACGGAGTACGAGGTCATTGTATTTATGTGGGTTGTCTCTGTGTCTTCTGTTCTGTTTCATTGATCTTCTTGCCTGAGAGATTAATTATAAAGAAAAGACACAGGAAAGGAAGGGAGGAAGAGAGGGAGGGAGGGCAGGCCAGGGCTCAGGCCAGTGCGTTCCCACTGGAAATCCTCACCTATCCCCAGCTGTGGGGTATGATGTAAGCGCGTGCACCAGCTGAAGTTCTCCAGAAAGCCCTCAGCCCTTTTCCACACCGGCGGTCAGTGTCAGCGTCCCCACAGATAGAGGCTCTGTGTTGCATTCGCCTCCCAGGGACTCAAGGCGGGAAGAACCTTCTGGGCCAGACCCGTGTTCTGGGGTCTCTGGAGCACTGGTAAGGCTGGAGGAGGGTCAGAGGGCCTCAGGTGGAGCTGCGCAGGGGACGCCAAGCATCCAGGCATGTCACCGCTGCAGCCGGCCGCTGGCCAAGCTCTGTCGGGATGGAAGAGCACGCAGTCACGCTTCTTTCCTGTCCTCTTCATTCAGGAGCCTTCCGGGCGGGGTGTCTTCCCTTCCCCAGCGGCCTCAAGGTGCTGGCTGCCCGCTGGACCCGAGCAAGACCTGCACAGAGACGCTGACTGCACTCTGCTGCCTGTCCTCACCCAGGGGCCGCTTGTCTCAGTCACTCGCTCTGCTGATGGCCTGGCTCCAGAGAAGAGGGGACGTGGCCGTCTCTGCTCAGTCAAGGGCTGCCTCCAGTAAAGGTCCCTTTTTTCTGGATCTTCTGTGTTCACGAACCATGGAGAGACCATGGGTGGCCTTCCCAGAGGGTGCTCCTGGCGTGCAGGGCCAGGGCTTCACCCCCAGCGCGCCCCCCGCCCCAGTGCAGGGCTGAGCTCACTGGCACACGGCCCTGGGCACTTGACCCGCTGTGGCTCTGGGAGAATGTCTGGCGAGGACGAGGGTGGCCTCGTGGGGCTGCTCCGGGCCCACCTCCTAGGAGGCGGGAGGAGGGTGGAGGGGCAGAGCTGGCAGCGGGCACACCCCGGGCCCTTCCAACACGTAAGGAAAGGTCTCCCTGGTCACGTGTTTCCTCAGCCAGCCGAGCCCGCAGGACAGACGCCCCGCGGTCAGCGAGGCCGAGTGCCGCCCTTGAGCTGCAGGGCCCTGAGCTTGGGTCCTCTCGCTGTGCGGCACCTCATGAGGTCAGCACAGGAGCGCAGGGGTGGCTGAGGGCTGGGGCTCTCGCCGTGGCAGGGGCACTGAGAGGGCCGGCAGGGTGGGAGACGGCGTCACTAGCCAGTCCTTCCACGTGTCCTGGCCATCACGCTCTCTCCTTTAGTCTCCCGTGGCTTCTGTCAATCACCCCCACAAACACGGCATCTTGAAGAGCCTATGTTTAGGGTCTCACAGACCCGACGACTGACACTCTGACTCCCTGGGCTGAATCTGAGGTGTCATCAGAGCCAAACTCCTTGCAGAGTCTCCAGGGAGAATTTATTCCGGCCTTTCCAGGTTGGGATCACTGCTGTCCTTGACTTGTGGCCTTATCACTCCATCTCAACTCGGCAGTCCAATGGCTCCAGCTGTGTCAAATACCCCATGTGTATCAGTCAGCCTCTCGTTGCTGTGACCAAACGGCCTGACAGAACAGCGTAGAGGAGGAAAAGCGTACTTTGCTCATGGCCTCAGAGACTCAGCCCCAGGTCCCTGACTCCATGGCTCTGGACCTGAGGTGAGGTAGAGCATCATGGCAGAAGGCATGGCAGAGGAAATCATCTCAACTCATGACAGCCAATAAAGAGAGAGAGAGAGAGAGAGAGAGAGAGAGAGAGAGAGTGGGAGGGAGAGGAAGAGAGCGCGCTACTCTCCAGGGACCAAACAGAAACTCCTAAGGCATGCCCACAGTGACCTTCTGGTTCCAGTCACATCCTACCTACATGTGGTCACCACCCAGCTCTGTGGTCCTTTCAATTATTAATCCATATAATGGGTTAACCCACTGAGTAGGTGGCAGCTCCCACAATTTACTCCCACCATCTGTGAGCACTTCTGTATCATCTATCACTTGAGCTTTTGAGGGACACCTTGTATCCTACCATAGCCCCATGCTTCTCCCTCAGCAGCAGCTGGCCCAGAGCGGGGCTGGAGAGGCGCTGTGTAAGAGGAGGGCAGGGTGCTGGTGGACAGGGCTTCACGCCATCCTTCTCGGCCCCTGCTGTCGTCTTTCCCCCACCAGGACTCAGTGAAAGGCTATGTTAAGGTGGACAGGGCAGCTGGGATGTGTTAAAGAAACCGTGATAGATCGGGATGCTGATCATACCATGTGACCCTGGATCGCTGATTTTCAGAGTCTCCTGCAGTAAATCAGATTCCCCTGTGTGCTCAGATATGCCTATAGATTTCCAGTCACTTAAATATATTCATCCTGTCTCTCTCCAGCATGCTTATGAGCACACACCACCCACACACCCACATGGGATCCAGTAACAGGAACTGGGCTCTGGTCAGGTTCTCCAGTTCAGCCTCCTCATCTCAAATTTGCTGGTCCTGGCCAGTCCCGAACTCACAAAGAGATGTAACCTGAGCTTCCTGGAACCCAGACAGGTGGAAGGGTGAAGCTCCTACAAATGTGGCCAGGTTCTTGTCATGCACAGGCTTGAAAAGGTCCTCCATTAGGTCTGCCTTGAACACAGGTTCTCAGCAGTGACCAAGAGAGACAAGGGAGATAGTATGACTGAGGCTAAATGCAGCTAAGCCAAAGCAGCAAATGCGTCCAAATGACAGTCTCCTGTGGGATGAATTGTGTCCCCCAAAAGATACTTTGAAACTCAACCGCAGCACCTCAGAATGTGACCGCATTTGGAAGTTGATCATTGCACATTTAATTAGTTAAGATGGAGTGGCGCCGGGCTAGGGTATGTCCTTAAACCTGTGTGACTTCTGTCCTTATAAGACCTGCAAAGATATGCGGGAAGAACATCACACCTGGTGAGAGGACAGGCAGTGTTTGCAGTGGTGCACTGCCAGCCAGGGAGCATCAGGGATCAACGAGGGTGACCAGGACCTAAGAAGGGGCAGGAAGGCCCCTCCCCCAGTGCTACTGCGAACATCTTGGATGCACGTCTGGCCTCCAGACCCTGAGAGGATAAATTTCTGCTGGCTCAAACTCCCATTATGTGGCACTCCACCATGGCAGCCCAGGACACCAATTCGCGCAGGTCTGAAAGGGCAAGGCGGTAGTTGAGTTGAGGCTCATCTTCACTGGGAGCGATGATAATTTGCTCTGAAACTCACACTGCAATTAAGCATTTTTTTTTTTTGACTAATTTAAAGTGTTCAAATAGCATTCACCTAAGTCCTCTCACTTGTATGATATTGACTTTCCCAAGATGCGTGTTGGTGTCTCCACCATCCCTAGCTTGTTTTCCTGTCATTATTCTCTATTACTTGTGTTACCTAAATTCAGCGTGGCTGCTTCCCTGTGCTTGTTTCTCCTTATTGAAACATGTACCTTACTCCTTCTAGACTCTACTGTGGCAGGTTGTGGAACATCCTCCAGGCATCGGTGAAACCCCAGATTCCTCTCAGCTAACCCTAAAACACATGAAATGGTTTTCACTAACGGTGAGAGAGAAGGTTGCCCTTGTTTTGGCATCAAAAAAAAAAAAAAAAATCATTCCCTCTCCAAATATTATTCCCACAGCCGTTTACCCTGATTTCTAATAAAAAAAAAAAAAAAAAAAAAAAAGGCCCACTTAGTCCCCCTGGAAATCCCTTCTGAGTGAACAAGCACCATCCTTTGTGAGATGGAATAGCACAAAGATGGCGGCTTGATTGCTTGTGTCACCCTGGAGGAACAGCAAGGTGTGCCAAGGCAGTGGTGTCTTCTGCAGAGGACAGGGAGACCACCGCTAACATTCCGTACAAGTGACAGGTGACCCTGCTAGGAAGACAGGGCCTGGGAAAGCCAGTCCATTCTACTTTGCTTAAAATCACCATGCTTGGAACACAAGACAAAATTCACAGCCCTGGGTGGACAGAAGTACACGCATTTCACCTCATGGCATGTTTGAGTGATGGCTGGGACCGTCCCAAAGAAACAATGAGTCTCTTCCTGAGAAGGCAGCACTTGAACATTTCTTCACATCCATGTGGCTTCTCAAGGGCTCTGGTGAACAGCCACTGCTCTCTCTTTCTTGTGATTCATCTCCCACCGGAAGCCTATCACAAAGGAAACGGCTGTCTGTGGACACATGAGGAGCAGTAGCAGCACAGTCTAAATCTGTTAGGAAGCATCTCGATGGAAAGGTCAGCTTCTTCTTGCCCTGTTGGAGTCATCAAGTCCTTCCGTGTGGTAGCTTCTTGAGTTCATCTCTTGAAAGTTAGTGATCTCATCCAGACTCCTTCATTGACACATTTTGATTTTGGTAAACACGCATGCACATCTGAAATTTATCCAAATAAGACCTAAATCCAGTAACCTTGAACAAGTCATTTCTCATCTGTGCGAGGAAGAAGAAAGGGGAGTACATGATCTTTGAGGTCTTCTACTGCATTCCTACCACAGGGCCCAGCATTCTCTGATACCAGGAAGCCCTACCTTGGAAGCACGAATGAGAGGCATCCCTAGACACTGTTGTCCCAGGACAGATTGCTTGGCGTGAGGCTTTCAGGAAAGCTTATAGATATAATCTCAATATGCAAAGACAAAGCTGATTCTTAAAATTTCAATCTTGTGTCCCGGGAAATACTACATGAATCAAAACGACATATGTCCCTGGAATTTGGGACAAGGTCAGTAAATACATTCATCTGAGGGCTCTGATAGAAATTATTATAAAATAATGAGCTTAGTCTCCTGTGGAGGTAGTGTCAAGTGTGAAGGATTGATGGACGCCTTTTGGATGAGATCCATAGACTTCTCAAAGTTATGTCAAAGGCGTCTGAGCACATTCATCGGCGAGGAGAGCGTCCCTAGCATGACCCGAGAGGACCGTCAGCAGCTGCAAGGCAGTTTTGTTCCCCTCACTGGGGACCGCTTGTCTGAGGTTTCAGGTGTTTGTACACGACGTCGTCATGGCTAATGTGGAATTCAGACAGGACAGATGTGGACCAGAGTGCAGTCATGAGGACCAGCCTCTGCTCCTTGGAAAAACCAACATTGTGAGGGTCCTATCGCTCAAGCCTAGAAAAGACCAGCTGCTCTGCAGAACTGTGTTCTCAGAAGCAAACTCCCCTGAGCACTCGCTAGCGATGAGTCCTCCTGATGCTGCACCCCTCCTTAGTGGTTCCAGAATCCTGATGAACATGAGGCAAGTGAGCAGCATCATGAACCAATCTATGTGTCAACAACTGCACAAAACATTTTTCCTGGATCGTCCCACTCGATCCTCACACAAACTCCGGGGCGAGCCCTAGTACTGGTCACTTTACACAGGGGAAGACTCTGCCACAGTCTGTTGTCCAAGACCACGAGCTGTCAAGGGAGAACCCAGGACTGGAACCCAGGTTAGAGTCCCAGCACCCCTGCAGAGCCCACTCTCCACGACAAGTCACCAGGGACATCGGCCTCTGTGTGAAGCCAGAATGGACTCAGATTAGAAGCCGCTGCAATGATTAGGGATCATTGGAGCCCATACTCCAGCAAGGGCCTGGGTGATTCACGTGCATGTTGTATTTTAAGCCCTAGACACTAAGAAGCAATAGCAAGCTTTATAAAGTAAACATTTTACAGCTAAGTTTAGGGGTTAGAATTAGTGTGGTAAAATTTATATGAAATTTATGCAATCTTTAAAATAAATAGAGTGGGTAAAACAGCTCCTATGTTTTTAATGAAAATGGCAGGGGCTTGGGGGAGCTGGGAGGCCCAGCTTGGTCTATTTTTCCTGAGCTCATGGTAAGTGGGCAGCAGGCACCAGAAGCTTCCGCTCACATCTAGAAAGCTGTGACGTGGTTCTCCCCCAATGCAGATGCTCAGGGCAGCATCTCATCACTTGCTTCTGTTCGTCCTCCTTTGGCTGAAAGGCGACAGTTTTGCTTGTGACCCACGCTGCTGTGACCCTGGCCTTTAACAATCAGAGGTTCTCCTGTGAGACTCAGACATGCTATAGAATTCCGTATCCTAGAACTTTAAGGAGACCAGGAAACAGGACAAACTCAGGCCAGAGGGTAACTCGCTTCCTGGGTGTCATCCGGTGAGGCCAGAGAGGCATTAGCACTTTCTCTCTTCCATCTCTCCCTCTCCCTCTCTCTCTCCACCTAGTTCATGCCACCTCAGGGCACCTTCAGCTACAAGTGCCTTACTCCATGAACAGTGCAGAGCTGCTTCTGAGTCACGAGCAGAGCCTTAGACATTCAGGGCCCACAGCAGAGGCCCTGCCCTCTGGCGCCTCTGTTAGGTGCCCTGGAGACCAGTTCAGTAGGAGGGGTTCCAAAAGGAAAGGGAAGAGGAAGGAGGCTTGATCTTAGAGTGCTGGGGGTCTGAGTCCTGGTTTTGTGACTTTTAAGATACACCCGGGCACAGTGGCACACACCTGAAATCCCAGCAACTCAGAAGGTGGAAGGCAGGATCAGGAGTTCCAGGCCAGACTGGGTACTTGAGCAAGACCCGGTCTCAAAACAAAAAATAAAAAGGGTGGGGATGTAGCCCAGTGGTAGAATTCCTTGATTCAATCCCCGATCCAAAATAAATAAGTAAATAAATACATAAATAAGGTTGCAGGATTTTCCATTTTTTATTTATTTTACTTATAATCAACAGATATTGATTATATATATATATATATCTCACAGCCTGTGGGACACTGTTGTGGTGCAATTGAAGTAAATCACCAGGTCAGTCTTGAAGCAGGACATAGAAATTTATTCTCCGGCAGGTCAAAGGGCAGTGACCAGGTTAACTCTGCACTCTTTGACCCCCATCAAAGTAGAGCATACTTTTATAGGCAAAACCCACAAGCAACCCATGAGTCAAAACCACAAGCAACATAGGAAGTAAGTAGGTCAAAATAACCCAGGTCAGGGTACATTGCCCATGAATATATTGCACAAGAATAAAAGAAATATTTTTTAGCCACTATGCTTTGCCAAACAGGGTGTGCTTAGCAGGATGTGAGTTAGAGAGGTGGGATTTTCACATGGGAGAAACATTTCTTATAGGAAATGGAGTCTTAGGGTGAAACGGAGTTTGTCTGGTCAAGGCAAACAGCGTGGCCCACAACAACAGGATGTGATTTGCCTTGTTACAGCTTGAATCACGTTGCTAGAATTTCTCTGCCTTCATGCCTTCTCTGAGCTCCAGAAATGCTCTGGAGATGGAGCACACCTTTCTCCAGAGGCCTCCTGAGCTCCAGTAAAGATGCCTCAGAGATTTTGACATCTTTGCAACTTTCCAGATTTCTGTGTAATAGAGATCAAGGCATGACCCCAGGTTACAGCTCCTAGGGAGTCCTGTTAATTAGTCTATTGCATCGTCAATGCAAAGATTAGAATTAACACCTAGGGCTTGAGTCATGAAGAAGAAGAAGAATTTAAAACTTTGCAAATTCTAGTTTTGGGGGTGCTGGGAATTGAACTCGGGAACTCGTCCACAGAGCCACATGTGCAGCCCTATTTTGTGTTTCGTGTTCTAAATGGAACTTCTTGACATGGAAATGTTTTGAGAAAGTGAATACCATGTCCTGCTTCATAGTCCCTGAGTTCAACACAGGAGGCTGAGTTTTGCCATAGGAATAACCTATGCTGACACCTGCTAGCCATCACATGCCCATCAGGTAAGGCGGCACACCTGCCTCCTGTGTCTGAACCTAAACCTATTGCATTCTCGGGGCCAGACGCCAACACGTGAGAAGT
This sequence comes from Sciurus vulgaris, assembly GCF_902686455.1. Lineage (NCBI taxonomy): Eukaryota > Metazoa > Chordata > Mammalia > Rodentia > Sciuridae > Sciurus > Sciurus vulgaris. Next base: position 168,506,903 of record NC_136466.1, on the reverse strand, counting down.
CACCAGTGTGAACATGGAGAGCTGCATGTGCAGACACCAACGTGTCTGCCAGCCCCAGATACAGTGGACGCTGAAATGGCCCAGCCATTGAGCTTTCTGAAATTGAAAGTGACAGGTTTATAAATAAAATATGATTGCATATCCCAGAGGCCTTGGTTACTGTGGGAGATAATACTGCATTCATGCACACAGACCCTTTATGCACCTTGTCTGCTACAATTTTGCTTCTGATCTGTGACAGTTTGTTTCTTAGGAGAAGGAATAGGGTGGCATCTCCTGGGATCCACAAGGGCAGAATGGAGATCTGGGAATTGAAATTAACTGAGTTTGTGGATTCACCAAAACTGTTTTTATTTGTGATTAATCTTGCTGCTATGTTAGTCTATTTAAAAAAAAAATAGAAGGCAAATCAGCCTTCAGACTTTTCTGGATGCCCCGCAGTCAATTATTTATGGTGCAGATTCTACCATTTATAGATGGCATGATGCTTTTCCTTTAGGAATGAGGCTGCATCATAAATCAAGACTAAGGAAGCTAAATTTAAAAGCTGAGTCTTTTTTTTTTTTTAATCCACTGAAGAAGTTATTGATTGAATTAGACAATGAATTAACTCAACACTATCATCCTTCTCTCCTCTGACTACACATCCTTTTCCAAATGGAGTGCTCAGACTTGGGTACACTGCAGCAAGACTTGCCAGCTACCTGTCCTGCACACACTCCCTCTTCACCTGAGCCCACAGGTGTCTGACGGATAACTGAAGGCAGGATGAAGCTTGGCATCATTGCTTCCATTTTGTATCTACCTTGAACTTTGGGTCATATTCCTGCTCAACTCTACCTGAAAACATGCTAATCATTTAAGGAGAGCTGTCTAAAGCGGGTAATCACCCTGCCTTCAAAGAGGAAGACACCAAAATGAGTAACTAAGATATTTGGAAGGTTTTCAGAATATCGTAGGGAACAGATTGTCCACTGCGAGCTTCTACGACAAACTGCTCTGGACCATCCTGTTCTGCCCAGAAGCCTCCCTAAGCCTGAAGGAATCAACTCCACCCTGCCTTTCTGACTCGTGCTTTTCTCTGGGTCATTCTCTCCTGCAGTCGCCTAGGATTCTGGGGACAAGAGGTCAATGATAAACATCCTGTGGCAAGAGTCCACTCTACCCCCAGGCAGAACACCTTTCCCCTCAGTGACAAGTCTCTGCATGGCCTATCCAGAGACAACAGTCCGCCAGACCACAGTGTCACTCATGCTCCCAGGCAGTGATTCTCTCCCAGACTTTGATACCGCAATGCAGAAGTTATACCATGATCTTTGTGGATATGAAAATCAGGTGAGAAATCTGCTGCTCTGAATTCACTGGGGAATTTCAGTCCTGGCAACTGCGTGTTCCCTTCTACTGCGTTTGTTTGGGTGCTTCCTCTAACCAACCAAGGCTTTCTAAGGATTGCGTCTCTTCACTGCTAGATATTTGAGTTGCTGTTCTGAAATAATTGAGTCCTTCTTTCTCAAATGAATATTCCACCAATATTTGCTGAGGAGGATTAGCCTAAAGGAACACTCTAAACTCAACTTGGATTGCCCGGAAGTGTACCCCACTGGCTTCTGCATGCAGAACCCCCAACGGATCATGGCTTTTATCCACCTCCTCTTCTTCCATCCTTGGGTTGCTTCCTGTTCTATCTCTGAACTAAGTCAGTTCGTGGCCAGACTGGACCTGACTCTGATTTGAAGACCACCTTCCATGCTCCCTGGGCAGCACCACCCCAGGGTGGGTGCATGACAGTTTCTGATGAATGGTAAACCTTGCAGTATATGGTGGTGGGGGGTTGTGTGTGTGTGGTGCAGACGTGCAGGTGCACACTTGACTTTTTGGCTCATTTGTCTTGGAGACTTTGCCCTCTTCTGGCATTTGTGACAAGAATCTGCTTGGCACTGGGTCGCTTTTCATAGAGACATTGCAAGTCACAACCATGTCATTTATGCCATTTCCCCATCCTTTCTTCTGGCGATGGATGAAGTTCCCCATGCTGTTGGCCTTTTAGGGTGCCACCGTAATTTCAATCACACAAAGAAAACTTTATTCCACGCAAATGGAGAACAGCCATGTGGGCCCTGTCTGTGCAATGACTGAAGAATGTGTGGTCTGTTTCCTGCTGACCCGTGGCCAGAGGGAAACTACAGAGGCCTCTAAGTGTCTTTAGATTGTGTGACTGGAAACCACAATTGAAACAACAAAGCTGCCCATTCTGCTGTGGTCTGAGTGTACCTCTCCTTGGAAACTAACCCTAACCCCCAACATGATGATGTGGAAGAGATTATGTCTGGAGGGCCCCAAATGAATGGGGCTCATTCCTGCTTGTGTTTGACTGTGTCCCCTCTAAGATTCAGGCACCGTGGATGTCGTGGCTTTGGGGGTGGAGCCTTGTGCCGATTCTGTATTGAGGGTGCCTCTGGTGTTCACGAATCCAGGTGCTCATCAAAGAAGCATCAGCTAGCCCTGCTTCCCAGTGCAGAGCCATGAGCAAGGACTTTCTGCTATTTATCAGTCACCAAGGTTAATGGTGAGCAGCTAAAAACTGGCCTTCGTTTCTACGTGACATGTGACAGCTCTGGGCCATGCCATGTCTCTGGCCAGAAAGCACATGTTCCCGCCCTCTCTCTCCCTCAGGTAGCATCAACCCGAACTCACTTACTTTGGGGGGTTTCACACTGTAACTCTTAAATAAGTTTATTTTTACCTTTTTTCCCCCTCATTCTAGCATAAATGAATATTGCTCTTTTAAGATAAGATTGTAGTAATTTTCTCTTGATAACACTATCATATTGACAACACCTGAATTTAGAAGGGACACAGTCAAGCCAAGCAGGGACAAATCCCACCTGTTCAGCACCCCCATGTACTAATCCCTCAAAGACCCCCTCCCAGTACAGTGACTGAGGAGCTCAGGATTTCAACACGCTGACTTGGGGGAAGGACAAAAATATCCAGAGCAAAACAGCCTGGGAAGGGCTTTCTAACAATTGTTTTTCTTTTTCCTCTCTCTCTCCCCCACCCTTCTATCTGTGTGCACGTGCACACACACAAATTCAGGTAAATTGGTCTTAAGAACACATCACTCTGCACACACTCTCAGCAAGCATACTTCCAGCAGGCATATTTTCCAATAAAGGAGAAAGTGTCAGCCAGAGGAAAATGGTTTGATTGGTTTGATGTGAGTTGCAGAGCAAAGAGCAGGCACTGCAGAGTTCTCAGTACACCATCGCCCGTGGGGTCTGATGTGCACGTGCGGTGGAGGAGAGGCCAACCCTGGTGCATCTGGAAACTCCGTGATGCCCTGAGACACTCTAATGCTCTTAGTGACTCTGCCAAAGAAAACAGGGAAGCCACATGCACATGCACAGATACGCAAGCCCCTCTGTGAAGAATTGCTGGGGTCGGCTTTATGATAAGAATAAAGCGAATTCGCACCTTTAGCCTAAGCCTCAATCTGGCTAGACAGATATTTTAGTCAGCTATTTAGCCGCTGTGACTCAAAGATCAGACCAGCACAACTGTAGAGGAGGAAGGTTTGTTTGAGGGCTCACAGTTTCAGCAGGCTTAGTTCATAGAAGGCCGGCTCCATTCTTCGGGTTTGAGGTGAGGCTGAACGTCTCAGTGGAAGAGTGTGGCAGAGGGAAGCAGCTGGCATCATCAGGAAGCAGAGAGAGACTCCCCTCTCCAGACACAAAACATCTTCCCAAAGCCATGCTGCCCCAATTCCCACCTCCTCCACCACACCAGCCCACTTCACCCGCCACTCAGTTAATCCGATCAGGGATTAATTCACGCATTGAGTTAAACTCTCACAACCTGTCATTCCTCCTCTGAACCTTCTTGCATTGTCTCACACGTGAGCTTTTGGGGGACAGCTCACATCCAAACCATAACAAGTATTTTAAAATAGCACGTAGTGATGCACTTTTCCATAAATGCTTTCCAAACTCCCTAGCTTGCCCAAGATTTCATTGGATTATTGACAGTATTTGTGTGAAATATAACAAACACGTTGATATCTTTTCTTAGCTTCAGAGAGGGGAAAAAAAGTGGATTATAAAGTTTCTTAAGTACATCAGAGTTGTGTTTAGATTTGCTTAGCATTTAAGTAAATTTAATTCACTTTAAGAATTCTTAGAGATTAAAAGAAATTGAACCTCTATGCCTAACTTTAAAATTAACGTTGTTTTATGATATCTGTTGAAACTGAAAAATAACAATGTTTAGCCATGACTTAAGTTGATGGTCTTGCTCAATCATTTGGAAAATGAAGAGATTTTCTAAAAAATACAAATTGATGACTTGGAAAAATAATTAGAATAAAACAGGTAAGGAAAATTTAAAGAGAGTTTATATCATTTGGCATATAAAAGTAAAAATGACCAATCAGGTAACATTTTTAATCAAGGTCTATCTTTAGAAAAAGTAGATGAATTTGATAGTTTCAGTTTAAAAATCATTTTATATTTTTTTCTGTTTGATCAGAGTATGACATTTTTCAATATTCTAGTTTATGTAAAACATGTTTATTTCTATTAAAAGTTCAATTAATTTCTACATCTAAATTTTTTAAACCTTTTTTTTAGGTCAATCATGTTATTCTGCCCATAAAATATTTAAAATCATATGTGAAAATTTTGTTTATAAATTGTGTTATAATAACCAATATCTTTTAAAAAGATAAACTCACCCCATGAACAATATAGAATGATGGTTAGAGATGATCAGACAGTGACTGGGGGGAGGTTTAGATGAGAGGTGGGTGTACTTTTATTTCTTTTTAGTCTCTCAAGGGAAAATCAGTGCAATTTGTTTTAAAATATAAATATCCTATTGTGCTAGAATGAGAAGGAAGGTAGTAACAAACATCCCTGATAAAGAAAAAAAATGCAAAAAAAAAGAAAGAAAGTGCGTTTTGGTTTATATTACCCCAAAATAGTGAATTTCAAAGGGACAATGCAATGCATTGAATTCGTGTCAAGATTTGGCCTGTGTTAATGAGTGTGACTGTAAAATGAGAAAAGACATACAAACACTTTCCCACAAATTATTACACAAATGGCCTAAGCAAGAAAGAATAAAATTTGAATTTTCTTTCTTTTAAATGGCAAATTGACCTTTCAGTTGGTGGATATATAGTGCGCTCTTAATCAGAAACAGTAAAAAAATATCTCGTACTTACTTAGTGGTTCTTAAAATCAACAAGTTATTCCACCAATGCTGCTTTCTGTTGCCTTCATGAACTATCTTTGGACAAAATTCTTAAAAAAAAAAAAAAAAAAAAATGGAAAGAAAGAAAGCTAACACTCCTGACAGTGATTGTGATTGTCAGCTTTGTGTGTGTGTGTCTTCCAGACTGAGGCTATAATCACTTCATGTTTTTAACTGTGATGACTTGTTATGCCACCTGCAATTCCCCTCAGTGCTTGACAAGGATTCTGCTGAGTAATAAAGGTGTTTGCAAAGTCTCATCCCATTGAGAATTTGGGTTGTGGGCTTTCCTTCCTTGCTTGCTCAATATGTGTAGGTTTACTATTAATGTTTTATGTGTTTTCCCTGAAAATAGGGGTCCTAACAGAACCAGGGTTAGAACATAGAAATCAGACTTCTTATGGAACAGTGATTTCAGATTTACTCATTTGCTATGAACCTCTGAGTAACCAAGACTGCTATGAGAAAATACAAAACCAGATTCTAGCTGCCGATCCCCTGTTGACTACTCTCAGATGACCTGAAACATGTAGGCAAATAATTCCAACCCCATCAGGAAGGAATAACAGGAACAGAAGAAATAAAGTGTTCCTCAATGTTAAGTTCACACAGTATAAGATGATATCATATATTTGTTAGCTTAAAATGTCTAGCATTTATTAACTACAGCAGTAGTCACACGACTGACGTTTATTCAACCCTACTGAACTTGCTTTAACATTTATGATGAGTTAAATATTAATATGTCTTTTTTAAAATTTATTTTTATTGTAAACAAATGGGATACATGTTGTTTCAGTTTGTACATGGAGTAACAGCATACCATTTGCATATTCATAAATTTACATAGAGTAATGATGTTTGATTCATTCCACTATTTTTTCCTTCCCCCCACCCCTCCCACCTCTCTTTTCCCTCTATACAGTCCCTCCTTCCTCCATTCTTGCCCCCTCCCACCCCCCATTAAGTGTCATCATCCGCTTATCAGTGAGATCATTCCTCTTTTGAATTTTTGAGATTGGCTTATCTCACTTAACATGATATTCTCCAATTTCATCCATTTGCCTGCAAATGCCATAATTTTATTATTCTTTATAGCTGAGAAATATTCCATTGTATATATATACCACAGTTTCTTTATTCATTCATCAATTGAAGGGCATCTAGGTTGGTTCCATAGTCTGGCTATTGTGAATTGAGCCGCTATGAACATTGATGTGGCTGTATCTCTGTAGTGTGCTGATTTTAGGTCCTTTGGGTATAGGCCAAGGAGTGGGATAGATAGGTCAAGTGGTAGGTCCATTCCAAGTTTTCTAAGGAATCTCCACACTGCTTTTCAGAGTGGCTGCACTAATTTGCAGTCCCACCAGCAATGTATGAGTGGACCTTTTTCCCCACATCCTCGCCAATACCTATTATTGCTTGTATTCTTGATAATCGCCATTCTAATTGGGGTGAGATGGAATCTTAGTGTAGTTTAGATTTGCATTTCTCTTATTACTAAAGATGTTGAACATTTTTTCATATATCTGTTGATTGCTTGTACATCTTCTTCTGTGAAGTGTCTGTTCATATCCTTAGCCCATTTGTTGATTGGGTTATTTGTATTCTTGGTGTAGAGTTTTTTGAGTTCTTTATAGATTCTGGAAATTAGTGCTCTATCTGAAGTGTGAGTGTCAAAGATATTCTCCCACTCTGTAGGCTCTCTTCGCATTGCTGATAGTTTCCTTTGCTGAGAGAAAGCTATTTAGTTTGAATCTATCCCAGTTATTGATTCTTGCTTTTATTTCTTGTGCTATGGGAGTACTGTTAAGGAAGTCTGATCCTAAGCCAACAAGGTGAAGATTTGGACCTACTTTTTCTTCTATAAGATGCAGGGTTTCTGGTCTGATTTCAAGGTCCTTGATCCATTGTGAGTTGAGTTTTGTGCAGGGTGAGAGATAGGGGTTTAGTTTCATTCTGTTGCATATGGATTTCCAGTTTTCCCAGCACCATTTGTTGAAGAGGCTATCTTTTCTCCATTGCATATTTTTGGCACCTTTGTCTTGTATTAGAAAATTGTATTTATTTGGGTTTGTGTCTGTGTTCTCTATTCTGTACCATTGATCTACCTGTCTATTTTGGTGCCAATACCATGCCGTTTTTGTTACTATTGCTTTGTAGTATAGTTGAAGTTCTGGTATTGCGATACCCCCTGTTTCATTCTTCCTGCTAAGGATTGCTTTAGCTATTCTGGGTTTCTTATTCTTCCAGATGAATTTCATGATTGCTTGCTCTATTTCTGTGAGGTATGTCATTGGGATTTTAATTGGAATTGCATTGAATCTGTATAGCACTTTTGGTAGTATGGCCATTTTGACAATATTAATTCTGCCTATCCAAGAACATGGGAAATCTTTCCATCTTCTAAGGTCTTCCTTAATTTCTTTCTTCAGTGTTTTGTAGTTTGCATTGTAGAGATCTTTTACCTCTTTGGTTAGATTGATTCCCAAGTATTTTATTTTTTTTGAGGCTATTGCAAATGGAGTTGTTTTCCTCATTTCCCTTTCAGCTGTTTCATCACTTGTGTATAAAAATGCTGTAGATTTATGCATGTTGATTTTATAGCCTGCTATTTTGCTGAATTCATTGATGAGGTCTAGAAGTTTTCTGGAGGAGGTTTTTGGATCCTCTAAATATAGAATCATGTCATCCGCAAATAGTGACAGCTTAAGTTCCTCTTTTCCTATTCGTATCCCTTTAATTTCTTTAGTCTGCCTAATTGCTCTGGCTAGAGTTTTGAGGATAATGTTGAATAGAAGTGGTGAAAGAGGACATCCCTGTCTTGTTCCTGTTTTTAAAGGGAATGGTTTTAGTTTTTCTCCATTAAGAATGATGTTGGCCATGGGCTTAGCATAAATAGCCTTTACAATGTTCAGGTATGTTCCTACTATCCCTATTTTTTCTAGTGTTTTCAGCATGAAGGGGTGTTGTATATTGTCAAATGCTTTTTCTGTGTCAACTGAAATAACCATATGATTCTTATCCTTAAGTCTATTGACATGATGGATTACATTTATTGATTTACGGATGTTAAACCATCCTTGCATTCCAGGAATGAACCCCACTTGATCGTGGTACACAATTTTCTTAATATGTTTTTGGATACGGTTTGCCAATATTTTGTTAAGGATCTTAGCATCTATATTCATCAAGGATATTGGTCTAAAATTTTCTTTCCTTGATGTGTCTTTTCTTGGTTTGGGTATGAGGGTGATATTAGCTTCATAGAATGAGTTTGGTAGGGTACCCTCCTTTTCTATTTCCTGGAATACTTTGACAAGTATTGGAATGAGTTCTTCTTTGAAGGTCTTGTAGAACTCAGCTGAGAATCTGTCTGGTCCTGGGCTTTTCTTGGATGGTAGATTTTTAATGGCTTCTTCTATTTCATTGCTTGATATTGATCTGTTTAAATCGTGTATGTCCTCCTGGTTCAGTTTGGGAGGATCATATGTCTCTAGAAATTTGTCAATGTCTTCGGTAGTTTCTATTTTGTTGGAATACAGATTTTCAAAGTAGCTTCTCATTATGTTCTGTATCTCAGTGGTGTCTGTTGTGATATTTCCTTTTACATCATGTATTTTAGTAATTTGAGTCTTCTCTCTCCTTCTCTTTGTTAGTGTGGCTAAGGGTTTATCTATTACTTTCTCAAAGAACCAACTTTTTGTTATGTCAATTTTTTGAATAGTTTCTTTTGTTTCAATTTCATTGATTTCAGCTCTGATTTTAATTATTTCCTGTCTTCTACTACTTTTGCTGTTATTCTGTTCTTCTTTTTCTAGGGCTTTGAGCTGTAATGTTAGGTCATTTAATTGTTGACTTTTCATTCTTTTCTGGAATGCGCTCCATGCAATGAATTTTCCTCTTAGTACCGCTTTCATAGTGTCCCAGAGATTTTGATATGTTGTATCATCATTCTCATTGACCTCTAAGAATTTTTTAATCTCCTCCCTGATGTTTTTTGTTATCCATGTTTCATTCAATAGCATATTATTTAATCTCCAAGTGTTGGAGTAATTTCCTTTTTTTACTTTGTCATTGATTTCTACTCTCAGTCCATTATGATCTGATAGAACACAAGGCAGTATCTCTATTTTTTTGCATTTCCTAAGGGCTGCTTTGTGGCATAACATATGGTCTATTTTCGAGAAGGTTCCATGTGCTGCTGAGAAGAAAGTGTATCCACTCATTGATGGATGGAATATTCTATATATGTCTATTAAGTCTAGGTTATTGATTGTGTTACTGAGTTCTATGGTTTCTTTGGTTGGATTTTGTTTGGAAGATCTATCTAGTGGTGACAGTGGTGCATTAAAGTCGCCCAGAATTATTGTGTTGTGGTTTATGTGATTCTTGAAATTGAGAAGGATTTGTTTGATGTACAGGATGCACCATTGTTTGGGGCATAAGTATTTACTATCATTATGTCTTCCTGATTTATGGTTCCCTTAAGCAGTATGAAATGTCCTTCTTTATCCCTTCTGACTAACTTTGGCTTGAAGTCCACTTTATCTGATATAAGGATGGAAACCCCGTTTTTTTACTGGGTCCATGTGCATGGTAGGTTTTTTCCCATCCTTTCACCTTTAGTCTGTGGATGTCTTTTTCTATGAGATGAGTCTCTTGCAGGCAGCATATTGTTGGGTCTTTCTTTTTAATCCATTCTGCCAGTCTATGTCTTTTGATTGATGAGTTTAGGCCATTAACGTTCAGGGTTATTATTGAGAAATTATTTGTATTCCCAGTCATTTGGCTTATTTTTGGTTTTTAAGTTGGCTTGGTTTCTCCTTTGAGTGGTTTTTCTCTAAGGTAGTTCCTCCCTTTGCTGACCTCCATTGTTGTTTTTCATTTCCTCCTCATGGAATATTTTGTTGAGAACATTCTGTAGTGCAGGCTTTCTATTTGTAAATTCTTTTAACTTTTGTTTATCATGGAAGGATTTTATTTCATCTTCAAATCTGAAGGTTAGTTTTGCTGGGTATAGGATTCTTGGTTGGCAACCATGTTCTTTCAGAGCTTGAAATATGTTGGTCCAGGCACTTCTAGCTTTTAGAGTCTGGGTTGAGAAGTCTGCTGCTATCCGTATTGGTCTCCCCCTATATGTAATCTGATTCTTTTCTCTCGCGGCCTTCAAAATCCTATCTTTATTTTGAATGTTAGGCATTTTCATTATAATGTGCCTTGGTGTGGATCTGTTGTGATTCTGTGCATTTGGTGTTCTGTAAGCCTCTTGTTTTTGATTTTCCATTTCATTCTTCAGGTTTGGGAAATTTTCTGATATTATTTCATTGAATAGGCTGTTCATTCCTTTGGTTTGTATCTCTGTGCCTTCCTCAATCCCAATAATTCTTAAATTTGGTCTTTTCATGATGTCCCATAGTTCTTGGAGATTCTGTTCATGATTTCTTACCATCTTCTCTGTTTGGGTGACTTTATTTTCAAGATTAAATATTTTGTCTTCATTGTCTGAGGTTCTGTCTTCCAAGTGGTCTCGTCTGTTGGTGATGCTTTCCATTGAGTTTTTAATTTGGTTTATTGTCTCCTTCATTTCAAGGATTTCCATTTGGTTTTTTTTTTTTTTTTTGAGAATCTCTATCTCTTTGTTGAAATGATCTTTAGCTTCCTGCAGGTGCTCTTTCAGCTAATTGGTATTATCATTCATTGCCTGCATTTGCTCTCTTATCTCATCCTTTGCTTCGCGAATCATCTTAATCATGTATAATCTGGAGTCCTTTTCTAACATTTCTTCTAACATACTGTCATTGGATTCTATTACTATAGAATCTAGATTTGTTTGGATCATTTTCTTCCCCTGTTTTTTTCATGTTGTTCATGTATCTTCCCCTCTAGCGCTGCAGATCTGGGGTATTGCAGATTTCCCCCTATAGGCTTATAGTGGCCCTATAGGTTTCCAAAACCCTTTCTTTAAGGGGAGATCAATATTAGCAGTGCCCAAACCAGACACTATGCAATCCTAGACCAAATAGCCCCTATGGGGACAATAACATCATGTAAATAAGGGAGAAAGTGACTCTGAGGGAACAGGTAAACAGAAGGAAAAGAAAGCAAGAAATGTAAAGAAATAAAAACTTATTTTTTTAAAAAAAAGGAGAAAAAAGAAAATCTACTGTATAATAGTCATATTGTAATGAAACCTCCCAGTGTTCAATAGCCTGATGTATGAGAGGTACCTGAGAATGAGCTTCAAGCCTCCAACAGGCGTCGCAGGATGGGATTTGCCCCACCTGAAGATTGAAGCTACGGCTTCCAGGATTATCCAAGATGGCTGCTCTGGCTTCCAAATGTGTTGGCAAATGGGGAGCTACAGCTCAGGGGTGGACATGGTCAGCTGGAGGTCCTGGAGACAGGATGCAGTTGGTCTGGCAGGGTTCCTGGAGGTCCGGTGTGTTTGGTGTGGTTGTGGGATCCTGGAGGCCGGGTGCAAACAGCCGGTCTGGGGTCCTGGGGATAGGGCACAGTCAGTTGGTCTGGGGGTCCTGGCGGCAGGGAGCAGTCAGTTGATGTGAGGGCCCCAGAGGCAGGGAGTGATCGGTCAGGCTGAGGGATCCTGGAGACGGGACTCAGTCAGTCCAGCCAGGGGTCCTACAGGGCCTGGCTGTTGTTTCAAGATGGCAGCAGCCACGTGTAATCAAACCTGCAGGTACTGTGACAGTGAACTTCCAGGCAGCAGCAGGCAGCTGGTTCTCCACTGGCGGTCTGCAGTCAGTCTGCTGGCAGCTGTCGGACGATCGGGAGGTGAACCTAGAGCGTTGGGTGATGGATAGGGGTAAGGCAGGCGATGGACAGACAACAGGCAGGCAAATGGCGGATGATAGATGCCTGACAGTGAGCAATCTGCTCTCAAAAAAGGGGTCAATATGCTGGCTGACTGCAGGTCATCACAGCAGACAAATGGGGTCAATATTAATATGTCTTATTGTTTAGTTATAGGTCATCACAAGTAAACAATTACTAGAATAATTAATTGTCTAGTAAAGATCATACACAATATTTTTGTTTTTCTCCTTGTGACTTTTTCCTGTTCTGAAAAAACATGTGCAACTGTCAACCTTTTAATGTATAAAAAGTTGGCTGGGAAAAATAAAATTTAGAACATAGCATCGATTCCTTGAGTTTGTGTTGCTTTGTCCTCCACCTCGCCAACGCCTACTCCTTCACCTGTGACCACCACGACCCCTGCTAGGACTGGACCCCAGCAATGACTTAGGCTTTATTTTTTTTTTTTCTTTCAGATTTGCAACTCAATTTCATAATAATGTCACTTATAATTTTTTTTTATTTAAATCATGGCTTTCTGAATTCCCCCAAGATGAACTCCTTAACTTGGTATGATTGTGCTGCCGTTCTCCAAAGTTTCAATTAGTTACACAGGCTTGTAGAAGCCCCAAGTTCGTTAACTTTTTAAGTTTAATTTTTATGATACTTGGGATTGAACCCAGAGGCACTCTACCACTGAACTATGCCCCAGCCCTCCTTGATTTTTATTTTGAGACAGGGTGTCATTTAGTTCCCTGGCCTGACCTGGAATTTGCAATCCTCCTGCTTCAGCCTCTTTGGTAACTGGGATTACAGATGTAATCACCCAGGTCTGAGTGAGTGACCATCTCCACCTCCTGCAAAAGTAAACAGGAATTCACATGCAAATGCACAAATATGCGAGTCCCTCTGAGAAGAGTTGCTAAGACTGGCTATATGATACAAATAAACTAAATTTGCACCTTTAGCTTAAGCCTCAATCTAGCTAGACAGGTATTTTAAAATAGTACATAGTGATGCACTTTTCTATAAATGCTTCCCAAACTCTCTAGCTTGCCCAAGATTTCATTGGATTATTGACAGTATTTGTGTGAAATATAGCAAACACATTGATATCTTTTCTTAGCTTCAGAGAGGAAAAAGTTTCTTAAATTCAAGTCTGTGTTTTAATTTGCTTGGCATTTAAGTGAGCTTAAATGACCTTTACAATTTTCAGAGATTAAAAAACAACGAACAAATTAAAAACTGAAGCCTCCTTTCCAGATCAATAGCCAACCACCCAGGTACCCACCAACGGATGAATGGATGAAGAAAATGTCATATGTATAAACACAATGCAGTATTACTCAGCCACAGAAAAGAATGAAATTATGTCATTTGCTTTTAAATGGACAGAACTGGAGGACACCATGCTAAGTGAAGTAAGCCAGACCCAGAAAGTCAAGGACAGTTCAGAATTTACAAATCTTCAAGAAAGAAGTTAATTCTTGGTGCTTATTGTATACAACTCTAAGTTTTATAATCATACAATAAGGGGCACTTACATACTAATACAGATTTATGCTAATTTATACCAATAATAGTGGCAAATAAAACAAACCATAAAGCTAACTATACATAGCCTTTGTGAGGCCCTGGGTTTGGTCCCTGGCATTGCAAAAAAGAAAAACAAATTTTTAAAAAAGCTTAACTACAAAATGAGAAAATAATAAATGAGTATGGCCAAATCCATAACGTAAGGGTGCCTCAGCCCTCTGTGAATCCTCAGCCCTCACAGCCTCACTGTGGACTAGTGTATTTCCTGGTCCTCCACTTTGGACTCGGCCTGTCCTTGCTCTGGTGAGTGGCATGGCAGCAGAAGTGAGTGGCACCAATTCTTAGCCCCGGACCTTGCACCACCTCAGTTCTCTGCTGTTACCACAAGAAGAGCGTCGCATGGGCGGCTGCTGGCCCTTCAGTCCTGGCCTCAGGGGGAGATGTAGGGGCAGCCTGGACCACACACCTGCTGTAGGAGGCAGAGCCTCCCAGGAGGGCTGTCCAGCTGAGCTGAGCCCTGGATGATGCACAACCTGTGAGCGGACAGGGGCTGCTGGTCTAATGCACAGGAGCTGGAGACGTTGGTAGTGAGATATGGTGAACCGATTCACAGACATCAGGGGTCGGGTGGCCTATGGAACATGAGTGGCATCCTGCCCTGCCACCATTGCCCATCGGCACCCACAGCACACCCTACATTCAGAGAGAATAGCACTCTATCCAGAGATACATCAAAAGCAGCAAGGAAACCAAATAGCACTTTTCTCCCCCAAAATGATGCTTTGAACCTTTCCTGTAAGTTACCGTATCTTAGTGAAAATAATTTTATCCCTGACCTTTGTGATACTGGTGTCTGAAGATACAGTGTAATCACGTTAAAAATTGCTATTTATCTACCATGATCTGACTAATGTTGAACCAATTTTAACAGTGTTGATTTTTTTCATGTATTTTAAATTAATTTTTAATGGAGTCCAGTAGACTGGACCCCTTTGTACCTTTTTGCAAGCCAAGTCATTTTCTTTCCTAAAATGTTTTGTCTCTGGTTGTCCTTTGTGATGAATGTCCACTCTTGTCCATCTGCCCCCATCAGCTGGCTTCATGATACTCTGACCTTCTCCCCCAGGAGATTCCCCATGATGCTGTATGCCTCGTTAAAGGATGCATCATTATTGTCTTCTAATTTTTTTGTGTTCTGAACCTCATACTTAAACTCTGGTATGAAAGTCCCTGGCTCACACAAGTGCCCAGTGATGTCTTCCAATAGTTATCACAAGCAAACTCCAGCACGCTGGCTCTCAGTGGCTCTCCAAGATTGTATCCGAGGAAACCCATGAAAGACTCTTGAGGGTGGAGGTAAGGAAGCTCGGTCAAAAGCTCCAACTCGGCTCAGGTCCACGTGGGGTGGGTGCAGCTGGCACAGCCAGCTTCCCTGGAGACCTTATGGGACTCATGCACTTTCCTGAGGCATGTTTTTCTTTTGTGTAAAGGGCTTACTAAAAACGGCCTTATATGCATGCTACAAAGATCAAATGGAATCATGCACGTAAGGTGCCTGGGACCTCCAGGTTGGTGCTAATGGTGCTAGTCAGCGACGACATCCTACCAACAGGGTTGTCATCGTCCTGGATCCTGTGCCTTTCTTCAGTGATGGCTGGGAGACAATTGCAGCACCCCTAATAAGGAGTCCTGGATTTTTTTAGGAAAGAGGTCACATGATATGCTTTTGTTTTCCCTTCCATGATGTGAACATTTCATTTTCAAAACAGGAAGGGCAAAGGTTTGGATGTTTAGTTTTGCTTATGATCCAGAATAAAATAGAAAGCATCCATCCACACACAATATGGATACAATTTAACATGTCAAATGTGCTCAGATGTGTTTCTTTCTTTCTTTCTTTCTTTTTTTTTTTTTGCGGTGCTGGGGATTGATACCAGGGCCTTGTGCCTGAGAGACAAGTGCTCTACCAACTGAGCTATATCCCCAGCCCAGATGTGATCTGTCTGGATAGCTATTTCTTAGCTATACCAACCTGATTCCACTTTCACTTCACGTTCCGTGGATTTGGGTGGGAAGCAGGAGAGCAGAGGTCAGTTTCCATGTTGGCTGCCCCTCTCTCTGGAACGTCATGGATCTCCATGGTCCTGAAGCCTCAGATGAAAGCCCAACTGTTTCTGCCTGTATCTCATGGGGTGTGGTGAAGCATCCCAGGAGGAGGCGGCGGCATCTCTTCCTGGGCCTCCTCGTTAATTAGTGAGCAGTCACAGCCATGCTTATTAAATTTGATCAAAGAAGATTATAAATCATGTATGTACAATAATCATGGATGAACTATATAAGACAGCAGCAATAAATCAGACCTACAAGTTTAAAAACCAATGCCCTCCAAGAACTCTGTATTATCAATGCAGAGTTGTTTCCAAAATGCACAAAAGTCTAGAGGTGCCATGAAATTAAGGTGATAATATTAATGTAATAATATTAATATTAATGTGATAATATTAATAAATATAATGTGATAAGCAAACTGCAATGCTCTCTAAATGGCTTCCAATTCCACCCAGGGTGTTTATGGACTAAAACTAACACTAAAACGAGCTAGTGTGTAGCCATGGAAAGAGCCTGGTGTTCACACTGTGGCTCAATGGGAGCTGCAGAAGGCCAGCGTTGAACAAGGAGGCTGAGGATTATCACCAAAGAATCCCCACGGTGACAGTCTGCATGGTGGCAGAGGGACTCGATTAGTCAAGGGAAGGAAAGAACTTAAAACCAACAGCCTCAGAACCTCTGAGAATAGACTTTGGACAACCACCTGGTGAGCTTGGGCAGAACCCTTCCAACTGCAGATGCTTAAGTTTGCCTTTAGATTCTAAAATAGGATTTCAAATTAAATATTTCAATTTTAAAATAAGTATTTGATGCCAGTCTCCAGAAACTTCCTTTCCACCTGTTTGGGGAGGAAAATAAGCAGAAAATGGTGAAAAGAAATTCATGAGGTGGTCTATAGAGATGATTGCTACCTAGAACTGGTTCCATTTTAGGACCTTGATCTTTTGGAGAGGACCTTTCCAGCTCGTGGTCTTGGAACATGATCATAATGTAGCTCTTCTGGAAAATGTTATGTTGGTATGACCAGGTGGTGTCTCTGCATTTTGTGAAGTACTACTGAATGAAGGGGACAGTCTTATGTTTGGGCATCCAGGAAACCTACTCTTAAAGGCTGAGCACTGGAATTGATATGGAGGCCTCTGGGATATTCTGTGTGCCTTCCAAAGCCACTGCGATCCTTAGTTGCATCCATTCATCCACTCAATAGAAATCCAGGAGACCCAACAAAGCACCAGGCACTGGCTGATGGCCAAGTGCAGTTACCTGCCCCAGGTAGGCTGACTCCCCTGGATGGGAGATCACAAAGCTGTGAGAACAATCTGACAGGAGTGGAAACTGACAATAAATGAGAGAGGAAAGAGAGGGAAGGGTCTTGTACTGTCTGAAGTTAACCACAGCCCCATACGCCATGGCCCTGAATTTCTTTCCTGCATTCTGACTCTTCAACAAACCCAGGTCCTCTTTAATCTTCCCCAAATCTCAAATTAACATAAGCCTTATGGAAGAACTTGGCTTATCCAAACCTCTGGCTCGAAGACCACCATGGATTAACACTGTATGGTGGTCTTCGGACCCTGGGCCTACAGTGGAAGGGACTTGTGTGAATCTACCCTCACCTGCAATGGAAACCAGAGGAGCAGGAGCAACAGTGGACACCCAGTCCACATCCAGCCACTCAGCCCGAGCTGTTGCTACCAAAGTGTCTGACTTGCATTTTCCTCCTGAGCTTTCAAAGCTGAGGATTGGGTGGAAGCAAGAACGTGAAGGAATCTTCCAGAGACCTCATCTCCTCTCCTGGGCTGCTCCCAGTCTGTGAGGCTGTGTGCCTCAGTGTGGAGGGGCAGTGCACCCCCCACACACCCACAGCTGGGGCAGGTGAGCACGGGGCAAGAAAGTTCCTTCTGGGAGGACCCCAGGGAACCAGGCTGAGTGTTGCCCAGACTCCCAGGACCCACTGTGTCAACAGAAGCCTGGCAGATCCTGTCCTAGGCATCCCCAGGGGCCAACTGCAAGTCCCCAGGTGCAAAAAGGGCCAATATTTCCCTTGGCTTGCTTGCACCAAAGTGTCCTGGTAGGCCACAGGTCACACAGCAGCAGGGACTTCCCCTTCCCCCATCAGTGGCCAGCCTCCTTTGGTGTCCCACGTTGGAGGAGCTGGTGGCCTGCTCTGGAGGGTCACACAGCAGCAGGGACTTCCTCTCCCCCAGCAGTGGCCAGCCTCCTTTGGTGTCCCACGTTGGAGGAGCTGGTGGCCTGCTCTGGAGGGTCACACAGCAGCAGGGACTTCCTCTCCCCCAGCAGTGGCCAGCCTCCTTTGGTGTTCCACGTTGGAGGAGCTGGTGGCCTGCGCCAGCTGTGCCAGCTATGGTGCTGGCAGCAGAGCAGAGACCTCCACATCTTGCTGCTCCTTCCTCCACCCGGGAGACACCGGCCAATTGTATTAACCCCTCCCGAGGTCAGGATTCCAGTGGAGTCATCTTTTATTACCTTGATTTAAATAGCAATCATTTTGAATCTAGAAACAAGTCTTTTCTTATTAAGAAGATGATCTCTTAATGGGAACCTTAAACTAGCCTTATAAAAATTAGCCAGGTGAGGCTAAATGCACTGCAGTACTCTGTAGGGAGCAGCTTGCCTCTTCCCAGGTTCCTGGGCACTGCTGTGAGGGGCCAGGTTAAAAGTGCATTTCCACAGGAGAGGGCATGCAATGCACTGTGGTGGCATCTGACTTCACCATGTTTGTTACTGGAAACTCCCAGAACAGGATATGTGAAATGCCTCTTTAGTAGGGAAATTAACCTCTTTTATAACGCCAGTCGTGTGAGGATTTACCATAAGGATCTGTGGACATTGTTACTTCTGATGACTTGCAGGAGTGTCAAGGCGGGCTTCAGCTCCTCGGCATCGCTCTGTTGCCTGGGGTCAGCCTTTGATAATAATTCAACATGCACAACCCAAGGTGTGGCTGAGCAGCAGAGGCTGCAGCCATGGCCTGGGTCCCGGGGGTCCTTTCTTGTCAAGTAAGGGCTCACTGCAGCCCAGAGGAACAGATGAAGTCTCCAAGTAATATGAAGGTCTCCGTGTCTCAGACAGAGGGGACATTGGGACTTGAAACATCCACTCCCTACAAAGTTACATAAATTTCATGTGCTTTTTCAGGGGGTTAGGCCCCATAAATCCCCAGGTTCTGGCTCTGTTTTTCATAAGGCATCCTAGAGAAACTGAGTCCTACAAAAGCAATCCGTAGATATGAGCTCTAAAGGTCCGGATGCCATTGCCAGGAGGTCGGTCAACAACCTGTACTTGTGAGACGGTATGAACAGTCGTCCGTCCTGTCCGTCAGCACGTCTAGGCCTCTGCTCACGCACTGAGTATGTGTCCCCACTGGTCTCTCAATGCATCAGCAGATGTAGAGAGAGCAAGGGAAGAGAAGCTTCATAGAACTTCTTAGAACCAATTTAAAAAGAGCGTCTATTGTTATGAATGTGAACCACTTCTTTGCTTTTAGCGAATACAGTTTATTTGGGGCAGATGTGTGGGCAAGATGTCAGTGCTTGGTGATAAAACGCACACCATGATCTCATCCAGATTCCGAGGAATTCATTCGTGATGGAACCAAAAAGCAAAGTTGTAAATCAGATCCATCCAGGGAACAGGGAACGAGCCCAGACCGCAGCAGCCATTGTGAAGAACAGAGTTTGGTCTGCTCACTGCCAGCCTGTGTCCTCGCTCACTTTTCGGCCCCCGCCCCTCCTTCCTCCTTGCCTCCGCCTGCCAGTCACAGGAGATGCTTCTTCGCCTACAAGTCTCTGTGCCTTGAAGGAACCAACCCCTCTGCTTAGAGGCACCTTCTTCTTCGCCTCCACCTAAGGAACCTGTGGTGCCATGTCCCTCGCCGCTGAGGCAGCTGCCTGGCTCCAGTGACTCTCCCACCCATGTGCTCCCATGCTGCTCTGCGGGAGCAGGATTCTTGGCTTCGCGTTTGTCTTTTCCTTTTCATCTAACTTGCTACCTGCAGACGTGGTTTGTCTATCCCTGGGTACAGTCCCTGCCACAATAAGAATGGATGCTGTACTGATATTGTTGAAGGAAAAAAATAAATGATTTAATGAGAGAATTAAATGCAATAGCGGATGAATGTACAGATAGAGTGTCCAAGGTGGGTGGCCAACAGGAGTGACCAACTAGGCTCTTGGACACCTGGGAGAACCTGTAACTGAGGAGCACAGCACATAGCTGAAGCCCCCAGCATCAGTGACACATATGCCTGTGTCCACTAGTGATGGAGAGGGCGGCCCAGGCACACACGGCCTTCCAGAAGCTATGAGAAACCAGCAGGAGATTGTCTGCATGCAGGTCTGTGGGTTCACGGGAAGACTGCATTTAGGAGCAAGTGTCCTTGGCATGCGGACTTTTGTTACGGTTCCTCCTAAACATGAAATGCATTTCTGTAGGCTTGAACTTGAAAGAAGTCACCTGCTCTGTGAAATGACTTTATCACATAAGAGGGAGATGATTTTTTGCTATCTTTATAATTTGAGTTTTTGTGCTTTTTTGTAACTAACATATTTAGTTTGATACTGAGGAAAAACAGTAGCAAAATAAATGAATACAAAGTTTTATTGATGAAGTGCACTTCTTTCTTCCTGCCTCTTGCGGGCAGCTGTAGTAAGAGGCTGCTCCCAAGAGAGCTATGCTTTTAAACCAGATCAGAGTCAATGAGGTAGCAGCGCTGCCGTTGTGAAGGGGCTCACCCTTCAAGTCCCTGCCCTGCCCTGCAGCGAGGCTGGAGGAGGCATCCCATGGAGAAGGGGTCCCCCCTGGGATCCCCCACCCTTCATTCAGGCCACAGAATCATTTTTCCCTCAAATGTGCCAAGTCTACAGGGTCCCCAAGAGTGTGCCGCAGAAGCGGTGTGTGTTCGCCCCGCCTGCTCAAGCCTGTGAGAAGATGGAGCAGTGTTTACAATGGAGAAGAGGCCTCGTCTCAGTGCAGGATGCACCTGACCTTTTCCAGGTCGGCCTCTGAGGAGCATTTCCATGAGGGCTGGTGCACGCTGAGGAGGGCAGGGAACGTGGCAGGCTTATCCAACCTGAGATCCGAAGAGGAACGAGGCCAGCAGATGTGATTATCTGGGGCACCCGCAAGTGCACTGCTCTTATCCTGCGTGGGCTCAGCCTCCTCCAGTCCATCTGTTCCCTCACTTTTACAGGCAGTCGAGTGGAACTTCCTCCATGTCACATAGACCCAAGCAAGGGTCAGGGGCAGAAAGGGAATGAGGGAAACACAGCCGGGACAGGGGAAATAGTCTGTCCACGTACCTCAGCAAACAGCAGAAACTCCCTGGCCTGGGCCCAGAGGTGGAGGACCCTCCCAGGAAGGCTGCTGAGGGTGGGTGGAGCTGCGTGGCCTGTTAGGCAGTGGCTTTTGGCTGCTGCGCAGCTCTCTCGGATTCCCCTGCTATCTGACCTGGTGTGCACGTGCCTCGGGCAGAAACCCACTCAGTGCCCCTTGGAATGCACACCCCTCTGCTCTTTCCAGACAGGAGATGGAGGAGCAGGCAGGCAGGAGATGGCAGCTCACCTGCTGAGCCACCTGGGGCTGCACACATGCCTGAGCCAGTGGCGCTCAGCTGGCCAAAGGTAACCATGGGGAGAGCTTTGAGCCACTGTGTCCCTCGAGGGGTGCCAGTGTCATTTCTCTACAGCCCAGAGGCAGCCCACAAAGGTGGAACCCGGGCCTCTCATCAGCTGTGACGGATGACCACATCGGCATTGTCCTCTCCAGCCTGTCTCAGGACATCTTCCTTTCCTTGGTCCTCTCTAGAACACTAGTGGTTTGATGTTTTCCTCATTTTTCCACTTCTTATAAATATCAAATTTATATTTACAGTAATTAAAATACTACAGGTTTTTGTGGGACTCTGATTTTTTAAGATATTTTTTAGTTGTAGATGGCTACAATGTCTTTATTTAATTTACTTATTTCATGTGGTGCTGGGGATGGAACCCGGTGCCTCTCGTGTGCTAGGCAAGTGCTCTACCAGCCCAGCCCTGGGATTCTGACATTTTAATCAGGGTTATTTCAGATGGCGATTAAGTGCATAGGGTAACCAGAGTGCTAAGTGTGTGAGGATTAGGTCTGAGGGCACTGATGCGGGCTGAAAGGGTTGCACGTGTTGCTCACTTTGGGAGAGTGTAGTATGTGTGTGTGGAGGGGGCAGCATGGTCTGTGTAAGCATGTGTGTCAGTGTGATGTGTATGTCTGTGTGTGCATGCATGTGTGTGTGTGTCTGTTTCTCTGTGTGTGTTTGTGTGTGTGTCTGTGTCTGTGTTTCTGTGTGTGTGTGTCTGTGTTTGTGTGTGTGTGTGTCTGTGTTTCTCTGTGTGTGTATGTGTGTGTCTGTGTTTCTGTGTGTATGTGTGTGTGTGTATGTGTGTGTGTGTGTGTGTGTGTGCATATCTGGAAGTTTCATTCAAGTTGTCACCTGGTTTCTTCCTGGCACAGTGTGTGTGTGTGTATATATATACTTTTTCTATAAGTGAATCATTTTAATGCCCAGTCTGTCGGGGAAACCTTGCTTCTTCTGCAGGTCCCTGGAAGCATGCTGCAGAAACCCGCTCATCTGGAAGGTGATATCCACTTAGCAGTGGGAAACTCGGGGGGTGGGAGGCACTCGAGCAGGGCAGGGGCTTCTCTTCCCAGCTTGGAGCCTTGAGCACAGGGCTCTTGGGCGCCCTTCAGGGGTGAGGCCCCAGGGCCAAGGAAGGGGAGGCTGTGCTGTCAGAGGAGTCCCAGGCAGGGCTGCGAAGCGTCATCCGGGACTGGGAGAGGAACTTGCAGGTGAGAGGAAGACCAAGTCAGAGAGCCGAGGGTGCGAAGGTGCAAGGAGCCAGCGAGAAGGTGTTGGATTGGATATGGAAGGAAGGGCAGGCCAGGCACTGCTCCCTGGGGTGGGGCAGGGCCTCCCTAGCATCCTCCACTGCCTGCCTCCTGCCCCAGCCGTCGCAGCCACCCTTTCCCCGCGTCACCGGCCTGGCCTCCCTTCTGCTTATGCTCTCAGCTGACATTCCCAACCTTCTTCCCACGTCCCCTTCTTGGGACCACCCCACCAAGGCATTCTTTTCTCGAAGAATTCCCCTAGACTGCCCCCAGCCAGAATCCGCACTCCTCGTCTCCCCGTGCTCTTGGCTTTGTTCTGGACATACGTGGGGCTATCAGCCATTGCCACCCCACCCCATATTAAGCAGAGCAGAGTGTGCCTGACCACCAGCCAGTCACAGTGTGCTTTCTGTCCCCCAACACACAATGAGCTTCAGAAAGGGCACATCTCCCTCATCTCCCCGTTGTTTCCACCCTCAGCAACCTGTGACACCTCTAGTTCAACATCATAAGCCCATGGGGTCCATTAAGGTCCCTCTGATGCCCACTTCTTCATTCCCAGACAGCATCATGGCTTCCTGCACAATAGGGGTGCCTCCCTGGGCCCACGGGCAGAACTTCCCAGGCTTACTGCACCTGCACGCGTCTTTTGTGTCACCACGTACTTTTCTTCTACCGTGTGTGTCTTTGCTTGCAGCTGAGGGGCCTGCCCGGTCCTCAGAGTCTACACATGTAGACAGAGAGGCAACCTCGGTCCCCCAGAATCCACACCTGCCCCCTGAGGGGTCTTTCCAGCCCCACAGTGTTCACTCCTACAGTTGAGGGGCCCCCCAGTCCCCCAGCATCCTCAGCTGCTGCCGCCCCTGGGCTCCCAGCGTCCACACTTGCTCCTGCAGGTCTCCCCCGGCTCTCCTGCAGGACCCTCCTGTTCCCGATGCGGTGGACAGCCCTCCCCTGCAGGTCTCTGCAGAAGCTCACGCTGGCCCTTCAACCTCCACTTGTGTAAGTCTATATGCAGATCAGGACTGGCTCTTATTTCCCTTTGGTTTTCTTTTTGCCTCAGGATTTCAGAGCTGTAAGGAAATTGTAATCACCTAGTCTTATTCTCTCATTTTGTAGATGAAGCTGATTCCAAAGAATTTAAGCATCTATCTCGAGTCCCTCAGTTAGGCAGGGGGAGGTCTGATCTTGACTTTCTACTAATTTCCTCACTGCAGGTGGTTCGGAGTGACCACAGGCCTTCTGCACAGAGGTGCCTGAGAGGCTGAAGATGGCCAGGGATGGAAAGTAGCACCAGGACAGGGTGGGCCTACCTTCAGAGCCAGCAAACAGGCCACTGCAGTCAGGGACGCTGCATGGGGGAAGGGCTGTCTAACAGTGTGGAAATGCAGCGTTTGAATATTTTTAAATGATTAAGAAGGTATTTTATATTATATGTGCTTCAGAACAATAAAAAATATCTGCTTAAGAAAACACATTGTTTTATTTAAATTTATAGATTATTAGGACAATTGATAAAAAATGTATCTTTTGTATATAAATGAGCAGATACAATTATGAATGCCCATATGGTGCATGGTTGGTCCACAGCACCCTTCCTGAGCCTTGTGATGCAGCTTAAGTTGGCTTACATTCTTGGCAACATACATAACAGAACATATATTTCAGGTTGGCCTCTGTCCAACTACAGTCAGTCCCTTTTTAGTAAGATAAATAAGCAAAGGCCTATTGCATATTGGAAGTACCTTGCACAGGACATCGGAGTTTTTCATCTTTGATATCAGGAAGATCAGGCATAGGAAGAACAGAGCCTGACTGAGTGAAAGTGAAATGACCAATTTCAAGAGTAACTGGTATGCTTTTATCCTGCCTTTTGCAAAGAAAAGGAAACTGATGTTTTGTTTCTCCCTTTGTTAAACGTGTATAAGCCTGAAAACAGATGTCACTGCTTTGGTATCTTCAAGCTATTAGTGGTGATATAAAAACTCATTCTACCCATGGGGAGAAGAATTTAGAACGCTTTTGCAGCTGTGTACACAGCATATAAACATTTCAGTAATGAAAATGGAATTCAGCACGAGCAGTCAACATTCGATGAAAAAATAACAGCCATAAATTCTGGACCCTAGATCTTCTACTGTAACTGTGAAACTCAATTGCAAAATGTGTTTCTCATCTGTGAGCCAGATGCAGGCAATCACGGTGAAAGGAGCATCCCTGGAGCATCACAGGGAGCTCGACCTGGCTCACCCACCTTGGCCAGCAAAAGTGTCAGAGCACTAGGTGGTTATTTAACACACACACACACACACACACACACACACACCTTTTAAAAGTGGATAACTAAAACTTGCTGACAGGTCTATTCTTCACAGCCCTTAGCCAACCTTGAGAGCCCCAGTGCTCACAGGGACATTTTATGTGGTGAGATCTTCAGTCTTGACTTTAGAGCCAGGGGAGTTGTCACAGGAGCAGTAGCCTCCACTACCACAGCCCACCCCCTGACTCTCCATTCCCCATCAGGCACGGTGGTTTCTGCATCAAACCTCTTCCTCTCAGGAAGATACAGTACGAGACCCTGTTACTGAAGGAGAGGAAGAGCAGACTCCAATGAGCACCATGCTGGGTGGCCCCGGTGACTCCCTTTCTCTGGCTTCCATGGGGCTTTCTCCTCCTTCAGGATGTGCTGGGCACCACCTCTCCTGCAAGTCCTCCCTCCGCCAGTAGGAGTCTCCCTCCCTCCTCCTGCTTCCAACTGCTGAGGTCCTGGTCCCTGGCTGCACTTCTCTGTGATTCCCGGAGCCAGGTCACAGCAAGCCCTGACTTCCCAGCCACATCTGTACACGCATAAGTGAATGCACACAAGCGCATGCAGTGAATGTGTGTGCACAGGATCTTTGATCTGTGATACCTGAACATCTGATATGGCCGCACAGGTAGAGTTTGACGCTCTGCAGATGCCTTGATGCTCATCTTGGGATCAGCCGTGGGGTATAGAGCTTCCTTTGGAGCATGGATCTTTTGCCAGCATGAAAATTGATGTATCCTGGCTGAAAGTGAGCATGCTTATTGGCTCCCTGTGTGGGACCACTTCCGGTACGTCAGCCATCCATGTCTATCTGTCTGTCTGTCTAGCTATCCATCCATCCCATCTGTGTTCCTAGGTATATCTACTCATCTGCATCCCTATCTATGATGGTATATTTCACAATATATAAAATGGTGCATACACCAATTCTAATGCGTGTATATGTGTTTTTCTTGGCACCCCAGAATTCATTTGCATAAATGAGTGCTTATCTCCTGAGATGGCTATAGCATCAGAGGAATGGATGATGCAGAAGTGTAACATTTCACATGAAAACAGGGTGCTGCGACCACCAGTGGGCGCGCGTGGTCGAGGTTTGTCATGGTCGATTTTATGTGCCAGCATGAGTGGTGAAGGATGCCCAGTGTCTACTAGCCATTATTCCTGGTGTCTAAGAGGTGTTTCTCAAGTAGTTGGCATTTCAATCAGTGGACAGAGGAAAGAGATTCTTCCTTACCAGTGCTGGCTTGCATCATCCAAATCAGTGAGGAACCAAATAGTGCAAGAAAGACCAACTCTGCCACTTGAGTCGGGACATCCATCTTCTGCCCTGAACACCAGAACTCCTGGTTCTCAGGCCTGAAGACTTGGGCTGAAATGCACCACTGGATTTCCTGGCTCTGTAGCTTGCAACTGGCAGATGATGGAACTCCCGAGCCTTCATAATTGTATTAGCCAATTTCCACAACAAATCTACCCCCCTCTATATGTACACACACACACTCACACACACACACACACACACACACACACCATGTGCAAATACGCATGTATTCCTTTGAGTCTCTTTCCATGGAGAACTCCTGTACAGGATTAATAGCAAATGAGGTACAGAGTCACTTCCTGTTTTGTCAAGGACAGATGCTCAACCTGCTCTGCTTCATTTCCTCAACTTGAAAGAAGGTGATAAAATCATTTTTCTTAAAGTTGTGTGAGGGATACTTCAGGTAATGCCTTGGAACAGTGTCACAGATTGGCAAGTGCCTGCTCAGGACCAGCGTCCTCGCCAGTCATCTGGCGCCAGGCCTCGGAATCCTACACAGCTGGTGCTTCTACTACCTCCCGTGTGAAGGCACCATCTTATGGGCAAAAGCGAAGAAGAAATAGTAGTGATCTGTCATCATCGTGGATCTTCACCAGAAATCACAAACACAGTAAATGTACAAATACGGCCCCATTCTTTTCAAACTCTTTAGGAAACTCAATACTTTAATATAATGAAAATAATGGAAAGCAGGTCATGTCTTATTATAGGGAATAAATTATAAAATAATGGCAAACTACAGACCAAAAATGTCCCTTAGGAACTTGTTAGTATCTTCTCAGTAATGCCATGTTAAAGTCAAAATCAAAATTCAAATATTAAGATTCTAATGAAAACTGATATCTCTTTACATCCCTGTAGCTATTTCTAAATAAAGTAAAAAGAAATTTATAATAAAATAAGTTAACTTCAATGTAAACATAAAGAAAATTTTATCTACAAGGAGTAAGATTGGCTAGTTTTTTGGAAATTTGTCAAAAATGCTATATATTTCTAAAAAAAAAAAACCCTGTAAATTGAAAATATTGTAAAATGTGTTTCTTTGGAGCTTTGACCACAGCAAAACTTCATGTTTGGTGGCCAGCAAGTGTGACATTGAACTGTTTTCCTTTAATCGAGTAGAAGATGCTCCTGGTCTTGGGGAACTCTGGAAACTCCAGCAGGCAGCCCCCGCCAGGGACACCACCGCAGCCCCCCCCCAGGGACACCACCGCAGATGGCGGCTCCGGGGACCAGTGCACAGCCTGGAGATGCAGATGGAGGCCGAAGACCAGACTTTGGAAGGAAGATGCAGACTCTGGAGTCCAGCCAATCATTTCTTTGATTTCAGAAAAATCAAACAGAATTAATGTAGGTCTCTGAAGAAAATACAAGCTGTGTGATACAATGTTGAAATTTATAATCCAAAATTCTAAGGCATCTAAAGCATAAAATAATTGTTTCAGTATTTGCATCTATTGGCCTTTTAAATAAAAAGATAATAGTCTCATCTCTAAAGAAATCTCCTGGTCTTCATCTTTCTAGAAGTTTTACTGTAGAGTCAGTTGAGCCTGTCACTTTTCAAGGTAACTGAGAACGTACAGGAATACTTCGCATGGGGTTAAAAATGGGCTGCAGGTTGAAGCGCATTTACACACAGGGGATTAGAACACAGGCCAAGGCCAGGTATTGTGGACAGACCCCTGGACGCCTGGCCCTTGTCATCTGTGGAGGTGTCTTGGGGATAGAGTGAAGGGTACCCAGAGCCGTGGAGATGCTGCTATCTGAGCCCACTTCAGACCAACAGCCTGAGGGATCTGAGCAGACTGAGCCACAGCAAGGGACAGAGCAGGATCTGGTGAATTCCTCCCAAGTGTAGGGGCCTTCAAGGAAGACACATGGGGGTTTGAATGTTGTCATGGCCAGGAAGCAAGGAAAACCCAGGTGTGAGATCTTGGACACAAACATTCACAGACACAAAAGAAGTAAAAGAAAAATATCTTTGTCGAGATCCAATATCCCAACTTAAGAAAAGTCACTTCTTATCTTCCAATCAAGTCCGGAAGGTTAATAGGAGGATTATGTAGATCCTTTGCATATGATGTAGTCAAGTCTTCAATAACTGCTCCTGCGGACCAAAGCCTTTCCCTACTGCGTTTCCCTCCCTGCCCTCTTCCACCAGGAAAAGGGACAAATAGAGAAACACAAGGGGACTGAATGGCAAAATGATACTGGAATGTCTCTCTATTCCACTACAAGGGACAAATACATATGGGCAGGACACAGAAGCATACCATGGGCCACCTCCACAGTGTCAGCTCCATGATAAAATAAGAAGAAATTCCTCATATGTCTGCCAGTCGGAGAGTTTATTAGTCAGAAAACTAGCAGGAGACAGATGGTTCGAACAAGCTGGTCTCTTTATGGATTCCTCTTCTCCCTTGTAAACTGCAGTGTTTACAACGGGTGTGGCTGAGCCGGCTGGTCCAGGGGAAGATAAGGTGGTACCTTCTAGGAGCTGAAGCAAAACGTGTTCCAGGGCCACATTTTCCAGCGGCATATTTAACGTAGTGAAGAAATGAAAAGCTCCTTAGCTGGCAATTTGAAGCTAAGGTTTAGAGCAAGATTAAAGGTCACCTACTCTATCCACTAACGAAGTCTCCTGCAAAACAAATGCCAGGCTGCCAGACCAAGGGGCATGGTTTGTGGTAAGAAAGGAAGTTTTTCTTTAAGTGGATTTTTATTTTGTTAAATTAGTATTATGAAAATTTATGAAAGGAGACAGAACATTAAAAAAATCACCAAGTTCATCAATTAAGTAAGTGGTATTACACATCCTAATGAGAGTTTATTTTCTTCAAGAGAAACAAAAACATTATCCTTATCTTTTCTGTATAGGCATATATATGTGTGAATATGCATATCTACCCACAGATAATGTTTTTGAAAACTGTTTTTTTTGAAGTCATGTTATCAAAGAGTTATTCTTAGTTTTAATAAAACAACTCTAGAAGTTTGTATCAAAAAAAAAAAAAAAAAAAAGAAAAAGAAAGAAAAGAAAAGAAAGGAAGTTTTTCTGCTTGGCCAAAGCATTACTTCACTAGGTCTCCAGGCTTAGCAAATAAGAATAGAAAATGCTAAGTTAAATTCTACTTTCAAATAAACAATAAATCTTTTTAGTATAAGCATTGTTATGGTTTGGATGTGAGGTGTCCCCCAAAAGCTCACATATGAGACAATGCAGGAAGGTTCAGAAGAGAAATGATTGGATTTTAAGCACCTAACTGTGTTCCTCCGTCCTCCTGGAGTTTAGAGTCTGGTGGGGAGGTAACCCAATCAGTGAATTAATCCCTAATGGGATTAATTACAATGGCAGGGTGTGGTTGGAGGAGATTGGAATTCGTGTGTGGCTATGGGATGTGTATTTTGTATCTGGAGAGTGGAGTCTCTCTTTGCTTCCTGATGATGTGAGCTGCTTCCCTCTGCCACACTCTTCTACCATGATGTTCTGCCTGACCTTAAGCTCCAAGGAATGGAGCCCGCCTTCTATGCATTAAGACCTGTGAAACCATGAACCCTCAAATAAACCTTTCCTCCTCTACAATTGTGCTGGTCAGATCATTTAGTCACAGCAGTGAAGTAGCTGACAAAAACAAGCAAACATGTTCCAAATATTCCATGAGGCATATAAATAATCTGTTTATTTGAAAGTCCCATTTGACTGTGATTCTGTTTTTAATATGATAAGCTCCCATTCACTGCTATATGCAGCTGACTTACAAGGCCACCATTTCCAGGGTCAGAAGTGTTTTCCAAGTTCAAATCACTGTAAGAATTTAAATGGGAAATCAATTCATTACTTGTTATAACATGGCCTGGGATCGTTCCTATGTGGAGTTTAGTAAATTCTTGCCTCTGCTTTAGCACGATTCCAACATGGCAGAAATTCGTGTGCTCATTGATGTGTTTGTTTGGTAAATACTCACTGAGGAGTGTGCTTTCTGTAATAGGCTCCAGATGAGGAGGTCAGAGGACCACGTGAGATAGGGCACTTAGCTGTGCTCCTCTGCCCTCCTGGATCTTAGAGTCTGGTGGGACAAGAGTCTAACAAGCAGGAAAATAAATGACATAATTTGAGGTGGCAACCACAGACTGCAAAGAAGAACCAAGCCAGGAGGAAGTGGAAGGTGGTGATATTAGATAGGATGCTCTCACCCACCTCCTGTGCAGGACAGGGGAGCAGAAATCAGCCCAAGGGGAAGGTCCCGGGAAGATCTAGCCAAGACCATTCTGTGCAGGGGAGCAGACCCAAGAGGAAGGTCCTAGGAAGGTCTAACCAAGACCGTTCTGTACAGGGGACAGCACAGGCCCAGCCCCTTCATCTCCAGGCTTCTCTACCTGTTCACCTCACCACACACAACCTTTCCCTCTTCCATCATTAAAAGCATCTCCCCACGCCTATCTCATAGGCTTGCTGTTTAAGACTTAACGTGTCCACTAAAGGCCTGCCCACTTAAAGGCCTTTAGTTCTGACTCTAGCCATAATGTCCCATTCCACCAGAATGACAGTGTCCAAGTTCATGAACAACTGCCCCATTGTCAAATCCACAGGCACCCTTGTCCTCATCTTACAAGATCTCTTGGCATTGTTTGAAGGGTTCCTTCACCTGGCCACTGCTGAAGTTCTCTTCAGTCTCAGCCACAGTAGCTACACTTGCTGAGGGTCCCCCTGTCCCAAGGGTCACCTGTCCCTACTCCACTTCCTCCTCAATTTGACCCTTTGCTGTTCTGGCATTTGCTCCATCCATCCCTCTTTCTACATTCTATTGCTTATTCCTGTGGATTTGAACTTTCTCTGGACAATAGCTTCAAATTTAATTCTCTATCCTGGACATTTCCTCTTACTTTCTGGAGCCTTCTTGTCATTTCCAGTTGGACTCCTCCTGGGCATTTCATCTTAATATGTCAAATCCTGAACTCTTGATTTCTCCTTACACATTCCCTCTCCAAACTCTCACATTTCTGTGACTCATATAACCACTAAGTCATTGATGTTTTCCCATTTATTTTCATCATTCAATTCTTCATATCCAGTGCGCATTAAAATAAATCAGATTTCCTCTCAAATTGTATTTTAAATTCCCCACTTCCCTGAATCTGCTGCTCCCAGCTTACCCATCTTTCACTTAGGATGTTGCAAAAACTCTTAACAATTTGTTATGATTAGGAGAAGAGGTTTCCCCCAAAAGCTTCTGTATTCATGCAAAAATTGTAACCTAATCGGTCCATCCAACTTTGAATGGACAAAGTGGTAACTACAGACAGGTGGAAAATGACTGAAGGAGGTGTCAGTGGGAAGCATGAATGTCCCTATGGCCCTTCTCCTCCCTCTCTGCTTCCTGACCCAAACCATGAACTGAGCAGATTTTCTCACTAGACCCTTTCCCCATGATGTACTGCTTCACTTTGGACCCAGAGCATGAAGTTGGCCATTTATGGACTGTGACTTCAGAAACCATGAACATCAAATACATTTTTACTCATCTAAGTTGTTCATGTCAGGTATTCGGGGCACAGTGATGAAAAATCTGACTAAAACAGAAATTGGTTCTGAGAAGTAGGAATGCTATAATTAGTCTAATCATGAAAGTGAAAGGCTTTGGAGCTGGTTTTGGGGGAGGGATTTTGAAAAGTTTAAAGATGCAAGCTGGAAAGTCTTCAGAATGTTGTAAGTGGAGCTTCAGGAATGACTCTGGTGAAAGTTCAGAAAACCAGAACGGGAATAGGAATGCAAAATGTATTCATGAAGCTTCAGAGGGAAATGAGGACTCTCTTGGGAATTGGTCAAGAGGTCACTGTGTAATATTCTGCCAAATAACTTGTTTATGTTTTGCCCATGTCCTGAGACTTAGTATGAGACTGAGTTTAAAAGTAACAGACCAATTAATCTGGCAGAGAAAATTTCAAAGCACTACAGCATTCAGTCAGGGACATGGATACTGCTGGCAGGTTTTAGCCAGGGTATTGTGAGAATCATGAGCAGAAAGCAGAGCTAAAGAATTTTAAAACTTACAGTTTGTCTAGAAAAAATACATGTAAAACTGAGGCCAAGGAAGAGGTGCTTGTTGAAGAGATTACAACTCTGAAAGACATGCTAAGTACTTTGCAGAGAGACAATAGGAAAAATGCCTCTAGGGCTTCTCAGGAATTTTGAAGACCAAACCCTCTTCAGGCTCCAAGCTCTAGAAAGAAAAATTTCTTTGAGAAGAGAATATATGGGTGCCCTGTTTACACACAGAGACTTAGGAAGGTGTTTTACCATGGTAATCTAGGCAGGCACTCAGAAGTCATTGCAACTGTGATCCTAGGGGGCCCAAGTATTGTGTGAGCTGATGGCAGACCTTGGCATCAGAAATTTGGTGCTGGTTCTGAAGAAATGCAGGATGCTAGAGTTAAAAGATCATGGAATATTTTTTACCATTTCATCTTTCAAAGGAAGGCCTTGGATGCAAGGCAGACTATAGCAGGATCAGAGTCCTGTGGGCTGTTCCCAAGAGAACAATGTGTGAAGTTGTGAAGGTGAAGTCAAAACTGGAATGAGGGTGGAAAGAGTCAAGCTAAAAGAGAGGACATGCACATTGCAACCAGAAAGGCCAAAGGGGCAAGACTGCTGAAGTCCTTTGGAAAGCACATTGCGTGTCCATGTTTCCCGGATGCTGTGTACCAAGTTAGGGGACCTGTTCTCCTGGCTGGGTTTGGTTTTACTCTGGCTTTACCTGTTCTTTCTATGCCCCATGCCTCCTTTTTAAAACGGAATGTTTTTACTCTGCACCACTGTATACCGGATGTATGAAACTTGCTTTTGATTTTTACAGGTTCTCATAGGCAAGAGTCTGCCTTGAGTCTCAGGTGAGACTTTAGACTTGGGCTTGGGAAATGCTGGAATCGTGAAGATTCTGGGACTCACAGGGATGGAGCAGATGCATCTTGCACTGTGAGATGGACATGAGCCTTGGGGTCCAGGAGAAGAATGTGAAGGTTTGAAAATAAAGTTTCTACATTAATGCAGGAACATTTAGAGGTAAGATGATTGGACTACGAGAGCTATGACCTCATCGGTTTACCCTGATTTGAATGAACTGACTGGTGGTAACTGTAAGTAGACGAGGCGTGGCTGCAGGAGGTGGGGCCCTGGGTGTGGTCTGGAAGGGTGCCCCTTCCCCACAATCCTTCTCTTCACTCTCACCCTCTGCCTCCCGACAGCCGTGAGGGGAGCAACTCGTCTCCAAGTCCTGTCCCCATGATGTGCTACCTCACCTTGGGTCCAGAACAGTGTGCAGTGGTGCATCTACGGACTGAGACTTCTGAAACTGTGATCCCCAAATGAAGTTTTCCTCCTCTGAGTCGTTCCTGTTTGGTGTTTTGGTCATAGTGATGAAAAAGCTGATTAACAACGCTTTTGCTTCCTCCCATCTCTTCTCCACACAGCAGACAATCCTTTTGAAATAAGAACCAGAACATGTCACCTGCCTGCTTAAAACTTTTCAAGTTTTCTCATTGTGGTCAGAACCCTATCAAAACTCCTGGTAAAATGTGGATGCTTTGACTCCTGCCAACTGTCTCCATCCTGCTCAGCTTTCTCCCTCGCCCAGTCATCTCAGAACAGATTGGTGCTTTCTCAGCTCCAGGCTGTCACCAAGCTCTTCCCTGATGCAAGACAGTGCGTCCTCTTTCTGAAGGAGACCCCGCTCCTGTGCACCCTCTGAGCAGCTGTCTCCTTAGTGTTCCTCGGGTCCCAGCTCAAGTGGAATGGGCTTGAAGAGTCTCCCCACACCCCTTCTCCACAGCACGGCATTCCTTAACTCCAGTTCTTGCTTCCACCTGCCGCAACGCCATTGGTTCCAAGCCTGTCTTCTTCCCCAAGGCAACCAGGGCTGGAGCTCCTCGTCGGGATCAGCAAGGTGCTCACCTTCACTGATGAATGAATGGCCTGGATGTTAAAGGGACATGACACTGCACAGTCCAGGAGAAGGGCCAGCCTGTTGTTTCCATTGAGTTTTGTCTGAATTTATAAGAAGACACGCAGAAGGTAGAGAAATGCATTTAGTAAATCAGACGTGGGTGTGAAGATGAAATTCTGTGTCTCAGCTGTTCTTTGTACCTCATATGTAAACAAAAGTGTTCTTCAAAACCAGATAAAAGACTTGAGCAGAAATAAGCAGATAAAACTGAATATGTTAAGAATTATTAAAAGCAATAAGGAAACATTCTTGAGGGACTGCCTAGAGTATGCTCAGATTCTAATTAAGTGTGAAGGGAATTTGTACAATGATAATTCCTATAGGTGTTCACCTGTGCATGCAGGTGCATACATGCACATATTTGTATCTAAGTATACTCATGCAAATATACAATGTATACATAATATGTGTACGATTATACATACATATTTCACACACCACAGTGCTGCATTGCCACCACAGTGTAGTGTGTTTTATGGAGTTACCATTTCTGGAAACAGCCTGTGGCTTGTAAAAAAAAATCAGGCTATTTTTCACTGAATGTCTGTTTCCTTAGCACCTGCATGTACTGGGCACCTTTGTCCAGGGGATGTAGCAGTAATAACAACACACAGCACAGAGAGAGTGGCCAGGTGTTGGTAACTACCAGGGAGCAAAATCAAAGGGAGATAGAGAGCTGAGGAGGGTTGTTGTTTTGTGGGCTTCCAGGGACGGCCTTGGGGTCTTGGGCCTGCTAATAATGGGAAGCAAGACTCACTGAGAGAGCTGGCCAGGACACAGAACAGCAGGTCCAGGAACCTGCGGCAGGGCGGTGTTCCTGGCAGAGGTGATGGGTGCTCGTGTCACAAGGGAAGTGACAGAGGAAAGGTGCTGGGGTGCACAGGTGCAGGCTCAGGGGCCAGATCACCGGGCACCTCTCAAGCCATCCTGAGACCTCACTTTTCCCCTAAATGAGATGGGGAACCCTTGGAAGGGATTCCAATAGGGTGATGTGATCTCATTCCAACATAAGGAAAGAACTCTGATTCCTGTACTGGGGGCCTGTGGGGACACAGGCTTAGCAGTTGCAAAGCAGGGGGGCTCAGGAGTGACTCTCTAGGGTGTGCTGGAGATGTGGACCGAAGGCAGCCAGAGGTATAATGTTGCCCATCAGGTCCAGATACCTTGGAAGTGGAGACATGAGCACCTGCTTGAAGACCAGACGAGGAGGCTTTTGAACTGGGCAACTGGGAGAAGAGTTCCTATCCAGACAGATGTGGGAGAGATGGGAGAGAGACGTAGGTCTCCGAGGCAGAGGAGCAGACGAGGCCCCGAAGGTGGTGAAATTGTCCCTAGCCCTTTTTAATTGAAAAGTCTGCACCGTTGGGTCAGCAGATGAAAGCAAATGTGGGAAATAAAGAGGAAGTCCATTCTTGGCACAGTTGCCCTCATTCTGTGCTTTGGCGCACAGAGAGGTTATTGAGAGGGATGGTTCCGTTGTTGCTTTGAGGTTCTCCAGCAATCTATGGGTACGTTCCTTCAGCTGGGGTTGTAGTCAGATTTTTCACTGCTGTGACCAAAAGACCCAAAAAGAATAACAAAGAGGCTCATATTTTGGCTCATAGCTTCAGAGGTTCAATCCATGGTCAGCTGACTCCATAGCTCTGGACCTGAGGGGAGGCAGAACATCATGGTGGAAAGAGGTGGTGGAGGAAAGCAGCTCAGGGCATGGTAACCAGGAGGCAGAAAGAAGTCCTTTCACCACAGAAAAAACAGAAACCCTGAAGACTCCCCGCAGTGACCTATTTCCTCCAGCGACACCCTACATTCCTGCAGTTCTCAATCATTTAATCCATGTAAGTGTATTAACCCACCAATGAGTTTCTAACTCTCGTAATCTAATCATGCTGTCTTTCCTTTTCTCACAGGAGTTTTTGGAGAACAACTCTATCTAAGCCACAACAGTCGGTAATTTGTGATGGGCCTTGTGGCCGCTAACGGTCGACCGTGGCCAGAGTCCCTGGAGGGGGGCAACATCTCTCTCGCTGCCCTGTGTGCTCACATCTAATGCAGACCAGGTCTCCTGTGTTGCAGAGAGTTGATAACTACAGCATAGTGGCCTTCAATATATTCTGAAAATATGCATGCCCAGCCTACCTCCTTTAATTGTGACTAATAATGTGTTTTTGCACTCATTAATAGTCCTTTTGATTTCTGCAGTCTGACACATGGTCAGGAGTAAACCTCCACCTGCATCCAGCTAAATGCTCCTCTCTTCTATCTTTGTATGAAACCCTGGGGCTTCTCTCCACCGATGTCCAGTAGCATGACCTGCCAGCGGGAGTCAGATCTGGCTCGTCTATTACCCATGACATTGGTGATTTTCTAGATTAGAATCAGAGACAAATATGCTTTATCCTCTTCATTTGAAATTGAAACTTGACAGTTATTTCATGATTTCTTCTGGAAAAGCATTCTTCATTCAATCTAGCTTCATTAGGGTCACATTTCCTTCCACCCCAAAAAGAACCTTGGCCACGTGCCCTGTTGACAGGAGAAGTACTGTTGCATCAACAAGGTATGGATCCTGGCATGTGCCCAGGTGCCGACGTCAGCAGTGGTGGCAGAGGGCAGAGGGCAGGATGAGGAACAGGATGACAGAGGTTTATTCCATCTCACAGAAGATGCTGGAGCCAGGGCTGGTAGAACCATTTCCAGCATGAACAGGCTATTGATTCAAAGCCGCCACCTGCTACTTAGCCACGTTGAGAGGCAGGAGCTTAATATATCAGATGTTATTTGCTATTTAGACTCAGGTGGCAGCCGAGAATCAATATCCTTAAATCAAGAATCTCTATATTAAGCAACAGCAGGGACATGAATTATAATTCAGGCTCTTTCCTGCTGTTAGCATATGGAGCCAGACACAGGACTGCAGCCAGCCACGGTGTGCAGCCCTAAATACCTCCTTTGTGTTTTGTCCCCACAATTATATTCTCTCAGAACCATAAAGAGTCTATAATAGGCTTAACCTAATGGATCTTGGCCCAAGTACTTTGAATATTTGAAAAGATTAAATTTTAAAAGTGGCTTAATGGTATTTGCTTTGAGAATTATATGTTAAAATTAATTACTAATACAAATTGAAGGAAGTACAACTCCAACAACAATGAAAATCATACCAAAGCCCAGAAATTGAGCAGTACGGGGACCTTGGAAGCACACAATGTGGTGGTGAAGAACAGAAACTTGCCTGCAGCTCTTCTCCACTCTGCAAATGAGCTGCGGTGTGGTCCTCATTGAAGAGTTGGGGGAGGCATGCCAGTTTATCCACAAATCTCAGAAACACTCTGTGGCCTTGCCCTCTGAGGGCACCTTGTGAGGGAATGCTCGGCAGATTCCTGAGCAATGTGAAGAATCTCAGGGCTGACAATCTCATGCAGATATGAAGGGTGTTCCCAGAATTCTTTGAAGTGGGTTCAGGTTGATGCTGGCTCTGGTAGACATTTCCACAGGGAAGCAGATGCATGGTGTGCTCGTGTATCTTTGTGGACTTGGGTGGTTCTTCACTTTAAATTCTACCTGAAATTTTGCAGGAAACTTCAATAAGTTGAATGTTAAAAGGTATTTTATATTACAGTAGACAAGTGTATGCTGATTGAGTACAAAAGTTTTATAGGTTTTAGAATAAAGGATCCTATAGAAAACCCTGGAAAAGCATTTGCCTGCAGGTTACAAAGATGGTATGCTCTAAGAAAAACCAATGCCTTGTTTATATAGGCTCCTTTTGCCTTTTAAGATCTCTCAGCAACATTTTGGTAAAGATTCAAAGAGAATTTAGGAACTTTTAGATGCATGCTGCCATCATACACAAATAAAGTTGCTTGCTATAAACATTGATGTGCTGCATCACTGTAGGACACTGATTTTATGTCCTTTGGGTATAAACCAAGGAGTGGGATAGCTGGGTAAAAAGGTGGCTTCATTCCAAATTTTCTGAGGAATCTCCATACTGCTTTCCAAAGTGGTTGCACAAATCTGTAGTCCCACCAGCAATGTATGAGTGTACCTTTTCCTCCACATCCTTGCCAACATTTATTGTTGCTTGCATTCTTGATCATTGCCATTCTGACTGGAGATGCCCTTTGACAAATGAAAGAATAAAGACAATGTGGCACATATATGTGTGTGTGTGTGTGTGTGTGTGTGTGTGTATGATGTAATATTACTTAACTTTAAACAAGAATGAAATTATGGCATTTGCTGGTAAATGGATAGATTTAGAGAATATCAGGCTAAGTGAAATAGGCGAAACCCCAAAAAACCAAAGGTCAAAAGTTTTCTCTGATTTGCAGATGCTAATTCACAATAAGGTAGTGGGGGCGCTAGGGAAGAATAGAGTTACTTTATACTAGATAGAGGGGGGGTGAAGGGAGGGGAAGGGGTATGGGGTAGGAAGGGCAGTAGAGTGAAACAGAAATTATGACCTCATGTACATGTATGACTGATTGACTGATGTGATCCTGCAATTTGTACAATCAGAAAAATGAGAGATTACACTCCATTTATGTGTGATCTACCAGAATGTATAAAGGCATTCTGCTGTCACGTATAACTAATTAGAACAAATAAAAAAAAAATAAATAAAAATCAAAGAACATTCTGCCATCAGAAAAAAAATAAATAAATAAATACTGTTGCTCGTCTGAGTCCGAGAGCTGCTGATAATCACGAAAGCGGATATTTGAGCGGCACATGCTGCGTGCCAGGCTCCATCATGGTCACTTCTCTGCTGGTTCCCTGAGCTCACGTGTGAGCCAGTGACTCTTGGCACTCCCTGGCTGTACCTAAGAATCTATGGGGTCTTGGCAGGGTAGCACTGGTGGGTGAGGGTGGAGTCAAGGCGTTCCTGCATGCTGAGCAGTAGTTATAGTGAGCGCTCAGCCTAACGGCAGACTTTAAAAAGGTAAATTTGTACTTGAGCTTTTAATTTTGATGAAACAATGAAAACTGCTATCGTGTCCAGCGTGTGCTTTTCTTATATAAGATATTTGATTGCAAAACCTCCATTTTAACAGTAAGAAAATTATCAGGGATATTCCAGTACAGGCTAGCCAGGTGTTTAGGCTATAAATTAAAGAATCCTGTTGGGGTTGTGTTTATTTCTGTAACAAAGGTAAGTGAGGTTTAAATTTTTTAAAAAGTGCTACATGGGAAAACTGCATTCCTATGAAGAATTTATCAATAATCCTGGGTGAAGAAGATTGAAATGACTCAGTAGATACCAATTGTTGTTGTCGCTATAGCCATGATCTCATAGAAATAAAAGCAATGGAGACCAGCAGTTACCTGGACTTCACAAGCACCTCTGAGGGCCAGCCCTCTGCAGAGTGCTTCTTTCAGATGATCTCATTTGACCTCCACATGAAGGAGAACCAAACTTACTCCGTCTGTTCTGTCTTTAGGGACAAGGCCCTTGATCATTAG
Organism: Sciurus vulgaris; assembly: GCF_902686455.1. Lineage (NCBI taxonomy): Eukaryota > Metazoa > Chordata > Mammalia > Rodentia > Sciuridae > Sciurus > Sciurus vulgaris. The sequence goes on along the minus strand of NC_136466.1, from coordinate 168,467,212 downwards.
GACATGTTGCTCCCTGATGAAAAGAAGAACAAAACATAATTTCAGACCAAATGTTGGAATCTGCAAATTAAAGATGCATGGAATGTGTTCATTAATGTATCCAAACATTTGCTTAGTAAGATTCAGCAAATATCTATTGAGCAACTTCTCTGTTGAGTGTGTGCTATGAATTATGGAGTTACATTTCATTTGGGAAAAATGAACTCCATGGGAGCGGGGGCAGAACATTGAAGGGGTGGGGCCCAGGAGGCGGGGGTCAGATCACGAGGGGGAGGGTGCCCTTAAAGGGGGTTACAGGGCCCCAGTTTCTCCTACCTCTCTGCTTTCTGTTTGCCTTGAGGTGAGAAGCTTCCTGACCACGTGCTCCTACAACAGTGCGCTGCCCACACATGGACACAAAGGCCACGGAGCCAAGTGACCGTGAACAGAAATCTTTGAAACCATGAGCAAAAGTCAACCTTTCCTCCTTGAAAGTGATTATTGAAGCTGTTTGCTATAGTATTAGAAAACTAACTGGCACAAGGAGCATGGCCATTCCCACTGAGATACACAGAGGATTGCCTTTGTGACAGAGGCAAATCCAAAACAGTCAAGCTTGGAAATGAGCGAGACAGAATGGGCAGAGAAGGGGAAAGGGCAATGGGTTTAAAGGAAAGAAAAGGGAAAAGGCACGAAAATAGGAAAAAAAATCTTTAGGAGATGTGGTTTTGGGTAGAATGGAAACATTTCTATAAGTCACCTAAATACATTTATTTTTAGTACTCCATTAAGCAATGTGCCAAAGTGAGCACTTGAGATAAGAAACACCAATATTCTGTTGCCTTCAAGATAAAAATTAACAGAAATTACAGAAGACAAAGAAATTCAAAAACCAAATGCAGACTTGGTTCCTGCAACTGTTAAGGATGCTGGATTGACGCTTGGCATTGGAAGTGAAGCTCCCCTTATGATAAAGGTGAATGAAAGGAGCCGTTGAACCAGGTGCTTAACCTACTGTGCACAGTTCTGAATAAATGTTGTTATGTGACCATCAACCTTTGCTTTAAAACTGGTGTTTATCTACTCTGCTGCAGAAATGCTTTCACAGAATGTGTTTCTCGCCAGGGTTTTTAAATATTTACACCAGCTGATTAATAATTTATGGTTGGCATTCACAACCTCAGGCTCATGAATAATTGACACGTTCATTTAAGATTTGCAACTGTTCTGCATAATGACAAAGTACAACCATCTAGGTTTCCCCAATATTTCAAGAGTGAAAGTTTGCAAGGAAATCAGGCTTTCTTTTGCTTTTACAGAGGGTTGAAATGACAAATAAAAGCAACTAAGGCAGAAAAATAATTGTAGATGCCAGATGCCCTCTCTGTGGAGGAAAGACAGAATAACTTCCACATAGGGAAGCCACAAGCCACACATCAACACTAAGAAGCAAATTTTATTGGCAGCATTTTGAGTGGAAAGAGAGCAACTTAGGAAATCTGATTAAATTGTATGTTACCTCTCTATCTTATTTAGGAGTAGCTTAATTATAAAAATATGTGTTTACATATGTGTGCGTATACACATCCAACCTATGCATATGCTATAAAGATCTCAAATCAGTATCAGTTAATTTCTATGATAATGTTTTCAAGAAAAGGAAATCAATTAGAAATGAGAAAGCTAACCTGAACTCTTGGGTGGCTGCCACCTTCGCTGTCCTACTGCTGGTACAAAAATGCTCATTCTTAACCTCACCTTTTTCAGAGATGTGAGTGTTGGTTATTGAGAGTTTCATGTTAAGAATAAATCTATTTCACAATAGATGAACCCAACATGGCAGTTCTAGAATTTCTTTACAAAAAAAGGGAACAAAAATAGTTAACAAGATTTTCCATTGTGTCATTCTTCTTTCCCCTGGCAACTAGCGTGGGGTTCATTTAGTCCCCTTCGGGGCTTCACACAAAAAGGAAAAGGCACGATTTCAATCTACTTTTCTACCTCACCGGTAGATTCTCCTGCCTCTCTTCTTGGGACCACAGCCTCCCAGCAGTGCTGACTTTTCCATGTGGTTCTTGGTTCCTCTGCTGGGAAATCTCCTTCTTGGTTTTATTCTGTTCCTTTTAATTTCCACCTGGGCCCTCTAACTCTGGTCAAGGTGATAACAGGGACGGTTTGCTGGAGAATGATTTCTGGGGGCATCCTCAGAAGCCTTACGACTTCCAAAGCCACGTTTCAAGCACCGTGACAGACAGCGGATAAGCAGCCCTCTCTCCGACCCTCCCATCAGGCCCTCTGAGTGGGGAACCACTTCCCTTAAGCAGAGTACATTTGCTGACTCTGCCTTTGTGCACCAGAAGCGGATGCCTCTTTGCGACACGTCTGGTTGGGGTCTCAGGTCCTGGAGGTCTCCACCTGCAAACTACGGTTTCTCTCACTGATTTGACCGGTGCTTCTTGCTCTGGCCTCTGCTGGCTGTGTGGAAGAGCTCGCTCAGCTGATAGCTTCAGGGCCTGCTGCTCCTACCAGCTCTCCTTGCTTGTGCAATCTACTTGAAGAGTCTGTGAGCTGACTTGAGCTCTTCCAGCAAAATTTCTACTTCCAGGCATCTTTGATTTCTTCTAATCTGGAGGAAATATGTGGGTATCAGTCAGGGACTGAGCACAGAAACAGAAACCACTGGAGAGTGAAACAGACAGGAAGCTCATCCCAGGAAATATGTACTCAATAAGGGGAGAGTTAAGAAGCCAAGTGGCGGGTGAAGGTCATGGCTCAGTGGCTTGCCTAGTGAGGCACTGGGTTCAATGCTCAGCACCACATATAAATAAATAAAATAAAGGTCCATCAACAATTAAAATATATATTAAAAAGTAAAAGAAAGAAGCCAATGGGAGTAGTAATGTGTTGAGAAGGAATGTGCCGTTTCTCAAGGCTCCGTGTTGGGAGGGATAGCGCCACCAGGGGTCATGATCCAGGAAGAAAACCCTGGGGGAGAGAGAACAGAAGGTTACAGAGATGCAGTTCACAGTAGAAAGAAAAGGGTAAACATTCCTTGTCTTTATCTTCTTCCTTCCTCCCCCTCCAGTATTCCTCCAGTGCTGGCCATTGTCCAAACCAGGTGGAACCCACTGACCCAGACCCTGAGGTATGTACCCTACAGAGCAGAGAAACCATGCCACAGAACACAGCAGGCGAGGGACAAGGGTGGGACCTGCTGGCAAGTGGGTCAGAAATCAGCCATCTGCTGCTGCCACCACCAGGGCCCTGCTGAAGGGCACAGAGACCCATCGGTGCTTCCCCGGGGCCTGATCAGGAGTGCGACTGGTCTCCTGTCTTCGCGTGCAAATGAGGTTATAAATTGGAATTTGTAATTTGCCTTATAAAATACAACATGATATGGACATATTTGAATATGTTCTTAAAACCTCCTTAAATACATTTCTAGGAGGAGATGTCTAATTGCTAAACTAAGTTATATTCTATTTAAAAAATGAGTCAGAGGCGACTCCACTTAAATTGTCAGTGACACGCTTCAGGTTCTAGCAAAGACGTAGCAGAGTGCATGAGGCGGGAGAGCGGCTGGGGGCACGAGCCCACCGAGCCACATCACCCGGCGGCCTACACCTCCCCAAGGTGCCGGTTTGTTTAAGGCAGAGATCTCTGTGCCACCTTCACAGAGAGCGAGGAACAGGGAGGGTGCTGAGACACGTGGGTCCAGGGGAGCTGCTGTCCCGGCACGTTGGCCCTGAGACTTGGTGATGCGGAGCTCAGTCCCCAAGTCAAGAGAAGCCTGCTACAGACTTATGAGGAGACGCTCACCGTTGATGGTCCCCGCCACCCTCCCCCACTCCACCTTCCCCTTTGCTGAAAGGATCCAGCTCTTCTGAGAACAGGGAGGCTGCGTGCTCAGGGATCGCAGGTCTCTCTTCCATTCTCCGTTGTGAAGAGCCCGGGCACAGGAGCACGCACCAGTCTGGCTCAGGAGGACTCAGAGACCTCCCGGGGGTTCCTAGCAGAAGTTATCTGCTTTAGCAATCAGGCGCTTCTTGCATCCCCAGAGGTGCTGAAAGAGCCACAGTCCCCAGGGCCCAGGATCCAGTCGCAGAGCCCAAGAAGCTGCTGTGGCTGCTGCTTCTACCAAGGCTGGCGCCCCAGCTCCCCCTCACAGGACTCCCCTCCAGGCGCTCAGTCAGTTCCCAGCCTGACCACAGGCACATCCTCCACCAGCAACCGCGGCATCGAAGGCGGCTCCCCACTCCATGCTGTGACCACGTCTCCTACGCAGGCAGCTCGCTGGCCTGTATGCTCCTCAACCCCATCTGTAAGGAAATTTAAGAAATGTGGCTTGCAGGCTTCCAGCCCCTTCACTGCCTGGAGGAGGAGGCCGTGGGAGGCGGGTGATGGCTGGAGGCTGACAGACAGTAACTAGCATGATCCTTGTTTGGCATTCTGAGTTATCATTATTAGTTTTGCAGATGAATCATGATCTATGCATTTAGAGAGTGCAATGCGATATTTTGATATATGTATACCATGTGGAACAATTAAATAAAGCTAATTAATAGATTCATCAGCTGGGCTAGCCACCATTTTTGACTTTGAAATGTAAATGAAGGACTGCTTTGAACTGCGGGAACATCCGACGCACCGAGGCAAGGCTGCGGAGAAGAACTCTGCTGCCTCGTTGGAGGGGGCCTGCTGCCTGGCACTGCAGTTTCCTCCTGTGTTCAGGGCGAAAGCCTGGGACCTGGGGATGATGTCAATGGACATCTACTGGGTCCCTGATGCAGTCAGGTGTTCCTGTGCTGACGGACCCTGAGACAGCTCCTTCCACACCCCCAGGTGGCGAGGAGCCTGAAGCTCCTCAATTTTCCCTTGCCAAAGCACGTGACTGGCTATGTCTTACTACAAGAGCATGAGATCACAGCCCCACCAGGGACCCAGAGGAAGACAACCAGAAATGTGGCTGCCACCAGGTCCAAGGCACACTGGCTGCTCCTCTCCATCCACATAGGTGTCCTGCGTGAGCCTGGGGAGGCGGGTTTGATGCCCCACCCAGCCCATTTCCTGAGTGGGCAGTCAGGGGTCCTCTGCGCTTCCTTGCCACTGTTCTAGACCATACCTCTGTCCTTTGCTAGGTATGGAGGACTTAGGAGATGGTGTGTTCATGCATCCGATGAGTTCTCAACCCTCTCAACCCCCAGGGAGCGGGTCTGCCATCCAAGTAGAAATCACTAGCCCCGGAGAACTCCTCTGCTATGCACAGGCATTCTTACAGGGTGGGTCCTACTAGGGGGTCTATCTTCTTCTGTGTACCTGTCCCCAGGACTAGGTCTAGGTATTCATAGGAGCCAAACTACCTGCCCAAGAGGAAGGCCCCGCTGGCCTAAAGCTCTCACTAGGAGCCAAGCACTCTTAGTGAATGTCTCATTGCAACCCCCATCTTAGTCTCCATGCTGTGAAATCAAGATGTTGGCAGGACTGCTCCCCCTGAGGGTCCAGGAGAGGAAGCTGTCTCTTCCAGGAGCCCCTGGCCATGGCGCCTGGCTCCACCTCCCCTCTGCCTCTCTTCCACACCTGTTTCCTCCTCTGTCTCTCCTACGAACAGCTGTCATTTTATTTAGAATCTACCTGGATAATCCTTCTGATTGCATCTTAAACTTTAACTCATTTACTTCTGCAGAGACCTTTTCCCTAATCCCTTCACATGCAAGGGTCTAGGCGTGATCCTCTGAGGGCCACCATCCAACAGGGCAGCAGACCCACAGTGGACTGGAAGACCAGGCCATGCATTTGGGAGAGTCTCACTTCAGGTCCAAGGTGGCTTCTCTGTGATCGACTCCATCACCATGGCCAAGAGTACTTTAATTAGAAATTGTTCTTGGGTAAGAGTTGTGGGGAAGCAGAGAACCAGGCCCCACAGCCCTGGCCTCCAGCCGGGCTGCCTGGCCTAGCTCTGGGAGCACAGCTTCCCTACTGAATTGTGCAGGCGCTGGAGGAACGTGCTGTGGTGGGTGTGCAGAACAGAATGGGGAAGCCAGAGGCCACGAGGGGGCCCACCTGCAGGTCCCTGGGGTGCTGCACATGTAAAGCCACGGGGCTGGCCATGCAGGTGGTGGTGGAGGGAATGGAGATGGGAGGACCCCTGGGAGAAATATTGCAGAGGACTCGACTTGGGGCCAGGTGTCCAGGATGCTGGTCGCGGGAGTGAGGTTAAATCAGATAGAATGGTGGGACTTGAGTTTGGGCACAGGAATGTCACTAAGTCCCTTTGTGCAGTTGGCCTGAGGTCCACCTCTTTGCCCTTGTCTTTCGCTGACTCACAGGCTTCTCTCTCACTGGGCTCATGGCTGAGAGAGTAATTAATTGGGGGGATGGTAGAGGAAGGAGGGCAACCAGATGGGCTGAGACTGTTTTGCACAGATCTTTTAATTCTTCAGAGAATAGCAAAAACACAACTGACGACTCTAAAATAATGTTTTATGGATTTTCATCTCTGCCAAAGCTTTTGCCACATCTGCTGCATGCTATAAAATTACTTGTCAATATAGACACACACCTCAAGTTATTAAAGAGTGTCCAACACTTATCCTGGAAAATGTGCTCCAGGAGAATTTTAGAGGCCAGGGGAATGAGGGGCCATTTCCATTCCTGTGACCATAGATGACCAGTTCGTCCTGCTGGGGGGACCCACCTGTTCCTCAAAGACCACCCCTCGGTCTGCCTTGCTTACATGGGTGGTGCTCTCCCGGGCCTGGAGTCTCACCACGCCCGGGACTTCCCCAGCCCATGGCCAGTGTCCCCACAACCACCAGCCGTGACCACAGCTTTCTCCCCTTCTCCACCCCCAGTCGGCTTCTGGGTCTGCCTGAGCGAGGCGTCTAGTCTGCACTCTGCCTGAATCGCTCTGCCTCAGGCCCTGGTGAGCTGTTTGTGGGTGACTCTCCCAGCATCCTCCGGCTGCCCTGCAGGAGCTCCCGGGCAGAGCTCCCTCCACAGGGCCCCTTGCTGTCCCTCCCGCAGGCCCCTTTTCTCTGCTCCTTCCCTAGTACAGCCTCCATCAGGGGCTCGGCTGCCAACGTGGCTCAAGCCCAGGACCCTGCCTGTGAGCAGGATGGGTGCTTCCGCCTCCGACTCTCTTGGCTGGCACATGCCCAGAGATCCTGGGTTAGGGCCACTGTCCCTTTACAGGGTCCAAACCTACACTCCTGCTCCTCAGAGAGCTTGCCATCACGACCCCATGAGGACTTCAAACTCCGTGAGCCAGCGGTCCCCCTGTGAACCCCTGACCACTGCGAGGAGTCAGCACCACACACAGCTGTGCCGTTTTCCCACGCCGGAAACCTAGGCCCGCATCCTTGTGCAGACACCTCATCAAGTGGCCAGGCCAGAGACCCACAGCAAGGCTCCTGCACGGACCCCTCACCCAGAGTCCTGCCGCTGCGCTTCTCCCTATCCCTCTGCCACAGGCCAGGACGTCCGTGGACATTTCAGGGTACAGCCCCACAGGAAGCCCTGCGTGGTCTTCACTCCCTCCGATCTCTTCACTGGCCCTAGGGATATTGTTCCAAAACAGTAGAAGACAGAAGACTCCACACACACACATACACACCGATTTCCTTTTGTGGCACAGCATGCTGCTTTTCTAGCCTGTACTCTTTTCAACAGATCCCGTGAGTCCCAGGTAAAACCACAAAGCAGAACATGAGCACAGGTGAAACTATGACCGAAAGGAACAAGCGAAACCAAAGAAAACCCTCCACAGGCCCTGCGGCTTTGCTTGTTCTCCGTCAACCTAAAGCCACTATTCGGCGGTCAGACAGCGGGCAGCGCACCATTAGCCTCCCGCTAGCTGTGCCGTGGGTCAGGCCTCTGTCACGTGGGTTCTGAGGATAACAGTTGCCTAGGTTACTTTTCTGGGAGCTGAAGGCAGATTCTGCTGAAAACGCTGGCCCTGCACTTGGGCCGCAGGTATCTGTGGCCGACTGGACCAGGGTGAAGAGGCTCGCCTCCCTGCCTTGGTGTTGTGGCCGTCCACTCTGCTGCTGACCCTCTGGGTCAGATCCCACTGGGCTCTGCCTGTGGATGTCTTGATTGCTTTTAGGGGCTGACCTGTCTCCTGCCTGTGCTTTCCCAGGACCTACAGTAGCCACAGTGCCCAAAGCCCTTCATCCCTGTCACTGGGCCCAGGGGGAGTCACGGAGTCAGGGCATATGTCCAGGAGTGTGTTGAGGCTGCAAAGAGCAACTCAGCAGTCCCTGGGACATGCTGACCATGAATGCCTGGAGATCTGAGTCATGCACAAGGAACAACACCTTTTGGAACCGTGTCCCTGGTTGCTGGACTCTAGCCTTCCCCAGACAATCGATAAAACCTCCCATCTCCCTTTACTCAGGAGAGCCTGTCCTTCAATCAGGACCGAAGTCCAGGTGAAGGCCTCGTTGTGTGCTTCCAAACCTAGGCTGGCTTTCTTCCCCACTGTCACCCAGTCAGCAGTTCTGTCTCCGGTAAAGAGCAGAGTCACATGGGGAACTGACTCGCAGTTCAGTAGGGAGCGAGCTCACAGCACCTAAGACAGCACGAGAGGAAAACCCAAGCGCTTAGTGACGGTCGGCTGAGTGTTTGAAGCACCATCCCCACAGAGCAAAACCTTGACACTGGCGTTTACACCCACTGCCAGAGCGCCCCTCCCCTCCAGGGGGACAGCTGGGCATGCCAGGGTCGGCCTCCGTGCTGCCCTTCATGGGTCTTCTCCGGGCTATACCCGTGCCCCTAAGAATGCCAGGACCAGAGGTCATGCCAGGTTTCCTGTATAGGAAGGAGGGCTATGCTCCCGCCTCTGACTCACGTTCCTGAGAGTTCTATTGAAAGGCTTGTCTGCCCCTTGCCCACCACCATCCATCTGGTCTCTGACTGCAGGATTTGTGCCACAATTGTTGCTGCATGCATTAGCCATTCTTCTAGACCTTTGCAGATATTCAAACTGTATCCACTTTCTTCAGGTAAGTGGTGTCTTAAGCCTAGTGTTGAGAGCCGTGGAGACTTGGAGTCTTGGTGTCACAGAGAGTGGATGTTCCTCTACCAAGCGGCACGTGTGGGCATCATTGCAACCAAATGCTTCTTCCCGTTACAGAAAGCTGAACCCAGTCACCTCGGACACCTTCTTTAAATATCTAACTTTGCCAATAAAAAATGCCACATAGATATCCCAACCACTGACTGACTGAAAATGGTGTGATTCTAGTCACAGTTTGGGAAGACCTTAACTGAAACAGTGCCTTTTCTTTCTTTCTTTCTTTTTTTTTTTCAATTTCTTTCAATTTTTTATTTGTTTTAGTTAGTTGTGCAGGACAGTAGATTGCATTTATACATTTTGATAGCTCTTACATAAATGGAGTGTAATTTCTCATTTTTCTGATTATACATATTGCAGGATCACATCGGTCATTATATGTACCATTTTCTTTTCTTTATTTTCTGATATCTAATTTGCTTATTTTTCTACTTCAGATCAATTCTTAGAATAATATTTTTCTGCCTTTTTCCCTAAAAAGATATATACTTGAATCTGCATTTTTCTTTGCAATTTTAGCCTCCCTCCACATGTGTTACATTCATTATCATTCATTTTAAAACCTGGTCATTTCAATGGCTTATTTAGAAGCTTATTACATAATTTCCCAAACCAGGGCGTCTTCTATTGCGTTATCTAGCTTATGCATAATGTGTTCACATGCTATAAAGTGTGTGTTTTCAGTCCTGGGCGATGTGTTGAGGTGGTCCACCCTTCAGTCATCTCAAAGGCCTTGAAAAGCTTGTGATTTGCGAATTGGTATAATAATTCCTGTGCGTATTTTCCTGTTACTGGCATTTTGCATTCTTTCTAGTTGGTTTTGTCTATCTCTTCCTTCATTGTGGAAAGAAGCTTGCTAAAACTTCCCGATGTGATGCTGATTTGCCATTTTCTTCTTTCAGTTCTGTGAAGGTGTGCCCTGTATATTTTGGGACTGGTCTAGGCTGCAGGTGGAGACCGATTCACTGTGTGCTCCTGCGGAGTCAAGCCTCAGCATTGTGGCATGCCATGCTGCATCTCAGGGAACACCTTCCACTTTGAAGGCACCTTCCATAACGTGAACAGAGGGGCTCTGGGTCACATTTGCATGGTGTAAACCTGCCCGTCCCTTTTGCCCAAAACATCTCTGTTTATACAGTTTTAATATTTGTACTTGTTTTCCAGAATGGGGAGCTTTGCTTTGTTTATTTTAATAGATATATTAGTGTGTTTATGCTTAATATGCTTACTGATGCATCTGTTTTTTAAATCCACTGACCCTTCACATTGTCTATTCTGCCTGTAATTTCTCTCTCTCCTTGTCCCCTTCTTTTCTTCTGGACTTATTGAAATTGCTTTATGTCATTTTCCCTCCCTGATATATTTACACCCTTCCATTATGATTTTAATAGTCACCATAGAGATTACCCTAGACATTCTTAATTTTTCAAACACCCATTCTATTTTATTTTTAAAACTTGGTGTCCTTCAACTTGTTTAATATACTTCTAATTTATATGTTATTTTTGTTTGGACTATTTTAAACCTCACAGTAAATCATTATGACTGTTCTACTCATGAAGCATTTACATAAATGTACTATGCATTCACCATTTTCCTACCCTTCTGTACCTGATTCCGCATTAACCTGGCATGCTGGGTTTCAACCTGTTGGCCCCTGCCACCACATTCAGCACTTCACCTTCATCTGTGATGGGCATTTTTCTGGAGGTATGGTTCTGGATGAGCTTCCTTTGATTGGACCGTTGGAAAGTTCACCCCAGGGTGCTCTGCCTCCTTTGTCTCTACTGAGAATGAACTCTTTTTCCCTCTAGCTGCTTAAAACATATTTCTCTTTCTTTTGTGAAGTGTGTATTCATTTCTGTGCATGCGTATTTGGAAGGGATTGCTCAACTTCTTGACTTTGTCCCTGTCCTGCTTTGTCCTTGGTCTCCCAGCTGCCCTCTGACACTTCTCCTTTTCTCTCCTCCTAGGATTGGAGCTGCGTGCAGGTTAGAGCCCCTCACTGCCTGCCAGAGCCCTCCCCTTCCCCTCCCTCTCCCCCTCCCCCTCCCTCTCCCTCTCCCTCCCCCTCCCTCCCCCTCCCTCTCTCTCCCTCTCCCCCCTCCCTCTCTCTCCCTCTCCCCCCTCTCCCTCTCCCCCTCCCTCTCCCCCTCCCTCTCCCCCTCCTCTCAGACCTCCATCATTCCTCTCCTGGTTCCTGCAGCTTCATTCTGAACCTTTTATTCCCTTGTCTTCAAATTCAGATTTTATTCTCTGTATCTCATCTGATATTAGATCCACCTCTTACATTTTTCTTTTCAATATTTGTTTTTCAAATTCAGATGTCCCACTTGGTTCTGTTTTATACTTTCATTTCTTTTCCTCCCAAAGTGTTCCATCTTGTCTTTACACTGCTAAACATGTTAAGCCTATTTACTCTAAACTCCAAATCAGACAGCACTATTATCTCAGTCCCCTGGGTCTGTTGCTATTGTCTGTCACTTTTTAAAATGTGTTATTTTCTCCTTATCTGCATGGTTGCCTATGATTGAGTGTTGGAAATTGATAGTAAATAATCCAGAAATAATTTGATCACTAAGGAAATGTCATCTTTCAAAGATTATTTACAACTGTCTGGCAGGTGGCTGGAGGCATCAGTTATCTGGGATTTGAAAAATTCAATTTTATGGACTGTGGTTATTCAAACCTGAGTTCCAGTTTGTGTAAAACTGACTGTTTTCGGGGTGTCCATTATCCATGGCCGGGCTCCTCAGGTGCCCAATTTGGTATATGGAGGACTTACCTGTCATCCTGCCTCCTGCAGATCAGGCCTGGGACTCCAGCTCCTGTTCTAGACACACCACGATACTCGGAGTGCTAGTTAAGTACTTAGTATCCAAGAGCAAGGCCCGTCTCTCAGGTTCTCTTCTTTGACTTACCTTACTTCATCAATGGCCTCAAGCAAAAGGTAGTTTCCAGATTTCTAGTTGTTCTCTGTGAGGTCAACTTTCCAAATCATCTGTTCTGTTATTATTAAGTCAAGGATTGTGCACTGTAGTTGGCGTGTTTAACCAACAATTGATCTCAGGGATTTGCTAGTTAATAGTTACCATTGAAATATCTAAGCCCACTTTTCCTCTCAAAGACAGAGAATAGCTTTTATATTTGCAATCTTTTCCTTCTCAAATTCCTTCTCTGTATTTCATTTTGTGAAACAACTTTGATGTCTGAACACTGAAGATTTTCTAAATAGTTTATGCACCTGAGTCGAGGTGTTTATTACTCAATAACACAGTGCTTTATTTTCTCTCTGCTTCGGTTGGCACACAAGGACTGGTGTGGATGTGTCTGTTAGGGAAAAGAACATCGCAAACCATCACCCTGACTCATGTGATGTGGATTTCAAAAACCATAATCCTAAATTAATTTTGTATTTCTCTGCATAAGGCACATTCTCATTTATTTCACCCCTGAGTTTTCTTTTTATCCCAAAGACAAACATAGATGACACAGAAGGCTGGATTTGTGTGGCCTGAGCTTACTTGCTGACGGATGTGAATTCAATGTGGGTTTGTATGAATTCATAACGAGCAGTGGGGACCATTCCCCCAGCACTTCTTTGCTAATCAGCTGTCACAGCAACGTGGAGACCCAGCGCGCACACCAGGACAGCCAGCTGCTGCACGTCAGGCTGATGTGGTGGTGTGCCATTAACTGGGACTTCCCTGGGGATCTTCCATCTTCCCAGCAGTGACCAGGAGCAATATGCTTGGGCTAAAGACTGGTGGGCACCCCAAGTCAGAACACCTGCCCCTAAGAGATGAATTTGTCTTGGGATAACTGCCTTCCTGGCATATTGAAGTCATTAATGTTTCATTAAATCTGGGGCTTGGGCAGATCTAGATCTCTGAGTCCTCTGCCTCTCTCTCTCTCTCTCTCTCTCTCTCTCTCTCTCTCTCTCTCTCTCTCTCTCTCTCTCTCTCCATGTGTTTTTTTTTTTTTTATTTCTGCCATGTTTTTCTTTAGTGATCTACCCCCATATTAACATGACTCCTTTTTCTGTGCATCACCTTCTTTTGGGGTCTTTGGAGATAACTTTAATTCAACCACATGAATGAAGCTCCTGTAAACTCTCATGGCTCCCTATATTTGATGTTATTGGTCATTTGCCTACTTGGTTTTGGACATTTCAGCTCTATTGGGAGTCTGTGGAGGGTGGTCCATGTGTCTCTTTGGTGATCAATTCCAAGTTATCTTCCTAGTCCCAGACACAGTGTGGGCATTTGAGACAACTGAGATAAATGTATCCGTGAGTCTGTGTGTGCAGGTGACTTGCAGTTGCAGAAGTGAAAGTTCTCTCTTTGGGATGAGAGAGGAGGATGTCCTTTCCTGGGCTTCTCATAGTGGGGTACACCAGAGGGCACACTGTGCATGTGTTCCTAAATCTGCTGGGCTCTGAGGGCACCCCACCATCTCTCCTCCTGCCCCATGCCAAGTACCTATTCCAACACACTCTGAACACACAGCTTTCATGATTATTTTATTCTCTTTAGTCTTTATCTTTTTGTTTCAGAATGACCTTTCTTTACATTTATTTTTAATTAATGTATTAAACCCATAAAAGTTGGTTCATTTTAACGGGGCAATAACACGATTTTTCTTTTCACGTTGGCACTCAAGCAATTCTACCTGAGATGACTTATGTGGCGACCAAGTGGTCATGCGAAGCACTGTTTCCTGGTCATGTACAAAGTGTGGAGGAGAGAAATTTTACTTTTCTAGAAGCATGAATTATTCACCATATTGGTCAGCCTAGTTGTGACAAAATACTTGAGAAAAACAACTTAAAGGAGAAAAGATTTATTTTGGTTCACAGTTGCAGAGGTTTTAGTCCATAGTCACTTGGCTCCGACTTTTCTGGGACTGATGAGGCAGAACTCATGGTGGAGTGTCCTAGTGGAGCAAAGCTGCTCGGCTCATGGCAGCCAGGAAGCAGAGAGAGAGGATGGGGTGGGGACGCCACATTCCCTTCCAGGCATGCCCCCAATGACCTACTTTCTCTAACCAGACCCTCTAAAAGTTCCACCAGCTCCCAAGAGCACCATCAGCTGGGGACCAAATCTTTACCACACAAGTTTGGGGGAACATTTAAGATCTCAACTACAACCCTCACCTTTGTGTCTAAACAATGTGGTGAGGTTCTCTTGCCACCAGTGACAACTCCGACTCCAATGCAGCCTCCAAAGCATTGTTTGTCACCTCTGCTGCTCTTAGGACCTGCCACCGCTCTCACCTAGCGCTGGACCCTGGGCCCTGCCTGAGCGTGAGGACCTGCCTGCCTTAGCCTGTGCTCATTTCCCCTCCTATTTGGAAAAACTTTCTTCCCCCACCCACCTGATAATGCCTGGCCAACCTTTAAGATTCGTTCAGCTGTGACCACAGAGGCCCAAGTCCTGTGCAATGGACACTCTCTGGCCATCTCGACCTTCGTGAGCTCAGCCTCATTTGGTTCAGGTGGTGACGTAACCCCATGAACGATGAGCTGAGTTGGACTGAGCACTTCAAACGCCCGTCCCCCTCACTGCCTGGCACAGAACTGGGGCCTGGTGGGCACTTGTGTCTCATGGCCTAAGCTTCTTTTCCTTCCTACTCCTGTTTATTTCTTTCCTCCTGTTTGTCTTTCACAAAATCCCAAGGCAGTACTGGACGCTGTCAGGACTGGCAGAGGATGTAGTGGGACCAGGATCCCGGCTTCTCACCGGGAAGCCCTGCTGGAGGTCCCTGCTCTCCTGTGGCCTGGCCATCGCACAGCTCTCCACCATGAAGGGAAGTGGCTCCTGATGGCTGGAAGGTGAGAGCAGCAGAGGTCCTTCCTGTGTGCGCACTGAGCTTTCAGAAGAAAACTTCCGCCAAGCCACGTGAAACTCCTCCTACTCAATGAGCCTAGTGATTCTCCTCTAGAAACCAGGAGAGGGCCCTGACATCGCTGCTTCCGCACGCACATTCTCTAGTCTGACATTTTATGACCACATGATGCAAGACCTCCAGCAGTAGCCTGCGGTAGTGGTCCTTCACCCTCCACTGAGCTCAGAAATCTGATGAGCGGTTTCGAGGCTGCATAACCTCCCTGAGAGCTCCCAGGAGAGTTCCCGCCCCAGCCCAGGTGCAGCCCCCTCGGGGGAAAGAGGTAGCACATCCTATTGCTGTGGTTCAGAAACCAGTCTCAGGAGAAGACAGACCCAGGCCCCTGCATCTCCCACTCCTGTGCCTTCCCGACCCACCTGTCTCTCCCAGCATCGCCCTTCTTCCCTGCAGCATCCTGACCCGACTGTGCGTTTGGATTTGTGATGTAACTATCATTATCATTATGCTTTGTGTTTTTCGATGTGACTGTCTTATCTACTGTGTTAGTCAGCTTCGTATCACTGAGACCAAAATACCTGACAAGAACTACTTAGAGGAGGAAAGCTTATTTGGCTCATGGGTTCAGAAGTATCAGTCTATAGTGCCATAGCTCTGGGCCTGAGGTGAGGCAGCAGCGGGACCAAGGCAAAAGGGTGTGGAGGAGGAAAGCAGCTCAGGTCATGGGGCAAGGGAGGAGAGAGAGAGAGAGAGGGAGAGAGAGAGAGAGCGCTCCACTCATCAGGGACAAAAGATAAAACCCAAGGCACAACCCCTGTGGCCTACTTCCTCCAATCACACCCTACCTGCCTACGTAGAGTTACCACCTGATTAATCCATATAAGTGGACTGATTCATTGATAAGGTGACGTCTCCTATAATCCAATTGTTTGACCTCTGAACATTCTTGCATTGTCTCCCACATGAACTTTTGGGGGATACCTCATATCTAAACCATAATCCATCTGTTTCTAATGGCCAAGGTTAGAGAATAGTGGAGTCTACGATCCTTCTCCTTGGTGATTCTCTTTTTAAGAAAGGAAGCTACTAGAAGAGAATTACAGGTTCAATTTGCTCTTCCTGGAGTGGGAATAGATTTAGAGTATGTCTGTACAGCATCAACGGTGATTTCATTACTGTACTCAACGTTCTGCCCACTCACAGCTCAGGATGAATAATTTTGGATCATTTTAAATGTTTGTAATGATTTAAATATTGAAGTATGTCGAATTATGTAGAAGCCATCTCATTCAAGAGATCAAGTAAAATCTGTGCTTTGGTCCCCACAGAGGGGAAGAAACATCCTCCTGGTTATGACCTCTGGTCTCCCTCTCAGCCCCGAAAGCTGCCCCGCGTGCTGGCAGAGAGGACTGTGCCAATCGTAAGAGCAGGACCCACCTGCACCCTGGATCTGGCCCAAAGCGTCACCAGCCAAGTCCCTGCCGCAGGTGCGCTCCTGAGCACCCACTGGTTGGCAGCTGCAACGGACATGGAGGAGGACAAGTGGGCAGCACCTGTGGGATGACGTGGTCAGCCAGAGACCTGTGGGCATGTCCGGCGAGGTTCCCTCAGCCAAAACATCCTCCACAGCAGCCACCTGTGGAAAACCTGCAAGACGGTGAGTTTTCGGAGTAGTAATTAACTGAACGTTATGTTTCCAAAGTTTGAGTTACAAAGATGGGTAGCTACCTCATCAGTGGCCAGAAATAGAAAATAATTATTACCTGCCACATGGCAATTGGCCCAATTCTCTGAATGAAATTGTTCGGGGTGCCCAAGATCCATTGGGAAAATAACTTTCAGCCTGGTTTGAAAGAGCCCTGCCCAAGCTGCTGGATGGCCTGGGCGTGGCACAAACTCCGGAGCCTCCACTCTCACAGGTGCCTAGAAACTGCTGTGGCGCAGGTGCGGAGCTCTGCTCAAGGTTCAAGCAGAAATGTAACTCCTGCCACCTGTTAGGGACTGGACATCAAAGGCAATGTCCCTTATTTTTTTTTTTTTAATGTTCCGCTACATCTCCCTCTGCTCTGGTAAAAGACATAAAGATGGGTCCTTTCGTCTGGCTGCTCAGGAAACCCTGCTGGAGCAGGATCTCTCCTGTACCACCTGCACCAGGACCCAGTGTCAACCAAGAGGACGGGCAATGACCAAGATGCACTCAGACGTGTCCTCAGCAGGGTAGGTACTGGACAGCAAGGCCCCGGGGGCAGCCAAACGTGCCACAAGGTGGCGCTCTCCGCAGCCCCATTACGGAGCCAGAGCTGGGTGGCACCGCGTCACTGGGAACCTCTTCCCAGCCATCGGTGCCTGTCCCCCATGCCACATCATATGCCAGCCGTCTGCGGATCAGCTGCCGGATTCGACCTCTGGAGGAAAGTGGTGGCTGACGGGCTGTGAGCAGACACTTCCCAACACTGACTCAGAGGGTCAGCGCTGGGGCCCCTACACACGCTTGCACCCCAAGGGTCGCTCCATTGTACAGAGTAATGCCAGTGTTTTAGGAAATGATGACTGCCAGCATGCAGGCAAGACTGGACCGGGCACAGGGGCATCCACCCAAATCCAGCACGTTCTCTTGGAAACTGACCCAGTGCCTGCACTTATGAAGGGCTGATGGCGCCATCTCTGTTTTAGCCAGCTTTATCATTGCCGTGACCAAAAGACCTGGCAAGAACATAGAGGAGGAAAGGTCATTTGGCACTTGCTTAAGAGGTCTCAGTCCATAGATGACCGACACCATAGCTACGGGCCTGAGAAGAATGGCAGGAGGAAAGGAATGGAGGTAGAAGCAGCTCAGGAAGCAGAGGGCGCTCCCCTCCCCAGGCATGGACCACTAACGTGAAGGCACACTCCTGACCTACTGCGCAGTCACCACCCAGTGACCCACCGACTGGGCTGCACTTCTCTCCACCCAGGCACTTCACCTCTGAGCACTCGGGCATCACCTCCACAGAAGCCTTGGGAGGACCCCTCCGCTCTACACCAGAACGATCTCCTGATCGACAAGCTGCAGACACGTGCAGAGAAGGGGCTCCGGCACTGCACCTGGGGTAAGTGCCCGAGTCCCACTGAGAGTCAGTACTTCTGATCACCATCTTCTTTTTAATTTTTTCATTTGTTCTAATCTCTTGTACGTGGCATTAGAGTGCATTCATACATTTTGACAGATCCCACATAAACGGAGGGTAATTTCTCATTTTTCTGATTGGCATAGTGCATGTCATGCAGACATACATGTACGAGAGGTAATAGTGTCTGTTTCACTCCACGATCCTTCCTACCCCATACACCGTCTCCTTCCTTCACTACCCTCTCTTAACTTGACGTTTCTTCCGCTTTGCAGATGAGTGATAATCAAAGGGGTCTGAGTTAGGATTAGGGTAACTGATGGTGTATTTGGCCTTGATTTTCATATTATGTCAACTTTACTTTTCTACCTTAAATATAATCATGTAATGACTTTTTCAAAATTTATATTAAAAGTGATAAGTTGAAGCTGGTTGTGGGGGTACATGCCTATGTCCCAGCAACATGAGAGACTGAGGCAGGAAGACTGTAAGTTTCAGGCCAGCCTTGGCCAATTAGTGAGACTCTGTCTTGAAATAAAAACTTTAAAAGGCTATGGATGTAACTCAGTGACAGAATGGCCCTGGGTTCAATCCCCACTACCAAATTAAAAAAAAAAAAAAGCTACATTGAATAGTGTGTTCTTAGTCCCTCCAATCTGTTCTGCCTCACCTTTTTCTATGGCAGGAGACACTCGGGGACATCATCTTTGAAGAGGTGGGTGCAGATGGCAGATGGCTTTGGCTCCACCTGAAGCTCCAAAGCTGGTCTATGCAGCAGTAACACGTGCACAGTTGGTCTGGAGTGGGATTGTCCTTGTCACCCGA
Organism: Sciurus vulgaris; assembly: GCF_902686455.1. NCBI lineage: Eukaryota > Metazoa > Chordata > Mammalia > Rodentia > Sciuridae > Sciurus > Sciurus vulgaris. The sequence goes on along the minus strand of NC_136466.1, from coordinate 168,448,384 downwards.
GGCCTGGCCCGGTGGCACGCTGCCAGGGCTTGGCAGTGGCTTCTTGCTCCTGGGCAGTGAGGGGCATCAAGACTCAGCAGTCCTCCTGGGTGCTGTGCAGGCTGCCCACTGCTGGGTCCCTGCTGGTCTTATAGCACTAGCACCTCTCTGACTCCCACCCAGCTATGGGGACCAACGGGAGCTTCTGACCAGTGCTCACCAGCGAGTTAAAACACAGCTCGAAGTTCTGGCCAGTGAAACAAGAATGGGTGGCTGAGCCTCCTTCTGGAGTCTGCTAGAACCTCCGCCCTTGGGGAACACCCAGGAAGCTCTTTCTGAACATGCTGTCCCCTTGCCTTTCTTCTGCAAATCATGCAAACCCAGACTCGTACTTTACAGTAAGTTTTTAATTTTAGTATTATTCTGTGGGGAGAAAAATAAATGCTGTAGTTTTTGATTTTTTTTTTTGGGGGGGGGTGCTGGGGATCGAACCCAGGGCCTGTGCTTACAAGGCAAGCACTCTACCGACTGAGCTATCTCCCCAGCCCCTAGTTTTTTATTTTTATTTCTCTAATTGCTAGAGATGTTGAACATTTTTCCATATATTTGTTGATAGACTGTATTTCTTCTTCTGTGAAGTGTCTGTTCAGTTCCTTGGCCCATTTATTGATTGGGTTATTTGGTTTTTTTGGTGTTAAGTTTTCTGAGTTCTTTATACATCCTGGAGATTAATGCTTTAGCTGAGGTCCACGTGGTAAAGATTTTCTCCCAATCTATAGGTTCTCTCTTCATGTTATTGTTTCTTTTGCTGAAAAGAAGCTTTTTAGCTTGATTCCATCCCATTTATTGATTCTTGATTTTACTTCTGTGCTTTAGGAGTCTTGTTAAGGAAGTCAGTTCCTAAGCCAACAAGAGAGATTTGGGCCAACATTTTCTTCTAGTAGATGCATCTTACTCATCAGAATGGCAATTATCAAGAATATAAGCAACAATAAATGTTGGTGAGGATGTGGGAAGAAAGGTACCCTCACACATTGCTTGTGGGAGTGCAAATTGGTATAATCACTATGAAAAGCAGCATGGAGATTCCTCAGAAAACTTGGAATGGAATCACTATTTGATCCAGTCATCCCATTCCTAGGTTTATATCCAAAGGACTTAAAATCAACATACTACAGTAACACAGCCACATCAATGTTTATAGCAACTCAATTCACAATAGCTACACTATGGAACCAACCTAGGTGCCCTTCAACAGATGAATGGATGAAGAAAATGTGGCTTATACATGATGGACTATTACTTAGCTTTAAAGAAGGATGAAATGATAGCATTTGCTGATAAATGGGTGGAGCTGTAGAATATCACGCTAAGCAAAACAAGTCAATCCCAAAAAACCAAAGGCCAAATGTTTTCTATGATGTGCAGATGCTAATTCACAATGGGTGGGGAAATAGAGGTATTTTAGAATAGACAGAGGGGAGCGAAGGGAGGGGAGGGGGCATGGAGGTAGGAATGATAGTAGAATGAATCAGACATTATTACCCTATGAGCATATATGATTACATGACCTGTGTAACTCCATATCATATACAACTAAATGAGAAGCTATACTCCATTTATGTATGATGTGTCAAAATGCATTCTACTATTATGTGTAACTTATTAGAACAAATAAAAAAGACAAGAAAAAATAAATGCTGAATCCCTCAAGTAAAGTTGTCTGAACTGGCCTCCATAGTAATCATTAATTTAAAACTTATCATGTTCTGTTGTGTTTAAGTCGTAAGCAGGACTTTGGGGAGAAAGACTTAGTCATCTAAGAGACTGTCTTCGAGGTTTCCACCACCTGTGGTGAAGGTGAGATATTCAAAGACTAGCCCCTCATGGACCAGGGTGAGTGTGTGCCACAGGTGACTCCGCCCCGGAGCCCCTGGGGAGCAAGCTGCCTTCATGCCGAGGCAGGAGTCTTGTCGCAAGCAGCAAGGTGAGCTTCACATGATCAGGCCAGTGCTCACCCTGGGGTGCTGGGGAAGGGTTTTGGCTGACTGGGGAGTATGGGAATGAGGGGTGATGGGTGCTGCCACCCGGGTCAGGTGGAAGGAGTGGTGATTTGTAGGGACTTTCCATTCCCCTGGTGTGGAAGCAGCAACGGCAGCGGAGATGGAGCAACCAGAGCCTTGGTAGTCCGTCATGGCCAGGTTTCAGGAGGCCCTGGGGGGCTTGTAGGCATGTCTAGGGGAAGAGTGGGATGGCCCAGGGCTCCTAGCCCGTGTACACCATGTCTGTTCAGCCTCCCAGGCCACCACCACAGCACCAGGCCCTGATGTCAACAGCAGCCACCTTGGCCCAGCTGCTTCTGAAGGTCACTCCTTAAAGTCAAATTTGGACGCAGAGTCTCCTGGGGGGTGGGGGCACCTACCCCACATCACCTGGCTCCCTCAGCCTGTCCATTTCTGGGCTCCAGGCTGGCCACCTACCTGGTCGTGGGGATCAAAGGTCATTTGAGCTGTGCCTGTGTCACGTGGTACGCTCCCCTACTCACAGGAGGCTAGGGTCGGGGTCCTGAGGTCTGTAGAGGATGGGCGAGTGGATGGTGGCTGTCTGAGAAGTCATGTCCCCTCTTCCTTTCGCCCCCCCTCCCTGTCTCTGGCAGCAACCTACCATGGTGCAGGCCTCCATCTCAGGCCTGCCCAACTCTGGAAGGATTTCTAGTAGGATTTATGTCCCTTCACTCATTTCCTCCTCCATTGGTGTGTTGTCCACTGTGTGCGGAGACGGTGCTGGGTGCCTGGGCCGAGGAGACCAAGCCTCTCAGTCTCTTCAAGTGGATCCAAGGACCAACCAGGCGGGCAGGACCAGCCAGCTAGGACCAGCCAGCTGCCGCGGAGCAGGGACAGGCCAAGCACCAGGAGGTCAGGAAGCGTCTCTCTCCTGCGCCGCCTGAGTGCGCACTGCGCTCGGGGCAGGTCGCAGGGGCAGAGCAGGACGCACACTCCGTGCTTTATCGAGGTCCCGAGTCACCCGGCGTTCCTGACTGCGGTTTTCCGGGGGACTTGGTTCCCCGCAGCTCGCTCTCCAGGAGGCGTCCTGTTCCATCACACTGTGAGGCGTCTGGGCACCGCGGGGTCCCCTCCCGCCCCTCCCGCGGTCGCCGCCCGCCTGTCCCGGCCTCAGCGGCATCACAGAACCAGCCCGGACCCCTAAGCAGACCCGCGCTCCGGCAGCCTCCCTGCGGCCTGCTTTGCGCCTGGCTCAGACCTGGGAGCCGGCCCTGGCTGGTCGCTCGGCGCGGGCGCCTGTCCCACCAGCAGAGGGAGCGCGCCGCGGCTTGGCTGCGGGCCTGGCCCTGCGCGCCCGGCACCTGGTGGAGGCATCTGCCAGCCGTTTACCATCAGAACTGGCTTCTGCTCGTGCCAATCAGCGCCGTGCCGTGGGCACGCTCCATGGAGCCCAGTCGGCCGCGGACCGTTCCTAATGAGAACCACTAATTAGCGAGCTGAGCGCAGGACCGCAGCCCTACCCACTCCCACTTCGCAGGGGTGCCGGGCCGCCCACAGTGCAGCTGCTGTCCCCAGTCGCCCACCGCCCAAGGCCCGGACCTGCAGGCGCTCCGGTCCGTGCCCAAAGCAGCACGCTGCTTTAAAGTGCGAAGCCTTCTGCTCCCGGCTGCTTCGTGCCGGGCATTGCAAAGTCCTGAGAACTGAGGGTCCAGATGCAGCGTCCATGGGCAACCCAGTGCCGACAGTCACCCAGCCCCCAGCCCCCAGAGGGCCTGCTGCCCCGCCCCGTCATGCCCCTAGTAATGGATGCCCATGATGAGTTGCAGGACTTGTCCCTGTCCGCACTAGTAACTATTCTACCAACACGGAATTGACTTGGTAACCTCAGGGACATAATAGGGACATTTGGGTTTCGGATTCCCTGAGATACAGTGGACATTTCAATAAGATTTTTAGGGTTTATAGCCAACAAACTGCAACAACAAATGGAGATTCTGAGAAGTTTCCAAGGATTTTTTCCGTCCAGTTTCTTGTTCTTTTTTTTTTTTTTTTACCTTCAGACAATTCCTCAGTCCCATGACATTTTCTTTTAACTGTGATTCATGAAGTAATAAAGAAATCTTTTATTCAAGAAGCCACTTACCCTGCTAAAAATTCCTTCTTTATGAGCTTGCTCATTATGAGCTTGTAGGGTCATCCATTTCTTAAGAACCAGGTTCCTAATCCCTAGGGAGAGGATGGGAGAGGCATATAAATAGCAGAGTAGCCAGATTGGTGATTTGTCAGAAACTCCTAAGGGAATATCTCCAACTTCTCAATTATCCTGGGGAATATTCCAAAGTCTGACGTCTCAGAATGCCTCAGTCACTGGACATGGTGTCTCCTCGGGACATGTTAGTTACAATTAATTTCCTCTGGTAGGTTCTTTGTAAAACATTGGAATTTGGAGCATCTCCAACAAACCACATTGGACAGATGCCTTCAAATTGAATTCACCCTCAGCCTTCCTGGTGGGCTGACCATAGGCTAGGCCTTCCTAACTGGGGGAATCACCATAGCACATGCTTCCCTACTGATGCTCCTCAAAGGACTTGCAACCTCCCCAGACGTGACATCAATGGTGGCAAGGCAACGCTCCGCATGCGCTCACGTCTGCACTCCACCCAGCCAGCCTCTGCCCTTTGTGAATTCGTAGCTTTCCTTTCATTCTTCCGACAATCTACACTTAAGAGCCTACACAATTCTCCCAAGTTGATTTGCATCAACCCACAGACTGAAGAGAGGCGAGTGGCGTGAATACGACATCAGCAGGCAGGGGCAGAAGGTGGCTGCTGAGTCATGAAGAGTGCCCACGTGCCATCATCTGCCTCACACACAGGGGTAGCATATCTGTTAAAAAGCCATTAGCAATTCAGCATCTCTGTCTAGAAATTTAGGGTATATTATACTTTATGCTCCCCATTTCCAACTGAGCACAGGAAATGGAAATGAGACCTTTGACTAATGTTTCTGTCACGGTTCCTACTCATGGCAGATCCCAGGCACTTCTTACGATACTGATGAATCCTTTACATTTATTTGGCCCTGATTTAAAAAGCTGTATATTTCACAGAATGCCAACCAGGAAGTCATTGGCACAGCATGAACAGCCACCTTCTTGCAGGTGGTAGACCCTCTCTCCTCCACCTGGAGATGCTGGGTTAGGGTCAGCACCTGGTCCTCCTGCCTTAATGATCTCTGTCTACCAGGGAATAGACATAGTGCAGAAGGGCCCCAGGCGGTGTACAGGAACACACTCCTGGCTTCACATCAGGGGTGAAGGACACAGTTTCCTCAAGGGAGTGATCTGTGAGGAATAAAAACCTCTGGTATATGAGAATTCCAAAAAAAATACAACAGATCTTTCCATGTCTCTATTGGCAACCAAATGTCAGTTAGCTGAATGAGAAAATGTGGGTAGCCAAGCAAGTCCTTGCCCCAGCAACTATAGGTCCATTGAGCCAGAACACAAGGATGTATAAGCAAAGGGGGTGTAATGGCTACATTGAATAGTCAACTTGATTGCATTAAGAGATGGCAATGATTAAGAGGCTTCTGGGTGTGTCCATGAGGGTGTGTCTAGGAATGATTGGCATGTGGAATAATGAACTGAAGTGGAGCCCCTCCTTAAGCATAGGCCCCTCTGCCCAATAGGATGGAATAAAAACTGGAAGAACAAGGAAGCAGATGCAGATGCAAGCTCAGCTCTTCTTGAACAGGTTCTTGATCGTTGCTTCGATTGTCTGAGGATACTGAACTCTCCCTTCTTTACTCTTCTGAAGCAGACTCTGCCAGTGATTCTCCAGGTAGTTTCCAGAGCCCTTGGTCTTGGACTAGGGTAGCATTGTTGATCTTTCTAGTTCTGGGATTTCTGCATCTTGGACTGCACAACTACTGGTTCTTCCAGCTGCAGATGGCCATTGCAGACTATTTCAGCTTCTGGTCATGTAAGCCCATCTAATAAATCCCCTTTTATAATCATACTTCCTGTTGATTCTGTTCCTCTAGAGAACCCTGACTAATACAGGGAGAGTATATACTTTTTATCCACTAATTTAAACTCTAGAATAATTGGGGGTCAAAACAATTGTGGCATGTGTGGATGAAAAATTAATAAACCAGGAATGAATGAAGAAAGTTGTAGGCAATGAGCGGGAACTTAAGCAGAGCATAATTTATCTCAAGTGCCTCTTTGGGAAAGGGACTTGAGGGAAACCCAGGTGGAAGGCAGTCTGGGGAAGCTCGGCTGCTGGCACAGGTGGTTGATGTGGATTGGAAGGGGGTTGATCACAGATGCACAGAGTGAGGTGATACAGTAAACTGTCACTTCCTATACTTGACGCAGGGGTTATTAATATCCCATTGTTATCACACGTAGAGAATAAAGACATTGTAAATATGTGGATAAATACAATTAAACTTTAAATTGGTGACTGTGAACCTCCAAGAAGAAATATAAAGCAGAATGTAGAAATGGTATTTGAACCTCAGAACTCCTTTTTCTCCGGGAGTCCTGAAGGATTTGTGTTCTATGGAAAATACATTCAGGAAATCCTGTGTCAGACATTGTGGGCTCTGAGTTTGGACTGGAGAGGGGGAAGCTTGTGTGGGAGCCATTTCAGAAGCGAAAGACAGTGTTACAGAATGTTCCATGAGACAGGAGAGAAGGATTCAGATGTTGCGGATCTGTCCGGAAGCACAAGAGAGTGCTGTGTCACTGCTGGGCCCTGCCAGTGCTCCTGGACACCTCTCCCTCCAGTGTCACTCCTCTTGAAACACTCTTGACACCCTCCCTGGAAGTGTCTGGTCACAGGCGAGCACACAAGGCTGACCTAAGAGCCCAGCTGGCGGGAGTTGGTGTCCCTGGAATTGGCCACCAGATTAGGAAGAGTGGGTGTGCGTGGGCCAGTGTGCCCGCAGTCCTGAAGAAGGTTCATGTCTCCCAGAGCCACAGGGCTGGGTTGCCCACAGTGAAGCCTGCCAAGCACCATGCCCTGCCTCGCTTTCTCCCTTCCTGCCTGCCCTTCTCCACACTGGAGCTTCTGGGATCACCTCCCAAATTAACCACAGGTACCCCAATCCTGATCCCAAGGTCTGCTTCTGGGAGAATCCAAAGTCAAACAGGTGCATAAATGGAAAAGAGAGAAACTCATCCTGTTCACAGTAATTCATAGCCACTTCCTTCTGTCTGCCTGCTGGCCTATCCACCCGTCCATCACCCACGTCAACCAATCATCCATCAATCTGACCCATCATCTTCCTGTCCTCAAGATAGAGGGTAAAAGCTGATGCACACCCTGTGAACTGTGGCCATCGCTGGGTGACCTGGATTACAGGGGAGCTGGCTGGGGGGTGTGCAGGTAAGTGGCAGGTGTGCCTCTGAGTGTTGCAGTTTCTAAAACTTTCATTTTATTTTTAGGGAGAAACTGCAAATGTTTTTTAAAATGCTAGCCTTCAGACTAAATAAGACGTCACACAAATTCTGCACTGTTGGCACTCTCACCCGGAAGGACAGCCTAACATAAACGCACGTATTCAGCACCCTTGTTTCCCTAAAAATGTGATTTCCATTAAAAGTAAAAGCAGGAAGACAGAGAAAGGAGTAACGCGGAGCCTCATGACAGCCAAGCTAGCGCGTCACAGAGCGGGTGGGGCCGTGGGCCCATCCCCCTCCTGCTTTGGAAGACATTTACTACAGGGCCGGGCTCATCGTGTGCCTGCATCGGGAGTTCTGACTCATCCTCACCCACACAAATCCACCAACCAGCTTTGGTTTGCTTTTGAATAGTGGCGTCTTAGTCCCCAGCACTGCGGGCTGCTTCCATGGACCACACACAGCCTCAAGATGCTCTTACACGCAGATTCAGGAGCAGCTTGAGGTGTCTTGTCAGGAAGATCAGCTGTGCCCCTGGGCCCCGGAACTGTGTCCATGTGGCAAAGTCCCAGCTCAGCCGGAGTGAGGCCCAGACCCAGCGAGCCGCGGAGGAATCTGTGTTCTCTAGCTCATAATGAGCGTGATGGACACACGGCTCCAGAGCGCGGTGTGAGGCAGTGAGGGATGACCAGGCATTTTCCATGATGTGTGGGTGGAGGTGAACATGGGAGTCAAAAATCTCCAGTCAGCAGGTTTGGGCAGGCATTGGCTGGTCCTCAGCTAACACCAGGCCTGAGAACCCACAACAAAGGCACACTAGTATTAGGGAGGGAGGGATGGAAAGGAAAGGTCTAGAACGGGAAGCGTGGCCAAGCTGCTGTGTCCCCAGGATGGCCAATGGAGAGCTTGGTGCAGAGGACATCCCAGCCATGGCCAGGCATGGGTTGGAGTCATTCTACCTCCTTGCTGGGGTGCAGGCATTACTCTCTTAATGAGAATTGAAACCCTTTCCTATGGCAGCAGACCAACATGTCAATGGCCAGTTTCCATTAGGATGCCTGTGCAGTCTCCCTCGCAGCAGAACCGGAAGGCAGAAAGCCCACTCCCGCGCCTTCTCCTGTCCCGGTGCTGCAGGGGCTCTGCTGGTTTCAGGGAGCTCCCAAGTCCCTGCTCTGGGCCCCAGGGCAGCACTAGGGGAAGCTGGTGGTCTGAGGAACAGCCGTGCGCCAGGCAGTGGAGAGAGTTCTGGGTGTAGGGTCCCTGCCTCCTTGCCAGTGCCGCACCTCTCGCCCGGCTTTGCCTCCTTCTCCTTCCTTTGGAGGAGAACTTGGGAAACCTTGAAGATGAATTCAGCAGAATAAGCAGAGACACAGTTCCCAGTTAGATTCACTTCTGAGGCAGCTCACTTGGTGTGGCCAATGGCACTTTACTGATTTTTGAGACAGGGTCTCCCTATGTCACTTTCACTGGCCTTCAACGCAGGATCCTCTGCGTCTACCCCCTTGGTAGTGAAGATGATAGAAACACACGACCACGCCCAGTTTCCAGTGCACAGTGGCACAGAGTGGCCCAGTGTCACTGTAGTGCCAATCTCTTCCTGCCTTCCAGCCCCTGACTCCAGGGGACTCTGCCCTACAATCTCAAAGCTCCAAACCCTATGACTTCCTACAGATGACATTGGCGCGCTGGAGACACAGACCTCAGAGTGGGGTCCGCAAGAGCTGAGGTGGGCTCTCTCCTCTCCCTCACATCTGCCTCAGAGCCCCTAGCCCTGGCTTCGCCCTCTCAGTTAGGATCTCCACCGGACAGCCCCTCCTCTGCTCTTCAGGGCTGGGCAGGCCGTGCCTTCTCTATTTGCTGTTGCTTGGGCCACCAAATCACTAGTGGTCTCCCTAGCTGCCCCTGCTGCCCGTGAGCAGTGCCTTCCCTAGACCACTAGTCTGGGCCTGCTGGGCGCAGCTCCCTCAGTTCGAGGGCTTCTGCCACGTGACATCCCCATGTGCTCAGGGTCCTCAGTGCCATGGAGGGAGGGGCCCACACAGGGTGCAGGCACGGGAGCAGGAGAAGGAGACTTTTGCTCAGCCCCCATCGCTGGCTCCTTCTGCTCCAGCTAAGTTCTGTCTTTATATATTCTGGAAATTAGTGCTCTATCTGAAGTATGATAGGCAAAGATTTTCTCCCACTCTGTAGGCTCTGTCTTCACATTACTGATAGTTTCCTTTGCTGAGAGAAAGCTTTTTAGTTTGAATCTATCCCAGTTGTTGATTCTTGCTTTTATTTCTTATGCTATGGGGGTCCTATTAAGGAAGTCTGATCCTAAGCCAACAAGTTGAAGATTTGGACCTACTTTTTCTTCTATAAGATGCAGGGTCTCTGGTCTGATTTCAAGGTCCTTGATCCATTGTGAGTTGATTTTTGTGAGGGGTTTAGTTTCATTCTGTTGCATATGGATTTCCAGTTTTCCCAGCAAGATGATGCTTCTTAGAATGCTATCCTGCCGCGACTTCTCACACAGATCTAATATGAAGGCCCAAATTGTCGCCAACTCAGTTCAACCCTGAAATCCATCAGATGACCTGTGGACCTCAGGAAAGAATGGTCCCTACCAGAGCAAGAGTTGTGCCCCAAAGCCCACATACACATAGGGGAGAGGAAGGGGATTTCTACTCATAAGCCCTGTATTAGGGTTCTCTACAGGAACAGAATCACAGGAAGTACGGTTATAAAAAGGGGATTTATTAGATTGGCTTATACAACCAGAAGCTGGATAGTCCACAGTGCCCGTCTGCAGACGGGAGACCTGGAGGAACCAGTACGCCGTCCACAATGCTGAGGCCTCACAAGAGCCATCAATAGTGCTACCCCAGCCCAAACTGAAGGCTTCTGTGAATTCCCAGGGGAATCACTGGCAGAGGCTGCTTTGGGGGAGTGAAGAAGCAAAAGTCTGATCTCCTCAGGCGATCACAGCAGCAACCAAGAACATGTTCAAGAAGAATCGAGCTTGCATCTGCTGCTGCTTCCTTGTCCTTCCAACCTTTATTCCATCAAGCCACCACCCTCTTGGATGGTATTACCATGTAGGGAGGGGCTCCACTTCAGTTCCTATTCCCCATGCCAGTCATTCCTTGACACACCGTCATGGACACACCCAGAAGGCTCTTAATCATCAGCATCTCTTAATCCAATCAAGTTGACGATTCAGATCCACACCACCACCCTCTAGAAACATTCTCTCTCAAGCATGAGGATTTTATCTATCAAAGGAGCAACTCTCCCTGATATGAGCGTCCTGTGTGTCCTGAGTGTGAGACAGAGATGAAGAGATAATCCTTCCGTATACCAGCAGCCCCCTCTCAGGGTTCACAGCCTGCAGGGTGTCTTCTCATGGACTAAGACAACACAATCTGCTGCCAGAGCACTTCCCATATCCTGTGACATCATTAGTTCACTTTTCTTTCACCTCACCCCCTGGCAGCCCACCTGCCTACTTTAAGAGCCCCTGTGATATGCTGTTGCCTTTTGAATAAAGACAGAGCAGTTCCACATAGAGGCTGGTCCTGTCCGTCCTCACTCTAGAATGACTGATGGCAGCCTGGTGATGATACACGGAAATCAGTAAGAGCAGGAGGAGGTCCTGGGGTGCCAGAGATCAGGGTGCACCACAAGGACACCACAGATCCTGCAGAGCAGCAGACCGTGTGGAGCTATTTTCGCATAGATCTTGTATCATTTCTATTTGCATTGTAGGTGATAAGCATCTCAGCAGGTTGGGACCTTATACCACGTATTTAGTACAATTCCATCAAGTTAAATGGTTAAATTCTTATTTAAGTGTGACTCTATTTAAAAACAAGAAAATTCTTCAATGAATTTTTAAGCAAATTAACATTTAGTTTGTGTAGAGGAAGATTTATCAATATAATAGTAAGAAGAAAATGAGAAAAATTGATTTGTTTAGCTGTGTTTTCATCATGAATGCTACATCATAGGCGCAGGTGATGAAGTAAAGCCCAGCGGGCACAATACCGCAGCTGGTTTAATGAGGAACCTGTGCACCTCCGTGTAAGCACCTCGGACACGTTGGCTACTGTCTGTGGAATGGGCCAGCGTTGCGTGCTCCACGCTAGTCCTCTATGACTGCGTTGAGGTTACTGTGGACCCTTATCATCAAATATGGGGAGGAAATGCAAGGCACCGCGATCATTAAAACAAAGGGGATCACTAACACAGTGCCCATTCTCAGTTCCTAACACGTAAAGTTTTGTCTATCAAAAATTATTAGAATAAGCTGGGCAAAATGGCACATGCCTATAATCCCAGTGACTCAGGAGGCTGAGGCAGGAGGATCACAAGTTCTAGGTCAGCCTTAGCAGCTTAGTGAGATCCTATCTCAAAATTAAAGATAAAATGGGCTGTATATGTGGCTCAGGTGTAAAGCGCCCCTGGTTCCAATTTCTAGTACCGCCAACCAAAATCATTAAAATAAATTATACTAAAACGATTTGCTTTTACAGTGAGAATCGGTGCTGACAAAGGTCTCTTACTGCGGGCACAGTGACCCTCTGCTGGAGGGTGCTCATGCCCTGGTCACGTAAGCCAGCAGCAGGGCAGCTCAGGGTGGACTTACAGGAAACTTACCTGACCCCCCTCAGCCTGCTTCAGGAAGGCGGCAAATCCACAGATTACCAGCTACCAGGTTCCTTTGGCCATTCCCTCCTGAAATGAGAGGCGCTCATGCCTGTGTTGCTAGGTGACCTCTCGGGACAGCAGCCCACCTTCTTCGTGGTCTTACTGCCTCACCAGTAAGCCTTTTCCTTCTCCACAGTTGGTCCTCCGTTCACTCACGCCTTCTCCAGGGCAGGAAGCAGCCTTGAGTTCCATTATCGCAATAATACTGTTATCCAAGTGCTTTCCTTTTCTCTTTGGGGTATTTTTCTTTGCTCTTGAAGGAGGCTGTGGCCAGCAACTCCCTGTGAACAGTGTGGCCAGTAGTGGTCCGTGCCCCTCGCAAGCCAGGTCTCAAGACTCCAGCATCTTCCCCAGTCAAGGAGGGAAGCATTTCTATGGCAGTGTCTTTGGTTCTGGGTTGCTGGCCACCACACGGACCAGAGAACGCTGCCACCCTGCAGTGGGCATGTGACCTGTGGGAGAGAAAAGCTCCTGACAGGCATGTGCTGCTGCGGGGTGTTATGTGGGTGTGGGGCGTCTCCGAAACCTCGTGGGTGAGACGATGCAGGAATTTCTGGAGGCGAAATGGCTGGGTTATGAGAGGTGACCTAACCAGGATTGATTGACTGGATGATAACCATAGGCAGGTAGGGCTTGGCTGGAGGAGGGGGCTACTGATGGCGCACCTTTGGGGTTTCTTTTGTGTCCCTGGTGAGTATAGCTCTCTCTGTCCCCTGGCTGTCCTGTCCTGAGCTGCGTCCCTCTGCCAGGCCCTTCTGACATGACATTCTACTTCACACTGGCCCAGAGCAATTAATTGTGTGGCCCAACATGGACTGAACTCTGAAACCATGAGCCAAATGTACTTTCCCTTCTCTACATTCTTCTTGACGGATCCTTTGGTCATAATGAATGAAAAACTGACTGACTCAAACATAGAATATGTTATCCTGTCCTGACTGACAACATCCATCAGGGGATTTAATCTGGATATGTCTTTCTCAAAAGTCATTTGATAACATTAAGTAAATTAGAAGCATTTCAAATTTGTGTGGACTTTACCTCCTTCTTATTCTCTTTTGTATGGACACAGTTTTTGAGCTTCCTGCTTATCAGTATCTTTATTAGGCTCAAGGAAAACAAGAGCAGAGATCAGACATGTCGGCACAAGAGCTTAGAACGATTTCCTTGTGAAAATTAATTTTCAAGAAATAATTAGGAAATACAACTAAGAATAAGTAAACAGAAAACATGCAAAATGCATATTATTATCTGTTATATTGATCATAAGGCAAATATGTAGCATAGGAAAATGTTAAAATCAAATTTGTTCTGTGTGAGATAAAATGTTCTGCTGTCATTTAAATTATAATTTTAAAATAATGTTCATGAATATGGCAAAAGCTAACTGTATTATAATTAGTGAAGAAAGCATAATAAGATTCTATGGACAGCACAGCATAAAAGTTATAAAAGTACATGCATATATTTAAAAATAAGGCAAAGTTATATATCAAATTGAAATTGTGAGAAGAAAGAAAATCACTTTATTTTTCTCTTTATGGCTTTTGTAAGCAAAAATTTAATAATGCAATATTTTTATGATAACTAAAACATAGAAGTCATTAATTCACAGGGCCTTTGTGAGGATGAATTCAAGTATAGTTTTAGAGAGCTTACAACTTATGCATAACAAATATAACATTATTAAAATAAAAAACATACCTAACTTCAAAAGATACAGAAGAATAAATAATAAATTATAATCAGACCTAAAATGATAAAATTATTTAGGAAAAAAAATTCTAGTGACTGAACTCCCCAAAAAGTAATTTGGCTTTCACTCTGTAGAGCTATAATATGCAAATAAAGCATGCAATTTGCATAATAGAGCTGACTTTCAGCCAGCTCCCAATTTTAAAGCTGAGAACATTGGGCAAATAAAGATATAATGATTCTTCTTTGCTGTAACCATGAAGAATCAGTTCTCAGCTTTCTACAGGAATAAAAGAACGTGAAGTTTGCATCTTCGATTGTTGATGAGATTGTGCTGAAATTAACCACACTGGGAAAGTGCTTGATTCTGTAGAACAAAACAGAAGTGAAAAAGGGTATATTGAAAACATGCTGTATATCACCACGAATTATTGTTGTGTTGTTATTGTTGTTTTTACTACTCAATTTATAAACTGCATGCATTCATCATTTTGGTAGAAAAAATAATGACCATGGACATACAAAGTGAAGATTTCAATACAATTTGGTACATTAATAGAGTAAAGGAGAAATAATATACTTTATTATCTCCATAGACACAGGAAAAGAATTGCATAAAAGTGGGAAGTTATTCACCATGAAGCAAACAAGCCCTGACACATCAAGAAGGAAAGGCTCTTGTTTGTCCTGAGGAAGAGAATCTACTCAAAGCCCACACCAAGCACCCTGCCTTGTGGGGAAACAGCAGAAGCATTCCATTTAGAAATGAGACCAGGTTGCCAGTGTCACCATATTTAAGATGGCACTTTGTTGTGCTATTAAAAGCAGTAAGGAAAAAAAATTAAAGTCAATGAAAAAGGGAAGACAATATTGTTATTGTGAGTATTATATGGTCATCTACACAGAAATTCCAGAGAAAATCACTGGTCAGACTTTTGGAACTAATACAAATTGCATAAGAATGGTGGATACCAATTAACATTTAAATATTAATGTTTTCTTTACACCAGAATAAAGAAGGTTAGAAGTAAGTGTAATAAAAAACCATGCTGTTCGTCTGTTCATGATGACAAAAACACAGCAGAATCAAAGCCACAGAGTGAGACCAAAACTGACCTTGCAAAGATTATGCAGGTCCGTTAATTATGAAGAAGAATCTTGAAAGACAGAAGGTCCAGACAAATGAAGAGAGCTGTGTTCTTCATAGACGATTCTCCCCAAATTTCCCTGGAAATTCAAAATGAAAACGATCCAGATCCTAGCAACAACATAGGGGGGAAAATCATGACAAACATTAAAGTTGCACAAATACAGTGATGCTGAAGATCAAGACTGATGGAGGGACTGTCACAGGGCACAGGAAGACCCAGTTCAAGACTAGGTGTCCTCCAGCTCCATCCATTTTGCTATACCTTGCAAGATTTTGTGCTTTATATGGGTAAATAATACTGCATTGCGTACTTGACTTCATCCATCCACCCCTCCACAGCACCTAGGCTGAGTCCATGTCTCAGGCGTTGTGGATAGTGCTGCAATGCATGCGGGTGTGCAGGCGGCTCTGCCCTCTTTCCCTTCGAACAAAGGGAAGTGGGATAAGGTAGCTGAGTCATGGTGGATCTGGGGTTTTGTTTGTTTGTTTGTTTCTTGAGGAACCTCCAAACTTCTCCACAATGCTTGTTAAACGAAATGAACCATACCTAGAAAAGCAAGTACCAACTGTTCTTTTTCATGTGGGAGTTAAAGACAAAGAGAGAGCGAGAGAGTGAGAGGGTGAGAGAGAGAGAGAGAAAGGAAGAAATAGGAAGGAAGGAAGGAAGGAAGGAACGGAGGGAGGGAGGGAGGGAGGGAGGAAGGGAGGAAGGAAGGAAGGAAGGAAGGAAGGAAGGAAGGAAGGAAGGAAGGAAGGAAGGAAGGAAGGAAGGAAGGAAGGAAGGAAGGGAAGGAAGGAAGGGAAGGAAGAAGGAATTGACCTGGATGTAGGATAGCGATGGCAGAGTCCAGGAAGGCAGGAGAGGAGGACTGGTGCGCACTGTGTGCACATATTGAAATGCCACACTGAATTCTATCTAGTAAGGGTTATGATGAACACATGTTAGCCAAAGACTTTTGGAAAGCATGTGGTTAAGTTTAGTGTGTTGGGGAAAGAACACAGAGGAACGTGATGGGGGTGTGGAATTGGCATCACAGGTGAGTGAGGAAAGGCAAAATATTTCAGTAAAGAGAAAATCATCGGCTGTTCACTTATAAAAATAGAATTAGATCCTTCTACCTGACACACAATAATTAATTCCAGAAAATTAAGCAAGTGAATTTGAAAAAGAACCCTACTAAAATCATCCTCCTGCTAGATGTTACAAAGCTGTTTGTTCTAATTACTTAAACTGCACAAAAGTATTTTCAAGAAACTAAAATATAAATAAATTTAATTATTCTACAATAAAAACTCCTATATCTCACATGACACCATAAATATTTAGCATGCAAGTGACAGACCAGGAGAAGTGAATATAAAACACAAGAGATAAGCATGCATAATAGGTGTGGAACTTTTAGAAATCAGCAAGAGAATACATGAAGAGTCGACTCACAGAAGAACTGAATACTCTTCCTACCCATGAAAAGAGGCTGTAACTCACTAACAGCCAGAGAAGTACATGTCAAGGCAGCAAGGAAATGCCATTCATATGAAAGAAATAGACAAGGAATAAAAACGATGACAGAATCCTGAGTTGGCCAGAGAGCAAGGGAAGTGGCCTTTCTCTTCCACACGTGGGAGGTCTAAACAGGGCAGCTCTTTTGGGTTTCAGCCCCTTGGATAATTTAAAAATGTGCACACCCTGTGAACAAGCCACCTGCGTGCAGATGTGTGTCCTAGATGAACTGCTGCATGTGTGCACCAGGAGATGTGTACGAGTGTGCATGCTGGCGCAGCATAATCCTGAAAGGTTAAAGACAAACTCGTGCCTATCATTTGGGAGAAAATAGACCCTAAGGTGCCAGTCGTGAGATGGGGATTTTACCACTATTATGGTTTAGATACCAGGTATCCTCCAAAAGCTCATCGGAGAGTCCATGCAAGGAATGTTGGAGGCGAAATGATTGGGCTATGACAGCCACAACATAATCAGCCCGTCAGTCCT
Organism: Sciurus vulgaris; assembly: GCF_902686455.1. Taxonomy (NCBI): domain Eukaryota; kingdom Metazoa; phylum Chordata; class Mammalia; order Rodentia; family Sciuridae; genus Sciurus; species Sciurus vulgaris. The sequence continues at coordinate 168,431,465 of NC_136466.1, read as the reverse complement.
GAGGGGGGTTAACTGGGTGATAACCGTGAGCAGGTAGGGTGTGACGGGAGGAGTCGGGTCATTGTGGTGTGCCTTTGGGGTTCACATTTTGTCTGTGGTGCAAGAAACACTCTGCATTCTAGTGCAATGTCCTGAGCTGCTTTCCTCCACCATGCCCTTCCTCCATGAAGTGCTGCCTCACCCAGAGCCCAGAGCAATGGAGCCAGCTGTCTATGGACTGAGACCTCTGAAACCAGGAGCTCCAAATTACTTTTTCTCTAAAATTGTTTTGTTGGGTCTTTTGATCACAGCAGTTTAAAAGTTACTAAAACAGATAGTGGAACCAGCAGGGGGATCATTGCTGTGACTAACCTAGCCATGTGGTTCAGAAGTTTTTGGAACTTTCTGGATTTGTGGGAGGAATTTTGAGAAGTTTGGTGACACAAGTTGGAAAAACCTCAGAATACTGTAAGTACACTTTAATGGACAATTCTGGAGGGAGCTCAGGATACCAGAATGCCACCTGGGCTACGGGTAGTAAAGACCAGGCTCCTGAGGCCTCAGAGGAGGAGGACTCTATTGAAAATGGATGCCAATGCCATTTTGGGGGCACATTTATTTATTAGTGACTTTAATAGAAAAATAAAACCATAAAATTATACATATTAATGGAGTATCCTAGGATAAAGTTTGAGAGTTCATTTACAAGTGAGATACTTTTTTCTATCACTAATAGATCAACTTAATATTAGAATGTATAAATATATATACTGCTGTTCTTTATAGACAGAAACAGAGGGTAAAGACTTTTCTGGCTACTGTACTAACATTACCTAAGCAAACCACTCTGAAACAGTTTGCAAGACCCTCATCTCAAAAAAGGGGAGGAGCATAAGCCTTCTATATTCTATGACCTAGACATTCTAGGAGGGCATCCTCTCTGCCCTATAAAAATGTGAAGCACCATATCATTTTTGTTTTTATAGCTCAGTAGTGTAGTTTAAGGTCTGGTATTGTGATGCCTCCTGCTTCACTGTTCTTGCTAAGGATTGCTTTGGCTATTCTGGGTCTCTTATTTTTCCAAATGAATTTCATAATATCTTTTTCTAGTACTATGAAGAATATCATTGGGATTTTAGTAGGAATTGCATTAAATCTGTATAACACTTTTGGTAGTATGGTCATTTTGACAATATTATTTTTGCCCATCCAGGAGCATGGGAAGTATGGAGTTTCCTCAGAAAACATGGAATGGAACCACCACTTGACCCAGCTATCCCACACTGTGATTTATACCCAAAGGACTTAAAATCAGCATACTACAGTGACATAGCTACATCAATGTTTATAGCAGCTCAACTTGCAATGGCTAAACTATAGAACCAATCTAGATGCCCTTCAAGAGATGAATGGATAAGGAAAATGTGATATATATAATGGAATATTACTCAGTCTTAAAGAAGAATGAAATGATGGCATTTGCAGGTAAATGTATGGAACTGGAGAATATCATGCTAAGTGAAATAAGTGAATACCCCCAAAAAAACAAAAGCTGAATGTTTTCTCTGATATGTGGATATTAATTCATAATGTGGGTAGCTGGGAAGAATAACTTTACTTTAGATTTATTAGAGGGGAATGAAGGATGGGGAGGGGGCATGCGGGTAGGAAGGGACAGTACAGTGAATCTGACATTGTTACCCTATGTTCATATATGACTACACAACCAGTGTGATTCTACATCATGTACAACCAGAAGAATGAGAAATTATACTTCATTTATGTATAATGTATCAAAGTGCATTCTACTGCCATGTATAACGAATTAGAACAAAGAAAAAAAAAGAAAATGAACTAGAGACCATTCCTATTATGTTCTGAAAAGAAGTTGTCTACCTTTGCCCATGTCCTGAGACTTTCCATGAGGCTGAATTTAAAGGTGATATACTACTTGATCTAGAAGAAAATATTTCTAGGCAGCATAGCATTCAGGAAGTGATATTGATATTTCTGATGGCTTTTAGCCAAGTTTATTGTAATAATCAGGAGGAGAAACATTTGAAAAACTTGCAATTTTGGCAGAAAACCAAGTAAAACCAGGGCTAAAGAAGGTGTGTTTCTTAAAGAGATAAGAACCACTAGAAAGACATAGCTAACTTAACTGAGAAACAGTAAGAAAGATGGCTTGAAGGCAGCTCAGGAACTGGTAAGGTCATACCCATCTCAGGCTCAAGGGTGCAAAAGAAACGAGTCCTTTGAGAAGAGACAGGAGGGCACCTTGTTTACACAGGGGGCCTGGGAAGCTTCACCATGCTCAGGCACCCAGCCACTCAGAGGCTGCTGCAGCCTTGGTCTCTGCAGTCTTGACTGTTGTTCAGGATGGTGGCAGAGCTTGGTGTCAACTATACTGTGCTGGCTCTGCAGAAATGCAGAATGCTGGAGTTAGGGGGTCATGGAGGCTTCCACCAAGATTTCAAAGAAAAGCCTGAGAGGCCAGGCCAAGCTCAACAGGGGTCAGAGTCCCTGCAGGCCGCCCCTAAGAGGGCAATGCATGGAGATGTGAGGAGGTAGCTGAAGTCTCCTTGGAGACCTCAGAGATTAAGAGATGCCAGTGCTGTGGAACGTTGCCAAGGAAAGCTACAGGAATTGAGCGCAGACAAGCCAAGAGAGGGGCTTTGTGAGCTGCAACCAGCAAAGCCACAGGGGCATAGCTAAGGAGTCCAGTGGAGAGAACATCCAATGTCCGGGGCCCTAGATGCTGAATATGGAGCCATAGGACTTGTTTGCCCAGGTGGATTTTGATTTTGCTTTGGTCCTATCCCTTCTTTCTATGCCCCTATTTCTTCCTTTTGGAATGGAAATGTTTATGATATATTGGGTGTATGTAACTTGTTTTTGATATTTATAGGGGCTCATACTGAGAGTTTGCCTTGAATCTTAGATGAGATTTTACACTTGTACTTTTGGGAAATCCTGAAAGTGTTGAGACTTTGGGGGTTTGGGAAATGGACCAAGGGTACTTTGCATTGTGCCATGAGAATGAGCTTTGGGGAGCCAGCGGCTCCCCAAATGTTGTGATTTAGATATGAGATGTTCTCCCAAAGCTCATGTGAAAGGCCATGCAAAAAAGGTTGGAGGTGAAATGATTGGGTTATAAGAGCCGTAATATAACAAGAGCATTAATCCCCTGATGGGGGTTAACTGGGTAGTACCTGAGCAGGAGGTTGTGGCTGGAGGAGGTGGGTCATTGTGGTGTGCCTTTGGGGTTTACTTTTTGTCTGTGGTGAAGGGAACACTCTGCTTTCTGAGCTGCTTTCCTCCACCACGCCCTTCCTCCATGAAGCGCTGCCTCACCCAGGGTCCTGAGCAATGGAGCCAGCTGTCTACGGACTGAGACCTCTGAAACCAGGAGCCCCAAATTAACTTTTTCTCCTCTAAAATTGTTCTTGTCGGGTCTTTTGATCTCAGTAGTTTAAAAGCTGACTAAATCAATTACTGTAGTTGTCTTTTTATGTTAGTGTAGATACATCTCAAAAGCAAAACTGAGAAGGAAGAAACAAATCGGACACCACAAAATATAGTATCGTAGCCTCAGGAATCGAAAGTAGATTCTAAATGCACACACACACTCTCACACAGACACATACATGCATTCCTAAGATCATATACTATTTATATGTATACGATAAATACTGTACTATGTATTTGAGAAGACATATGTGTATTAAATACAGAATAGCTAATATTTTTCTTTAAAGTTTTTTTCTAATAATGCTTATTGTCCTTTAGTATGAACGTTGGTAATGTGCAGAACTGATTTTAGCTATATGTTTGATATTTTATATCTTAATTGTAATCAAATAGTATACAGATGTCACCTGTTACTTGTTCATGTGAAGGTATGATGTTTTGTTTTGTTGATTCTTGAAAGTTATTGCTATTTTTAAATTTTTAAATAGAAGCATGTTATGAAAGGGCCTCTGTAACCACGCTGCACCACATCAGTAGGGCCTGGTGGAGCCTGCCTCTCTCTAATGGCCCCATGCATTTGAGTTTTGTGCTTTTGATCTTCCAGTCATCCTTAATAAAACTTCAAAGTCATGTTGGAGCCATTTAAACTATTCAGTAGGCATCTGAAAAAGGGAAACTCGATTGGCCTCCCGGGCCTTTAAAATGTGCTTAGCTTTGATAATATCTCATGTTCGTCTGAATCCTTTTATCCTCAGAATACTAAGCTCTCCTAACATATTAGCTCAAGGGTCCCGACAGTCCCCTGCGAGGCAGGATATTGGCTGCTGTCATTTAGAAGGATCCAAACAGAGTTGGAGTTAGAGGCTCTGAAAGTCAGAGAAGGCAGGATCAACCCCCAGGTTCGTGACACCCAGATCTGCAGTCATGATTCTGCATCATCTTCTTCATGATTCAGGCTTAGTGCCAGGTCACAGTTCCCTCGTCATCGTTCCCAGCTCTTCCTCGTGGACTATTTCAGCTGTTTATTTTGGAGGAATATGCCCAGGACCTTCTCTGAGTTTCACCCGTCATAAGTATTCATAGCATTGCAACGTGTGAAGATCACCTCTCTGCCTCTGACCCTCGGCCTCCCTTCCCACCTGCCGCTGAATTTCCCTGGGAATGAAATCTTGCTCCCTTTGTGATGCAGGTGCACTAGACTCTGTGGCCGTTTGGTGGGCTGCCACAGAACCTGTAAGATCTCCTGCCAGGACAACCGCCTGCTGGCCTGAGAGCGGGAGTGGATGAAGCAGGGATTTGCTGCGCAGATTAACTCTTTGCGAGTCTGGCACTCGTTGGACAATATGCCCTCTCTTTTTCACTTCATAGCTTATACACTTGGCTAAACAAATTCCCAGGACTTTCTGGGTAGGGATTTCCTGAGAGTATTTCTACTCTGCATTACTTTAAAGTCAGAAAAGACCTATTTCATTATTTTCAATCTCTGCTTCAAAATGCAAAGTGTACACAAACTCCATGTTGAGGATAAAGAAACAGGACACGGAAAAAATTGTTTTGGAAACAGAATGATGAAGAGTCGTGCGTCACAGGTGGTCCCCGCTGACAAAGGTTCGACTTGAAGTCGTTTTCCCTGACCGTGAGTCCAACCGTGACATACATTCCAGTAGAAAGCGTCCTTCAAACTCCCAGGCTATAGCCACATGCAGCACGAACCTGTCTCAAGATGCTGGACAGCCATGCCAACACCCAGGGGAACAGTCCATACTCTTCAGTGTACCGGTAGCTGCTGGCATTTGGGGTACAAGGGTTCAATAAGTCACAAGAGGTATTCAATGCTTTGTGGGCTTTGTGGTGCACGATTTTGTCCAACTCTGACTGACATTGATGTGCTGGCACACGTGAGTAGGCCAGTTTGGGCCGTGTCCAGCAGGTCAGGTTGCTCCCTCAGTTTTTACTTTACTGCATGCTCGGTTTAGGATGGGCTTATCAGGATGCCACCCCTTCATAAGTCGGGAGAGCTGTGACCGTCTGCCTCCTCCTTCTTTTAGATCACGTTCTCTCAGGTTAGAGGAGGGCGATGACCACTCCTCACCTTTCTCTGGCTTAAAGCCCACATGTCATTTCAGAGGGCCAGTAGTCTATGGTAGACAGAATCCTGACCAACCCTGGACCATCAGCTCCATGAGGCCTGGGACTTGGTCAGTCTTGACGCTGAGAAGTGTCAGGCACTGAGCCGACTTTGATGAACTGCTGGTGAGTAGTAATCAAAGGGCGAAAATATTACCACCAGGACACTCCCTGCAACCTCCCCGTAATCTCATGCTGGAGGATGTGCATGTGGTCACTCTCCACCCTCCTCATGGGTGTGCGTGTGGTCACTGCCTGCTCTCCTCATGGCAATTCCACTCTAATGGATGCTTTCATGGTCTTGAAACCAGGCTGCAGGTGCACAAATACATCCAGCCTGGGCACATCTCTCAGCCAAGCCTAAATGCACCGTTCTGGACCTGGAGTGTCCTTTTGTATGCCAATTTGAGCAGCCAGCAGGCTGCCCTGGGAATCAGCGAGCAGCATTCTAGTGCACAGCGTTGCTGGCACAGCCTGGCAGACCCAGTGAAAGGAGCTCTGGGTAAACCCGGTGCCACCCATCAAGCCCATAAACCACACCAGAGTAGAGCTGGATGAGCTCGGCTCACAAACAGCCCGGCTCTGCTTCTATTGAAGCCGTGCCTGCTCCCAGACAATCCCTGGGCCTTGAGCATTTACACGTCTCCAGCCTGCAGTTATCTGCCCCCAAAACGTGCTCTTCCTCCACTTCTCACCTCCTGTCCTGTGCTGCGCATGTTGTAAAACTGAGCATGCAGCATCTGCTACATGGTGTGCAGCTTATGCATGAACAGCCTTGAGTAAATCAGCCAGGGCTGCACTGGCCCGACCTGTTTGGGATTTAGTAACGTGCTTTCTGCAGTGCGCCATGAGTCAGTCCTGGCTCCAGAACGCTCAGGTGGCCTGCAGACCACTCACGTCACGAGGCTCGAGGCTGGCCATAACGTGTACAGATCTTGATTGGCCTCTGATGGGAACCAGCTGTGCCTCCACCAACAGGCTCCCTTTGGAGGAGAACTGTGGGAGGAACAGGCATCTTTCCTTCTCGTTCGGACATAAGGGTGTGAATCAGAAAATATAAAGAAAGGAGAGTTTGAAACCACCGCGTCAAGGAGCCATGTCCTGTTTTCCTTTTGCTTCCTAGTAGGGAGAAAAGACATTGGAACCACAGGCTGGGTGGCTCAGAGACTGGTCATGCGTCATAGGCATGAAGAGGTGTCATTCAAACCTGGTTCTCACAGAGTTCCAGGACAAAAATCTCTGAGGTCATGCTCTCGGGGGTCGGTGTGTTCCCTCAACTTTTCCAGCCATGTTTGCCTTGAAGACCCCCACCCCCCGGGGTTGGTAAAGAGAACTGAGAATGTGCTCATGTGGCTAAAGTGTTACCCCTCTGAGTGTGTGTGTGTGTGTGTGTGTGTGTGTGTGTTCCATGTGTACACGTGTGTGGGAAGGGGATCTAAATGTGAGGTGGTCAGTGGGGGGCGAAGGGGAGGGAAGGAGGAGGAGGCACGTCTTTTATCAGACAGCTGGAAGCTCCGCCAGCGAGTAAGTGCCAGGTGGGCAGCTCAGCAGCTCGAGGGTGAATATCAGCTACTGCAGTTACGGTGCCAAGCCTGTAGTCAGCCTGGCGACGTCTAGAGCTCCTCATCAGGGGAGGGACCAACGTCTCCTGGCAGCTTTGCCATCTCCCTTGGACTGCTCGCAGAATGTATCCACGTTCTCTCTCCTCCACTGTTGCTGGTGAGAAGGCTGCTATCCTCTCTTTCTATACCCCAGGTATACACTGTCTGTTTTCCCCTTCTGTTTAATATGGGTCCTGAACAACCTCAGTATGATGGATCCTCGTGTAGCTGTGCTTGGGGCTCGCTGTACTCTTTGGATCTGTGAGGTCATAGTTTTGATCTAATTAGAAAAATCACAGGCATTCCTTTTGTCGACGACCTTTCTAGCTAGTCCTCTCGTCCTGTTGCGGCTCTGATCACATGTATGAGGCCTGGGCCGTGGCTAGTGGAAAGGCCTGTCCTCACCCTGTGAGCACCTCCTACTGTTCCCACGATCTGGCGGGTGATCCTCCCCTGCGCTGGGCGTCTTCCTCATCTGCATGCTCTGGTTGCCCTTTCCAAGGAGGTCCTTAAAGGCTTTCCTCTTAACACCTGGACCTCACCCATTCCTATCCATCCAGATCCAGGAGCACTTATGATCTTCTGACCTGGTGAGCTCCATGCAGCAGGGCCTGAAGGGCTCGTCCACTGCTGTACCCCAGCTTTAGGACGGTGCCAGATGCTCAGAAGTATGTCATGAGTTAGTGAATACATGGTTGGATATTCAAGTGAATCATCGAGTGAATACATGACTGGGAAATACTCAGGAGACTGAAGTAGTGAATAGATGAACTACTACAAGGGATCCCCTCCTTCCTACCTCAGTGAGTGCTGAGTGCTCCTTAGGGGACAGTGATCTTGTTCCATTTTAATGAGGTCAGGGCTCTCCGTCTATTCTTTGTTTACACAGATAATCTGCCGTATCTACCATATACATCTTGGTCTTAGTTCTGGAGCCAAGTAGGGAATGAGGGAAGAAGTAAAAGACATCCCCGTATTAAAGAGCAGGTGACTGGTAGGTGGCTTTTCGCTTGTAATGCCAGAGACTCCAGGTAGATCTAACTGAAGTAGCACTGATTTAGCGGGAAATGGTGAGTACCTATAAACCAGGCAAGCAGGGGAAGCATGGTGTCAGTAGCCTAGAAAGCAAGCATGGAAACTGAGTCGGAGAGTGTGGGTAAGGAAGGATCCACTGAGGAGCAGGATGGAAAACTAGGGAGCATAGAGCCCCCGGGGGAGGACACGTGTGCGCCCAGGACTCGGACCCGTTCGGTGGCAGGCGAATTCTCTTCTAGGTGTCCTTCATCCTGGAGATGAAATTATAAAATTATGGCATTTGCAGGTAAATGGATGGAATTGGAGAATATCATGCTAAGTGAGATAAGTCAATCCCCCAAAAACAAAGGCTGAATGTCTTCTCTGATAAGTGGGTGATGATACATAGTGGTAAGGGGGGAGTTGGGGGAGTAAGAGAAGAATGGAGGAACTTTGGATTGTGTAGAGGGAAATGAGGGGGGAGGATGCTGGGGAAGGAAAGACGGTGGAATGAGACAGACATCGTTACCCTACGTACATGTATGATTACATAAATAGTGTGAATCTACATCACATACAATCATAGAAACAAAAAGCTTTACCCCATTTGTGTACAATGAATCAAAATGCAGTCTGTAAAGATAAAAATAAATAACATTTTTAAAAAATAGTGAAACCGAATGCTTGGCCCTTCCTGGGTGCAGCACAGAAGGCCAAGCAAGTCCTGCAAACCTAAGTATATCATATGTTGCCAGCAAAAATTCAAAACACCTATGATAAAAGTAAAATTTAAAATGTCAGCATCATTGGAAAAGTTTTTAAAGTGTGTACATCTCTAGCCCAAGACAAGAGCTATTTTTTTAAAAAATGGTGATTCTATAACAAAAAGTAATTTTTTAAAAGAGAAATTTCTAAAACTTTCATTATATTGTATATGTATGTATATATATATGAATATGTATGTATGTATATACTGACTAAAGAGCAGTAACTGTTAACACCTATTACAGAAAAATAGCTTTGAAGTGTCAATTTTGAGTACATTCTTTGAGATGGATGCTAATGAATAATAAAATATGTTATATAGAACTACATATTTTTTCTTTCTTCAGTATTCTATAATTTTCATTGTCAATGTCTTCCATGTCTTCCATCTCCTTGGTTAGATTTATACCCAAGTATTTTATTTTATTTGAAGTTTATAGTGAACGGGATAGTTTTCCTGATTTCTTCCCCAGCAGGTTGTAATACAGGGAAACTACTGACTTATGTATGTTCATCTTATATCCTGCCACTGTGCTGATTTATTTGTTAGCTCTAGAAGTCTTATGATGGATGCCTTTTTTTTTTTTTTTTAGCCTTCTAGATGTAAGGTTGTGTAATCAGCAGACAGATCATTTGACTTCTTCTTTTCCTATTTGTATTAATGTCTTGGTCTTGCCCGATTGTTCTGGTGAAAGTTTCAGTAACTATATTGAATAGGAGTGGGCAGTGAGAGTGGACATCTTGGCCCTCCTGATCTAGAGGAAATACTTGCAGTTTTTCTCCACTCAGCATGATGCTGGCTTTGGATTCGTTGCAAGTTCCATCTAACTCCGGTTTCTCCGCGGTTTTGAAAATGAATGGGGGCTGGATTTTGTCAAAGACCTTTTTTTGCATCTATTAAGATGATAATTTGATTCTTGTCTTTAACTCAATTTATGTGGTGAACACTGAAGAAAGAAATTGAATAACTTAGCATATGGAATGACCACCTATGTTCTTGGATAAGCAGAATTAATATTGAAAAATTGATCATATTACTAATATTATATGGATGCAATGCAATCTCCATCAAAATATCAATGCCATTCTTCACAGAATAAGAAAACACACTCCTAAAATTTACCTGACCTTAAAGAAGAATAAAATTATGGCATATGCCAGTAAATGAATGGAATTGGAGAATTTCTTGCTAATTGAAATAAGTCAATCCCCCCAAAAACAAAAGCCAAATAAATGTTTTCTATTATAAGTGGAGGCTATTTCACAATGAGTGGGGCTAGGGAAGAATAATTTCTTTAGATTAGATAGAGGTGAGTTAAGGGAGGAGTGGAGGAGGGAATGGGAAGAATAGTAGAATGAATCAGATATTATTACCCTGTGTACATATATTAGACCAGTGGGATTCTACATCATGTATTACCAGAAGAATGAGAAATTATCCTCCATTATGTATGATGTATCGAAGTGCATTCTACTGCCATGTATAACTAATTAAAACAAATTTAAAATTTTTTTTAAATTACTTGGAAGAATAAGAGATCCAGAATAGCCAAAAGAATATTGAACATAAAGAGAGATGCAGGAGACATGACAATACCTGATCTCAAATTATACTACACAGCTATAGTAACCAAAACAGCATAGTATTGAAAACAAAATAGACATGAAGATCAGTGAAATAGACCAGAATATGCAGAGACAAACTATAATAGCTATAGTCATGTGAAATTTGGCAAAGTTGACAACAATACATACTGGATAAAATATATCCTTTTTAACAAATGGTACTGAGAAAATGGATATCCACATGTAGAATAATAAAACTAGATTCCTATCTCTCACCTTGCATACAAGTAAAATCAAAGTAGATCAAAGACTTAGGGATTAAACCAGAAACTTTGCAACTGCTAGAAAAAAACATAGAGTAAACATTCCAACATATTGTGCAGGTATCGACTTTCTTAGCAACACCCTTAACACTCAAGAAGCAAAGTCAAGGCTCAATAAGTGGGACACCATCAAATCAAAAAGCTTCTTCACAACAAAGAATATTGTTAAGATCATGAAGAGAGACCCTACAGAATGAGAGAATGTTTTTGCCAACTATTCATCTAAAAGGGTATTAATATCCAGAATACACAAAGAAATCAAACAACACCAAACATCAAATAACCCAATCAGTAAATGGACAAAGAAACTAAACAGAAAATTATAAAATCAAAATTATAAAATAGAAAAAATAGAAACATGAAATACATGAAAAAATGTTGAACATCCTTGGCACTCAGGGAAATTAAAATCAAAACTATGCTGAGATTTCATCTCACTCTAGTTAGAATGGTAATCATCAAGAATACAAATAAATAATAAATGCTGGAAAGAATGTATGGACAAAATACACTCGTGCATTATGGATGGAACTGCAAATAGTACAAACTCTATGGAAAACAATATGGAGATTCTTCAAAAGACTAGGAGTTGAACCACCATATGATCTAGCTATCCTTCTCATTGGGATTTATCCGAAAGAACTAAAGTCAACAAATTATTGTAATATAGGTACATCAATTCTTATAGCAGTGCAATCCACAATAGCCATGTCATAAAAGCAGCCTGTCAACAGATGAAAAGATTAAGAAAATGTGGTATGGTATATATACACAATGTAATTTTACTCAGCCATAAAGAAGAATTAGACTGTGGCCTTTGCTAGTAGATGGATGGAACTGGAGAGCACCATGCTAAGTGAATAAGCCAGACTCAGAAAATCAAGGGTCAAATGTTTTCTCTCATATGCAGAATCTAGACCAAAGTAAGTGAAATAAAGGGGGGTAGATTCCATACAAACAGAAAAGGTCAGAAATGCAGAATGAAATTGGCCAAATTACCTTATGTACATGTACGAATATACCACAGTGAATTCCACCTTTATGTATATCTATAAAGCACTGATTAAAAAAATGATGAATAACTAGAAGGAAGACCAATCATGTAGAGGAAGTGGAATGTGGGAGGGAGGAAGGAAGAAAAATAGGAAGCACTGGAGACTGAAATGGAGCAAATTCAATTGTGTTCATGTCTGATGATGTCCAAATGAATCCCGCCATTATGTATAATGTACTAATAAAAGTGTTTTGAAAACTACCTGCTATTATTGACTTGGTATCAAATAAGAATAAGACTACTTTGATCTATCATAGCAATTTGGGGTCTCCAGTCGAGACATAGAGCTACATGGCTCTTTTTGCCAAATTTTGCCTAGGGAGCAGTGAGCACGGGTCAGTGCATGCCAGAGGGAGGCTGGGCCTCCAGGCACCTGCTGGAGTCCAGTCTTGGGCGTGTTTTCTGGTGGGCTGCCCAGTGGTCAGTGTCAGCATGGCCTCCCCTCCTCAGACTTCTACTCAGGAGGTTCCCAAGCTCCATGCACCTTCACGTCCTGTGCCGCCTCAGCCACATGCTTCGGAGGAGGCCACAGAGCTGGAGAACTCAGATAGTGCCCGTCTCTGACCCTGTCATTTCTTCTCCTTCTCTTTGCTTCTCTCTTTGTTTATTCCAGAACAATCTGTGTCACTATAGAGACAGGATGTATGCTATTTATCGTTCCTAAAATTTAGGCTGAACTTTGGGATTCTTGCATACTCCAGGAAATTGGCTACAGACCCAAATGTTTTAATTGGGAATACAATTGAAATTATAATTTCCTTGCAATTAAAATCATCGAAATTACATTAAAATTATAATTACTTGATTTGCTTGAATTAGGCGTGAACAGTGAAGTGAGGAAGGGTTACCAAACCTACTAATGAGATTTGATGATTTACATAATTAAGGATAATGGAATTTTAAAAGTGACAGCTACTTGGTTCATGCTGGGGTGACTTCTCAGATATGAACATATATATACACCTTCTCTCCCACATTTAGGAAGGGTGTGAAAGTGATGTTTTAAAAACTCAGTTATCGAAAACAGAGAATGTCTAGATTTAAAAAAAAAATGAGCAATCAATACTGCACCATTTTCTGCTTCTCTGAAGGATAGGCAGTTTGTACACGGAGATGGGGGCAGGGCTGGACCTGAGCATTGAGGGACAAGCAGCTGTGTGAGAGACCATGAGCATGCTGGGGCACTTCAGAGTGGCTCAGCAGGCCAACTGCACCGACCACCACTGGTTGTTGTGGCTCCCTACTAGAAGGAGCTGGGCTTTCACAGCTCCTGGGCCTGGGCTGGAGGGGCACAGCTCACAGTCTTCCCTTCTAAAAACTGGGAGGTCATGGTTGGTTGTCAATAAGGAGCTAACTACAAAAAAACGGAGTTGACTGGTTCTGGAAGCAGGAGACTGGCGAGAAGATGGTCTTGGAGGTTGCAAATGGAGATCAGACAGGAAGGTGGTTGGAAGCTGGCAGAACAGGGAGCCCCGGGGTCTGTTCTGTCCAAACACTGTTGAGGCAAGAGACAGATCCTCATTGGCTTCTTTGTGGGCCACACCTCTTCAGGATGGCAGTCCCTGAGGGCTTCTGCCCTAACTCAAGGACACTTCTCAAGCTTCTGCTGGGATTTAAGAAAAGAACAGAAGTTGCTCTTTGGCTCTCATTTTGGATTCCCTGGAGAACTCAGAGGGCATCTACAACCCCACTGGCCCTGGGCTCCCAGGCCAGTCCTCCACCAAAGATGCAGGGCTACCTTGCCCTTGAGAAGCGAGTCTACCCACAGAGAGCACCCTCCTGCTCACCCTTCTCTCACCCTGGAGCACGAGGATACCTGTGGGCTTGTCCCCATGATCATGGAGAACTTTGTGAAGAGACAGGATGGAGACACAGGAACATGCAGAGCAGGCATGGAGTGATTCTCCTGTTTTGTCAACCAATGTCCTTGGAAGAAAACATGAATTTTAAGGTCATCTTCTATGAGCCTTTACAGGGAAGGAAGAGGAAATCTAAATCAGGAAAAATCAATGAAAACTTCAAAGTTTATACATAAAATAAAACCTGCTGGCTTGAAATTTGGGTGTTTTGACTCAGTGTGATTTAAGACCTGGGGAAAATCTGCACTTACACATCTCTATCTAAAAGGTCAAGCTGATAAAAGAAGACAGTGAGTTCATTTCCTCGAAGACTGGGCAGAGGTCCCCCAGACGCCGTAACAGACACTGAGAGACAGCTGGCAGGAAGCACTGAGCAAGGACTCCAGAGACAGGAGCCTTGTCAAGTCCTGCAGCTCAGGCCCAGTCAGAGCAGGTAAGAGCAACATGGCAGAGGATGGACCTGGAGAGTTGGAAAGCAAAGTGGCAAGGCCTCCCGAGGAGTCCTGGCGGCTCTCAACCCAGGGGTGATGGTGCCTCTTGGGATGAGATCTCGAAAGTCTGAGGCAGCTGTGGGTTTCTCCTTGCTGCTGTCAGACCCTGAGCTTATCTACCTCAGCATGTGTGGCTTACGAATGAGCAATTTGTCATTTCCATCATCTCTGAGGGTTAGGCCAAAATCTGTCTTTCCATTATTCTCTGTTGGCACCATTTACTGTTGGAAAATTTCCAACCTTGGAAGTTGATGATAAAAGATAAATTCCAAAGCCCAAACTTTCAGATCTTAGGGGCCTCTCAGCATATTTCTTCAATTTTCTGGTCAAAACACACGTGTGTGGCCATGGCCATGGGCCAGGCCCCTGCTAAAACTCCACCTGGGCCTGTGGAGGCATGTGAACAGAACAGAGAGGACTGGGCCATGTCCAGAGCCACCTGGGAAAGGCCAGGCAGGAGAGTCTCCATGGCGGCCAGGGCCACTGCCGGCAAGGTAAGCCTGTCTCCCAGCTTGCTTTCTGATGGTGGGAGGGAAAGACAAGGACATTGTATTTGACAAACAAATTATGTTTCTGAGCCTCTGTCTGATGTCACCAGAAAATCATACCTATTAGATTTCCACCCTAGCCACGATAGGTCACCACAGATGCAGCAGTGTAGAGCTACACAAATTTATCATCGCACAGCTCTGCAGCTCAAAGGCGGACACAGGACTCACCGGGCTCAACCAAGGTGTGCACAGGTGGTGCTCATTGCTTTCCAAACCCTCAGAGCACAGTCTACCTCCTGGTCTTCTCCAGAACCTGGAATGCAGGCAGAATTCATTCCTGGAAGCCGCAGGAGTGAGGCCCTCTCCTCAGGCTGGCCATCCTACCTTCTCCTGCCAGCTCTGCCCTGTGCTCCAGGCCAGCCACTGTGACTCAACATTCGCTCTCATCAGAGCTCTCTGAGCTCTTAGTTTGGCGGCTTGTGTGGTTAAATCGCATCCAATCTAACAACCCAGAATGTCAAGATCCATAATCGATGTCTCAGCTGTCAAATCTTATGTTCCCTGTCAGGGAACAGATTCACAGATTCCAGGGGCTGGAGCGTGAGCATCTTTGGAGATATTATTCTCTGCACTGTACTAGGAATATAAAAATAAAAATAAGATTGTAAAGCTAATGGTTTACTTTGCATACAAAAACCATGTACTTTTATGCTAATTAAAAACATCTATAGTTTTTACCCAGTGGGGTCATGAGGATTTGGTTAAAATTATTAAAATCAAATTGTTTCGAAATTTATGAGCCCATGCACTAGTCTTCCTGATTAGGTATTCATAGAAAGCTCCGGAATACTGAGGCCTCACACTAGCCAGCAGCCTCTTTAGGTCCTTTCCTCCTGTGAGATCAGACCCTTTCCACTCAGGCCCTGCCATGCTCCTGCCCTCTTCTTCTTCAAGGCCCTTGCTTATCTTTCCTCCCAGTGGAAGTCACGAGGGTGGGAGTCCTCCACCCTCTGTCCCTGGACCCCTGGACCTCGTGCACAGGGCCTGGGGAGGAGGGGGTGCTTGGTCTGCAATCTACAGCACATGGCAGAATGAACTTGCGAAGGACGGGGGTCAGACGGACGGACCAAGGGCATTTTAGAATGGGTTCCTCAGTCAGGACATACTTCAGATAAGAGGGCGTCAGTCTTCTGCCTGAGCCCACCGGTCTTGCCGTGGCAGGGAAGATGATCCTTGCCATCTGCATCCTTCCACATGGTTTGAAATGCTGTCACGTCCTAGTTCCTTTAGTCTATGCGATTCCACTGACATAGCCAGGACAGATGTCACCCTTGCTCTAAATACTAGGAAATGAGACTCAAAAGCCAGTTATTCTGAAAAGGAGGGCAGAACTGCAGGAGACTCCCTCCCAGGCTAAGGCGTGTGTTCTGTTAAAGTCTTCTGCACACGCAAACCATCCATCAGCCTATTTCCAAATCTCATTTTAAAATCCGAAAATCAAGCTAGTCCTGGCCTCCAATGGCTAGACCCCAGCCTCTGAGAAATATGCAGTAGAGTGGGAACATCTTGTCCAGAACTGTCCCTTGTTGAGGGTCGAACATCTTAAATAACAAGGAGATACGAAGACTACATTTCCAGCAGCAGAGGAAGATAAGGTCTCCTAAATCTCTAAACAACTCAAGGTCCCATACTATGGTTTCTACCTCTTGAGGGCTAATGTTCTGGTTTCAGCATATCCACTGATAAAACTGAGAGCCACTACACAGAGCAGAGATGAGCTTCTTGCTCCAAATTCAAGGGGATACACTGAAGATTGAGTCCAGGGGTCAGTGTCAATCCAAAAGACAGCCCTGCAGGGTTAGGGTTTGTTGTAGCCTAGGCTTCCTTTACAAGCCCTCATGATGTTACTCTGTGCTTTAGAACTAGACTCCATTGCACTACTCTTACTTTTCTTTCTGCAGTTGAAAATAAAACTCATCTAGGAATTATTTTTCCCAGCAAACATAACCCAAAGTGCTGTCATTTCTGAAGAGATGCTTCTCCTGCATCTTTGAAGGAAAGCAGCCCTCGAATTCTGCCTTTCTGGCAGGACCCTGGCATATCTTCCTCTAGACTCCAAGATGAGTGACACCTTCTCTCCAGCAAACACAGACTTTATGACTCTTGATTGCATCAAGCTTTGTTTCTCACGAGATTGGTGCTCCCTGTTCCAAAGTCTGCACCTTAATTAATTGACATCATGCAAACCTCTTTTGGAAGCGATTTGTTCTGTGCCATCAGACTTAAGTGTCTGCAAGCTGCTACCAGTGAAGCAGGGAGCTTCATGGCTTCTCCTTCACGGAGAGAGTGCACCACGGGAATGGAAGCCAGCCTCACGGAGGAACTGTGCTGCGTAAACCTTGCCACTTGTACCAGGGCGTTCAGAACATGTTTATTTTCTTGTTATTATTTCAGTATCTGTTTCTCAGAGCCAACCTGGCTGTTAGGGACTATTAAGCAGGATAAACTGTTTCCATGGAAACCTCTGGTGAGACACATTGAGCAAAACTTCATTTGGAATATTGTTCATAAATAGTCATTAAGGGTCGGTATCATTATCTTTTTTAAATTAATTTTTATTTGTTCTAATTAGTTATACATAGACAATAGAATACATTTATGCATTTGATAAATCATACATAAATGGAGTATAATTTCTCGTTTTTCTGATAGTACATGCTGTGGGATCACATCTTCGATGATGCAAAGAAGGAAGAGAAGGAAAGGAAAGTGAGGAGGAGCCGGAGGAGGAGGAAAACAGGGAGGGGAGAGGACGAAGAAGAAGCGGAGGAAAGTACCTATCTTAAATTTCTTCTTGGTATCCAACTAAATTGGTATATTTCAAATTTCTTTTAGCAAGCTCTCTTGAGAAACACGTGATAGTGACTAAGTCTCTAAAAACATTTCCCTAAGCAGTTGATGACTGTAATGGCTTGGTGGCAAGCTCCAGTTTGGAAATAAAGCCAGATGAGCACCGTGCGATCACTGGGCGCTTAAGCATGTGGTGACTAATAACCAGCCTCACTTATGCACGCTCCAGGTGGAAACTGGCATGAGCTAAGCCCACCGACACGTGATGGCCTACATATCATCTCACTCTGCCAGTGGTCCACAAGGGTTCCTTCTGGAGTAGGAGGCATGAAGGCGAGCTGTTTTCAGGTGGCTGGACCCTGTCTTCATGTTACAGAAAAAACACACTGACAGGCATAAGTTTCCTGATAGGAAACTCACTAATTCACACTGGTAGGTAATAGGTTATATGATTTACATTATTCTATTTGTAGAATTAATGTTTCCATTAGGAACATACTTTTTTACACATTGTAACTGACAATTTACAATTACGATTGACGATTGACAATTGACAACTACACATTGTAACTGACTCTTGTTTTTGGTCTTTAGTTGTTCTTTTAATTTTTTTATGTTCTAATTAGTTGTACATGACAGTAGAATGCATTTATACATTTTGATAAATCATACTTAAATGGAGTGTCATTTCTTTTTTTCTGATTGTGCGCGTATTGTAGGAATACAAAACCTCAACAAGTTCACATTCTCTACTGCCTAGCCACATTTTTTAAAACTAATCATGTCTGGATAATTGGTGTTTTTCTAAAGATTTTTCTCGTTGGACTTCCGTGAACACATTCCAATTTGTAAGATTGACATGTTGTACCTGGTTTCCCCGGAATGTGGAGCTCTCTACTCCATGCTCAGCTGCTGCTCTCCCTTCGAGTCTCGACCTCAGGATTTCTGCCCCAGAGAGTTCTCCTCAGGTGCAGTAGGTAGGATGACCCTGTGGTCATGGTACAGTACCTGCCCTTCCCACATCTGCAGTGAAAACATTATGTGAACATGAATCAGTCACGATTCTCAGCTGTAAACCACAGAGCAAACTCTGGAAGATTCAGCAGCAAAGAGTCAGGTTGAAAGGATATAGGGAGCGCACAGACTCACCGGAAGAGTGAAAGGCTGGGGTTTTGGAGGCTGTGCCTGGCAGGAAGGATGGTCAGTGAGAAGACACTGCATCCACACTCAGTTCTGTGGGCCGGCACAGGCTAGGGGCAGCACACAGTGGACGTGAGGCCACATCTGCACCATGAACTTGATCTTCCTGTATCAGGAAGCAGCTTACAAGATTCCCTGGATCCAACCTAAACCTCTAATGTGGGTGACCAGGACATTCTTCAACCCAGGACCAAGGGGGCTTAAAAGTAGAGCCAGGAAATTATCAGAATCAAGGGAGAAGAGGGAAATGCTGGGAAGGCAAAAGGAGACTGCAAACACATGCATTTAATAATAATTGAGCTGACATCCCCCTTGCCATTCAGATGCTCTTTGACTTACAGTGGGGTCTCTGGTCACGAGTTGAAAGGCAGGTAGTGCCCCGACCTACTGAGCACCGGCACCACAGCATGCCACAGAAGAGTGGTGTTTCCCTTGGGATGGAGAGGCTGGCTGGAGGCCGGGCCAGGGTGCCCGTGCCCACGGCACGAGAGCGTCAGGTGGCATGTTGCCTGCTCAGAAAAACCCGCAAATTCAAAATTCAAAGTGGTGTTTAGGTAGAATGCTTCTTGCTTTTGCTTCTGATAAAAGCAAAACACTGTAAGTGGAACCATCCTAACGCAGGAACCACCCAAGGTCAGGGGTGGTGAAACCCTGTGGATCCCAGGACTCAATAAATAGCACAGAACTTGCCCACGAAGAAATTAGCAAGGTGCCTGTGGCAGTTGTTGCCATGCTTGTCGCTGGTTGCGGTCACTCCACAGAGGCTCTTAGCTTAGTGGACCTGGGTCATTGGCTAACCTGGTTGTGGCCCTGGGTCAGCTTCCCAGCATGCAGCTCTGATGGGTCATTCTTGACCTAAGGACTCAGAAGACATGCTGAATGGACACGATTAACAACAAAGAGGCTGACTCCTGCACGCAGAGGTGATATCCTTCCCACAGCAGCGTGCACTGGGACACATAGTGGCCATTCTTGGGGACTTGTGAGTGGCCACTTGGTGATGGTGCAATGAGGTGGCCTACTGCCTGCCAGGTCTCAGGTGCTGAATGTGGCATCAGGCAGTTGCCATAGCAACCGTCCCGGTAATGGTGAGAAACAACTTTCATTCTAATACCACTGATAGCAAAAAAATAAATGCTAGCACCAAAAATCAGTCATTTGGCAGGACTCCAGATATATCTGTGGGCTTGTGTAGGTCCTGTCTGGAGGCAGGCAAACAGGATCCGTTGCCCCTCAGACTCTGAGACTGCGGGATTTTGAATATGTAATATATAACTCGACAGTCTGATAAATTGACGAGTTACTTATTTACTTATAAGTTGTGTAAGAAAAAAGTCTCCTTTTCTATAAGGTAAAAATGGCTCTGCCAGTAAAAAATACCATAATGTGAGAAACTCATCTGTAAAATGGGCAGTGATGTCTCTCCTTCACTCAAATCCCACAACATGAAAATGTGAGTCTGCGCCACAGAGTCACATGTTTGTTTCATATTTACAAACATTATTACCAGATGGTGGACTGGGCCATAACCTATCCATCCATTCTGGTCTCCTTCAATAGGGAACATGCCTTATGTTTGCTTTGCATTATGTGTGTATCCATAGATGGACCAATCAATCTGTTCATCTACCTATCCATCCATCCATCCATCCATCCATCCATCCATCCATCCATCCATCTGCCTAAATACCCACCTAGTTGCAATTAAAAATAATGCATAGATGAACACACAATGAAAATATAGACAGAACATGTTTTCCACAATATATGAAAAGTCTTTTGCAATATTCTTATTTTAGGAAATCTGTTTATCTTCCAGCATTCAGTAACTCAGAAATTCATAGAGTAAAGGGAATCTCTGTGATCACAGAATATCTAATGTGCCTTCTTGATCTCCAAAATGAAGAAAGAAAAGCTCAGAGAGAAGAAAGAACTTGCCCAGGCCTCTGGAACCAGTGTGCATTTCAACTTGACCCTGTTGCCTGTATTTTTATGTCGACGGTGTGTCACAGCAGAGGAAGATGAAGTTAATCAAGCATCACTGTGCCCGTAAGGGAGAAATCGTCTATCTTAGCAGATCTGCATGGTGCAAAGCAGCAAGGATTATCTGAGGAAGGAAGGTTTCAGGTGGTTCGAGGTTCTACCCAAGGTGGCCAGAGAGAACAGAGTGCACGAACACTCTGCCCAGAATGAGGATGGCCATGATGGACAGAGGAATGGACAGATGGCTCATCTCAGCCCCTTGATTTCACCCTTGACTCTGCACAAGCATAGAGGGTTGACTGTTCTGCTTTCAGATAGAATGAGTTCTCTTTTCAGCAATCCAAAACTGTTATTTCTTCTGTAATGAGGCTCTGGCTCATCATTATTTTGTTCCTGTTTCTGTTTTCATTTTATAGTATTCAAAGATTATGAGTAATATCATCTCATTAATTCGTTGCTGGCAGGAACAAATACTCAGGGATGTATAATTATGAGGAGTTTGGCACAGACCTTTGGCAGAATCTGGGGAATTTGTCTGTAATTTAAAAGTATCTGCGCCTGTGGAAATCCTTCACAAAGCAGGCACCAAATTCCCTCTAACTGATTCTGTTATGTGGAGCGATACTGTTTCTGAGGCAGTGCATGTAGTGTTATGCAAGTAGCACAAATGCCACGGCCAGATGGCCATCGATACTCTTCAAGTGCTCTAGAAAGTACGATTGTGCCGAATGGAGGGCAGAGAGGTTTTTAACTGCCCCACAGCACCCCTAACACGGTTGAGGCTTCTCAGCTGGGAGAGATGGCTCAGTGCAAACCCTGCCACACAGTGAGGGACTCACCCCAAAGTGCGAATTCCATCAAGAGTTCCTCTGCATGAAGTGCTACTGGGGAGCTTGGTGCCAAAGGAGGGGCAGGCTCTGGGGAGCTCTCTGGACTACACTTAGAAAGATGCAAAAGTTTAATCCGATAAGCTGGCAGGTTTAGAAATGGTTTCTACCCAACCAACAGGAACAATCTCTAAACAGATAACTAAGACTAACCGATGGCACCCCCCATCGCGTGTGTCCTCGAGCATCCAATTAGCAATGACATCCCAGGGATTTGTCATGGCTGAGCTAATGGCAGGATAAGCCCAGTTAGCAGTCTTGAAATTCCAATCATAAATGAATGCATAAAACACCTGGAGCTGTTAATAAGAACGAAAAGTCTTTGAGTTTCACACTAAATGATCCGTTTTCCCCATAATTAAAATCCCAGATATTTCTTCCATTCAACTCCATAAAAACCTTGTGAAGTAGTTTTATAAACTATTGTGGGAATGCTAACAGCACAGGTGTTGTCTTAGGTATTTAAGACCCAAACGCACTGTTGAATTATTTTGTGAGTGTTTCCAGGAGAAGAGAAACAAGAGCAGGAATCCCTGACATGCTATTCCATCTCCTATTTCAGCCATCTTTGCTGAAATCTCATGTTTTCACAATATTAATATCATAAAATTTAGATTAGATCACCTTTCTTCCTAAGAACTATTTTCACACAGAGCATCATTCTTTCCCCATAAAATTAGCTTGTTTTCCCCTTTCAAATATTGTTGCGTCCCCATAAGAGTTCTGTGCAAGTTCTGTTGCAAGAAATAGAATGGTAGCTTATCTTCCATGTGACCTGTTCATTGACTTGGCCAGTAAGGATTCACAGAGTTTCTTGGCTGTAGCTTTCAAGAGGTAAGAGGTCAGAAGGAAGTGTCACATTCGCTTCTGCTACACAGACTCCAGACCAGATTGGTCATGAGAGGCGGGGGCAGGTGGTCAGCCGGGCACGTGACTGCCTCGATGGGAAAATGTAAACCAGCAGTCAGGATGGGTCGTTCCCCTTCCACACTCTCGCCTCCCAGCAACAGCTCCACCAACGTCCTGTGGCTGGGACCTCCACTTAGAGTCTCTCTCTATAATACTTGGCTTTAAAAAGGAGCATGTACAACCAGAAGAATGAGAAGTTAGGCTCCATCCACGTATGACGTATCAAGTGCATTCTACTTGTATAAAGAATTGGAACAAATTTTAAAACATCCAATAAGATAAAGAAGAGGAACATGAACAAAATCAAGGGCAATGTGACGTCCTTCAGCAGCTCACCGCCACCTCTGACCCTGCTATCTCCAGGCCAATGGCCTCAGTTTATGGGTCTTCTACAATGACTGCTCTTTCCTGTTTTGGAGGCTGGTTAAAATCACATGGCCATGCATATATTGCTATGAGTTCCTCTGGCTTTTAATGGTACCTTTTAACTCTTCTGTTGAGATTTCAGAAAAATGATTTATTTGTGTTGCTTCCTATTTTAAATCTGTTGCCTCGGTCATCTCTCAGTCTCTCCCTGCAGGTTGCTGTCACTCAGAATTTCCCAGGCTGCCTCACAGGCATGAATGAAAGTGGGCGAACAGGATGCCTGTTGTTCCAGAAGATGCCATCGATGGTGCTGATGCTTCCTGAACCTGTGTCTTCCCTCTTCTCTCTCCCAACTGCAAATAATGACTGCGAATCTCTACCAATGGACCCACATTCCCAAGCCTCTGGACGCACCCAGATCTTGCGCTTCTTGAGTGGGACCACTTTTTAAAAATCTATTATTATGGCTGGTGTGAGTAAGTTTTAAAACTTGTCAATATTTATATTTATTTGCTGATGTTTAGAGAACTGAAACAACTAATTGAATTGCAGACGTATCTTTTATGCTGTGAACCACTTGTCGTATTTTCTACATGGACTCAGGTGTTGCAGGGTATCTTTTACTGTTTCTTTTTTATTTATTGCTAAGAAGAAGGGATTCCTGTACAGTAAAAAAAAAAAAAAAAAAAATGAGGGCTATATTATTTTGCCATTTGAATGTTAGAGGACTCATAATCTTTTTTTGCATCTCAAATTTTCCTCTTGTCCCTACAGAATACAGATTCTGTACACTATAGAATATAGATTCTGGACTTATTGCTATTTATGGGGGTAAGTGTTTTAAAATGAACTTTTAGTTGAAAGCAGGGAAACAACCTGAGCAAATGGAAAAACCCAAGCTCAATGATTCCTACGTGTGTAGTAAGGCAAACTCCTTGCACAACTGTGGGACTGACA
Organism: Sciurus vulgaris; assembly: GCF_902686455.1. Lineage (NCBI taxonomy): Eukaryota > Metazoa > Chordata > Mammalia > Rodentia > Sciuridae > Sciurus > Sciurus vulgaris. The sequence continues at coordinate 168,407,572 of NC_136466.1, read as the reverse complement.
CTTGACCATGGAATAGCAAGGCGCTGGAAGAGTGTGGCCAGCTCTGTGGACACAGTGTTCTCTTCTCTGGGTGGCAGGTGCCACCTGCACATGATGCTGTGGGCATTGGTGAATGCCCAGACAGGCCAGTGTGCTGCTGGGGTATATGTGTGGAGGGGCTACATGACAGCTGCAGGACCTTCTGCCAATCAGTTCATCTGCAGGAGAAGGGGCCCCTCTTCCTTGCTGGGACGAAGCACCAGCTTGAAGCAGGTGACTCTGGGAACATGGGCATCCACCACACCCTGACTCCAGGGGCTCTGAAGAAGTAGGGTGTCAGGTGAAATCTAAGAGGGCTTTTCCCCTGGCAATCAATGGTGACATGGGACACAAACAGGTTACTTTGGAAAACTATGGGGGTTTCAAATAGAGGCAGAAATGCACCCGTCTAGCTGTAGGAAGCCATTCTGTCAGCCTGAAGCTGTGCTTGCATGGGGGTGAGATCCCTGGCTCTCAGGGTAGTGATAGACAGGTGCCACCAGGGGCCTGGAGAGACGGAGTGAAGGGACACTCAGGGTCCCTTGTGCCTTGTTCCTGTGTGATCAGAGTGGACAAGAGCTACATGCACATGTGATGATGGGGTCATTTTTACCCCAGGTGAGTCTGGGGAACTTAGGTTGCTCTTGCTGAGCTACTGTGCTCTGGGGTTAGCCAGAATTTGGCTCCTTATGTGTTCCAGGCCTTGAAATGAGAGGGTCGAAGGCACTATCCAAACCACAGTGGGAAGTGAAATACACAATCAGTATTCCATAGAGCAGAGAGTGTCCCAGGAAACTGGATCTCCACAGCACAACAAGGTGAAGACCAGGAACCAACAGTAACCTCAGGTAAAGGCAGATTTCAGCAAGGGGGCCATTGGCCAGTGGCTTTGGCAGTTGGCATTAAAGCTCAGAAATTTTTGCTTAGGATCTGTTGAGTACTTTGCAGTTCAGAGGGTACAAAACACAGGAGTGGCGTAGAGGGCCGTGGTACCTCCAGAAAACTCCCATCAGAGGCCCCTCTCACCCTTCCCAAAGCCCTGCAGTCACCAGCCTGAGTTCTATGGGATTTGGGTGTGAATCTGAACTCACAGGACTTGGGTTAGTTCGTGCAACCTGACATCGTCTGCACATCCTTACAGATTCCGCGATGACCGGTTCTAAACCAGCTTCCTTCTCACCTGATCCTGGAGGTAGCACCATGTCTTGTGCCCCATAAGATAGAAAAGATTGGAGCCATTCTATAAATCGTGAAACTACAAAAAGCTCCAAGGCTTTGACCTTCCTTCCTTGCCCACTCTCAGGAATTCTCATGTCCAACAGCAGTGCACATGCAGGGCGCCTGACTCTAGATCTTGTGTCAAGGGCCCCACCTCCTCAAACAGATCTCATCTGAGTGTCAAAGTCGTTGAGTATGCGTGCTAAATAAAGTTCTCTGAAGCTTCTACTGATGTGATACAGAGAGCAGTGAAACTGTTAGAAAAAAGTTGCAACTTTGCCTGAAAAATATCCACTATTCTCAAACAAAAAGTGAGTTTAAGAAACTCATTAACCCACAGTTTTACCCAGAGGGCATGTAACTGGTTATAGCAGAAGGTGTGCATTTCCTCCACGTGCTCACCTTATTTCCCATTGCTAATTTCTACTGTGCAATGTGTGGTCATCTGTGCTCACTCCCCTCTGAATTTCTGTCCCAGATGTTGCAGTCCGGAGCATCATCAGTAGAGATCAAGTCTCTACAGCAAGAAAGGAAGCTCCTCATGCGGAGGCACCTCTCAAACCATTCAGAATGGAGGAAGTTCAGGAAGAAGCGCTTGGAGATGCTCGTTGACTTCACTCTGCAGAACAGCAGAGCTCTGCAGCTCCCCTGTAGCTCACCTCCTTCCAGGGAGCTCTCCCTCAGGGGTGTCCTGCTGCAGACCCTTCCCAGGACTGTTCTCCTGTGCTGTGCCCTTGGGTCTCCCCTGCACCAGAAGGCATGTTTTAAAACGCAGTATTTCATAATGACAGGAAATGTAAAAGTCCATAACCAGCTGGTTTTGTGAAACCCTTTCTTGCAGACCCGAAGAGAATTCAGTTCAGCTGAAATCGTGTGGACCATCACTGGGAGGAGCAGGGCATGATCCTTAGAGTATGATTCATGCCCCGGGTACTTTCAAGTCACTACGAAAATTAGGATGATATGACTTTTACAAAAATACAAATGCGATTGAGGATTTTGTTCAAAGCACTATTAACACGTGCCCAAAAATCAGAGTGAAAGACCCAGTCCAACGAGGACTTTGGGCTAGCCCAGAAATCTCAAGCTTTCATTTCCCACCGCTCTTCACAGGTTCTGCATCATTTACCTCCTCTGCTCTGGGGTTGGGCACTATTCGGCCAGCCTGGGACCCATGTCCCCAGGACTCCTTGCACACCCGTGAGCTCAGAAGTCAATGAGACCCAAGGGAGCAACCTAAATGCCATTGCACCGGGACTCAATGCCATCCCGAGTTCCCTGCTTGCCTGTTCTCCTGTCCATCAACCAGAAATATCTGCTAATTTAATAGAAGGCATTCAAGTGGGTGAATGGGTTTCTGGGTACCATGCTATAGGGTGACCCATTTTTCCCCAAGTGCTGTGAGGTTGAAGGGGCTGCTCACAAAACTCTGGGAATGACCAGTTTGTGGGTTGTCGGCTTTCAGAGGACCACAGTGCTGATCTACTTACCTGAGCTGCAATGCAGGTGGTCTTCCAAATAATCAGCAGCCATTCTTTCTTAAATGCTGACACTCTGAGAAGAAAAACCGGCTACTATTTTTTAAATATGAGCAGATTATTTTAGAGACTATGTACCTCTTGATTTGGCTTAAAGTTCACCTCATGAAGTCAGAAAGTAAAACTAAATTCGAAGAATTAAATTCTGCAAAATGGTTCATTGTGCTCACAGGAGAGATCTATAGTTCCACATTGTGCAAATGAATTTAATTCCTGTTTAAAGGGCTTCTGCTTAAATCCTCCCCTTATCCCTAAAGCAAGCTAAAATTACCCAAGACATGTGGGGAATTTGAAATGTAAAATCCTTCCTAAAGAGAATTCCTCTTTGCAATGAGAGCATTCCAGAGAGAGAGATCAAGACACCAATCCCACGCATCTGAGTGCTAAATGGACAGTGTTTTTGGCTGTGTCTTCACCTCGGATGAGATGCCTCGGACTTCAGGATCTTGCAACTTGGAAAATCAGAACCAGGAGGACGAGCCAGGCAAGCGTTTAGAGCACTTTGCCAGCTTCTCATTTTTAATGATGCAACTGCAAATGAGTGTAGGTTTGTAATTAGGAAACAGAACAGATGGTGGAGACTTAGTTTAAAGTGTTCATTAAAATAACCTACACTGCCAAGTTACTGTTCCCTGCTAGGAGGCTGCTGCTCAGTTGAAATGCGCTGCGCGGAGATGAGATGTAGGGAAAGATCTCTGCAGCAGGGAATAGAGCGTAATTGTTTCCCAATTGTCTGCCAATCTCCAGATGTGTGCAGTGTGAAGCCTCTATTTTTGTAACCAAATGTGGCTACAGAAAATCTCAAGCTCTTTAAATTCCTCATCCAATCCTTGTGGTCTTTCACCACTGTGACAGGAATGCAGTTCCCTGGTCTACCTGTTGGAGGGGCCCTTCTAGAAAGCCCCACCAACCCACTGCCTGCTACCCAGGCCCTTGCATGACCCCCCTTGGAGTGTGGGCTGGATTTAATGACTGCCTTCCAAAGAATACAATACAATCTGCATAACAAATTGTGGACAGAAGTGCTGGGACCACACTTCTAAAATTAGACTACAAAAATACTGGCTTCCATTTTGGGCACCCTCGCTCATTCTGAGGGACACCAGCTGCCCTGTAGAGAAGCCCAGGTGCAAGGAACGGGTGTCTGGCCAACAGCCAGTGGGGACCCGAAGTCACCCACAGCCATGCTGGGAGAGCGTGGAAGGGGATCCACCCCCTGAACACTGGCCTGGGCATTTTCGAGGAACTCAAGCCCATGGCATCACGATCCCTGGTCCACTGAACGCGTGTGATGCAAAAGTTTCAAGTGTTGGGCGACTGGACATTCAGCAGTAGATGCCTTGTACCATATCCCAGGTGCGGAATCCAAGGAGTCTGAGGCTTGGTCCGATCACTCAGTGGACAAGTTGCCTGCTTATTCCTTTCGTTGTCGTTTTCTCATTTTATGTGATTATACTTAAGGATTTGGTTTCTGGAATTCCAATGAGAACATAGGATGAAAAATCTTGTCAAAATATTAGGTAGCAATATATTTTACATGTAATTGAAATGTCAAACTGATCTTCTGGAAAGTAGAGCAGACTGGGGAGCTTCAGACACATTGCCTGGGATCGAGTCATGTCTGTGTGGCTGTGGTGGACGAAAAGCACACGTGCATGTCCATCACCGCGCCTTCAAATCAGGCCCGTGTGCGTGTGCATGCATATGTGCGTACGTGTGCATGTGTGTGTGTGGTGTGTGTATGTGTATGCGTGTGTGCGTTTGTATATGTGTGAGTGCATGTGTGTGCATTGTGTGCGTGCGTGTATATGTGTGTGCATGTGCGTATGTGTGTGTACATGTGTGTATGTGTGCGTGTGTGTATGTGTGCATGTGTGTATGTGTGTGTATATGTGTGTGGGTGTCGTGTGTATGTGTGTGCGCGTGTGTATGTGTGTGTGTGTGTGTGCATATGTGTGTGTGCGTGTGTGGGTGTGTGCGTGTGTGTTGTGTGTGCATGCGGGTGTGCGTGTGTGTGCATATGTGTATGTGTGTGTGCGTGTGTGTATGTGTGTGTGCGTGTGTGGGTGTGTGTGCGTGTGTAGGGAGGACCAGCACAGAACTGCTGGGGAAGATGTCATTGCCACCCTGGCCTTGCTTTACATACTGTGGATGGGTACAACTTCGTTCCAGAACCCTCTTCTATACCAACAGCACATCCCATGTTAGAGAGCTAGGATAATGAGACGCACGTGCCTTGCTTTCTGCCTTGCAGGAGGCTCCCTGTGTGACCTTTTCTCTTTCTGGTTCCTTTCTCCAAATCCTCTAGGGCTCTTTCCTTAAAATGCTCAGTCTATGACGTTTTTCTCTGGGAGCTTTATCTGACCCCACTACTTAAACACCACGGATATGGAGGACTCTCAGAGCTCCGGACTGGGACATACTGACCTTGCCCAGTGGCGTGTCTAAAGGGAATGATCACTTCTGAAATCCACAACAGAACCGCAGGAGTGCCTCCGTTTCCCACCTCGGTGATGCTTGTCCCTCCGTTAAGCCGTTCAGGGAGGTCTCTGGGGAATTTTCACTCCAGACTCTCCGTATCCAGTCTGTCCGCAAATTCTGCAGGCTCTACCCTGAAAGCACACACCGACGTGACCCAGGTCTCTCATCTCAGTGATGCCCGCCACAGCGCGCCTGCCCGCGTGGCAGGGCTGTTCTGCGGTGATGACCTGCTAACTCGTCGCACACTCTGCTGTTCAGACAGTAGCGGGAGGGAGGATTTAAAACCACAGAAATCACAGAGTCTCACCAGTGTTCTCTCAGTCACTAAACATGGGGAAACCAAAGAAAACTTAACGAAGAAACAAGGTCCGGACGGGCAAGGGCAGTGCCCCGCACGCCAGCCATCTCTTGCCTCCTGTCGGGTGAGACCTGTTGGGGGGAGGGGTACAGGCCACGTGCCAACTTGACAGATTCTCTAACCGTGAAACAGGAAGCAAGGTTGAGGTCAGGATCAGAAACTGCACGGATACGCAGTCCTTGGAGGACGTGATTTCCTTTTATAATAAAGCACTGTAGGTTTTGCACTTGGAAACTCAGTGCTTCCTGAATTCCACACCTGATGACCACCCTTGCTGCTGTCTGGCTTCGCCCTCAATCCAGAGCCCCTGGGGAGAGGAGCAGCCCCGCCGTCGGCCACCTCTGCGCTCTGGTTTAGGCCGGCTCCTGCACGTGTTTGGGTTAGGACTGCATGTCATCCACCCCTGTGCTTGGGAGACAGAACTACACTTGACAGATGAAGCAGTTGGCAGTCAAAGAACCGAGTCTGAGATTTGGTCTAAGACTCGCTTGGCTGAGAACCCTGCGGGACACGAATTTTCCCATAGGGACCTGCTTCTGTGGCACCAAGGTAACCTGGTAGCAGTTTCCCGTGGGGTAAAACATTCAACGACCACGCAGGAGCTTAACGAGAGCCCTGCCGAGCCGGAACGCTGAAGAGAACCCCGACGACACTCCGCATTTTCAACCTCATGAAGCTCAAATACCGAGAGCAACAAGCCCGTGGTAGAAGAAAGCAGTGTGGCTGCATCTAGTCACACCCCTCCAGGTCACTGCCCAGAAACGTGAGGGGAAGCCGAGTGGCCCCGGGCGCCGCCTTCCTCCGCTGGCCGCCCCACTTGCCTCTCTTGTCTGCTCTCCTTTTCCCCAGGGCTCACCCTGGCAGACTCTCGTCAGGGGGGCTCCGAGCTCTGCACCTGGGTTGGATGCAGCCCTGGGAAGTGAGCCAAGCGGGGAGGAGGGAGACTGGCCCCACAGTTCAGGCTGCACCTCAGGCGCACAGGTGTCCTCTGTGACTGCAGCCCCCCGACCCTCCCTCGGGAGAACGCTTCCCTCTGGGACAGGGGTGGCCTCCTGGGACAGCATCCTCCAGCACCTCAGCATGGCTGGTTCATTCCCTTCCCATGCTCCACAAAGTCCCCCTTTATGAATCTCCACGAAGCCATTGGAGTAAATTCTTTTTCCTGCCAAGGCTGTCACTAATATTCCCACACACAATTACGGTATAGTGCGCCAAATATCCCAAAGAAGGAGATGCCCCAAGAAATATCACAATCAATGAAAACTGACACCACACAAAAGCATGAGATTTCAAATTCAAATCCTAGGGAGATCTCATTTTCTTCATGCTTGCAGTGTTTGAAAGTTAGAAATAGACTAACATAATCTTAGATAACTTTTGTGGATTTTTCCCTGTGAATCTATTTTCTTTTTCCAGAGATTTTTAATGCATTGTCTCAAGACAGGAGGATTTGGAAACTCTGGCATCTCTGAGGGAATCTTTTGTCCCTGTGTTCTTTGGGGGACACAGTTAGGTAAAGGCATTTTAAATAGCCATTTTCCCTGTATGCAGGCCTTTGCTGCTGTTGAGACTTTGAACATTCCATTTGTTCTTGGACGGATGGTGCCTGTTTAATAGCTCCTATGTCGTTTGCCAGGGGGTGGAAGATATTACCAGAGGGAACCGCACAGCCCTGCTGCTGTGTTGGTGGCTTCCCACCTTCATCTCCTGCCACAGGCAGGTGCTCTCTCCAGCCCCTGGTCACTGGAGAGGAGAGCTGAGTCCCTGGGGCTCTGATGGTTGGAAAGTGTAAAGCAGAGCAATATGTGAGGTCAAGAGAAGCGCCCAGAGATGGAGGGCGATTTTAGAGGGAAGATGGTAGAAGAGAGGAGAGAAGGGAGGGGCCCCTGGGCGACTCCTGCCCCCGGGCTCTCCCGGGAGGAGAGGAGAGAAGCAGGAGGCCCTGGAGAGCACCAGGCCCCGGGGAAGACGGCAGGTGTGGTCCAGGCTCTGTGTGGATGTGGTGACCGCAGACGTGCCTGAGGCCAGAGGACAGGGATTGGAAGCGCTCTGCCAGAAGCTTCCGTTTCTACCCTGAGACGGAGGGAGACGCAGTCTTGGCCTAAGAGAGGAGGGAGTGACTGAGATGTCTCTGAATCCCGTTCATCTCCAAGCTCTCCCTTCATGGCTTATTTGTTTGTTTGTTTCCTTTCAATTTTGTTTGTTAAATAAATCAGGACAGTTGTTTCCAAGATTCTGGGGTTTGATGATGGAAACTCACGAGAGCCTTTAGCAAAGTCCCCGGTATTTTCTACAAATTGACACATGGGTCTAAAGTTCATGTTTAGATCAAGTTCAGGGTTAGATCAACCTTCAAGTTCAGGTTTCATTTGCTCCCACAAGATGCTTCAGAGGTGGCCCGTGTTCTTCAGTGCAAGTCACACGGATGCACTTTGTGACGTGAGCATTCATTGATGACCAAGGGCTTGGTCCTGTCATCATTAGGGGCTCAAGTGGTGATGTTCTGGTTCTCTCACGTGCCGTCTTTTATTGGCTGGGGTATTCCTGTGGAGAATTCTCTCTGCAACTCTTCAGAATTCCAGAGATACCGTTTGTATAGAAGGGCACGGTGGGTGTTTCTAAATAAGTTGGCTCCTTAGCAACAGCCAACCTTGATAAGTGAGCTTTTTCTTTATGTTAGAATCTTTAAAAACTCAAGACTTTGAGCCATTCTAACGTGTTTTAATCCATTACAGTTGTTATCCTTCTTGAAGCGAGTCTCTGAGTCGGAATTCGTCAGCTCTGTGAACGTGGGCCCAACGGGCTTCCATAACTCCTCACTCCCACCCTGTGACGCCATGTTTCATCATGGTTCTGTACCTTTCCCACCCTAGACCTGGAATTTCTAATCCCCATGGAGCATTGGCTTGTCCTAGTGGGAAATGGCATCCCGAGGTCCCAATAGGGCTGTGTGTTTTATTAGCAGATCTGCGTGGTTGTTTCTTGATTCTGTCTCATTTTGGCTCATGTTTGCTCATTATTCCTGAAAATGAAGCGGTAGCTCTTCTTCAAGCCCCCTTCCTTACTTCCAACAACAACAAAAACTTGCTATTTACAAATATTAAGATCAGCCCGAAATCACCCCTGAGGTTGTGTTTTGCACTGTGATCTATCCCGTTTCAAGTGTTCATTTCCTCGTTGTTGGTGATCGCCTGGACTTCTTTATTTCTCGATTTTCTGAGTTTCTGTGTGCATTAGATCCCTAAACTTTCTGCCCTTATTGTCTAGGGGTGCTGTGTTCATCGTCTCCATTCAGCAAAACATTGAAGAACAGCACCCAGAGACAGCAAGCAAGCAGCAGGCTTACTGCAAAAGCAACAGAGACAGACTTCTCCAAAGAGAAGTGGCCCGGGTTTTGAGAGTCCACTGGGGAGTTTGGGCCTGTTCTTTCTGTGGTCTCTGGAACTTCCTCCTTTCCTTATCCCTTCCCCTGCCCCCGTGCTCCTCACCATTTTTGATGGGTGTCCCCTCTGCCTATGCATCTATTTTAGGTTTTCTATTGGTTCCCCCACTTAGAAGCACAAGTACGGAAGTGTCTGTCCGATTGGGTCCCTGCGTGTCCACAAGCATTTTCTTCAACCAGGAAGTTGGCCTCCTCAGAAGACCCCCTCCAAGCTCCTTTGGTCCTCCCTGCCCTGGCCTCCTCCCTGCCATCCTGTCCTGGCTGCCTCTGCCCCTCTACATCGCCCTCCCCTCAAGTAGAGTTTTCTCCTGCCACACTCAGACTCGCCAGGTGACCTGCGGGCTTCCCTGGCGCATGCCTCTCCTTCCTGGACGGCTGTGGGAGTCCTGTCTGAAGAGTCTCTGCCTCCTGCCCTGTGGGCACTGGGACCTCCCCCCTCCGCCTCTGTTTCTCTCCTTTGGGGAGCTCCTGCTTCCTGTACCCAACTGTTTTATGTTTATTTTATTTTTCCAAATTTCAGCCCTACGTTTTGGGACATATATGGAGGCATATTCTAAGAAAAATTCTTACAGGTAAAATTTTTTTCAAAGCATGACTATCTCACACTTAATTGATCATTTGGCTGAGCACAGAATGATAAATTGGAAATCATCTGAAGAAATTCCCTTCATCGTGTTCTGAGTCATTATGTTCTGATTGAGCTGACGACATTCTGCTCCTGTTCCCTCTCTTTGCATCCCCCTTCCTCTGTGCAGCACGTCTTTACCATCATGGTTCTGAAATTCGATGACAGCACGCTTCTCCATGCTGGGCCCTCAGTGGGAACTTCATTATGTGGCTACAGTTCTTCCATTCTGCAACTTCATTGCTTTAATAGTTTCTTGCCTCTCAACTTCTCCTTTCTTCCTTTCTACAATGCCTGTTATTTGGATATTAGATATTTTGAAACAATCTTATAATTTCCTTTCTACTGCTGCTCTTTTGTTATTCATTTCTTTTTATTATATGTTCTGGGCAATTAACTGAAATTGATCTTCCAACCTGCCCATTTAATTTCTTTTCTTATTTTTCCCCAATATTTTTTACTATCCAAGAGATGCTTCTTTCTTCCCCGCATCTTCCTCTTCTGGTTGATTGGCATCTGCATCCTCCCGTCTCTGTGGGGCTGCGGGGCCCATCCCGGGCTCCTCTTGCCTTCTGGGGTGTTGTCTCCATCTCCCCGCATTCCTTCTTTACTTATTTGCTCTCTGTTTCACAGTAGGCCCTTCTGTGTGCAGCTTGGTCAGCGCCTGGACACTCCTTTTTAGAAGCAAGGTACTCAAATGGCCCCGGAGCTCCAGGAGGACAGAACTGTGGACTGGCCGGCCTCAGGCAGGGCCTCTGCCCTGCAGTGCTCTCACTGAGAAGGGCCCCAGCCGACCACCCTGCAGAGAAGTCTTGGGGCTTCTGGGTGCAGACGCTTGGCACCCTGACGTCTGGTGTGGAAGGTCACAGTGCGCCTGCACTTGGCCCTGTGTCTTCGGTGTGGCCCCTCCCTGTGAGTGGGGCGTCCTTCAGTGCCGCTTGGGAATCTCATCTTCTGCCGAGGACGGGAAGGAGGGACCCTAGAGTCTAATTGTGTCTCCTTAAAATGATGAGCCACTGTTCTGCTTCAGAGCCCGGGAGCTTCCGGGTTCCTCAGCCCAGCCCAGCTTGCTTCTCGGTCTACAGTCTGGCCCTCCCACACCTCTGACCTCTTACTAGTCCTCTTCTTCCGGACCGTTCTCGGATCCTCTTCCTCATATCCACGCAGAGGAACCTCATCTATTTGTGGCCCAGACACCACGCGAAGGTCTATGTTTTTCTGTCTGGGTCCACTGAGAAGCAGATGCCAACATGGCAGTAGAGATGCAAGAGGTGGTCTAACCCCACACCCGCCAGTGCCTGTCACCTCCAGTGGGCTCGTGTGTGACTGTCCCGTTGAACTCTGTCCTCCTCGCTGGCCTATGAGCACTGTAAGAGGAGCGGGCTGTTCTTGACCAGGGGACCTAGCACACCTTCTGGACGTGGCGGGCCCTCGTCTACCTCTGTGGGAGGAGGACATTTGGGGCACCTCGCTGTGCAGTGTCCACTTTGGAGAAGGATGGGTGTGTCGCTCTGGGCTGTGAATCCGGGAAGAACCCTCCCAGAGCAGAGAGGAGATGAACTGCTGCTCCCTGGTAAGATAAGAGCCTTGTTCTCATCCGTGGAGACGTGGCAGCCCTGGCGCAGGGAAGCGCGGCAGTGGGTAACGCGCCCGCAGCACAGAGCCAGCTCAGGCAGGCAGACATGGGCTTCCTCTTCCAGGTGGTCGCTCTGGATTCTTCTGTCTTCACAGAGCTGCCCGGAGGAGGAAGCGCCGTTACAAGGGTGCGTTTGCGGGGTGTTGCTGGCCAGGCCACAGCCAGCCTCGGCACACAGCTGATTCCAGAGCGGTGTGTATCGGTCCCGGTGGTGTGGATGTTCAAGGTGACCCTCCTGTTAGGGACTGAACATGCGCATCCCCACACCCCCAGCCCTCAGTGTGACGGTGGTCAGAGGCGGGCCTTAGAGGGGACTGGGGAGGGGACTAGGTCTCCGTGAGGACCTGAGGGTAGAGCCCTCGCCATGGGCTTCATGTTCCTGTCAGAAGAGTGGAGAGACCAGACTCCCTGTGTCTCCCACGTGAGGACACGGAGAGAAGGCAGCTGCCTGCCACCAGGAAGCCCCTCCCCAGAGACTGCGCCCTGAACGAGTGAACGAGTGTCCAGTGTTTAAGTGGCCCAGCCCCTGGGACTGCTCTGGTTTGATTGTATCCCCCAAAGTTCAGGTATTGGAACAATCTCTACTGCGGGAGTGTTGAGAGGGGGCCTTAGGAGGCCACTAGCCCGTGACTAAGGGTGAAAGGATCCGTGCCTTATGAGGGTTCGCGGTCCTCAGACGGGTTCCTGTGACGGATGAGTCTTAGCCTCTCTCTCTCGCTCCCTCACTCACCATGTTATGGTGCACCAAGAAGACCCGCCCCAGAAGCTGGCCCACGGCAGGTGACCGAGACACAGGCGGTCGAGAGTGAGACCGCGTGCTCGGTGGAGTCCGGAGGGGACACCCTGAGCTGGAACGCCACGAGGGTGCCTCTGCGGTGAGCACGGCGACTGGCGGGCGGCCTGGCAGGGACGGGATGTGTGGTGTCCGGGGTCTCAAGGCAAGGCTCAGGTGGTGGCAGGTCAGCAACGGTCGGACAGCCTTGATCCTGGACAGAGTGGCAAGCTTGTGATGAGACCTCTGGCTTCTGATCCAAGACTACTCGACAGATCTGCTGTGATGGTCACATGGTCACACTGGCAGTGAAAATCAGTCCTGCCGTAGAATTTGGTGTGACTCACTGTGGCCTCTCAGGATATGTGGCTCCCGCACACCGAGGAGCCCAAGCAGAGCCTCTGCCAGCCCGTCAGTGTCCTTTCGGGGCCAGCAGAATAGCCTCCTCCCCTACAGAGTAACTGGACACCCACCCCGGGGGCCACAGAGCCCAGCAGAAGCCACCCTCCCTTGCCAAGGCAGAGTGGCCTCACGTCACTCAGTGGCAGATGGGCCACTTTGAACTTGGGGAAGTGGGTTTTTACATACGACAGGTGACATTCAGGAGCAGAGTCCCCCCCCTGCCGCTGGACCAGCCCCACTTCCCACTTTAACCCTTCCCTGGCATTTCCAAAGGGCCACTGAAGGGCAGGATTGAAATTCAAGAGCACAGGACCTCCTGGGAGCCCAGCCAGCACCTCGGCCATGAAGAATTCATCTACAGTGAGCCCTGGTGTCGTGAGCCCTGAGAGGAGAGCTTCCTGTGCCCTCGAGCGGGGAGGAAGGGAAGGGCCCCAACCATTCCTCTGAGCCCAGGGTTCAAAACACCAACCGAAGTAACTTTTAAATCCAGGGCTGCACCATTTCTCCACGTGCTGTATTTCACGGAATGTAAAGTTACAGCATCTTACACTAGAATATGAAGCTTGCGGAGGCTCTGCAAGGTGCTGAAGGCTCTTTTAAATTTTCTTCTGCCCCTCATGGACAACTCTAGTGGGACCATTAGGGGTCTCCTGTGCTCCGTCTCCTCCAGCAAAAACGTGGCTTCCTCCTCGGAACCCGTGCTCCAGAGACTTCTCGGCTGCAGAAGAGCAGGGACTGAGGAAATCACGCTTCAGATTAGTTCACTGAATGCACTTCTCTAAAAGAAGAGGAGCTCCCATCACGGGCTTTTAGAGAAGCGTCTCCTGGGTGGGGAGGAGTGTTGGGGTTTTGCCTTGGGACCCTTCATTCGTCCTCTGACCGCCTCGCCAGATGTGGAAAGAAGGAGCTCTCTCCACTGACCACAGGGACTTGAAGAACACTAGGGACATTCTGGCTCCCTCCAGCAGGAACTTAAACACCAGCTGTTAAGAGACTGTGGCAGTGTCCGTCGTGGTACCAGGGCAGGGCCGGTTACGGTCACGAGGACCTGGACTCTCCACCCCAGCCTGCCCTGGATCCCGCCGCCTGCCCTGTCCCAGCAGCTTCCTGGGCTGCACACCTGGGAAGCCTCAGCAGCGACTGGACGGCTTTAGCGCCAGGCCTTGGGCCTCAGCGAAGCCGGTGGCGAACCCCAGGTTGGCCCAGGGCGCTGCTGGGAGGCACGTTCCAACACCTGCACTGCGACGGGTGAGCCGGTCCCTGCCTGTCCTGCTGTGCTTGGCTTCTTGGGCAAAAATAATTGCCAAGAACACCTTTTGAAGGTTCAGTGACGGCTCTGCAACAGGACATCACACAATCCACATTTCTGACAGATTCATCATGATTTAGTTTTTTAAAATAGGCATGTTAGAAAGATCGTGGAAAATCTTAATAATGTAAAACTGAGACTGATGTAATTACAGAACTTTGTGACGTGTGCATTTAAGGACTGTCTTTTCAACCAGAGGGTGGTCTGGGGAACATGGAAGTCAGAGAGGAATAGACTTGTGGTGGAAGATGAAGCTCTTTCTATGTAGGGAAGGAAGGTGCCACCCCATTAAATTCACCAGTCGTGGAACTGGGATTCTTCCAGAGCTTTGTTTCTTCGTATGGAGCAAGGCGATGCCTCAGCGTGTTCCAGCCAGGAACGTCCCCTGGGCCGTCCTGGGAAGCCTGCGCTGGGCTCACTGAGCTCTGAGCTTGCCTCTGCACTTTGGCGTGGAGACACCCCTCCCTGACCTGCTAAACTCTGCCCAGTCCTATTTCAGGGGATTTCTAATGAAAGCAGTTTCGATGAGGAATCACGATGCCTCCAGGGACTGAAAATTGAGGAATAAGTGTTTTGCTCTAGAGATTAATCGAAATCATTGTGAGATGAACATTCTACATGCATTACTTTGAATGATATGTATGGCACTAGGCACACTTTTTTAACCTGTGTGGTACTGACAATTATTATTCTAGCATTAACGGAGATAAAAAATTCAATGTGAACACTAAGAAGTACCATAATAAAGTCCAGTTTTTTACCTGGCAATAGAATGACGTCCTGTGAGCTCACTGAGGTGAGGAAAGGGGACAGAGGCATTGAGATTCTATCCCAACTGTCTTTCTTCCTGACCGCTCCCCGGGTCCCAGGCTGCGTCAGCTTCCCAGGCCCCGACTGCGCAGTGCACGTTGCCTGCGCCTGCAGAAACCCTTTCCCTAGTGGAAGCCCCGATTGCAAGAAGCAGAGGTGAGGGGCATGAGGTCACACCACAGAGGCAGAGAGCCAGCAAAACCCAGAAAAGCAGCTGTGCTCGGAGAGCCAAGTAGAAATCAAATGCTGGTTTCTGCAGGAAAGCTGGGAGAAAGCGCCAACTTCAGCAGGCCTAAGCGCTGAGGCCTCTGCTGTGCAAGCTCTAGGCACGAATTCCAATGCTCACACGGCATATGAGAATAAAAGGGCGCCAAGCAAACAGGCTGGGAGAGCCCGCCCTCCATCACCAGGAAGGAACTGCAGTTCCTTAAACAGTCACGCTTCAGAGCCAGAGTCAGCGGCTCACCAGCTCTGCTAGCTGTGCCTCCAGCTCCTGTTCATGACAAGGTGACCATCTCACCATCGGGACAGACCCCCGTGCACATCCAAGTGAATGCCTGTCCCACTTTATTTTATTTTCACCCTGAAGTGCCCTGATCACCCTCCATTCCAGGAAAAGGCAATGAAGACCAGTGTGTGCAGGGACCAGGGAGCACCCTCCTCCTGAAGACCAGGTGACCTCCTGGGCCGTGCTGGGGATCCAGGGCTGGGTCCTGTCCTCGGTGCTGTCTTTAAAAATGTTTTAAAGAAATCAACAAACAATGAGGCATCACGGAAGTTCAGGTCCTTGCTGATCGTTGCCACCTTGCTGGCTCTGCACGCGGCAGCGGGGAGGGATGGCTGCCAAGGCCGTTGGCTTCCTCTGCCGTCACCGCTCACTCGCCGCAAAGCCAGGCTCAGGACCTGGCTCGCATGAACCGGGCAGCTCATTCCCCAGGCGCCTCAGGCCTCCAGAAGCAAAGTGGCCCAAGAAAAGGACAGCCCACCTGGGGCACATGACGGGCAGCAACAAAGCCACCGAATGACCTGAAGGGGCAAGATCTTGGAAAGGTCGTGAGGAAACTGTCGAAGCATTTGGGTTTTGAGCGTCCACAAAACAAGGAAATTGTAAGTGCTGGGTCTTCATTAGGATCTCAGACGTACTTTGCAACCATTCCCCAAGTCCAGGGAAGGCTGCCCGGAACGTTGGCAGCGCCAGGAGCGCCCGTGGATCCCGCCCAGCTCCAGCTGGAGGTGATTCCTCGTGAAAGAGCAGGACCAGGAAGGAGTGGTCAGAACAAGCCACAGGTCCCCAGGCCAGGAGCCAGTGGAGCGGGGAGGGGCACCAGTGCGGTGGAAGTCAGACAGCACCCCAAAACCTCCACGGGGTTTTAACAGGCCTCATAAGCACAGTCCAGCTGCCAGCGGGGTCCCACTTCATTTTCTCCTAAACGAGTGTGGATCTCCTACCTCAGCGGCACAAACTGAGACGCGCTGTCTTGTACTTCTGTCCTTCTGAGAGTCGCTGACCTTCCGCTATTAAAAGTGCAGAAACTAGATCACTAAGCTTTACATTTCTTAAACAGCCCTGAAGTTTAACTACCTCTGAAAGGTGAGACCCATAAACCAAGGCTAGTGCTCGCTTCTGAGAGCTGGATTGTGGGGTCTCAGTGTTCGCATGAATGGGGTGCAGCTTGCACTCAGCATGGGGGCGTTGCCAGGCGACGGGGCGAGAATCCAGGCCACCTCCACTCCTCTCACGACCGGCTGACTGAGAGGCCTGGCTCACCACACTTCCCGCCTTCCAAGTGTCCACTCGGGTGGCATTTAGTGAACTCGGAGTTGTGCATCATCACAGCCGATTTCAGAGCATTTCCAACACCCTCAGGACGAAAGCGTGTCCATCACTGGTCCCGGCCACTGGTCCCGGCCTCCCCAGCAGAACCACGTGACACTAGGCACCGTTCGCCCGCCGAGGTGAGCCTCTTCTGGAAGTCGCATGTAACTGGATCACGAATCCTGCGGGCTCCCGTGGCCGGCTTCTTTAACTCAGCGCGACGTTTTCCAGGTCCATTCTGGGGACAGCACCGGCCCTGCTCTGGCTCCTTTGTAATAATATTCCACGTTGTAGGACGCGCCTCGCTGTAGGTGTCTGTTCATCAGCCGATGGCGCTCAGCGCGTCCACGTCCTCCTTGTTAGAAGTAATGCCAGCTGGGGTGCCGGTGCCCGCCTGTGACCCCGTGCGAGACTCGGGAGCCTGAGGCAGGAGGGTTACGAGCTCAGTCAGCCTCAGCAACCGGGCAAGAGCCTGTCTCAAGATGAGAAATGAGGAGGCTGAGCGTGTAGCTCAGTGGCATGACACCCCGAGTTCAACCTCAGTACTGCAAAGGAAGGCAGAAGGAAAGGGAGGGAGGGAAGGAAAGAGCCTCGTGGGCACTCGTGTGCCAGGTGCGGGGGACGAGTTTCCGTTTGCGCGGCTGCGCTCTTCCCAGCGACTTTCTCCTGATCAACATGAGCACGGTGTCCACACAAACAGACGTTCTCTGCTACAGCTTTTACCTCTCACGTCACTTTGTATGTGGTAGATTCCTTACCTTTTGTTCTCTTGTAATTTTTTAAATTTATTTGTTTTAATTAGTTACGTGATAGTAGAATACACTTTGATACATCATATATAATGGAGTATGATTTCTCATTTTCCTGACAATACATGATGTAGAATCCCACCAGTCATAAGTTATAAGTGTACATAGAGTAATAATGTCTGATTCACTCTACTATCCTTCCCATTCCTACACCCCTTCCCCTCTCTTCATGCCCCTCTACCTAATCTAAAGTAATTCCATTCTCCTTCCCACCCCATTGTGAATTAGCATCTGCATATAAGAGAAAACATTCAGCTTTTGGTTTTTTGCAATTGTCTTATTTCACTTAGCCTGATATTCTCCTGCTCCATCCATTTATTGGCAAATGCCATCATTTCATTCTTCTTCAAGGTTGAGTAATATTCCATCACACACACACACACACACACACACACACACACATATATACCACTTTTTTTTAAATCCATTCATCTGTTGAGGGGCATTGAGGAACTGCCAGATTATCTTCAAAGGAGCTCCAGCATTGTGTGTCCCCAAGAGCAGGGTGTGAGTTCCTGGGTTCCCCCTCCTCCACAGTCTCACTCATGCTCCTTATCATTTGTCCTTGAGATTATAGACACGCTAAAGGGTGATTCTGATTGACATTTTTCTGACAACTAATAATGTTGAATGTCTTGATCATTTGTTTATCTTCTTCAGGGAAATTTCTATTTGAGTCCCTATTTTTAAAATTGTGTTATCTGTACTTTTAATTTCGAGCCTTTTTTTTAACATCATCTATTCCTAAGTATCTTATCAGATGAACCAGTCCTGCCATGTCGCTCCCCTCTTTCCTCTCGTTTGGGGTTCCCCTTACACATGTGCTGGGGCTCATCACCTCCCACATGTCTCTGGGAGCCTGCTCATTGTTATCGATTCTGCTTTTCTGTCTTCAGGTCCTCGTGATGGACCAGGTTCACTGATTCTTCCCTCCATGTTGGGCCCTCCTCCAGTGATTCCTTCACTTAGGTTACTGCAGCTTCAAGATCCATAATTTGTACCTATTTCTTTTGGAAAGAGCTTCAGCGCTTTCCTCGTACCCTGGCTCTGGTGTGGCGTTGTCTAGCTCGCTCTGGTCAGTAAGCCGCGCTTCCTCCGCCTCTTCCAGCCTCATTTTGAAAGCTCCCAAGTCGTCTCTGTCTGTGAACTTCAGTACCTGGGCCTCTCACATTGTTTTCTTGCCTGTTTTGTTTTGTTTTTGTTGTTCTGCTTTTTGTTTTTTGCTTGTCTTGTCTGAGTCACGCTTTTTTGTTTCTTTGTGTCTCATAATTTCTATTTAAAAAGGCTTTTAATTGAACACCCAACATCACCTGGGTATAGGTCACAGGCCCTTCTCTCTCTGCAGAACTTTGCTGGAATTTTCTTGTTCGTCCAGTGCCTGAGCTAGACAACTCCAGTGACCTGTTTTCTCTGCAGGGCACACCTGTGAGGCTGCTCCTCAGAGCACAGCCTTGGGGCGCACCAAGGTCACCCTAGGAGAGCAGGGCCTCCCCAGGGCTCTGACCCATCTGTCGATCCATCGGCTCACTTCTGCAGGGCCCCGCTCTGCGACCGCGCTCCTCGCCAGCTCGTTCCTCTGTGGCCTGTGACAGTGGCCTTGTGCACAAATGGCTCCAGAGTCTGGTCCAGTCAGGTTCCTGCTTCAGCTTTGAGTCCCCAAGGTGTTTCCTGACCGCCAGGCTGTCTCTTTGTCTCTGTGACATCTGGCCTTGGTTCTCTTGTCCCTACGTAGGAGGAGCCACTGGTAACCTCCTTCTGTGGCTCCCCAAGGAGGACTCTGCCATTTCCGTGAGCACTTTAGTCTTGAACTTCCCCACATTCTTTAGTGTTTTTCTTTCACAAAGTCATTGCTGGTGGAACTTCTTCTGGTCTGGTTCTGGGCAGGATCTCAGAAGGTCTCTCTGGGTCCGACCAATGCACACTTTCTCTGGGTGATCCCTGCTTTGTGGTCAGGATGGCAGCCCATGATCTTCTCACCTGCCTCCCGGAACTGTGTGTCCCCTGTGAACACTCCAAGGAGCGTGCCAGGGCCACAGTCTTCTCGGGGTTCTGCGTCCATGTGGCACGTCCTTCCCAGGAGCGAGAACTGGTGTCCACTCAGCCGCCACCAGGAACTTGCTCTTTGTCTCAGAGCTGAGCAGAGGAGAAAGCTCACAGCTGCTGCTCCAGGAGACGCGCTTTCCCTGGATGGGGCTGACGGGTGGGGAAGCCCCCGGCCACACTGTCCTGGCGCTGAGCTTCTATCTGGCCAAGCTGGGCAGAGGAAGGGGCACCGCAAGGACCAGGGATCCACTGCCCACTCTTCCTACCGATGTCCACGTTTCCTTGGCTAAATCTTCCTTCACATTTTATATCCTGAGGACTAGGTGAGTGGGTTACCTTTAAAGCGTTTCAAGAGCTTTGTTGTGTCACCAAGGGGGCGTCTTTATTCCACTCCAGAGCACTTTCGTTCCCGCCAGCTTTGAGGGCAATGTGGGAAAGTGCTGGCGGGTTCTGGGAGAAGCGGGTCCAGGAGGACCTGCCAGGCCCAGGCCCAACACCTTCCTCAGGAGAGGGGCCGCAGGAGGGAGGCGCGGCCCCGCCAAGGGCAGACGCGCTGCCCAGCGGGCCTCTCAGACCCCCAGCACACGGGCCAGGCTCCTCCCTGGAAGGCTGTCCTTCAGTCACCCAACCGCCTCCTCTGTCCCTCTGCCACCAGGGCTGCTAGGCCAGAGGCCCTCATCACCACATGGAGCAGGCCTGTCCAGAGTTCAAAGCCTCAGCTCACACTCCCCGAGGCTAGAGTCGCAGTGGAGTGCGGTGCTTTGCTACGTCCCCTCCTTCAACACCCCAAGGAGCCCTCAGAGAGAGGCTGAAATGTGCTCCTGGTGAGGAAGTGGGTGGGGCGCCGCAGGGGGGGCAGCTGTCCCAGAAAGACCCAGAGCAGCCGAAAGGTCAGCAGCTTCGCCGGCTCAAGGGCCACGTTGAAGCGCAGTTGAGATAGATTCAAGTCTGTCTTTAAGGAAGTTTGTTTCTCTATTGATTCTGGTCCTGCCACAGGGTGTGCGTCAGGCCCTGATTTTATACAGCCATGGAAACAATCGGTTCTGCATCAGATGCGCACGGTAATGAGGAGCCGATTTTAAGTGCGTGCTAAACTCAAAAAGATCAGGGCTGGAGTTGTGGCTCAGTGGGAGAACACCTGCCTGGCATGTGTGAGGCCCTGGGTTCGGTACTCAGCACCACATATAAATAAATGAAAGATCCATTGACAACTAAAATAATATTTTAAAAACTCAAAAAATCACTAATGGCTGCCAATGGACTTAATGGAAAGAGAATAGCTGTCTTAATCCAGTCAGACCTTGACAACAGAAATGGAAGAAGCCACGTGAACAAGTATATTTGATAACAGCAACTACTTGCTGAAAAATCTTGAATAGGGAGAAATATCTGATCAGTTGTGGCATCTGTGTGGCATATAAAGGCACATTCTTGGGCATGTGTTTTGATGCATAGTAACAGAACACAAGCAGAGGTAGTGAATATCCTCCCGCCCAAGCAACCCAAGAAGTGGGGGAGACAGGAAGGCTGAGCTGCCACCTGCTTCTCTAAAGCTGCGCCTGGAGCCTGTGGCCTCTCCTGCTGCCCTTTGCAGGGCAGGCAGCCGGACAGAGTGGTCTCTGCTCTGCGTTTTGCCTTTTGGCTGGAGCCCGGCAGAGCCAACTAGAGGCGATCCACTGGTGTTCTGCTCTGCGGTCTTTGTCCTCACTGCTGTCCTCAGGGCCTCTTGTTACTAACGCAGAGGGGTCTTCTGGAGCACAGGAGAGGCTTCCCAGGCATCACTCTAGGGGCCGTGGCGGATCGCGGGTTGGAGCTGCTCAGCCCCAGGAGGAGCGGAGCAGGACAGCGTGCCCTCTGCTCTGCTCTGGAGACGTCCCCTCGGAACGCAGTCCACCTCGCAAGCCAGGCGGGGTGCCTCTCGGGTACACAGCTTTCTCCAAGGCGCACCTCCCGGAGCCTGCAGAAAGACGGGCGCCCCGTCTCCAAGTGGCAGAGACCAGGGACCCTGAAGTTCATAGCACACAGGACACGGGCTAACACAGCCGGGCGGGGGCGCGTGGCCGATGCGCAGGGTCCACACCCGCGGGTCCACACCCGCGGCCGCTCTCACGCGGAGGGCCCGCAGCGCAGCGTGGGTCGGGGGCGCCTGCGGCCCTCACTGTGGCTGCTGGGGGCGACGCGGCCTCAGAACCGCAGCGCCCGCCTCGCCGCCCTGCGCCGGCCCTCTGCCCAGGAGCGGGCAGCTGCGGGGCGTCCACCAGCACCCCGGCGGCAGGGGCACGGGGAGCTCGTGGCCAGCAAAGAGCACTCCCGTCTGCGGTGCCCAAGGGGCGCGGGTGAGGGCTGCCTCCCGCTGCGCCTGCAGCGGTTTCTCCTCTAACCACAGGCCGCCCGGTGCTGTCCGCACAGGACCGCGCGAAGCAGGCAGCCTTGATGGTGGCCCAGGCCGGAGGCTCAGAGCGTCCGATCCCGCCCGCCCGCCCCTGGCCTCCTCCTCCTCTTCCCTCGGCCGCCCGCGGGGCTCCATCGCCTCCCGCGCACTGCTGCCCACGTGCTGCCCGAGTTCAGCTCATCCTGGTCCTGTCGCCAGCTGAGCACCCAGAGCCCGTCACAGTGTGCGCCACGGACCCGGCCCCTGTCTCGGCAGGCCCTCCTGAGGCAGGACGCTTCTCAGTCCGTCTCATTCCGTCCCCAGTTGGGACAGGACTGTGGGCCGTCACTGCAGGATTGACCCTGAAGGAGCCCAGAGCCGGAACCATGAAGCCAGGTGATAAAGCAGACTCATCTTCTCTCTGATGGCAAGAAAAAGAAAGGCTGGGATGCACTTTCATGATTCTGGAAATGAGCTTCCTTGTGAGGGAAATGCAGAATACATGGCTTGTGCAGGGCCCCTGATGTTGTTCAGATTTGTGTCGTTTATATGTATCAGAGTTAAATGCATGTGTGAAATGGTGCAGTTTAAGTCTCAGTTCCTTTTTAAATTTTTTATTTGTTCAAATTAGTTGTACATGACAGTAGAATGCATCTCTACATTTTGATAAATCACACATAATCCTCATTTTTCTGATTGCACACGTTGCAGTATCACATTGGTCATGCAGTCATACATGTGCATGAGGTAATAATGTCTGTTCCACTCTACTGTCCTTCCTACCCCATACCCCTTCCCTCCCTTCACTCCCCTCTGCCTAATATACAGTAACTCTGTTCTTCTCTATCTGCCCCCTGCCTATTGTGAATTAGCATCCACACATCAGAGAGAACATTCGGCCTTTGGTTTTTGGGGTTGGCTTCATTTCCTTTTACAAATTTGTTCTAATTAGTTAAATGTGACAGCAGAATGCATTTTGACACATCATACATAAATGGAGTATAACTTCTCATTCTTCTGGTTGTACATGATGTAGAATCACACCAGTCATTAAGTCATATATGCGCACAGGGTAATAATGTCCCATTCATTCTACTATCCTTCATACCTCCATACCCCCTCCACTCCCTTTGCACCCCTTTACCTAATCTAAAGTACCTCTATTCTTCCCCAGAGTCCCCCCTTATTGTGTATAAGCATCCCTACTTACCAGAGAAAACATTTGCCCTTTGGTTCTTTGGGATTGTCTTATTTCACTTAGCATGATATTCTCCAGCTCCATCCATTTCCCTGCAAATACTATCATTTTATTCTTTTTTTAAGGCTGAGTAATATTCCATTGTGTATACATAACACATTTTCTTTATCCATTCATCTGTTGAAGGGCATCTAGGTTGGTTCCATAGTTTAGCTACTGTGAATTGAGCTGCTATAAACATTGATGTGGCTGTGTCACTGTAGTATGCTGATTTTAAGTCCTTTGGGTATAAACTGAAGAGTGGGATAGCTGGGTCAAACGGTGGTTCCATTCCACGTTTTCTGAGAAATCTCCATAGTGCTTTCCAGAGTGGTTGCACCAATTTGCATTCCCACCAGCAATGTATGAGTGTACCTTTTTCCCCACATCCTTGCCAACACTTATTGTTGCTTGTATCTTGATAATTGCCACTCTGACTGAGGTGAAATGAAATCTTAGAGCAGTTTTGATTTGCATTTCTCTGATTGCTAGAGATGTTGAGCACTCTTTCTTATATTTGTTGATCAATTGTATTTCTTTTTTTTAATTGTAAACAAATAGGATACTTGTTGATTCTCTATTTGTACAGGGAGTAAAGGCATACCGTTTCTGTAAAGCGTCTGTTCAGTTCCTTAGCCCATTTATTGATTAGGGTATTCATTTTGTGGTGTTGAGTGTTTTGAGTTCTTCATATATCCTGGAGATTAGTGCTCTATCTGAGGTGTATGTGCTAAAGATTTTTCTCCCAATCTGTTGGCTCTCTCTTCATGTTATTGATTGTTTCCTTTGCTGAGAAGAAGCTTTTTAAGTTTAAATCCATCTCATTTCTAAGAGAAAAGCATGACCTCAATATTTACTCATGGTTGTGAAGAAAGTGATTACTAGAATGTTCTTTCTGATTGCACACTCTTTCTTTACTTGCCATAATATATGAACATTCTGGAAAATAAATACATGTCAGAACTAAATGAGTTCATTACTGGCCATTCAGCATTGACCAGCGAAGTTCTCCTCTGGGAGGTGATGTTTTTCATGAGAATGGAGAAGGAAGTATTTTGGTGTTGCCTAATAATCAGCCAGAAGATTCTAGACGACTGGTATCTGGGTGGATAGAAGAGAAACCACAGAAGATGTTAGAACATTGACGTCTGACAGAAGGTCAGGAGGGAGAGGGGTGAAGAGTGAGGGAAAGCAGAGGCCTCTGAGTCCTCTCCGGAGGTCCCTGGAGACCTTGATGCAGGCTCACAGGCTTCCGGGGTCATCAAGCTGGATACCCCCTTCTTCCTGAGACCTGTGAAATGCAGTGATTTTAAGCACAGAGACAGGTTGAGATGTCCCTTGATACTTGGTGGACAGGAGAAAGGAAATGCTCTGGTACTGGGCAGACCAGCTCTGCTGTCCAGTGTCTGCACACCCTGCATGTTTGTGATGCTCCACAATTCAATTGCTGGAAGCTGAAACGCATGTGCTAGTCTTTGGGGAGGTGATTAAGAGGTGAGTGCCCCACCTTCAAGGTAAGTTGAGACCTTAGAAATGAGGCTGGAGGCTATGTTCCAGTCTTTTTTGCCCTTCCGCCTTCCACGGAGGGAGGGCACAGCAAATCGGGTCATCTTGGAAGCAGAGGGTGACACCAGGTCTTCGCGTGGCTTGATCTTATGTTCCGAAACCACCAGAACCGTGAGAGATAAATTTCTATTGTTTATAAATCATACAGTGTAAGGCACTTTTTTTTTTTTTTTGCAGCCCAAACAGACTAACACAACTCTGTACGCCCATTTTCCTGGACCCCCATGTGTCCATCTCTTAAGAATCTTGGGTTGAGGAGTCTTAAACTTCCATGTGCCTCAGGCCTGCAGCCTGGAACCTCTGTATACATGGCTTAAGGGCCTGGACACTGGAGGTGGCCTCCTGGCCAGCATGACAGCTTGTCTTCGTGCTCCATGGTGAAGGGCTGCGGACGAAGCCCCAGCCTCTCTCGCTGCCCACGTCCTTGGACAGCACACTCAGATTCTCATCTGTAACATAAGGACAATGGCCCACCCACGTCTCTGTCTTATTTTCGGTAGTGTTAGGTGCATCACTGGCGACCACCCGTCTCCTGAACTCCGCCTCTGCCCAGTTGGAGATCTCCTGCCCACTCCACCCTGCTTTCAGTCTCCCGCTTCCCTGCCCAGGCTCCTGCGTCTCGCCTCGGACCCCACGCACCTCAGGTGAGCAGAACCAGACCGCGTCTGCCGTTCTGTGACTGCTTTGCCAGCCTGGTGTTCTCGGGGTTCACCCCTGTGTACCGAGGATAAAGCATTTTATAAATTAGTGGAGCAAGAGATCAACAGCAACAAAATAGAACAATCATAGCAATACGCTCTTGTAAGCGGTACTGAAAACTCACGGATTCTGTATTTCAGGAATATTCCATCTAATGTTTGGCTCTGGGTTGACAGCACTTAACTGAAACTGTGGAAAATGGAACCCCCAGACGAAGGGAAGAGCTACCATATCCCCCAAAGTGGACCTGCGGGATCGTGGGGCAATTCCAGCCTCACTTTAAGCCCTGAACTAGAATCTGTCCCCCACGGGGCCGCCTGCAGGGGGTGTCGCCAGGTTGTCACTACCAAAGTGCCCTGAGCCTCCCAGCTCCTGGACAGCCGCACAGCTGACTCCTCTCCGGGAGTGGAAAGTGAGGAGACCGCTCTCCCTGTCTGTGCAGGGAAGAGCCCAGGAAAGGCGCCGCTCCACATCCTTCGTGTGACTCGCCAGCGCCAAGCAGGTGTTGGCTGGTGACGGTCAGATGAGGCTTAGGTCGCTCTCCCCTGCCATAGAGCTCTTTCCACTCCCAGCCGGAGAAGCTTCGTCCGACATTAGTCACCATCTGCTTCACTTCTCTCTGAGACGTGTGGCCCTCCCTCCTCACGTGGGCACATTTCAGATTGCCACTGCCCTGCACGTGAAGGCGCACCAGCTGATGAGATGTCAGGACCAAGCTCTCCTCCCACCCAAGAACCGAAGCGCCAAATAGACGACACCCCTCAGCACAGCACGGCACGGGTGGACGGGACAATGCCAGAGGCAGATGGGCAAAGCTGTCGAAGTCCATAACCCACGGTGCGTCTCAGCAGGTCACTTCTGTGAAAAGCCGTGTGGGTTTCTCACTCTGGATTTAAAATGGCACTGCTTGGGCACAAAGAGAAGATGACCATCCCCAGCAAAACAGAGGCCCTTCCTGGTGCAGCCCAGGGCGCACCCAGACCACGCTCGGCCAGGGCGGACTGCTGACCTCAGCCGGCTTGGGCTGCCCCTCCACCCGCTGTGTACCTATGTCTTCCTACCGAAATAGCGGTACCCTGTGTGGAAGGGTCGCTGGTGTTCTGGTGACAGTGACAAAGGCCAGTCGGTAGGAGAAGCAGTGCCACACCCAGTGTTGAAGCCAGGAAGCTGCCCCGAGGGCTGACGCGGAAGGGTCGCTGGCCTCTCCCACCGTCCCTCCACGGCCGCCCTGCTCTTGCCGGGTCCCAGCCCTCTGGACATTGTTCTCCTTTTTCCCTCCTTTTTGGGTTTTTCCCGGGAGCTGCTGCTGCTCAGCACGCGGTCCCCCTGACACCCTTCTTAGCAGTGCGGGTGCAGAACTGGGGAGCACGCCGGGCAAGCTCTTCTTCCCTGGCTGAATCTGGAGGGCGGGAGTCCTGGGGAGTCTCGGGCAGGCATCGCCCGGCACGTGAGGAATGCTCTCTGCTACCTGACCATGCCATTGGGCTGAAGCGCCAGGCCCGCCTGCCGAGAGGCTGCCTGGCTTCATGGTGACCTGAAGGCCCTGGGGGATCTCCTGGGGCCCAGCGGAGTCCCAGCTCCCCCTTTCCAGCTTCAAAGTTCACCCCTCCTGCATCGTCTAGGTTCACAGGGCGCCCAGGCTCCCCGCTCGGCCTCTCCTGTTCTCTGTGGTCACACCTCCCGCCTTCCCTCTTACTCACCGGGGTGCACTAGGAAGCAGCCAGCTAAACCCAGATAATCCCCCAACTCACCATGATCCTTAATCAAATCACATCTGGCAGGAAGCCGTTCCTTGCTAACCCTGGGGACTAGGGCCTTGGAAGACACTTCCCTGCCCTCCGGCCTCCTGGGGCTCTGCTTCCGGGTCTCATGGGGTCTCGCCTGCACCTCCAATTCTGAGACCCCCTGACAACCCTGTCCCCCTTCCCCTGACACAGGAGCTTGGGAGGACTTTGGCAGTTCTTGGTTTCTACTTGTGTTTTTTGGGGGTCCTGAGGTTGCAAGAAATAAAGACCAAGTTACGAACTAAGGTGGAAAGGAAGTCATGATAAATAAAATGGCATCCTTCCTAAGTTTAAATATTTCTGTTAGAAAACTTTAGAGGTAATGAAAATTTCACGGGTTGGCAAGACATAAAATAAATACACCTAGAATCAATTACATTTTTGATACTCAGAACGCATGATTTATAAGGAAATTCTGTTCACAACAGAAACAAAACTATAAAATATTTAGAAACGAATTTAAGAAGTGATGCATGACCTTTATACAGAAATGAGCAGCATTTACTGGAAAACACAAAGACCTCAAATCAAGAGCTCACTGTGCCACCTTCTCGATGGGAATGCTAAAGACAGGGATGCCCGCTGTTAGCAGGGTGGTTAATGGGGTTCAGACCCAATTGTTCACGCAACATCCTGGAGGGTTCTCATCCAGAAGAGCAGTACTGCACAGTGTGAACACAGAAAGAAGACAAGGCACCCAAAATGATCCCAGGCCGTCTCGGATCCCAGGCACCAGGTCGGACGCGTGTGGGTCACAGACTAGCTATCATGGCCGATTTGCATTTGGGGCAAGCTGCCCCAGTCTAGAGAGTTAGTCCCTTCTCTGTAAACCAGAGGCAGGCTGACTTCCACAGACGCATCCTGGACGGTGGAATCCAAGGGGGTTAGTGAAGGAGAGTACAGTGTGTTCTGGAAACTGCGTTTGAGGACTCAGCTGCTACCTGGGAAGGAAGCAGTGATGCCAGAAACTGCTTCACTGTGAAGCTTTAAATAAAACTGTCCCAGGACAATCAAGAGTGGGGGAGATCAATGTCTTCAGATTAAGATATCAGCATACTTCACATAAAATTAAATGTGCATGTGAAAGCAAGAGTGACTGGATTTAATCAGTGCATGCTATATATTTATACTGAAATACCACTCTGTACCCCATTAATGTGTACATTTAATACAGGCTAATCAAAAATCATAAAATATTCAAAAATCGATTTTAATGTAAACAACTCTCACAGAAAAATCAATGCCTGCAATTTGGTCCAAAAAATTTAAAAATATTCTTGGAAAAGTGAAGAACAATACTTGGGAGTCCTCTGGGTTTCCAGCTTTCTATCAATGCCTTTCTTCAGGGAGTGGGGACCCAGCTGGTGACGGCAGCAGGCGCAGGCCTTACGAGGCACTGAAACGGAAATGCTCGCAGGGGAGGGCAGATAGAGCAGGTCAGTGTCCACGGTGACTTGTGAGAACCTGAAGCATGATTCCGGAACAGTCAGCAGACGGTCAAGACCCACGGAGCTGCTCCTGGTGCCACGATTAGGTCTTTCAGGAAAAAGTCTTGTTTTGCAATATTTACTCGAATACAAACCAAGTCCCTCCCTCCCCCACCTGCTACCCTTGGGCTTCTTTTACACACACCAGGTTACCAAGATGTGCTTCCTACACCTGAAGGCCGCAGAAGAGACCCGGGGATTCAGGCCCCAAGCCATGGGTTATTTTGGTAGGGAGAGTGCACCTCCCAGGCTGGGACAGGTGACCTTTCCTGTCAGTCTTCTTTGGCTTCCTCTCCTGGTAGAGCAAAAACCTGCAGGGACCCTCAGACCCTGCTCCTCCCACCTGCTTCAGGGCTCCTGACATGGTAGCTATGCTGACTGGTCAGTGTTCCTTCAAGGTGCCAAGGAATCCTCTGCCACAGGACCTTTGCACCTGCCCTGCCCTTTGCCTGGAAGGCTTCCCTGATCTCCATATGGCTACCTCTCTTGTCCCCTTCAGAGTTCTGCTCAAATGTCAGCTGTTTTCCATAACAACGGAGCATAACATGAAAATTTTAACACTCCATAGCACAATGTGCCTTTGCTTAGCTGTCTTTTGCATTCGGCGTTTGTCATCTGGAAGAGTGCTTCCCACCTGTTCGTCTTTCTTACCTCTGACTGAAGTGCAAGCTCTGTGAGGAGGCGACTCACTCCCTCCCCCTTCCAGAAAGCACCCTGCCCAGCGCACGGGGAGCTGAGAACGTCCACCTCTGCGTCCCTGGGACTGACCACCTGGTGCCCATGGGCTCCTCCCAGGCTGCTATCACTCACTCACAGGCAGTGACGGAGCTCGGCAGGAGAGCTGAGTGGGGACAGCGCAGACTCAGAGAGGGTCTCCACTCTGGGACTCCCTGAGATGTCCCGGGTTCCCTCCTGGCAGGCTTCCTTCCTCCCCCTCTCCTACCCCCACGTCAGACCGCGTGGGTCTGAGGCTCACCCCCCTCCCCTTCCCTCCACAGGGATGGAGTCTCTTGGCTCCTAACTCCATCCTGAGGTCTCTTCCCAGAGGACCCCAGGGGATGAGGAAGGTACAGGTGTTATCCTTTCTGCTCCCTCTGTGCCCTCAACCAAGCAAAACCAAAACACATTCTAGCCACGAACAATCAAATAAATTCAGAATAACATGATGTTGTGATACTTTATGTTTCTGAAATTAACCAAATTAATAATGATGAGGAGTTGATTGGGAGGCTGGCGTAAATCGCACACTGCTGTATTTATAATTAGCACATCGCTTTTCAAAGAGAGCTTGGCAGCATGAATAAGGACTTCAAACTTGATTTGCAAGTGTCCTCTTAACTAATTCTGATGAAATCATTTTAAGTGAAGCACGAGAAAAAGCAGGTATGTGTGGAGTTACCCATTGTCCTCATTGGCTCTAGTACATATGGTACTTTTGCCACCATGGGAAGCTGGTCGGATGCATGAGTTTTGGGATCATTTGGAGAGGGAGATGCAGAAGGTGAGTGGAAACGAGCTAGAAGCGTGAGGCGATCTGTGCCTGGGCCATCTGGGCAGGGGTGGGTGGTGACCTGCAGATGCAGCCTGGATCTCGATAGAGGGACACTTCATTTCTCCCTGTTTGATGAGAAGGATTTAAATCATGCGGGGGTTCACTTCATCTCCCAAAGCGGGAAGCCTGGGAACGCAGGCTCCATGCCGCTGATTTTCAGAGGGCCATGACTCAGGAACATTCTGTTGACCAGTGTGGTTGCCCAAGTTCAGTGGGAAAGGGCTACATGAAAGTCGAGACCCAGCGTAAGATGGACTCTGGTTTCTGCTCCTTCAGGGTGGGAAATGGACCAGGGAGGGCCAAGCCCCTGGTTGGAAGAGCTCGGTCACCTCGAGGCACCGATGCTGGCCAGCGCACAAAGCCTTTACCTCGCCTCGAGCCACGCATTTGGCCTTGGGGAACGCGGTGCGAGGAAAGCGGTGGGGCGCACGTGCAGGGTGTGCATCACAGAGGCCGCAGCAGGACTACACTCTCCATCCTCTGCTCTGCATCTGACCTCGCCGACTCCAAAGTGCCCGAGCTGTCCATCCCCAAGGCAGTCACCGCTGTGGGTGAGAGACTGCTCAGAGGAGGGCTGGTCTCAGCCTGGGACACACGGGCGAGGCCTTCGGCGCGCGCTCCTCTGGCCAGTACCCCTGCTGACGTGGGATGCTGGGCCCAGGGACATTTTCTGACGCTAACGATGTCTAAGGATGCAAGGGTCCTCAGAGCTGACTGGGTCCCCTGAGGAGACCGGGTGAAGGAGCTGTCAAAGGCCAGGTCGGAGGCTGAATTCTGCTGTGGTTGAGGTGTGAGGGGCCTTCCCAGCCCGTGAAAATCGGTGGCAAGGCCATGCAAGCAGGTCTGGAGGGGAAGTGGCTGGGTTGTGAGAGCGTTAACATAGTCAGAGCATTCATCCCCTGGTAGGGATTAACTGGGTGGTGACTTTGGGCAGGTGGGGTGGGCTGGAGGAGGTGGGCCCTTGCCTTGGGGTTTATATGGAGTCCTTGTGGAGCGAGCTCTCTCGGCTGCCTGGTGTCAAGGCCCAGCAGCTGTCCTCCTCCTCACCCTTCCGCCATGATGTTTCACCTCCAGCCTGGAGACATGGAGCCAGCTGTCTACGAATTGAGACCTCTGAAACCATGAGCGACACATAAACTGATCCTCCTCTAATACTGTGCTTGGCGGATCTCTTGGTCACAGCGGCAGAAACGCTGACTAAAACTCATTTGTATCTTTAACCCTCCCCGTTCCCTTGAATTTTGAATACTTTCCCTGAGTGGGGGTTGTAAGGGAGACCAATTGACTCGTCAGTCCCTGCTGAGCCCTGTGTGCACATTTAGGGAAGGATTTCTCCTAGAAGTAGTGTGACGGGTTAGCAGCTCTTCACCTCCCTGGCTTGTTCATTGGCCTCCTATTTTCTGATGGCAAGGGATGCAGGTGGCCCTGCGCAGACCTGGTCAGTGGCTCTCCTGAAACACTTACAAACCTGTCAGCACCTGCAGCTCTCGACAGAAGTCCTGGAAGGGAAGGAAGTGGGGAAGGGAGAACTTTCCCCAGTAACTAGGAAAAACAGAAATGCCCATCTGTTCAGTTTACCCTTCTCAGTGTCTGAGGATGGCCAGAGATGGAGAATTTTAACCAAGTGTGGTACAAAAAGGAGACCAGAGAGCAAGATCACGTGCTTTTACTAGCCAAGAACTTTCACACACTCTGTGTGTCTTAATATGATGTGACACACATATCTGCCTTAAGAAATGGGAATCCACAAACTCAGAAAGCATATGGAACTTTCAACTCTCACACAACCGAAGTAGTAGAGAAAAGAAGATCTATGAAATGCCTCTCAGGAAA
Organism: Sciurus vulgaris; assembly: GCF_902686455.1. NCBI lineage: Eukaryota > Metazoa > Chordata > Mammalia > Rodentia > Sciuridae > Sciurus > Sciurus vulgaris. The sequence continues at coordinate 168,375,766 of NC_136466.1, read as the reverse complement.
TTTAAATGGTGTTTCTCAGCATGGAAAACCTTGAACATTAATTCAGAAAGCTGTGTGAATTAAGCCACCCTTTCAAACCAGTATCTACATTGTGGTTTTTATCCAAGGCATGTCAAAGGTTAAACAAATGAGGCAAAAAAAAAAAAAAAAAAAGGAAACAAGATCTCATACTTGATATTTACCAAGAATGTTGGTTTCTAATGGTTAATGAAATAGTTTTCTCATTTGCACTTTACCTTCAGATCTATATTACAATAATTCTTTGTTCATTTTCTATCTAACCAAGAGTTGACTCTGTGAAAGGCACTCATAGACAGCATGTTCGATTTGAGTGGTTGGTGATATGACAAAGACTGCGTTTTAATGTCTTGCTTCTAGGATCAATGGAAATATGTCAATTATTTATCCCACAGGGAGTTTGCTGCACAAGACCTTAATTAAGAGACTTGGGGGAACTAGCCAGCATGTCTGAGAGGCTGCACGCATGTCTCTGCAGGAAGCTGGCAACACAGAGAAGTTTGTATCATGGTCTTTGACAACTGAGACCAGGGCTCAAATCCCAGTGCATCCACTTGCATTTGTATTTTCTTGCCTTAGTCGACTTGGGATGCTTTAACAAATGACCACAGACTGGGTAGCTTAAATAGCACTCACTTATTCCTCATAGTTCTGGAGCCTGGTATGTCTAGTTCCAAAAAAGATGGCAGCAGATCTAACAAGGGCCACTTCTTGGTTTGCACATGGGGCCTTCTTGTTGCATCCTCACATGGTGGAGAGGAGAGATAGAAAGAGAAAGAGACAGACAGGGGGAGAGAGAGAGAGAGAGAGAGAAAGCCAGCCACGAGCTCACCTATTTCGCCTACTAATCCCATTTATGAGGGTTCTACCTATAAAACCCAATTATTTCCAAAAGCCCACATCCTGAGGCCATTCCATTAGGGATTTAGATTTCAACATATGAATTCTGAAAGGACACAATCATGGAGCGTACAGTAGCTCTCATCCTGTTTCTCATCTTTGTGAATCACTGCCTTGTATGGCGAGGAATTACTTGGGCTTACTTCATAATAAAATATGAAACACCCAGTGAATGTTTTATATCATTTTATATTTTTGTAAAGAGTATTGAGCAAGAAATAAAGTCTATGGATATACTGCCGGAGTAGGGAAGTTTATTGAAATATTTGAATACTTTGATGCAGAAATAAAACGTGGAAGAGATCTCACAGAATCTGGTATTCGATGTATCCTTATCGATACATCGTTATTAGTGAAACTGAACCTAAGAATCTTTACTGTGCAGAGGGTCAACAGATCATAATTCAGAATGCTGTAACACAGGCCAGAGGAAGGAGAAGCTCCTGTACGTGCAGGACGTTGTCTCTGCGCTCTGGCAGTCCCAAGACAGCAGGGCTGCAGGAAAACCCGCCCACTGCACCGCCTTGCTCCTCGGGAAAGGGAGGTCACCCTCACGGGCACAGGCTCACTGCTGGAGAAAACCAACATGTGCTCCCTCTCTGATTCCTGAAGACAGGATTCTGTAAATGCAACTTTTAATAAAAGAATGTAGTGAAATTATGTATTAGTATCAAAGCAGTTTAGTACTCTCACGATTATCCTTTCCTATGACTCATTGACAATCCTAGAATTATAATGGGTTAAACTCCTATATTATTTACTTTCTTATAATCAATGTTTATTTTTCAGAACTGTTTGGTCAATGACACATCTGCATGGTTTTAAAAATTAAATATGTTCCTAACAAAATTACTCTCTTATGTGCAAATATGATTACATGACCAATATAACTCTGCATCATGTACAACCAGAAGAATGAGATGTCATACTCCATATATGTATAATACATGTAATATGTATAATATGTCAAAATACATTCTACTATCATTTATAACTACTTAGAATGAATGTCCAAGGTTTAGCAACTGCCCACTCTTATAAAACTGCATAAATTTATAAAATAAAGAAATACTTTCAAAACTACCCTGGGAAGCATAAAGAGGGTTAGAATAGATTGTCTTTTGCAAATGGGTCTGTACATACTAAAACATGTATAAAATTCAAGATACCTTCCCTCACTTAGAGATTTATGTATTATTATTATCAATCTTAAAGAATATCCAGTCACTGTTGTATACTGATTTTATGTCCTTTGAGTATAAACTGAGGAGTAGGATAGCTGGGTCAAATGGTGGTTCCATTCCAAGTTTTTGGAGGAATTTCCATATTGCTTTAAATGGATGGAGGTGGAGAATATCATGCTAAGCAAAACATAAAAAAACAAAGGCTGAATGTTTTCTCTACTATGCAGTTGGTAATTCACAATTAGAGGAGGGGACTAGGGAAGAATAGAGTTACATTAGATTAGGTAGAAGGGTGTGAAGGGAGGGAAGAGGTATGGGGTAGGAAGAACAGTAGAGTGAAACAGACATTATTACCTCATGCACATGTATGACTGCATGACTCATGTGATCCTACAATATGTATAATCAGAAACATGAGAAATTATACTACATTTGTATGATTTATCAAAATTTCATCTAACTCTAATTAGCATGTCTATTATCAAGAACACAAGCAAGAATAGGTGTTGATATGGATGTGGGGGAAAAGGCACACTCATACATTGCTGGTGGAGTTGCAAATTGGTGCAGTCACTCTGGAAAGCAGTATGAAGATTCCTCAGAAAACTTGGAATGGATCCTCCTTTTGACCCAGCTATTCCACTCCTCGGTTTATACCCAAAGGACTTAAAATCAGCATTCTACAGTAACACAGCCGCATCAATGTTTATAGCAGCTCAATTCACAATAGCTAGATTGTGGAACCAAACAAGATGCCCTTCAATATAAATGGATAAAGAAACTGTGGTATATATACACAATGGAATATTATTCAGCCATAAGGAAGAATAATATTATGGCATTTTCAGGTAAATAGATGGAATTGAAGAACATCATACTAAGTGAAATAAGTCAATCCCAAAAAACCAAGGGTTGAATGTTTTCTCTGATAAGTGGATGGTGATACATAATGGGGCGGGGGTAAGAGAAGAATGGAGGAAATTTGGATTGCATAGAGGGAAATGAGAGGGGGAAGGGGGTTGGGGTATGACAGATGGTGGAATGAGACAGACATCATTACCCCATGTACATGTATGATTACATGAATGGTGTGAATCTACATCGTGTACAACCATAGAAATGAAAAGACGTACCCCATTTGTGTACAATGAATCAAAATGCAGTCTGTAAAAATAAATAAATAAATGCATTCTATTGTCATGTACAACTAATTAGAACAAATGAAAAAGTTTTAAAAAAAGAACGTCTAATCATATTCTTTCATTTGTAGTTTTCTTCCTGTTTTTGTAAAGTAGCCTAATTTTCCAGAGACACGTTAACAGTGTCTACCCTGAGTTGACGTTAATGCCAGGGCTGGATAGCAAGCTGAGGACTGAATTCAGATTTCACCAGCAATTTCAGTTTAGGATTTCAAGGACACTTGGAGAGCCAGTGCACATCTGGTCATTGCACACACCTGGCCTCTCACATGAACGCTGCGGGCAGATGACAGAGGTGATGTCTGCTACAGAGAGGGACAAAAGGAGAGCAGGTCTGAGTTTGTCTTCTTCCTCTGGGGCCAAATCAGGAAGGCCAGCGACCCCCTGGGTTGTCCGCCACGGGTGTCATCTGCATTCCTTGGCTAAACACCCTCCACAAACACAAATGCTACCCTGATGGCCACTCCTGGTGCCAGCGGCTGACCTGAAGTCTGGAGTCTGTGTTTCAGGGACGCTGCTTGTAGGTGCTCCATGTAGCTGGGCTGAAATGAGGGAGCAGAGGCTCCGGGGCAGCACAAATCACATCACTCGACTCTGCTTTACTCTTCTAAGCTCACTTTTCCACATGAGATCCTTTATTAACCTTTGTTTTATGGATTTAAATTTCTCCTTCCTTTATTCACAGAGGCTTGTAGTTTGGGAGGCAAAGCTGTTTAAATCATTAATTATTCTAATGAGAAAGTGATCGTTTCTAACCTATTGCAGCATTTTAAGTATCATTTAAGAAAACTAAACAACAACAGCATCTGATGCTTAACTTGATGGCTGTTTAATGTCTGTGAAGGTTGGGTCATGCTTGGTTCGATTCACTTTATTTGAAATGAAATGTATTTTCCTCCTGATCAGGGATGCATGAAGACACAGCAGAGGAATATGATTCTTTCCCCTGGTTTTGACAAAGAAGGTTTTGTACAAATCTGAATTTTAAATAATTTCTCAGTTCCAGAACTGAGATGGAGCTGGATAGAGTTATTTTTAAAATGTGTAACGTAAAATGCAGTTTAAGACACACCAGGCACTGTGCTGTGCAGGAGAAGGGGAGAGAGGTTGTCAAGTCCTTGTTCCTCGGCCTTGTGCCAGGAACGCCTGAGACGCCCTTAAGTTTGAAATGTGTTCCCCAAAATCTACGCTAATGTCCTGAAACCCTCATACCCATGACTTCATTTGGAAACTGGTCTTTGCAGATGTGACCAAGTTAATGTGAGGCCCCAGGGCAACGTGACTGGCGTCCTTACAGTAAGAGGAGAAGGCTGGAGAAGACACGCCATCCACAGGAGAATGCCACGCATCACAGAGACCGTGCTTGGAGCGATGTTTCTGCTGGCCAAGGAACTCAGGGATCGCAGGAGAGACCAGGGGTTAAGAGAAGGTGGAGGAAAGGCTGCTAGACCCTCCACTCAGCGGACGGGCCATCAGCACCTTGACCTTGGACTTCTCCCTTCCACAACTGCGGCGGTGACTCTCCTGTTGCTTGAAGACACCCAGTGGGTGACAAGTCATTGCGACAGCCTCAGAGACTGGTGCAGATGGCAGAGTGGGAGACTCACAGGCAGCCACTCTCTCGTTACCTGACTTAGCGCCCAGTGGCACAGAGGACTGACCGGCTCAACCCTTAGTTCTCTGTCCAGAAAACTCATAAGCCTCAAAGAATACAAGGAATACCTGAGATCACGAGGCACAGGGACCACTAATTTACAGAGTAGGTGTCACAATGGAGGGTGGTGAGATCTCCACATTTATGTGTCTCTATTAGGGGGACAGTGCCCATTTGCTTCTAAGGCAGAAGGCTAGGATGGGCACATTGTGCACAGGGAACACCCAGGAGGCCAGTTCTGCCCTCATGCTACAGAAATAAGTCCTCCCTGGCCTGTCTTTCCTGTTTCATCAAGGATTAGGGCTCCTTTCACTTTCCTGGGCACGTTTGGAAACCGGCTCTTCTCTGAGCTAAGGCGGAGACTATAGAAGCTCCGTCTGTAGATCTTCTGATTGCACACACCATCAGCTTCCTGGAGGGGTGGCCTTCTTGGAAAGAGAACCAGTATAGGAGAAATGTATGATATCCACATAAGAGAGAGGGGGAGAGGTTGAGAGAGAGAGAGAGAGAGAGAGAAAATGTGTGAGCTGGAGACCCAGGAGAGCCTGTGATGTAAGTTCCAGGCCAAGTGCAGGAGACTAACCCAGATCCAAGCCAGGCAAGGAAGGGGTTCTTCCTACTCCTGTTCTATTAGGCTTCTGCAGATTGGGTGAGACTCACCCCTGTTGGGCAGGACAACTGCTGAAGTGTTCAGCTGTCAGCCTCATCCAGAAGCACCCTCACACTCACACCTGGGGAACGCTCCACACTGTGCCCAGTCAAGGTGACAAAAAGCAGCCACTCCAGGGCTCCATGGGGACCCTCTTCAAGGCCTCTCCCATGGCCTCCCAGTGCTTCCTCTTTCACTCACCCTCCCTCACCCACAGCCAGGCTGCATGCAGGGAGAACTTGCTGGAAGTGGATAAACCAAAGCTGGATTCCTCCTCTAGCAGTTGGCAGGTGGACTCCAGCCCACTGCAGTAGGAAGGTCGTGCATGACATGGGACTGAGCTTGGCACTTTGGTGCAGATGAGGAGCTGCTACCATGCCCACAGGATGGCCTCCCATGCCCTGGGGCCCAGCAGAGACCAGGATTCCAGTTTTGTCCCCACCTGATTCAATGTCTCATCTAGAGGAAAAGTGCACCCAGGGTAGTCATGGTGACTATTTTGGCTCCAATGAACTTGGCTTTGCCCACCTAAGGATTCCAGGTACCACCCTAAACGTCATTCTGCCTCCTGCGTGGTTCATCCACAAGTACTGCTGGAGCCTGGTTAGTCTCCTGAGGCCCCAGGGCTGCTGGGACAGCACCACCCCAGGCCCACAGGTGGCTGAGATGTGCCATCTGAAAGTTAAAGCCAAAGCCAGCTAGAAAAGAGACAGGCAAGGAGAGGGGCGTTGAAGGTCAGGAAGAGGCCCAAGCACCTTGGTGGGATGTCGGAGGCTGACGAGCATGGCTCTGAGCTTCCGGAAGGCAGGAGGGGAACGGCAGCTCCCACTGGGCAGAGTGGAAGCATGTGGAGGCACCGGCCGGAGCCAAGCCAACTGGACAGACCCCAGCCAGCTGGATAGACCCCCTCACTGTCCCATGAATCAGCACTCCCCTGAAATCTTCATCCTTCCTCCCCCTCAGGTGTATGTTTGAGAAAGTTTAGAGAGCAGAGCTCCCGTGTTCGGGAGGGGATTCGGGACATCCAGCAGGATGCACTGCTCCAGGTAGAGGCTGCGTATCAGAGTCTGCAAACTTTTACTCAACAGACTGGGACCCATGTGAGGCCAGGGACCGTGTCTGAAGCCCACTCTAACGTGTTTACTGATTGACTCATGAAGTAAGTCCAATAAATAAAAGAAGAACCCTAAGATGGTAACATTTTGGAAATTGGAATAAAGCTAAGAAAATTTGGTCTAATTTTTCATTCTGTTGACGAGCAAATTAAGACTCAGAGGAGCTAATCCATTTGCCTAACTTCACAGGACTAATGCGTCCTGAGTTCACACTCCAAGGCACAGGCCAAGTATTCATTTCCTGACCTTCTCTACTTTCCATGATTTCTAATGATTCTTGATGATTTTGTAAATGCCAGTGGTGATCTCACCCACCAACCAATCTCTATTCACAAGCACTTTTCTTGAGGAAACATTTCCCCCTCAGACTGACAGGGTCTCAGTTCTTACCATGTTTCCACAAGTAGTGTCCTGCAGGACATGCCATCTCCCCGCGGCTAAGGGAAAGAGTGGAACTGAATCAGTCGCAAAGAGGAGGTCGGAGTAACAGGTCAGCAGAAAAGGAGTGTTTTTTAAAATTCCATTTTATTGGCAGGGCAGGCACCATACCCTCAACTCGGAACCCCTGACATCATGTATGATGCAAATTTGTGTCCAGGGACAGGTGAGAACACACTGGACACTCCTCAAAGCGTGTGCTGGCGTGGCCAGGTCAGCAGATCTTCCCCATCATCCCAGGAGGGAGGGGGGGCTCAAGAGAACACCAGCACTTAAGATTTCCAAGGAGACCACGGACAATTGATGGGAAAACACCAAGAGGGGCGCAGAGCAGCAGGTCGCCGTGATGACGAGATTCAAGACCCCCTGGCGGTGGCGCTGAAGAGCACTACACAGCCCAGAGAACCCGAGGACCAGGCCGAGAGGCGGTCACCAGGGTCAGTGTCAGCAAAGCTCGAGCCACGGTCCAGGGCCGTCTCAGCACCATGACAGAGTTAAAGGCTGCCTTGGACGGAGAAGCAAACCAAGATGTCAGGACTGGAGAGCGATGGGGGTGGGAGGAAAAGCAGATCAGGGCCCTGCTTGGAAATCCTGTGTTACGGCCACGGTTGGGTGCCATCTCTATCTTTCAAGGCAGGTCCCCACCATGACCCCAGAAACTGGGAGACCCAAGTAGGGAGCAGGGAGCTGGGCAGACAGGAGCGAGGGCTGCCCAGTCCCAGGAAGGAGGCAGACCAGGGAGGACCAGCTGCCACTGCCGAGACTGGGCGCTGTGGACAGGGAGCAGTCGCCTGGCTCCCCTGCACCTGCCTGTCCTCACAGACTGATCCCGGCACGTGCGGCCATGGTGCTGGAGTGCGCGATGTGCCTCGTGTTCAGAAGGCCGCCAGCTCCTTGAGCTCGGCACTCGTCCTGTCTTGCCTCTTACTCGGGGCTCTGCCTCATGCTGAAGGGCTTCTCCTCACTTCTCCACTGGCGTTCCTCCAGTTGTGCCAGAAATGGGACAAGTTACATGTGATCGCCAGCCAGACCCTCGGGTGTAGACGCCACTCAGTCACTGATTGGACCAGCTCAGGACTTTTAAATGTGCTAGGGAAGACTTTGCTAAAAAAGATATTACTCTGTATTCATATGACTGGGGTCTAATTTTAAATCAGGATTGAGACTTAGTCTATGTTTCACAAATTCACAGTAAGCAAGATTTGGGTTCTTTTCCCTCCGTGGGGAAAAAATGATTCATTATGGTCTAAGGAAAATGGCAGGTCAATTTGTGTCCTGGACTCACTTTCTCCTTAGGGTGATTAATGAAGATGGACACCAGAGTCTGTCTTGTCCCCTCTCCTGAGCCCAGGGATAGTTAATTAGCCCTTAACTCCCATGCCCACCAACTGTGATGGACTGACAGATCTGACTCCATGAGAATGTTATAGGCCAGACTCTGGGGGAAATGGCTAAACAGACTCCATTTTGCTCTGAGACTCCGTGTTATGTAGGAAATAAGCTTCTCCCATGGGAACACCCTGCCTCTGTGCCCATCATCAGTTACTTGGTGTGACATGTTTAATAATATACAATGGCAACTCCTATGTAGTAAAGAATTGCTCTATTTGATTCCTATTGCTCCTAAACAATGTACCATGTGAACAGTGATTGTGTAGATAGATGTTAGTACCATTCTTTAGTTTGTACCTAGGTAAGGGTCATTCTGACCCACTTCCCCCTCTGTCGATGAGCTCATGATGTTAATGTGTAATTTCGAATCATAGCAACGGACACTTTGGATTGATGTGATTTTTGGTATAAGAACCCCTACAACCCTGTGGTCGGGACTGCTCTCCCAATAGCCATTTTTGGGGCATTGTGTGAGACAGTCAGCCGGCCAGCTTAATAAAGACTCTCAAATTTGGACTTCTCAGTGGTGATCGCTCTGTTCTTAAGTTGCGCCCCATAACACAACAAACAGCCTCTCTTCTCCGTTCCTGTGATCCAGGATGTGCCAGGCATCTGTAGCTGGGGTCTCCTTGCAAGAGACCATGGACAAGTTGGCAGTGCTGCCCTGGAAACAGCAGCCTGCAGCACACAGGAGAACAAATTAACCCGGGAAGCTGCGGATCGACCACATGGCGGAATTCAAATGCCAACGTGATTTTCAAATGCTAGTTTTAAGTGCAGCAGAAGCTATCTATAAATTCACCTCTCTGACTTTTACATTCATAATTTATTTCCTGCTAGGAATCTAGTACCTTGCCATGTAGCTAGTGCAAAATAAGAGACCTCGAGAATGGAATTAAAAGGCACAATTTACATACTTGACTTTCCACCTCCAAAGCTCTTGGGATTTTTTGATTCAGCTTGCATTTCCTGAGAGCTTTTTAAGAATTGCAGGTTCTCTGGTTAACAACCAAATTCAAGTAAGGCTTAGTCCAGGATGGATTTTGGAAGCCCGTTGGGTAGCATGCTCTGTGGGCCTCAGTTCCAGGACTGAGCTGCCTGCCCCATAGTGGGCCACATGCCCAGGGAAGAAATGCCTTTGCTTCAGGGCCTGGCAAGGAACAGGAGTGAGGTCAGTCCTTAGGGTGTCCTACCTACTGGCAGAGAAAGAGGAAAAGCTCACACAGAAGTACAATGCTCTACCTGAGTGGCATATGCCCCATTCTTTAGTAAGGAAATTAAACAATACGAAAAGCAGCCACCAGAGTGACACCTTGCATCCTTGCTCCTCAAAGTGGGCTCTGCAGACAGCCCGCCCTGGTGTGGTGAGCCCTGGCTGTCTGTGCATGTGCCAAGGGACATCTGAGACCCAGACAAGGGACCTCTTGCTGGAGGCCCTCCCCGCCCTTCACCTGACCTCACACACTCCTGACATTCTGCCTAGTTCCCCCGGCCGCATCTTCCAGCTGCTCCTGTCTTGGAGTCAGCCCTGATTTCCTACTTCCTTCTCTGAGCCTCTGATTGCCATCTCTGAGGGCGATTTCTTCCTGGCTGTGGCTTTAGCTCCTATAAGCAAAATGAACAGGTACATTTGAGAACTGACCTTGCCTGGAATTGTGTGAAAGGACATAAACGTTGGCAGCCGCTGGATGACCAAGCACTTCCTCTGTGCCGGTTCATTTGCTTGCCTCGGCGGGGGCAACTCCTGCCTGAATCCTCTGGTTTCATCTCTATAAATCAGGAGCCTGGAGAAAACAGAGGCTAAGGGACACTGGGCTTCTCCAGGAAGCATGCAGGGGGATTGCTCAAAGCTCTGCTCCTTGACCTGCAGCGCGACCCAGCCCTGGCAGGCCTCCAGCCTCTCCACCACGAACCCCCCAGGCATCTCGGCCTGTTCAAACCCCACCTGCTCCCCCAGGTCTCTTGTCTTCGCTAGGTGCTCCTCCAGCCTTATGCTCTCCTGGGGATCTGGAGATGGGCTTCACCTCTCCCGGCTCCCAGCGCCTGCAGCAAACATTCGCCAAGGCTCGATGCTCCCCCTCTGGTGCCAAGGCGGTTTTCACCATGTGTCCCCTGCATTCGCACTGGCATGGCTAGGCCCAGGTCTGGCAAGAGGTTCCTATGCTTCCTCTAACCACTAGGAGGCACTGGCTCTGCTGAGGCTGGATGGTAAATGGGTCTAATGGGCTTCTGCTGAGAGAAGGGGCTCTCATGCTGCATAATGCCGCACCCTCGCTCAGGAAGGACTCATCTGCCTGCGTGAAGCCTGACGTCCACAGGGAAGTTGTGGGCAGGGAGGCCACAGTCCGCCATCCTGGGAAGGAGGATACCCTTTTCCTTCAGGTGGCCTGTGCTCCCCACAGCCCTGGCCATCAGATTAATGTTTATCAAATGCATACATTTCAGAGTTTACTGAATTCGTATTCAGCCACAAGACACATACTGTCTTCTTTCGTCAGAACTTCTCAGCTGACTTCTGGCAACAGGAAGGGTCTGTTTCATGCAAGTCTCCCTGGTCCCTGTGGCTCTTGCAATTAGTCCCTGTCCTCTGGGCTTGGAGAACAGAGGTCAGGCCTTGCCTGGAAGACCACATCTTTGCCCCTCCCTCTTCCCAAGTGCAAAGGCTCCGTGGGTGGAACCGATGAGGCGGGGTGGAGCTAGATGGGACAGTATCTCACATGCTCCACGATATTGTTTTCGTATCTCCAATGGGAAGACTCCCTTCTGTCTCCCAAAGCGTATCTTCATTCAAGAGTCTGTTTGGTTCTCATCTGAATGAAGGATGAAACGTCAATCTTGGCAAAAACAACATGATCAACATGATCCTTCTGCATGCAGGACCTTAATAAATAGCTTAACGATGACAAGGTGAGGGAGATGGAGAGGGGCAGAGGCAGCCAGGAGGAGGTTGAAGGAGGAGGTCAGAGCAGGGACAGATCAAGGGACCTTGGAGAGGGTCTTCCAATGAGGTCAACTTCCTGCTTGAAACAAGTGCTCGTGGACACACGGGGACACTATTAGACAGACACTTCACACTCCTGCTCTTAAGTGGAGGACCCAATAGAAAAACTAAAACAGATGCAGGGGCAGAGGGAGCACCAATCAATGATAGTGAGGAGCACAGGGTAAGGGGAGGAGATCAGGAGAGGAGGAAGTTCCGGGGACCATAAGAGCAGTCCAAAACTCCTCCATTGGTTTCCCAGTTCTGGGTCCCCCTCTCTGTAGAGAAGTCTGTCTCTGCCTCTGCTGCCTCTGCAACAAACCTGCTACCTGTTTGTTATCTGTGTCTTGTTCTTCAGTTCTTTGCTGAATGGAGACAATGAACCCAGCATCCCTAGGTGGTAACGAAAGCAGACACTGGATGTGGCCCTGCTGAAACTGAAATTGGTGCCATGTGTGCCCCTTGCTGGGCAGCCCAATACACTGTATCCTCCAACAGCACTGCGCTGCCTACCCTTTGCCCCTTCTGACCCCACACCTGGGTCAAAAGCATACCTGGTTTCCTGCCAGAGATGTGGCCAGTGGCCAGTGTGTCCACGGGAGCACTCCTTAGGATCTCCATCAACTTCTGAGATTCCTGTTTTCTGTGCAAGTGTTGTTAGCCACCCAACATGCATCATGAAAGAAACAGTGTAATTATTTTTACTTGGTCAAGGACCCTTGGCCTTGACTATCTATTTATGTAATTTTGGACAAAAACAATGTAGCTTTCCATTCTAATGATTGTATCACAGAAAGGGGCAGATTGAGGGCTCTCATTGGTTTTTGTTCCAGGGAAGAGATTAATTCCTAATGCTGTTACATTTTCAGTGTGAGCTGCCCGGACAATTCCGCTCACTGACAGCTCTCTCAGAGGTGTGCATCACAAGATGGAGTGTTCGAGAATCCGGCACAGTTGCTGCTCCAAGAAGCAAGGAGTTGTGGAGCTGGTGGTGGGAGCAGCCAGGGTGAAGGGCAGGGGGATCCTGAGTGTCCCCTCAACATGCACCACATGTCCTTCTAGGTGGGCATCATTCCCCTTTTGAGGAGGAAACCTTGCAGCTTAGAGAAGACAACAAATTAATTAAAGCAACAAAGTAGTGGCATGGCCGAACCAAGACTTGCCCTGTGGATGGACCCCAGGCCTGCGCCATGCTAACATTTCCTGCAAAACTGCTGGCCATGGGTCAAGCATTAAACAGTAAGACAAAGACTGTTTCACTTACATTCCGACTTTCCTTCATCCTCCTTGGAAGCTTTGCAAATACTTTGTAGCCTTACAGGTCATCCCTGGAAAGTAAGGTGCTTGGAGGAATAAGTGGGTGCACTTTAGCTGTTGATGCTCCATCCAACAACTAAAATTACCGTAGGGTCTACAGGTAGCAGCTTCTCAGCAAATATTGACTGGATGAAGAAGAGAGTCACTGGGTCCTCCATGTCTGAGAACTCAATACTGTCCACGTGTGCATGTTCAAAATGAACGGATGTGGTTCCCATCACCCTGCTCTCGCTCAGTAGGGCCACACCTGACTCCATCCAACCAGACTGGCAGATGGATTTGGTGGGGGTCACCAATGAAGGAGGAGGACACTGGTGGACTGAAAGCCATGGCCAGCACAGTCACTGACTTGGGGTTTCCTTGAGGGTTGAGGAACCGGAAGGCCATCAGACAGCCGGGGCAGGTGAGTGCTCTCTGTCCATGGGACTGCTTTCATTGTATCTGCAGCCATGTGACTGAGTTGGGGCTCAAAGTCAAGGTCAAACAGGTCTCAGAGTCATGGGGTGACTGACAATTAGATGACATTTATTCAGTGGGATAGTTGAACTCATTTTGGTCAAGCTGTAGAGAAGAGATGAGAAGAGAGCTCAGTAGTAACTCTTTGCCAGGGGCATTTAAAATCCAGAGGCCTAGGAGGGGAGGGCCAGGACAAAGGTCACAAGGGCTGCCACTGAGGTGGTGGCAGAGCAGAGATGCCGCTGAGGAGGAAGGTGCTCTCAGGAGCCCAGCGCCGGGGCGCAGCGCTACCACTGAACCTGTGGCCTCCCCAGCTGCCCACAGTCAGGTTGGGATGGAAGTGACCAGGAATTGGCAAAGCCCTTCTCCTCCGGCTCAGCACCGCGTGCTCCGAGGGTCTGCTTCATGGTTCATTGGGGCTCTCCAGCTTCTCCCATCAAGACAACAATCGTGTACTGTGAGCATGGGATCCATGATTGGCAGCTCTCCTTTATTCCAGTCTCACATTACCATTTAAACCAACCAAAGCACTCATCTTGCCAGGGAGTAAATTGCCACTTTGAAACATGAAAAACAGGCAAAAGTAGAAAATTCCAAATAACCGTCTTTGTGTGCAGGGGGTGCAGCCTGTGGTGGGGACGAGGCCATTTGCATCTTGTTACCCCTCCCTCTTTCTTGCTTTCATAATCACTGAACCATGCAGATCATTAACTCTGCCAAATACAAATTAGAAAAATAAAACTCTCCATCCAACACTTTTCCTAAGCCCAACTCCAGTCCACAATTCTTGGAACTTTCTAGATTAAATTAACCCTGTTAGTTTTGCTTTCTAACCTCTTCCCAAGTTCTTCCCAACTTCTGCCTCTTTATAAGCTCCACCCAATGCATACATTTGGAACAAATAAAATATCGAATGTAATCTACCCTGAACTCTTGCACAGTAGAGCAACTAAGCATATTTACTTCTTGTTATCACAAGAATAGAAAAATTGTATAATGTGGTTGTCACTTATCAGTGAGAGTACAGACTGAGTCAAAAGTCAGCAAGCCACCACAGAGTGCATCACTTAGGGTGACACTGTTGAAGACTTGCAGGGTCTGCCTCGTGTTTATTCATGAGTGAGGACGCCTCAGAGTCTCCTATCAGGCAGAGAGCTGCCTAGGAAATTAGAAGACTAGATCTGCAAAGTGGGGACTTCTAGTGACAAGCTCAGCTCGGCAGGCAGAGAAGGACCAGCGCGGGCGGTGAGGGGACTGTAATCTGATGGTCACTGGCAATCCAGCACCTGTGTATTTCAGATCTTCACGTTGGCCCTCGTGCCTCCATAGAACCTTCGTCAGTCAAAGGTTTACAATGGAACAGAAGAGGAAACGAGATCAAGGAAGGAGGGTGCGGAGCGATAAGCGCATTCAACTCGGTGCGGGCCTCCCAGGGCTGATGAGTTGGGGCAGCTGCAGGCACAGCCACGCTCTAAAACAAGAGGGGCTCTGGGCTTCCCCGCAGCCCAGGAGGGACCCGCCCCAGGCACAGAGCTTGCCAAAAAGGAGGCTGCACTCTAGATCCTCAGGTAGGGCCTCTGCAGCAGAGATGCGCCGAGAGACTGAGGCCCAGCTCAGGTGATCTCAGCTCAGGAAAGCGAGTTGCTGCCAGGGCAGACACGGGCATGTCCACAGGTCCCACAATACAAAAGCCATTGTGAAATCTCTGTCCGTTAATATAAATTTTAAATGTTAGTTTAAATTTCGAACATCATAAAATGACAAAAATCAACATGAGAACAAATAGACATAGAGTAGTCCTATATCATTTAATCATAATTAAAAACTTCTCTCATAAAGTCCTGAGGCCCCGAGTGTGCTGGAACAGGAGGAACAGGCCCAGCTGAGGCTGCACAGCCAGCTGCCACTCCTAGCTTCAGGTGACAAGGTGGCATTGCTGTGTCCCCACCAGAAGGGCAGCATGTGTGGAGGGTCCTTTTCATTCCAGGGTTTGATTTTCACAGAGTGTCAGTCATCTCCTGCTTAGTGAACCGTATTTTGCTGTGAGGGGGCCAGTCAGGGACACAAACTGGGTCCTCACTAAATCCAACCAAATCAAGCAAATCCAAATAGGGTTTTTTTTTTGCTGTTTTCAATAGCCATTTTAAATCTTTTCATAGCTTAATACTTATGACATAAAATTAGGAAAATTCTATAAAAATACAATGCATTCAGTCAGCACTTATTGATCCTGGGCAGATGGTGAATAGTCACCACTGAGGCAGGAGCCTCCATCCTGAGTCCAAGTCAGCAGGTCAGTGCACTTCACTCACAAACGTGACAAAGGGTTGCTCAAATCCACGTGTGTGTTGTCTACAGACACAATACGTATACCTACCTGCATGTGCATATGCGTACCTATCTACACAAAATGTTCATGTATCGCCCATGATTTTAGTTCATATTGTTTTTAAAGTTCTATATCCTGAAATTTTCACTGAGCATAAAATCCTCATTTGAACCAAACTTCCCGGAGACCCCTGAAGCATTCAAAGTAAGATGATTTCTGTTTGCTCTGTTCACTTGATTTTAATTTCAGAAAGCTCATCACTTTAGGTCTTCAGAAACCAAAATGTGATTTAACATTTTTTATAAATGTGTGCTGTTTTATTTTATTGATTACTCACCTTCAGCCTGACTCTGTACATTTTGTTTTTAGCTGGCACATATAATAGCACATTTTTATGCAGCACAGTGTGATGTTTTGATGTGCATGTACACTGTGTAATAATCAAACCAGGGCATTGAGCATGTCCATCATCTCGTGCATTTATCATTTCTTTGTGGAGAAAACATTCAAAATCCTCTCTTCTTGTTATTTGGAAATAGTTAGTACAAGATCTTTAAAAAAGAAAACACAGAAGGCCACTAAAATTTGAAGTCAATATTCCCAGCAACTTTTTACCTGAGTACCCACTGGTCTTAGAAACACAATGAAGTTCCATCCCACATAAGTTCCGTTACCTGCTTTGCCTTGCATGGTGCTCTCTGTGTGACTTCAGGTAGCTGCTGCACTGGCCCTGTTGCTGCTTTGCTGAGACTCCTGAATTGTGCAGGACACAAGGTGAATCACAGCACAACTGCAGTTGATAAGAAGAAATGCATCTAGTGGTTATCTTTTTAGTCCTGGGTTAGGAGGCTGTGTTAGTCAGGTCTCTCCAGAGAAACAGAACCAATATAATATGTGTGTGCATGCACACACACATGAACACATACCCACAGCACACACTCACAAAGAGACTTATGGTAAAGAATTGGTATATGCAATTACTGAGGCTGCCGAGTCCAAAATCCTCAGGGTGAGTCACCTGATGCTGCAGTTGTCCAATCTGTGGACAGCAGCCTGGAGACCCAGGAGAGCTCATGTTCCAGGTCGAGTGCAAAGACCAACTTCTGCAGAACAAGGAGGAGCTCACATTATGGAGGAGGTCCAGAGCGGTCTGCCAGAGTTCTCTCTTGCATGGGGTAGCCTAGTCTCTCTGTTCTACTTAACTTCTTAGAAGATAGACTGGTTGGATGAGGCCCACCCATATTGTGGAGACCTTCTGCTTTACTCGGGGTGCTAATTTAAATGTCGATATAGTGGTCCCCAGCACCCTCATGAAGACACCTAAAGTTATGCTTGACCAATATCTGGGCATTCCCTGACGCAGTTGAGGTGACACAAAAAATGAACCATCTCAGATACACAGCATGACTTCTAGTCACTTTTAATATAAACACCACTACCTGTTATAACTCTGCTGTGAATTAGCCAAGCCTTTGCTTTTAAAATGAAGAATGACAGAAGAAAACCATTCAATAAAGTAAAGCTCTATTCTCTCAGGATATATTACAAAAATCAAGGTGGATCTAGGGAAGGTTGGCACAGGCCTTAGCATTTAATCAAAATTCAGTGGAGAATTTAAAGTTCATTTTCAATGAAAACTCTGTTAAGTCTGTTTTCTTAGAAAGGAGCTCTAGTATCATAAAAATACAGGTGCTTTGTTTGCAGTGGGCAGGGTGGTGTGGAAAGGTTGTGACATCAGTCGCTACTGAATGGAGTTTCCAATCAATCCTGGCACAGACTCACTGTAAGTACAAAGTGTCTCGATGAACATTACCAACATATATTTTTGATACAATGCAGTAAAGCCAAGCTTTCCTACAGATTATTTATTTATGCATTGATAAATGGTTAACTAGAAATCAAAGGATTTACCTCAAATCTCACACCCAGCAAGTGACCATGCTGAAACTCCCCAGGTCCTGACTGGAGCCCGGGTCTCTTTCTTGTGCAATTCTTTCAACTAAAGACAAGAGTTATCATGTAACTTGGATGATGAAAAACTAGTCTTTGGGTTATTCTGAGAACCAGGATTGATTTGTGTAGGTATTAGCCAACACAAACCTCCGAGTGTCTGGAATCACTTTAAGATGACAGCGTATGTCTGCTATTGCCACCAATGTGGTTCCTGGACCGTCCCTGAACAGCATTCCATCTAAGAGGCAACAGTTAGTCTACCAATGATGGGCAGAGAAATGCAACGTTGTCACAAGGTCAGGTTGCAAACCACAACCAAAACACAACTTTCTATTTCATAGCTGGGTATACCTCCACATGATGTGGGCAAGCTCACACCAAGGTTTGTCAGTTTCCATGCGTTAAGAACAACGACTTACTACCTTCTCCATGTGTCGTGGTGATCTGCTCTCTTCCTTTAACAAGTGGCTTTGCCACCAACAAATGTCTCTGCCTTCCTCTGGTATTTCTGTGACTCACAAACTCAGTCTTCCTCAACCCTTCCCTAGTCCCTACTTAGACATGGCCTTGGAGCTCTATCAGTTGGAGGTTGGAGCAAAAGGGAGAAAACATTTCCCACGTTATTTGTAACCTGCTCTCTTCGATGCAATGGAGTTTCTGCCCAAAATCCCACATGAAAGGACATTTATGAATAGCTAAGAAAGCTAACTGGTGATTTAACTGGCATAGTTGGCAATTGAAACTAAAGCTTTAGATTCCTTTCATGTTTTGTGAAAAGTAATTTTAAGAGCCCAAAAGATGAGGGTCAAGAGAATGACTTTCAATTGCATGTATATCTGAAAATGGTTTTCTAGTGCGGAGATCCAGAGTGGTACATGAGTGGCAGGAAGCATGTGGTCAGAATTTCATGGCTTCAACAGGAACATGCTGAGTGATTCAATTTCATAAAAGGGAATGTACTTCAGAACATTTGATAAGATGAACTATGTACTGAGTTTTTTTCAAATATTTGATGATTCTTTCAGTTATATTCTTTAGTTTCCATTAAATTTCAGGGGTGTTTTGTTTTGTTTTGTTTTTTACGTGGTTACATAATGCTGTCTCCATTTTAGGGGGAGGGAACTCTTAAGCTGAGCTACACCCTCAACAGATCCCAAGCCCTCCACACTGGAAGTCTGAAAACACTTCACATCTTCTGTGGTTTGGAGAAGAGGTGTCCCTGGAAAGCTCCTGTGTGAGACCACACAGGAGTGTGCAGAGGTGATGTGATGAGACCTGATCAGCAGATTGATCCACTTGACGGATTGATAACTTGAGCTACCTCAAGCAGGGAGGGCATGGCTGGAGGAGGCGGGTCCCTGGCTGCTGGCACTCAAGCTCTCTCTGCTTCCTGGCCGTGATGGACTGAGCAGCTTCCCTCTGCCACACCCTTCCTCCATGATGCTCGGCCTCCCCTAGGGCCCAAAGCTATGGAGTTGGCCAAACATGAACTGAACCTCTGAAACCATGAGCCAAAACAAACTTTTCCTTCCCTAAGTTGTTCTTGTCAGGTATACCAGCCACAGTGATGCAAAGCTGACCAGCACTCCTCTCCTTTGGACCAAAACACTGACCATAACGGGCAAATTGATGACCCCAGACGTAAATCTTTCCCCCCTGTGATCAGTTAGGGAGATGTGATATTTCTGTCCTTGAAAATGGAGGACAGGGCACAAACTAAGGGACATGGTGGCCTCTAGAAGCTGGGAAGAGACAGGAAAAAGGATTCTCCTTACATGAGTAAGGAATGCAGTCCTGCCAACACCCTGGTGTTAGACCAGGGGACCCTTGTCAAATGTCTGACCAACCGAACAATGAGGTGATAGATCCGCACTGCTCCAAGCCCTGAAATGTGGCAATCTGTTAAAATGATAGAAACACCCAGAGTCACTTCACAGGAAGCAGCCATGATAGAAACCTATGCTTACCAGCTCCCCAGTGGAGTGGTCACCCAGGTGACAGGGCAGTGCAGGGGTCCAGGGAGCAACCTGTCTAGACCCCTCTGGAGCCTGGGTCCTCAGAGTCACAACACACCAGGGTGGGTACAAGAATGTGGCTGCAGGCTGGCCTTGTAGGTCCTGCAAAGGGCATGTGCTGGCGGCAGGTGCTGCAGGGGCGGTGGAAGGGGCGCCTGAGCTTCCTGGCTGCAGCAACAGATGAGCAAACCTCATGCCTTCCAGCAACAGCACCTGAGGCTCTTCAGGGCCTGGCGGCCAGAGACCCAAAGTCAAGCCATCGCAGCCATTCTGTGAGGCTCCAAGGAAACCTGCTGAGCCCTCCAGCTCGGGGGCGGGTGGCATTCCTGGACTCCTGCTGCCTCACTCCCATCTCTGCCTCAGGCTTCCATTGCTCCTTCTCCATGCGTCACTGAGAAGCCCTGTCTCTCCCTCCCTTATGAGGAGACAATCAGGACAATTCAGGAAAACCCCATGCGCTCACCTTCCCATGCTGGGGCCCACTACAGATGTTCTTGCTTCTCCCAGGCAGATCCAGGTGGCTGGGGAGACCCTGAGCACCTGCCCCTTCCTCAGCTAACTCCTGCTTATCCCCAAACTCAACACAGAGGCCACTTCTGTCAGGAGACCCTATCTGCCTCCCAGGCTGGCCCCTTCAGTCCACCCAGCTCAGACCTCTGCCTGTCCTATCACATCACACATCAGCCAGAGCTGGTTTATCTTCCAACTACTGAAAATAGCACTTTCCCTGCAGTGAGCCTCTGCTCTGAGGGGCACATGCCTACTCCATCTCATTTACTCCCACAGCAGCTAATTGGTGACAGCAATATGCCGTCTCTCCACCTGTTCACTAAAGAACCGAGAACACTAAGAACGCATGCTCTCCACTCCCCTGCACAGCCTCGAGAAGCAGGGCGGTCTGCCCTCTGGTTAGGCTGGCTCTGAAGATTCCCAACATCCTCTCCCTGGGTGCTGTCTGTTTGAAGCTCTTGAAGGTGAGGAACCATGTCTCTGACCTTGAAAGTGGAGTCCGATAGCTGTAAGCACAGTAGGGTCTGAGCGCCAAGTGATAGTTAAACTTCATTGAAATGAGATCTGAAAAGAGGATTTGGAGCCAGAAATCATTTTATAAAAGTGCAAAAGCTACTGATGGTTTATAAAGAAATTTAAAGTAGTGAGAACATGCCAAGACACGCAGGTCAGGTTAAACCTCTCGGGGTGGAACAGAGCTGTACTCTGGCTAGAAGGATGCTGCAGAGAAGATGGAATGGCAAGGGATTAAAATGCAAGGCTGTGGGTGGCACCCAGCCTCCCACGACTCCCCGGATGACCAGAATTTCCTGGTTGGTTGGCATGTCTGTGCCGAAATGCTCTCTGTTTTGCTCTTGAGGTTTCTCTCCACCCCACAACCTTCTGTGTCCCTCAACTTGCCTCCACAGATGGCATCAAACAGGCTCCCTTGTCCTGCAGCTCTGAGCTGGCCTGTCAGCGGAGGAGGGGGCAGGCTACCACTTGGTGAGGAGTGGGGAGAACCTGTGGTCCAAGCTCACTTCCTGCCCCCTGAGTTCCAGCCCTGCTGAGTCCTTCACAGAACATGGCTGCTCTCTGGGGGCTGTTCCTGCAGCCAGAGATCTTTGCAGCCTCATCAACAGCTCTCCCCATCCTTCAGTCCCAGAGAAAGCTTCTAAGCATGTCTAGCTCTGGGTACGACCCGTAACGCACAGCCTCTCTCCACCATGTCCCACCTTGTAAACGAACCTTCGAGGAGTCACTTGCTCACAGCATTGGAGCACCACTGCTCATGCTCACTGAAGCAGGCACTGAGAAGACCCTCAGGTCTTGGTGGCTTAGCCCAAGAGTCGATTCCAAGTCACATAAAGCCCAGAGAGAGATTTCTGCGGGCTTCATCCTGGCCTCTTCCACCATCTAGAGTTGGAGATTCCATGGGCCAATCTTAGGCATAGTATCTGTCACTTTCTAGTTTTTTGTTGGTCAGGACATAAATGCAGAGAAGGCTGGAGGCAGTCTTCCTGGTCCCTGGAGATGGTCTTGGAGAAAAATCAGGCAATCTCTGCCACACTGATTTAAATTCCAATCACTGAAGAAAATGGACACATCCTGTCGTGTCTGTGTCCTGCACTGACAGCCCTTGCAAGGAGGCATGACAGAGGTAGAACTCTCTGGATGCCTGTGGAAGGAAGCATAGAATTATGCCCCGACAGGAACAAGGGAAAGTGATTCTCTTAAAACACGTCGCAAATTGGTGTTTGGAGACAATGAGAAGACACATGTCGGAGAAGGAACTGTTCCACTCCAAGCTCACTTCCAAGCATAAGGACAGCCCAGGGTCTTATAGTCTTTCCAGGAGGTGTATTTGTGGGTTTCCGTTATGTAAATTTTCATAAATTTCACAGGGAAAGACCCTTGAAAGACCGTGGTCGTCATGTTGGAAAGCTGAGGCTGAGGATGTCTCTTGTACCTGGTAGCCAATGGAGGAGCAGAAGAGAAGCAAAAGACACACATTACAAGTTTTCCCAGGACATCTCCCTGAGACTCAGCTCCATGACCCTGGAGAGCTGATTTGGTACTATGTACTCAGTCGACTGCCTTCCCAGTGGGTTCCATCTCCCCGAGTTCTCCCAAGGATCCGCATTCTTCTCAAATGATCTACTCACTGAATCTTTGGCTTGAACTCTTCCTCCAAGGGGATGGACATTGTTTTGGTAAATGGCCCCCGAAGGCTGTGGCAGTACTGGACGAGGCTGAGTCTTTGAGAGTGGGGCCTAGTTGGACAACTCCTGGCCACGGGGGGGCTCTCCCTCACTCTCCTCCACTGCCACACACACTCCCTGCCATGATGAGCTGTCCCACCCAGGATGAGGAGGAACGGGTTAGTGTCAAAATCCTGGTGGGAATGCACTGGTGGCTTCGCTTCCTGCTTGTTTACACGGAGAAGATCGTGGAGCGCCAACATTGCTGGCTGCAGGGAAATGGGAGTGAAGTAGGAGAGAAGGAAGTGAAGACTTGACCTTCTGGAAAGAGAAGTGCAAGCTACAGAACTATCTTAATAAATTCCAGCAGAGACAGCCAGGCTCACAGGGTCAAAGGAGAACCCAGGAGGGTGCCTGGTCACGTGGAGAGGGTGAGCCCTGAGAAATCTGAGTGGGTTTGCCTTTAAGTTCACGTGTGGCATGAAGACGCTGCACCCAGGGAAGAAGAAACCACTCTGCCCCAGGGAGGGGGCAGCACCCAGAGCGTGCCACAGCACAGCAAGCCAGCCAAGACCCTCAGGCAGGAGCCACCAGGCTCCCTGGTCCAGAGATGCTGGTGGGTGATTCCGTGACACTGTGGCAAGGAGGCTTCTGGGGACCAGGCAAGCCCCCTTGGTGGACAGACAGCAGGAAGAGAGAAATCGGGAGTCCAGACACTTTGAGACATCCCAGCTCTCATGAAGTCCCTTTGGTCACCTCTTACGCTGTCCAGACATGGAAGGCCAGCAGCTGCCCTTGGAGCCCTGAGGGATCAGGCTTCCTGCTGTCCCAGCTGCCCAGTCCCTGCCTTCTGTCCCACTCCACTCTCATCCTCTTGTGCGTTTGTTTGTCAAAATGCACCCTGAGAGACCTGTCTACGCCTGCCATTTGTACTGACGTGGGCGTTAGGGCCAAGTGCGACCCTCCGGGGCTCCAGTGTCAGAGTCCAACATGGAGGAAGGAGCTCAAGCATCCACCCCTCTGGAGAAGCAGGCATAGTGACAAACTTGCTTGTGGGGCCCTGACAGGCTGTGGCTTCCCTCCAACCCTGTCCTCGCTGGGTTGGCTGCTCCTGGGCTCCCCGATCCTGCACGCAGCTCTGTGCTAGCTCTGACGTCACCTGGCTCACCTGCACTGACCTGTCTGCATGGTCCTCTGCACTGTGCACACCTGCAGAGCACGGGCTAGTTCTGTAGTAACCGCTTTCAGTGCTTCGTGCAGTGCTGGGACAAACTCAAACCACTTAAGCAGAGGCCTTTGAACTTGTGCTGTCTCAGTGGGAGGCCTCTCTGTTCTTCCAGGGGCCCTAAGACCCTGAGTGCGCTTTCTGTCCTCACCCCCACTCTGTTTGCCTTTGGGCTGTCTGCTTTGAACTTCTTCTGTCTGTATCCATTCCCAGGGTCAGCCTTCTCAATGCCCAGCTCCTGCCAGCTGCTCAAGAGACTTTCCTGTTTTTAACATTCCCAGAGTTCAGATCACCTGTCCAGAGATAGAAGAATGATCTTCAGTGCTGTGTGTGATGGCTTCACCTATGATCCCAATGACTTGAGAGGCTGAAGTAGGAGGATCTCAAGTTCAAAGCCAGCCTCAGTAACCTAGTGAGGCCCTAAACAACTTAGCAAGACTCTGTCTCAAAATAAAATATAAAAAGGGCTAAAGATGTGACTCAGTGATCAAGCACTCCTCAGTACCAAAGAAGTAAAAATAATAATAATAATAAAGGGCTGGGGATGGAGCTCAGTGGTAAAGAACCCCTAGGTTCACTTTAGGTTAAAAAAAAAAAAAGAAAAGAAAAGAAAGAAAGCAAGGAAGAAATAAAGGAAGGGAGGAAGGGAGGGAGGGAAAGAGAGAAAGAGAGAAGGAAAGGAAGGAAGGAAGGAAGGAAGGAAGGAAGGAAGGAAGGAAGGAAGGAAGGAAGGGAGGAAGGGAGGGAGGGAGGGAGGGAGGGAGGGAGGGAGGGAGGGAGGGGGAGAGAGAGAGAGAGAGAGAGAGAGAGAGAGAGAAAGAAAGAAAGGAAGAAAGAAAAGGAAGGAAGGAAGGAAGAAAAATAATCTCCAGCAGGCCTCATTTTGATCTTGACCTCTTGGGCAGGATTTAATCACATCGCAGTACTGCTAAAATCTAATAAAATCCCAGGTCTCAGATACAGGATGGATTATTAAAGGGCCCTCTCCTCCATGCTTCTAAAGTCTTCTGCTAAATGAGATTAAAGTCACTTGATCCCATCACGGGCACCTGCTGTGCAAGGCTCTCCCCAGCTGCCTCCTCACCTGCTTACTTTCCACGTCCCTCCTGGGTTTCCTGACAGCTCATTCTTTGCTTTCCCTCCTTCAGAGCTGCTGCCCTCCTCAAAAATGTGCGTGGCTGCTTCATTTCTCTCCAAAGGCTGGCAGGTTCCTGTGGTTTGTGCTTTTGCTCATTTTGTCTCCTGGACGCTCAGCTCCTGGCATCGAGGACTCCTGGCTTGACTTCGTGGCACATGCCTCAGCTTCCTGGAGTCACCAGGATACCCAGTGCTGAGGAGGGAGGAGGAGGAGCAGATCTGCCCTGTGGTCCTTGCCAGGTGCATCCACCACCCAGATGCAGGAATAGAGGACTATGTCTGTTGCCCAAAATGGAAATTAGACTGTATCTAGAAATGAGTGGTAAAAACACTTCCTCTTAAATAAAGAATTATAATGATATTTAGAGTAATACTAACACTAGTAAGGAGGGGTAGAGAATGTTCAGTTGTTATCATTATATGCAAAATGTTAGAGAAAAAAATTATTACACCCTAACAGTATGCAAAAAGAAATTCATAAACAAATGCATTTTTTATAAAGGAAGGGGGTAAAATTTCAAAGACCTCGCTATTTAGGGGAAAATGTTAATAAAAAAGAAAAATATTTGGCAAAACAGATACATTGAAAAGTTTTTAAGAACCATAAATTCATAGTTTTAAAAATTAAAAGTTCCAAGGAAGAGGGTAGGAAAAAAGTTAGAAAAAAATAAGCATAGTGTCCTTGGATGAGAAGATTAAATTTTAAAAATAACCAAAGATTAGAAGTAAATGATATGAAAGTATAACTAAACAATAACTGAATAAACTAGTATAACTAAACAAATAGAATCAGTATTTTAAAATTTAACAAAAATCAAGCCAAACAAAAAGTCCTCCATTACCAGACATTTGTAGGTAAAAATTCTAATAATAATCCAAGAAACAAATATTCTGCCACTTTAGGAATGGTTTAAAGGACTAGAAGAGTCAGGAAACACACACACATTTTAATATTGGGCTGAGAACCCTGATTCCTATCAGAGGAGATCCCTCTAGAGAATCCCTCTGCTCAGTTTTTGCCTACCAACAATTTCCAGACCTCTGTCCAGGGAGAGAAAGGAAAGGAGAGTGCCGCAATCTCACTGAGCTGGGACAGGGATCATACTTGGAGGAGGCAGAGGGACTGGGATTGACAGGTCAGAGTAGGTAAGCGGAGGGAAAAAGTGTCTTGGTCTGATTGCTCTGCCCATGCAAGAATGGATACTCCATAAGGCTGGGGACAGAACTACTGTTGAATTCAGAAAAATTACCTGGTCATTGTAACCTGAACCCCAACCTCTTCTCCTCCCCTCATTCACAGGTGAGGATCATCTGTGTTGCTAAGAGTCCGCAACAACGTACTTTGTTGAGTATACAGGACACTCATGGACAGCCCCCAGAAAATCAGTAAGGATACAGCAAACAGAAAGAAGTAGAGAGAAAATATTCCTAAGGTAAAGGCTATTTCCTACACGTCCTGAAAGTGGATAAACCAGACCCAAGGTGAAGCTGGTTCCTAGTGGTATGTGTCTGCTGTGTGCCTGCCCAGGCCCATCCTGCTCCCACCAGGGAAGCAATCAAGAGCCCAAACCACAAACAACACAATGTCTAGAATCAACCGAAGATCACTAGAAAAATAAAAGACACAGAGAACTGTTTTACTCCTTACCAGAAAAAAACCTAAGTCAATCAAAACAGACCCAGAAATAGCAGAGATTAGGAAACCAGCACGCAAGCACTTTAACACAGCTATGTATAATATGCTCAGAAAACAAACTCAATCAGGAGAAGAACTGAAGGTACAGAGAAACTCATGCATCTTTTAGGAACGAAAGGACTTCATAGATATAAAAAGTCCTCTTTATTCAAAAAGTTTTTCCACTTTGAGTGGTGGAAAAATTTCACAGGACAGTCTTGACAAAAAATTAGATATTGTAAAAAAATGGTAGAAAACAAAAAATAATAACTATAAAATATGAATCATAAGAGAAAAATAAGGTTTGAAAAATTGAACTCATTAAAATATACTTACAACCCCCAAATCATACTTGCAATCCCTTCATGGTCAAAAAACTTAAGTCATTTCATGCGTACAGCTCCAGTAAATTTGAACAAGAGGACATTTTTCTTTTTATTTTAGCTCTTTCATTTAGTTTTCCTATTATAGACTAATTTCCTTATTATAGTCAATTTAATGTCACTTTTTTTTTTGCATTTTTGTGTTTTGCATTGTGATTTTGTTGAAAATGTCCTCCCAAGCATGCGCTGAGGTGCTGTCTAGCATTCCCAAGCCCAAGAAGGCTGTCTAGTGCCTCGTGGAGAAAATGCACAAATCAGATGAGCGTCAATGAGGCATGAGCTAAAGGGCTCTTAACTGTGAGTTCAATGCTAATGAATCAGTAATACAAAATAAATAAGAATCAAAAGCACAGGAAAATGCAAAGTTAGGTATTGATTCATTGATGAAACATCAGCTCACAGACACCTAACTACTTAGCCTGGGAAGAATGGTTAAGACCCATTAATTCAGTATCCATGATGATTTCACAGAACACAGCCACCATGAATAATGAGAAAAGATCATCCTGCTTATATCAATAAAATTGCTACCCTTTCATGCAGAAGTGTTTGTTATAGCAGCTGTATTAAGAAGGTATGCTCTCTAGTAATAGAGAAATGTTTTGTATTGGGCTAACTCTAGTGCTAAGGTGTTGCCACCTGCAGCAACGAGACCGCGAGAATTTATCGGAGGTGGACTGGGAACGAACTACTTCTTTATGTTTTTTTGTGCTGCTTCCTTGCTTGCTTCCTTTGGCTTGCTTGCTTGCTCCCTAGTTTATAGAGGAAGAGAGGCTTGCTTGCTTTTAGAGGTGCTACGCTTTCAGAGAGGCTACGCTTTCAGAGCTGCTGCTTCTTAGAGGTCTGCTGCTTCTTAGAGGTGCGTCCTTCTCCCAGATGAAGAGAATGTCTTATATACACTAAGGCAGCCAATCAGCTTAGGATTAGTAGCACAATTGGAGCACGCTCCACCGTACCAATCAAGAAAGAATGAGGAACATCTGTTGACCATGAGCGCGAAAGAGACATCAACCAATCAGGCAAAAGGTCATGAGAGATCACTCCATGTTAACACTAATTATGTGCCACCTCTTGGCCCAACACCAGCCGCCATCTTAGAGCTACTTCCTCAAACGGCTGTCAGCATGCCTCTACACTAAGGATCATAATTTTTGCACAAATGTTAACGACCTTTTGAAGGCATGGGAAGTGAATAAAAGTTGGCATAAGTTAGAGGAAATTTGGCCTTTGAAAGAAGAAAACCACGCCTGGGGAAGTCCACATTCATGGAACCTTTCCTCCAAGAATTTTTCTCATTTCTTTGTCATATCAGAGTGACCCAGGTAGAAATCCCCGGTCATACTGAGTTAAGAAGTTGGAGGATGGAGTTTGGGACAGCCACTGTCAGTGGAAATGGTGGGGAGACATGATGACAAGGGGAGACAGTGGAGAGAGATCCACTCCCTTATTGAAACATCCCTCACATCCTGGGCTGGCCATTAACTGTGCATGGAAGAGGCAGAGGGGAAAAGATGGAGCAGAGGACTCAACAGCTCCTCAGGACAGGAACACAGGTTCTGGAGTTGAATTCTAATGATGCTGAAGGCTTGCTAAATTTCACTTTAAATGGAAAGTCAAGAACAAATATCACTAGAAGGAAATTGAAAATAGATAAGCATATATAAAGATAGCTTGTAGATGTCTAAGGAAGATTAGTTACAGCCTGGTCCCTGGGAAGAATTTTGTAACATGCAAATCACAGTAAGTTGCCTTGGGAATATTTACAAGAATATATGCATTTTATAGAGAAAAATTAAATTCCTAGCATTACAGATTGTAACCAATCCCCTGAAAAGCACTGTAAGAGCCAATGGATCAAGCAGGAACAAGGTAACAGCGGTAAGACATAGTCACTAGTACTAGTCACTAAACTCAGAGCAGCAAATCCACATGCTGATATTTTGAGTTTTGAAAGGCTTACTAAGATGGAATATTCCAAAAGAGTGGTTGATGCAGAGTCCTGATTTCAGCAAAGTGTTTTGAAATTAGTAGGCTAAAATAAAATTTAATAAAAAAAGATGAAGCAGTAATAGATTTAAGTGAGGACACACATGAGCCGGATCTGTTTGGGATTCCATGCTATTCTGTGGTGCACAAGAAGCAGTTCCATCACATCTCAGCACTGCTGGGGACTGGATAACGTGCCACCCCAGGGCACCAGGCCAAGCACGGCTGCACTCAGGAGAAGGTGTTAAAATGTGTGTAATCATGGCTGCCCTCAGTGGGGAAGTGGCCATGCTTACCCTGCGCTCCCTGCTCACTTCGTTGATTTATTTACTTTGGAAATTACATTTCTGAAACTCTTTTCCCCCCAGGAATCTAAATAGAGCATCTCCATGTCTATTAGATGAGGCTTCTTTTGGGTTTGTGCACAACATTTAGTTTCAGACACAGTTAAGGGGAGGTGGATTTCTAGAGTTAGGAGGTAAGTGTGATCCCCATATTCGTGATCCCTCTTAGTCTAATTGAAAGACGAATAGCCAGTGTTGATAACATGTCCTTTTACATGACAATATTCATGCCATGGGTGCCCTTCGCTGGAAGGTTTTTTGTTCTGTTTTTTTAAGTCAGAGTAAAGTCTAATATGAGGTTATAAGGAGACTCATGCACCATTCACTGGATCCAATGCAGTCCTTGAGGGGGTCTTAGCCGTATACAAGTGCCCCCTTCGGAGACTTGCCGACCATTTCTATGCAGTTTCCTGCAGCCTCTGTGCTTTGCTCTCCAGGGCAGCAGATGGGTCCGAGCTGCACACGGCAAGCCTGCTCTCTGACACTGCCATGGCCCACCGGCTACCTCTGGGACCCCTTTCCAGTTCCTCACTTACAAATCTGGGTTTGACTTGGATTTGAGGACAGCAAGGACCCACCCAGCTCTGAGCTTCTGTGCTTGTCAGGTCTCCAGCGCTGTATGCCAAGAGGGGAAGGAGCAGACGGCCACAGCCATGCTGGGGACAGAGTTCAAGATGCCTCACTCAAGCCAGCACTCCTGGGGCTGCGGGTCACCTCTTGAAACAGAGCTCAAGGAGCTGGGGATGTGCACGGGACAGAATCGTGGAAGGTTGGGCTCATAGCAAAAATGGTAGTTACCTGACCTATCAAATAAATGGGGGCTTCTTATATTTCTCACCAATCTTTAAAAATTAAGGGACATTAATCTTCAAAAATTGTGTTTGTTTGCATGTTCATTTATTTCAATCCAGTAAGGCTGTCAGTTGCTATGCTTTTACACAAAGCCGCATGGATTTTACTCTTACAATATCACTTCCTGGACGAAAATTATTTGGAACTCTGGTGTCCATCAGTATTTTTTAAATGGTTGCCACTTTGTTCTCTGCTGCAAGGACCGAGGGTATACATGCTCAGGAGGTGAATATGATATTTGTCAACAGTGTACTGAAGCATCATCAGAAAAACACAAAGAGGAATACTGCAAAACATATCTTCAAAGAATAATCCTAAAAGTATTTCTAATATATTTCTGAAAATTCATGAATTGCAGAAAAGTCTTACCATGATTATGATTCAGCAAAAATCAGCTAACATACTTTTAAGTTCTTATTCCAATTTGGGAACTAAGTATTTGATAAACATTGTTTCTCCTTAAGCTTCATGAGATAGGTTATATAATCACTTCCATTATACAGGTGAGTGAACTGAGAACTAGAGAACTAAATAATTGGTTATTCAACCACCATGCAGTTACATAACTAGTGAGTGAGACTCGGCCTCAGAACAACTGATACAATCTCAATTCATTACCACTGAATAATCTATGAATCTATGAATTGATCTCTCTTCGTATAGGTTCATAATTTGAAAAGAAATTGAGATCATACTACTCCACTCAGTGGGTTGGCTTAATGGCATTGTGAATACCAGCTGAGGGTCCCCTGCAAGGCCACAGTCAAGATGGCGGGCAGGGCTGCAGTGCTCAGAAGGCCGAGGCTGGAGGATCCACTTCCAAGAAGGCCCCTCAGGTGGCTGTTGCCCAGAGGTCTCATGTCCTCACCAGTAGACCTGTCCTTGGGATTTAGCACTGACTCCCAGGAAGGGGTGACCTAGGAGAAAGGGGGTGCCGCAGTAACTCGGATGAACTAAGTCACACACCATCACTCCCTGCTTATTCTTTACAGCACCAGAGATTTATGAGTCCCATCGCAAACATAAGGAGAGAGGAGTTACTTTTCACCTCTTGTAAGAAAGTGTCAAAGATATTGTGGGAATACTTTCAAAACAGAACATGAAACGACTCTGTTTTTGCATTTAAATATTTTCTAATTGAATTTTACTTTTAATAACATTGCTGCAAGTGTGTCTGTAAACAAGCCTCTGAGTGTTTTGCCATGATTTCCTCGGGATGATGAGGGAGATGATGGGGATGAAGGCTATAAGTATTTTGGAAGTTTTTGACACACATTATTACCCTTTCAAATGAAAGTCAAGAGAATTGGCTACTGGACCTCTATGGAATATTGTGTTTTCCAAAGATAAATGGAAAAATAAATTCCATCCCAGGTGTTATTCTTAACAAGTGATGTTGACAGCATTGCATGGGGGCCTGAGTCCAAGCATTTTGTTTAAGTCCGATGACAGTATCTTAGACCTGACTTCTAAGTAGGTCATTAAGAAATGTCACCCACTTCTGCCTTGTGCTCCTGGGATGCTTGCTAGTAGGACCCAGTAACCATGCTGTGAGGAAGCCCAGCATCCCTGGAGCAAGGCCGTGTGTGCGCACACTCTGGATAAGTATCCCAGCTGAGGCACTGGCCATCAGCAGCATTAACCACCAGAAAGGGAATGAGTCTTCCAGGTCTTCAGTTCCCAGGCATCCCAGTGACACTGCTCAGAGCAGAGACAAGCTGCCCCACTGAGCTGGTCCAAGTTGGAGACACGTCAGAAAAGCAAATGACCAGCAATTCCATTACAGTTTATTTACCTGCAAAAACCGAAAACGTGTCAACAAAGAGACTTGAATGTGAAAGTGCACAGCTCCCCAAAACTGGAAAAACCTATATGTCCAGTGACAGAAGAAGAGATGGATGATTGTGGTGTGCCTACAAAATGGAGAGATAGCAATAAAAAAAAGAGTGAACTACTTTGCATACAGCATAGGTAAATCCTGCAAAAGATTTAACTTGAGAGACAGGTGAATACAGCGAAAATGACCTACCATGATAAAAGATAAGGCTGTGGTTGTGGGGGACATTGTGTAGGACAGACTGAGAGGGGGCAAACGAAACTTTCTGGTAAGATGGAAATATTATGTATCTTGGACGTGGTTAATAGGGGTTTACAGTTGTCAAAATTCATCAAACTGAACACCTTTCATTGGTATATTTAAGTGTAGGTGAATTGCATCTCAGTCTTTTGAAATGTAACCTGCATAACTGTATCCACCTTCTAGATACCTATGCTCTGGGTCCAGACAGACACATTAATAGCACCACAGAAGGACAGTTTCCATTAACTGTAAGTGGATGGAAGATGAGAAATCATATTTATTGAGGTCCACTTCCCATTATGGAGGCTTCATTAATTTGACTTGGGAGCAGATGATGCCAACAAGTAAAGCTAACCACTTGGTGAAAAATGGGGTCCAAAAATAGGAACTTAAGCATTAGCATTTCAGAGAGATGAAGATTAAATTGGGCTCTCCTACTACTAATGTTCCCACAAGAATTTATGAAAAAGAAATTAGCACAGGCATTCAACTTACTGCTTAGCCTACACTGCACCTTTTAAGTTGTAGGAAATAATTTTGGTAGAATTAGGGTTATATTAGCATGATTAATATTTGCATTCAAGGTCCTGAAACAGATTTCTAATTGACAGAGAAAAAAAATACCTTAGTTACATGGTAGTGCTTTTGTGAGGAGATTAAATTCAGTCCTGGAGCACGGGAAGAACCCAGAATAGAAGTGAATACTATAGTCTGCCATCTTGATCTTTCAAAATCGGAAGCAGTAAAGAAAAAAGTTATCTGTATAGAACAATTTCTCTCTTTACCCAGTGAAGTCGAGAGTGGTTCTGTGTTCTATTCCAGAATGAAAGCTGGACCAACTTCATCTCTGTCTGTGTATCTTAGCACATCTAATAACAGAACATGAAGTTCTCTCTGTCTCAGGGTGTGGACCTGGAATAGCACCAATAGAATATTGAAGTGCTGCCATCAGTTCTGTGGGTTCTTTTATTTGCTCTCCCATGAGATCATCAGGCATGTATTAGTAAGTAGAAGGAATCTGATGGAAAGAAAAAGGCTTCAGTCTGGAATTATCCCAAGCAGTCTTTCAAAGTCAGATATGGGGACCCAAGAACAGGGTGACGAGCTGAGAAGATGAGCCACTGGGCAGTGGAAGGAAATGGAAAGGCTTATCTTGGTATTAATTTTAACTAAAAAGGAGGCAGCCACACCTAGTGTTTAATAGCAGGTCTTCAGCAGCGCCCTGGACAGATCTGCCTGCCCCTGCATCTCACGAGGTTATTCCTTGATGGCCGAGCTTCCTAGCTTACGTGTGCCTAAACAAGCACCTGTAAAGACGTGCGTGAAATTGTATTGCTTACTTTTACTTAGAGATCTTTTTAAAATAGAAAACTGGCTTCAAAAATGTATGCACAGATACCAGCTGCTCCCTATTAGTCATGAGTCCTGGTCAACAGGTGAACAGAAGATCCGGAGGGAGCCCAGGATGCTCCCATGCACCCCTCCGGAAGGACAGTGCTCCTGCTCTTCTCAGAGGGACTGAAGAAATGTCCCTTGAAACGACGAAGTTTAGGAAAGATGATGTCCCAGACACCATAAGTCAGACAATAAAGGACAGGCAGGAGACAGAGGGAGTAACCCCTACAATGCCCATGGGAGTTTCTTTTCTATTTATTTATTATTTATTTATTTATTTATTTATTTATTTATTTATTTATTTATTTATTACCAGGGGTTGAACCCAAGGGTGCTTAACCACTGAACTAAGTCCCCAGACCTTCTTATTTTGAGACAGGGTCTTGCTAAGTTGCTTAGGGCCTCATCAAATTGCTGAGGTTAGTTTTGAACTTGCGATCCTCCTACCCCAGCCTCCTGAGCTGGGAGCTCCCAGGCTGCAGCTTGGAATAAAAAGAACAGGTAGAAGAGAGTGGTAAACTGCCTGAGGGAAAAGAAAACGTGGAGGGCCTGGGAGTTCAAGGTCATCAGAGTTGACCTGACAGAAGAAAGAAGGAGACAGAGCTGTGGGAGCTCCAGGGAGCAGCAGAGGGCTGTCCACAACACGCAGAGGTTTCCTGGTCAGCTGTCAAGTCAGGGAGCTCTGCAAGTCCAAGGGAAGAACTTCTGACAGGACCCCAGACCTGGCTCAGTGTCACGCAGTCCCCAGACAGTGTGCTCCCCACCCACAGCCCGGATGCTGCTGCCTCCCAGGACCCTGGGAGAAGCTGGCTGTGGCTCTGCCTCAGTAGAAGAGAATCACTGACCCTGGACAGGGCACTGCTGCTGTCCTCCCAAAACATCTTAAGAGCGACACTCAGAAGGGTCAACTGTTTGCCGGGAGCTTAACTGTGCCTCGGAATAAAGCTCGGGAACATGTATAGGAATGCAAAACTATACAGGAGCCTCCAAGGCAAAATCCAGATGTCTGGCGTCCACCCAAAGTGACAGGCACTCGATAAATCAGAAAGTGTCATCTCATGGGAAAAGTAAATCCCTATTATACTAGAATATTGTCCTCTCTCTCAAAAACTGGTAGATAAAGTCGACAGAAAATCAGTAAGGATACAAAAGATTCAAACAACACAGCAGCCAACTTGATCTAATTAATATTTATAGAAAATTCCACCCAGTAAACAGCAGAATACATAATCTTATAAAACACCCACAAATTTTACTAAGATAGATCATATTAGTGCCATAAAGTAAGTCTCAATGAGTTTAAAAGAACAAATTCCTACAAAGAATGCTTTCTGACCCCAATGATCTAATTCAAAAACAGATCTTTTTGGAAATCTATGCATGTTTAGAAAGTAATACCCATGAATTAAAGAAAACATTTTAACCTGATTAAAATGAAAACACTATATAATATTTATGTAATTACACTAATGCAGCATTTTGAAGATGGAATATTTAGCACAACACATCAATATATAAAAAAAGAATTATCAGCCAGGCACTGTGACACATGCCTCAATCCTGGTAGCTAGGGAGGCTGAGGCAGAAGGATCATGAGTTCAAAGTCAGCCTCAGCAACAGTGAGGTGCTAAACCATTCAGTGAGATCCTGTCTCTAAATAAAATGCAAAAAAAAAAAAAAAAATAGGACTGGAGATATGACTTATTGGTTGAGTGCTCCTGAATTCAATCCCTGGTACCCTCTGCCAAAAATCATAAAATAATTGGCTTATGTTTTCATCTTAAGTAACTAGGAAAAAAAAAGGAAAAGTGAAACTCAAGGTAAGCAAAAGAAAAGAAAAAATCCCAAATAGTAGAACCAAATCAAGGAAAAACTGAAGAAAGAAATCAATGAAACCAATAGCTACTTCTTTGAGAATATCTGTAAAATATGTCAATTTCCAGCCAGTCTGGTTTAAGAACAGAATAAGATATATTTTACCAATGTCAGTAATGAAAGAGGCAACATTACTACTGGTCACACAGATATTAAAAAAAAAATAACAGGAGGACACAATGACTTGACACCAGTAAATTTGATAAATTAAGTGACATAGACAAAGTACTTAAAAAATACAAAGACCAAATCTCATGTAGGAAGAGATAACCTGAATAATGCTATATCCCTTACATTTTAAAATTTAAATTCTTTACCATGTACAACCAGAAGATTGAGAAGTTATAGTCCACTTATGTATGATGGGTCAAAATGCATTCTACTGTCAGGTATAACTAATTAGAACAAATTTTTTAAATTATTTAAAAATTGTGTTATAAACTTTTCCGCAAACAATATTCTAAACTACACTTTTTTCATTGGGGAATTTTACTAAAAATATAAACAAGAAACAACATCAATTCTCCATAAATTCTTCAAAATGAATTGGCTCCCAAATAATTATATAAGGCCATGTGTGCCTGTTACCCGAACTACAAAAAAATATTAGAAGTAAGAAACTGCAGATAAAACTCACTCATGAACATAGACGCAAAAGTTTCAAAAGAGTATTTTGCCAATAGAATCTAAAAGCATTACAATTTCAAAAGCATCACAACTAAGTTGGGTTCGTCTTAACCCTGCAGAGGTAGATCTACATTAAAAAATCACTCAGTGCAGTTCACTATATTAACAGACCAAAACGGAAGAGTCAAATGATCATCCAAACAAACACAGAAAAGCATTTGATGAAATTCAGCAACCCTCCGCATGCAAACTCCCCGTGAACACTAGGAATGAAAGGAAACTTGCTCATTCTGATAAAGGTCACCTCTGAAAAATCATAGCTAACTACATGCTTGATTGTAAAAGGCAATGTTTCAACACAAAGATTAGGAAGAAGACGAGAATGTTTGCCCTGGAAATTCTATTCTACTGTGTACAAGAGATTCTAGCCAGTGCAATCAGGCAAGACTTTTTTTAAACGGAGTATTCTTGTTGAAGCAGGAGAAGTAACACTGTCATTATTCACACATGACAGGATCGTATATGCAGAATGTCTAAAATGTCTATTTTTAAATTTTTTTTATCTCTTCTAATTAGTTGTACATGACAGTAGAATGCATTTATACATCTTGATAGATCATACATTATTTTTAAAAAACTAGTGTTAACTAATAAGTAGGTTAACAACTTTGAAGAGTAGAGATCAATGCACTTTGTGTTTCTATATATTTGCAATAAACAATTGAAAACTAAAATTAAAACAATACCATTAATAATTAAGGATAAATCAGGCCAAATGCATGAACTATCTACACTCAAGGTAATAGAACATTGATGAGGGAAATTCAGGAAATAAGTGTCAAGTTGAGTTAAATCCAAGGGTCAGAAGACTCAGTATTGTTAGATGTTCGTTTGTCTGAAATTGAATCAAAGCCATCCTAGTCAAAATCCTAGATGACAGTTTTGGTCATTTTAATTGATAAAATGATACTAAAATTTGTGTGGAGATGTCTGTTAGTTACATATATATCCAAACAACTTAGCAAAAGAAAACCAAAGCTGGATGATTACCACAGCCTGACCCCATAGTTTATTATGAAGGCCAAGTACCCTAGAGTGTAGTATTGTTGTAAATGTAGACAAACTGATCAGTGAGACAGAGATAAATAGAAATTATACAAATAAATGTGTACAATTGGTTTGGCAATGGGGGCAAAGGTAATTTGGGGCATAAAGAATAGTCTTTTTGTACTGAAATGTTTGGATATATATGTAACAAAAAAGTAAAATTCAAACTATACCCTGTGACATGTAAAACTCAATTGAAAATGAACCATAAACCCAAGTGTAAAATCAAAAACTAGAAAACTTCTAGAAGAAAATATAGCAGAAATTTTTGTGACCTTATGTTAAGAAAAGTTTGATTCAATAACCACATGGAAAGCACAATCCCTAGAGGAACTGATAAACTGTACCGCAACACAGACTAAGACGTGCCTGTTCCTAGAAGGAAATAAAATGTCAAGAGAAGGAAATGGTAAGCCACAGACCTGAACAAATATTTCAAATCAAATACCCACAAAAGGACTTGTAGACACACAGAGAACACTCACAACCAATGATAAGTACATAAACAACCCAGTTCAAAAGGTGGTAAGAGATCTGAGCATTCACTTAATCAGACCCTTCACCAGAGAAGCTGCATCATGCCAAATGAACACCTGCAAAGATGCCAACATCATTACTCATTAGGGTAATCAAAGTTTAAATCACAATGAGACACCACCACGCTTATATCAAAACAGCTAAAATTCCAAAGCCTGACCTTTACTGGTAATGAGCAGGAGGTAGAGGAGACTGAACTGTGTCAGAGTGCCGGTCGGAATGCAAAACCCCTTGGAAACACAGTTTTCAAGTCTCATGTGGAGTCACACTTACAGCTCTCATTTGATCCAGCCACTCGGACTCTGGCAGCGTAAGAGAACGAAAACATGAGCAGAGCCGTCGCTCATTCTTAGAGTAAGATCTTTGTAAAGCGGATCATTCTGGAGCCACTCTGCATTTGCTTCCTCTGGGTCCAAAACCCTCTTCACCGACTGTCTTCAGAGTCCTTCTCTCACAACATCCAAATCATGGCACAAATGTCACCCTCTTGCTGCAGCTTTCTCTGGAAAACCTAACCCAGGGACTTCACCCCTTTGAATCCACTCATCACGCCCCGGCTCCCGGGACTGCTCCCTTCACCGACAACAAGCACGCCAGCAAACAGGACAAGCGCACCCCTCAGTCCTTCTAGAACTCCCTCTCTCCTAGAGACAGACAAAAGCAGAATGGGTGTTGTTGAATGAAATAAAACAGCGAGGGACATATGCTGCTGCAAAGTTGGCCAAAACATTTGAATTCCTCAAGAGGTCTATTTTAAAGATGAATTTATATACACTACTGTTAATTAATGACTTTGCCCAAAGTCTGAATAAAGACTTGAGGTGTTGGTTTGTGACAAAATAGGAATTGTAAACCATAAATACAGTAGTACACATATACCTATGTTCAAAAATGGTTAGTAGCAACACACTCTCTCGAATATCAGATCCCTGGTCCAGGTGAAGGCCAAGTGCAGGACATGGTGAGTGCGTAACAGCCCTGCCCATGTAGGGAGGTACAGATTGCCTTCCTTGAAGGGTAATGCCTAACCGGCCTGGGAGGATCAATGAGCAGATTCATTTTAACATTTTTGTTTCGATGGAAATATTTTGTTTGACATTTTTCCTACAAGTTGGAAACGGAAGAGGAAGGAGGAAGAGCGATATTGATTTTTAAAAAGCATCCTTTAGTGTCCCTGGTGGCCGCCTCTCTGGGTAGGCTGAGCTTTTCCAGCAGCCTCAGTAGCAAAAATAGCCATGAAGAGAGTGTGTTGGCTGAGTTCTCTGGCGTGGAATTTTTTTCTTAAATTTCATACATCATTTACAGTTTGCTGCAGTGATTACACAATGCAGCCCATAACCTCCAGGGTGGAGATGAAAGAAGACCAAGCAGTACGCCTGGGCTCAGCCACATACAAGCGTCCAGGGGCCCGCGCTGCCTGCTCACGGCTAGACTGAGAAGTTGCGCTTGAATCAAGAATTTTTTTTCTTCTTGAATTTGTTGGTTTCAATACTTCTGTAAGTTACCTAACTGCAGGGATATGCTTAAATTTTTGCTTTTACATTTAGAACAGAAAAATAATTTAGTTTTAATGTCTGTGACTTGGCAGGGCACAAGCCTGAGGGACCCCCTCGTATTCTGACTGGGTACACAGAAAATTCATTTTAATTTTATATGTAAATGCAAATAGACGACAGAGTCAGGGATGTCACATTTCCTTCTGAATTCTGCTTTGGGGAAACACTGAGACCATGATCAGAATAAGGAAGGTGACTTTTTTTTCTTTTTTTTTTTCTTGTCAATGGCTTTTATTCCTTTGGGGGTCACAAGTTATGGGGACTATCCCAGGAAGGAAGGTGACTGAAGATCACAAATTTTTTTCTATACCATTTCTGGAGAAGTGTTGTCCACCTGGAAAAGTCCCTGCTCTGTCTCTAAAATTCAGCGTACACTAGTGACGATGACGATTTGTAATTCAGCAGGAGAGACAGGGGAAAGGGACCTTCACTCTTGTATCAAGAAAGAGCAGCTGCTGCGTTCACCTCGAGACTGCCCG
This sequence comes from Sciurus vulgaris, assembly GCF_902686455.1. NCBI lineage: Eukaryota > Metazoa > Chordata > Mammalia > Rodentia > Sciuridae > Sciurus > Sciurus vulgaris. The sequence goes on along the minus strand of NC_136466.1, from coordinate 168,336,219 downwards.
CGGCCAGGCCAGTCTTTGATCTCTCCTCTGTTTCCACAGGGCGGACAGCTGTCACAGTTCCTGCCCGCAGCCAGCCTCAGAAAGTGACAGGACTGAGCGCTGCTCTCCAGAACCTCCTGTGGGGTCTTTTGTGTAGGAACAATTCCAACCGGGGGCCAGTCAGGCGGAGTCACAGTGGTTGACCGCAGCCCAAGACACCCATGTCCCTTCTCTGTTGCTGTGGTCACCCGGTTCTCCTTGTCTCCCCTGTTCTGAGGAGGGGGCCTGGCCTCCTAGGCACAATCACAGACGGAGAGCCTTTTATCACTTCAGATATGCCTGGCCGCATCCGCTGTCCCCGCAGAGTCTTAAAGGGAGAGTTGACGCAGGTTTAAAGGGTAGCGCATCATGGAAACATCATGTCCACCCAACCTTCCCGCAGGAGGGAAAGGCACGAGAACGGAGCCCTCTTCTCTCCTGCTTCCACAACAATCCCCTGCTGGTTACCAGCAAGCTGTCACTCAGGCAAGCTTGAGAATGGAAAATTGTATGGTCTGGAGGTTCTCGACCCTCCCAAGGGACTAACGGCTCCATGGATAGCATTGGCTCTTCCCCGACTGTGGGCCCTCTGACCTCAACAGGCTGGTTCTGCAGGTGAGGCTACATATTTCCAGGAGAAAAGCCCTGCCTCCCCTGCCTGTCATGTCCGTGCAGGGCCCAGCGAGGACAGACAGAACCCACTGCTACCATCCTGCCTGACTGGACCTCCTGGGTGCTGTCAGCACCTTCGTGTCTGAACGGAGCATCTTGTCCTTCTCTGTGAAGCCTCTCACTTCCCCCGCTGAGAACGTCTTTCTCTCCATCCCCAGCCTTCTGTTTAAATTTCATTTAGTTTCAAGCAGATGCACAGGGTCTTGCCCCCAGAACACAGCCTGAGACAAAAGGTTCTGTGTTGCTACTTAGTGAGAGGCAGAGTCCCAGGGAGAAGGAGTGAGACAATGCTGAGGCGCAACATCGAAAACTTTTTTGTTAACACAGCCATTTATCCAAACTTGTGAGTCCACCTTCCCAGAGGCTATGTGGCTTATTCTGAGTATAGTCTTTCTGAGAAGGAGAGAGGATGAAAATGTCTTCCAGCTCCTTCTCTAGTGAAAAGAAGGCTCTGCATAGGGCATTCTTCACCCCTGACCTTCAGGCTGGCGTGTGTGGAGCCTCAACAGAGCCCTGGAAAAACGGACACTGATGGAGAACATGGGCTGAGGCCTCACGTGGTCACGGGGCTGTTGGGCTGCGTCCATGAGGAGGTGTTCGGAAACCACAGGAGGCTGAGGACCACGGTGCTGAGAGTTGGGCCTGGACGGAGGGACAAAGGCCTGTGAGCAGATTTGTGGACCCTCTGATGTGGCACATGAAAGGTGTCTCGTCTACACAGGGGCACCGCCTCCATGTCCCGTGTCACCTAATTAAGCAGGTACATGATAAATGTGTCACTTATGAGAAATTGCAGCATCCCCAAGCTGGAAGAGAATCTGATCTACTCTACAGCCTGCAGCATCCTTGACCAAGTCCCCTAGATCAGCTGGAAGATGCAAACTCCTGAGGCTGACCACCAGCTTCTTGGGGCTGTGATACTCAGAACCTCCTTTCCGTGCTAAGCAAATGGTCATCTCCCTGCACTGTCCAGTTAGACAGGCAAAGGGGATTCCTTCTGCTGCATGTTGGCCCTTCATACACTTCCAGAAACCTGATGCTGAGCAAAAGCATCCACACGTAAGAAAGCGCACACCCTTTGGTGGTATTTATATCACGTACACACAGCCATGGCTACCTATGCTTGGAAGCCAGAGGGTCCAGTGAGAGAGGTGTGTTCCTCCAAGAGGCTTGTGAGTTCCGTCAGTGTCCCCATCGCTGATTGAGGTGCTGGCTACACAGCTGTGCTCCCTTGTGAAATTCTTCAAGCTGTTTGCTCATGCTGTGTGATTTTTCCGATTGCGTATTTTCATTAATGTTTTCTCTCAACATCGAGTCTCATCACACGTTACTCTTGTGAACTGTGATCATTATCTATTTGCCATCTGTGTCGCCTCTGCCACATGGTGCCGCGTTGAAAGTCCGACCCTGGGGCAGCACCCAGTGCGGACACCGATGTGGTCTCCTCAGCCACAGATGTTACTGAGAAGCCACCCCCATGAGGACACTCCATGCTTTCACTGAGCATCCGGAAGCCATTTTAGAAGCCTGAACATTTCTCAAAATGAAAAGACCATAACTTTTCACGACTATTTTTTCTTATACTTTCCCAAGAAACTGAACATATGTCCAAAATATTCAACAAACACAATAGGAAATTCGAAGGCTGACATACAAATCCTGCAGGATTGTGTGAATCAGAGCACAAGGTTTTAAGCATTATGTTTACCTTAAAGTTTTCTTCCTTCATCACGACCTTTCTACCTTAGTTCCACTCTGATTAATCATAGAGGGGATTTTATTAAGGTTTCTGCTACAGTTTGGATCAGGCATGTCCCCCAGAGACTGATGCTCAGAGACGTGGCTGTTGGAAAGTGACTGGATCACAGGACTCTGATCTCATCCGTAGAGGCTGACTGGACCCCTGGGAGATGGGAACTGGTTGGAGAAAGCAGGTCACTGGGGACGTGTCCTGGCTTTATCTTCTTACTGTCCCCTTCCCACCCCCCCTCTCTTTCTCTCTCTCTCTCTTTCTTCTTCCTGGGACCAAAAGCTGAGCAGTTTTCCTCTGTCATGCCCTTCCTCTCTGATTTTTCTTTTGTCATGCCCTTCCTCTATGATGTTCTGCCTCACCTCAGACCCAGAGCAATGGAGCCAGCCCACCATGGACTGAAACTTCTGAAACCACATGCCAAAATAAAGCTTTCCTCCTCTGAGTTGTTCTTATCAGGTATTTTAGTCCCCGCAATGCATAGCTGACTAAAATGTATTCAGATGACATGCTGAGTTCTCCATAAAAAAAGTATACATGCTAATAAGTACACTTGAAAATGCCAATACCATGCTGTTTTTGTTACTATTGCTCTGTAGTATAGTTTAAGTTTGATATTGTGACCTTATTATGCCTCACTTTTTCTGCTCAGGATTGTTTTGGCTATTTGAGGTCTCTTATTCTTCCAGAGGAAGTTCATGATTGCTTTCTCTATTTCTATGAGGAATATCATTGGGATTTTAATTAGAATTGCATTGAATCTGTGTAGCATCTTTGATAGAATGGCCATTTTGACAATATGAATTCTGCCTATCCAAGACCATGGGAGATATTTCCATCTTCTAAGGTTTTCTTCAATTTCTTTCTTTAGCATTCTATAGTTTTCATTGTAAAGGTTTTCACCACTTTTGTTAGTTTGATTTCCAAGTATTTATATTTTTTGAGGCTATTGTGAATGGAGTGGTTTTCCTATTTCTCTTTCAGAGGATTCATCACTTATGAATAGAAATACATTTGATTTATGCATATTGATTTTATATCCTGCTACTTTGCTGAATTCATTTATTAGTTCTAGAAGTTTTCTAGTGGAGTTTTTTGAAACCTCTAAATATAGAATCATGTCATCTGCAAATAGTGTTAGCTATTTGAGTTCTTCTTTTCCTATTCATATTCCTTTAATTTCTTTGTTCTGTCTAATTGCTCTGGCTAGTGTTTCAAGGACAATGTTGCATAAAATCTACCAAGGGCTACAGAGAGTGAACAGGCGATTGCTGCATTATTATGAATGTCACGTCAGGGTGTTCATCCTCATAGGCCGAGGATGCTCCTAGGCACTGCATCTAATCATGTGTGTGCAGGTTTGGGAATGGTGTTCCTGATGCTGTTAATGATCAGCCACATGCAAGTGCCCCATGACAGTTTTCTGTCACATATAGAAAACCTCAAAGGTAAATGGGAGAAAGGAAATATTTCAGTGGGACTGGAAATGATTAGGAGTGAGTAGGGGAGCTAAGAGGAGGAGGTACAGGGGAAAAGCTGGGCAGGTAGGCAAGAGTCAATTCCTGAAAGTCAGGGAGCCACGGAAGGCTTTCTATGGAAGAGTGAGATCATCTGTTTTAGTTTTCAATGGCATGTGCGGGCTGCAATGTTAGGAGAGATGGAGGATGGCCTGAGGGAGCTGGGCAGCCAGGTAGGCGGCTGTTCCATATCTGTCATGACAGACTTGACCTGAGCTGAGCCGCTGGTGCTGGGAATGAACAGGAGTGTACAGAGTCTTGCGCAAGGGTGGGACCCGCCAGCCCCAGTGACCCCTGGAAGTGGGATGTGGTGGCGGGAGGTGGCATCTCAGGAGCATGCCCTGGTTACCCAGCTCGTGCACGTGTGCTGATAGTCACAGTGTACCAAGAAAGAGTTAGCAGATGTTTTAGGCAGGATGGTGTTGCGTGTGATGACTTCACATCCCTATGGGACATCCACATGGAGACTTTTCCTAGGTACTAGGACTAGGATCAAAAGGGTAATGGTTCAAGACTCAGACTTAGGAGTCACAAAGAGGATCCTTTGATTTGGATCAGGTGAGGGGACGCTACAGTCCAATGAGGTTAAGGGGAAGGAAAAGGCAAGGCGGGAGCTGGACTCCTCATGAGCTTGGGACCCATGGAGTAGGTGGAGGAGGAGCTAGGCCCAGAACCAGAGCAGGAGCCTGGAGGTAGGAGCCAAGGAGGAAAGTACGGCATGGAGCACAGAGTAGGTGCTTCCCAGAGGGGAGGGGGATTGGTGATAGGTGCTCGGCAGGGCTGCTTGGGGTGGCACTGCCCCCGCCCTCGTACTCTGGGCCAGTGATGGGGGAGCACCGTGGACTGTCTCTGAAATGCTGGAGGGCCATCTGTATGTCATCTTGGACGGTAGCTCCTGGTTCCTGTGCAGACGACTGACTCCTATTCACTTCCTTATCTGATGGTCCTTTGACCACACCTTTGTTCCTCTGGAACAGTCTTCCTCATTTTATTTTTCAATATGGTTAGTTGGAGAATTTTTCCCAATCTTTGAGTTCTACTTCATTTTGATTGACAATTCAGTCTTTTTCCCCATATTTTTATTATTGTGTTACAATTATACACAATGGTGAGATTCACTGTTACATGTTCATATATACACACAGCATAACGATATAACTTGGTCAATATCCTTCCCCAGCGTTTCCCCTTTCCGTGTCCTCCTCCCTTCTCCTCAGCCCTTTCCTCTACTATACTGATCTCCCTTTAATTTTGGTGGGATTCCCCCCACATACACCTTTCTTTTCCTTATTCCTTTCTAATTTCCACGTGTGAGAGAAAAATACAACCCTTGACTGTCTGAGTTTGGCTTATTTCACTTCACAAAACGTCCTCAAGTTCCATAAAATTTTCCTGCAAATAGCACAAGTTCATTATTCTTTGTAGCTCCATGAAGTCCCACTGTGTATGCACCACATTTTCTTTATCCATTCATCCACTGATGGATACCTAGGTTGTTCCACAGTTTGGCTATTGTGAATTGTGTTGCTTTGAACATGGTATTCATGTATTGCCATAGTATGCTGACTTTGATTCTTTAGGATAAATACAGAGAAGTGGTATATCTGGCTCTTATTAGTGGTTCCACATCCAGTCTTTTGAGCAACCTCTGTACTGTTTTCCATAGTGGAGGTGCCAATTTGCAATCCCACCAACAGTGTGTTCCTTCCAGCAGAAGGGTTCCTTCTCCACATCCTCTCCAGCATTTATGATTGTGTGGTTCCCACTGATGGCTGCCGTTCTAACTGGAACAAGATGAAATCTCACTGTAGTTTTGATTTGCATTTTCCTAATTGCTAATGTGGTTGAACATTTTTACATATATTTTTTGACCATTTATATTTCTTCTTTTAAGGAGTGTATGTTTAAACTCATTTGTCCATTTATCATTTGGGTTATTTGTTTGTTTTTCTGTGTTAAGTTTCTTGAGTTCTTTGTATATTTTGGATATTAATATTTTGTCAAAAGAACAGATAGCAAATATTTTCTCCCATTCTGTAGGTTTTCCCTTCATAATTATAATTGTTTTCTTTGCTGTGCAGAACTTTTTAATTTGAAGCCATCCCATGCATTAGCGCTTGGCATTATTTTCTGAGCTTTAGGGATCCTATTGAGAAATTCATTCTCCGTGCCTATATGCTGGAGTGTTGAGTTGCATAGTTTCTTGTCTAATTCCTGGTTTTGATCCGTTTCAAGTTGATTTTTGTGCAGGGTAGAAATAAGATGCAGTCTCATTCTTCTACATGTCAACAACTAGTTTTCCCAAGAAAACCATTTGTACAAAATGGGGTCTGTTCTTCAGTACATACTTCAACACCATTGTCAAGATCAGTGGTTCTGACCATGTGTGTTTGTCTCTGTGTCTTGGTCTGTGAGTCTGGTTTTAGCCCAGGCCAGGAGTGTTCAATATGACAGCTTTATAGTAGAATTTTAAGTCAGTTGTCATACTTCTAGTGTAGACTTTTTGGCTTAGAATTGCTTTGGCTATTCTGAGCCTTTTATTCTTCCAAATAAATGTTGGGCCTTTTGTTTGTTTGTTTGTTTTTTAGTTCTGTGCAGAATGTCATTGATATTTTGATAAGAATTGCATTGAATTTACATATTGCTTTTGATAATATGACCATTTTAACAATATTGATTCTGCCTATCTATTAATATGGAGGACTTTCCATCTTCTTATATCTTCTTCAAATTTTCTTCAGTGTATTATTATTTTCATTGTAGAGGTCTCCCATCTCCATGGCATATTTATTCCTGGGCATTTTTTGTTGTTGTCCTTGTTATTGTTTGAGGCTATTCAGAATTGGATTGTTCTCATGATTTCTTTCTCAGTAGATTGATTACTGGTGTATAGGAAAACTATTAATATTTGTACATTGATTTTTTAATGATACTTTGCTGATACTTTGCTGGATTTGTTTATTAACTCTAGAAATCTTCTGGGGGAATTTTTTGGATCTTCTAAATAGATTATATCATCTGCAAATAGTGATAATTGAACTTCTTCCTTTTCTATTTTTATTCCTTTTACCCAATAAGATGGAAAGTCTAGAAGAAATGGCTACATCTGTAGACACATGACAAAGTTTAATTAAGAAGACATAGAAAAGTTTAACAGGCCAATAACTAGCAATGAAATAGAAGCAACAATAAAAAGGTTCCAACAAAGAAGAGCCCAGGACCAGATGGATTCTCAGCTGAGTTCTACCAGAAATTTAAAGAAGGGTCAATGTAAATGCTCCTCACTGTATCCCCATGAAGCAGAAAGGATGGAACACTTCCAAACTTACTCTATGAAGTCAGAATTGCCCTCATACCAAAACCAGAGAAGGACACATCAAAGAATGAACCCTGTAGACCAAGATCCCTGATGAAATTAGGTGCAAAAATGTCTAATAACACATGAGCAAATTGTGTTCAACAACACATTAAGAAGGTTGTACATCACAACCAAGTTAGTTTTATCCCAGCTTAAGGACAAAAATCACGTAACCACCTCAATGGATGCATAGAAACCCTTCAACAAAATTCAGCACACACTCATGGTAAAAACAATGAAGAAACCAGGTAGAAGAAACTTACTTCAGCAAACCCAGACCTACATCATGATGAATGGAAAAACCTGAAATCGTTTCCTTTAAAATTTGGAACCAGGCAAGAATGTCCACTCTCACCACTCCCAATTCAGCCTGTAAATCCATCACTCTCTTCTCGAACCCTCCTCCAAGCAGGTTCGTGGAACAGGGCTGTTTCTTCGGCACTTCGCTTGGGTGTCTCCTCAGCCACACGCCCAGTCTCATGGCTCCCAGGCTCCACCTTTCATGGAGCACCAGCACACGAACACAATCCAGCCTCTTTATCCGCCACTCTTTAACCAGGGCGGCCTTTCCTCCACTGTCCAATAGTATGCTCCTCCTTTCCATGGGCGGCCTCTTCAGAGTGGCCCTAACCCTCCAGCCTTCTACCCGTATCCTGCACAAGGTCACGTCGGCATCCTCTAGGAACACGGTGGCTTCTCTCCAGCCACAGCACAATCCTCGGTTTGCAGCCATATGACGTTTCCTATCACGAACAGCAAAACTCATCTAGCTTCTGTCCATCACCCAGGCCCACAGCCGTCTCCACACTTTTTAGGTGTTTATTATAGCAGCCCCTTTACTTCTTGATAATAATTTCTTCTTAGGGTTTCCCAGAGAAAACAAAGCAATAATATAGAGAGATATAGACATAGACACAGATGAAGAAAGATCTTAGCCTGAGGGACTGGCTTATGTGATTAGAAAGACTGAGGAGTCCTATCATGCTGCCTGCTGACCAAGGACAGCCTGGGTATTTCTAATACAAGCTCAAAGGGCTGGAACCAAGGGACCCAATGGGTAAGTTCTGGTCTGAGTCTGAAGGATCAAGAAACAGGAGTGCTGGTGTGCAGGGCAGAGGGTTTGACGTGCCTGCTTAGGAAGGAGTGACTTCCTTCTGCCCATCCCTTTCCTCCCGTGGTGCCTTGGTGGATGGACAATACTCTGCCACTCTGGTGAGGGCAGTCTTCTTTACTGAGTCCATGGATTTCAATGCCAGTTTCTTCCAGAAACACCCTCACAGGCTCATCCAGAAGAGGTGTTTTCCCAGTGATAGAGGCATCCTTAGCATAAACCACCCCTCGCCCTAACACCCGCCACGTGACTGACCGTGGGCAATGGTTCCTGCTCTCTGCCCTCAGTGTCTTCACCTGGAAATGGTGACCACAGTGAAACCACCCCCTGAGGTTTGTCACGGAAAGGCCCTGAGGACAACTGCAGCTGCAACGCCCGGTGAGCCGGGGCACCAGGGCCCCTCTCTCCTCTGGCCGTGTCTCCTGAGGACCAAAGGAGAGCTGGGGCCCCAACCACTGTGCACCAGCTGGGGACTGCACGCTCTCACATGGGGCCAGGTGCCAGTCCAGCAGGACACTGAAGATGACACCATACTTCATGCTGGGTGCAGGGTGAGCTCACGGTTCTTGCCAGACAATCCCAAGAAAGTTTTCTGGTTAACTCTTGTTTCCACTTGATGGTTTGGGAATTAAATAAGGTGGACTCAATAAGGCACTTAGTACCATGCCTAGCATACAATACTTTCTTATTACCTACTTTAGTAATTTCAGCATATTTACAAACTTCACATTTTTGCTTCTGAAAGAATTCAGTAATTTAATTTCCACTTTTTCAGAAGAAGAGACTGAAGTTCCAAGAAGTGTGTGTGAGTTGAAGAGTATAATATAAAGCTGCTCCCTGCCCTTTGCGCTGCATCATTTCCCACCTCCCAACTTACAGCCTAGCGTGTCATCTGTGAACATTCTAGCTGGCTATCGGTGCATCAGTCAGCCTGCAAGTATCCTGCTCAGTGATTGGTCCCTTGTTAGCCCGCCGAATTCCACTGCTTAAGAATGGCTCCCCTGCCATTTTCTCTCTCTCTCCTCCTCACTTTCATGCTCTCTCCTCCTGGCTTTCACGCTCTCTCTTGCACACAGCGTTCTCTCTCTCTCTCTCTCTCTCTCTCTCTCTCTCTCTCTCTCTCTCTCTTTTTCTCTCTCTTACCCTGCAGGGAGACACTCTGCCTGTTTGCTTAATAAACTGTCTTATGTGAGTTCCCACGTCCGGAGTGGCTTCTGGGTTCTTATAGAGTCTCAGCCTCTCTATCACAGAATATATCATTATATTAATAAGACGTATCATTATATTGATCGAATGTATCTCTACATTGATAGAATGCAGAAGAAGAGAAGAGAAAGCAGCGGCTGCCTACACTCTCCGGCCAGAGCCAGGTTCACAGCCGCCCTCCTGCTGCAGATCACTTTCTCACTTTCTAGTTCCCGTGGCAATTCTCCTTTCTAATAACTGCTCATCGGCACCGGAAGTCATTCCTTGTAGGGACACAAGTGCCTGCTAACTTCAAAGCTGGGAAGTCAGCTGAACGTCGCGCCGTCTGCCTGGAGCCAGCAAGGCTGGCGTGGCTGGTCGGCCGGTACAGGCCAGGCCAGGCCCGGCCGTGGCAGGCGCAGTGCTCAGGGGCCCGTGTGCAGCGTGGCAGGTGCAGGTGGCAGCACCCACGTCGGTGCACACGCTGTGTTCTAGAAACCGACTCACTCACTACGGTGGGTGCTCAGAGGCCTGGGAAGGGGAAGGCTGGGCGCCAGTTTGCCCTAAGAGGATCTGCTGACCTGCTGCAGGCGCCTCTTGTCCCTGGTGCGTGAAGCGCAGATCCCGGCCCCAGGAAATGGCTCGCCGGGCCGTCTTGCTGCCACGAGCAGACAGGGCCCTGAGCTTTGTGTAACAGGCTTCTGGAAGGGTGACTTGGCCGAGGTACGTGAGGCGAGCCTGGGCTGAAAAGAAACTTTCAGGTCCCCTTTAACCCCGAAAGGTCCAGCCCGAATTAGGCTTCGGCACTTCAGGCGCGCGGACGGGCTTCCTGACGCGAGCTCACCGAGGCCGTGCTGCTCAGTGGGCAGTCTCTGGAGAGTCCCTCCTGCGGGCCGGTGTGTGCGCAGCGCCTGGACCCTGCGGGCAGCAGTGGAGCGGCACTGTGAGCCTGTCCACGGCACCACGCCTTGGCCACTCAGAAGCCCGGGGATTCCACGGGTCGGGTTCACGCCGCTGGGTCTTCTCGGGCGGCGTGGGGGCTACAGGGCTTCCCAAGCTTCGTGCGGTCTGCGCCACGCTCCGGGAGCCGTCGCCCCTGCTCTCTGCCCAGCTGTGGAAAGCCGATCAGAGTGAGCGATGTGGGTGACGGTCGCCAGCTGATGGAGGACAGGAGGCCACCATGGCCGCAGCGCGGAGATGAAGAAGAGCAGAGGCCAGCGCGGCGGCCAGGGAGCGCGGTCGCTGCTGTGCTACATGCCCCTTAAAGCGCCGGCTGCGCATCGCGTTGGTGTTCCGTTCATCCCACGCTTGTTGAGAGTAACCCGCGTCTTTCCAGGTCTGTCGCTCACCGTGCTTCCAGCATCCAGTCCTCCATTCTGAATTCAGTTTCCCATCCCCGTTTGCTCAGTCACTGAGACGCTGCGGGGTGTGGCGCTCGCTCTGGACCTTGGCCTTTCCGATTTCTAAATTGGCAGGCGTGTGCCTTCCGTGCTCTGAAGGCACTCCTCTGTCACCGAGGAAGACGGTGATGCTGCGCTCACTCCGCCCCCGCAATCTCGCTCTTCTCCCTGTCTTCGGGCCTTTTCCCCTGACGTTGGACATGAAGAAACTGCAGGGCAGTATGCTCATGGCGTTTGACGTCTTCGCTTGGCTCAGGGCCTATGGTGTGGTTCCTAAATACATGTCTCTTCTATGATTTTAGTCACTATTTCTTGAATAATCTGCTTCATCCCAAAATTCTATTAAAAATGTGCTAAACTTTCTTCTTATATTGAGTCGTTTTCATAGGTCTTGTCTTGATCTCTGTGTCTAATTCTGAATGGTTTTCTGTTTTCCAGTTGACCCCCGTCTCTGAATGGATGGAACGTTCTAGTTGATGTGTTCTTTGCTTCTGTCTCTTTTCTGATCCTTGTTTTTTCATAGGGACCTGCCTTTACATCAGGGACTCTGCACATTTTAAAAATTGCTTAATAACTTTAAACATTCCTCATTTTATAAATCTCTTCCCGAGGTCTTGGGAGTTCAGTCCTGTGGTCTATTTGATTCTGTCTCCTGGCGAGTTGACTTCTTAGGCAGTTGTTTCCATTTTCATTGTGAATTCATTTTTGTGGATTTTTTCTTAAACTTTTTATTGCAGAGGTTTGGAATCTGTAAATCCTATATACATGTCTCTAGATTATCCTTCAATATCTGACTTTTCTACATGAGCATTTCATCCATGTCTGTCATTCCCCCCGACTCCCCTTCACCCGCGATCTCTCACATTGCCACCATCTGTGAACCGATCTCAGGTTAACTGACATACGTCACTCGATCACATTATTCCAGCTTAGCCCACATTTTGCTGGTGCTGCTCTGTACCCCAGTGTTCCTGTGTCTGATATCTTCCCTCAGTTGTGTTCATTTGTGCTTTATAGTAATAAATGTTGGATCACGTCTCTAGAAAGGCCGTGTGGTGTTACGTAAGGTGTCATTATTGCTTTGGGAATTCTCTATGATGGCTCTTCTTCGGTAGGGATGAAGTTCCCTCATCCGTAAGAGGTCATTTAAATGGTTTCTACCGAGGCTCAAAAACCACTGTGAGGACAGAGTTCTCTCTCTGTTTTTCTCAATCACACTGGTCAAGTATAATGCACACAGTTACCCAGACCTTACACACTAGTGTCAAACCTTTCCTTATCTCTACGAGCTTGCTCTTTTTCTTCCTGGCTATCTCACACTAGCCAGTAGTGTTTACCCGCTTTCATTCATATTAATAAGTTGGAAGTTGTGTTTCTCCTGCAAGACTTCTGTGTTCACACTCAACATTCCAGCATCAGTGTTGGACTTACCAGCGATGCGAGCTCGTGGGGACTGTAACATCCTGACAGCCGGCTCCAGCCAGGGCAGCACAGTGCCTCCAACACAGCATGCAAACAGTGACAGCATTCCTACAGCTTTAACAGCGGATGCAGTTAGATTTATTCCTTTTTTTCTTTTTGCTGTTTATTCTGATTTTGATGTTTTTTTTCTAAGTGTGTTTTCTTCTTTTATAGGAATTTAGTTAGGGGTGAAGTTCCCCAGTTTACTCTGAAAATGGACCCTATCTGACTCTCCATTAAACAGTAGTTCAGTGGGGTAGAGAATTTCACATAGAAGATAATTTTTCTTTGATACTTCGGACATTATTCTATTACCACATGATTTCTGTTCTTTTCTTTCTTCTTCTTCTTCTTTTTTTTTATAAAAAGGGACATGAAGCTTTATTGTTTTGCCAGCACAGGAGAAACACCACCTGTCCCAGACGCTGTGGTTCTCCCTGTCAGAGGACACAGGAGGTTTTAAACAGGTTATTCAAAAGCTACATTCCACGTGTTTTCTGTCTGGAGTTGTAATTCATTTGTTCATTTGAAAGATAGTCATTTCTTAGATCCTCTGGTGCCATCCCTGAGTCTGAATTGCTTCATTCCTGTGGTGGGTGTGTCCTCAGGGACATAATTCTGCCAAGGTGGGGAAGAAAGGTAGTCCTGTTTCCCTGAGATTGGGGACGAGGAGGGGGAGGGGGAGGGAAGAGAAAGAAACATGTTGGCCCTAACGATGAGTCACAGTGGCAGAGCAGTAAGAGCGATGTCCGGAGTGTAACAAGGTCCACTGTTAGATTTCCTCACCGTCAGAGTCTACATTCCATTCCTATGGAAAAATGAGTACATCTCTTTTGGAGGGAAGTGACCTAAGTCCTTGTTCTCTATCAGGTGGGGCGTGGATAGTTAAGGCTATTTAGCATCAGGGCAGTCTAGGTCCATGGTGGCAGTTAGCAGGTGACAAGACAAGGCACACCTAGGGCCGGGATCATGACAATAAAGCATTGCTTTTCTTGTAAACAACTAGCACAAAAGCAGTTACTATTTCAGCCAGTCTCCGAAAGCCATGAAGAAAGTAACTCATTATGACTTCAGGTGAGATCCAACATGCCATTAATTTGTGAGCTATTACCACAAGACTTCTGTTGTTAACATTGAGGGGTGTTTCATTCACTGTGTAATGTAAGTAAATCTGTCTTATCCCAGTGGTCAAATTGGAGGAAGGGTTTGTAGTTCATAGAGTTTACAGTTTCCCTCCAATAACCTTGAGGCATCTATCTATCTTTTATTTATTCAATTGGATTCATTAAAATTTATACTCAGGAGAATTGATTTTTTTCTCAATTCTGAAAAATTTCTAGCCATTATATTTTGGAGATTTTTTTCCTTTCATTTTCTCTATTTTCCCTTCTGGAATTCCTATTCCCTTTTACGATGTTGGAAAGTAATTTTGTCCTGCATTTCTGGTAATCTTGGAATATATATTTTTGTGCATTATATTTAAATAATCAATTCTGTGTGCCATATTTTTATTTATTTAAAAACAATTATTCAGTTCTTATATTTTTCCAAGTATTTCATACATACGATTTAATTCTTTAATACAACCATTGAGGTAATATTGAGCAAAGTTCTGGAGCCATAAGCCTATCTGTGTTCTGCTTTGTATAGCATCCTCGTTCCCTTGATTTTTCACTTCATATATTTGGTCATTTTTCATGTCTTACTGGTATGTTGGTTATAACTGTTACAGAAAACTTGATCCTTGTCCCCAATGCCAATCCAGTAATGGGGACATGGTTTTGAAAAACAGGAAAAAGAAAGCTTATTGCTTTGCCAGCAGAGGAGAAATATAGGAGACCCCTGTCCAGAGACTGAGATTCTGCCCACCAGGGGAACAGGGAGCTTTTAAAGAGGTGTTTCAGAAAAATCCTGTTTCCTAGGATTAGGGAGGACAAGATCAGGGGGAGACGGTTGGGCAAAAGAAAAAAAATCTAGTTTCAGAGCAACAAGGGATACAATCAAAGCATAAAGTGAACCTCTGCTATGTGACTTGGGTTTTTCTGACACTTTGAGTCCCTCTCTTTCGCTTCTGGTTGTTTTAAGTGTCCCTGTCTCGTGGCCTCCCCAGGAGTGAAGTCTTGGACGTCTCACTGACTGGTCTTGTCTCTAGACTCAGGACCACAGCAGGTTCTCTGTTGCACATGGTGGGTTGGGAGTCAACCTGGGTGGGCATTATATCCAGGAATCCTGGGCAGACTGGCTTGCAGATGAATCCCTTTTAGGTGGTTTGTGGTTCCTGGCTGTGCACCTCTTTGTACCAATTAGTCGCCTTTGGGATATAGTAGCATTATTTTCAATGGGTATGCTGGCTTTGGTATACATTCTGTGGAAGTACTTTTTGCTTCCTGGGTCTGTTCTAGGCAAGAAAACTTGCTTGCTTGCTTGCTTTCTGAGGTTACTCGGCCCTTTTCTCTTCCATCTTTTCACCGAGCAAGCCATTTCGTGAGTGTTGTAGTTCCTGCCAGAGACTGGACATTGACCCATGGCTGGTCACACACACTTGTCACTCCCACTCTGGCCTGTGTCCTGCTCTTGTATGCCTGCGGCCACAGCAAGAGCTCTCCTTCACCCTTCTTTCCAAGACTCTCCCGAATTCCCGCACTGCTGGACTTTTCTCTTACTTTTCTCATGTTTTTTTCTACATATTTAAAAATATATTCACTCTGATGCATTCAGTATGTCCGTCTCCCAACTGATTGGCAATGCTGCCTAGCACAGTGTGAACCGATTCGTAACTGAGCATGTGAACCCTGAAGCCTTTATGCCTTGATTCAAACCCAACCCCAACACTAAGCAGACTGTTAAGTGCTTTATAACTCCTCTGTGCTTCAGTTACACTATTTGCAAATTGGAAAGGATGGTATTGCCTAGCTCACAGTGTGCATAAAAAATAAATGAGTTCACATTTGCAAGTTTTTAGAGCCTTTCTCAGACTCCGTGTAAGTGGCAGCTATCATTGTAATTGCCGGATACTCAGGATTTTACAATATTGCCAGAAATACATGTCCCCTTCAATGCCATTTTAATATAATAAGCACTCTTTCAACTGTGTTTTAAATAATCAGTTCAACTCTGTTTAATAAAAGTTTCATTTTACATTGGTATATTATGTACATAAATTGTCTGATAAAGTGCAATTTCTACAAAAGCCTGGAGAGATGGATAATATCTCCGGCTGGAACACAGGGAAAGTGGAAATGCAGGCGGCTCAGTCTCAGCATTGATGGAGGGTTCAGATTTCTGTCCTCGTCCTTCCCATTTGTCTGGAAAACAGGCCTTCTCATCTCCAGCGTGGGTAAGAACTCCTCCAGTGCACCATAGGCACTAGCTCAGCCTCCCTTGGTCCCCCTGAGACGCCGAGCTGCTAAGTGCAGGAAGGGAACAGGAGACGAGCCAGCGCTGAAGTAGAAACTCTGATCTGACACCAGGATGCTGAATGTCACACACAAAGAGCAGGTGGATGGCGTAGGCTATGCTCGGGGGTCACGATGACAGCCAGGAAAGTTCAAGACTGCCCCAGGCTTGCCTCATTGGGCTCTGCAGGTAGACTCGGCTTTTTGGCATTTTATGCAATGAGAGATGAATATATTTTCAGTAGGCTTTGGGATCAGCCTGTCTAACCCCACGCCAGCCATACCTGGATTCAGACACCTCGAAGAGAGGGTCGTGAAGACCAAGCCAACACGAAACTCATTGCAGCCCCATTCTGAGCTGTGTTTCGCCATTTGAAAGTGGATTTGCTGTCCTTGCAACAGGAACATCTGGATTTCCTCACAACACTGTCAGACAGTCTGCCCCGGGCAGAGCACGTGGCACTGACCGCACCTAGACGGGCAGCCCTGGCCAGCTGCAGCTCGTGCCCCTCCAGTGGGAAGGCTTCACTGCGCAGAGCTCTGCGGACTCCTTCACGGGAGCTCCTGGGATTCATCTCTTCAAGAGTTAGAACTGGTCATATGAACATTTGTTATGTTCTTTTTCTATGAACAAAAAGCAACTTAGTGTTTCCCTTTGAACTCTTTTTCTCCTCTTCTTTGCGAGAATGCAATTCAATTTAGTCTTGTTCGCAGGAACATTCAGATGCATCAACAATGAGTCACAGGATTGAAAGGTATCTTTCCATCTGAGTTCCTCTTCGCTATTCTTCAAATGTTCTCAAGGCTTCTATTCCTGACGGTATTTTCTGTCCTCAGTCACGGAAACGTTTCAGCCAAATTAAATGGGTTTCTTCTCAAAGCTGTGACTCCAGAGTTCTGGCCAGCCACGACGGCATGGAGACGCTGTGCTGGGGTGGAGGTGGGGTGGGTGCAGGGCCCACAGGAGGTGTGCGGTGCCCCTGTAGGTGTTGGTGGCACCCCTGGAGGTGCTTGCAGGTGCACCCACCAGTGGGCCTCAGTGTTTTCCTTAGAGAAAGACCACTGCCTGTGAGTGAACATATTCAGACGGGCGTCAACAGCCCTCTCTGTCCAGACCCTGGAGTCCTCTTGTTGCTGCCTTGACCCTTCCTCCCCTGAGTGTCTTCTGGAGACAAGGACGCTAAATGTTCCTAATGCCCCTGTCCCCACACCTTTGTGTGTGTCCTCCACACCTTTGTGTCAGGGTTACAAGGTTCTGCTAGCTTTTTCTGCTTTCATGGAAGAGTTATTTCTCCAACCTGTATTCCAGGTGCTTGGAAACTCTGGTTTGTTCTTTTACACAGATCTATTCGACCTTCTAGGTGAATGAAAGGAGGGACATTCAGAAAGATGAGATTGCTTGCATACAACATTCTTGTTGGCAGGAAGAGCCTGTAAGTCCCAGGAAAGGTGCTGCTTCTGAGATGGCGCAGGGTTGTCAGAGTCAGCACTAATAGGCAGAAAAGACAAGATCCGCTGGGCGCGGTGGTGCGCGCCTGCAATCCCAGTAGCTCAGGAGGCTGAGGCAGGAGGATGGCAAGTTCAAAGCCAGCATCAACAACAGCGAGGCCCCAGGCAACTGAGGGAGACCCTGTCTCTAAATAAAATACAAAATAGGGCTGCAGATGTGGCTCAGTGGTTGAGTGCCCCTGAGTTCAATCCCTGGTACCAAAAAGAAGGAAAAAAAAAAAAAGAAAAAAGAAAAGAAAAGAACCTCGCTGCCCACATGCTGGCATCTCAGTTCTCTAGGGGAAATTGAAGAGGAAGATGGAGCAAAGAGCACAAAACCACGTAGGACCAATAGTGTGCGTCAGCGGGATCTGCGCCTCCTCCCTGGTTGTTTAATATGCTGTCTAGACACATTAGGCTCTAATCTCATTTGCTCTGCTCTGTGATATGGCAAGCTGGGACGCTTGCTGGGAAGCTGTCTGCCATTCTCTCCATCCTGAATAGAGGTTGAATGAGACGCTCGGAAAAGGACAGAAAACCGCAGGCTCTGCCACAAGAGATGCTACTGCATGGAAAATTCTAGAAACTGGTGTTTGAAAATTGGAATGGGGAGAAGAAGGAGGGATTAGGGGAAATACATGGAATATCTGTCTGCTTCTCCTTCCCTGCTCTGCCTTTGGGGCATCACAGCAGAGGGCAGTGGCTGTGGCTGGGGAAGGGGCGGGTGATTTGTCCTAGCTTCAGATACACCCCCTCCCCTATGCCACCCTGACTTCCTTCCACCACCCTCCCCACCACCTTGAGTTAAGTGAATTTCACTTGCTTTAAATTGAAGTGCAAAACATAGATATGTGAAACTTGGGTGCACCTTCTCACACACGGCTGGACCTGCCCCCGTACCCGGAGGTGCCTCACCAACCATCCTGAGGCTCCTGGCTCTGGGTTCATCCTGCTAGGAAGAGGTGGAGAGCCGAATGCTCTGCACCCGGTGCCCCACCCCTGGAAAGCAAGGCTTCCAAAGAATGCTGTCATGGCAACACTGTTTTGATTTGAGCTGATATAAATCTATTGCAAGTCACTTGTTTTCTTTTAACTTACGTTTTTCATCAGGTAGCGTGTAAATGTTTTCCTGTAAAGGTTAAAAAATAAAAAATGATGTCTTCTACTGGACTATGTCCTGAAATCCTAAGTGATTTTGAACTCACCTGTTTTCTGTGTGTGCGACACAGTATCTGGGGTGGGGACTGAGAGGAAGACAGGACACAAGAGAGTCTGGCTGCCTGCCCATGGTGTTCTTCTGCAGAGAGCCAACTGTGGGAGCAGGGCCAATGGCTTGCCTATCCTCCCCTGAGGAGCTGGGGCTCAGACCCTGCCGGAGGCTAGCACGGCTGTCCTCTTAGGAGGTGCTTGCTCTGGGCTGGCCAGGGGCCACCACTCACACCCTCAGGCCTCCTGTCCTTAGCAGCAGGCCACCTGGGGCCGCAGGGATGCACTGCAGTGCAGTCCAGAGCCCCTGGGAAGGCGGAGTCAGGGAGTGCGCCGGGCTTGCATGTTCAGAGGTAACTGATACAGTGAAATTTTAAAGATCATCCTGTAAACTAAAATTGCAAATGTAATCTAGTATGAAGTTTCCAAATGTTCCTTGGAAAAATGTCATTTTTTCCCCTTTTCTATATATTTATTTCCTATAGTCTGGGGGAACCAATATTTGCAAAAGGAATGCAAGTTGTAGGTGAAGAAAACGTGGAGGTCGTAATATCAGTCTGGACTGTGGATCTATTTCATCATCTGAGTGCACTCTTCTTTCATTGCAGGTTGTGATAAAGTCTCCCTCCTCTGCTCTAAGCCAGCCCTCTCTGGCTGCCAGTACTTCCACGCTGACTCTGTCCCCCACACTGCAGTCCTGAGACAGAGAAATCAAAGGACGCAGCTGCCTGTGGGCTGCAGGTGAATCTCCAGTCAAGGCTGATCAATGTCCTTTAGAACCCTGGGGGTTGAGTGCCTACCCATCCTTCTGAGGGACTTGATGCCATCCCACACTGCTGAAGCAGCAGGCAAAGAGGTGGCTGGACGGGGCTGTGCACCATGACCCAAGTGGGCAGGGTGCTGCTCTGGGTGAGGGTCCAGAGTCCTTCAGGAAGGCTTTCTCCCTGAAGAGTCTGAATTCAACTCCATCGGTCACTCCACTGAGCACCTTCTCCCGGGACTGTGGGGAGGGTTCACAGAGACCTTCCCTGAAGGCATGTGGGGTCAGTGGAGGAGATGGAGGGGACAGGCAAAACAGCCGTTGTCAGGGGTGCAGGTGCTCCTGAAGGTAAGCTCAGAGGCTGAAGAGCTGGCATCGTGGAGAAGCTCTGGGTGCCTGCCAAAGATGCCCGTGTGGAGACAAGGAGGGGCTTGCTCGGCCCTCTGAAGATTGGCAACTTTGTTCTGCTGCCCACAGGAAGCAACCCAAGCTGGGCAGGAACTGGAGAGCGGGGCGGAGTTCCTGGCAGTGTCTGAGGAGGGAGGAGAAGAGGCCACCTGCGGGGTCGCAGGGAGGGTTGGCACAGGCCTGAGGACACCCTAGGAGCTGGTAAGACAGGCAACAGGGGACACGAGGTAAGTGGCACACAACTGGACTCCTCTGGTTTGCCAGGCCTGCCCTTTCCCATCCAGGATGTCACAGATTGAAGGTTTGTGCACCCCTGGAAGTCATACGCCAAAGCCCTGGCCCCCAGATGATGGCGCCTGGGGGCGAAGTTTTGAAGAGGTAGGTACATTCCCTGAGGTCATGTGGGATCATTGCCCTGTAAGGAGAGGAACGGACACCAGAGTGTGCTCTTCCACGCTGCCTCTGCCCCTCCAGCACGTGAGGACACAGCAGAGGACCTCTGCAAGCCAGGAAGCAGCCCCACCAAGACCCAACATGCGGCTTCTTGACCGCCAACTTCCAACCTCCAGAACCAGGAGGTCAGCGGCTGCTGTGTGAGCCCCAGCCTGAAGGACCTTGCTGCGACTGAGTCCTAGCAGTCCCCGCTGATCCGGACCCTGAGAGGAACAGGCTGGCGGGGAGAAAAGGCTGCGTAGATGGATTCCACTTGATCTTCTTTGAAGCCTTCAGGTAGACTTGCCAAGTTGGCAGGTGAATGAAAAGTTCCCAGTTTAAATTAAATTATTCAATTTAATTAATTAAAGATGCCTTTTCAGGAATAGCTGCCTTCCAAGTGCCACTCGCTGTTCTGGTGACGTGTGCCTCTTTGTCACTTCGTCTTTCCTGCCCCTGCTCTTCTTCCCCACACGGTTCCATTCAGGGGCAGCATTTGACTAAGGAAATTGCGTTCCCCACAAGCACAGGCCCTGCCGAAGGCCGCTGAGGATCTGCAGGCCAGGCCGAGGGAGGCCCAGAGGAGTTGGCCCGCGCTGCCCGGCCCACGCGCACCTGTCCAGGCCTGACTGCGGCTCTGAGCTTGAGTCTGACGTCTCTGTGGCTGCGTCAAAGCTTGCTCTTGCTCTCATAGCTTTGGTTAAGTGGTTCTTGTGGTTTTCGGAGTCAGACGTGTCTCTTCTCTGACTGGAAGTGCTGTGCCCTGAAAGGGAGCCTACAAAGCACCTGCAGCCTGTCTGTCACTCCAGCTGCCAAACTTCCCGTTACCAATGGCTAACTTTAGTTCTACTGAATGAACTTGCGTCTCCATCTGTTTAGCCAGCACCTTCATTTCCAAAAACCCGAAGCACTGCCACGATACTGTTATCCACTTAGGGAATTTCCAGGCACATCTCTGAACCCTCAAGGGAGAGAGGAAACCAGGAGCCCTGAGACATGTCCCAATAGCCCTTGATGCCGTGCCCAGTGTTGCTTGTGCCTTAAGCCTCCCAGAGCTCATATGCAGTGCCATGACCCAGTCCCTGGGCCTACAGCTTTCTCAGCAGAATGTACAAGGCCCCAAGTGCATGTAAGGGAGAGAGATGTCTACACCTTCCCTGTCTATCTCAGGCCCCTGCAGAGCCCCCTATCCTCACTGCTGTGTGGAGGAGGGAGTCCCGCCCCGTGTAGAGGCCAAGAGGGCAACCTCGGAGCACCCCGATCTCCAACTGCCCTATACAGTGCACCTCCAGTAGCCCAGGATTCACAGAACTTCACTGGAAACCTGGGGTGGCTTCCTTGCAAAAAGTATTTAACATTTTTAAAATACCCAACACCAGATGAATCACTCTCATTACAATTCTACCTATGCATGTTAAATTGGGAGCTGCGAGGACCCAGATGAGTCTATTAAAAGGGAAAAGTAAGCACCCTAGCTTATTAATGAAATCAATTACAAATCTTGCAAATGGAAAAATCCCATAAGTACTAATCTAAAAAATAATCTCCATCTCCCCTTAGTGTTCTTCCCTGCACACCACGCCAGCCCAAGGGTCTGACTTCCTGGGAAGCCATGGCCTTGACAGCTCCAGCAGTAATGTAAGGACAAGGACAGACTCGGAGGGTGACTTGAGATGGCGCTAAAGCTATCTGGATCAGCTGTCTTCTGCGAAGCTCCAGACCAGCCAAGGATGGAGACTCAGGAGTGGGCAGCTTTCAGAACTTAGAAGTTCCGGAAGAACAGTGTCTCGAGGTAAATAGTGAATTAGCAGGTGCAAATCACACTCCCAGCTCTGCCCTCAGGGAGCACTAGTGAACAAACTCTAGAACAGCAGTAGGATGACCACAGCCCTGGTCTGCAGTCCCTGCCTCAGGCTTCAGTCTTCACTCGGCAAGAGGCCCCTGCACATTCACTTACTCTTGATGGTTACCTTGGACAGACGGCTGGACGATAATAGGGCAGGGGGCAGAGATAAGAAAGACCCAGAGTGCACATGAAATGTATTCAAAAGAGCAGGGTCCACTGGACCTGAGAAGCAGGAAGCTTGGCCTGCCCGGCCGCTGCCCTGTGCAGGACTCCCTGCCAGGCTCTCCTGACCGCAGACATCTTCACATGCAGGTCTGCTCCCGGCCCCAGGTCAGAGCAACTGGCCACCCCGCTTGTGCTGGACGAGAGCAGGACTCCACACAGGGTTCCGGAAGACGCCCAGCCTTGCACAGTGGAGCTGCAGTGGCCTCATGACCTTCTGGCCGCTCTGCCTTCGGCACCCATCCCTCCGCAGTCCACCCCAGGAAAACAGAATCTGCAAAGCAAGGACATTCTCCATCTTCCTCCCCACCTCCTTCCTTCCCTCCAGTCTTCTGTAAGAGCTGGTGGCTCACCTTGCACCCCGTCCCACTGCTACAGCCCTTCCCAGGCTCTCCGTGACCCCTGTGCCTCATCTGGAGAGGTCTCATCCTCCGGCCTCCACCAGCCCTTGGCCCCACCGAGACTCAGTGCTCCCACCTGTGCTGCTGTGCCTTTGGTGAACAGGCCTCCTTCATGACCTCTTCTGCTCCCTCTCTCCTACAGGTCGGAAAGGAAAGCAGAGAAAGGTCAAAGTCAGGAAGGAATGCCGAGACCGAAAGTCAAAGGCAGACAGGAAACAAGGCACAGTGAAACCAAGCAAGAGTCCAGGAAGAGTGACGGTAGCTACAAGAGGAAAGAGGACCCAAGACACAGGTTTTGCACAGAGGTTAACAGCACCATCTGTGAGATACATGGGTGACAGGTGGATAGGTAGACAGGCGGTGGGTGGGAACAGATGAGGTAGATAGATAAGGTAGATAGGAAGATAAGATAAATAGATAAGGTAGATAAATATAGTAGAGTTAGATAAGCTAGATACATAGATAAGGTAGACAGATAAGGTAGATTGATAAAGATGGATAAGGTGGAGAGATAGGGAGATAGATGGATAGATGGATGGATACATAGATAAGATACATGAGGTAGATGGGTAGATAAGATAGTGAGGTAGACGGATATTTACATAAGGTAGGTAGATGGATAGATGAGATGGATGGATGGATAGATAGATAGATACATAGATAGGGAGATAGAGAGATAGATAATTAAATAGAGTGAGCAGGCCAGGGGATAGATGGCTGGGTAGATCATGAGTACAGAGATGGTGGAGAAATAGATGATCAACCAAATAGATGAATAGACAGATAGATAGACAATGAGAAGATAGGTGATAAATAGGGAGAAACAACTAGAACTCAACAATAGGTAGGATAGATTAGTGGATAAATTCATAGATGACAGATGGAAATGGACATGGTTGGTGACCGTTTTCCATCTAACAGACAAGAGAGCTGGGGAACAGGAGGCCTTCCCAGCTGATCAGTGCTGAGCTGAGTCTCCGGCGCAGACTTCCGGTCTCCAGAAGCCACGCCCTCACCCACACTCCCCTGCAGTCCCGGGCAGCCCCGGGCAGCCCGGGCAGACGCGTGGCCTCTGCAGGGCCCTGTGCTCTCCAGGTGCTCCCTTTCCAACCTCCTGCACACGGCTCTCTCCTCTCACAACGCTCCCTTGGGGTGAGGCTCTCCTCTCACTGGTTTTGGACACCTGGTCTCCAGCCCACCACGGGTGCCTGGTGGCAGTGGGTGCTCCGTGGATGTTATGGATGGGCCACCAATCCCCTGCAAGGGCATCAGGAGACGCCCCTCAGAAACCCACCCAAGTCTGAGCGCAGCTCAAGGCCTTCACAGCCCTCTCCAGTCCACTCAGCCCTGCAGGGGTAGAAAGCTCCAGAAGAGACGTCTCGCCATCCTGGTGGCTGCACTGCACCACACATACCCTAACCTGAGCTCCGGGGGATCTGGATCTGGCCTGCCTGAGGAAGTGGGCAGCCCTTTAACCAGTGGCAAAGCAGGAGTAAGGAGGGCCCTCGTGCTCCAGGGACATCAATAGCAAGGCCACTGCCCTGCACCAGAGTCCCCTGTCACCCAGGCACACAGGGTGGACACCTGAATTAAAGGTGAGAACACAGCCCTGCTCAGTGCACTAAGTTCCTACTGATGACTGGGGACTTAGAAGCGGACAGGACCCCACCCCAGAGTTGAAAGTGGACAGAACCCCACCCCAGAGGGTAGGCAGCATGTGCTGAAAGCGTCTGGGTCTTCTATGGTGGGTGGGTCCTCCTGAGCCCAGGGAATGAGCCTGTCCCCACCTGCCAGCTAATGAGGACTTGCTGGTGGAGCACAGGTGTTGCCCGTGTCTTTTCTGGAATATTCACTTACTTATTTCTACAGTGCTAATACAGGAAGTGAGGGAGATCCACGGGTAGCACCGTCAGATCACAGGGCTACTCCTGAGCGCTCAGGCCGCTAACTGACCCACTCATTTTCCGGATCGCTGTGCGGATGATTTGAAAATGGGATTCCATCTTCTCAGAGGAACGTCCTGGGCCAGTGTGGTGACCATGAATCCTCCTGCAAGGTCTCGCTGGCCCAACCCACTCTGTGAGCCCCTCAGAGGATGGAGGATGGAGCTGCCCCCCACCCAAGGTCTATGCAGGTGGTCAAACCAGCATGGCCCCATCCCCGCCCCCAGGTTAGCCTGCCCAGTTCACTCTTCTGCTTTGGCCCCTGCATGTGAAGTGTGGAAGCCCGTCCCCACTGACTTCCAAGCAGTAGATCACATCTTCCTGGGAAGGGGAAGAAAAGACACTGACCAGCTCATCCTGCTGTCCTGGCTTCCCAGACCTGTCTGCAGCCCTGAGAAGAGACGGCCCTGCGGCACCCCCACTCCCAGTGGTCCTGCAGGACCCCCAGACTTCTCCCCTGCCTCGCACCTGACTCTGCCATTGTAGTCGCTTCCAGGTGCAGAGGCACCTGGTAACAGCAAGAGAAGGGGCTCAAAGTGCTCAGACCAGGCACTCTGGAAGGAGGCTGGATCCATATCTACTTCCAAATTGTGTGTGCCTGCTTTATGGAAGCCATCCTAAAATCCAACAAAGCTGCCCACCCCAGACCAGACAGCAATCCCCATCTTCCCAGCCTACTCCTCCCCAGCCTCCCACGGCATAAGCGAAGTTCAAAAATAAACTTCCCTTGGCTAGGTGCCAATGTATTTACATTTAGGACAAGTAGTTAATTCATTAGGAAGGATTTAGAACTGATTTATCATGTGATAAAAATGTGAGGAGATAATCTCTGTGGGCTACCTGTATTTTCAATTAGCATATTATATTGAAATCCCAATTAATCTGCAAATAAAAGCAATATAAGTTTAAAGGTTTGCCATTTATTTAGGAAAAAAAAAATATCTCCCTGGTCTTGGAATTCACTCATTTTTCAAGGGGTCATAAAGCTCTTTTATATTTCGTGCTTATTCCTGTTTGTGAAGCATTCAGAAGTCAAAATGAGCTCTAACGTGACTATAATGTACCTGACTTCGTGTCGAAAGTACAATGTCAGCACATTCTGATTTGTCATCTTTATTTATCAGTGATTAAGGTCCACAACCTCATGGTAGTCCTCTTTAAAAAAAAAAAAAAAAATGGAAGTACTTTTTCTGTTTATAGAACTAAAGAGTGCTCATTACAGAAATTTTGGAGGGAGCAGAAGGAAATAGAATTACTTTTCAAATACAATCATTCCAAAATAATTCCTATTAGATTTGTGAGAAATTCATAACTCTATGTTAGTTTATAAGGGCAGAAGGTAAACTCCCCAAATCCGCAGCACCCAGCAATGTGTAAGCCCAGGGGCTCCCCTGAAGCTTCAGAACCCTGTCTGATCCAGAAAAGCAAGATTAACAGAACCGGGCTCCATCCTGGGCAGGTATCATCAAAACACCTGACTTCACAGTTAAAAAGAGGCTGTCACCTGCTGAAATATAGAAAACCCAGAAAAACAGTCCTCATACATTATTTGAATCCCCTGAAGAAATGCTATAAATCATTCAATCAAAGGGAGAGTTTTCTTGTGAAAGTGAAATTCAATCTGCAAAGAGAAAATAGTAAGTCCAAAAGGAAGAGCGGGAAAATGCCGCCTTTGTTGGGGCAACCACGGCGTCCTGGGGTGATGCCCCACACTTCCTCTATAAGGGCCCACAGGACAGACACGCTACCGAACAGGTGGACAAGAGTGCTTGTTTAAGGATGATTCAGGGGCTGTGCGCTGAACCAGTGAAAGGCCCGTTTATGCTCGCGATAGATAGCAGGTACCTTCAGGTATTCTCATTCCGATGGTACGTGAACACTCAGGGTGCACATGTCGCATGCTTCCTGCCTTCTAGATCTTTGGTCTAAATGACACAAGTCATGACAGATTGTCTCCCCTCGGTGTGTTTGTCAGGTAGATACAAAATCTGGCCCTCTAAAGCACTGAATCCTGCAGGGACGATTTTCCCATGTACTGAGGGTGTCAAGGAGTTTGTGGTAGCTGTGAAGGTGTCACCACACGTGCCTCCCAGCGCCAAGCACAGACACGAGCAAAACCTCGTCATGGAGCACTTTGCCAGGTGCCCTGTGACATGCACTGCGTGTTCTTGCAAGCAAGCTTTTGCATTCCCATGTTATGAGCAATGAACGGAGACCCACAGAGGTCAGGTCATTTCATTCAAAGTCACACAATGCTGAAGCCATGGTTTTGTGGAGCCCCCTTAATTTTGACACTACAATACAACATGGATCATTTACAATGTGTCAGTAGAATGACATTAGCCCAACCCCCGAGGAAGTAGAGGGACAGGTCTCATGACGTGAAATTTGTCTGCAGTTCACCAC
Source organism: Sciurus vulgaris (assembly GCF_902686455.1). NCBI lineage: Eukaryota > Metazoa > Chordata > Mammalia > Rodentia > Sciuridae > Sciurus > Sciurus vulgaris. The sequence continues at coordinate 168,309,240 of NC_136466.1, read as the reverse complement.
ATACTGAAAGAAGACGCTGCATCTGTAATTGCTCTCTTAGAAACACAGCATGTTAAAGCATACTTTCTTTGTTCCCCCTTATTTGCAAAATTATGAGATGGACACCTTTTAAATTATTCATCCATGAAACAGATTTTCGTTGCACACTAGGGATGCACAGGGCATCAGGATGAGAACAGAAACCATAAAATGTGGCCAATATCACTCACCAGCACTTTCTCTTTCTCTCCCCTCTGATTTGCACGTACAAATACGAAACACTGAATCCCACCATTATGTATCTTTATAATGCACCAACAAAAATTCTGGGAAAGAGAGAATGGAAAATGACATTTGTGCAAATGCACATGTATTTCCCAACTTCCCACTCCTATGTCCAATGAGGCATGGATTATCAATTATAAAACTACTTTTATGAAATGACTTGTGTGTGCCTGAAACACAGAGATTAAGAACACTGATATTTAGTCTCTGTCTTGGGAGGTAGTATGATGTGCTCCACATGGCTCTCCATGTGCCAGTGGGCTTAACTCCTTGCCCTGAGTCACAATGTCCCCTACAGTGATAACTGCAGAATGGAAGCTAGCACCTACCCTACTAAGGAATTGTGATTATTAGCATTACCTCACCAGAATTGCTTCATAAAGTTGTCCCTGCTGGCCAGTCCCTCATCAGGAATACTATGACACAGCTTTATTACTATCTATTTTATTGTAAATAAAAATTCACACAACTTAAATTTACAGTTAGAAGGATTATGATTGAATTATATCATTGTGCAAATGCCACTTACGTTCAAGTTTTAGAGGAACTACATCAATGCCCAAATTTCTGCCACATTCCCTTTCCATAGAAAGCATTTCACAGGACTCAACACTCATTCATGGAAAACAAACAAAGTCACAAAACTCCCCGGAGTAGAAGGGATCATCCTTTACCTGATAGGCTGCATCTATAGGAAACCCCCAGAAAATGGAGAAAGAGTAACACTTCCTCCTTATATAACCACAAACAAAACAGAGGCCTGCTTTCGTCACTTCTACCTGACATTGTGTAGGAAACACTCACTAGTGCAATAAGACAAGAAAACAAAGGATATACAGACCAGAAAGGAATAAATAAATGTCTATTTGCTGATAACAATTCTGTATACAAAATGTCCTAAGGATGAACAAGATTACTAGAACAAATAAGTTAATTTAGCAAAATTGCAGGTTACCTAGTTGAAATAAAACTTAACTAGTACATTTCTCTGTATTAGTAGCCCCAAATTCCAAAGTTAAAATTTTTAAAAATAATTCTAATATCATAAAAGTTAAGAATAAATATAATAAAAGATTTGTGAGTCTTCCTCAAACAACAGAAATGAATAAATAGAGATGTATTTAGTTCTTTGATCAGAAGACTTAATATTGTCAATATGGAAATTTTTCCCAATTTTATCTACAGCTATAAGATATCCCTGTTAGTATTCCAGCAAGAATTTTAGAAAAATAGGCAAACTGGTGGCAAAATTCATGTGGAAATTCAAAGGGCCTAGAATAACAAAACAATTTAAAACAAAATAACAAACTAGGAAGACTTACAGTACCTGATTTCAAAATTTTCTATAAACTCATAATAAGGGAATAGAGTATTGCTGTAAGAAACAACGTACAGGTCATTAAGACTTGACGTGTGTTTCAACATAACGTCTCTACTGGTGAAAGTTCATTTGTCTTTGCAAAGCCTGCCTGTTCTGGTGGTGCTGGGTAGAGTGTTTCACAGATCCCACATTAGTCTGCACAGATCCCACATTAGTCTGCACAGATCCCATATCAGTCGGTTGGTTGGCAGCAACAGCCACGTCTTCAATATGCTCATGTGTTTGCTCTACTTACTAAGAGAGGTGCATCCCCGTCTCCAACAATGAAGGATGATATGTGTAGTTCCTTTTTCAGTCCTTTGAGGTTTATTTCACATATGATGGTGGCGTTTTTAGGTGCTTGAACATTTATGATTGTTGCATGTTCCTTCTCTGGTTTCCTTTTTATTATTACAGAATGCTTCTCTGTCATCTCTGGTTTTGTTTTCAGCTATGTTTTGTCTGATATTTAAATAGCCATTCTATTTTCTTTATGCATAGTGTTTGCACAAAATATATTTTTTGCATCTTTTTATGTTTATTCCAGGCATGTCCCTGAATTTAAAGTGCATTTCTTCGGCAGCCTATGATGCTTTTTCACCCAGCTTGATAATTATACCTTTGATTCCATTATTTATTCCACTCATATTTAATGTATTCATTGACATGACTGAATTTGTGTCTCCCATTTTTATTATCCTGTTCGTTTGTTTCTCTGTTCCCATTTCTCTAGTCTTTGGCTTTTTACCTGTCTCCTTAGGGTCTCTCACCTGCATGTGAAGGTAACACCGCCAGTGAATATGAGGTACATTATCTCCATTCTCATATCCCTCCTTTACTCCCAAATCTCCACCTTGTAGCTTCTCTACCTTCACCTCAATCCAAGTTTGCCACTCACAAGTAAAAGAGCTTCCCATTCTGTTCTTGCTGCTTCTGGATGGAAATGCCCACAGAAGGGTGCTACTCCCCATTGTAGAGCACTTTGTCACAAGAGGGCGTTCACATGTTGTCGCCTACCTTTGGTCACTTTGCAGAGCCCCGAGGTTACTGTTTTTTAAATATTTTGTCTGCTTTTCTTCTTATTTTCTGTAGGAGAAATTTCTCAACCTTTTCACATAATCTGTACTGGAATGTTAGTTCCTCAAACATACACTTTAAAATAATCCTCATGAGAAAAACCTTGAATTATTGAGATTAGAGGTTTTCCATACTTTCCCCATCACAGGAAAAAAGAAAGTGCAATAAACTGAAATGATTCTCCCCCAAATAATTGACATAGACAGACGTAATAATCAATAAAATAGCACTGCCTTTGTATCGTCAATGTGGCAAGTACTTTGTGTCATAGCCCATATGAGGAACCCATCCACATAAGAAAAGCATTCGAATGCCAAGTACTCTGTCCCAATCCCCATGTGAGGAAGCCATGTAAGAAAAGCATTGTCATAATGCCATTGTTAGGGGAGGTGAGCAGGTACAGTAAGAAAAGTTAATTTGACCCAAGTCATACAAATAATGGATAAGGAACCCAGGAAGCAAAATCCAGTCCTCCTGCTTCCTGGGTCCAGGCTGGAGCTATTGCACTTTCTGCTTCCTGAGCTCCTGAGGTGGACCCAGGAAGACCCGGCCTCAGATCTACCAGGGTAGTCTTGGGACTGCCCTCCGCCAGCCCACCCGTCCAGCTGTCTTCTTCCCTGAGGCTGCCTATGAGCTCCGGCCTGACAAAATCCTTCAGGCTACATGCAGAAACGAGGGCTGGGTTTGAGGGCATTGTTACCATACATGCTTATTTCAGCTCTGAGAACAGGACCGCATTAGCCACCTAGCTGAAGAAGCGCCAGCTAGTCGTCGGGTCGGGACTGAAGAACCCCGAGTGACGCTGCTGGGCGGCCACCGCTGCATTCTTTCCAGCAGCGCCCCACCCGGCCTCAGAGCGCGGGCGGGGTGCCCCTCCAAGTCCAAGCAACCTCTGCCCTGCGGGGTTGGGCAGAGGGGAGGAGTGTGTGGACGAGTGAGGAGTGCGGGAGGTACGTGGGGACTGAGCATTTCAGAACTCAGGGATGGAAGGCGTCACTTTCTCGCCAGGTGCGCATTACCCCAAGCTGCTCTCCAAGAGGGACCCCTTTCAGGGGCAGTGCGATCACACGCCACCGGTGGTTGGGACATCTGATGGGCCTGGGAGCTTCGCAGGTCACTTTGAAAGTAGAAGGCATGCCGCGAGGTGACAGGCGGCACCAAGGCTGCGAGCGGTGGCGTCCAGGGTGTGCCTGGGAGGCCCGTGGGAGGCTCCTCAACCTCCCTGACTCCTTCGAACCCAGATTTGAATAGACTGCTTGCTGCCCTTGCCCTGCTTGGTGCCGCCCTGTTCCAAGGCTCCACTTGTCTCTCCCTGGATTGTTCACTTGTACCTTTGGAATTTTTCCTAGCTTTTTTTTTTTTTTTTTTTTTTTTGGAGGGGGTGGTCATCGGTACCAGGGATGGAACTCAGGGACACTCGACCCCTGAGCCACATCCCCAGCCCTATTTTGTATTTTACTTAGAGACAGGGTCTCACTGAATTGCCTAGCACCTGGCTTTTTATTGAGACTGGCTTTGAACTCATGATCCTACTGCCTCAGTTTCCCAAGCCACTGAAATTTCAGGCCTGGAAACCTGGGGAAGCTGCAAGATTATGGCACAAAGAGAGGCAGGGACTTGGGAAGAAGAGGCCAGGGAACCCAACAGCACATGGCTCTACTAACCACACCCATTGTGAGGACAGTGAGCAGGAAAAGAGGAAGACAGCCCAGCAGCTCTGCCTCAGAAGGCAGGGCACGCACTACAGAATTTTGGAGGGACGTAGTGAAGGGGACAGAGAAGAGAGTGCAGGAGAGGATGCACTTCGGTAACAGAGGAATCCATTCCTTTACTTTTTAAAATTATTTTTATTTGTTCTAATTAGTTATACATAATGGTGGAATGCATTTATACATTTTGATAGATCATACATAAATGGAGTATAATTTCTCATGTTTCTGATTGTACATGTTGCAGGCTCACATGGGTCATGCAGTCATACATGCACATGAGGTAATAATGTCTGTTTCAATTTACTATCCTTCCTACCCCCATACTCTTCCCCTCCCTTCACTAATCTAAAATCCCCTCCCTCTACCTAATCTAAAGTAACTCTATTCTTCCCTAGCACCTCACACATTGTGAATTAGCATCCGCATATCAGAGAAAACATTCTGGCTTTGGAATTTTGGGATTGGCTTATTTTGCTTAGCATGATATTCTCCAACTCCATCCATTTACCAGCAAATGCCATCATTTCATTCTTCTTTAAGACTGAGTGTGTATATATACATACACCACATTTTCTTTATCTATTCATCTGTTAAAGGGCACCTAGGTTGGTTCCATAGTTTAGCTATTGTGAATTGAGCTGCTATAAACACTGATGTGGGTGTTTCACTGTACTATGCTGATTTTAAGTCCTTTGGGTATATACCAAGGAGTGGATAGCTGGGTTAAATGGTGGTTCCATTCCAAGTTTTCTGAGGAATCTCCAGTCTGCTTTCCATAATGGTTGCACCAATTTGCTTTCCCACCAAGGAATCCATTTCTGTGGAGCATTTCCTCTCCTGGTAGTGTTGGATGGATTGTGGCAGTTTATAGAATAAATCTGCTCTTTTATTTGCAAAACTGAATGACACTTAAGCAATGGGAATAATATGTTAATTATCTTAATATGTGTCTTCTTTGCTGGTCTCAGGTTGGAAAGATTGTCTCCATGACTTTCTTGGCTCCAGCTCACCTTGCGCTGGTTTTGTGTAGACATAAGTTCTCAACACTTTGGCTTTGTGGCAAGAAGCATAGTCCCTGGATTGCATGTTAAGAGTACATGAAGCTTTGTCTGAAACTGCCACACTGTCTTCCAAATGGGCTGCACCATGTTGCATTCCCCTAATGGTCCATGGGTGTTCTAGTTGCTCCACATCCTCACCAGCATTTGGTGATATCAGTGTTCCAGATTTTGTGCATTCTAACAGGTATGCAGTAGTAGCTGTTTTTCACCAGTGACATATGACATGAACCATCTTTTCATAAGCTTATTTGTCACTTGTATATCTCCTTTGTTGAGGTGTCTGTTAAGACCTTTGGCTCATAAGTGGGTTCTCTGTCTCACTATTAAGTTTAATGTTTTTTTTTTGTTTTTTTTTTTTAATTTGGAACTACTTTCATTTATCAGATGTGTCTTTGCAAATATTTCATCCAGGTATCTGCTCTGCCTCCTCATTCACTTGAATCGTCTTTCACAAAATACAGTTTTTTAGTTTAATGAAGCCCAGCACACTGGTCCTTTCTTTCAGGGATCATGCATTTGGTGTTGTATCTAAAAAGTCATTACCATATTCAAGTTCACCTAGATTTCCCCGTTATCCTTTTAGAGTTTTATAGTTTTGTTTTACCTTTAAGTTTGTGATCCATTTTTAGTTATTTTTTGTGGAAAGTGTAAGATGTTCATAGATGAATTTTTTCTACGTAAATATTCCAGGGATCCATTATTACATGTTGAGAAGTTTATCTTTGTTCCATTGCAGCGTCTTTACTTCTGTGTCAAAGGCCAGTAGACTGTTTTTGGAATCTCATTTTTTTCTGTTGATCTGTCTGTTCTTTCATCAACATCACTGTCATGGTACCATGCCATTACAGTAAGACTTGCCATTGGATATGGTCAGCCTAATGGTGCTCTTCTCTTTTGATATTGCCTCGGCTCTTCTGGATCCTTTGCCTCTCCATATCAACTTTAAGATCAGTCTCTCTCTCTCTCTCTCTCTCTCTCTCTCTCTCTCTCTCTCTCTCTCTCTCTCACACACACACACACACACACACACACACACACATACACATACACAAATAATTTGTTAGGATTTCAATTGGTGTTGCATTGAACCTATGGATCAATTTAAGAATAACTGACATCTTCATAAAACTGAGTCTTTCAATTCATGATTATGCAGTCTCTCTCTATTTCTTTAGTTCTTTGATAAAGTTCATTAGTTTTGTAGTTTTCTTTGTATACAAAGAAGTTATCTTCCTTCCCTATATATATATATATATTTTTTTTTTTTTTTTTCTGCTAAATTAGCTAAGACTTCCAGACTGACATTGTGAAAGAGTGATGAGAGGAGAAGATATCTTTTCCTCATTCCTGATCTTGGGGAATCTGGTTTCTTGCCATTAGGTATCATGTTAGCTGCATGTTTTTGTAGCTATTCTTTATTGAGTTGAGGAAGTTTCTTTCTATTCCTAGGGCACTGAAATTTATTATGAATAGGGTTTGGATTTTGTCAAATTGCTTTTCTGAATCCATTGATATGATGACAATTTTCTTCTTTTGCCTATTGACATGATGGATTGCATTAACTGATTTTTGAAAGCACCCAGAAAACCACTCTAGATGCGGGAACTCACACAAGAGATTTTATTAAGCAGACGAGCAGAGTGTCCGCCCTCTAGGGCAAGAGAGGGGTGGGGGGCTGTTCTTAAGTAGTGGAATTTCACGGGCTAGTAACAATCTGACCAATGACTGATGAGGAAGTTCGCAGACTAATAATTTAGTTTGTCAAATGGTGTTGGGGGACAGAATAATGGCAGCAGCAAAATGGCAGGGGAGAAATGGCTGTAGCCTTGTTAACCTGATGTCCCTTCAATTTTCAAATGTTGACTCAGCCTTGCATTCTTGGAATAAATCCCACCTGGTCATTGTGTTAAATTTTTTTTATACATTGTTGGATTCTATTTGTTAATATATTAGTGAGGACTTTTACATCTATGCTTACGAGGGATATTGGTCTACGGTTTTATTTTCTTGTAATTCTGTTGTCTTGTTATTGGGGTAATTCTGGTCACAAGAGATGAATTATACAGTGTTCCCTGTAATTCAATTTTCTATAAGAGATTGTATAGAATTAATATTTTCTTCCTAGAATACTTGGTAGAATTCACCAGTGAAACCACCTGGGCCTGCTGACTTTTTTTTTTGTGGAGGTTAGTGTTTGTTAATTTGATTTTTTAATAGAAAAAGCCCACTCAGAGTTTGTTTCTTCTTTAAGAGTTTTGGTGTATTATGTCTTTCAAAATATTTTTCCATTTCATCATAGGTAATCTAATATATTTGACAGTGATTTTTAGCATAGTGCAGAATACTAAAATGGCTTAATTAAAACCGGTTTTATTCTTATTCATTTGTTGAATGTATTCTTCCCACCATGGGGAAGGTGCTTTGTGAGCAGCTTCCTCTTTCTCTCATTGTCCTATAGCACCAGAAAGACCCCTCTGAAAATAGTACAAGAAGTCAGAAAATAAACTACCATGTGAAAGGGTCGCTGAGCTACTTCTCTTATCTGACTTACAGGAAGAAGTGAAAAGATGTCTTGCTATGTGAGCTATCCCTTCATGCCCTCCACCATTGTGGTCCTGTCCACCCTGAGGTCCTCACTAGAGCTGAGCAGGAGCTGGTTCCAGCCTTGAGTTTCTAGAACTGTTTGCCAAATAAACTTCTTTTCTTTATGAATTATCCATTTCCAGGTATTTTGTTATAGCAACAGAAAATAGACTAATACAGTTCACTTTCCTATATTTTGATCAATTTTTCTATGGGAATCATTTTTCTATTTAGTTATATTAAACTCCCCTGTTAGTCAATAGTTTTCATAGTTATTTTCAAGTGAAAAACAATATTTACTTCCTAGTTATGGTCCTGGGGTTTAAATTGAGAATTTTAAAAAAAGCTTAAATTATGCTCTTATAGAAATGCAATCTAATTTGTCTCAATGAGCCTTTATTTAGAACAAAAAAGGTCTAAATATGGCTCAAATAATCATATATTCAATTTTAACATCTTGAAAATCAATCATGTTCATTGATCATGGGATGAATCCAAGGATGTAGTTTTTCATACATGGCTTAGTGAAAGAAATGAACCCTTGTAAAACTCATTTTAAGTATTTTGTAGACATCTTGTAAAGCATGCAGAGGAGCTAATGATTGAGTCAGTTGAAAATGGCACATTACCCATGGATGGGAGAATATATAATTTTCTTCATAAAATGTGTTTTAGTCAGCTTTTTTGCCACTGTGACCAAAAGATTTGACAAGAACAATTTTAGAGGAGGAAAAGTTTATTTGGTGCTCCCGGTTTCAGAAGTCTCAGCCTATAAATGGCCAGCTCCATTTCTCAGGGCTCAAGAAAAAGGGGTGTGGTGGAGGAACGCAGCTCCAGGTAGGGCACCCAGAAGCGAAAGAGACTGCGCTGCTCAGGGGCAGTGTGGACCCCAGAGGCACGCCCCCAGGGCCCAGCCCTCCATCCACACCTGCCTAGGTCCGCGCAGGCAATCCCTGTCAGGGGTTAAGGCACAAATCAGGCTAAGACTCTCCTACACCAGCCATTTCATCTCTGAACTTTCTTGCATCGTCTCACACACGAGCTTTAGGGGGACACTCACATCTGAACCATAACATGTCAACATAGAATGTTTATAAAGCTGGTAATATTTATTTAGTAGAGTTAGTCTCTTTTATTTATTTTTGTTCTTATGAAAAAAGTCGTTTTGTCCTCGCCCCTGTGAAAAAATGCAACTAAAACTGTTGGTGATTTTGTTTACAAATAGAAGAGGAATTATGGTCCTGAAGACCATTCTGTGTCCTCAGTGCTGCCATCCAGAGGGGCACTGAAGTCCCCCAGGAATGACAGGTCACTTCATGGCACAACTGGGCAGAAGAGCTTTCCCATCATCTGAAGCTCAAGGTGAACCAGGCAGAGTTCAGAGATCAATGGAAGAGGCATTCTAGAAAGTCAGTATAACTATCGGCCTTTCACTGAAAATAAATAAATAAATAAATGAATAAAAAGGATCAGAAATACGGTCAAGGAAAGAAACACTTGAGTGCAAAGGGTTCTCAGCGTGTCACCCCCAGGGGCTAGAAAAATGTCGTGGGTGTTTTCTGCTCTTCTACTTCCCGTTAAACCCAAACCCGTGGCTCTCCCTAGAAAAAGCACATCTCACCCAACAGGAAGGGCGCCCTCAAGCCTGCTACCCGGTGAGTCCACATCCACCTGGGTGCCTGCCGGGCGAGGGTGCAGGAGCCGCGACCGGGGAGCACCCTCTGCAGGGCCTTGCGCTGGGGAGGTTGGGGGAGAGGCGTCTCCGCCTGAGCCGGAGGACCAGAGCTCCTTCTCCCCTTGGCACTCGTGTTCCTCTAAATCGTCCTGACCCTGGTGCTGGTGAGTGCTGTTGCAATGCCCACACCTGCCAGGCAGCCGGCTGAACCAGGAGTACCCAGAGGAGACGCGTCCCTGTGATCTTCAGCAGGACTGTCTTCCCGGTCCTGGAAACAGGCATGGAGGAGGGGGACCGAAACCTCGTAGGTGTGTCCTCCCAGGGGTCCTCGAGTAGGGATCATTCTCCATCCCACAGAACTATGTAGGCGAAGAGAGATGGCGTCTGTGTAGGAGCCGCTGCCCAGGAGAGCCTGGTGGGCCCCCAGCGGCTCACGGGGAGGGAGAGCCCAGACGCCGCAGAACAGACACTGCACATAGCACCCTGCCTTCAATGTCACCTTTCAGCCAGGTCACCTCCCAGACTGCAGGTGTCCAAGCTTGGGGACTCCTGCGCAGAGCAGATCCTGCCTCCGGGGGCTCCAGCCCTGGGGGGACGTGGCTCAGGAGGGCATGTGCAGCGGTGCTCTAACAGGGAGATGCTCTGATCTGCCGCTCCAGGAATACGCAGGCCAGGCCTCGGAGAGGAAAGGAGAGCGGGGAGGTTTCTCCAGCAGAATGATCTCTCTGCAACCAGCTTTTAAAGACCTCTCGGAGGAAAAGAGACGCATGTCCAGCAGCAGGACACACAGGCGTGCTCACAGACACACGCATGCGCACCTGGAGGATTTACTGGCCACTTCCTGGGCCAGGCATGGTGCATGGGGCTTCATGATCTTCAGATGGTTCCGCGACCTGGGGATGAGCTGTTTAGTGCTATTTCCCAGCTAGACACTTGGCTCTAGGCGTTTGATTGGTCAGTGCTTTTAGGGAGCTGGTCTCCGTAGCACCGCAGGAAGACAGGGGTGTCCTATCAAATTTAATAGCAGAGGCTCTGCAGAGGACAGCCCACTTCCCCATCACCTAGTCTGTCTGGGACTTGGGTATTTAATCTCCTTCCCTGTGCTGCTGCCCAGAGTGGACTTTCTGACTGAATCGGAGAGGGATTTCAGTCACTTAATTCGGCAGCATGTCTGGATCAAATGGCAAACGAAGTGAGAAGGCAGCCGTGTAAATTCATCAGCAGATCAGTCTCGCTTCAGGCTGCAAACTGCTGCGGCAATGCAGGGGTGCCCAGGCCCAGGATGATGGTTGTCTCCATGTAGAAACAGCTTTGGCAGCTAGGCCAGAAGCACAAGACGGCCTGGCCAGAATCAGAGACAGGAATGCCAACCTCCTTCTCTGCCTCCTTCCCAGAACTTCAACAGAGCATCGCGCCTCCGTAATCATGCACACCGACTGGCAACGTGGAAGCACCATGACTTGCAGACCAGGGTGCGTGGGGAGGGAATGCAAATGTTTGTATGTGTGTGTGTGTGCACGTGTGTGTACGTGTGTGCGCATGCATGTGTGCATTGTGTGCACTTCAGAGAAGAGGCTGGAGCTAGGAAGGCAGGGAGAGGGTGGGGCGGATGGTGGGGCTTGGCACAAAAGAAGACAGTCAATCCCAGTTCCATTTGAAGTGCGACAGGGCCAGCAACCTGCTAAGCTTGCGACATCATGGTCTCATTTCTTCAGAAATCAAAAGTAATATGATTTTCAAACTTTCTCCTTTGGAATTCCGATTTATACATTCTATTGGGAAATAGATCTTCCCATCATTAACATCTTAAAGACCTATAAAATGTATACCAAAATACAGTTTTCAAAATTGCAAAATAAAATGAGGGTATGAAGAACCCAGAAAGCCCATCTCAGCTCGTTCCCTGATTGTTGTCCCGGGGGCCACATGGGGTGCTTTCTGGAGAAGGGACGTCAGTGTTCAGGGAGTGCTGGGCCCCTGGAGAGCTGAGTGGATGCTCTCAGCGGGGCCCTGGTCCTAGCCCCTAGTGGGGCAGGCTGTGGAGGGTGCTTTTGGCTTGCGCCTGCACTTCCTCCTCTTCCCTGTATGTCCACTCTCCTGTCCTACCTTCCTTCCGTGTCTTGCTCACCAGTAGCCCCAGGACAAATGTGGTGCTCTGTGACTGCCACTTTAATAAGTGGTCTCTCCATGCAGATCAACCCTCCTGCCGCCTGAAGCCCAGGGACTGTCATGCACCACAGACCCCACAGTTCCACTCCGTTTATGCTACTCAGTGGACTGAGACAGCTGGAGTTTGATTTGGGGTGTGCTGTTTCTTTAAGAAATGCAGTGTTGGTACTATGGGGAATAAATCAGAATATTCTTAAAGTTTCATCAAGCAAAGTCTAGATCAGCCTCACGGAATTCAAATTGCTGATTGGAAAGGGTAAATATAATGTCCACCTTTTTGCAGAAATCATCACCAAGCCCCCGACTCTGGCCTTTCGTGGAATGCATGTCCATCTGTGTGGCCCACCACCCAGCTCTTTGTCCAGGGCTGTATCAGAACACGCTCTGTGGCACACCGTCTAGCGCACACGTCATGGCCACACAGCCACGCGAGGGCAGAGCATCGTGTCCCAGAGTCAGCACCCACTGATTATGAAGGAGAGCCGCTGAATGTCTAATGAGGTGTGGGAGGCAGGGGAGTCCCCAACGCAGATGCTACAAAATAGCCTGTGTCGTTAAGGCAGCAGAACAATACAAACATGGATGCACTTGAGGCCAGAGCCTGTTTCCATAATTTATGGAAATGGCTTTTCCCACATGCAGGGCCACTGAGAGGGCTGTTAAGAACCCACCCTCCTTCCTCTCGACCCTGGAATTAGAAGTCACTGCGGCGCTCTGTGTTTGTTTCAATCTCGTTTGAGTTCTTGAGATGCTCTCTGGTCTCGTCTTTGGTTTGGGGGTGGTAGCCACCCAGGATGTGCAGAAGGCCAGGGAAGCCCGTCCTGGGCGAGGGTCAGGAGAGACTGGTGGTGGGTCGGTTCTGTTCACAGTGGTCAGCTGCCAGCTGCCTTTGTCCTGGGGCTTTTCTAGTCAGCCAGCAAGGCCAGGGTCTTTGTGAACATCGCCTTCAGAATCCGCAACCCGACCTTCATGGTGAGGCCACTGGTCATCTTTCCCTCTTAGGGTCATTTTGAAGGGAAGCCTAATATTTGGGCCCAGGAGAGGCCTTACTCTGGCCCCGCTGAGCAGGCCAAGTGGAGGCACTGCTGAGGCCCAGCCTGGAAGGCGAGGGCAGCACTGGTTTTGCGTCCAGGCAGAGACTGAAAACCCAGGCCCGCTCGGCCTGCCACGTGGAGCAGAAGCGGTCGGGGACCCGGGCTCAGGGCCGGGAACGCCCCCTGGACATCACACGGGCACTTGTTCACAAAGGTCCCTGAGGCACCAAGCGGGGCAGCAGGGCACCTGAGGTCATCCCGAGGCTCTGCTGCTGTCTCCGTGATCTGAGCGGAGGGAAACGGAGCGGCTCTGCTGAGGGTGAGCCCGGAGGAGGCCGGTGGTCTCAGATAGGAGGCAGTGCCGAGCCTCAGGCAGCCGGCCAGGAGGAAGGCTCTGCACACGCAGGGCCCGAAGACCCACTGAAGCCCCCAGGAGCCTGGCCTAGTCAGCACCAGGGCAGCAGAGGCCTGAGTGGAGGGGAGCGGGCCGGCCTCGAGACACAGGGTGCAGGAGGGACTCTGGCCTTCTTGTTGTCTGACTTTACACTCAAATAATGGGGGGTGTTAAAGTCCAGAGGTGACGCGGTCAGATATTTGCACAGGAAACGGGACACGAGGACAGTGCGGAGATGGAGAGGACAGCTGAGGCGATGCTGGCCCGATTCTTCTGGTGTGCTGAGAGGTGGGGCCCAGGCCATGATGCAGACCAAGGTGGCACGCCAGCTGGATTCGACTGGACCCTGAGTGTGGGCTTGAGCTTGGGGGGCTGTTTCGGGGAGATCCATTAGCTAAAATGGATCAATTTTTCTTTGAAAGTAGATAAGTCCTATGTGAATGAGGCTCAGGACTTCCAGTTAATAGGGTTACTCAAAACCAGTGACCATTCACCATGGCTGCACAGCTAGGAAGTTTTGAAGAACATCGGTGCCTAGTCCAACTTGAAAGAGCATACTTCAGTTGTTAAGATGGAACCTGAGTATCCACACTTTTTAAAGTTCATCAGGTAAACACAACAGGAAGCCACCTCTGAGAATCTAAGTGCTAACACAGTCTTTGTGTTGAAACAGGATCTTGAGTGACAGGGGAAAATTGGTCTGGGATCATACTTGTTCTTCATAGGTGTTACGGGTGAAAAAATTCATTTGTGGGAGGCCATCAGAATGTGAGCTTACTTGCAAGGAGGGCTAGTGCAGATGTAATTAGCTAAGCTGAGGTCACACTGCTCAGAGTCCACAGGTGCTACTGCTCGACACTCAGCTGCACAATTCAGGAGACAGAGCCTGGTGAAGGAAGACAGAGGACACCTTCTCTGTCTCCAGTCTCCATCTTTAGGGCTTCAAGGACAGGAAAGGGGGTTCAGTGGGATAAAAGGCAGGAAATATCCATGTGTGGATTTAGCTAGGCAATGCCAGCCAGAGAATTTGCTACAATTCCAGTTTCCAGCCCTTGCTGATGCCTGCCCAGGCTTTGAGCCCAGTTCTTCAGTTTCCATTCTCAGAATGAGGAAGTTTCAAGAAATGGCAATTCATGGGGAGACTGGGGAGACTGCTCACTCACGATGCTGGAGGAGGAGGGCCTAAGGCAACGAACTTGCAAGCCATGGAAAGCCGAAGATTGCCGGCACAGCCCCAGAGGCTGCAGGGCAGGTAGGAGCAGGCCTTTTCCTCACCACCCTGGAGGGGAGGCCATGCTATTGTCTCCACCTCAGCCTTCCAGCCTCCAGGACTCTGAGGCCATGCAGTCCTGCTGTTTAGGAACCCGGTTGGCGCTGTGCTCTGGCAGCCCTAGCTAAGACAGTAGGCATAGCCATCAATCTCAGAATTTGCTTCTGGAATGAGCATGAGACCCACTGCACATCTGCTAAAGATCAGTCGCCATGGAGGTGTTGAGAAAGAGCGCTGGGGACTCAGGAGCTAGAGACAGAGCTCAGTTCTGAAACGTACCTAGGAATTTCTGTCTTGCATGATCAAATCAGACAGGCAAAGCACACAGAGAGCAGAGACTCCAAACACAAAGCCTACAGGGACAATCATTTGCATGTGCAAACAGCATGGGGAGCTGTGTGTTTAACTAATTCACAGTCATAAATGTAGAATGTTCAGAAATTTGCATTGCAAAATATTCTTGCTCCAGATGCTGAGTTTACAAGAATTTCAGTTGCCTTTTAAATTATCATCCTTCAATGATTCTGTGAGATCTGATATTATTGGATCTAATTCATTTTAGGATCCATCCTAAATCATATTTCAGATGATTCGTTGATGAAAGAAAGGCAATTTTTTTGTAGTTTCTAAAATGACCACTGTTCTTTTGTAAAATGTATCTTCTGTGGATATCTCTACATGTTTAGGTTCAGGGGAAGTGAGCATAGAAACATGATTTTCAAATGTTTTGAATGAGACAATAGCTTTGGGCAATTAAAATCTTTTTTTCTCAAAAATAGAGAAGTTAACATTTCATAAAGCGGCAGCACTTACCATCTTTCATATCACTGAAATCATATAATTGACGTAATAAACATGAGATGTTGAAATCCAAATGACTTTATGTTACAATATCTGCTGCTCAGATTTTCTAAACATTGTTCAAGTGAAGGAAGGTACTAGAATTAAGAAAAGACAATACTGGGAACTTCATGAGTTGCTGATTTCCGACTTGCTTTCTAGAGACCACCAACCCCTGGACTGGAAGAAGATGGGACACGGGCCCCAGGGCTGGGGAGCAGAGCCCAGGGACCCAAGTCTGCTGAGGAGAGGAGGCCATGGAGCAGCTGCCTGCAGCAATTGGGTTAGGTTCAGTGTGCCAGTGAGTTGGGCCGGAAGGTGTCCAGGCATAGTTTCACACAGTCCACGGTGAAACAAAGCAGGTAATCGACACTGTGGTGATTCAGTGCGCTGGGTCTTCTTTTAACTCATGCCTAGGTGACATTAATTAATATGATAGATAATGTCAGGCACAGTGATGCCCACCTATAATCCCAGCAGCTCAGGAGGCTGAGGCAGGAGGATCATAAGTTGAAAGATAGTCTCAGCAACTTAGTGAGGCCCCCAAGCAACTTAGCAAGACCCTATCTCTGAATAAAATATAAAAAGGGCTGGGGGTGTTGCTCAGTGGTTAAGCACCCCTGGGTTCAATCCCCCGTACAAAAACAAATAAATAAACAAAGGTAACAAACAATGCTACATTTCTTTAAATGTTTCTTTGTAATTTAGTATTTTATTTATCTTAATTCATCTTCTGTATTAATGTAAGTTAGTGAATATTTATTGGGTTTCATCTCCCAATTTTTCTGTTTCCCATCATCTTGCCCAGTAATTAATGCATTTTGAATCTTGATAAGTGGAGGAGTTAGGTTGTAATGCAGAACCAATACTCTAACGCAGAACTCAGGACCCAAAGGGACAAAATCATAAATAATACTCTGGAACTCCAGTGGTGATGTACCAATAGAAGGGGTATTTCAGAGCTAGGTAATAGATTTATCAGCAGCTTTTCTTTTCCTTTATCTTGGGCTTAAACTTAGCCTCTGTTCCTATCTGTATTGAATCACTTTCTGCAAACAGCTAAATTCAGCTAACTGCACCTAATCTGATTCTAACGTTGATCTCTTTTTCTGGACAGGTTACAGGAAGCCCTTCTCCAGCTCCAGACCTGGTTTCCTTTCATTCACAGAACATGACTACGTCTGCACAGGCGGGCTTCCTGTTCCCGTCAGGCTTGGTACCATGGTCTAATCTTCAAGGGCTCTCTGTGCACAAAGGAAACAGAGCTGACTTTGGGAAAACAGGAAGTTGAATGTAATGTGACCATTGCTTTCAAGAAGTTTATGGTCTACTAAGAAGCAGAGACATGGTCACAAAAATGCAGATCAAGGCAGAAAGGAATGAATCTCTCTGAAGGGGTTGTGCACAAGTGCTGGGTATCCGCAGGCGCCCATCTCTAAGAACCTTCATCCCAGACTGAGGAGTCCCAGGGCTTTGGGCAACTATCCCCTGCAGGATCCAGCTATAGAGCACCCACCAGGTCAAGCTACACTTGGGGAAGTTCTGCCGAAGCATGGTAATAGATTTACCAACAGCTTTTAGAGTAGAGAAAGCCTCAGAAACTTTCTGGGGCCCAGGCCCCATGTTTGGAGATGCAAATATCTGAAAGAATGGACATTTTTTTAAGCTGTCTGTTTTATCTCAACTCCCTAAGGTTTCCCTCCCAGTAATGGGAACAAAGCCCTTAAAGCTGTTCTCTGTTCCCAAACAGAGAGTAAAAGAGTAAATTGAGCCTGATAGCCAGATAGTGCTCGAACAGTAGGATTACCAGAAACTATTGACCAGAATCTACAGCCTGTTGTAAAACATTGTGAAACATGTTGTCAGCAAACCCAGACCCCCTTTGAAACTTCCTGGCAGCTTTGTCCCCCTTTTCCCTTTCATGTGTGACCCCTCCCGATGTGTGGTTTCTGCCTTTATAAACCTACAAGATTTTCTGCTAGGGACTCGACTCCTGGAGTTGGGTCCCAGCGCGCTGGAATAAACACCTCTTGCGGTTTGCATCAAGTGACGCCTCCTGCGGTTGATTGGGGTTGCCATCCATCCATGGGACAGAGTTGGGGTTTCCTTTTTGGGGGCCTTACATTTGGGGGCTCGTCCGGGATAAGATGGCCCCCGCTCATCCGCGGAGTCGACCTTGGAGGTAAGAAGGGGTACCCCGAAGTTGTCTGTCTTTGTCTTGTGTTTTGTTAGTTGGTCTGGTTCTGTGAGCGCGCTTTCGGTTTCGGTGGCAACCGTTCGGTGACTCGTGAGAGTGGCCGAACAGTGGCCGGCAGACGTGCCTGGGGGGCCACAGGTTGCAGCCCTGGGGGACGCCCTAAGGGTGGAAGGAGAGCCAGGGACGCCTGGTAGTCTCCGTCGGTAAGGGTGCTGATGGGGTTCAATTGGTGGATCAGAGATTGGCGCCCGTCTGTATCTGGTTCTGTTGTGTGTTGGTGGCGGAGGTGGAGGAAGGGTTGGAACAACTGGGGGGTTCTCGGACCGGGCTACTCTCGGGTGGACCCCAAAGGTTCCTTCTCTGGACTCCCCCTCCCGACAGCCCTGAAGGGTAACTTAGCAAAGTAGCTTCAGTCTCAAAAGCAATGAAAAATAAGGTCTCATAATTTTAACATCCAACCTGTCCGCATGAGATGGCTAAAATGCCTTAGACAGAGTTTCTGTTAAAACCTGTTAGATCCTTCCAGATCTCAGTCAAGGCTTACATTGAAATATAAATAAAAGAAGCCTAATGGCTCAGTAGGAGACCAGTCTCAAACCCAGGGAAAGAAAAGGTAAAAGAGTCTTTAAAACTCCAGCAAAGTAAATGCTATATTTTTAATTATATGGTTTTTTTTGAGCTCATGATTTTTTGATCAGTTCTATTTTTTATTCAACTAGAGTTTTTGAACATCTGTTACACTGCAATGGAGATTCACCTATAAAGTTACAAGGGCTTGATTTTGTGTTATTTGTATGTTGTGCTGTCTGATGTCATGTTTTGTCTGTATCAAAACTGAGCGCTCCTAAAATTAAAATTTAAAAATGGATCCAGATACTTTTAATTCACGTGATTTAAAAAGGTTCAAATTGGGTAAACTAATAAGAGTAAAATGTCTTTGAAAATAACGTGCAAGTCTCTAGGTGGTCAAGTTAATAAAATATTGATGTTAATAAAATGTCTAATATCAATTGTTTCTAGGACTTTTCTTCAACAGGGAAGAGACAGCAAATACTGTTCAGGACACTTGTCTGATATCTTGGTTTTTTACAGAATAAGTGAATTAGAGTTAACATGTATGGGATTACTCTAATGTGTAGAGACATCTGATTAATTTACAAAGTTAAAATGCTAATTGTTAAATAACATCGAGTACTTTTAACTCCTTAAATTCCATGGGGTATCATACTTAAACATTATTGGTGTTTTCATAGGTTGGTAAATAAAAGGGTTTAAACTTGCTTTGTGTCATCACTAAACTAAAAACAAGGTTACTAAGAGTTATGTCCTAACAAGTGCAATTCTATATACAAAGGGTCCCAAAAGTTTCAACTGTGTTTCAATTAGAGTACTATAAACAACAGAATATTTAATCTTATTAAAATAGAGTAATTCATCTAAATTCAGAAATTTCATAAGAGTTGTTTCAGAATGTGAACAAAAAGGGGACAACGAATAGGAAAGAGAAAATAAAAGGTTCTGGGTATGGAAATATATTTAGTAAAAGGAAAAAGGAAATGTTTCTGGGTAAGAAAGTGCTTGTGTGATGAAATACATGAGGGTCTAAGTAAGAGCTAAGAAAGTCTGTGTAAGTAAAGGGCAAGTTTCAACAAGTTTGTGTGTAACTAAGTTGGTTATATGTATGTGAGACAGCTAAAACTATTGAAGGTTTTTCCTAAGGTGAAATACTAATGTTCTGATATAAACCAAAGTTTAATCTATATGGTAGAATGACATGGTAAAATGACAAGGATTTAAAACACTAATTTACTCTTAACTTTGTGTCTATTAAGTTTATTCTTTAGAACAATTAGTCTTAAAAATTGGGGTGTATACAATTATGGTTAAACAACTATTATAGAGTATTGTACTTTGTTACAGAGTATACGTTTTTCTTTAAAAACTAAATTTGGTAAAATAAAAGTGTCAAGGTAATTGTGAAATGGTCACTAGTTGTATATTAAATGTGTTCATATTTTTCAGGACCACAAGTTTTTAAAGCAAGGAATTTATTAAGCTCTGCTATCCTCCAGATTAAACTTGTCTGTAATGGTAATCTTAAACTTATAAAGAGTAAATTTTATTGGGGATTTATTTCTATCATTTAATGTTCTATTATAGGACCTGCTATCAATAGGGTATGTGTAAAATTTGTTACTTTTTACACTGAGATAAAGAATTTCAAGTGTAAATGTATTTCTAAACATTAGAGTCTGATTTGTTTAAAGGTAAATATTGTGAAATATGAAAGAAACATGAAAACATTTTGCCACTTAATCACACAAAAGGAAAGTTAAAAGCTCTCTCAGCCTTTCTTTGATTCATGCTTTAGATACTAGGTTAAATTGTGTTAATTATAAAGTTTATATAGACTCAGGAAACAGTATATGTAAACTACTTAATGGTATTTAAGGAAAAGAAGCAAAGATCAACATCAGAATTAGAACACTTAAGATCTGTAAAGAGCCCTGCCTTACCTGAGATAAGGCTCTGCCTCCCATCTCACTGCATGTTAGAGTGACTCCAAAATAAGCCAGACTTCAGCTTATTTAAAGTTATAGTCAAAAGATTGGTTCTTGTTGTAAAAGTACTGTGATCTCAAATAGGGGATAGAATGTAGTTCTCAATCAAAATTCAAGATAGCTATTATACAAGCTGAATATATTTTTACTCTTGCTAATTTCATTTTGTAAAACTGTTACCTGTTAATGTTTTGCAGAAGTAGCTGCTCCAAGAACAAACAACCTAGGTAACTTGTGATAATAAGCCATCACCTATAGAATAGATAGTGGTAACTTCCAGTACTAATGTAGACTCCAGTTAGATAAAAGGGTAAATAACTGTAAAGTTATGGACATTAAAGTTAAAGCCCATTACTCTTAATTTATGACTGGTGAGACTGGCTTGCTGGATAATTAAGATCAAACTTAGAAATTGGAGTTAAATACAGAGGTCAAGAAAAGTCCATATTTGGGTCTTGCCCTCAACGTTAGCCTGAACCCAGGGAGTAAGAGAACTTCTCTAAGGAGCGTTGCAACTCTGGGTCACACAACCTCCTGATCAAGGAGATTGTTGAGACTAAAGGATGAAAAATTATCCAGTGCATCTGCTGCAGAGGAGGGTCATGGAAAAGGGGAAACATCCCTTGATGTTTCTAAAGGAAGTCACCTCATCAAGAGACCCTGCCTAATCAAAGTCACTGGTGGAGCTAAGGAGCCGCTCTTAAGTTCTGTACGAGTGACCCCTGTGGGAACTCAGCTGACTCTTTAACAAGACAGGAACCAGGTCAATTTGACCAGCTTGATCTTAGATACCCAGCAAAACAGTTAAAACCAAAATATAGCCATTCTTGGGCATTTAAAGGAAATAATAATTAAATGTAACTTAAGATGTACACTTATATTAGCCCACTAGAATAAAGGCTGGAAGCTACAAATGAAAGAAAGATTCTTCAGCAAATGTGCCTGATAACTATCAAGAGAAACTGCCAGAGTCAGAAGTTTTTAGTCAGTTTAAGACCTTCCTAAGCTACACAGGTAGACTTAATCTATGTTTGCTAGTATGATTATCTTTTCCTAAGTAACAGAAGTATAGAGATCTCTAGTAAACACAGGTTATACCAATAAAGGGATATTTTACAAAATCAGATGACATTAAGTAGCTTAACTATATTTTCTGGGGACATCTATGACAATGTTAAAGTCCCCAAATAAAGGCCTTGTTCTCTCCAGCCTTTGCTAGGCCTAGTTATGGGAACAATTTCTCAGTTCTTCCACCTCCTGGTGAGAGATTAACTTCTGTCATTTTCATGATACTCAGTGGCATGTTTCAGATGCTGCAACATTTACTTTGTGCTAATCTCATTTCAGTACTCATGTCTTTTTGATCTTCTATCATAGAAGCAGCCGCCCCCAGATGACTTTACAACCTGCTCTTCCCCAACCAGGCTTCTTCCTGGGACCCCTTGATTGACCCGATTTTTAGAAAAGGAACTCCAAGCTGCTTGCCCCACGCCACCCACTTCCAGCTCGAAGAAGCTAGAGCGGTCATCGACCTCCTTCCCCAGCAGCATGGAGTTCCTGAGATTAGAGGGGGGAATGAAGCCAGAATTGGGAACAGGTAGTTAGTGTAGAAATAGGGGATCAGGTCAAATTGAGGAAATGGCCATAAAATCATCTGCCTCTGGAAGTTGGAGACTGCCCCTGGAAGAATGGAATGTCAAGGATCTCCGGAGCCCATTGATTACCAAATTTACCTGCCTTTATCAAGGACTGTTTACCAAGGACTGCAAACAAGGGGCTGCTAATTGGTGGCCCGCCCCCTGGGCTCTTGCCTGCCTGAAATCACCTAGTCACCTTCATCAGGGAAAGAGTAAGTGCTGTACAGGTACTAATGCTCAGGCAACAATACCAGTCCCTCTGCCAAGGAAATAGCTTTGGAGAAGAGTATATAGAGACAGAAGTTCCATGATTAGAACTTACCAGAAAAGAAAATGGGGAAATGAAAGAATGGACATTTTTTTAAGCTGTCTGTTTTATCTCAACTCCCTAAGGTTTCCCTCCCAGTAATGGGAACAAAGCCCTTAAAGCTGTTCTCTGTTCCCAAACAGAGAGTAAAAGAGTAAATTGAGCCTGATAGCCAGATAGTGCTCGAACAGTAGGATTACCAGAAACTATTGACCAGAATCTACAGCCTGTTGTAAAACATTGTGAAACATGTTGTCAGCAAACCCAGACCCCCTTTGAAACTTCCTGGCAGCTTTGTCCCCCTTTTCCCTTTCATGTGTGACCCCTCCCGATGTGTGGTTTCTGCCTTTATAAACCTACAAGATTTTCTGCTAGGGACTCGACTCCTGGAGTTGGGTCCCAGCGCGCTGGAATAAACACCTCTTGCGGTTTGCATCAAGTGACGCCTCCTGCGGTTGATTGGGGCTGCCATCCATCCATGGGACAGAGTTGGGGTTTCCTTTTTGGGGGCCTTACATATCTGGATGCTTCTACACCTAATCAGATAAAAATGTGCATTAAGACACAGGCTCTTGAAACATGGTTTTTGGACACCAACCTTGTATATATAAAATTCAACTTTTATGCTGCAAACTTAGCATCAATAAACCACCTTTTCATCTTGAAAGAACTTCTTCATTCCTCAGATGAAGTCCTCAACACTAGATGGAATTACGGTCACTCAGAAGGGCAAGGGGAAAAGAAAGGCTTCACAAAACGACAATCCCCAGACCCTCGAAGTCACATTGGAACATCCCGGTGCAGGGTGGGTCCCTGGTCAGCAGCTTCCCAGGCGGAGTGGACGTGCACTCAAGGCTGCCACTGCCCACCTGGCACCTTTGCCTCTGCTCCCTGGGGGCAGGAAAGCCCGCTGCATGGCAGCTATCAGACGGTGAAGCCCAAGTCACTCGGCAAGGTTAGTTATCCAACAATCAAGCCTTCACCCACAAACGCCCACCTGAGGCTCTTTCCAAACTCTGCCTCCACTGGCAGCTGAGCAGGGAAGACTGTGCCGGAAATCCTGCATCTGCCTGGCCACCGTGAAGCTGGGTAAGTAAGCAGATGAACTGCAGTTGGCAGGTTCGCGGCTTTACCGCAACCTTACAGTTCTTCTATTTCTCAATTTTGTTTGAATATTCTTTTCTCTTCTCTGTGGAGGAAAGGCGCTCATTTGAAAAGGATATGACTAGTGAAGGTGAAAGAATGGACATTTTTTTAAGCTGTCTATTTTATCTCAACTCCCTAAGGTTTCCCTCCCAGTAATGGGAACAAAGCCCTTAAAGCTGTTCAAGGAAACAGCCCCAAACAGAGAGTCAAAGAGTAAATGGAGCCTGATAGCCAGATAGTGCTCAGACAGTAAGATTACCAGAAACTATTGACCAGAATCTACGCCCTGTTGTAAAACATTGTGAAACATGTTGTATGTTATCAGACAACTCAGACCCCCTTTGGAATTTCCCAGCGGCTTTGTTCCCCTTTTTATCCTTTTTTTCCCCTTTTTTTCCCTTTCATGTGGGACCCCTCCCGATGTGTGGCTTCTGCCTTTATAAACTTGTAAGATTTTCTGCTAGGGACTCGACTCCTCGAGTTGGGTCCCAGCGCGCTGGAATAAACGCCTCTTGTGGTTTGCATCAAGTGACGCCTCCTGTAGTTGATTGGGGTTGCCGTCGATCCGTGGGACAGGGTTGGGGTTTCCTTTTTGGGGGCCTTACATTTGGGGGCTCATCCGGGATAACACGCCCCCCCCCTCATCTGCGGAGTCGACCTTGGAGGTAAGAAGGGGTACCCCGAAGTTGTCTGTCCTTGTCTTGTGTTTTGTTAGTTGGTCTGGTTCTGTGAGCGCGCTTTCGGTTTCGCTGGCAGCCGTTCGGTGACTCGTGAGAGTGGCCGAACAGTGGTCGGTAGACGTGCCTGGAGGGCCATAGGTTACAGCCCTGGGGGATGCCCCAAGGGTGGAGGAGAGCCAGGGACGCCTGGTAGTCTCCGTCGGTAAGGGCGCTGATCAGGTTAAGATCGCGCCTGTCTGATTCTGTTGCGTGTTTGTGGCAGACAAGGTGGAGGAAGGGTTGGAACAACTGTGGGGTTCTCGGCCCGGGCTACTCTCGGGTGAACCCCAAAGGTTCCTTCTCCGTTCTCCCCCTCCCAACAGCCCTGAAGGGTAACTTAGCAAAGTAGCTTCATTCTCAAAAGTAATGAAAAATAAGGTCTCATAATTTTCTTTAACATCCAACCTGTCCTGATGAGATGGCTAAAATGCCTTAGACACAGAGTTTCTGTTAAAACCTGTTAGATCCTTCCAGATCTCAGTCCAGGCTTACATTGAAATATAAATAAAAGAAGCCTAAAGGCTCAGTAGGAGACCGTTCTCAAACCCAGGGAAAGAAAAGGTAAAAAGAGTCTTTAAAACTCCAGCAAAGTAAATGCTATGGTGCTTTACTAAAGTAATTAACGGCTGTATCATTTTTCCAGGACTCTTGTTTTTTTAATTATATGGTTTTTGAGCTCATGATTTTTTGATCAGTTCTATTTTTATTCAACTAGAGTTTTTGAACATCTGTTACATTGCAATGGAGATTCACCTATAAAGTTACAAGGCCTTGATTTTGTGGTATTTGTATGTTGTGCCGTCTGATGTCATGTTTTGTCTGTATCAAAACTAAGCGCTCCTAAAATTAAAATTTAAAAATGGATCCAGATACTTTTAATTCACGTGATTTAAAAAGGTTCAAATTGGGTAAACTAATAAAAGTAAAATGTCTTTGAAAATAACTCACAAATCTCTAGGTGGTCAAGCTAATAAAATATTGATGTTAATACAGTGTCTAATATCAAATGTTTCTAGGACTTTTCTTCAACAGGAAAGAGACAGCAAATACTGTTCAGGACACTTGTCTGATATCTTGGTTTTTACAGAATAAGTGAATTAGAGTTAACATGTATGGGATTACTCAAATGTGTTTGTAGAGACATCAGATTAATTTACAAAGTTAAGATGCTAATTGTTAAATAACATCGAGTACTTTTAACTCTTTAAATACATGGGGTAACATACTTAAACATTATTGGTGTTTTCATAGGTTGGTAAATAAAAGGGTTTAAACTTGCTTTGTGTCATCACTAAACTAAAAACAAGGTTACTAAGAGTTATGTCCTAACAAGTGCAATTCTATATACAAAGGGTCCCAAAAGTTTCAACTGTGTTTCAATTAGAGTACTATAAACAACAAAATACTTAATCTTATTAAAATAGAGTAATTTATCTAAATTCAGAAATTTCATAAGAGTTGTTTCAGAATGTGGACAAAAAGGGGTCAACAAATAGGAAAGAGAAAATAAAAGATTCTGGGTATGGAAATATATTTAGTAAAAGGTAAAAGGAAATGTTTCTGGGTAAGAAAGTGCTTGTGTGATGAAATACATGAGGGTCTAAGTAAGTGCTAAGAAAGTCTGTGTAAGTAAAGGGCAAGTTTCAACAAGTTTGTGTGTAACTAAGTAGGTTATATGTATGTGAGACAGCTAAAACTATTTAAGGTTTTTCCTAAGGTGAAATACTAACGTTCTGATATAAACCAAAGTTTAATCTATATGGTAGAATGACATGGTAAAATGACAAGGATTTGAAACACTAATTTACTCTTAACTTTGTGTCTATTAAGTTTTATTCTTTAGAACAATTAGTCTTAAAAATTGGGGTGTATACAATTATGGTTAAACAACTGTTATAGAGTATTGTACTATGTTACAGAGTCTACATTTTTCTTTAAAAACTAAATTTGGTAAGATAAAAGTGTCAAGGTAATTGTGAAATGGTCACTAGTTGTATATTAAATGTGTTCATATTTTTCAGGTACACAAGTTTTTAAAGCAAGGAATTTATTAAGCTCTGCTATTCTCCAGATTAAACTTGTCTGTAATGGTAATCTTAAACTTATAAAGAGTAAATTTTAATTGGGGATTTATTTCTATCATTTAATGTTCTATTATAGGACCTGCTATCAATAGGGTATGTGTAAAATTTGTCACTTTTTACACTGAGATAAAGAATTTCAAATGTAAATGTATTTATAAACATTAGAGTCTGATTTGTTTAAAGGTTAATATTGTGAAACATGAAAGAAACAGGAAAACATTTTGCCACTTTATCACACAAAATGAAAGTTAAAAGCTCTCTCAGGCTTTCTTTAATTCATGTTTTAGATATGATGTTAAATTGTTTTAACTAGTGTTCATATAGACTCAGGAAACAATATATGTAAACTTCTTAAAATGACATTTAAGAAAGAAGCAAAGATCAACATCAGAATTAGAACACTTAAGATCTGTAAAAAGCCACGCCTTACCTGAGATAAGGCTCTGCCTCCCACCTCACTGTGTAGAATAACTCCAAAATAAGCCAGACTTCAGCTTATTTAAAGTTATAGTCAAAAGATTGGCTCTTGTTGTAAAAGTACTGTGATCTCAAATAGGGGATATAATGTGATTCTCAGTCAAAATTCAAGACAGCTATTATATAAGTAGAATATATTTTTACTCTTGCTAATTTCATTTAGTAAAACTGTTACCTGTTAATGTTTTGCAGAAGTAGCTGCTTCAACAACACACAACCTAGGTAACTTGTGATAATAAGCCTTCACCTATAGAACAGATAGTGGTAACTTCCAGTACTAATACAGACTTCAGTTAGATAAAAGGGTAAATAACTGTAAATTATGGACATTAAAGTTAAAGCCCAGTACTGTTACTTTATGACTGGTGAGACTGGCTTGCTGGATGATTAAGATCAAACTTAGAGATTGGAGTTAAACACAGAGGTCAAGAAAAGTCCATATTTGGGTCTTTCCCTCAAAAGTCAGCCTGAACCCAGGGAATAAGAGAACTTCTCTAAGGAGTGTTGCAACTCTGGGTCACACAACCTCCTGATCAAGGAGATTGTTGAGACTAGAGGATGAAAAATCACTCAGTGCATCTGCTGCAGAGGAGGGTCATGGAAAAAGGGAGACATCCCTTGATGCTTCTAAAGGAAGTCACCTCATCAAGAGACCCTGCCTAATCAAAGTCACTGGTGGAGCTAAGGAGCCGCTCTCAAGTTCTCTACAAGTGACCCCTGTGGGAACTCAGCTGACTCTTTAACAAGACAGGAACCAGGTCAATTTGACCAGCTTGATCTTAGATACCCAGCAAAACAGTTAAAACCAAAATATAGCCATTCTTGGGCATTTAAAGGAAATAATAGTTAAATGTAACTTAAGATGTACACTTGTATTAGCCCATTAGAATAAAGACTGGAAGCTACAAATGAAAGAAAGATTCTTCAGCAAAGGTGCCTGATAACTATCAATAGAAAGTGCCAGAGTCAGAAGTTTTTAGTCAGTTTAAGGCCTGCAGACCTTCCTAAGCTACACAGGTAGACTTAATCTATGTTTGTTCATATGATTATCTAGCCCTAAGTAAAAGAAGTATAGAGATCTCTACTAAACACAGGTTATACCAATAAAGGGATATTTTACAAAATCAGATGACATTAAGTAGCTTAACTATATTTTCTGGGGACATCTATGACATTAAGAGTTAAATGTTGTGTTTACATTCCTGATAACCTGGACAATGTTAAAGTCTCCAAATAAAGGCCTTGTCCTCTCCAGCCTTTGCTAGGCCTAGTTATGGGAACAGTTTCTCAGTTCTTCCACCACCTGATGAGAGACTGACTTCTGTCATTTTCATGATACTCAGTGGCATGTTTCAGATGCTGCAACATTTACTTTGTACTAATCTCATTTCAGTACTCATGTCTTTTTGTTCTTCTATCATAGACGCACCCACCCCCAGATGACTTTACAACCTGCTCTTCCCCAACCAGACTTCTTCCTTGGACCCCTTGATTGACCCGATTTAAAAAAAAAAAAAAAGGAACTCCAAACTGCTTGCCCCTCGCTGCCCCCTTTCAGCTTCGAAGCAACCAGAACGACCGACGCCCCCTTTCATTTCCTTAACAAGCAGTTAGGAGTTCCTAAAGCTAAAGTGGGCAATAAAGCCAGAATTGGGAACAGGTAGTTAGTGTAGAAATAGGGGATCGGGTCAAATCGAGGAAATGGAGGCCATAAAGTCATCTGCCTCTGGAAGTTGGAGATTGCCCCTGGAAGAATGGAATGTCAAGGATCTCTGGAGGCCATTGATTACCAAATTTACCTGCCTTTTTCAAGGACTGTTTATCAAGGACTGCAAACAAGGGGCTGCTAATTGGTGCCCCCTGGGCCCTTGCCTGCCTGAAAAGTCGATGGCATCGCCGCCTGGATTCACGATTTGCATGTCAAGCCTGCACCACCACCAGACCCAACGTGGAAAGTGGAAAAATTGGACAACCCCCTCAAGCTCCACATCCACTGTGTTCCTGCTCCTGTTGACGCACTTCCCACCAATAAGTAGTCCCAACCCTCATGCCCCCCCACGACTAACATGGCAGGTCCTCTCCCAGACTGGAGATATAATATGGAGCACCACCAGGGAGAAACCCCTTTGGGCTTGGTGGCTGTCCCTAACCCCAGACATCTGCGCCTTAGTAGCTGGGTTAGATAATTGGGATATCCCTACCCTGACTTCTGAGGAGGCCCATAGATATTGGCCAACATCACCCAGGCCTTTCGGGGGAACAGAATATCGCCTAGTTGAAGGGTACAACCCAGGATGTAGCTACCCACGCTCCCGTGACAATCTAAAACAGACCCCTTTCTATGTCTGCCCCCGGGATGGGAGGTCACAGAATATGGCAAGGACGTGCGGAGGTATAGACCATTATTACTGCTCCGCATGGGGGTATGAGACTACTGGCAACGCTTATTGCCGCCCCACCTCCTCCTGGAATTTAATAACCATACAGCAAAATCTTACGGCAGCCAAATGTAACAACCAAGGGTGGTGTAACCCTCTGAACATCTCCTTCACGGAGTCACCCTCATCAGGGAGAGAGTAAGTGCTGTACAGGTACTAATGCTCAGGCAATAATACCAGTGTCTCCACCAAGGAAATAGCTTCGGAGAAGAGTATATAGAGACAGAAGTTCCATGATTAGAACTTACCAGAAAAGAAAATGGGGAAATGAAAGAATGGACATTTTTTAAGCTGTCTGAGGTCACCCTCCCAGTTATCTTAACTCCCTAAGGTCACCCTCCCAGTCATCTCCACTCCCTAAGGTCTCCCTCCCAGTAATGGGAACAAAGCCCTTAAAGCTGTTCCAAGAAACAGCCCCAAACAGAGAGTAAAAGAGTAAATGGAGCCAGATAGCCAGATAGTGCTCAGACAGTAAGATTACCAGAAACTATTGACCAGAATCTACACCTGTTGTAAAACATTGTGAAAGATGTTGTATGTTATCAGACAACTCAGACCCCCTTTGGAATTTCCCAGCGGCTTTGTTCCCCTTTTTATCCTTTTTTTCCCCTTTTTTTCCCTTTCATGTGCGACCCCTCCCGATGTGTGGTTTCTGCCTTTATAAACCTGTAAGATTTTCTGCTAGGGACTTGACTCCTCGACTCCTGCGTGAGTCACGAGTTGGGTCCCAGCGCGCTGGAATAAATGCCTCTTGCGGTTTGCATCAAGTGATGCCTCCTGTGGTTGATTGGGGTTGCCGTTGATCCGTGGGACAGAGTTGGGATCTCCTTTTTGGGAGTCCTACAAAGGGTTCGAGTCCACTCTTCAAAGCTTCTCTGAGTGGTCCCCAGAGGGCTTTTTAGACAAATGCATGGATGGCTCTCTGCTGGTAAGTTGAGCTGAGATCTCCCAAGGGCAATCAGAACAAGCGGGCGAGTCACCGCGCAGCTTCAGAGCTCTCGGTCAAAAAGCAACATCTACAACAGGAACAAGGGTGGCCTGGGAAAGGAAGAGGGTCGATGGGCAGACCACGCAATTCCACCCACAAGCACCAACCCCAAAGAAGTGACAACCCAAACAAGCACATGCACACACACACTTACAGCAGCCAAGAGAGAAATAGGATGAGTGTCCAGCAACCAATGAATAGACAATCAGTAGACAATGGAATATTAGTCAGCCTTGAAAAGGAATGAAGTTGCTACAGCACCATGAACCTCAAAAATGTGGTATTGCGAACCAGACGAAAACATCCTCTCTATGGTCTCATCTGCATGAAATGCCTGGAACCAATAAGTCACTGGAGGTGGAATGTGGACTGCAGGTTGCCCAGGGCTGGAGGCTGAGGCCTGAGGAGGGGATGGGAAGGAACTGCTGAAAAGGTGAAGGGCCTCCCCTGGGAGGGGTGGGGTGGAGACGCGTGGGCCCAGGGCGTTGGTGCTGTGGCACAACACGGCGGGGACGGGTCCCTCTGGCAGCCCTTCCTACAGTGGTTCCCTTCTCAGGCACACGGTGGTGATTCCTACAGCGTGGAGGACGCTGGCACATCCGGTGGCAATGTGACCACAGAGCCCGTCACGGCCATGGGGGGACAGGTGTGCAGGTGACAGTGGCGCTCTTGGGCCTGGTGGCTAGGGAAGGCTCCTCTGTGCAGCCTCACCAGGCCTGCGGGGGAGGGTGGGGCCACCAGGACAGCTCGTGCAGAGCCCCCAGGCGGAGGCAGGCCGCACAGGACAGCGCGGTGGCCACGAGACAGGCAGTCAGAGGGATGCCTGGGCCTGGGTCTCCACAAGGCGCAGAGGACCTGGAGGGTCTCCTGTGCTGGGCAGCAGAGGCCAGAGTGAACCGCGGGAGGTGAGTGCAGCGGCCACTGGGGGACATGAGCCAGTCACAGCCCAGGTCCTGGGTCAAGTCCTGGCCCAGGCAGGGCTGCCGTCCTACAGTGGGTCCAGACCTGTCACCCATGAAGAGTGACGGTCATCATGGGAACCGCACGGTGAGATCATAGGCATTTTAGTGCAGATACACACCACACACACACACCACAGACACACACACGCACAGACACACATACACACCACACACACACACCACACACATGCAGACACCCCCCCAACACACACAGACACACATACACACTACAAACACATACACACCACATACACACATCACATACCACAGACAACACACACACGCACAGACACACATACACACTACACACATGCACACCACACACACACACCACATATCACGTACATCACATACGCAGTCACACACATCAATATACCACACACACACATACCATACACACCACACACACACACACCACACACACGCAGACACCCCCCCACACACAGACACACATACACACTACAAACACATACACACCACATACACACACCACATACCACGTACAACACATACACAGTCACACACACCACACACATCACATACCACAGACAACACATATGCACACACATCAACACACCACACACACACACAGACACACATACACACTACACACATGCACACCACACACACACACCACATATCACGTACATCACATACGCAGTCACACACATCAACACACCACACACACACACACCACACACATGCAGACACCCCCCAACACACACAGACACACATACACACTACAGACACATACACACCACATACACACACCACATACCACGTGTAACACATACACAGTCACACACACCACACACATAACACACACATCACACGCACTTACAGACACAAATACACACTACACGCACACACCACACACACAAGTACACGGCACACATGCACACATACCTGCCCTGCATACGCCCCACACACTCAGCTACTGAGTGCACCTGACTGAAGCTGAGTCCAGAGTCATCTCACCTGCTGCTGCCAGCCTCTGCCTTCCTGCCAGCCTCCCCTCTCTTCCTGCCAGCCTTCTTTCCTCCTTCTCTCCCGTCCCCAGCCAGGCTCAGTCTTTGCAGTCCCTCCTCTCTGCTTCTGCGTCTTGCTCCTTCCCACCTCCTCTCCCAGGCCCTGGGCCCGTCTTTCCATTCCCAGAGGGAATGGGTGCGAAGCCTTCAACAGCCACAACCTGGTGATCTGTGTCTAAGGACGCGCACCCCCGGAAGGATCGCGCACCCGCACTGCTGCTGGTTCCTGTTGGCTCTGTTCTGCTTGGCTCTCCATTCTTCTCCTCCAGCCTGTTTCCCACTCATCCTGGCATGGCCAGGCCCTCACCCAGGAGCCTGCTCCATGTGCTCTGGAGACGGGCAGACCAGGGCCTCCTGCAGCAGGATGCAACCGGGCTCCCCGGGGGGCTGAGCCTGGGTGGTGGGCCAAGGGAGCCTGCTGGTCAGCCTCTGCAGAGCCCACAGCCCCAGGGGCCCGCCGCAAGCTGCTTGCTGAGGCTTGCTCACAGAGATCACGCCAACAAACCTCCTAGGACCTGCCTTTTAGCAACAGCAACCTCCCAAAAAGCGTCATGGGACCTTAGAGAGTCAAATGAAGAAAGTATGACAGAGCCGGCTAAGTCATGGAGGTGGCCGGAGGGCACAGGCCCGGGTCGCACTGCAGCCCTGGACCCACAGTACCTGGAAGTGAGGCTACCTCGGGGGCTGGCCTCTGGCAGGCCGGCACTGGAACAAACACTCACTGGGCACCTGTAAGATACCACAGCTGGACAAGGTGTCGCCCCAGAGGCTGCTCCCACAGGACAGCTCAAGAGATGCATGCTGGAAGTCCTGCGACCTTCCTAGCTCCTCCATCTTTCTAAGAGCCTCCCCACAGAGGTAGGAGCAAGGCATCCAGAGCTCTCCCACCTCCAACACAGACAGGCCACCCAAATGCCACAGTAACCCACAGAGGTTACCATGCCCCGGACATACAAAAGGCCATCCATCCCAGGCTCTGGTCCCTCAACAGAGCAGGCCGAACATGAATCAGGTGGGCTGCCTGGTGGCTCTGGCACTCCGTGCTGGGGCCCCTGCCAGCACTCAAGTCTAATGCACAAATGCACCAGGTTCAAGGCTGCCAGCACCCAAGTCTAATGCACAAATGCACCAGGTTCAAGGCTGCCAGCACCCAAGTCTAATGCACAAATGCACCAGGTTCAAGGCTGCCAGCACCCAAGTCTAATGCACAAATGTACAAATGCACCAGGTTCAAGGCTGCCACCACATCATAAACGTGCTGTTACTTTCTTAATGCATTCCTCTGAATTAAAATTAATCTCATTTTCAAAATTTCCTAATCCCTAATGATGTAGTAGGATGTATCTATTATTATCATTATTAATGTCATTAATATTACTTATTATTAAGTTGCTACTGTGTGTTGGGCATACTGTTCCTAGCATGACTTTTTATGCTTAAAACTTACAAAGCCTCAGTGGGGTGACTGTGACTATTATCTCCAGCACATTGACGAGTTGCAATCGAGGGTACCTGGAAAGTCACAGGACAGGGCAGACAGTGTGTTCAACAAATTAAAAGAATCTCAGACTCCCCTGGGGTGTGTGCCATATGTCCCTGCTGGCCCACACCCAAGCATGGGTACTAAGTCACCGCTCATTCCTTGATCTGATTAAACCCCTCTCCATCGGGAGAGATGGGATCCCCACTGACTGCTTCCCAGGCCACCATGACCCCTGGGCTGAGGGTGAGTGAATCCTGACAGGGCTCTGGGGCTCCCACCCTCTCGAGCTTCTCCTTCTGCCAGCGTCAGCTTCACACCCCTTTCCCCACCCCACAGCCTAGTCTGCCACTGGCTCCCTCCAGGTCAGTTTGGAGAGGACCCTCCTCACGCACATCCTCCTCTTTCTGGTCTCAAGACCCAGTTCTGAGCTTCCCCCAAAAAAGGTTTATTCCATGAAAAATCTGAAATTCCATGCCTAAAATAACAATCATCTTGGTCAAGAATGTTGCCCTAAATATTGCCCTTCTTTGATCTGTGTTGTTCTTCGGGGGTTTCCTTTGCATGTGCTAATTCCAAAATCCCTGACTCACATTTTATTTCTTTGCTGAGCACAGAGTTAGGGCTTCAAGTCAAAGAATTAACACTGAAAGTAATTCCTGCTAGGCCTATTATAACTTCAGAAAGGTAGATTAGCGTCATAGCAGGAAAATCATGACACATTGTTTTAGCTGTCTTTTTCACTAGGACAGCCAAAAGATCTGACAAGAACAACCTAGAGGAGAAGAAGGTTATTTGGAGCTCATGGCTTCACAGGTCTCAGTCCATAGACACCCAACTCCATTGCTCTGTGCCCAAGGTGGCCAGAAGCACCATGGCACAGGTGTGGGAAGGAAAGCAGCTCAGGACATGGCAATCAGGACGCAGGGAGAGCTCGGCTCAGCACAACAAAACATAAACCCCAAAGTCACCCCAGTGCCCCACCTCCTCCAGCCACACCCCTCCCTACAGTCGGTGACCAATTAATCTCTATCAGGGGATTAACTCACCCAGCCTTTCACCCCTGAACTCTCTTGCCTCCTCTCACACAGGAGTGTCTGGGGGACACCTTATATCTGAACCGCAACAGGTTGTCTGCAGAAAGAATCCCCCAGCCCTCGCTCCCTAGGCAGGCGCACGTGCCCCCTTTGCTCTAAACACCATCTCTCTGTCCTTCACCCTCTTTCTCCGAGCCTCAGTGGCCATAGGTGTGACAGACAACTCACTCCTAAAGTGCACCAAACCGGCTGATCCCCCTGCCTACCCACGCCCTCCGAAGTTGCTCTCGCTGTTCTCAAAATCAGGGAATCTGATTCCCTGCCTGCATTTGTACACCTCAAGATGCCCTGGGGTCCGCCTGCCCACCACCCCGCCTTACCGCTCGCCCAAGCCAAGCCCTTGTTGCTAAAGGTAGCCCTGGGCAGCGGCCTCCGTGGCTCCCACCTGTGAGGCCCCGCGGCCGCAGGTGGACCCGCTCCCTCTGCTTCCCTCTGCTGCGGGTGCTCCTGCTGGCCACTCTTCATGAGGCCCCAGTCAGCTCTCCACGGACTCAGGTCGTCACCTCCCAGGACTCCTGCCCCTCCCAGGAGACCCGAGGCCTCCTACAGAGGTCTCCGGCCTGCAGCACCTGGCCCCTGCTCTCTGACGTCACCTAGCACTTCCAGGGCTCCCCCGCTCCTGCTGCCAGCCTCCTGGACCCCAGGGTGGCAGCACTGGCCCTCCCTTGCCCAGCCACTCCTCACTTCTGGCCTGGCATGCTCTGCTCATCCCCGTGGCTCAGACCACCTACCCAGAGCTGTGTCAGGAGCCCAGAGAGAGCGGGATCCACCCCGCACCTCCTACCTGCAGGCCGTGCTCAGATCTGAGCCTCCGTCTATGTCCATGTCTGCATCTGCGCATGTGAGCCCACAGCACATTGGAAGAAAGAAAGAAAGAATGGAAGGAAGGAAGGAAGGAAGGAAGGAAGGAAGGAAGGAAGGAAGGAAGGAAGGAAGGAAGGAAGGAAGGGAGGGAGGGAGGGAGGGAGGGAGGAAAGGAAGGAAGGAAGGAAGGAAGGAAGGAAGGAAGGAAGGAAGGAAGGAAGGAAGAGAGTGAGTGAGGGAGGGAGGGAGGAAGGAAGGAAGGGAGGGAGGGAGGAAGGAAGGAAGAGAGTGAGGGAGGGAGGGAGGGAGGAAGGAAGGGAGGGAGGGAGGGAGGAAGGGAGGGAGTTTATGGCCTCTAGCCTGCGGGCACTAGGCCACCCTGATGATCTGCACTAAATCTGGTTATTTCTGTAATGTCAGAAAACAATGCTTCCTACAAATAGCCAGGATAGAAAAGATATCCCAAATGGACAGCCAGCCTCCCAGAGTGGCAATTAGGAAAGAAATGCTGGGCGATCGTTTGGAGGGACTTTCAATTTGATGGGAGAGATTTTAGTCAGAACAGATGGCTACCAATCGAGGGGCTGAAACACACAGAAGAATGAGGAACAATCAGCAAATGTGCGAGTGATAAATGGCTGGAAGGCCCGTGACAGGCTCGTGCAAATGGGAGACACAGAAAGGAAGCCCTGCCTGTGACCAGGGCGAAGGCCACACGAGCACCACTCCCATTAAGAGTTTGGCCAGGGCTGCTGATCACCGCCTCTGAGGACAGCCTGCAGCAATCGAATTATTATATGCCGCCCACTAAGAAGCTCCAGGGCAGAGGCGGGGGCTCATTTGAGGAAGCGAGTGGGTCAGGCTCATTTCTGACCGTCCCTCCCAGCCATGGGTGCTACTTGTAAATGGATAGTGCTGTCCTTGGGGCAATGATTTGTTGGAAAATCACCCACGTGTGTGTTGTGTTTTGACTCCAGGCAGTTAAATATTAGCAAGTGTCACCTGGCACCCAGAGAGACACACACGCGTGCACTGTCTCACAAATTTTATGTTTTCTTTGCTTCCACGTTCAATTAAAACACTTTCTCCAGTGAAGTTTCATTGATTTACTGTAATACATGCCTAAAACTCAGCCAGGGCATAACTGATTTATAAAGCACAATATCCTGTTTATGAACAAAAGATGCCATAAAGTAGCTGACAGACTCTGCTGACAGATCATTTTGCTCATGTTATAGGAGCCTTTTTTTTTTTTTTTAATTTTCTCCCAAAGATTGCCGGCATAGTGGTATAATCGATCATGTAATGTGTCATCAAAGGAACCAGGAGACAAACACATCCTTCTGACAACCACTCTGAAATTAAGAATGGCATGCAGTTTTCTTCAGAAGAAATGAACCTCTCCCTTCCCAGATGAAGTCGTTTCCGTGAGCTCTAGGGAATGGGGTAGGGCTCAGGTCCCCTCCCCGGGACCCCTGTTCCACATCAGCGTCCCAGTGGGTGGTGAGCCTTGACAGTTGAGAGGTGAGCCAAGTGGAGCTGGGCTCCCCTGGCCCCTGGGGATGATGTCCAGATGTGGAACCCGTGCCAGGCATGAAGGTCGAGACAGTGTCCATCAAACTGAGGAGATGGGAGGACTTTTTATTGCTTCTTTTAAAGAAATTGGGAAGTCAGAGAACTTTCCCAGCACGCTCTGAATTCTGAGAGCTTTGAGTTGTGCAGAGCCCTGCATGCTACCTGGTATGGATGAAGCACAGAGATACTGCAGGACCCCCAAAAAGGAGACCCCAACTCTATCCCTCGGATCGACGGCAACCCCAATCAACTACAGGAGGCGTCACTTGATGCAAACCGCAAGAGGTGTTTATTCCAGCGCGCTGGGACCCGACTCGTGACTCACGCAGGAGTCCAGCAGTCGAGTCCCTAGCAGAAAATCTTACAAGTTTATAAAGGCAGAAAACCACACATCGGGAGGGGTCGCACATGAAAGGGAGAAAAAGGGGGAAAAAAAGGATAAAAAGGGGAACAAAGCTGCCGGGAAATTCCAAAGGGGGTCTGAGTTGGCTGATAACATACAACATGTTTCACAATGTTTTACAACAGGTGTAGATTCCGGTCAATAGTTTCTGGTAATCCTACTCTTTGAGCACTATCTGGCTATCTGGCTCCATTTACTCTTTTACTCTCTGTTTGGGGCTGTTTCTTGGAACAGCTTTAGGGGCTTTGTTCCCATTACTGGGAGTGAGACCTTAGGGAGTTGAGATAAAACAGCTTAAAAAAATGTCCATTCTTTCAATACCAGCATCATAAAAACCCGCGGCTCAATGAAGAACTGGTGGAGGAAGTACAAGATAAAAGAAGTGAAATCCGGACATTCTCCTGCCCATCCTGGACACTCGAGTTTCCCCTCTTCAGCTTGGCTCAGAAAGACTTGGCTACATTTTTCAAAGGGGAAATAGAAGCAGTTTGAAGTAGGAAAGACTGTCAGGGCAAAGGGCACTTTGCTTGTGGGAGGAAAGTGAGGTCCAAGCAGGGGAGAGCTCCTCGCCCCGCGTGGACAGCTGCCCGCCCTGGAGAACTGTGGCAGACTTCTGGCTGTGAAGCCAGAATTGGGGACAGGCAGTTAGTGTAGAAATAGGAGATCGGTCAAATCGTCAAATCGAGGAAATGAAGCCATGAAGCCACCTGCCTCTGGAAGTTGGAGACTGCCCCTGGAAGAATGGCATGTCAAGGATCTCCAGAGGCCATTGATTACCAAATTTACCTGCCTTTATCAAGGACTGCAAGCATGGAGCTGCTAATTAATGCCCCCTGGGCCCTTATCTGCCTGAATCACCTGGCCCTCCCCCGCCCATGGCTTCTCACTTAATGCAAAACCAGACCTACTCAGGTAGGCAGGAAGGAGAGACAAGCAGAGAAGCGGGGAGAGAACTGGAGAACAAAAGAGACTTTAACCTACAAAATATGGAGGGTGCGCTCACTTCTTGGGACTTTAGAACATCAGCCATGGCCCCCTTCTTCCTCCCGGGAGAAGTCTGTATTATTACCTTTAAATAAAACCTGCTTAATATGCCTGCCTTGTCGTGCTTCTCTAGTGTTTAAACTTCAAC
This sequence comes from Sciurus vulgaris, assembly GCF_902686455.1. Classification (NCBI taxonomy): domain Eukaryota; kingdom Metazoa; phylum Chordata; class Mammalia; order Rodentia; family Sciuridae; genus Sciurus; species Sciurus vulgaris. The sequence continues at coordinate 168,270,766 of NC_136466.1, read as the reverse complement.
ATTAGAAGGAGCAGAACTCGTCACTGGTAAACGGCGGTATCAGCTGGACAGGGCCCAGAGAGGGGCTGTGTCACTGCAGCCAGCCGCAGGATCCCAACCCCTTACGCCCAGACAGACGCATCGCGCCCCCTCCACCTCTCTGCAGGCCCCACGTCCCCACAGCCCCTCACACAGTCCCAGTGCACTGCCATGGCCTCTCCAGCCTCCGCCCGCCATCTTGCCAGTGCTGAGACTGGTAGGGGCATCGTACCGCCAGCTTGCCCCGTGGCCTTTCTCTCTTGCCTGGTGGAAAGAGTTTGGTATGAATGGATGATCTGAATCTTCAAAGGAGCGACCCTGATGGCTGCTCTACGTTGGGGAAGGTGCTTCCTCGCTTTCCCCACACTTCATACCCTCGGTCAGACCTCCAGCCTTCTTCACGCACTCATTCACCGTATTACCAGGTGCAACAAAGTGGTACCGCGTGCAGCTGCAGGAGACAGCATGTGCTGTGAAGTTCTAGAACTTTCCCCCTCTTGCACCAGGCCAGGCTGTGGTGGGAGCTCCTGATGGAGAGCAGCCAGACTCTCTGGGCTGGGTGAGATGAGAGAGCAACCAGGCAGTACCCCACTGAGAGGCACTGCGGGGGCCAGTGGGTGCAGGGGCCCCAGGCCCTCCCCTGCTCACCTGTATCCACGGTCTTGCTCCTGACTGGGCATGGGGTAGTTTAGTGAGTCCAGACAAGCTTGTTCTGCTGCTTTCAGTCTGTCTTTTGGTGTCCCTCTGGGATGACAGGCTCCAGTGAAGCTCCGAGCCCCGAGCACCTCCAGACTTCCCTTGGCCTTCCATCTACTGAATCACTGCTCTGCTATGAGGAGTCTCTGGTTCCTCAAAGGTGGGCCCCAGTGGGTGGTAGCCCCCAGCTGCTGACTTCTCTAGAGTCAACCACCCACCTGAACGGCCAGACCTCTGGTACACTCTTCCATGATGGCTGATTTTATTTTTTGACTGGGCCATAGGATGCCCAGAAAGCTGGTTAAACATTAATTCCTCACGTTTCCAGAAGATGTTTGCATGGGAATTAGTAGACTGAGTAAAGAAGATCCTCCTCGCCAGTTTGCCAGGGAATTATCCTATCCAAAGGTCCTGAAAGGAACAAGGTAGAAGAGAATGGGGAATTTCCCCTGACGGCCTCAGCTAGGCTTCGGTCCAGCTCAGCAGTTCCTGGGTGCAAAGAGCTGAGGAAGGGTCTATAAATGTTAAAGCTCGTTCGCTTCAGCAACATGATGTTCTGTGAGAACGGTGGCAGAGCGTACCTTGCCTGAATATGTGCTGCTAATGGCTGTGAGAAAATAAAATAAGGAGAAAGTAATTGGGAGCCATTACTGGGGCCAAATGGAAACTAAAAAGTCACAAGTGTCAGATGACCTTTCAAACAGTCCTCCATAATGATTCTTCTCTCTTCATTGCTGGAACTCCCAACAGCTAGCAATGGCAACAGTGTTGAGGCTGTTGGCCTGGCTTAGATGTAGCGCGCACAAGGCCCTGGATTCAACCCCCAGTGCTGCAATCAATCAACATCAAACCAAAAGCTCGCTTCTCCAGCATTCAGTTTTGCTTTGGGTTTAAATTCAGCATACAATGCAATTGACCGGTCACAGGAAGTGACGTCTTGGAGATGGGTCACTGGCTAAGACACTGGGTTTTAGTTCGTCTGCTGTGACTTTAAATTCCCTGATGTCCCAGCTCCTCTTCTGCTTTAAGGTGGAGCAAAGAGAGAAATTCTACCTCAGGAGACTGGCTCTGCTGGGAGCCAACGATTATGAAGGATCATCGGCAGAATATTGATGCCCCCATTCTTCCCATGTTCATAGAAAGGACAGAACCTACGATTCCTGTTCCAGGAAGGCTGACGTTCTCCCTCTCTACGCCCCGTTCCCTTCCTCTTCACGAAGTGACCTGTGCAGGTGGCTGGTTGAGAACGGCCATCACCCTGCATGGCCCCATGTGTCAGCACGGTCTTCCAGGGCTACACATTCCTCTCCTTCCTTCAGTGACCTCAGAACGGGCCCTGCTCCGGCCTGGGAGACCCGACCCCTCCAGCGACTGCCTGCAACCGACGGGGCTGGCGTGGTGGAGGACAGAGGGCAAGTGAGCAAGCGTACGCACTTTTCCAAACCAGAGCTCCGCAAAATGTCCTTCATGGGCTCAATCTGGACCACCACGATCTTTATTTAAATAAAGTCTTAGTGCAACTCAAAATGATAGTCATTCGTGTATTGCCTGTGGCTGTTTCCATGCCGGCAGCAGATGTGAGTCACTGCAGCAGCCTGGCGACCAGCAGAGGGGCACCTTCAGAGCCCCTGCCCTTCCTGCTAGGAGCCCGCGCTAGTCACGCAATGCGTGGAGACCTACACGCCCTCTGAAGCACCCCGCCCCTGCCTGTCTGTGCAGCTGGGCGCCTCCTCCAGGCCCAGGTTCACAACCAGCGGCTTTCTGAAGCCTCTCCTGATATATTTCCCCTCCTGCACCCAGCACTATGCCTGTGTGACCTCTAGCGTGTGCGTAGTAGACATCTACTAAGGGCACACAGTGGGCAAATGAATGAGATGTCCAGGGACAACGATTCAGATCATCACTCAGGTGGGAATTTCTGACAGGTCATATGCACTGTTATTAATGATCTAATTCCAGCTAGCATTTCAGTGGGAAACTAAAAGGGATACAATATGCCAAGGCTTCCTTAAGCCGGAAGTCTTATTGCTCTTGTGTATGAAATGCCTTTAGTATACATATCAGTAGTGCTGATACAAGTTTTCACACATCAGGTAGACAGGATTTTCCATTAACGTTGTGTTTCTGTGACCAAAATACCTGACAAGAACAACAGAGAGGAGGAAAAACTGATTGCAGCTCACAGTTTCAGAGTTCAGTCCATAGTCGGCTAACTCCACAGCTCTGGGTCCAGGATGAGGCAGACCATCATGGCCAAAGGGCATCCAGGAGGAGAGCAGCTGCAGACCTGATAACCAGGAAGCAGGGAGAGAATGACTGGGCTCGAGGTGCAAAGCATAAACCCACAGACACGACCCAGGGCCCTACTTCCCCCATTCTTGCCCTGCCTGCTGGAGTTACCACGAGGTTCATCCATTTCAATAGTCTAATCCACTGATTAGGTATAGCTCTCATAATCTAATCATTCACCTCGGAACATTCCTGCACTGTCTCATATGTAAGCTTTTGGGGATAACTTACATCCAAACCATAACAACAGAAGAAGAGCATGGGTCTATACTCAGTCATTGCCCCAGAAAATCCAATACCCACCCCACGAAAAATACTATGTAGATCACCCCACACCTACTCAGGGGAGACTACGGGTCTCTAAATAAAACTGAATTTGATAGCTATTTATATCAACCTTATCTGCAATCCACAGACACTTCAAAGCAAATATGAGGTAATCAGATCTAAGCCTAAACTAGGAGGAATCCTTACCAACAGCAAATCACTCTGGGCCTATTTCAAGGTCTAACGAGTCTGTGGATATGTAGGGAGGATTATCCCTGAGACAGATGATCCTAAGAGAATTATCTGTCTTATACTACTGAGAGTTAAAGACCAAAGCTCCAGGAAGTGAGGGGTTACATCCTCAGCTCTGCGTCCTTGTTCTACATCTTGATCGTAAGCGAGTGATAGTTACAAACAGCCATGCCGCATCTCAGCAGCTAAGCGTCGGATGGGTGGTGGAACACGGGCATACCTGTCACTGTCTCCCCACAAAATATACCCTGGTTGTCCCAGAAGCTGGATTCAGCCCTTTGCCTGAGTCCAAGTGGCAGCACACTGAGGGAGCGCATCTCCATGGCCCCAGACAGGCTACTTCCTCCGTGCTCACACTCTCCTGCGGTCCTCCTGTAGGACCCCCAAAAAGGAGACCCCAACTCTATCCCTCGCATCGACGGCAACCCCAACCAACCGCAAGAGGCGTCACTTGATGCAAACCGCAAGAGGCGTTTATTCCAGCGCGCTGGGACCCAACTCGTGACTCACGCAGGAGTCCAGCAGTCGAGTCCCTAGCAGAAAATCTTACAGATTTATAAAGGCAGAAAACCACACATCGGGAGGGGTCGCACATGAAAGGGAGAAAAAGGGGGGGAAAAAAGGAAAAAAGGGGAACAAAGCTGCCGGGAAATTCCAAAGGGGGTCTGAGTTGGCTGATAACATACAACATGTTTCACAATGTTTTACAACAGGTGTAGATTCTGGTCAATAGTTTCTGGTAATCCTACTGTCTGAGCACTATCTGGCTATCTGGCTCAATTTACTCTTTTACTCTCTGTTTGGGGCTGTTTCTTGGAACAGCTTTAGGGGCTTTGTTCCCATTACTGGGAGGGAGACCTTAGGGAGTGGAGATAAAACAGCTTAAAAAAAAATGTCCATTCTTTCACTCCCACCAGGAATCTGAGCTGGCCCACCACTCATGTGACCCAAAGCAATGTCATGTGGATGACTCTGTGTCAGCTCTGTGCCAAAACCCTGAGAAGAAGGGCATCTCCTCCCGGGATCCCTTACTGCTGCACAGGATGTGCCCAACCGTACTGCAGGCCCCGGGTGGCAGGGCAGCAGAGGTGCTCGGCTTGACCAGAGTTTGGTCAGTCCCAGGCCTCTGTGCACACCTGTGGGGGGTTCAGCAGGAGCAGCCTCCACATCTGATCATCCTGATGGAGTCTGGCTCTTCATCCTTCACCGGCCCTCAGGCCAATTCCCCTGCCTGCCTTCAGCAAGAGTCCTGTCAGTACGTTAGCCAGAATCCCTTTTTCTTTGACATTTTCTCTCAGTACTTCTCTATCGGCTGCCCCCCACTCTGCTTCCTGGCTGAATTCCCTACTTGCCCACTCTGATTTAAACAGACCCTGATCTGATCCCCCACTTCAAAATCCCATTGCCCACATGAGGGTCCTCAGGCAAATCTGTCTTACTGTGCCTGAAAAAGTGCCCTGCATAACTTCTCCGTGACAGTGGTGGACGGTGGGGCTGCAGAGGCAGCCACAGAAGCCCATTCTCTAACTGCAACTGTCCCAGGCTAGACCAGCAGAGGAACCAGCTGAGTCTGCCCACATGGAGACCACAAGAGATAATAGAATAGCTGTCGCTTTGATGCTTTGTCAGGGCTTGTTACACAGGAAAAGATGCCAAACTATGCAGATGGCTAGCCTGCCCCTGATGAGACATTTTATTTTGAATTCTCCAGGGAAAAAAGAATGTCCCTGGGATACTACAGGGTAGCATCTAATTGCAGACACTTTTAGTTAAGAAGTTAACTAAAAGTAACTTCTTAACTAAAAAGTAAGTTAAGAAAAGCATTGATGAGAAATGATTAAAGGTAAAATAAAGTCCCTACAAAAGCACATGCTGTGAATGTAAGAAGGGATCTGCTTGTCTTCTCAAAACAGAACTCTCTCAGGGTCACCTTGGACTTTCTTCACAGTGCCAAGACACATGTAAAATCCCAAATATTTAGGTGAACACAGACCCAGAACAGACCTAGTAATACAATTGAAGGCATTCTCAAGACCATGTGTCTGCAAAGTTTTCAATCATATTCCACACTAGAAAAAAACATATTTTCACCACATATCACTAATATACACGTGTTTGTCATGTTGTATGTACACTGTTGCATTGACATGTGACACAGTTTACAAATTAAGCTAAAATGAAATATAAACAGGGGAATGTCAACAGAAGCTCTCAAGCTTTCTTCCCATACCTCGCCATTTTGTTCTGCATGCCCACTTTGGAGATCTGGACCAAATTATAGGATTAAACCCACTTGACACTCAAGAACTACACACAGTCCAAGTGACTGAGGTACTTGGCTAATGGTACAAGTAGCATCTCTTTCTCCAGTCCAGCATTTGTTTAAAAACTGGCAAGTATTGACTTCCTAATTCCTTTTTTCTAAATCACGTTTCTCTTATATCAGAAGAATATTCAGTCTATTATGTGGGATTATACCGTCTTTGCTCCAGTTAAGCTGATGATATTTCCTCTCTGCTCCATGCTATGTCACATTTTGTCAGTCACGACTTTGTAGAACTCCAAAGCACACTTCTAAGACAGGCAGGTGAGGAACTGTGCTCCCTGAGATACATGCAATGCCGTGGAGAGGGGATTGGAAGCACCCTGACTTCCTCCCTGTGAAAATCAGGATGGATGAGCAGCTGAGTTGGGTTCCTGTCTGCCACTTCTGTCCCAATTATGCCAGCTTGGCAGAGTGCAACTGGACCAAGACTTGTTCTAGGTGCCTCTACTCTGAATGATCAGGTGTTGAGATGTATCCAAATGACGACTCCCATTCCTCTGTGTCCATAGAAGGTACAGAACTTGTTCTTCCCTGCTCAGGAACACTCATCTTAAAGCACAAATGTTTTTATTCAACGAAAAGACAAAGCAAATTCATCACTCAACAACATAAGATGATCTTATATTTAGAACCTACCAACCAAGGTTGCAGAATATAACAATACTACAAAATTGCTTAAATTCTACCTTCTAGCAATGAAATCTTGGCTATAGAAATTAATGAAATGATACCATTTAAAGGAGCATCAAAATTTAATGAAATAATAAGATTAAATTAGAATAAATGTAATAAAATGTTCAAGACAGACTTGTCCATGGAAAATTCACACAATATTTACTGAAATGAAAAGGATCTCAATAAATGGAGCTATCTACCAAGTCCATAGATAAAAGATTTAAAATATTAAAAACCATTGACTATCCATAACTAGATTTAATGTAATTTCAAAATTCAGCAGAATTATTGTACATTATAAATTTTAAACTTCATATGTGTTATGGTTGTGATATGAGTTATCCCCAAAAGTTCCTGCTAATTCAGGACTATTCAGAGATGAAATGATTAGATTGTGAGAGTTGTAACATAATCCATCGTAACTTGAACAGACTGCCTGGGTGGAAACTATAGGCAGGTGGGGCATGGCTGGAGGAGGTGGGTCACTGGGGGTATGCCCCAAAAGGGTGCATCTTCCCTGAAGCCCCTTCTCCTATCTACCTTTCTGCTTCCTGACCTGGTCATGAGCTGAGCAGCTTTCCTCTGTTGGGCCTTTCCACCATGATGTACTGCTTCACCTTGGGTCCAGAGCAATGGAGTTGGCTATCTGTGTACTGAGATCTCCGAAACCATGAGCCCCAAGTAGACTTTCCCTCCTCTAAGTTGTTCTTAGTAAGTATTTTTGGTCACAGCAACAAAAGCTAAATAAAACAACATGTAAATGAGCCAAACAATGTTGAAAAAACACAAAATTGGATTTCCCACACTACTTCATTTAAATATTTACCATAAAGCTATAGTAGTCAAAACAGTATTAGCATAGATACAAACATATAGAACAAAGAAACAGAAGAATAAGTCCAGAAATAGATTGTGCATATATGGGGAATTTATTTTCAACAAAATGTCAAGGCATTTCAGTGGAGAGAGGATGATCTTTTCAACGAATGATGCTAGAACACTTGGAAATCTATACAAACAATGAATAAACCTGTACCTTAGCTCATACCATAAAAAATTAACTTAAAATGGATAATGGGTCTAATCATAATAACTATGACTGCATGACTGGTAAAAGAAAGCACAGGGGAAATTTTTCTTTCTAATCTCAGGAAAGTGAAAGCTCTTTAAAATAGGAGATAGAAAGCAAAAATGATAAAAGTAATGACATATATTCAATATCATGAAAATTAAAAAAACTTTGACCTCAAATAATATCATTAAGAAAGTGAAAAGACAAGTCATAGACTGGAAGAAAATATTCGAGAATGATAATATTCAGGAAAGTATTTCTATTCAAAATGTAACATATACACGCACAAGTGCATACATATTCTTAATTCAATAATCAGGAAGCAAACAACACATATGTTTAATTGACCAAAAGATTTAGACACCTACTTCACTGAGGATACATACAAAAAGGATATTCATACATTAGAGTATGCTTATAATTTTAAGTCCATTAGGAAAATGTAAAATGAACCACAGAAGGTCTACAACTAATAATAAAAAGACAGTTTCAAATGGTATCAAGGATTTGGAGCGACTGAACTCCCCACCTGGCTGGTGGCTGGACAATGACACTGCCCTATTGGAAAACAGTTTACAAATATCTGACCAAGATGAATATATGCTTGACATGGACATTAGCAACCCCACTCCATGGCCATTACCAAGAGACATAAAAACGTATGTCCACATAAGAATTTGTTTTTTTATATATTCTTATGAGTTTTATTTAATAAAGTAAAAATCAAAGAACTCAAATGTCCATCAGCCTGTGAATGGATACAGTGTAGAACATCCTACAATGGGGTGCTACTAGGAAATAAGAATGAATAAATTAATGTTATGAAATTAATGAATTTTCAAGCATTAGGCTAAGCTTAAAAAGTTGGACACAAAGATTCTCCTATAAGATTACACTAAATCACTAATCTAGAAAGGTCACCACCCTAGTGACAGAAAGCAGGTAAGGCAGGTGACAGGTTTTGATTATTAAATGGACCCAGAGAACCTTCTGACACTTTGTTTTTCTTTTTTTGCAGGGCTGGGGATTGAACCCAGGGTCTCATACTTCCTAGGCTAGTGCTCTACCAATGAGCCACATCCCCAGCCCACTCTTTGGAACTGAAGAACATGTTCTCTATCATGATCTTGCTGGTAGTTAAAAATACTACATACTTTTGTCAAATGAATGGAGTTATACACTATACACTGGTGATTTTACTACATATATCTCCACTGAGGTGATGAAAGAAAGAAACTAGATACAATTTGATCTGCTTTTAAAATATATTTACAAGAGTGTAAAAAGATAAGCTTTAGACAGTAAAAAGTAATCATGTTTTTCATTTTTTGGTTAAAATTGTCTCTTTAAAAATTTCCAAAATTATTGTACACTGTTACCAATTAAATTTTAATTTAAAATATTATTGTTTTATCATAAATCTCAATAAATGATATTTGGACAAAAGGTGAGGATTTTTTTTCTTTGGTTATTGTAATGGTTTTTGAATTGCCAACTTGATTGGTTAAGAGATGACATTGATTAAGAGCTTTCTGGGTGTGTCAGTGAGAATGTGTCTAGGAATGATTGGCATGTGGGATAGCAACTGGAGTAGAGACCCTCCCTAAGCATGGGCAGCCCTGTCCAATAGGTCGAAGGCTTGAGTGAAATAAAAGTTGGGAGAACAAGGAAGCAGCAGATGCAAGCTCGATTCTTCCTAAAAGGGGTTCTTGATTGCTGTTGAGATCACCTGAGGACATCAGACTCTCTCCGCTTCACTCTTCCAAATCGGCCTCTGCCAGTGATTTGCCAGGGAGTTGAATGGGCCTCCCCGCTCCGTGGACCTCCCCACTGTGTGGATGCACAACCAGGGTGTGACTCCCCCAGTGTGGACCGCCTCACTGTGTAGAATCCCCCTTCCCTGAATGTGTGGCTTTTCAAGATTCTACTCATGAAAACGGTTTTTTTAGGTTACATATGCTAACAGTTAAATACTAATCTCTTAGACACAAGCAGTAGTCATATTTCGTGTCTTTGTACATTGTTAATATTTTATTAGGAGAAGCCTATTTGGGGAGATAGGTAAGAGAGAGGGGCAGGGAGAAGAAAAGAGAACTCTTCTCTCTCCCTTGTTTTGTTTGCACCAGTGATTGAACCAGGGGTGTTTAACCACTGAGCCACATACCCAGACCTTTTTATAATTTCATTTTGAGACAGGTTCTCGCTAAGTTGCTTAGGTTCTCTCTAAGATGCTGAGGCTGGCCTTGAACTCATGATCCTCCTGCATCAGACTCCTGAGTGGCTGTAATTACAGTGTGCCACTGCATCTGGCAAAAAGAAGACTCTTATAAGAAGCCAATAAACACTTCCTGCAAAATAAGAGCTAGAGTTTTCAGTGGAGTTGGTGGCCCAACTATTGCTAGGATTCTTGTGCTAGTGTGAACATCTCCACGTGTGTAATGACACACTATCCTAGGGATTGATACGCTGTGAGAAGGGTGGAGAGACCCGAGGCCTGCAGGTGTAAAATTAGCCTCTTCCTGGACTTTTATCCAGAACCCAAAATAGGACCACATTCATGGCTGGAGCCCAGGTGACCGTGCTCAACAAGTCACAATGGCCGCATCCTCCCCTCCCCACTGGACTCCCCCAGCGAGGGCGCTTCGCTTGAGCTGAATTTACATGTCTTAGCTTACATTTAAGGCTACATGACAGCAAATTCCATTATCTTTATTTGAAATATAGAAAATCTATGGCTGTGATGAATTACAGAATTAGCCTCATTCGCACGGTAATTAATTCTGATTCAGCGCTTACTGTACACGGCAATGGAATACTGTCCATGGCTGAAGAAAGCACGGAGAATCCAAAAGGGGAGGGGAGGCTCTGAGAGTGTACCCTCACTCGCACATGCACAAAGCACCAGGCAATTATCCTGGAGCAGACCGCCTGGGAGCTCGGAGGGGTGGCGGGCGGGAATTCAGACTTCGGGGACAGCTACCTACACTTGCGTCCTTGCTCTTCTACTTAGTAGCTCTGTGACTGGAAGCAAACTTTGTGAGCTCTCTGGGCCTGAGTATTTTCTTTTGTCAAGTGGCCAAGACTATAGGAAGAAAGTCCCTGAATGGCCCACTGTAGCAGTGGGCTGAAGTCAGGTGGTGCTCCAGGGCGGAGTTGCGGCCTCAGCTCAGTAATCCTCAGGGAATCATCCTGCAAGACCAGAGGAAAGTGTGAGCCCCACAGGATGTGACCGGAGCCCCAGACCAGGACCGCCACGCATTCCCGGTGCTGCGGATTTGGATTGTGGAGCTATGGAAGTCTGGCATTCTCCCAACTCTCCTCTAATGGAACAAGAAGGCCAGAGACAGAGCAGAGTGTTCCCTCTGGGAACCAGCTCCATGTCTTTCCTCATCTGCCTCTCTCTCTAGGCCTCAGCAGCACAGGCCTTCAGGAGCCCTGGGCATGATGGACTGGGTTGCTGTCAGCCTCGTCCGGCATCTGCTGACCTGTTTTCTCCCTGACTGATGACCTGCTTTGGCCTTCCCCAGCGGGTGACAAAGCCAGTCACTCCCCAAGGGGAAGCTAAAGCTCCTGACATAAGACTCTGCTCCTGGACACTCTGGGCTGGCCGAGGGCTAGATACAGGCTCCCAGGAGCTGTGGGTGAGTCGACCTGTTCACGACAGTCCTGCCCCCCTTCACCTCTGCTCTAGGTGCTGCCACAGCCCCTGATCCATCCCCAAAGGGACATGGACAGCCCCCAACCTAAAGCATGCTGGTGGGTGGAGCTGACCAGGCCCCACGATCTAGCAATGTGCACAGGACGATGTGAGGCAAGAACACAGTGGAGCCCTTGTTCCTTCCGTGGCCATGCCCCTCAGGTGTCTGCGTTAGGGTGGGCTGAATGGTGCTCCCTTCATTCAGGGGCCTGGACTCGACCCTGGGGCCTCACACGTGACCTCACCCGGAAGAGGATCTGCATGGACGTCTTAGTCCATTTGAGCTGCAGTGTCCAGGTGCCAGCAGATTTGGTGTCTGGTGAGGGTCAGCGCCTTCTTGCCATGTCCCTACCTGGGGGAGGGAACTAGCTGGTTCTTTGGGCCTCTTTTATAAGGGAGCTAATATTATTCATGAGGGCTCCACCCCCATGACCAAATCTCCTGCCTCCTTTGCAGTTGGGGGACAGATATTCAGTCATTTGCAGCAGATGGAAGCAAGTTAAGGATCTCAAGGTGGGGAGCTCTAGAATTCAGGCGGCCATGTTTGTGGGAACTGGCTATGATGGACTCAGGAAGCGAATGACCTGCTCAAGAGGAGATGGTCTGAACTCAGCTCCTGGGTAGGTCCTATTTGGGACCCAGATAAGTGGGAATGCTAAGGCTAAAACTAAAACCGGGTGCGAGCCGGGCTTGTTAAGCCGTCGTGGATCTCAGCCATCCTGAGGGTTGCCCCAGGGCTGCTGCTGCTGCCCCTCCTGCCTTCATTGGTTGAAGTGGGGAGGATTCCACTGTGCCTTCCACTTCACGTGGGGCATCGGCACCTCTGGAGAGAGGGGTACTCACAGTGGAACAGGGAGCCAGGGGGCTACTTAATGGAAGCCTCCATCAGACGGCAGAGCAATGCCTTTGCGGCTCCCAGGGCACGACTTTGATCTGAGCGTACTGCACACACTAAGGCCATCAATCACCCCGTTAGGACTTGCGCCTCCCACATCAAGCCTTCATCCTCTCCTTTGAACGTAATTTGTTAGTGCCAGGTTTTCAGCTCTGTTTCCTGTACCCCCCCTCCACCCCCAGGCAACAGCAAGACCCAGGCATCCCATAAAACAGACACTGGTAAGGCAATGAGTTGGGAGGAGCAGCCCTACACTGCCCATGGAGTCCAGCGATGCCCCCACCTGTCCCAGCTCACCACGGGCTGTGAACCCATACAAACCCACAGCCCCTGGAGGGACTTGCCACATCGCCCTGATGACTCTCCCTCAACTCGCCCCCCCACTGCGTCCACCTCTGCCTGCCAAGTCCCCATCTGCGTCTGCAGCCCTTCTAAACACGTTCCCTTTCCTTTGCATAAGCTGGTTCAGAGATCGAGGGGCCTTAAATCCAGTCCCCCCCCCAGGGATAGGAATGGGCTTGGACGGAACCTGTGTCCTGGATCTACAGCCCTCAAAATAATCCCCTGAGCCCCTCAAAACAGAGTTTGTGGGGGTAGTGTTCCTTGGCTTCACCCACTGTCACCCTGAATCACACACTGGATCACAACTTTGCATTCCCTTGCCCCAGGACACATTAATCAGTATCTGGAGACATTATTGATGATCATCTCTCGTGGAGGGTCTGCTGAGGCAGGTACTGGTGAATGCTGCTAGAAGGCCTGCCATGTCTGGTCAGTTCCCATAGCAAAGTTGTGAGCATCCTATGATGTCGGTCACGCAGCACTTGAGAAACCCTGACAGGGAGGCTGAGGGGCTCTGCAGCCTTCTGGCCTCTAAACAGCTCATGTAGCCCTGAGGCCATGTTGGGGTCAAGTGCTCGACATGAACTGAAGGAAACACCACATCCCAAACAGGACACTCCCCTCCCCCTTCATCTTTTAGTTGAAGAGACCCCATAAGACAAAACAGAGGAAAATAATTTGGGAAATATAAATTAAGGAGAAGAGTAAAATGCTAGACTGTCTTTCCTGAGGCCAACCATCCAATGTCCAATCCAGTTCCCACTCACCTTAATTCATGGTGCACAGCCAACGTGTGTCCTGTGGATGAACAAACATGGCGCCCTCCTCACAGAGGCCCAGGCTCAGAAGCGGGAGGGTCAACAACACAGGCAGAGGAGAGTTCCACGAAGAGAGCAAGTCAGATGAAAGACTAGAGAGGGCAGGCTGTGTGGTGAGGGGCCTCATCGACCTCGGACAGAGCGAGAATCCATCTGTGATGAGTCCTCATGCCAGCTTACCAGGCCAGCCTGAGGGACGATCCCACGATGCGGGTCCCTGGCCTGACTCCTGTCTTTATTAAATTAACCCAGACCTCTTCCCACACACCACTGACTCCCCACAGCAATCCCCAGCATCTGCCCTGTGCCGGGCACCCCACAACCCACTTGTCAAAGCCAGTCTTGAGTTCACCCTCTTGGCAGGGTGGAGAGGACAACTGGCAGATCACAGTGTGCTACAAGGACACCAGCAGAATGACAGTGAGACTGTCACAGTCAGGTCACAGTCCGCCTATGAAGTCAGCCCTCCCAGAGTCCATTTTTTCTGCTTTCCAAGAGCACGGTGTGTTTGGAAACTGTTCCCATCACTTAGCTAGAGAAGCACAGAACTACAAAGAAAAGAATGGAGTCCCGAGAAGGGCCTAGAGAGGCAGACAGGCACAGGACAGCTTCACAGCTGAGGCCATGCCCTGTGGCTGCGAGCAGTCCCCAGGCGGAAGGGCAGCAGCCGTCAGACGGCTTCCTGGTCCTTACTGTTTGACGTCATAGCAGGGCCTCCGCACGGTGATGGGTGATGGGAGAGACCCTTTCATGGTCCTTTCTGCTCATGTGTTCCCATCAAACCTCTCCAGGGCCAGCACACTGGGTCCAGTTGGGGAACAGCGAGCTCCTCTGTTACCATGTCAGGTAGACGTGCCACGTGCTCAGTCTGCATGGAGCCCATTGCCACAGAGCCCCTGCATCAGGTGTAGAGGGACCAGGAGCTGCAGAACGTCCCCACCTTGCCAGAACATGCTAGATGGAGGCTGTTGTATCTTTACCTCCATGAAGATCATCACGTTCTCGGCTCTGGGCTGCCAACCTTCTGGTGGCTTCATCACGGTGAGCACACAGTGCCAACTACATGGGACATGGCGTGAGGGAGGTGCCATCGGAACCCCAGCCTCCATCTCCCCGTCTGCCATCTCGGGGTTGTTGGGAGGACCCACCGCGGTCGCAGATACAACAGCACTTTCATACTGATACTATTTTCTCAGCACCGCGACAGGCCTGCCTGCCACACACCCTCAGCCACGTTCAGATCTCCAGTGGAATGGCCCTTTGCAATGACCACGGCGCTGGGCAGAATTCCCCTGCACTCACTGGCGATTCTGCTGGGGTCCTTGTAGCACACTGAGATCTGCCATTTAGTGAGCACTTCCTGCCCATTTCCAGTTCTCACTGAGAGAAACAGTTACACAAGGTTTGCAGACAGAGAAAGTGTTTGGCACTTTTCCTCTGGGCTCAGGGAGTGGGTCAGGGAGTCCATTGCAACATTGGACCTTGTATAATAATACAGAACTCACAGATCAGTACATGCACGTGTCTGATAGAGACGGCACGTGTGTTTTTACATGCTGTTTCACATAGAGTATGGCTGCTTATGAAAAGGATGAAAGGACTCCACCATACTTGGTCCCACAGTAGGATTCAGTTAGGGACAGCACCTTGTCCCAGGAAGCATC
This sequence comes from Sciurus vulgaris, assembly GCF_902686455.1. Classification (NCBI taxonomy): domain Eukaryota; kingdom Metazoa; phylum Chordata; class Mammalia; order Rodentia; family Sciuridae; genus Sciurus; species Sciurus vulgaris. The sequence continues at coordinate 168,255,755 of NC_136466.1, read as the reverse complement.
CAGGTCTCAAACGGGGCTAAAGACTAGTGACAGTGAGTTGACCCTGTCCCACAGGCACACAGGTGAAGACAGTCTCTTGGGCTTCTTGGTGGAACCTTCTGGAGGAGTCAGGATGGTCAGTGGCCAGCATTTAGCTGCCCAGGGCAAGGCTCAGCTCTGCTGGAGCCCCTGCATTCTGGAGCCTTCCCCAGCCCCGCGGGGATCCTGTGAGCTCTAACGAGGGTTCCGAGCCTGCCTTCTGTGTGCAGGACACTGGATCCTATGTACCTGCTGGGTCCTTTCCTCCTTCCCCTAAGTCTCCTGAGGCCATGTACCTCTGTCTGCCTTTTAGTCATGGACTGGGTCCTTCTCTGGGGTCTGTCCACCCCCAGCACTTGAGGATTCAAACCTGGCTCTCACACTTGACTGTGGGACTCTGGCAACACAAGGGTCCCCTCCAAGCCACATCCCCACCTCCCAAAGTGCATGATGGAAGCCACCCATTGCCCAGACCATACCTCCTTTACCTGCCCGCTGTGCGGACACTGTCCAGAGCTCTCCCAGCAAGGAGCCCTGGTGCCCTTGGGAGGACAAGGCTCAGAGACCATCATCACTCTGGTTTCTCTAGACCTCGCTCTACAGAGGACATCACTGATCTTTTAATTAGGTCATCGTCTTGTCCCTTGGTGGAATTGCAAGGGTTCATCTCTATACCTCTCATGCTCATTGAAAAAGCTCCTTCCTTGTTCTTTTTCAAGCACAAAATAAGTGCAAACTTGGGCCTTCAACCACCCTGGAATCCCAGGGGAGATGATAAATGCTTCCAGAAGGAAATGATAAATAAATGAGTGTGTCAAAGTGCCCAGCGCTAGTGGGTTGTGCTTCACCTTCCAGCTGGTGCTGGGCAGGACAGCTCCCGGACCAATGGGGATAGAGCCTGGGGGTCCTCAGAACTCAAGACCAAGCCTGGACTTCATTGTCCACTAGAGAACATGATCCAAGCCTTATCTGCAGCCCACAACTGAAGCCCAGCTGTTCACCCACATGCACAGAATCCCTTTGTGCTGGGCAGTGGACACCCAGGCTAGAGGCAGAGGAGAGAAAGATGTGAAGAGAGTGAATTTGATGTCCAGTGCTTGGGAGAGTCTTGGACACTGAGAGATGCTTTGTTCCCTCCTCCAGCAAGGACTCACTGAGCTCTGAGCACGTGCTTTCCTGCAATTCTGCTCTGCTTTTCTTTTTCCATAAGTTCTATCATCTTTTAAAATAAACACTATTTTCCTTTTTCCTTTATTGATTACATATCTATGTACTGAGGATTGACCCCAGGGCACCCTACCACTGAGCTATATCCCCATTTATTTTTATTTTTTATTTTGAGGCAGGGTCTCACTAAGTTGCTGAAGGGCTCTTGAAATTGCTGAGACTGGTCTCAAATTTACAGTCCTCCTGCCTCAGCCTCCTGAGTTTCTTGGATTATAGGCCGGTGCCATCATGCCCAGCTGAAATATAGATTATGTTTTAAACTTATTACTTTTTTAAGTTTTTGTGTCCTCCTGCTGCAGTGTAAAGCCCTGGAGAACAGAGATCCTTGTTGGACTTATTCATCAATGTTTCCACACACCTGGAATAGGGCACATGCCAAGTAAATATTTTCTAATTAGTTGACTTCATCTCTCTGTTTTAGTCGGCTTTTTCTCTGCTGTGACTAAATGATCTGACCACCACAATTACAGAGGCAGAAAGGTTTATTTGGGGCTCACGGTTTCAGAGGCCTTAGTCCATAGAAGGCCAGCTCTGTTCTGCAGGGTGCGAGGTGAGGCAGAACATCATGGCGGAAGAGTGGCAGAGGGAAGCAGCTGGCATCATGAGGAGAGAGTGTCCACTCTCCAGATACTATATATACCCAGAGCCACACCCCCACCCTCTCTCCTCTGAACCTTCCTGCTTTGTCTCACAGGTGAGCTTTGGGGGACACCTCACATCCACGCCATAGCACTCTCCAAGGTGGGAAACTTAGGGGCTGTGTGTCTGGGCCACAGACAGGCACCCCCAGACCCCCATTCTTCCAAATGCTTCAAGCCATCCTGGTCCCTTGGTCCAGAGGCTTTGGTCATGGATATGCAGACTACTTAGCCCTAGGGACCACCAGCGTGGGTGCCCTCGCCACCTATGTGCGGTCCATCCCCACAGTCCTTCCTCCACACATCCCTGGATCAGTGTGCACCTCCACACTGCTGGTCTGGCAGGGGCATTCACACACCTTCCACCATGATGGTCTTTCTGAACCTCCATCTCTGACCCCAGCTTTCCTCCCACGGTCCCCAAGCCAGAGAAGGGAAAGGGCAGGGATTGAGGGAAAGGCCAGAGAGGCCAAGGGAGGAGGGAGGGCATGGTGGGGAGCTTGCTCCAAGCCTGGGTCGTGGCTGGCAGTGGACAATGCCATGTACTCTGGGCTCCCATGACATTTCTCCTTGAGGCACAATCTCCATGAAGCACGAGCCTTTTTGTCTCCTGTGTCCCCAACCCCTTCTCTTACCTACTTGTCCCGTCAGCCTGGATGGTGGCCCACTGCATGCTAAGCCCTGGGTCAGGAAGGAGAGTGTCAGAAATGCAGGGTGCAGAGAGCTGTTCTGACCCTGCAGACCTGGTAAGGCCACCAAGGGCAGCCGCCAGTCAGGCCTCAGTGAGGGGCCACAGAGGGCTCCTGGGCAGGACAGAGGAGCTGAGAAGACTTCTGGAGTGGGCAGCCTGTGTGAAGAGGACAGTGTTGGTGGAAAGGCCCCTCCTGAGGGAGGACGCACACCAGGGGGCTGAGATGAAGCTCCTGGGAAGCTGCAGGCAGCTGGGGCAGGACCAGCAGCAGCCCGGTCATGAAGGCCACGGCGGGCCCACTTTCCTGGTCAGCCTGGCTGCCATAACAGGAGGCCACAGACTGGGGGCTTAACCAACAGAAATGCTCTTTTTCACTCTTCTGGAGGCGGAACTCGGAGGTTGGGGGCCAGGCGACCAGCATCTGGCAAGCGTGCTGCCTGCCATGAGCCCTCCTCACGCCTGGGCTCAGAGGCCCTTGCATCTTCCCTCCCTCCGGCAGGCTAGGGCCCCACCCTCATGACCTCATTTAAGTGACCCCTGCAGACCTGATCTCCGAACATGGTCACATTGGGCTTAGGGCCTCAACTTGGACTTGGGGGCCGTGGTGGGGTCAGATTCTTGGCCTAACAACAGGATCGGGAGGAGGGACGCCATGGTGGGAGATCAAGTGCCTGTCAGGTCATCTTCCTGCTCACAAGCAGGGGAAAGGGAAGACCGCCTACTTCCTGGAAGAAAGGCATCCCAGGCTGTCACTCCAGTCCTGCAGGCTCAGGGAAAGACTGTGCCCACATATTTTATCCTCATGTTTCATAATGCTGAGCACGGTTCACAAAGAATGTTTTTTGTGAAATGAAAAGAATACTGTGCTTTAGGGACCAGGCAGCCGCTCACTCGGGACGAGCCAGGCTCATCGGCTGTCGGGGTGCCGAGGAATGATCTCAACAATCAGTGGCTCATTGAAACGGACCTCTGCCTTCATTGCCATCCACACATATATTATGCATTCAGCAAACTTTCAATTATTCAAGAAGTAAACAGTATCTCCTAAGGAAACCACTGAAATTAATGAAACCCTGTATTTTGTGGACTGATTTATTATTATCATCCCTTCAAATTTACTTAGAGTTTTTTCTTCTTTCATGCTGTGCAAAGAATTCTATAAAAGGTTTGCTATCAGACTGCAATTCCAAAGTCAGCCCTGAGGAAATTAGGATGAAGAAATACACAAATTAAATGATAACATGGACCATTCATAAAGACATGCCTATTCTCATCTAAAATTAAAAATTAAAAAATGCAAAACCAGCCACTAGCTTGCTTGGGTATAGTTCTTCACACTTATAAATTCCCAGAGCTATTGATTTAACCTTCATGATGGCATGTGGCCAGCACTTCTATACAGAGAGATTAACGTCCTTCGTTACCAGAATATGGCCAGTTGAGAGTTGGAATTGACTCTTGGGGCTTGATACCTAGAATTTATTGGTAAACAGGAGATCAATGGTTCTACTTGGTGACCTGCTGTTTTATTTCCTTAAATAAATCAATGCATTCCATTAAATTTATATTTTCATAAAATAAATACATGATTATATCACTGCTTTCTCCTTCTTCCTTTTATCACTTACCATTGCTTCAAAGCCAACTTATTTGGGAGGGGCTGCTGTGGAAGCCGAGTTTTTAGTGGTGGGCTTCAGAGTACATCACTCAGAAGAAACACCAGCTGAATCACAGGGAAGCTCACAAGCTACTTCTCTACAATTTCGTGCAAAGCAGATGCTGGTGCCTGGAGTATTTTAACTCAGCCAAAATCTCTTGCTGGACATTGTAGGAGATACCACAGCCGGAGAGGGCCTAGCACACTGGCTCACTGTCCTTACCTGAGCGCAGGAGGAGGGTGGGGGAGTCCTCGTCTGCCCTTCCCAAAGCCCCGTTCGTTGTCTCGTTCCTGAACTGGCCCTGTGGTTAGAGTTGAAAGGTAGGACAGCGCCAAACAGGGACAGCGGCAAGCTGGTATGGCTTGTAAGAAGCCAGCCTGGACTGGCTGTCCGGGGCCATCTGAAGGCCCCTGCCCGGACAGCACTGCAGAGCTTCCATGTGAGCTGTTATACGGTGTGTGGAGTCGTGATTCAGAATGTCAGCAAAGCATCTCTGAACTTCTCTACGTGTTCGGCGTGGGTTCAAAGGACGCAAAACAGGTGCTGTTAGTGATGGGGAGCAAGACCTCTGGTGCTAGGCTGCCCAGGTGGGGCCCTGCTTTGTGGCTTCCGGGTTGCATGACTGTGGGCAGGTCACGTTACCTTCCCAGCTCCTGCCTCCCAGGGGCGCTGAGGATGGGTGTCTGTGCCAGCATCCTGCACAAGGTGAGAGCTGCGCATGTGCTGCTGCTAGCACTGGCGAGGGACAGGAGGACCCTCGAGGGGCCTTTGTTTTTTAAACTGTATTTATTTATTTATTTATTTTGTGTGGTGCTGGGAATTGAACCCAGGGCCTCGTGCTTGCAAGGTAAGCACTCTACCAACTGAGCTATCTCCCCAGCCCTTAAACTACATTTAAAACGAGAAGGTGATAACAGATCCAATAACGAGGGCACCGGCCTTCCTTCTTCATTTCTTGCTTCTTTTCCATTTAATTTTCATAAGAGAGCAATCAAAGCAGAGATGGCAACACATTTAGGATCCAGCCAATGAGGCGAAGCATGGACAGGGCTGGGGCCTCAGTGCACCTCAGTTGATTGTGCTGTTGGCCTTTTGTGTGATTTTTTGGAGCCCACTCAGTAGGGTGTTCAGTCTCCCTAGATGGGACTCCAGCTTTTCCTCGGGATTCACATAATATCAATGATCTTGCAGGGGTGACGGATGGATCATCCCAAGAGGTTGACCCTGAGGCAGTCTGTATGCTCGGACCTTGGGGCAGCGACTCACTGGGTAATGGCCGGGTGAACGGGCTATGGAGACAGCAGCTCCCACTCCCCAGCCTCCCACTCCCCAGCCCTGGCAGTACATTTCACTTATTTGTTTACTCACTTAGTTACCATCTACTTTAAATAACATTCAGTATCCTGCACATTCTGGTTCCCCGTCTTCACCCTTCCTGGTCCCCTACTGGGGACCCTCTGCCCAATACTATTTATTCAGCTGCCTCTTACCTGTGGTTGGGTCTCATGTCTATTCAGAAATGACATCCCTCCCTCTGATAGGTCTCACAGACCAAGCAGGTTCTTCTCATCACCAGCTCTCTGTCCCCTACTTCCCCTCTTTTTAAATACTGTACAATCAACTCTGAGTCCCTTGATGACAGAATTGTGTCTGGCGTGCAGGGGATGATCTGCGGTATTTGTCAAATGCACAGTGGAAGGCTTCCATCCCCAACTCACCATGAACACACCATTGCCACGGTCCGAATGTCGTGCCCCCAGCAAAGGCCATCTGTGACAGTCCCCACTCCCTGGCTGATGGGATTAGAAGGCCTGCCTCAGGGAAGAGAACAGGACATGAGGATGGAGCCCTTATCAACCAGCCAACAGGGAGACCCTCACCCACTCTACCATGTGAGGTTGGAGTGAGAAGATGTCCCCAACCAGATTCCCAGTCTGCCAGCACCTTGATCTTGGATTTACGGTTTCCAAAACCACGAGAAATAAATTTCTGTTTTTCAAACCGGCTGCTTTACTGTATTTTGTTACAGCAGCATGAACACACTAATGTCTGTGGGTGAACAGGGTTGAGTTGGTGACTGTGGCATCAGGGAGAAGAAGAGTCGTGGGGAACTGTGGAGCATCTCAGCTAAGAGCCTAGAAAGGAAGTAGGGTTTGAGTTCGTGTTAGGCGAGTCTAGGAAGTTTCAAGAGAGCTGAGTTCTTCTCGGCACTGAGGGCTCTCGGGATGTCAGGGTGACATTGTGGTTGGAGTAGAGTCACTCTATCCAGAAGGCAAGAGAAGCGAGGCTGAGATGGTGACTGGAAGAGACAGCAGCCCTGCCCACTGCCGGGATCGGGGACGTTGGGTGTTTCGTGGCTGGACGGTGTCCCTGTTGTTTGCACTTCCATGACAGCAGCAGGGTCTTGGCCTCGGACACCATCGTGGTCACAGCCTTTGTAGGCTGGTAGAGGCTGTGTTAGGCGGCTGTCTCTGGTGTTGGTGTTCTGGAGGCTTCGTGTGCTTGACAGGAGAAGAGCAAGTCCTTCTGGGACTGCCAGGGTGCTCCTGGCCTCCCAAGGCCTGGCAGGTGGAGAAAGACGGGGAGCCATCTCCTGCAGCCTGCTCCCCCCACTGGCTTCCATTCCCTCAGAGGTCTTCTGCAAACCTCAGCTTATTAAAACTCCTTTGGGTATCTGAATTATTCTTCTTGTGGCAACAGAACTACTTCCTTGTTTTCCGAGTGCAGTGACTGATCTCGTCTTCTGCCATTCTGACCTTTCTCTTCTTTTGCTCCTTTCTGCAGTGTAACGCCGGTGCTGTCAAAACCAAAGTGTTCTCAGGAACTTGGCGAGCAGTCTTTAAGCTCAAGGCCTTTCCTTGATTTCTTATGGTCCTTTGCAGTAATATGATGCCATCTTCCTTGGTTTAGGTAATGTTGGGCGGTCCTTACAAATCAGGGGTGTCTCCACACGTGCAGAGGTAGCTCAGGGTCCTCTGGCTAAACTGCAATACTGAGACTGCAGCTATTCTCTATTAATTTCCATCCAAAGTTTGTTGAATTAGAAAAAAGTAATGTGTTTCTTAAAGATGAAGGGAGACAGTCCCAACCTTGCCAGTGTGGGATAGAGTACCTGCGCCTCTCCCACTTGTCCCAGTCCCACTTAGAGATGCTAGGGACATGGATGTGATTCACCCTCTGCTGGCAGAAGGACCGATCTCAGGAGCAAGGGAAATCAGGTGGGTGTACGCTGCTCACAGACCGGCATTTGAAGCGGGCCACGTCCTGCAATGGTTCTCCGCCAGGGTGAGCACACCAGACGTCCTGTTCTCAAAGGCAAGTGCTCCAGGCTAATCTCACCTTTTAGTGCCAGGTAAGCTGGAGCATTCTTCATTGAAGGGAGCAGGCTTCCCTGAGTCATTTTACCCCACAACAGACACACAGGGTCCCACAAACCTGGGTCCTCTGCAAGGTGGGCTCTAAGTGCCCACCTGTAGTTCATCATCTCCACCAACAACGATGCTTTAAATGCAAAGAAAGTATAGGGAAACTTCGTCTCCTCCTGATGATTCAGACAGGAGGCAGGGAAGGCACGCTGCCCACTGGGGAAGTGGACTCTGCTGGACCTGCTGCTGGAAACAAGCTGGGATCTAGAACAGAGGAGTGTGGAAGGACATCTCACTCTCCCCCGGGTGGCTGGACCGCCCTCCATTGGGACGGGGAAGAGTACATGGGAGATTCTGAGTCCTGTGTCTACCCTGCTGCTTCTGTCCAGACTCTGTGAGGCTGGAAAGGTGGAAAAAAGGAGGCTAAGCAGAGCCAGGTGTCCCTAGGACCCTGTCCTCCCAGCTCAAGGCCTGACACTCTGCTGTGGTCTCATGGCCTGCACCTTCCTGAAGGCTTCATAGCCGCCACGATAGCTACTTCTGTGTGTCAGCTGGACTAGATGAGGGAGGTGTCTGTTTAAGATTTATTTCTAGATGTTTCTAGAAGAGACTAGCATTTGAATCAGTAGCATGGTCCAAGTCATTGAGGTCTGAAAAGAACAAAAAGGTGAAGGAAAGGAGGATTTATTCACTCTTAGAGTATTTTAAAATAAATCTTGGAGTATCTTAGAGTAATTTATAATAAATCACAGGTATATGAAATTGTATATTGGTTCCGTTTCTGAAGAGCCATGAAGCGTTCAGCTAATACTGACCCCAGGAGCCTGGCCAAGACAGAGGAGGCAGGGAGCTGTTGTCCTCTCGGGAAGAAATCGCAGGGCTGGACCTGCAGCCCCGGCTCTGCTGAGATCTGCCAGAGGGGAAGTGGGAGGCGGTGAGGAGGCTGCGCCCATTTGAAATTCAAGTGGGTCACACACACTAATTGCAGGTTGTCATTTTTCAATTTCCCAAATTTATTGAGCAAGAACAAATTATGGCTTAAAAAGTCGAATGATGTCATGATTTGTAGGACAATCAAACACACCGAACCCGCACGTGAGACAGCAGTCACTCCTCAGACTCTTGAAGATGCAGAGTAAGCTTCTTTGCACATTAGTAGTGCCCTGGGCAGACCCTGCAAGACAGAGATAAAATTAGTCTGGGGGGCTGTTCCCACTCTACATGCAGACCGTACTTCTACGTAAAGCTGCGACGTGAAGCACCTACACAGTCTGAAGACACCTCAGTGTGCACGTGGCAGGTGGAGGAGAGGGGAGCCAAGAGGATGGAGGCTGAGCTCGGAGAATGCAGTGGCAGCCCGTCCAGTCCTCCTGAGCCCCGCCACCACCAGCTTCCAGCCAGGGATGCAGGATGATTCCCCTGACTCCAGGCATTGGCGCTGAGCTTCCTGGAAACACGCCCTGCTTGCTGCAGCTGCAGGGGACTTGCACCAGGGCTGCTCCTTTTCCCTCTGGGGACAAATCGTTTCATCAGTGAATTTCATCAAATTCACTGAAACAGAATGTCTGCTTTCAGTAACCAGATGCATCAGGAGACCAGTAGAAAATGAGAGTACCTGGTCTTTTCAAATTTTTGAAATTTGCAGTGTGCTTAGGACACACATGATGGTGTTTAGTCACCATGTGATACTCAGGCGTGACGGAGAGTCTTAAGGGAGGCAGACATTTCAGGGACCATGCTACCTGAGTGTTTGGAGTGGTTTTTGTGTGGGTTTTTGGAGGGAGGTCTGTAAATTCCTGATAGATGCCCACCACCTACCCTGCCTGGACACATGTGATTGACCCTCCATGATTAACTCAAAACCACCTTCAAGAATTAAGTACACCAGGCTCGAGGGAGACATTCACATCACTTCTATAAAAACAGGCAAAAGTGCATGACAAAGAGACTAGATTGCCACCAACAGAGCTTCCTCATTAAACAACTGTGAGGTCTGAGGTCCTTCAACCACATTTAACACTAATACTGTGATTCTAAGCAAAATCTGGGCATTCTGTTGTAAACCAAACCCAAAGCCTGTTTAAGTATTGATTTATATACAATTATTACCATAACATTTTTTTTCTTTCAGAACTAGGGATTGAATCCAAGCCCTCCTGGATTCTAGGCAAGTGCTCTACCACCAGCTAAACTCAGCCCTTTTTATTTTATTTGAGACAGGGTTTTGCTCAGCTTCCAGGCTGGCCTTGAACTTGGGATTCTCCTACCACAGCCTCCCAAGTAGCTGGGATACAGGCGTGCCTGGCCATAACATATTTCAAATGTGATTTAGGCTTCGATATTTTTCTGCTAATTGGAGTCACTCCTATTTTGAAGTAAAGGTCACATAAAAACTGCTTCATGGACTCCCTCAGAGAGGTGTGAGCGGGCATCACAAACGCGCGTTCCCTCTTGAGGGGCAGGGCTCCGCTGCCCCAGCCTTTCCGAGCCAGCTCCCGCATTCTCCTCCCTCGGAACCCCTGCTCTGTTCTCCTGCTTCCCACCTTCCAGGACCCACTACAAAGTGTGTCAGTGACGGGGCTCAGGGGTACGATGGGCAGCTGCCACCAGCCCAGGTCCCTGGGAACTCCGGCCCACCTCTCCCCTCCCACCTCCCAGAGAGCTGCGTGCAGAACACAGTGGCGGACTCGGCCCCTCTTTCCTCCCCGCAGGCCTGAAAATCGATCAAAAACTCACGGGCAGCTGTCGTCTGTGTCGCCCGGGTGGGGAGGGCAGGAGCGCTGAGTTGGGCAAGGACTGGGCCCGGGGAAGGCGCGGCCTGGCCTGGCGCAGAGGGTGCGCCGCTCCTCCCGCCTTGTGCCCAGGAAGGGGTGCCCTGGGGAGTCTCTAGAGAGAAAGTCCAGGAAACTCCCGTGGCTGAGGCTGAGGCTGAGGCCACGGCCAGGGAGGGCCCCTGGGGCCCGGGGCAGCGCAGCTCTGAGGCAGCCAAATCGCCAGTGCTGCTTGCTTTCCTTAAGCCTCACGTTTCACTCAGACACTTTTAAAATGTCGAGGATGCATCTATTGGACGGGGCTTCCAGCTACGTGAACAAGAGGCCAACACGTGCAGAAGCACACTCACACACACGCAGCTCACACCGCTGCCACATACGCACTCGTGTATACACACCTGCACACCTACGTCACACACACACACTTACCTACATCACACACACACACACCTACGTCACACACACACACCACACACTTACACACCTACGTCACACACACACTTACACACCTACATCTCACACACACACTTACACACCTACGTATCACACACACACACACACACACACACACACGCACGCACATGCACTCTAGTCCTGGAGCCCTAGTGCTGCACGGATCCCTTCAGACACCCCTCGTCCCGCAGTCTTTTGAGGATCACCCCCACGTCTGCTTCATGGGACAGGCAGTGGAGACTGAGGGGGAGACCCTCAGGGCCTTGCAGCAGGTCCCAGAAGGTACCAACGGCTAGCCTGTTCCTGCCCACCCGGCTACCACGTCCACAACTACTTGCCGGACAATAATGATTCTATTGCGTGCAGGGATTGTTCATGTACAACCAGAAAGGGAGAGATGAGGGGGGACTTCCCCAAACAAAGACCACGTTCCCCGAGGACTCCCGTCATCTGGTACCAGCAGAGCCCCTGGGTTGCACATCAGTCCCGCCTCCTAAACAGCGACCTCCAAGCTGGTGCTTCTGTTCAAACAGCGAAGAGACAAGAGGCAGAGTGAGGTGTGGGACACCTAGGCCAGCAGCTTCCCAAAAGACCGCTCAGAGGCCGCTCAGGGCCCACACCACTCCCACCTATTTGGACTTAGGCCCTGCCTGCCTGTCCTCTTGTCCTCTTCCCTGATTTCCCTGATGAGCCATCAGCACCCCACCCCCAGTGCTGTCTCCAGGCAACGGAGCAGCCTGGAGCAGAAGCTGCTGCTGAGCACTGGCCTGCTGCACCCCCACCCTGGCCCAAGGCACAGAGTGCACATGGAAAACCTTGAGGGGGGCCACCAGTCCTGACGTTCTCAGATGAGAGATGAGGAAATTCAGCATTCCCTGCCATGGTTGCTGGCCAGTCACTCGATGACTCTGGTTCTGTCGCAGTGACATCAGGCGCTGAGGGAGTACAGTGTGCTGACTTTCCTTTACCCACCCCAGGGCCTCACTGTGGGACTCTGATCTCCTCTCCCTCAGCTGCCGCTTGCCACCGCCCTTCATTTCTAACTGCTTTTCCTGGGTGGGGAGATAAATTGCTTCTGCCTGCAGGGGTTTCTCCTAACTTGTTGGCTCCATCACTTGGGAACCCTCCAAAGGAGGCAGCTCCAGGAGCAGAAGTTCTTCCTGGGTCCTTCATGATATCAGGCCTCCTTCTGTTAGGTCGGAAATTAGGCGACTGTAGGGGGCAAAGCTGAGCAACCAGAACAAAGACCAGCCCACCAAAGGTGACCAGAAAGTTCGCAGCAAGGTGGATGGAAAGTTCCACTGACCCTTCACACCCACCTGTCACTCAACAGGACCCTCTCCCATCCCAGTCTATGAAAACCCTGGGCAGCCAGGGCCACTTGCGATTTTCTCTGGGTCCCTATACCCCCGGGGGTCTGGGAATTTCGCCCAAGAGCCAAATTCCAATAAAGCTTGCTTTGGCCACTTTCTGTCCCATTTTATTTGGCCGCTAGCTGTGCCTGCCCAGCCTGCTGAGACCCGCCGAGCTTACGTTTGGTCCCGTCGCCAAGCCCGCCTGAGCTCACACCTTCTGTCCAAGTCCTTGACCCAGGGAGGCTGACCCCACAATGGACAGCATCGTGACAGAGCCTACCACTGGCCCTTGCTAAGGACGCTCATCAGAGGAGGAATGAGCATCTGTGAAGTGCCCAGTGCCTGACTGCTGTGCTTCATTGCTTCCACCCCCAGAATCAGAGAAAGCAAGTGAGTGCCACAGAGACACACAGCTTGTAAGCCTGCTGGTGAGGACTCGATGCCCCACCTGTGCCAGTCCAGCTCTGCTCGCTCCCACGGGGCTTGCCTGATCCAGATTCTTTCCCTGTGGCAAACACACAGCCATGACACCTTCTCACAAAGAAACTAAGAGGACACGTGGAGATCAGAGCCCAGGACGTCGCCATCCAGACCTCCGCGTTGGTGGCAGGAAGAGCAAGGCTCTGAATCGCAGCCCACCACCGAGGCAGGTCCTGCAGCAGGGTGTCACCTTCCTCTCACAGGGCCTGCCGGAACAGACAAAGCCACCAGCTGTTTCTCCCTGTGGAAACACCATCTTGGGTAGCCTGGAACACCTTGATTGAAAGGCACTAGTGTTATAGCCACATTGTCTAATTAATGACAGAGTCAGGAGGAAATGATGGCAAGAATATTTCCCTTTCCTGAAGGTTAGAATGTGACTTAATAAATACGCCCACCAGGAGGACCTTGAGATGCTCTGGCTGATATTTGTAAAGCTATGTTTAGCTCAACAAGAAAGTACAACCTTCAGCAGGAGAAGTCAGGTTTATGGACGGCTCTAAGAAGTGGAGGAAAAGTGAGTGTGCTCTCAACATGAGCGGGGAGGTCTCTGAGGGACGGTTTGCTGAAGCACACAGGGGCCAGTAGACTCCACCTGCAGGGAAGGCGACCGCCCTCCACACAGGGGCACGCATATCATGGGGTGGTCCTCGGAAACCACGCATCTGTTCTCATTTGAACCAAGCCTCACAAGTATAAGATAAAGGGATTTTTCTTGCACCAAGGAAAAGCGGTTTTTACAAAAGGTGGTTTTACAGTCCATTTCCTTCTCTTTGCCATCAGTGGGCAGGACTCCCAGAATGAACCTTTCCAGTCAACACTGTTGGAGCTATTTTCAAAGTGAAATTGGTAATTATCTGCCCAGCTTGGGTTGGAAATAGTCACCAGGAGCTCAGGTAAGGGCCAGTCATTTCATGGGTGACACATCTAAATTCAAACTTATTCAATTTCCATAAAGGAATGACAGATTCACCCAGAGTCTCTGTGGGAAGAGAAAGAAGCAACACCCTATCCAACTTCATCACTCCGGAATGGAGAGACTGAGTTCATCCTAGAGGCCTCTGCCAGCCTAGCAGAACCCTGGGGGTTTCCATGGTGCCCTCTGCTTTCAAACAGCCTCTGAGACTTGGAAGTAGAATTTGAAGCAGGTGTGTGTGTGTGTGTGTGAGTGTGTGAGTGTGTGTGTGTGTGTGTGTGTGTGTGCCTGATGGCTCTTCAGCTTTTAGATTCCATTATTTATTGGTCAATCCTACTGAGAATGTCCTGGTAACCTGCTCAGTGGCTTTGGAAGAGCAAGGTGTCTGCAAAAGTGCTGGCAGGAACACAGTACCTACCAGATGCCAGGTACCAGCCTGGGTTCCAGACTCGGTGTGGAAAAGAAACCGAGTCACTGTTCGCAGGAGGTCCAGAAGGTACAAACTGAGAAATGCCCTAGTGTCCTTCACTTTCTGCATAAGATTCTTTCTGCAAGTATTTTTCGTTGTAGATGGATACAATACCTTTATTTTATTTATTTATTTATTTAAGTGTGGTGCTGAGAATCGACCCAGTGCCTCACACATGCCAGGCAAGTGCTCTACTACGGAGCCACTACCCCACCCCCTGCAGCGGATTCTTAAGAACTGTTTTTCAATATAAAATGAGAGAAAAACCTTATCAGGAATCCCTTCAATGGCTGTCAATTTCACAATTCAATACCGTGACTCTGCTTGGAATTATTTTGTTCCAAATTGTCCTCTTCAGCAGCGATGATGACCATTTCCCCTTTATGCTTCTCGTGAAGACAGGATTCCATCTATCCTAGTCCCGCTGGGCAATGCGCACATGGGAGGAAGAACACACTCCTGTGGGTGTTACGGCCACCTGCCTAACAGGTGGCTTCAGGTGGTAAGTTCTCTATGGTGTTCTCATCTGTTTATTTTTTTCCTAAACACTAGGTCCCCTTCAAGCTACGGCCAGGCTTCCCTCCTTAACCTGTAGCAGGGAAACTTCTCCCGCATTCTGGCTAATTCCCTTTCTGCCCCTTATCCCCTTTCATTGGATTTATATGTGCCGGTGTGGTGTGTCTGGCTAATTTCCAGGTAGACTGAGCACTCCCCAGGGATGATATCTGCAGCAGGTAGCTTAGCACCCAGCACATAGCAGGCATTCAGTAAATACTGTCCTAAATGAAGGTGAAGATGGTAATTTATTCTTTGCAAATAGGCACATTTCCTCTGGTGTGTATTCACTGAGCCACAGTGTGAATGACAAGTCTGGGGACAAAGAGAGTCCGCTCAAGAAACAATCTGTTCACAGGGGGAATGACTGACAGGGGCTGCACACGGCCCCTGTCTGCTCCTGGCACTGAGGTTAATAGATGCATACGTTTCCCGGTCCCCACGCTTGATTAGAAGGAACATCTGGCAGAGCCTGGGAGACCTGATAGGGAATCTTCATGGTTGCCCTGGGATTACGGAGTTCCCTTCTAGAGCCACCAGTTCCGAAAGTCAATTATCTTTCCCGCTGGAGTGCCCTTTACAGGAGGGGTGTGGTAATTGCCAGAGACAAGTGGAATATGGGGTGAGGCTGACGCTCACATTTTGTTGGACAAAACATCTGAAGAACTTGCTGGGGAAAAGGAGGTGAAATTGAGGAACGAAACCCGTTAGGACTTGGGGAACCCTGCAGGCACTGGGTGGATATGGGGCGATGTGTTGAAAGTTGAGAGAGCAAGTTCAAGAAGGCAAAGAGCGGAACCACCGTGCGGAAGCTGCAGCGTCAGGCTGTAATTGGAAGGACTTGGCTTTTCCACCTAAGGTTAAAAACAGAAGTGGGAGATGGCTTTTCTGTCTTGCTTCTGGCGCTTCTCTCTCTCAACACCTCAACCCCTGCCTTTGCTTCCTCCCTCTTTCACTTTCTGGGTGAACAATGCCGCATGGTAACCTGCACCCTCACGGTGTTGTTGAAGCATCATTTACCCCACGGGCACAAGTCTGGAATTAGAGGGGTTGTTGGAAAGGATTATGGAGTGGTTGGTGTTTCCTGGCCCAATGGAGCAGACACATGTTGGTAGCCACTGCCCACAGGGCCCACAGCAAGCCAGGGAAACAGCTGGGCACACACTGATGGACAGCTGCACCCCCATGGGTATGGCTCATGGGGAAAGACCTCTCTCTCCTCAGGAGATCTTATCTCCACAGACCAGCCAGGCATGGGCAGGTGTTAGGAATATGGCTTTTGAGAGACAGAATTCTTGGGCCATGCAGACTCCAGGGGCTGAGGGTCTAGCACCTCCCACAGTTTCAGGTCCAGGAAGCTCAGGTTCCATAGGTATGGAAGGTGACTTGTAGTGGACTGAGTGGATTTTCTCACCTCCCCTGGAGCTCAGGTGAGCTGCAAAGAGCTGAGCAGCCAGGTCTTGGTGTGGCTGAGGAGGACAATAAGCCAGAATGTTGGCAGTGGTCAAGATTTCCATCTGTCCCTGTCATAGTATAGGCTTGAGGGTAACCAGGAGCGGTCATCAGGTGGACCAGCATAGGTGATGGAGTCGAGATTCTATCAGGAGGAGGGTGGATGGAGCAGGGCTGGGAGTGGGCCTCACTGAGTGCTGACCCAAAAGGGGAAGCTCTTCAAGCTGGCTCCAAGCCCCACTGGTAAGTCATGAACTTTGATGCAATGACCTTACCCCCTCCAATGGTAAGATTCGCTTTACCTAATTTTTAAAATTTAATATAGATTGATTCATGCAGTATCCCATTTTTTGTCAGATGCTTGTTCTCCAGTGCTATGATCGAGCTTCCTCCTTTGTGCTGCCACACGGAACTGCACTCTGTGAGTGGCCTGCCTGACCCCGTCTGCTGTGGATGGACTTCTGAGCTGTTCAGAGGCTACTGAGTGATGCTCCTGTGAACAGTCCTCTGGGCATCTCTTGTGCATGTCCGTCCCATTTCTGACATGTCCATACCTATGACTCAGGTGTCACTGGGCACGTGCAGATGGAACCTGGGGAGGTGCAGCAAGAGCCAGGGGTCAAATCCCTGTGATGAGTTCCACTCTCACCAAGATTCATCAGGAAAAAAGGAGAGGCTCTACAAACATCCACGTCAGGAATGACAAAGGGGCTAGCTCAGAGACCCTGAACACATCAAAAGACAATGAGCACATTACAGAAAAAAATTGGAAATTATTTCAGATTTCAAAATTTGAAAATTTAGATAAAACTGAAAATTCTTAGAAAAGGTGACCAAACACAAGAGATGGGATACAAGCAATGGAAAATCTGACCTCATGGACATATATGACTGCATGACTGATGTGTTCCTACAATATGTATAATAAGAAAAATGAGAGATTACACTCCATTTATGTATGATCTATCAAAATGCATAAATGCATGCTACTGTCATGTACAATGTACAACTAATTAGGACAAATTAAAAAATTTAAAAAGAGAGAAAAATGTTACCAAGATAAAAAAAAAATCCCTTTCTTCCATATTCCCTTTTTAAACTAGGTATGGTGATTTTTATTTGATATTTAATATCGTCCTAAGTAAAGACATTTTTGTTTTAATTAGTAATATGGATTTTATCATTCTTTATATTGTATAAAGTGAGTTTAAAAAAAAACAGAAAAGTATTGAAGTCGGGTGGAATTACTAAAATTACACAATTTATATTTCCTAGCTCTTATGTGCATTCAAGTCTCATTACCACATCAGCAGATCACTATACAAATCTTAAAAAAACAGAAATGGAAAATCTGAATAGTTGTATGTTTAGTAAAGGAATCTTCAGATGTACATAGCTCTACCAGTTTATTCTTCCAAATATTTAAGAAAGAAAAAACAACAATCTTATGCAAGCCCCTCCAGAAAATAACAAAGAGGAGACAGCAAACCTCCTTGCTTTAGGAATACCACAGGACTTTGCTATCAAATGCTGTCAGGAACACGGCAAAAAGTAAAATCAGAAGCTAACCCCTCTGATCACAAATCCAAAAATCCAAACTGAATGTTAACAACCAAACACTAGTGACAGATTAAAAATTAAAGTTAAAAATACCACAGCAATATTTGGTAGAAATGTTGGGTTAGTTTAGCTTCAGAATTAATAATCCTTAAATCCACAAAAATCAACAAAAAAGAGGCAGAATGCATATTTTATCTCAGTAGTTCAGAAAAATATTTATTAAAATTAAAAATATTTTATAATAAAACTGTTAGCATTCTGAAAAGAGAATATTCCCTTAACTTTGTAAGTTGATCTGCAGCAAGCAAGCTACAGCGTATATCCAATTTATGTTGAAATGCTGAAAACCTTGTCCCTGCGGCCAGAAAAGGGTGTGATGTCACCACCTCAGCCTGCCATGCCCATTTTATCACTGTTCTAGACTGCTACACCAGGGAATGAAAGCATCTAAGATTGAAGAGATCAAAAGCTCATATTTCATTATTCAAAGATGACATGGTATTTTATTTTAAACTCTAAAAGAATCTACAGTAAAAATATTAAAACTAATACATAAATTTAATGGACATTGGGTACCATATTAGCAAAGATGATTAGAAAATGAAAATATAAAAATATATACAATTATTTCAAAAACATTAAAACAAAAAACTCACAAAATTAGTACCAAAAAAAAGTCTATGAAAATTTAAAGATTGAAAGATTAGAATACTCAATATAGTAGGATGTCAGTTCTCTCTAAAATGATAGAAGAATTTTATGCAATTTCAATTAAAATCCCAAGAGGAATGTATTTTGTTGTTTATTTGGCTTGCTGAAATTTGAATTAAAGTCATATAAATTTCATAGATCGGCATGGAGATATTCAACATCCCGATAATACTGAATTTCTACTCTGTATGTGGTTAATATCTTCTTTTATTTAGATCTCCTTTAATTTCTCTTGGTAAGATTTTTTTGGAGATTTTGACTTATTATTCTTTCATATATTCTGTTAAATTAAACCCTAGTTATTTCATGTTTTCCTATTTCCTTCAAATTATGTTGTACATTTCATTTTTTATGAGTCAAAAATATGAAATATTAATTAAGAACAAAATTACCAGACCTAATTATTGAAGAAATGCTGTCATATCCAAGAATTGCCAATAATTTTCTTTTGTAATTTAATTACAAAAAAAGTCTCAAAAATTAATTACATAAAAATTGAAATTATTGTTACTATTGCTGCTATTTAGAAAAAATGACAGGCTAAAATCTGCATGTGGTAGAATTTGTTCATAAATAACTTGCAAAGTTACCAAAACTATTTCATAATAATTAGACCTATGAACTTGATGTAAATAATGGCCCCAAACAATGAATCTCAATGGCAGAAGGTAAAATTTCATACATACAATGTTATCAATAAATCAAATTATCTATGTAAAATTTTCATCAAACAAAATTTATCAGAGTAAAAGTAATTTTAGTGAAAAATGAGGAGTTTTTAAAAAGACAATATATATTTGAATGAGTTCATAAGTTGCTGGACTCATCACTACGGATTTGCTGAAGGGCCAGGAGGGAGGCTCAGGAGGGAGGCCCAGGAGCCCTTTACAGTGATGGTGAGCAGGGCCTGAATGCGGTGCCCTGAACAGCAAGTCCAGGCATTCCTGGGGTGGAACCAGGGGTGAGACTGTCTCATCATCCTCCCCTGCCAGCATTGCTGGCTCCTGATAGAGGACCTGCTGCCCCCAGGGAGGATGCCAGGATGGGCAGATATCTGACCCTATTCCACAATGGGGAAATAGTGTCGCAGCTTGGCTTGGAATGAGGCTGATAGAGTTTGTGCCTATGGTTAACTGTGTTTATGGAGCAGAGAGGAAATCGGAAGATCAGGAAAGCTCTGCTCCAGGAGGAGGTCTGCAAAGAGCAGGCATGGGATGGTTGATTAACGACCTCATCAGTGCCCACGGGCCAAGCCTGGAAACCACCGGCCAAGGGCCCCCTGGGGGCGGGCACTGGCCATTACTGCCACACTGACAGTAGCTTTCTTGGTTAATTTAATGTTCGCAGGAGCTCTGAGCCCTGCTGATATGTTCATTAGCTCTGCCAGGGCACAGGCTGAGGGCAGTTTATTGACACAGCAGGGAGAACCGTGGCTTGCAGCTGCAAAACTGCTGTCTGCAAAAGGCCATGCATCTAAAGCTTGGAAGAGACTCGCGGGAGGGCAGGCTGCCCGGAGCAGGCCTCCTCGAGCCCACACTGCTTCACAGAGGAGGAAGCTAAGACAATCAAGAGGCCGGGTCCTCCAAGGCCTCACAGCCAACAGGAAGCCACAGGGCAGGAACCCAGGCATCAAGCCACGGCCCAAAGCATCTCCTCCTTCCTCTTTGCCAGCCTGGTGCAGGGAATTCTAGGGCACTGCTGGAGTTCCTGCCCCAGCCCTGTGCTGACTTGGACTGAGCACACAGTGACACACGCCCAACACAGGCATTTGCACACTCTCTCTAACACACACAAACCATGCTGTGTCAAATATGGAGCTGCTGCAATGATACAAAATTGGTTCAAAGTGTCCCTGCATTCCGATCTTTTATCATATTTCCACAATCTGTGTTCATTAAAAGCACAACTACCTCAGATTAATATTATAAAAAGCGTTTTGCTAAAATCCACTATGCTACCTGTGCCTCATGTCTCATGCTTACTCATTTCTAACCTTCAACTCTAAAAGAAACAGGAAAATTTAGGTGAAATGCAAGAGCATTCAAGAATCACATCGTTTCCCCAGCCCAAGATAATTAGAAAGTCCTCGCTCAATAGCCCATCTGCATGATGAGCATCGAGCACCCACGCTTTCTCCTGAAAGGCAGCGATTGCTATATTGACTTGTTCTGCTGGTGCTGGCGCGTACCTGAGAATTACTGTGTAAATGCACACAGGATGTGCAGGAGAAAGCTTCCATTCCATTAGGGAGAAATCTGGAACTCCAAACTATTCAAACCTTTGCTCACATCACAAATTACTTCAAATGCGTGTTTAAAATGTAGCAAAGAAACAAATTCACAGATGTTTTAATTATTTCCCTCTTAGAAGCAACTGTCTGTCTTCAAGGATGGACAGAAGAGTACATATGCCCAAATACAATGTCATCTTTCTTTGCAGCAGGCTACATTTAGTGTAATTGCATCAGAAGATCCTTGGGCTCTGCGGTCTTAAATCAGTGGATATTGTATTCCAGCTGAGACCATCCCCGGACAGGTTTACAATTGGGAAGGTAACATTTAAATCAGCCAGGAACACAGCCAAGAACCATCTACCATTTCTTATATAGAATTTATACTGCTTCTGAAGTAGGGAGCAACCTGACAAAGAAGGTCAGCAAGTGACTCACATTGCTGATCTAATGGCACTGAGCTATTTGATGAACTAATGATTATTTTAATCACAAGAATTTCTGTAGAGTTCATTGTTTCCCACCGACCCAATACATAAACTGTTTCAGTCAACTTTTCTCATCGAAGATCTGACAAGAACAATTTAAGGGAAGAAAAGTTTATTTGGGGGCTCAAGGTAACAGAAGTCTCACTCTGTAGATGACTGACTCTATCTGAGCCTACAGGGAGGCCAACCTCATGGTGGAAGGGTGTGGCAGAGGAAACCAGAGAACTCCCCTTACTTGGGCTGAAATACATTTGGACAGCAGGCTCTCCCTCTGTGGAGGAAATGGAGAGGGGCGGTTCCCCCTTTGTCCATCCGCGTCTGGCCTCCCTCTAGCGCCCCCTGCTGGCAAATCCTAACGGAACAACTGACGAAGCAGATGGGCTTTGCAGAGCCCACCCACACTCAGCACCGCAAAAGGGTCTGCAAGTGTGAGCTCTGAGGTGGCAGCTTAGCGCACAACTCTCTGAGCTCTACAAAACCTCAGTGTGCTGCATGTGGCAAGGCCGGGGTTTCACCTGGTGGCTGCACCTCTCAACTCAGGGCTCTTCCTTTGACTTGCTTTCCCTTAAAGCAGATAAGAAATAGGTGAATGCATACTGCTTTCATTCCTAAAACCACCCTAATCGAAGACCCAACACTGGAAAACAGCACATTAATATAAGCAATGATGATGGGTCTGATTAGATATCAGTGGAACCCAAGAGTCAACTGTGTGTTGGTCAAAATTGCGTCTCTGTAACCAAAATCCTGACAAGAACCACTTACGAGAGGACAGATTTATTTTGGTGCTCATGGTTTCAGAGGATTCGTCCATGGTCGGCCAGCGCCGAGGCAGAAACATCATGGCGGAGGGTGAGGCTGATGAAGGATGTGACTAGACTCAGGGCCACCGAGAAGCACTGAGAAAGAGGGGCAAGATGAGCCCTGCCAGGCCCCCGTGACCCGCCTCCTCCAGCAGGCCCTCCTCCTGCAGTCCACTCCGTAGCTCATCAGTGACGTTTCCGCTGAGGAGTCAGCGTCCCTGTGATCCGGTTGTGCCCCAAGCCCCACTTGCTGCACTGGGGACTTTGTCTTCTCCACCGGAGGCCTGGGGGACATTCCATATCCAACCATCACATGTTCTCGCACAGTTTACCTTCAGCTTGGTACTCAGCCTTGTACTAGTGACAGGAATGTACTAACAGAGGCATGTGGCAAGAGGACTCCTGGCCCCCAGCATCAAAAGGGAAACACAAGGTACAGAAGCCTAGTGAATTCAATTAGTGTTTTCAATTGAATAAAGATGAGAAACAATTGGATTTAGGTTTGCAATATGTGAAGTTAAGTTGATAAATCTGGAAGCAGATAAAATGTCTGTGTGATACGAAGCCAACTAGGAGAGTCCTTTGGCAAGGAAGGAGGGAAAGCCAGCTTTCCGAAGCAGCAGCAGATTTCTTCTCATCAGCAGCACATGCATCTCCCCTGGGCTGCCATACCTGTGCTCCAGCCACAGATTGTTCTTAAAATATTGAAGCTGAATGTTTGTAAATCAAATCACACTCTGCTCCACCTCTGTTCTGTCTCCAGGTTGCTCTGCTTAGTGATGAATGATCTAAAAGTCACACCAGTGTTAATGTCCTACGTGAGCAAGAAACCCCAGAACGTGCTCCATTCCAGACTGTCTTAAAGCAGAACATTCGTGTCATTGCCCACTCTTCTGTTTTCTACACCTCACAGGATTTCTTTTCTAATTTTACAGGATGGTAGAAGAGTCCATCACTTTTTTTGTGTGGCAATTTACAGAAAGGAAACCACCAAAACCTTGTCACGCAGGAAGAGAGTGAGCCTGGCCCGTTCCCTCAGGCCGCCCTGAACAGGCGGCTTAGCAGGACAGACTCTTATTTCTCAGGGTTCTGCAGGGTAGAAGTCCCAGTCTGGTGAGAGTCATTTCCTGTCAGAGATGGTGCCTTTGGGCTCCGTCCTCCCATGGTGGGAGGGGCAAGGCAGTGCTGGGGGCTTCTTTTAGAAGGTCACTGTCTTTCCTTCTGATGTTGTAACAGACTATCTGAGACTAGGTGTTTATAAATAAAAGAGGTTTAAGTAGCTCACCATACTGGTGGCTGGGGAGTTCAAGATCAGGTGGTCCCTCTGGTGGTCCCTCTGATCTCCTGAGGGAAAGCGAAGACCGAGCAGATGCATGTGACGACCCAGAGCCTGAGCGCCGGCTTGCTTTACCCGCCAGCTCCACTAGCAACTAATCCAGTCCTGCAGGAAGGAGAACTTGCTCACACCAGGAAGGAGGAGCCACCCAGGCTCTGCCCATGACCCAGACTCCCCGCACTGCACCCTGCATCCAGCACTGCTGCTGAGGAATCAATCTCAGCGTGAGTTCTGCTGCGAACAAGCCATATTTGAACCTGTGCAGGCACTAATCACTCTGCCTTTGGCACCCAATTACCCTCCACAGACCCGCCTCCTAGTTAGTGCTTCAGAATATGGGCATTTGGGAGGCACAGAGACTTAGTCCTGGGGAGTGTTACCTGAGGCAGGCGGGGAGGAGGCGCCTTTGTTTGATTTCCTGCCC
The DNA here is from genome assembly GCF_902686455.1 of Sciurus vulgaris. Classification (NCBI taxonomy): domain Eukaryota; kingdom Metazoa; phylum Chordata; class Mammalia; order Rodentia; family Sciuridae; genus Sciurus; species Sciurus vulgaris. The sequence goes on along the minus strand of NC_136466.1, from coordinate 168,232,155 downwards.
TCGGAATACAGTCAGCCCTTGCTCCTGACTTTCTGCAGAATGTTCAACTCCTGCTTGTTTTAACTCAGGATATGAACCCTGGCCACCAGCAACTTACGTGCTGCCATCAGGGCTGTCTCAGGGGCCCTAACTCCAGAGAATGCCCTGCGGCCTCCCTCCTGTCCCCCAGGCCCCCAACCTGGTGCCCGACCCCAGTGGAGAAGAGGCAGTAGGGGCCTCGGGACGAGGCAGAGCAGGTCTCAAACCCAGGCCATCACTTCACCTGTGGGGCCTCCCTCAGCGACCCCACCATCATCTGCAACACACAAGAGGATGTAGCAGCGGCGAACTCGGGTGGTTTTTATTAAGATTAAACAAGACTGCATGCAGCTTCCAGCACAGACTAGGTGCCCAGCAAACAGCTTCCTTGACAGCCCAGTGATGGGGTTACTTGGGCTCCTGGGTGAGCAATGCCTAGACAGGCAGAGGGAGGCCTTCCCTGTGGCCACCATCTCTGTCTTCCGAGGGTTTTCAAAGGAAATTGTGATATGCAAACCCAGGCTTGATCCTTGGCAAGTCTACACCCCCGACCCAGAGTCGGGGGTCGAGGGTCATGACAGGCAAGCACTGGAAGGACACCTAGGGACCATCTCTGCCTGCCACCATTGCTTCCTGGAGCCGCTGCCCTGCACAGACTGGCTGGCAGAAAAGGCTGGCCTACTCTATCTTGTTTAGCTCCCACATTCACTCTGAAAGGTGAGCATGATCCCAACTTATGAGAGAAAAAACAATCGCGCCCACATCACAGCCAGCCAGCAGCAAAGCCAGGACGGCATGAGTCCCCGGCGCCCTCTGACGTGTTGCGCTCCCCCTCTGAGGCTCCTGAGTTTCAGGCAGACCTCTCATGATCCTTATTTCACGGGGTGGACAGATACTGAGTGGCTAATTCCAGGCTGGTGTTTGGTTTTGTCTAAAAATGGATCAACTGAGAATGAGAGGCTGAGCCCATGCAGGTCAACTGCCTGAGTACAACAGACAAATGGCTACCTGGGTGCACACACACACACACACACACACACACACACACAGGTGCATTTGTGTCAGCTGGGAGCTGGGTGGGCGGCTGGCACTGGGATGCACTCTGGTTATAAGGTCTTAGGAGGTTGCTCCTGCTGGCTTGGGTCTTTTCAGAATCACCTCCCTGACCCCCAATCAGGCACCTGGGATTGACATCCTGTCTAACAGCAGGTGCCCTGTGAGGGGGAGAGGTCTGCGGAGCCAGCCCTAGGGACCACGGCTGGAAGTCAACAGCTGCTCTTAAGAGCCAGAAAATGGGGACTGAGAACGCTGGTCTGTCTGGGAACTAACAGCTTCAGTGTTTTCATTGTAGTGTCCTGGGGCATGTAGGAGAAGGAAGAGATAAAGGGAGCTGACGGGAAGAAGCTTAATGGGCTGTAGAAGCTCGTGAGCCTCTCCGCATTCCTTTCACGGATTGGAAAACTCTTGTCTGTGTTCATTTGTGCAGCTAAAACAAAATGTCTGAGACTGAGTAATTTATAAAGAACAAAACTTTATTTCTGACCATTCTGGAAGCCAGGAAGTCCAGGATCAAGGCACCAGCCTTCAGGGTCCCCTGAGGGCCTTCCACACCACAGAAGGTGGAAGGTGGGAGGGACAAACCTTCTCAGGCAAGCCCTTTTCTGAGGGCACCTAACCTCATTCACAAGGAGGACAGCCCATGGCCTGATCATCTCTTAAAACTTCCCCACTGGTGACGCCTCTGCTTTGGAAGACGCATGTTCAAACCATAGCGGCCATTGCCACAGAATTCATGCAGAGGGAACCCAGGTCAGAACATCAGAACACTAGACAGTCAGGCACGGACTGGCTCAACAAAGAATCTGTGTGCACTGATGTATTAAGATTGCTCCCCAGGGACACACTTTCACTGCCTTTCATACATCCTGGAAATCAATGGGCGCTGTATTTCACTCACCAGGATATCCTTAAGCATAATAAATTAATCAGGGCATTAAGCTGCTGGAAGGAAAGCCACTTTTCATTACTGTGTTCTGAAAATGGTGATTCAGGATTTAACAATTGCCAGAGTTTTAGGTGACTGCATTTCACATACCATACCCCTCCTGTCAAGTTCCCACTTTTACACTGACTTTCAGACTGTGTGCTCAAATTGGATGATAAAACTGAAAAGTCAACACTTTTAATTTGAGGAAAATGCCAGACTGTAATTGTGATCTGCCAGCTCAGGCTTATTCTTCAGCATTTCCACGCAGGTGAGGACCACACGATGAACATTCGAGATCTCATGCTCCTGGGTGCTGCGTCCTAACCCTTGGCGCTCGCCGAGGCCGACGAGAAGCCAGGGTAATTTCCCCGCTTCCTGCAGCCTGGGCTCCATGCAGATGTGGCCAGGCAGCTCTGCCCCTTGCCATGGCCATGGGCTCCCTCCCAGGCATCGCAGGCTACTTCCCGGCACCAGCAATCCATGGTGGGGAGGGTCCATGTCCCGCCCCCTCCCCATCTGGTGCTTCTTGCTTTGTGACATCATATCCCTCAGCTCTCCCTCGGCTCACAGACCACTGTCATAACTTGCATGACATTTAGATTCAAAATTACAGCCCATTTCAAGCGGAAAAATGAGAATAAATTCGCCCCAAGGCAAAATATTAAAAGACAAACCTTCAAAACTCAAAGATTATAATCTAAAAAGTAGCCAGGGGAAATAAAGAGAGAGAGAGAGAGAGAGAGAGAGAGAGAGAGAGAGAGAGAGAACTGTAAAGGAATGAGAATAATAACTGACTTCTTTGTAACACCATTTAAACCAGAGAACACACATCTGCCATCTTCAATAATTAAGTGAAAGTAGGAGGGGCAGAGAAATATATATATATATATATATATATATATATATATATCCACTGGAAATATCTTGCAAGAGTAAGAACTAAGCAATGACAAAAAGTGTAAGTGCTTGCGAGAGCACACTGAAATAATCTCTTACGGCCACCAGGCAGACAGGAAGAAGGCAGTCCGACGCAGGAGGGTCGCCATACAAGAGGAAAGGAATCGCAAATGAAGAGAGGAGGCAGGCATGGAACTGATAGAATTTTTAGGGGCAGGAAGAACAGTAGAGTTCACAGACATCATTACCTCATGTACACATATGACAGCATGACCCTTGTGATCCTGAAACATGTGCAATCAGAAAAATGAGAGGTGACAGTCCATTTATGTATGAGCTATCGAAACGTGTAAATGCATTCTACTGTCATGTACAAATAATTAGAACAAATTTTTAAAATTAATAAAAACATTTATAATACTTGAAAATTAAAATGGCCCTGGGGATTAAAATATAGCAAACTATTTTAAACAACAATACCAAATAAGGCAGGGGAGGGTAAAATAAGTTCAAGTGCTATCAAATTCTTCTTTCCTTTGAAAGGATGATAAGAATATGGAAGTATTCCAGAAGTGTGTAAGTAGCCCAGTTATAATTTTGAGGAAAATATTAAACGTGCTTAGCTTTCAAACCATTGAGGAAGAAGAATGTTGTAAAATACTGTGAATCTAAAAAAATTTTAAAAAATGAAAAAGAAAAGAACAATATATAGAACAAATTCAGTAAATATGAGCCACAAAGCAAGTTGATATATTTAAACCCCAAAACATCAGTAATTGCATTAAATATAAACGGAATATATCAAGAATAAAGAGCCAAAAGTATGAGCAAAAACACCACAAAGAGGGAATGATCCACATCAGTCAAGTACCGCTTTGCGCTGGGCACAGGGTGGACAAGAGGTGCCATCAATGTCACACAGCATGTGAAGAGACAGAAAGGGAATTCCATGAACTTTTTATGATAAAAATTATAAATGGCTAAGATACTGGGAATAGAAGGCATCTTTCCTGACCTAATAAACAGCATCTATAAGAAAATCAGAACCATGCTTATGCTAAATGGGTAGAATTTCCGCTTTGAGATGAGCACAAAACAACACTGCCCGTGGCAGATTCTTCTCAACGTGGCGCTGGGAAGCCCAGCCAGCATGACGAGCAAGAACAGCAAGGATGGTGGGGCTGCAAATTAGTGCAGCCACTCTGGAAAGCAGTGCGGAGATTCTTTAGAAAACTTGGAATGGACCCACCATTTGACCCAGCTATCCCACTCCTCGGCCTATACCCAAAGGACTTAAAATCAGCATACTTCAGAGATACAGCCACATCAATGTTCATAGCTGCTCAATTCACAATAGCCAGATTGTGGAACCAACCTAGATGTCCTTCAGTTGATGAATGGATAAAGAAACTGTGGTATATATATACAATGGAATATTACTCAGCTATAAAGAATAATAAAATTATGGCATTTGCAGGCAAATGGATGAAATTGGAGAATATCATGCTAAGTGAGATAAACCATTCCCAAAAATCCAAAAGATGAATGATCTCACTGATAAGCGGATAATGACACATAATGGGGGGTGTGAGGGGGGCAAGAATGGAGGAAGGAGGGACTGCATAGAGGGAAAAGAGAGGTGGGAAGGGTTGGGGGAATGAAAAAATAATGGAATGAATCAAACATCATTACCCTATGTAAATGTTTGATTACGCAAATGGTATGCCTTTACTCCATGTACAGACAGAGAAACAACATGTATCCCATTTGTTTACAATAAAAATAAATTAAAAAAAAAAAAAAAAAAAAAGAACAGCAAGGAAAGGTAAGTAGTGTTTCTCCCTGTTGGGCAACAAGGTCCGATGTACCTCCTCAGGGCCCGCCTGAGGAGAATATGGGGCTGAGCAGGATGACGAGAGTCCGCAGCAAAGGAAACAGAGCCGGGAGGTCTGTCAGAGCCCGGGCACAGCAGGTCTCGTTTATTGAGGAGGTCACACAGCTTTTATGTAGGGTGGAGGCTAGGCGGGAACCAATCGCTTAAAGGTCAGCAAGGCATGGGAGGTTCACGCAGGTCAGAGTCCCATAGGACTATATGGCAAGCAGGAGCTGATCACGTTGGCGGAACTGTTGTTAACCCATCCCTGACGGTGGTCCGATTCATTGTCATTAACTTTTGAAACCGTCTTTGAGGCCTTGATCTTGCTCACCCGCCAGGGAGTAAGGAGTCAGCCTGAGTTAGTTAACGTGTCATTAGTCCCAACAAAGTGGAACTATAGGGAGGTGATGTGATGTTGGAGACGAGAAGTTTTTACATAAAAAAAAAAAAAAAAAAAAAAAAAAAAAGATTCATGAAGAATTCATTCAAATTTATAGAAAAACTTAATAAAATGTAAGTTAATTAGGACCCAACCTGTGAAAGCTGATTTCACTTCTACATGTCGGCAATGAAAGATCACAAAAGAGAAAGAAAAACATCAATCACAATAGCAACAAAAATGAAATATCTGGGAAAAACGCCCACAAAAAGCTTGCAAGCCTTGTAACTGGGAAGGTGTAAACATCCTTAACAATCCAAGGAAAACCATCAGCTACCAACTCAACTTCGTGCAGATGCTTCCCAAAGTCGTTTACACAGTCAACAAAATATAGGCCACCCTGCAGTAGGATTTGGAAAATAGCATGATTCTAAAATCGACCTACAAAGTGCTGCGATGTGGCCATTGTTAACCTCAGGCGGGTTTCGCCTGTCACATCCTGGGTTTGCTGGATTCATGCACACATTCCAGTGTCTTTGCTCTCATTTCCCTCCTTCAACAGGGTCTTTGAGTTCGAGGCTTGGTGCTGGGAATGCTGTAGGGAAGTGGTGGGACCTTTAGGAGGTGCAGCTTACAGGAGGTCGCAGGTCACCAGGGCGCATCTTCTTGAAGGAGACTGTGGGACATTGTCCCCTTTCTCTTTTTCTCTTTGCTTTTCGGCATGAGGTGAGTGGGTTTGTTCCACTACTGCTTCTGCCATACTGTGCTGCCTCCTCAGAGGCCCACAGCCCTGGGCTCTCCTGGTCATGAGCTGGAACCTCCAAATCGATGAACCAAAGTAACCCTTTTCTTTTGATAAATTCATTATCTCAGGTGCTTCATTACAGTGATGGAAAGCTGACCAACGGCCCAGATCTTCACCACGTCAGCCTAGGACCTGACTTCCTTAACAAGACCCCTAAAGCACAAAAAGTAAAATCAAGAATCAATAAATGGGATGGATTCAAAAACTAAAACTAAAAAGTTCCGTTGTAGCAAAGGAAACATGTACATGGCAGTAGAATGCCTTTATGCATTTTGATGGATCATACATAAATGGAGTGTAATTTCTCATTTTTCTGATTGTACATATTATAGGATCACATGGGTCATGCAGTCATACATGTACATGAGGTAATAATGTCTGCTTCACTCTACTGTCCTTCCTACCCCATACCCCTTCCCCTCCCTCTACTACCCTCTACCTAATAAAAAGTAACTCTATTCCTCTCTAGCACCCCTAGAGAGGATATTAATTTGTATATCTTGGATATTAATGCTCTGAGGTGGTAAAGATTTTCTCCCACTCTATAGGCTCCCTATTTACATTAAAGATCCCAGGAAATTATCCAAGAAATCAACTTCCTCCCAATGTGGACAGAAAACACTATCACTGAAATATTTATTGTTGACTAAGAAGTCAAAGAATTTATGAATTACAATGGTTCTTGAGAGTATTAAGTTTTTAGTCTTCTCTGGCGGAGGGTACTACCTGCTTCAAAATGTGGAAATAACCATCTGGAACAATCAACAAAGAGAGAGGATGATGGGAGGCCATGGGACTGGACTGTAACTACCCCCTGCACCTAATCTCGCCCTCTCTGCTCCTTCTCTGGGAGAAAGTGCTCCTTGCATTGGGTGGGCTGCCCATGCTGCCTTTCCAGGGAGTCGGGATAGGGACAGAGTGAGGAACAGAAGGCCATCGTTTTCTCTAAACACCTACCTCAGCTGTGAGCTTTGACCTGGCCACATCTGATGGTCCGGCCACACCCAGCCCTCTCCCACTCCCTCTCCTGGGAGCCGGGGTCGTTCACCTGCACGTGTGTCTTACCTGGTGAGCTAACCAGGGTGTAGAATTCAGATTTCTCAGTGTGAGAGGTCCTCTTGTCCACCCCAGGGCAGGGTCCACAGGCATCCTCTTTCACTTCCATAAGTCGGTGCACGTCTGGGACTGTTTGGGGCTTCAGACTGTCCCATAGAGAAGGGCGCTCAGCCAACCCCGAGGCCCCAAGCACCTGAGGGAGGAAGGCTCCGAGACCCCCACCATCAGAATACCTGGGAGTCTTCTAGAAGCTCAAGTTTCCTGGATTCTTCGCAGAGAAGCCACACGTATCTTCCCCAGCCAACTCTGCCCCATTCCCTAAGAAAGCAAGGATGCAGCACTCCCCCTAGGCTGTCCACTGTCCCCTGACTTCTCTTCACGCTGTCCTGGGCAGATCACTTGGCGTAGGCCACACCTTCAAATCCCACTGGGCCACCTCCCAATAAAAACAGTTACCAGGATGGCTGTCGGCAGCTTCCTGCCTCTAACTTGCCTGTACTGCTCCCCACACCTCATGGTCCTGTGGCTCTTCATGCCTCACCTGACTTCCTACTCACAGCCTCCTAAGGACACAGGTCTGGGGAGGAGTCCACTGGCTGGTCTTCACCTCTGCTTCCCCTTCCTACACCACCAGCCTCTGGACTAATGTGCTTCCCGGTAGCTGTGGAAGAACAGCCTCTATCCTGATTCCAGTCCAGATGCCCAGGGTCCTAACCCAGGCATTTGAATCGTTGTCACTGTTGTGTCAACCTGCTCCAACTGAACAGGGTGACTATGCAACAGGTAGCTCGGATGCCACAAATGCCACCCAAATGGGACAGTGCCACTCAGGACAAAAGACCATCAGAGAGTTACCCTGACAAAGTACCTGCATTATTTCTTATTGACAAAGAAAAACTAATTTTAAAAAAAGACAGTAAGTATTAAATTCATACCAGGTGCACAGCATCAAGCGCAGAACTGGCAGAGAAATAGAAAAGATCTGTAAGACTTAGAGTAGCATAGAAGCTGAACATCAAGTTGGAAGAAGTAAGGTTTACATTCACTTCCCAACAGTCTGTCCCGTGCTGATGACCTGCACTTATGAAAACACGATCAAGTGAAGATGCAGAGACAGTGACAGAATCCCGAGCTAAGTGGTGAATTGCGAATATGCAACAGCGGGCTAGAAATGAGCAGAGGTTGTGTCGCGGGGAGTGAAGAGGTGAGCCCCACTCGCTCCCACGTGCAAGGTTTAATGGGGGAAAGACCAGAGGCCAAGTGGACCTCATGGCTCAGGACTGGGTCAGAGATCTTGGACACGGGACAAGATCAACCCCACACAAGGTGGCTCAAGTCACTTTCCACACCTCAGCCTCTTGGGTCAAAAACAGAAGCTTTGATCCAAATCACACATCCTCAATGGAAGTCGGAGGGCAATGTCTCTTCGGGGTCCAAATCTGATATTCAGAGGAAAAGAAATCTTATATATCGTTACGGCTTGTGGCCCTTCAAAGCTCAACACTTAGCAACAAAATCTTCCTTAATATTTAATTTAACTCATTAAATTAAATTAAAATTTCTTCCTTAGGGGTTTGGTAATGAAAGCAAGTTGAGAAACACTGACTTAAGCCTTTTCAGAAAAAGTTAGCCAAAGCTTTACAAAATTAAAAAGTTGTGCCCCGAAGAGTTCAATTGAAGGAGTGAGAGGCAAATCTAGAAAAGGAGGACAATGTTTGCAGATCACATACCTCAAGACATTGGCACTCAGTAAATATGGCAAAGGATTTGAACAGACAGCCCGCTGCAGAAGAAATACCAACAAGCAAGAAACACACAAAAAGATGCACAGCGTCATTAGTAATTCAGCAATCACAAATTGGAACCACTATGAGATACCACCTCACCCCACTTAGGATAAATGAATGAGCAGTAGCCAAGGTGTGGGAAAATTGGGACCATAGAAACTGCTGGTGGAAATGTTCAATGATGCACCCCTCCCAGAAAGTGTTTAGCAGTTCCTCTGAAGTTGAACATCAAATCACAGTAGAATCAGGGAATTTCTAACTGAAATATGTTCACACAAAAACTTGAACTCATATGTTCAAAGAAGCATAATTTGTAATTGCCAAATAGTGGAAATGACCCAAATGCCCACCCATGGATGAATGGACAAAATATGGTACCCATGCAATGGAATGCTGTTCAGCCATAATAAGATGGAATGTCTCACTGGTCCCTGCTACGACACAGACAAACATGGAAAACATCATACTAAATGAGAAAGGCACAAATATTATATATGGTTCCCTTGATACAGAGTGTCCAAAAGAGGTAAGATCATAGAAGCAGAAAGCAGAGGAGTGGTCATCAGGGGCTGGAGAAGAAGAGTGGGAGAGAATGCTAATGGGTGAAGGTTTCTTTTTGAAAAGATGGATATTTTCTGGGCTTAAAATAGCTGCTATGGTCATACAACCTTCTGAATATACTTTATTTATTTATTTTATCAGTCCTGGAGATTAAACCCAGGGCCTTGTGCATTCTAGACCAGTGCTCTATCACTGAGCTACACCACTGGCTGGCCTTCTGAATATATATTCAGTGCAAAACCACTGAAATATGTTCTTTTAAGTGATCAGTTTTGTGATATGTGAATTAAGATAATTGATGAAGTCATTTTTTCTGAGCAAACTTGGTAAGTCCTCACAATATCCCCAGGATGCCGAGGAGGAATGAAGCATCGTCGTTTGGCTCTCAGATGGATGAAGAAATGTCAGCTGAGTTACACATCCTCGTGTCATCCCTTCCAGACTCTGCACCACCCTAGACCTTACTGTTTTCCCATTGAAATAAACAAGCAAAGCCATCTCAAGTGACAGAAGCACTTGGTCGCGAGGATGTTGCTCCTACCACCTAAGTGCTCGAGGCTCTGTGATTGATCTATTGACCGTTCCCTTCTCCTCCACTAAGCAAGCATGGCCATGTCTGATAACTGCTGAGAAGATCGATCCCTGAGCAGGCCTGGCAATGCTAGGGACAAATGTGCATGAAATTAGAGAAGAGATGGACTCAGATTTATATGGAGATTAGAGGAGAAAAACAATCAGCGGCTGTGTTTACTCTGTGACCATTCTCAGCAGAGGTTCAATATGTGAAGTTTCATGTGCCATAAAGTGCTCCAAAACAAGAAATATTCACACAAGAAAAGGGGCCGTCAGAAAGTGATAGGCCTTAAGATCCCAGGACAAATTGTCCGATGATACAAACCTTTCGAAGCAGAGAGTTTTGCGGCATTAGATGAACACCCCTATCCTCTAGTTGTTGGAAGGATCCTTCCTAGTGTCAGTAACTAGCTCTCTAGATTCAGAGAGCTCTCTATTGCGCCTTCAAATCTGGTTTTGAAAATGGTTCCATTACTTGGAAGTCCGTGCCTGGGTGGTGTCAGGGGAAGAGAAAGAGAAGGGTGGGGGGAAATGGAGCTTTTGGGGTGGGGGGACCGGAGTTTTCCTAGAGGAGGGGGTACTGAAGCTTGTCTAAAGATGGAGCTGCAGGTGACAGTCTCAGAGATGCTGTGGGACTCAGCGGCACTGCGGGCAAGGAGATCTGCATCCCCAGCACAGCAGTTTCTGCTGGGTGGGCTCTTGCTCACCTTAGATCTGTGACCACCTTCCAGAGGCAGGGCAGCTTAGAACAGCCCCTGACCTCCAGGGGTCCTGCTCCAGCCTGCAGCCCCTGAGGCAGCTCCCAGGAGGACAACACCCTTTCTTATCCTGCAGCCTCAGGATCTCCAGGTGGGATGTGTCCTTTGTTCCCACTGAGCCCTCACTCCAGGTCCCTCAGCTTCTGGAGCTGGCCCGCCCCCAGGCCCTGGCCCTCCCTCTGGCTCCACACCCTGCCTGCTGCCGCCTGGCCTGCAGCTCCCTTCCTTTTGTTCCAGCTTCCCTAGAAAGAAGGGGCAGCTGGCCGACGTAGCATAACAGCTCCTTTTATTCTTGAAAATGGCTATTCCACCAGGGGAATAAATCACCCCTTCCATCTCCTCCTCAGTCAGTTTGTCAAGCCCTGAAGCACAGTGCTCGCTGCAGACACCACCCTCCCCAAATTGACCCTTTCACTCAATTTGCAGACTCTCCAGTGGGACGCTTCTATTTATTGGTCTCTCGTTATGGGAGTGAGCATGAAGATTTAGCTAAAGCCTGTCTGCATTTTAATACCCATCCAGAATAATCCCTGCTCTGCCCTCTAAAGGGACGGCGGCTGCCTCATTGCGCCCCAGCAGACGCCCTCGGCCACTAACGAGCAGCTCTTCCTACTAATTGAACTCCACCTGCTCCATCCCTCCCTCCGAGTCTGGCCTGACTGGATGCTGGTCAGTCCTGCAGCCTCTCAGCAGCTGTGCCACACCCAGGGCAGAGCCTGAGGCAGAACAACAGAGCCAACGTTCTATTTCAAATCTTTTTTAATTTCCTAATGCAGGAGAAAAGTGAGAAAAAAAAATTAGCTAAAAGTAGCCATTCACATTTTTTACATATTTGTTTTGTTTTAAATGGATTATAAGAGTTAGACCCAGGAAAAGTCTTAGTTCCTTCCCAGTCCTCGGACTCTTTCTAGAGGTGTGACTGGGAAAGCAGGTGCAGCTACTACAGAGCCCTTTGCCAAGGCCTGAGGCGCACCTGGCTCACCCGTCCATGATGTGCTGAGGGCTCCCACAGTTTCTCTCTGCCACCCTCTGTGGACCACGTCTCCTGCCTGTTCTGCTGCTGTAGCAGAATGCCACAGACTGATTCAAAGAGAAACAATAGAAGCGAACTTGGCTATTAGTTGTGGAGGCAGGAAGTCAAGGATGGAGGGACCCTATCTGTGAGGGCCTTCTTGTTGGCAGAGGTATCCCATGGTGAGAGAGACAGCAAGCAAGCTCAACTCTCCCCTTTCATAACTAGCCCACTCCTGCGATAACTAGCAGGTTGCAGGTCACAAAGGCAATCGACTGTGGTGTGAGTTTTGAAGGAGTCACCCAAACCACAACCCCTGGCTTGCTCTGTCCACCTGGACCCTGTCCAGGATGCTTCCCACCACACATGTCCTTACAAAAGCCTAGGAGGAGCTTCTTTATCTCCAGTCTATAAAGACAGCCTTCCGCATGGATGTGTTTTCCCAGTGACATACTCTTTTTCTTCAGGCTTGGTGACTTTTTTACGAAGCTTATCTAAATCCACTTAATGGTATTTCACTCCTGAAGTCGGTGTCTTTAGAGCCCCCTTCAGCCTTCCATCTCTTCCTTTTGTCTTCTTAAAGCCCAGAAAGAACTTCAACTGCTGAGTCTCATCAGCATTTGTCTATTCAATGACCAGAGTATGGCAGCTTCTTCCTCCGCAACATCTTCTTCTCGGCTCCTTCTTACAAATGTATAGATGCGCTCACCAGAGTGACAGGTTCACCATCTGCAGGAACATAGCCACTGGTCAGTTCTTCCTATGAGTAATGGCTGTGCAGCTTTTTCATGCATCCTCTTGCTTCACCAGAACCAGAGGCTGTGGCTGGAGTAAGCTGGCCAGGGATGGGTGTTTCCATTGAATTAACAGCAAACAGAATGTGGCTGACTGAAGGGGAAATGGCCCTGGATGGTCCACTTGCAGCCAATTGACTAAACCGACATGCAGCCTGGCTTTGTCTCAGAAAAGTGCTGGAAAAGACACTGTAATTAGATTTCCCCATCCTTTTGGAAAATAAGGGTCAACTGTTTTGCATGGCTAATCACCGTGACAGGACCCCAGTGCAGGCTCAATCCGTATGCTGAGGAATTATAGGGTCTAAATGCGCGCTCCTGATTGTTCCCAATGGCAGGATTTCATCTGAAAGTAAGTGCCGATTTACATGAATTTACATCCAAAATGCAAGTCACAGAGTTTCCCAATGGGGAGCAAAAGGAAAGCTGAAGGTGGCTGGTTCCCTCCTTTATCAAAGCACAGGTTCCATTGGCCCTGAGAGTGGAGGTGAAGAAAAGAACATGGGCAGCCTCCGACCAAAGGTAAAGCGGAGGATTACGTGTGGACAGGACTTTGACCCTGCCCAGTGGAAGGCTGAGCGGAGGAGCCTCTGCGTCTACCAGGGGGCCTGGTTCACGGGCTCTCTGCTCAGCCGCCCGTCAACCCTAAGATGGAAACTCTCTGGCCAACTCCAACAGTTGCGACCTTCTAGTCACCTCTGGCAGAGGTTAGGCCAGGTTTGCTGGGTGTCTTCAGTTCACATCAGTAGCTTAGAGATGGAGCGTGGTACCCGGAATCAGACTGGCTGTCTCTAATAAGGGAAGGGAAGTGCGTGTGCCTGTGAGTTTGTGGACAAAATCTCTGTGCTAAGGGTGGCACTTCTATCCACGGCAAGGGGAAGGGGAATCTAACGATTAAAATCTGAGACATTTTTACCCAAGAAAGTAGTCCGTGTACAGGAAGCTGGAAGGGCCCACATTCCTCACCACCCCGGGCCCCTTCCTCCTGGCCCTCCACTCATGCCACGTGGGGTCACGAGGGCATCCCGAGAAGCCTTGCTGGAGAGCAAGCAGCTTGCGTGCTTGTTATTCCAGCCAGCCCGGAGGGGAGGAGGAGACACCTCTTTAATTAGGCACAATTTCTTTTTCAATACAGATTTAATATTCAGACTGAAAATCGATGCCAGACGTTGGGAGGGAGCTTCACAGGGCTTGTCCTCAGAGGCCGAGGCGCTGCGATCCGATGTGTGAAGACAAGACGCACTCACACCACTGTCTTGGCGTGCCCTCTCTTCTCCTCTCTGGTCACAGAAGAGAGAGCAGCCCACAGGAGAGGGTGGCCCTTGGTGCTGAGCCAAAGGCATTTCCTGAAGACCACTAGGGGCTGTGGGAACCGCGGGCTCTCTGCTGCATTGACCCTTCTCTGAGGTTTGTCCACAGGGGTGTCCAGAGCTTGAGCTGAGAGCACTTCTGGTTTTCCCATGTTACAGAGAACAGCCCTCTGAGAAGAGAAGGCATCAGACATTTGGGCTGCATGGAGAAAAACAACCAGGAGGACTTGTGGCGTTGGGGTGGGGTTGGGTTCTGAGGGTTCATCCAGAGTTCTTCAAGACAGACGAGAGGCATTTGATTAAGAAAAAAGAGGTTAGCTTATTCGTGGGGATCGCAATGGTTATTGCTTTGCAGTGTGAGTCTCTTGACATTCCTCTTTTAAAAAGTGCCTTTATCATTTTGTAGTCTCAGAAAGTATGTGTCTGCATACGTCAAGGGGAGTAAGACAATGATGTATGAGGTGAAAGCTGGCTTGTCCACCTGCCCAGGCTCCTCCTGGCTCATCAACCCTGGTGCCCGTCCTCCACACGAGAGGGCAGACACCTTTTGGAGAAGGCCAGATCTTGTGCCCCATATGAGATCACAGTACACACTTTAGTCTGCGCCTCACTTCCTTCAGTTATTGCTGTTATGGGAGACAACTTAAGAACAGACCGATCACCACTGAGAAGTCCAAATTTGAGAGTCATCGTTAAGCCGGCTGGTTGACTGTCTCACACAATGCCTCAAAAATGGCTAATGGAAGAACAGCCCCGACCATAGGGGTGCAGGGATTTTTATACCATAAATCAGCACATCAATCTTAAGTGTGTTGCTATGATTTAAAATTACAAACTAACATCACGGGATCTGAAATCATTAGCAGAGGGGGAAGTGGGTCAAAAAGACCTTACTTAGATACAAACTAAAGAATGGTCACTAACATCTAGACCATCACTGTTGACATCAGAGTGAACATGTTTAGGACATTGTTTAGGAAACTAGGAATCAAAAAGAGAACAATGTTTCATTATACAAGAATTGCCGTTTTGTCATTTTGTATTGCCAAACAAGTCAGGCTAAGCCACTGTGGATGGGCACAGAGGCGGGTGTTCTCACGGGAGAAGCTTTTCCTACGTAACGTGGAGTCTCAGGGTAAAATGGAGTCTGTTTGGTCATTGCCCACATAGCCAGGCCTAAACATTTCCATGGCAACTATGTCAACTATGTCAACATAGTCAACTATGTCAACCCGCCACAATTGCAGGCATCCCTTTTGGTCAGTAGATGGAGAAGGGATAGATAGATATCCACCGTCCGTCTTTTTAAGTTTCCTTATGGACTCACAGGTTTCATTTTCATAAATTGGGTCATGCTATGCTGCTGATTCAAAGCGCAAGCTGCCTTCTTTTCCCTTGGTCCTTCCTCCTCATTTTCTCCCTCCCTACCCCTCTGCTGAGCCTTCTCCCCTCGCCCCTAAGGAACCCCAGTCCCACATTCTCTGCCCGTCCCACATGGTACAGCACACATCGCCGCGTCAGCCAAAATTAAAGACACTCTGCCTGCTTCTCCTCAGCTCCGCCTTGCACATCACGGCCCTGGTAGAAGTCCTCCGTCCCTCTGACGCCCTGTCTAACACCTTCCTCTCAATAGCTGCACACAGTAAATGGAGGGAGGGCCTCCACTGTTCAGCGAGTCCCTGCTGACGGGCAGTTCCTGGGTGTCAGTCCTGCGTTCATACCTGTGTGGCCTGTTGGTGTTCCTGTCTGTGAAATGTGATTCCGAGCGGGAGGCTGCCGGGTCGGATGCAGGCCTCCCAGCTCCTGCAGCTGTTGCCCAGGGAAGGATCACCCGGGAGCCTGCCTGCCCACAGTGCCCCATCTCCCAGGGCCCTGGGTCCTGTGCTCTGGCTGGTTTTGTGCCAGTTGGTTGTGTGCAATGACAGTCCTTTCTTATGCTAATTTGTACTCCTCCGATTTTGGTGAAATTGATCTTTTCACATGTTTATGAATCATTAAGATTTTCTCTTCTCTGAATTTGTTATCCAAATCTTTGCCCATTTGTCTCTGGAGTGTTTTTCTTCTGCAGTGCAGTTGTAAAGCTCTTAATGTATTTTAAATGGTGCCCCAGCTAACCTGCTGGGCTCAGGAACCTGCCTGAGGATCAGCACCTTAGCTCCACCTCCCAAACTGTGTGGCCTTGCCCTGCATCTGCACCTCTCTGTGCTCAAACTCTGGGGTCTGGTCTTCAGGTCAGGGTGGGTAAAAGCCCCACCTTGCAGGGATACTGAAAGGCACATTAGACTCATAAAAATATATAATACACAGAGTGGGTAAATTCAAACCATCATTTCTATTTATTGGAAAACATAAGAGCTATTTAGGTTTATTTAAGTTTTTAATCTTTATATACTAAGATGTGTGCTTCATGTAAAAGCCTCCCATTTTCCTGACCTGCTCCCAGAAGTGTCCTTTCCTTTCAGTCTGACTCCAGCCATGCAGCTTTCTCCACCCCCAAGGGAGCTTCCACTGTCAGGCAGTCTCCTCTCTGACTCCTGCTTGGCTGGGGTCTTTCCCCAGAACTGGAATGTGTCACCAGAACTGGAATGTGTCACGGCTCATTGAGGATGGGCCAGGGGACCCTGTGAAGCAGGGCCTGGGGAGGGAGTCGCTCTAAGGCAGCTCACCTGCAGGGCTCTGGTCTCCCTGTGCTGCCCTGTGTGCTCAACCAAAAGGGGTCTAGAAGACACCTTGACGTCTTCAGTACTAGGCGCCTCCTCCTGGCTTCTGTGTTGATTCTAAACACCCAGAGTGGTCACCATCACGTTTTCAAACATTTCAAACATTTAGACAGAAAATCGCATTTGTGCGGTGTTTTCAATGATTGCTACCAGCTATTCTCTCTAGTTCTCCCATGAGATAAGCAACACAGGACCCTGGCCCAGTGTGAAATTGATCACTTAAAAACTGATATCAACTCTCTGCCTTGTGGCAATGACCGTCATTTCCTTCCCCAGCACCTTTCTCACTGCTACTCCTACTTAGATTAGTATCAATTTCTGACTGATTATTCTACTTTGTAATTAACTGCTTTGGTAAGTAAAAGCAATACAAATTAATGGAACTCCTTTGTATTTAATTGCTGAATTACTGTTTTAACTGAGGTTGCAAATCATTTTGGCAAATATATATTGTCATTCTTTTTATTGCCAATGAGTCAAGAAATTAAATTAATGATTTAATTGATTAACTTGGTTAATGCTGGTGATGGATATTGGCTGCACTGGTGTACAGATCAACAGAAAGCCCGTCTTTCCATCTTACTGGGTTTCATCATATTTCCTTCCAGACTCAAAGTGGCATGCTCACGCATGTGCACACACACACACACACACACACACGCAGTTCCTAAAATGAAAGCTACTGAGCACGCCTTCTAGCTGTCTGCACAACCAGTTCATTTCAGACTAGAAATCTGTGCCTGCAATCCACAACTATTTTGTACTTGATTCTTCATGACCAAGGAAGACACAGTGAAGACACTTTATAAAATAGCATTTTCTGTCAAGGACAGCATCTCTGAATACGTTCTTTAGGACCCTCATGACTTCCATACAGGCTCAACAGGCGTCTGCTCCTCGGGCTGGAATTTGGCCAGAGCTTTTTGACCATCGCATCCTGATGAGTGTTGGCACTCCAAAGCCGTGTGCACCCTTCCAGCTCCAGAACTTCTAACAGTGCTCCTTTGGGGACAAATGCATTCCATGGCACTGGTGGGGCATCTGAGACCCTCCACCACTTCGCCCTCTTCCAACTTTCCAGCTCAGTCTAGTGATGTTTCCAGGTGTGTCTTCACCTGAGCCTGGCCGGTCTCCCCAGTCTCACCTCTGCAGACCAGCAGACCAACACCAGGGTCAGTGAAGACTCAGGCTCGCTCCCTCCACTTCTGTCAGGAGACCTGCCAGGCTCCCGAGGAAGAAGCCCTCAGGCACGCCTGCCTTCCTCGCTGCCCTCTGTCTCCTCTTCTGGACCAGACAGAGGGGCTCCTCCCTCTCATGCAAACTTGCAGCTTCTGCTTTCCAGGCTCTGACATCCTGCTGTGTGCCAGGCCCCCAGGAATGTGACATGCCAACCCTCTGGAATCATGTGGAGCCTTTTCTGGGGTTCCTTTCCAGTGCTGGGGTCTGCTGAGCTTTACCCGCTGACCTCATGTCACTCACATGTGTCCTCATGCACTGAGCGCTCTGCTGAAGCACCCATGCAGACCTTGGTCCCAAGATGTGGGCTGCAGGCATCCTTCAGCACAGGCCTGCTTCGGGACTGGCTTTTGGCTGAAGACAGCCCCATCACCTGGTGGAGCCCATGAACAATGACCGTCAGTGAGGCAGTATGAAGACCCATCCACTGCACCCCAGCAGATGGCAAGCGAGGAGGGCCTTCTTAGCTCCAGAGCTCCTGCCGGGATCCAGGGTCAGCCAGGGTCCGGAGGACAGGATCTGGATAACAGCTCAGCTCCCAACACTGCCCGATCCTGCCACCTTCCTTCCCTCATGAGTGTGCACCCCAAACACACTTCCAGATCTACTTCCCAGACACCAGTCTGCATGTCAGCGCTGCTTCCTGAGAAACCCGGTAGCCCAAAGCTCTCTAGGGCACTCCTGGAGGTCAGGAGTGTCTCCCGTCCATTTTGCATGATAGAGAGGCAGTGTTGCCTCAGTTATTGGAAGACTCTGATGAAGTCTTCCCAACTGAGCCGATGGCTGTGTGAGGGACCAGGATGGAGTACTTTATGAAGTTGCTGCAGACTGAACTCCCTCTTCATATTGAGGACCAGGAAGAGCTGCAGAAACAGTGGGAAGATGAAGCAGCCTGTTCCATCACACCGCACGGGCAGAACTGAGAGTGTCCACACTGATACCAGCATCATTATAAAGCAGGTGGTAACCCCAGAGCTGGCGTAAAAGTGACACCCACTCAGCAAGAGATGTGGCCCAGGAATGGCCACTTCACCTTCAGTACCGCTCCAGCTTTATGCCTGACGAGCAGTAGGCGTCCTGAAGTTCATTGCTATTTCTCCTCTGGAGGAGGAGCTGGCCGGGATCTAGGAATTATCCAAAGAACACCACGCTCTGTGTAACTGGTAGGAAAGACTGGCACCTGGCACACACTAGGACCATAACCGTAGAATCCGCCTACGCTGACACCTATCCAGGGGGGAGGATGTGTCTGGGCATAAATGCTGGACCCCTCAGCCTTCCCACCAGGAAGGGCGGCCAGTCTCCCTCCGTGTGTGTCCGCCCCACTCAGCGTTTCCTGTTGTAGCTACCGACTGGCGCCCCTGCGGAACATTGTCAGGGACCAGGAACGGCACAGAGTCTTTCACACACATACACCTTGGCTTGTCTAATCCTCCCACAGCCGTGAAGATTAGTAGGATTATAGCTGTTCCACAGTGGAGGAAATCGGACTGAGACATCAAGTCACTGGCTCAAGACCCCATGGCCCACAGGAGGAGCAGGGAGGGCACCTGTTGATGCCCGAGTGCTCAGCAGACTGCATCGCTCCTTTGTGGACGTCTGCCCACCACAGCCCAGCTCCCAGGGGCTGCTGCCCCTCGCAGCAGGAACGTCAGATTGGCCATTTGTTCAGAGGCTTTCGCACCCACTGGGTGTGGCCAGGCGTCTCTCAACCTCTTCCAAGGACAACCTGCACGTTCCTCTCACCAGGAACAAGCCCCATCACATGGCCCTTCTCAAGACTTTGGCCACATCACAGCCGCCAGTGTCCCTGGTGGAGAGCAGAGCCAAGCCTGAACAGGTGGACGGGGTAGGGCAGCGTGGTCGTGACTGACGTCCATCTAGCATGATACTGCAGGGCGTGCTGGCTGTGTCGCTGCTTGCTGCCTGCTCCGCGTACGCCTCTCCATTTGGCAGATTATTCCCAGCAAGAACCCTCTACTGACACCTCTCTACCCCAGCATCTTGATCACTGTGGAATCAATAAATCACTCTAAATAGATCAGCATGAGAGACACACATCAGTTGTGAATGTAAAATAAATATTTCAATCTAAAGCATGAAATTTTTTTTATTATTCATTGCTTTGGATTATCCAGACCTCTGCTTCCCTTTATTTACATGACTAGCCAAGATGGGTTTTAGTTTTGAGTTGCCCCTTTGCCACATTTAAGGCTGGATCTCATACGAACATTTTGGCTATGGTCATCCCTGCTTTATCTAAACTAGTAAATGTCGAGGAGACTAACTTACAGCCTCATTTTTCTGGCATCACAGGCTCCTTATTTTGGCATAGCTAATATAATGTATATATAGATATATGATATATATATCATATATCTATATATATATGGTAAATACAGAAAAGAATTACTAGGTACATAGTAAGTAGGCAGTGATACTTGTGTGACTTCATTAGCGTGGTTGCATTTATTACTGTCTTCATGTTAGAAGCTCGCATGACAGAAAGGTTTATGTCCCATAAAGAGGGGAGTGTGCAATGTAATCGCTAATTTACAGTTAGAGCCACAGACCAGTGTTCTAGCTTTGAGCTACTGTGGCATTGAAAGATTGCCATGTCCCCTGGTGGCATCAGCCAGCACTATTAAGAGGAGCAGGAGGAGCAAGGGAGCCATGCTTCGTAACCCAGGGAGGCTCTGAGGCCAGACAGGAAAGTTAGATTTCTGACATGACAGGTGCCAACCAGTGAGTTAGTGCAGCCTGCAAACAGCGCTTTTTGATCAAATGCAAGTGGCTCTGGGACTCGGGGCTGCTTCTGGGGCATGTGAGGGAGCCCGGAGCTCAGGAATCCAGGGCTGGCCAACAGCCAGCTCTCGTTCAACAAGTCCCTCAGCGAGACACTGACTAACAGTGGGAATTTTGGGGAGTTCGGGAGGGTCAGGGAGTAACAGAGGTCCCCAGGACTCGTCTGCTGTGAGGGAGTTGTAGAAATACCCTGGCTGTCCTTACTGAGGTCCAGCCTCCTCTGGCCTTCGCCTGAAAGGCCAGCTGTGCGTCTGGGGAGACTTATGCTCGTGAGGCCTCCATATACCACTCTGTGCAGCCTTAATCAGTCCCGCCCTCGCCCCTCTCCACCTCCCTCATCCCTTAAATGTCCCGTTTTAGTCTTTTCCCTATTTTATCATAGTGATTCTGCTTTGGAAGGATGACTTCTTCTGGGGTGTGAAGAATGAGGCACGCAGTCTCTAGGCCTTTGCAGAAGGAAATAAGTCCCAGGAAGGGCATGGCCAGTTACTTGACTGACGCACCAAGTGAGACAGGGAAGGAACTGCCCACCCTGGTGGCCAAGAGGACAAAGCCAAGGGAGACTTGAGTCTCCTGGGAGGTGAAAGAAGAGGCATGACAAGAAAGGTTCTGCCAGGGACAGCCGTGTGGACTTGGAACTGACCTTTACTGCCACTCAAAAGGGTGAGGGGAAAACCACTGCTTCCCCACATGCCCGTCTGTGATGTCCCTAGGCTGCAGAGCACATGAGGTGGACACGGCATCTCCTGTGGGAAATTATGGACACATCGGCTTACAAACAAGACGTCATGTGCATGTGTGATTTAAGATGAAGAGAAGCTTGGAGGCAGGGGTGGGGCATTAGAAAAGGCTTGATCTCAAATGTGAAGATATAAAATCCCAGCTGTGTCCTCCTCTTACCAAGGGCAGCCAGGAGAAACCGCAGGCACCTACAGCCAGCCTAGCACAATTGGGGGCCCCCCGGGACCTCCAGGGCTCATCACCGAGGGGCCTGCAGCAGCCATCATTTAAACCCCTCCCTGAATTGTCCCAGGCAACTGTGACAAGGGCAATTTCTCACGCGGTAACAGGATAGATAAATCTAAATGTCAGAGTGGACAGATATAAAGGAGAGACGCTATGAGGTAGATAAATATGTGGCCAAATAGCCAGAGGGAAAGCACAGGCCTTGACGAGAAAAAGCCCCTGCCTCTTAGAGGGAGAAAGCATGGCGATGCTGGCAGGGAGGGAGGATAATGGGCTGGGGGAGCGGCTCAGCCAGGCTGCCAGAGATGATGGATTCCCTCCAGGGCGGGCAGGAGAGGCGTTCAGAATTAATGCCTGATAATAGCCCCTCGCTGGGTCTTGGTAAATCCGTTTTGAAATCGTTTGTTCTCTTTTGAATCTCCTATTATCACAGGGCGCTTGAACCATGAGTAGGAAGGTCACAGTCAGAGGAGATTACTGGTCCTTGGATCAGAGGAAAAAAACAGCCGATGGAGGCAGGCTCTGTGGACAGGGGAGCATGGCTGCTCTCCCCCAGCTCAGGGAGCGCACTGGCCGTGTCGGGGCTCGGGTTTAATCGGGACCGACCTTCAGCTGTGTGCACAGTAGCGTGTGGCCCTGAGGGTCTGGGCCCCGTGCATCAGTGAATGTTGTGAATGGTGTTAGCGGGTTCCAGGTCACCAGGAAAGCAGTCCTAAACACCTGAGAGGGGTGGGACTCGGGCTTCCTTGTCTGCTCTGACAAACTCTTCGTACAGGTTGTTTCCAAATCTGCTGCATGTGGTCATCACCGGATGGCTTCAGAACTGACCCTGGGATGGGGGTGCCCTGGGTGTGGAGGGGGCCGGCTCTGGAACTTTCAGAGGTTCCAATGTGCAGACGGATTTGGGAACCACTCTTGTAGGCACCTCTTTTTATTTTTAATTTCTTGGGTTTAGCAGCAGGATGTCATGGGGGTGCACCTATCCACGTCCCAGCTGTCCTCCACCGCCAGTGCTCTCCTCAGACCTCCACGTCCAGGGCACAGATTTGAGTGACTTCACTGTTAATAATTTCCAATTTAGGTGAGAAGACTGGAGCAGAGGGCAACTCTGCCACATGCTCAAGGTCACAGCACCAGGGAGAAGCAGGGTTCAGCTCCAGATCCTCTAGGAACAAAGACCCCCATCTCCATCCCACCTCTCTGGCCAGGACATACAGGAGCCAAAGACCCCGGAGGATGCAGCTGTCCCTCGCTACACTCTCCTGAGCCACCCCACTCTATGGCATGAACTACACCCAGTCCTGCCTCCTCCTCTGCCCCTTTTGAGGGAGGTGCATCAGCCCTGGTCTCAGGTGACCACAGGGCGCCTGGCTCTCTGTGGCTCCTACAGACACCAGGCAGTTCCCACTGGGCTGACCCTGTCCCTGGCTGCTCTTCTGGGGAGAGTCCAGGGCCTTAGCTCTCAGATTGCTCCCTGCTGGCCGGCACCTCCCATCCCCATGCCTTTATCCGACTCCTGCATCCATCCGAGGAAAAAAAAGAACGTGGCAGTGCCCAGGCCGGGCTTCAGGCTGGAGGCTCTGCCTGCACTGCACCCCAGGCTGTTCCAGCAGGGAGGAGGTCAGAGTGTCCCTCTGCACAAGGGCTGCTCATCCTCCTAAGGCTGAGCACCTGCCTGGACAGGAATTTCCTTTTGCTTGTCAGGTTCTCTTTGTTGAAGCAGAGGATAGGCGCTCCCAGTGTCTGATTAATTAATCTTCAGGACAGGATCATGCCATGTTGCAGTTTCCACAGCCCATTAGAAAACTGAAATCTGGCACTTAGGTTGGTGCCCTGCATTATCTGTGAGAAGCAATTTGCATTCCTCGAAGCTCCATCTATTAGGAGACTGAAACTTCAGACAGCAATCGCAGCAGGTCCACGTGCAGACCAGGACACCCTCTCGGTAGCAGAAGGGACGGAGAGAGGCTTGGGAAAGTCTGCAGAGGCTGGTGGGTGGAAACAAGGCTCCAGGTGCCGGAGTGATCAACTGACTTTGAAGGGTGCAGGTGTCCTGGGCAAAGGAACCCCTGCTGGGCCAGGCCCGGCTCCAAAGCTGGCAGACCCCAGGGAGATGGTCATCAACAGACAAAATGTGCAAGCTGACTGTACTCCAGGCTCCCTGAGTCTGAGGCAGGTGGATGGTGAGGACCGCTGGCCATGTGGACCCAGCTGGTGGGACAGAGACAGGGCATGAAATCCACCAGGATGCCCAAGATGGCTGTCCAATGTGAACTACATGATCTGTCAAAAATGCAAGCCCTGCTCTCCCAAAGCTGCCTCTAGGGTAATCAGCCCCCAGATGCTCCTGCCAGGACTCCTGGACCTGCTGGACCACACAGCCCTGCCCCCAGGATCTCCAGGGCTCAGAGCTCACACACCTCAGGAAAACCAGGGTCACCCTCAGCAAAGAGCTTGAGAGTGTTAGTCCTATGACATCTGGAAGATCAGAATGTTCTCTCTAGCCTGTGCAGCTGACCATGGCCTGAACTGTCCGCCATCCTCATGCAGCAGAGCCTGTTGGACACCATATTCCAGAGATGAGAGAAAAGTCTGAGCCCACAGCTATTGCTTCTTGTTCCTGGAAAAATACAATTCTCCAGTTTGGTGAATGGAGTGTGTTTGGGACCAACACCAAGTAATGGAGGTCTGGGTGAGGCCAAAACCAAATGGACAGCAGCCCACTCGCCTAGGGAGGCCTTAACCCCACTCAGCCCTCCCCATCATCTCCTGTGCTCAGGAGTGAGAAGTGCAGAAACCCTAGGCTCAGGTCCATACTGCCCTGCCTCACGTTTGGGGGCTCATCTCTAAAATCATAAGCAGAAAGACAAACAAACAGGCATCTCTGCAGGTTTCATGCAAATGGTGTGGGAAATTGGGATCAAGAACAACCGTGTCCTATCTTGATCAGTTAATCTGTGAAATTAGTAAAATTAACTAATTAAATAAATGAATAGATAGAAACAAACGTGCATGTGTCTGCGCATGACATTTTTCTTTTAACTTACAAAATATGACAGAAACAGATATTCAGTACTATGCCCCCCACCCCCAGTTTCAAACCTCAGGGTCTTTTGGAGCCTAAACCTCTCAGAATCAGGTCACTTGACAGCTCCACATGCTGTGCTCACAGTTCTCCTGTAGCTGTGGGAGGTGACATTGTTGAACCTGGATGAGGCAGGCTGTCCCACATTACTCCAAGCCAGGGTACCCAAGTTCCACTCTGAGAAGCCACCTCTAAAGCACAGTCAGTGCCTTGGCATAGGACAGCTGGGCAGAGGGACATGGTGCCACGCACCATCTCCACACTGTGGACTAGAAGCTTGGTCTGAGAGTAGAAAACAAGAGCACCCACGGTCCTGGGAAGCCAGGCTCCCGGACTCTCCTCTCCACAGAAGACCTCCCGGCGTTCCTCTGAACACCACCCTGCCTGTGTCTCCAACTCGGGTGCTGCCCTGAGATGTCAGACCCTCCTGCACAGTGACCACGTCCAGGGGCTCCTCAGATTGCAGGGGGTGCTGAGGGTGGGTGCTGGCGGGAGCAGAAGAGGAGGCTTCCTCTCCATTGTTCTGTTAACCAACCCAAATAGTAGGAAACCAAGGCTTCCTACCAGGCAGAAGGAGGAGACCGGAGCTTTCGAGAAGTTTGCAGGAAGGACAGAACCCAGTATATAACCATGTCAGCTTGCAGCGGCCCCAACCAGATGCAAAATAAGCTGAGCACACAGGGGTCTCCCCACTCCACAGCCCTGGAGAGATCCGCTGGCAGGACCTCTGCAATCAGAGCTGCCTCCCTGTCTTCCTGGCAGAATTCCAGCCCCCCTGTTCTCTCTAAATCACCTGCTCCATCCGGAGCTGGAATCCATTCTGCACACTCCTGGTACCCAAGACTGTGTTGAAATGCTTTAGAGAGTAAAATGTGGCAGAAGCAGCCCAGTGTGACTTCTGAGCCAGAGCATGAAAGGCAATGGCTGACTCTCTCTCTCTCTGTCTCTATCACTCTGTCTCTAACTTTTTCTAGCCTCTATTTCTGTATCTCTCTGGGTCTCTCTGTGTGTCTCTCTGTCTCTCTGTTCCTGTCTCTGTCTTTCTATGTCTCTGTCTCATTCCATTTATCTCTGTGTGTGTGTCTCTTTCTCTCTCTAACTCTTAGATTAGGTGCATTTGCAGCCATGATCCACCAGGCAGGAACTCTCGCCAGGCCATGTTAAAGAGACCATATGGAGAGATTGCCCAGTTGCTCGGGGGTCCTCAGCCTGGAAGCCATATGTATGTGAGAAGAAAAATCTTTTGACACAACCTCATGACTAAGTTCATAGAAGAGCCCAAGTCAGAACAGCCCAGCAGAACCTCTCCTGAATTCCTGCCCCCAGAAGCAGGGATAGATAATAAACAGTCATTGTTCAAATGCAAAGATGTGGGCACAGTTTTACTGAAGAATAGAGAGCAAACATAAAGCAGGTGTCCGCTCCCTGCTCTCTGCTTCTGATTCCTGGCACAGAGCCCTTAAAGCTCTTGTCATTTTCCAAGTGACATGGATGCTGAGAGCATCTCTTCTAATACTCTTCTTTGGCCCTGGTTCTGGACACAGCTTGGGTTGTAAGAGTCTCTCTCCTTTGTTCTGTATGCAGGCTGGTCACCAGAAGACTAGGTCACAAGAAGAAGCTGGAGACTTTCAGTCTGTCCCTTCCCCAGTCTCCAGAGAGTAGCAGTTGAAAATGGAGTTAATAACTGGCCACGCCTGCACAGTGAAGTCTCCCCGAAAATCCCAGAAGAGTGTGGCTTGGAAAGCTCCCTGGTCAATGAGCACGGGGAAGTGCCTGCAGGGTGTGGGCCCTGGGGAGGGCACGGAACTGCACACCAGTCCACCAGCCCTATGCCCCTCTTCCATCGGGCTGCTCATCCGGATCCTTTATCATGTCCTTTATTAACATCATAAACTAGTAAATGTAAATGTTTCTCTGAGTTCTGTGAGCTTTCTTAGCAAGGTATTGACTCAAATGGGGGTTATGGGAACCCCAGTTCATAACTGGTAGGTCAGAAGTATAGGTGACCACCTGGGAGTAGCTATTGGCATCTGAAGTAGGGCCAGTTCTCTGGGACTGAGCCCTCTACCTTCAGATCTACAGTTATTCCATTAGTGCCTGAATAGAATAGATTTGTAGGGCACCCAGCTGGCATCCCCTGGAAAATCACTTGGTTTGGGGAATACCCCACCTACCTTGCAGAGACCAGAAGTGATTTGTGCTGAGACCCAGCAGAACAAAACAGTTACTGGGTTTTTCCTTTCCATTTGAGGCAAGACTGTGAAGACTTTCACTTGCAAGCACCATCTCTTCCCAGTAACCACCAGACTCATACGAGAAAATCCTCTCCCCACTCAGGTGCAGCAGGGGTAACTGAAACTTTGAAATAGAAGCCTCGTGGGCAGGGAGAGCAAGGGCGACCATGCAGGTGACCGCTACAGAGGTGACCTGTGAACCTGATGGGCATCCCTGGGTGCACTCGAAGACACACGTCCCCAGGAGCCCCCATGTGGGAGGTCCCTGAGAAAGGGACGGGCTGGCTGTAGAGAATAGCCTTCCTCACACATTCCCTGCTGTTGTCCAGAAACTTCTTAGTGGTTTCCATGCATCGTTCAATTGTGCAGTTTCCTATTTCCCTTCTGGGATCAGTGCTTGGATTTCTTTGTTGGACCTTACCAGACAGAACATCTGAAAAAGCAAAGACAGAATATCAAGTCAGTTTCTCTCTTACCAACAGCCCTGACAATGGGGCCGTGGAGAAGAAAGGCTGCCCATCTCCTGATAGAGAGGAGTTCTAGTCACACGTGTTTGCATTCAGTGAGATTATGGTATAATATGGAAACCCTTGAAAAGAAGGCAGACTTTTCTTTCATGAAACCATACAAATGTCCTGCATGTCAGCAGTGAGCATGGGTGTCCCCATTTTTCAGCTATTGAATAAAGAGCAACTTCCTGTTGACTTGCTGCCACAGACCTCTCCATCTATGGGAAAGCAGACTCCTCAACCCATCTTGCATCTCCTCTCCCCACTGATACACTAATAAAATAGGAATAAAATGATGATCAGAGACAAAGAAACCAAAAGAAGAAAAGGATAATACAGGATAGAGGAGGAGACTCAGCAGAAGACAGAACAGGATGAGGCTCATCAACACAGGACAATCTCCACAAATTCTAGGAAGTTTAAAATGAACAATTAGAATAAAACACTGTGGCTTAAAATCCATGGAAAAGGCATGGAACAGAGAAGGAGCAGGAGAAGAAGAGGAGGAGGAGGAGGAGAGGAGGAGGAGGAGGAGCAGGAGGAGGAGGAGAACTGCATTAATAATGGTCACAGTGACAATAATTTGAGGTAACAGACCTCAAGCAAGACTCCTGTGTCAGGCCCAGGGATGAGGCTTTGATGCACATTCTTGCACACAAGGCTCACAACAATCTTCAGACGTCACCATGGTGATCAGTTCCATCACAGTCGAGGAGACCAGGGCTCAGAGAAGTTACATGACTTGTCCAGGGTCATTAGACTAGTACATGTGGAAGCCAGAATTCATACCAGGAGATCTGGCTTCTGATTTCATGGCACTCTCAGGAAGAGGAAGGAAAATTGTCATGCATAGAACTTGAGAGAAATTCTAGACCCAGAGAGAATCAATATTGTGGGTTAGTATAGAAACAGGGAAGGTAGATAGAGAAACAAAATCTAACTATAAATTATATGAAATATAATTACGTTACATATATATTTACTGTAAATGTATTTATTTGTATATAGTAACAGCCTGAGTTGGCTCCTCAGATTTTAGTGAACACAGGATTCCAACATCTTAGACTTTCCTCAAAATAAAGTATATTGGATAGATGGATGGATGGATGGATGAATGGATGATGGATGGATGATCGATGATGGATGGATGACTAGGTCGATGAATAAACCTTTCCCCCAAAGTCGCCCGCCCACTCATTCTCCCTAAGGTAAGCCTTGTCAGTCAGTAGACCTCCCTCACAGTCCCAGAACCCTCCAGAGGTTGAATATTCAGGAGCCAGAAACACACACAGCAGCAGAGGACACTTACAACGGTTGTCTAAATAAATCAACCCATCCTGCCATCTTTAAAATGATTAGGCTGGGAGAATCATGAGGTATGAAGAAAGAAGGGAGTAGTTCAACTGACCTTAGAGGAAGAGGAGGCAACATGATACTCAGAGAAGCCGAAAACAAAACCAAAGACCTCTAATGAGAATTCTAGGAGGGATGCGACAAATTATTGTGTTTGCCACAGCTTCCCTTCCCTTCCTTTAGTTCTATGTCCCAGGGTCACATAGAGGGAGGCCCTTCCTACCTTCACTGTATAAAATAGCAACCCCTCCAACCCCACACCCTGCCCCTGCCTGGCCCCCTGGGCAGCCTTGTGTGCCACAGTAATAGGTTCCATATGGCCTGCCAAGTGTGGACTCACTGGTCCACTCCCAGTGGGTCTCTCGTGTGTGGTGTCAGCTCCCGGACTCGTTCCCTGTTAGGCCTCTAGTGTTAAAACAGCACCCAGCACACAGTGGATTGTAAGTCCTCAGGTGCAAAACTTGTAACTTTTTTTTTGAACGGGAGTTATATGATGAAAAAGGAACAGAGACTAAGAAAGCACTCTTAGAAGTTAAAAACATGTTTTCCAATTAAAATAATTAATTCTTAGAAGTTAAAAAACATGTTTTCCAAAATTAAAATAATTAATTCTTAATTTTTTCTCTGTTCTAGGAAACCCACTAACTTAATAGCTGCTAGAGAGAAGACTCTCTACCAAGCACAAGAAATAGACCGACATCAGACTTCCCAGCAGGGACCCTTGATATCTTCCTTTGAGACTAAAATTCTAAACCAGAACATCTTGCCACTCGAGTTTAAGGGAAAATGTGGACTCAAAAATGTAAAACTCAGAAAGCGTTCATCCGCTTTCTTATGAAGTTCCTTGAGGATGTACTCCAGTCGGTCAAGGAAAGAGAAAGACAGCAAGTTCAAGACAGAGAATCTGATCTTGTGAAGAAATCCCAGAAGGGGCTTGCCTTGTCCGATCTAGAGAGCTGTCCATCTAAGCTAGAAGGGAAGCTGTTGTGCTCAGAGTAAGTCTTTTAGAAAAACAAAAAGCAGGTAACAGAGGTAGAAAAAAAAACTAGAAAATGTTTAAAAAACCAAGGTCAAATTAGGAAGCAAATGAAAGTGGCACAACTGTGAGCAATTAAATAAGATAATTAAATGTGATCATGTATCATTTATGATAGAACCTTCTCCACCAAGGGACCAGTCACGAGAAGAAAATGGATCTGCAGGACACTGTGCTCACGGACTCATGATCTTGTCAGCGTTCTGAAAAGATTTGCACCTTTTTATATTCTCTGATAAAAAGTAGGAAAAGTAAAATATAATTTCAGAACAGACATAAGTGTTATCAGACTTGACAGTGTAAAACTAAAGCACCAATAAAAAATTGGGAGGAGGGGGAAAGAAAATCCATCACAATATTATAGAAACTGGACATTGAGAAGCTTCCAGAAGTTGATGGATTACTTTCTGATTTTTAAAAAGTTTTTAAGGCAATGAAATGATTCTGAATGATACTATGATGTTGCTTATGTGAGATGATGTCACGAATTTGGAAAGAAGCAGTGTTTTGCAGCACATTTAGGGAGCCCTCAAGCAAACTGCAAACATGGGCCGGGGTTAACTGATGCAAGGACGGACCACGCCCGTTCAAGGTGCTGACAACAGAGAAGACTCAGGTGGGGCAGGGGATATACGGGAATTTTGTACTTTGTGCTCATTTCTTTCTGTACCTAAAATTGCTCTAAAAATCACACCTATTTAGTTAAGATAAAAAATAGTTAACAGACATTATCATCTCATGTACGTATATGAACAATGACCCATGTGATCCTACAATATGTGTAAGAAAAATGAGAGGATAAACTATTTATGTAAGATCTATCAAAATGAATACATGCATTCTACTGACACATACAACTAATCAGAACAAATAAATTTTTTTTAAATAGTTAAGAACCAAAGACAACAATATAACAATTTTAGATTGAGCTGAATGAAGGGGAGTAAATGAACCAACACTGTGTCTCTCGTGAAAAGGGGCGGCTAGGCCACTTATGAGACTCTGCGTCCCTGTATTGCTTCCTGAAGTGGCCGGCGGGCAGGGCCATGCAGGCTTTCGCTTAGAGAAGGACTGAAAGGGACTGTGACTGAAAGGGAGACCGGCGGTCACAGGTGCAGACAGGGTAGGGGCACTGAGGACGGCAAGGTGGCACACAACAGGTGTTCGAGGGGCAGGTCTGGTTAAGAGGCAGCAAGGGGACTGCAGAAGGCAGGCTGAGCCAGAGACAGGAGACCACACTGTGCATGAGGAACAGAGCTAATGTGGGGCGGGGTATGGCGAGAGATGATGGTAGGGACGGGCTCACGCAATCCGGGGGACAGCAGGTATGAAATCTACAGGGCAGGCCACAGGCTGAAGACCCTTCAGGTTGATGTCACGGCTCAGACCCAAAGACAATCAGAGGCAAAATTACTTCTTTTCAGGGTCCTTCAATCAGTTGTGTGAGGCCCATGCACATTATGGAAGCTCGTGTTCTTTCCTCAGTGTTTACTGAGTTAAATGTTAGTCTCACCTAAAAAACAGCTTCACAGTGACATGTGGACTGGTGTTTGACCAAAACCTAGGTGCCCTGGGGCTGGGCTATAGCTCAGTTGGTAGAGCGCTTGCCTCACAAGCACAGGGTTCTGGGTTCAGTCCCTAGCACCAGTGTTCCAGAATCCCAGCGAAGCAGCACAGGCGTCACTGTGTGAACGTAGAAAAGTGAAGTGAGGGGGAGTCCCTGGCAGTGGAGTTGACGGCTCTCGCCAGCGTGTTTTCTGCAGCTTCTGCCACAATCCCAGGCAAAATCTCAATCCCAAGGATTCTCCACCTCCTCCCCTTTGAACTGTGTGCCCCCCACAGCTTCTCCATGTCCCCTGTCACCACACGAGGCCATTGGCCTCGGCTGCTAAACAGCAGCCTGAGCTCCTGAGTCTGCTCTTTCAGATTCCCCAACCCCCTCTGTGCCCCATCCCTGTTCCCAGTAGTCCCCGTCCCTCACTGGGCCAGTTGGTAGGATCCCCGACAGAGCCTGCACAGTGCCACTTTCTCCACTGTCCTCTGGGCAGACACGTCCTCTCTCCTCCTCCCAGAGCAGGTCCCTGACTGCCAGCGGTCCCACAGGTGGCCGCAGCGCAGAGAGCAGCACCCGGGCAGCAGGCAGATTTCCCTCCTCACGAGCTTGGAGGGCTTCCTCTGCCCCAGTGAAGACAGGGTCTCATGGTGAGGGGCATGTGGCAGCTGTCTCATTAAGACTTGGTAACTAGTTGAGCAAATGCATCAGAAGAGATGAGCTCCTTCATTTTATCATGTTACCTTTGGCCCTGGGTGTCTTTTAGAACCCACGTTTAAGCCTAATCGTGTGTGAACAGACCGTTGTAGGCTTTCTCTTTTAACTACAGTCCAACCCTTAATTCCTGTGACCTTTACGACCATACGTTGATAATATCTTCATGTTACTAAATAACTAAGTTGCCTGAAATAATACAGTTTAAGTTTTTAAGGTTTTTTTTTTTTTATGTAAAACTGAGCATGTAAAATCTTAATGAAACTTAATGTAAACTTTTAATGTAAACAAACACTGGCCACGGGCTTGGTGGCCGACGTGTGTGTGCCAGCGACCTGACAGTGAACCTGGAGCAGCCACACCTGGCCTCCGGTTCCCGGCCGGGAGCTGCAGAGTCTCTGTGGTCCCGGATTGTGCCCCTTACAGCGGGACTCTGGACAGCAGCCGGTCCCTCCCACCGGCTCTAATGAGCAGCCCTGGGAGAGGCAAGGCGAAGACCCGATCATTCGCACACCGCCTCTGGTGCTTTTAATCAGTGCTAAGAAGCTTCCTGCAAAACTGGCACTAATTAGCCCTCCCTCGGAAACAGGCGCTGGGTTTGCTGCAGCCCTGCGCTGATGGGCTGGTGAACCAGCCCGTTGGTTCAGCTCGCTGACAGCACCGTGGTCTTCATGGTCCGCCGCTCCGAGGATCCGCACGCAGAGCCGTGGGAGAAGGCAGGAAGGCAGGAAGACTCCAGACAGCCGGAGAGGCCAAGCCACGGCAGGCCGCTGAGGGCTCTCCCGTGTCCTCACACCTTCTGGCTGCTCCTCCGAACAGGCCCAGCCTCCCCAGGCACCAGAGCGGAGTCCAGCCCAGGAGGGAGCCAGCACCCCTGCACAGGCCTCCCTGGGGATCCAGCTCTGGCCAGGTCCCCTGACCCCAGAAATGCCTCCCCACCCTGCCTAGAACCTTAGATCCCCAGACTTGAGCCTGGGTCTCACAACAGTGTCCCAGACACCTGCTGGCTTCACAGAGGTGCTTGGTCACCTGTGCTCTGTCCTTCAGAGCACTTGACCCTTCCTGCCTGGATACCCTGGGCCATATTTAGAGGCCCACCAGGTAACTAGACCCTGTCCAGTGCTGTTCTGTAGGCCCAGCACCAGGATCCTTGTTCAGCATTACCAAATAGAGGACAAAACAGAGGCATTTTCTAACTTGTCCCCCATTTCTATGAGCTCCTGGTTGATGCTCTTGACCTCTGAACAATGATCTCTGGAACCCGAGATCTCAAGTGCTGATTGAGGTAAAGGACAAACTCCTTGCTGCATATTCAAAACCCTCTAAAGTGAATCCCCAAACCAGCCAGTTCTGTCATGGTGTGGACTGAATTGTGTCCCCCAAATTCCCATTTGAAGCCCTAATCCCCAGTACATCAGAACTCGACTCTATTTGGGACCGGGCCACTTAAGAGTTGATCAGGTTAAAAAATGAGCTGTTCGAGTGGCCCTGTGCAGTCCTACTAAGAAGTTAGGACACACAGACGGGACACAGGTGGGAGGCACAAAGGGAAGACCTCATGAGAGGCAGCAAGAGGACAGCCACCGGCAAGTCCTGGAAAGGGCCCGGGGACACCCACCCCTGACAACCGGGACACTGTGGCCCTCACCTCCAGGACTGCAGGCAACGGTCGACGCTGCCACTGCGGTCCCCTGAGTCCCCTGAGGCCTGCCCACGTGCCCTGGGAGGGTCTCGCATGAAGGCGCCATACTCACCAGTTCCCATGGCGGGCTCCACGGAGCTCTTGGCTCCGTCTGGCGTCCGTGATGAGAGTCACCAATTCCCCAGGTTTCTGCCTGCTCGACTTGCGACTTCCAGAGAGATCCCGTGTCTCACCCTGCTTTCTACACACGGCCACCAGGAGCCTCGTGCTCTGCCGCCCCAGGGGTGTCGGTAAGGGCCACCTCTGTCATTCTGCTGCCCGGCCCCCTGCTGAGAACAGCGTTCCGGAAGGGCCCCTCCCCGCCCCGGCTGTCCCAGGAGCGGCCACCAGCTCTCGGCCTGCCACCAGTGAGTTAACTGCTCTGGGTTTCCTGATTCAGGACCCATGATGGCATCAGGTTGGTCTGAGTCGGTGGCCAAACTGGTAAGAGGAGCTGCCAGGCATCTCTGCTCACCCTGAGGAGCAGGCCAGCAGCACCCAGAGAGGAAGGAGAGAGTGGGGAGGGGCGGCAGGTGGATGGGGACGGAGGGAGACCTCAGGCAGAGGAGGAGAGCGCTGGAAGAGAGGCCGGGCTCATCTGCTCTTTCCCAAGCTCCTGCTTCACATTTCCTGGTCTCCACGCTCAGTCACCCTGAGGTGGCAAAGACCCGCCCACTCCCCTTTCAAAGTTCCCTGTTTAATGGGAACTGGCAGAACTGGGTATCTACTACCTTGACTGGAAGAGTCCTTTCCTATCATGAGGCACTTAGTCTACTCTTAAATCAGGCTCAGCTGCTGTTGCTCCGGAGGCTGTGCAGTGTGATTGGCACAGTGACAGAAGGCCTCTGTGCTACTTTCCCCCACACCTTTGCTAGCGGAAGTCCCGGCACACAGTGCCCTTGGGCAGAATCGATGAAGTTCTGATGAGTGAATTACCGATGAGTACACAATGGCCCAGAACACGTGGAAACCCGTGGACAAGCGTTCCTTTGGTTCTACGGAAAAGGCCATTCATGTTGCACCACCAAATTGTCCATAGCGCACCATCCAGGAGGAGGGAGGAGGGAAGGTCTGGTTTGGGCAGCATGGTTCTGGGGCCTGTGGCCTTAAGAGGGGCAGCTCAAGAGCACAGTTTCTGTCACTTCCCTCTGTGTCTCCTATAATCCTCCTGGACCATCTTCCTCTCCAGCATCCTACATTCGAGAGAGTGGGCGAGATGAATGAGTTCATATCCAAACCAAGTCCAGAGTCCCTTGATGAAACACGGGAGATAACACAACATGGTCTGAATATTGTGACTTGTTTGGGGGAGGATGGATCCCAGAAACCAACTCTCCTACCTCTCCTACGATCTGGAGAGGTCTACCTAATGCTGCCCCTGGGATGGCAGGCCTGAGGGGGCAGGATGGAGGGAGCTGGGCAAGTCCTACTGGCTGATGGGTAGGCTGCCGCCCTGCTCCTGGCCAGCTGCCCATCCATTAAGAGCAAGGAGCAAAGACTGATTCATGCTTGCATTATATCCACACAGAAAGTGTGGCCCTGTAACTGCAGATGGGAGCCAAAATCTGTGTCGTTCCTTTAAATTTTTGTCTTTATTTTAATTAGGCACTAGCAGAATGCCATTTGCCGTGGCATATTGAATACCTTTGTAATTAACAATACCAAGCCAGAGAGACGGGCTTCCTCCACACTCTTTAATTAACTGAAAATGGTTCAAGGACAAATCAGTGATGATTTTTTCATGGACAGAATGTAGAGGCTAGGGAATATGCCCTTCATGGGCAATAAGTGTAATTTTTTTTTTGAAAATTCAAGGATCTGTCAAAATGTATTTCTGCTTTCATGCCATTATCAGGAGAAAGAAAGATTAGCAGTTTCAATGCATTAAATATTTTGAATAAAAACATTTTACTTAATATGGAGATGAGGCAGAAGTTCTAATTTGCTAGAGTGAGGTAAGCAACAGTGACAATTTGAACCATCATGTCAAGTTCTGTGGGTCCAAACAGTCACCTGGCATCCTGGCCCAAGCTCCCTCATCAAGGCTTCCTAGAATTAGGGTGCAATTTGTGTGTCCCCA
Organism: Sciurus vulgaris; assembly: GCF_902686455.1. Classification (NCBI taxonomy): domain Eukaryota; kingdom Metazoa; phylum Chordata; class Mammalia; order Rodentia; family Sciuridae; genus Sciurus; species Sciurus vulgaris. Next base: position 168,196,371 of record NC_136466.1, on the reverse strand, counting down.
GCCCTCTTTCCTTTGTGATGCCAGCATTACTTTTTCTCTAACACCCTGTCTGAACCTCCCAGCATGTTTGAGTGTTTGAAACAAATGTGCATTTCCCCCTTTCAATCTATGGAGCTGGAAGTAACCCCCTCTGTATGTCAGATGCTGTTTGAGTCCCTTTGAGTCCAAAGGGAACATCCATCAGTTTGGAGAGGTGATGCTACTTTTCCTCTCTCGGAGAGACGTAAACCATCTTCAGCACCACCGGGGGCACAAGAATGGAAGGAGTTTGCTGGAGCCCAAGAGCAGGACACCCTGGCCCAGCGTGAGCACCTGGGGTCGCCCTTTAACTCTAAAAATAATGGTTACAACCTCGCTGAGTATGGCTGCTGCTATTGAACACAAGAAATCAAGCCCTTCATTTGCCAACTGCACCCTCCCTTAAGAAACCGCGGAAGCACACGTGTGCCCCCGCCCCGTTAGAGAAGCCGTCGGAGCACTTAGGGGAGGGGGCGTTTTGATTCATGCTCTCTGTGCTACATATAAACGCTTGAGATTCAGCAAAATTTCTTTTTCCATTTGCTGAGCTGAACAACCTCTTCTCTTTCTCTTTTCTCTCACGCACTGCAACTCTGAACTGAATTTTTATAGCTGCAAACTGCCAAGTGAAATCCCTTCAATATTAAATTTTGCAACCATCATAAGAAAGGGGAATTATTTGCTGTGCTACGGAAATGAAATATACTTTAAATTGAATAACCTCATGAATATGCTAACAAGTCCTGGAGAATTTAATAATAATAACAGATCTTGTCTTCCTGTGGCTTCTTTCTCCCAGTAAAGACTGACAGCATTTATTGCAGGGGGGAGGTGGAGAACACAATCATTCTATTTTATAAACAAGAGGAGTAAAACCATCTCTTTACATGAAATCAACAGCAAGCACCTTGGTTTGTCCATCTGGGCTCTCAGAATAATCAGACTGAGGCTTTGCACTTGGAAGTTTTCCAAACCCTTCCATGATGCTATTCCTTTGATCTAATCCCAACAATTTCGTCCCTGGGATCAGCCCAGGGTGAGGAAGTGATCACCCACTTCCCTTGCTCAGGATGAGACTAGGTCCCAACTCAGTTTGGACACCAAAGCAGATTGTTCTGGACTCCCCACGGTCTGTCATTCAAGCAGTGTCTTCCAGTCCTCCTGGTCTCCTGTAGCTGCTCCTGCTGGAGTGGGGGCATCTGTATTGCTGGACACGCACTGAAGGAAGGTGATGTAGCTGGGGGCAGATTCATAGGCAAGAAGGCACGTATGAAGACTTGGCTCCGAAGAAGGGCGTGGGCCTCAGGAGGAGTTAATTCAGGAGAATTCCAGGCTCCTGTTGTGACCTGGCAAGGAGGCCCAGGCTGCAGGGGGTGAGTAGGAACTGAGGGACGGAAGCAGCCCTTCCAGGAACAGCCCCACGGGGCTTTTCAGCATGCAGAAACAGCACTTGATCATGTCCCAGGGTCAGCGGGCTGTCCTCGTTACATGGACACGGATGTGGAGTGAACTCAGGACTCACTGGGTGGGTGCCCTGGCAGCCTCGTCCAGTTCACCTCCTCACTGAGGTCCAGGCAAACCCTCGGCTTCTCGGCTCAGTGCTGGGGAAGCCACTCACCTGCTGAAGGGCAGGAGGGCCTCCCAGGGGCCTCTCTGGGGAAACCCCTGCAGCTGGTGGTTGATTGAAAGGTGCACCTGTCGTGTTAACTGCACCCAGACACCTGAAGGAGGGGCGCCCTGCTCTTCTAGCCCAGGAGGGCCCTGTGTCCTCACACAGCATGCACGGGCTGGTAGAGAGCCTCCAGCTCCTGAGGATACCCCGGCTCCAAGAGAGGAGCAGCCTTCACACACCAGCCGCCACGAAGGTCCTGCCGCGGCGATTTGGCAGCAGGTAGATTTCGCATTTCAGGAAGAAGGCGTGAGCAGCAGAGGAGACATTTTGTGGTGTGATCTCTAAGTTTTCTTTCCAAATCTTTCATTTCAAGCAGTTTATACACAATTATAGGAAGAAAATGTAACACGGACATAGAAAGAAAGAGACAGGAGGTTATTGATAGGCAGATTGCAATATTCCATTGCAATATTCCTGCCCAATGGTGGGCAGAGATGAATGTCCATCCCTGGGCCACAAGGGTGTGCCAGGCTTCTGGTGGCCTGACAGACAGGCAGCCCTCACAGTGCCCTACATGGGGCCATCCAGACTGCAGAGGAAACCCAGTGACTAAGGAGGCATGCACCCTCTCCCCGCACCTGCTGCAGCCACTTGGTGAGCCCCACTAGGTCCCCTACGGGGTCAACATTAGCAGTGACGTGGTGGGCCAGGGCTGTGGGAAGACAGCAGAGAGCAGGCATGCTGGGAGACCCCAGGGTGGGGTCCTGGACAGCTGCCTGTCTTTGGGCTTAGAGGTCACGCTTGCAAACTGAGGCCTTTCTTATGTAGATTATAAAATAATTCATCTCTGCACTTTATCCGGACTTCTGCTTCGGAAGTCTCTCATTTAAGAGGTGAAATCCCATCAGGAGGACCAGGTACGCACTTCCAGGGGACAGCCCCCTCAGTGCACCTCGGGCTGTGATGGGCTCCTAAGAGGGTCAGCTCCCAGGGGCCCTGAGCTGGGCCTTCTGCGGCCTTTCATCCTGCTGTCCTCTCACCCTCCTGCCCAGCCCACTCGGCCCCCCTGGGAGGAGAGAAAGCCTTGTGACCTTGGGCAGCAGAGCACCGGGCCACTTGTGGAACTGACCGCATGCTGTTTCCAGGTTCCGCCTTGTCCACCTGCAACAGCGGGTGATGATGCTTCTCCCCCACTCACCAGCATGGTGTGAGGGTTAATGAGCTTCTGGTTCTGCTTAGAGAAGGGCCCCTGCAACCCTCTGCTCCCTGGCTCTGGGCAGAGGTTTTCTTTTGTTAAAAGGAGCTGCAGAGTTCTCCTTGGGGAAATAAATTGCTCTCCTGACTCATGTTTTCTGGTTTTGAAAAAAAAAGAAAAATCACAGGTTTAAAGAAATATCTCCTGATTTTTCAGGGTTGTTCCTTTTCCACTACAATTCTGTGACAAATGTTAAAAATGACACTCTTATTAATTATATTTTTACACAAACAAATCTCTCTGATGTTTCAAATAGTCCCCAGCCAAGTGTGCATTTTGACCGTTGCCATCAAGAGCTGCTCATTACATTAGCATTGTTTTGCACAAAAGCAGAGTCGGCTTCTGATTAATGTGGACCAAAAAGGGCTGCTTTTTTATTTCATCTCCTTCTCTTCAGAACATTTTATGTAAATTCATGGCTCAGCTGTGAGTAATTGGAGATACTAACTCGAGTTCTGTCTCCGATCTGAGCTTCCTGAGATGCAGGGTGTTCCCAGATCCCAGTGATTCCCATGTTATCCTCCCAGCAAACACCCGGGTGGACTTAGGTTCTGTTCTTCCAGGACTCTAGGAGCCTGGGTAAGGAGAACGTAGCCGTTGAGGGCTCTTCCAGTGAGGCCTCGTTCTGCAGGTGGCTTGTCCCACGCCAGGACAGACCCCAAGGTACTATTAGTTCAGGCTCACTCCAACTTGACGAGATTGGGAAGACCCACAACCGGGACACAGCTCGCCCCTGGGGAGGGGCCAGTGATGTTCACTGGAGTTTCACGGACTCTCCGCAGGTCCTGAGTCCACAACCTGTGAGATAAGCTCTTGCTCAATTGCTTAAGGCCTCACTAAGTTGCTGAGGCTGGCTTGCAATCCTCCTGTGCAGCCTCCACAGCCACTGGGATCTCAGGCACAGGCCGCTGCACCTGGCTAGGTCACAGTTTTGAAAGCAGAAAGCCCAAAGAGCAAGACGCTGGCTCTGATGAGGCCCCACTGTGTCAGATCACAGCAGCTGCCACGTGGCGGGAGTGCGTGGAAGGGGCCCCCGTGGCCAACAGGAAGCCAGGGAGCAATTCAAGGGCCAACCTCATTCTCACAACAACTCCCTGTGCAAGAACTAATTTAAGGTCCCATGAGAACTGCCTTACTTCCTTCTGAGGGATCAGCCCAGTGACCTAAGCAGTTCCCTCTAGAATGCACTCTTGAAGGCCCCACCAACCACCCAAAATCACCTCGCTGGGGACCAAGCTTCCAGCAAACGAACATTTGGGGGCACACTCAAACCACATTCAAGCCCTGGCATCAGATAAGGAAGCCGAATCTCAGATCACGCAAGCACCATTCTCAAGCCAGCAGGGAGCAGAAGCAAGCCCACCCTCTCCCTGTGCCTGCAAACGGCATCCTTCCTCTCCTGTCGGTGAGCCCAGAGCAGACTTCCTGTTGAGACATTCTGAAGTCAAACTGCCACAATCCAGAGCATCGGTTGCAGTCATTGTTCTGAATTCCAGAAGCACATCCCACGGGATGAGCAAAGCACAAAGACATGGGTGCAGAGATGGAGAGGCACAGAAGAACCCCTCAAGTGGAGGTGTGGCTGCAGCCTCTACTGCTGCACAGGGATGTGCTCATTTGGCCAAGTTTCATGACAAGACAAAAGGCTTCCATCGTCTCTACGGCTGGCACTTCCCTGCAGTAGATGGCATTACCATCCTGAAGTACGAGCCCTCTCCAAACCATTCCTCAGTGTTTAATGAAATAGCATCTTCTGAAGATCTTTCTTTCAACCTTCAAGCTAAAAATCAGGAGAAATGTGGTCACAGAATAATTGAAAATTATAATTCTTTCATTCTGTGCTTTTGACAGATTGCACCATGTTCTGGGCCAACAGCTACAGGCTGCACAACAGAGTTGCCATTTCCCTCTGCAGAGACTATTGCATTTTGTTTCTGAATGTCCAGATCATAATGTCCCTTGTGCCAAGATTCAGATTCCAGCCATGTTGCCATTTGAGGGATCCGACACACAGGGAGCATGTGTCAGAAGCCCAGTCTTCACATTCATCAGAGCAAGAGTCCTCTCCTTCCAACACACATTGCATCTAAATGGGACACTCCATTGCTTGCACCTGGGTCTTTGAACTCTTCCTCTGTGGAGAAATTGACTATCTCAAGGTCCCCTGTGGTTGCCTGGCACAGCTACTCTACTCCTGCATCCAGGGATCCTCAGAGGGGTGCGTGAGCCCGTCTGCCTCGTGCTAGCGTCCACAACCCTGACACCTCTCCCCCTAAAACAGGCAGAATCCTTTACTCCCAGCTGTCCATGTGCATTCTGAGCATCAGTGTGTAAATCCTCGTGCTTTCCTGCAGGCACAGCTCCTCAAGTGGGCCATCTGAGCTCTGGTCTGTCACCCACCCACCTGTGTAGGCCTGCTGACCGCCAGTGGTCAGCCGAGCTCCCCTCCACCCTACGCCATCTCCTACTCAAGTTGCTCTTCTCCCTGGGTCCCTGGGTGCTTGATAAGACATATGTTCATTTCAGAGGATTGATGGTACTTGTCAACTTGGAGGCTTGTTCGGCCTCCCAGAGTGGGACCATGTGGGGGCCACGTTAACACCACTCCAAGCGGCTCGGGGACTCACGCCATGCTGCCCCCTCAGGACTGAGCACCATGAGAGCAAGGGCAGGACTTAGTGCTCTCAGGATCTCGGATGTCACCCAAAGGCTCTTGTGTAGAAGGCTTGGTGCCTCTGGGATTATGAGGACTCTGACCTCCTCAGTGGATTAATCCACAGAGGGAGTCCTAGCTTAATGGGCTACTGGGTTCCTTCTCCTTCCCCTCCTCTCTCTCTCCTTCCTGGCCACCACGACAACAGCTTTACCCCTCCATGTGCTCTCTGCCAGGATGCCCTGCCTCACCACAGCCTCAAAAGAAATGGGGCCAGCCAACCGTGGACTGAAACCTCTGAATCCATCAGCCAAAATCAGTCTTGCCTCCCTTGAAGCTGCTTGCCTCGGGTTTTCTCCCAGTGACACATGCTAGGCCTCGCTCATGCCCTCATTGCTTCACCTTGCTCGGGATTTAGCTCCAGGCAGGTTTGCAGAAACCATTTTCTGATTTGCCCCTGAGTCAGACAGCCCTCCCTGGAAGCTCCTTGAAAGTCCCAAGGGTCCAGCAGGCCTCTGTGGGGACCAGCAGGGTGACTGTGCAGAAGACAAGCAGGGCGACCCAGAGGTCAGAAATGCTTCAGCCCTCGGGCACAGCCGGCTCCTCTCTGGTTCTGAGGGCACCCTGGGAGCCATGGCCTCTGCCCTCACAGGGCCAGCGTGGGCACACGCAGCAGGGGCAGCTCCAGACCCCTGCCTTCTCACAGGGAAGTCTTACCACCCTATGACATTCAGGGCACTGCACTTTGTGGACACCTGGCTCAGCCACTTCAGTTACATGCCAAACAGGCAGTTAGAACAAAATGGTGATCTGAGTAGCAAGGACAAATAAAGCTCAGTGACGGAAGACTTCAGCAATGGCTGAATTCGTCTCATGTTTTTCCTTAACCCATGCTGTAGTTCAAATATCTGTGTCTTCCCCAAGTTAATAGGTTGAAACCTGACCCCTAATGTGATGGTATTTCTAGTTCAGGCCTTTGGGCTGTGTCTTGGTCTCTCTGGGTGCTATAACAAAATGCCACAGGCTGGGTGGTACACACACAACAGAAATTTATTTCTTATGGCTCTAGAATCTGAGAAGCCCAGGATCAGAGCAATGACCCATTTGGTGTCTGCTGAAGCTGCCGCCTGCTTCACAGATGGAGACTTCCTGCTCCCCTCACACAGGGGGGTCACTCTCTGGGCACTAAGCTCTCTTGAGACGGCTCTTCCCTCATGACCTCGCCTCCCCCAAAGGCCCTGCCTCCTGACACCTTCATATCGGGGGCAGTACTTCAACATCTGGATTTTGTAGGGACCCAGACATTCAGTCCATAGCAGAAAAGGACCAGGAAAAAGAAAGAGAAGAGCCACAGAGAGCGCCTCCTCCTCCTCCCACGTGCTGAAGCACTGCTGAACGGGGTTGGCAGGACAGGGTGGAGAGGCCGCTGGGCAGAGAGCTCCGGAGAAACGGGAAGCCTGCTGCTGGAGGTCGGGGAAGGCCCCTTACAGACTGGCAAGGAAGTCGCTGGACGAGATCTGCATTCCAGTGTTTTGTGAAAGGTGGGACTTGCAAGGGTCCAAACTGAAATGTTGGGCCTACATTTTCTTCTAGAAAATGTGGGATTTCTGGTCTATTCTAGGTCTTTGATCCACTCTCAGTTGACTTTTGTGCAGGGTGAGAGACAGGGGTTAAATTTCACTCTTCTTATGGATTTCCAGCTTTCTCGGCACCATTTGTTGAAAAGACTGTCTTTTCTCCAACATCAGTTTGAGGGCCCTTTGTCTAGCATGAGATAACTGCTTATCTGTGGGTTTGTCTGTGTCTTCTTTTCTATTCCATTGGTCTTCGTGCCTGCTTGCGTGCCAGTACCATGCTGTTTTTGTTACTATAGCTCTGTAGTATAATTTGAGGTCTGGTATTGTGATCCCTCCTGCTTCACTTTTCTTGCTAAGGATTCCTTTGGCTATTCTGGGTCTCTTATTTTTCCAGATGAATTTCGTGATTTTTCCAGATGAATTTCATGATTGCTTTGTGAAGAATGTTATTAGAATTTTGGTGGGGATTGTGTTGACTCTATATAGAGCTTTTGGCAATATGGCCACTTTGACAATATTAATTCTGCTGATCCAAGTACATGGGAGATCTTTCCATCTTCTAAGGTCTTCTTTAATTTCTTTCTTTACGGTTCTACAGTTTCATTGTAGAGGTCTTTCACCTCTTTTGTTAGATTGATTCCCAAGTATTTAGGGGAGAGGCTTTGTGAATGGGACAGTTTTTCTAATTTATTAGCAGATTCGTCAGGAGTTTAGGATGTGATTTGTTTAGGATTGCTGCTCTGGTATCCTGCTACTTGCTGAATTCATTTATGAGCTCTAAAAGTCTTCTGATGCAGAAGACTAAATATAGAATTATATTATATTCTAATTATATTATATTCTAAATATAGAATTATATCATTGGCAAACAAGGATTTGCGCTCTTCTTCTTCCCCTATTAGTATCCCTTTATTTTCCTTCTCTTGCCTGATTTCTCTGCCTAGAGTTTCACGGACTGTATTAGGAGTAGTGACAGTGAGCATCCATGTCTTGTTCCTACTTTTAGAGGAAGTGCTTTCAGTTGTTCTCCATTCGGAAGAAGGTTGGCCTTGGGTTTGTTATATATAGTCTTTATAATGTTGAGTTTAATGCCTTCTATCCCTCATTTTTCTAGTGTTTTACACATGAGTGAATGCTTTTCTTTGTCAAACTTTTTTCTGCATCTATTGAGATAATCATGTGATTCTTGTCCTTAAGTCTATTTATGTGGTGAGTTACTTTTATTGATTTTCATATGTTGAACCAACCTTGCATCCTCGGGGTGAAACTCACTTGATCATGACGCACTATCTTTTTAATGTATTTTTGTATTCAGTTTGCCAATATTTTATTGAGAATTTTCGCAACTATGTTCATCAAAGATATTGGCCTGAATTTTTCTTTCCTTGATGTGTCTTTGTCTGGTTTTGGTATTAGGGTGATACTGGCTTTGTACAATGAGCTTGGCAGTGTTCCCTCCTTTTCTATTGGTGTTAGTTCTTCTTTAAAGGTCTGGTAGAACTCGGCTAGCATCCCAACATGTCAACACAGGAAACTACTTCCTTAGAAAGACTCCTAAAGTGTAAGAAATAAAATGAAAAATCACTAAGTAGGATGACCTCAAATTTAAAAACTTTTGCACAGCAAAGAAAACAATTAAGAGCATGAAAAGAGAAACCTACAGGATGAGAAAAGCTCTTTGCCACATTATTCTCAGATCAGGCATTAGTATTCAGAATATATAAAGAACTCAAAAATCTTAACACCAAAAATGAAAATAACCCATTAAATAAATAAGCAAAGGAACTAAACAGATTCTCTCAAAAGAAGAAATACAAATGGTCAACATAAATAAAAAAAATGTTTAATATCTCCAGCAATTAGGAAAATGCAAATCAAAACTACATTGAGATTTCATCTTACTCCAGTCAGAATGGCAATTACCCAGAATACAAATAATAAGAAATTTTGGCAAAGATGTGGGGAAAAAGATACACTCATACCTTGATAGTGGCACTAAGAATTAGTGCAACCACTCTGGAAAGCAGGATGGAGATTCCTCAAGGAACCAGGAATGGAACCACCATAATACCCAGTTATCCCATTCCTTGGTATTTATCCAAAAGATTTAAAAACATGATACTGTGATGCAGCTAATTAATAATTATAGCAGCACAATTCATAATAGCCAAGCTATGGAGCCAGCCTAGGGAATCCATCAACAGACAAATGGATGAAGAAAATGTGATATATATACACAATGAAGCATTATTCAGTCAAAAGAAGAAGGATGTATTGGCATTTGCTGGTAAATGGATGGAACTGGAAACTATCATCTTGAGTGAAACAGGCCAGTCCCAAAAGTCAAAGGTCAAATGTTTTCTCTGATAGCAGAAGCTAATCCAAAATAAGGGGGTGGGGATAAAAAGAAAGAAAGAAAGAAAGAAGAAAGAAAGAAAGAAAGAAAGAAAGAAAGAAAGAAAGAAAGAAAGAAAGAAAGAAAGAAAGAGAGGAAAAAAGAGGAGAGGGAATTACATCAAAATAGAGGGAAGATCAGTCGAGCAGATCAGTGAGGTTGAAGAGGAGAAAGGAAGGATAGGAAAAGGGAGGAAAATTGGTGTGGATCTGACAGGATTCGTGTGTGTGCATGGATGTGGCACGATGGGTCCCCGCATCAGGTGTATCCACAGGACACTGATTTTTTCTGAAGCAAGTAAACTGTAGAAGGATTGCAGAGGGATCTGTGGAGTGGAGGGAGGGGAGTGGGGACTGAACCGTGTGCTGTGCTCCACGCTTTCCTGATCATGCAAGGCTGTATCCTAGTGTTGTGTACAACTAAAATAAATTTTTAAAAAGAAGAAAATCAATTAATAAAATCTGAAGAAAGCAAAACAAAATAAAAAGGATGAAACTGGATATTTAATTGAAGCTATTTCTCAGCAAAACATTGAAGGTCAGGCTTGATTTCTGATTGCTTAGAGGCAAAAGTGAGAAATGACTTAAAGACGTGGAGAGCGGTGGGGTGTAGGTCTTGGTCTCTGATGGCTTGTTAGCTGTGTTGCACTGGGAACTTCTACTGCAAAGTTGCAGGTCAAGATGGCCCGGTTGCTATGGCAATGCCGGCCCAGGAGGCTCTGTGCAAAGGCACAGAGCTGAATCAGTTGAACCCTGAGCTCTGGTACCAGCTCCCAGGGATAGAGAACTCTGAATGTAACGAAATGACCCTAATGTCTCACCAGTCTTGCATGCTTCAGACAACTTGCTTTGTGAAACTTTTCCACAAATAACCTTTTGATGAAACCTATACAGTAAACATGCTGAGCTAGCTCTGGGTCACTGCTCCTACATCAGAGGTCAGTGCCCACCTGGCCCCAGCTTTTTCTCTCTATGTGTGTCTTTCTGTAATTTCTCCATACCCCTTTGCCCCTCGCTGGCTTCTGAATTAACAGTCATCCTGGTCACAGCAAAGACATGACAACTGTCATTCAAAATGGAAACAGAACTTAAAGATTTGGGGGATTGGAAAGAACAAGAAAACCTGCTTAGAAGAGAAGATGCAGGATGTGGCCAAAGAATGAGAAGATTTGCAAACATCAGCCATCTCAGCAGGGAAAAGGACCTGGTGGCAATTCATGGATCTCCAGCTGCCTCATTCATCGCAGGCCCAGAGTGCACGTGCTGGGGCGGGGGGTTTGGAGGCTTCAGAGGAAGAGCCATAGCACCTGCAGATCTCCCAGAATCCAGCTCCCCTTGCTCCTAGGCCACCTCAAGTGCAGCTCTGGGGGTCCTCCCTCTAGTGGCTGCAGCATATTTTGGTAATAACCACATCATTCCATCCCTGCCTCCAAGCACAGCACAAAGGCCTGGGGTCACCACTGCCTCCTCCTAGATCACAAAGGACAGAGCCACCACAGAGGGATACTCATTAGGAGAACGTCCAGGGAAGCCACCAAGGTGGACCCCCCAATACTCATTAGGAGAACGTCCAGGGAAGCCACCGAGGAGGACCTCCCAAGGCTGTGGAGGTGGGGCTACTCCGTGTGTTGTGGGCCATCCCCTGCCAGGCAAAGCCTTGCCTGTGCCCCTGAGGTGAGACCACAGCCCCAGTGCTGGGGGACTGAGCCTGGAGCCAAGATTATCCGGAGCCTGTGGGTTGAGGTTCTTTGCCCTACAGAGTTCTGCCCATACCTGGAGCCTGTCACTCCTCCTTCGTTCCTATTTCTCCCTTTCAGGATGGAATTTCCCCTTTGTCTGTCCCACCACTAAATATTGAAAGCACAGGACTTGGACTTCAGAGGTTCATAGCTGAAAAGCATTTTGCCTTGGAATGAATCTGACCTTGACACTCACCTTATCTTACTAAGGTTCCGTTTCAAGGAGACATTGGTCTTTGGACGCTGGAAGAGTTGAGATTTTGGGGCTAGGGGAGGAAACGAATGTGCTTTACATTGACGAGGACATGAATTTTAGGAGTGGGCAGGGATTGCATGCTATGGCCTGAATGTTTGTGCCCCACAAATCCAAAGTGTTGCAACTTATTGCTGAGTGTGATGGAATCTGGAGATGGGGCCTTTGAGATGTGAACAGGTAACAAGGTGGAACAAGTTAGTCCTGCCACCCTTGCACTCACAACTGAAAGGCCGTGACACCCCAATGAACTGAGTGCTCCTTTGACCTCAAGTTCCTTATCAATGAACAGGGATCCTGAATCCTAATTACATTTCCTAACGCAGAGCTTTTCCAAGCAGCAAATGAGATAACAGGTGAATGATGCTTTGATGACAACAACAAGTCAAAACATTGTTTATTGCCAACCATGGAGAACTCCTTCCACTTTCAACCATGGTGACACTAACAAAGAGCAGTGTCAGGGCATCTCGATGCTCCTGCTCACCTGGGACAGGATGAGGCAAGACGATTCCTGGGGTCTAGTCTAGCTCTCCTCTAGACGGGGAATCTCTGTGCACTGGATTAACTGGAATTTTAACTACTGAAAGTTAGGTAAGAAATAAAATGTCCACATAATTTGCTAAATACAGAACTGAATGTAATTAAATTAGAATTAAAATAAAGTTCATAAATCTTATTTTATAGGGTGGTCAGAAACTAGAATTACAAACACAAGCCCAGACTTTTCTCACTGGGAAAACACTACTTCTTAAAACAATAATTATACTAGAAACAATATTAATGATGCCAGTAATAAATACACATTGAGTACCTGCTGCAGACCAGTCCTCAGACCCATTGCTCTGGGTTCAGCCAAGACTTTTCATCGCGTAAGAGGTGCAGTAATGTTGGTGGACGGCACTTCAATCTATGGCTTCCAGGGTGGTCAATGTCATAGCAGGAGTCAGGCCTCTGCTTTTCCAGGTAAGGGGTGCAGCTTGGTGGTACAGCAGGTGCTCAGCATGTGCAGGGTCCTGGCCCAGACTCCAGCCAACACACACACATGCACACACGTCTATGCCCACAGAAGCCTATTTGTATCACCTCAATAAATGACATTAGAAGGCTCATTATATTAAGAAATTCATTCTTCTGGGAAAACTGCCACTCAGCACATTTCCTGCTTCTTCCTGAACAGTCCCAGGGGAGGTGTGGGTCTCCCCTAGGGTGCCCCACTCACTCTTCCTCCAGACCCTCCCCCTGCCCAGGTGCTGGCACTTCCAAGCTGGTGCTGTCTTCCCCAGTCGCCCTCTTCGAGGGACGTCCTATGTCCCCTCTCCAGTACCTTGCACACAAACTATCTCCTCTGTCCCACAATTGTGGTAACACAAGCAAAGCTTTGCCATCTTTCAATGATGCTAACAAGTCGTCACTTAAGAGTGACAATGTCCCCAGTAACACCTGTGCTTTGGGTGGCCTTCTCGGTGTGGCGTTCCCCCATGAACTCATTTCTTCCAGTTAGGTCAACAGAACATTCTAAAAATCAAATTCTGGCCAGGCAAGCCACGTCAGGTATGTGACAGGGGAACAACAGTGCCTCGGGAAGCACTGGTGACCTGACAATGTCCCTCCAGGTCCCCACAAGCCTGCAGGCCCATGGAGGAGTAGACAGCTCCACCCACGCTGGACATGACCAGCTGGGCTGAAATACCCTGAATGGCGGGAGTGGGGGATGCACCCGTGGGCTGTGGGACTGGCTTTCCCCTGTGCCACCAGGGTAACCCCAAGAGGAAGCTGCCTAGAGTAAGCAGGGCCCGCTGACCCAGCAGTCCTACCAACACGCCACAGCGGGCCCAGCTCCATCCTTGGAACAGGCATGGTAATGCAGGCGCAGGGGGGAACGCACGCACGGGCCCTCAGTGAGCGAGGCCGGCGGCTTGGACCCCGTCTCCTGTCCCAGGCTTTGGTTGAGGCCGGTCGGTGAGCAGCTCTGATGAAAATTTGATAGAAAGAATCTATCTCCATGCCCACCAAAGGTTCCAGTTTATATGGCTGTGGATAATGGTGGTGTAAGTTGGTCATCTCAGAAAATTCTACATAATAGTGATTTGATGATAGCATAATTATAGTAATCTGAGCTTTTTAACTAAAAGAAAATCATTTTAAGGTAAGGAAAAAAGTATTTTCTATGTGTTTGAGAAATTTATAGAGTAAATGACATGAAATTTTAGATTATGAGGCAAAAAAACAAACAAATACTGTGAAAGCCCATATCAGGGATGGAAAAGAGAATTTAGAAATTCAAATATTGAAATCACTGAAATTATGCACCTTTGGTTTATTGATTTTGGGGGGTAGAATAAATATCAATGTTATAGAAACATCAAATAGACATAGTTTATTATTTCGACATAGTTTATAGCTTTTACCTACATAATGAAACAATTTAGACTGATCAAGAACTTTGTAAGCTTTCAGCAAAGCTATGGAGGTGGACCCTGGATGAGGTCTTCGGGGCAACACACCCCATCACAGAGTTGCTAGGGATTCCACATGCTGAACTCACAGATGTGACCTCCTTGGGTACCTGGATGGTATGGGTCAAATTTGTCCTCTGCAAAATTAATGTGTGGACGTTCTAATCCCCAGGGCTTCAGAATGTGACCTTATTGGAAACAGGGTCCTATGGATACATTTAGCTAAGATGAAGTCCTTAGGGTGGGCCCTGATCCAATAAGACTGGTGTCCTTAGGAAAGGGAACTGCAGACACCCACAGACATACACAGAGGGAAGATAATGTGAAGAGACAGGAAGAAGACGGCTGTCTGCACTAAGGGGAGAACATGGGACAGATTCTCCCTGTGGCCCCAGAGGGAACCTGCAGTAAGGGGAGAACCTGGGACAGATTCTCCCTACAGCCCCAGAGGGAACCCACCCCTTGACCTTGACCTGTACCTGAACTTCCAGCCTCCAGAGCTACAAGTCATTCACTGTGGTGGTTCAGGTCCCCAGTCCTGGACGCTATTATGGCTGCTCAGGTTACCTAAGGCCGTGGGCATCGCCCAAGCTTAGCCCCTTGGGCTGGCTGGTCATGCTGCGGGCGGCTCCCGGGAGGCAAGGCCCCTCCTGTGGGTGAAGCTCTGTGGACCTGGGGGGCTCCGTAGCACCCACCTGGCCCGTGCATCTCCCGCCACCCCTCCCTGCTGCCCTGGCTTCCCGAGGGGCTCACGCCAGCAGCAGACCACAGATGGCAGGCCCCTCTCATCCGAGGCTGGCCTGGTGTGGCTCTGTGCCTAGGTAATTGCAGACATCCATCTCTGTCAGGAGTTGGCTTTATTAGATTGATGAAGGCACAACTGTCCTGGAGCGAAACTGCTGAATAATGGGTGGGAAGCTCTGGAGAGGCCTGAGCGCCTGGGCGTCCCCCACGCCCGCTGCCTGGAGGGCTGGCCAGTGACTGGTGGCTGGAGCCCCCGTGAATCAGCAGCTCGGGGGAGGATGAAAGGGCCCTGTTTCTGGCAGCTAATAGGGAGGGAGGCGCCTGACTGCACCCAGATTGATGGCTTCCCGTTAGTGGAGGATCTGTGGGCGAGGGAAGCTCCCCGCTCGAGCAGGACGCAGACAGGACAGAGCCCGACATGCACCTGGCCCAGGATGTGCTCCTCTCATCCTGGCCTCGCCTGCACTCCACAGAGGGACCCTCAGAGCCCTTTGCCTGCCTCCCCAGAGCCCGGAAGAGGGTGGGGCCACGTCTTTATGCTGGCAGCGGGGAGCAGGCTGGGCTCTCGGAGGGCACCGGTGGCCAAAAGAAGCACAAAGTCCTGTTGGCCTGGACCCTCACCTGGGGACTTGTGTTTGCACACTCTCTCCCACACTGAACCAAGCTGTCTTCCCGCAGCTCTGAGGCCAACACAGTGGGAAGGAACGTGGACAGAGGGACGTGTGAAAGTCACCAGCATGGTCACAGCCTCCCTGGGCCCATAGCAAATGAAGAGACCCTACCATGAAGCACTATTTATTAAAACTGTTGCTTACTTGATTTCTACAGTAAGTGTTGATCAATTACATAATCGGAAAAGCGAAAGAAAGGAATGTTGATTTTGGAGGAGAGGAAAGCATGTAAGCAGCTCCCGGGTCACACTGACCCCTCACTCTCCTCAGGAGGGCAAGATTCAGGCCTGAGGGGGGCAGGCAGGTGCTCGGCCCTGGGGTCCCCCATGAGCAGGAGGTGTAGGAGGTGTGGGTCCCACAGAACGTGCTGGGTGGGGGGGTGTCTCAGGTGGCAGGCAGAACACCACGGTTCCACCCCTTCAACTCCCAAGCACCACCCATGTCCCCACACCCTGGGGCACACAAGTGGCATCTGCTGCTTGTCACTGGCAGCAGGAGCCTGGGCTGCATGGTGCCATCAGAGCTGCCAAGGGAAACGCCATGTGGCTGGCCGTCAGGGTGGCACTGCACTGGGACAGCAGAGGCTGAGCAAGGCCAGCTGGGGGGAGAGTGAGACCCTCACACAGCTTACCTGGGCCAGGGTCCCGCACACAGCCCTCTGTGCTGCAGCAGAAGGACCGTCCCTCCCACAGGGACAGATAGAGCAGTGGGGCTGGCTGGGTGTCATGGGACACACACACTTAAGCAGGAGACACTTCAGTCAGCTGCAGAAAGGGACGTTCTCCCTCAAGGTGACTGTTCAACTCAGGCCATGGGACCCTCTGTCTTGGGCCCACAGACCCTCTCCTGCAAGGCGAGGCAGGGGTGGGGACACCTGCCCAGCCTCTGCTCAGGAGGCCACTCCCTTCCTCCAAGCCCAGCCCACCTGCAGACCCATGCAAGCAGTGGCCTGTCAAAAGGCTCTCCCAGCAGGGAGCACCCTGGGGGCTGGTCCCCAAGCAGAGGGCTGGTAGGGACTGTGCTGTTGTGGACTGGTCCACTCCGACCCGCTGCACAGAGCCAAGTTCAGTGACTGCCTGAAGTGAGTTCCAGTGCAACAGGGTCCTCAGGCTGCAATAAGAGGAGGACACAGAGGGAGGCACAGGGCTGCCCAGGAAGAAGCTGCCACATTCAATCAGAACATCTAGCAGTGAGGAGCGTCTTGGGCCTGGGAGAAGTCAGAGCAGCTCATGGGAGGCTCAGAAACCCACCAAGCCTCCACCCTGTCCCTGGCCCTCCTGTCTGAGTGGGTGTACCCACCCCACCCCAGAGTCTACAGGTGGAGCTGAGCCATCCACTGAAAGGCTCCCTGGATGCCATGTGTCTGCGTGCCTGAGCCCGAGCCGGCTCTGGCCACGCACACCTGGCTTTGCAAACCCAGATGGCTCTCCCTGCTTCTAACGGCCCCTGTGGCCGAGCTCCCTCTTGCTCCCCTCACTGAAGCCTACACATTCTATCTTCCCCTCGGCACCAGCAGCTCAGGGTGTGCAGGAGGCTGATCTCCTCATGCCTCAGTCTGGCCAGGTGGGTGGGAGAACAGAGGATGCAGGGAAGACTCGAGGCAGGCCCTGCCATGCTGCTTTGCTACTCCTGAGAATGTGGCCATGGGTGTCAGGAGGGAGTCTCTCAAGTCCCCTGAGCCCAACCTGCTGGTCGTGGGCAAGGAGGGAGCAGACTTCCTCCATGTGTCCCTTTGCAGCTCTGGTGGCACCAGCCTGGGCCGCCTGCTGCCTGCAAGCCACTCCTGGGCGCACAGGGGGCAGGGACACAGAGGCAAACAGCAAGTCAGCCTGACACCAAGGAGACAGATGATAAATTGAAATGATGAATTTCTGAGGCCAGCGCAAAATCAGGTAGCAGGGCTCATTCATCACACCTCTAGCACCGCGCCAAGGTTTCCGGTTGGGCGGAAGCAAAATTGGAACATTTACCAAGGGTTTAGGTGAAGATCCAAAGTGAGGTTTTAATTTAGCGACCCACACCTGGGATGTGATTGAGCTGGCTTACTTGAGCCAAGTGGCATTCCTCTGCATTTGTGGTGCCACATAAGTCTTTATCACTTTTCCCGGTTCCTAGGGACCGTCACCAAGTCCCACCCAACCCGGCTCCCTGCGAAGCTGAGTTCACGTAACCTTGCAGAGGGGCGCCTGGCTCCCCGTGTCTCTGGTGGCACTCACTACCCATGGAATCGAGACCCTAAAACTGTGGGGATGGCAGACATCCTTGCTCATGCCAGGCGACCCGGCCCATCCCCCCATGGGATCTGAGCCCCACCACCAACCAGAACCGTCAACAGGACCTAGAGATTATGCACCTGGACTGTTGAACTTAGCGCATTGGGGACTGCTGTGCCCTGGATGGGGGTTTCCTCATCGGGGGCCACACGCCCGCCGTGTCTGGCAATGTCTCCTCCCTAGTTTGCAACTCCTGGTCTTTTCACCATTTCTGATTTGCATGTGAGAACACAAAGGGGGTTTTCTGGATTGTGCCTAGCCCTCAATCTCAAAGAAGAACAAGTATATCACAAAGCTGTGACATTTTAAGCAGAAAGTGACCTCATTACCCAGTGGAGTGAAAGAAGGCCCTGTGCACCACACATCTAAGTCACTGGAAGTTCAGGGGCCAGAGTCCAGTCTCTGTGCTTTTAATCCACTGCCCTTTCCACAGCTGGCCCTTTGTCCCCACTTCTAAAAGCCTCATCAGTTCACAACGAAAAACTCTGCCTATGAGTGAGATGGTGCCCAGCACTTAACAAAGTCCATTAATTGGTGACAGTGGCCATGCTTATCAGTCCACAACGGTCCGCGTACAAGAGCTGTGCAGAATAAAACCTTTGCAAGCAACTTCAGTCCGTATGCTCCTGGCTTTGGAAACTGTCTAGTCCCCTGAAAGTCTGCCCCTCACTGCTGTGTTTCCACTAGGTTTGGGGTACCATGGAAACTTTTGCAGGGGACACTGGAAAGAGAGTGTTGACCCTCCCTGACTTCCCCACTTCCCAAAGCAGGGTGCTCGGCTACAAGGTCTGCATGTCCCTGATGCTGTGTCCAGGAGCTGCACAGAGGCTTCTGGGGCCAGGCTAGACAAACTCTGAACTTCTGCCTCTTCCCACCTCAGCTGGGCCCAGACCTGGGCCACAGCCTGCAGCCTGCACACTGGGGCTGGGGCCAGAGCCTCTGGAGACAGGAAGCACAGCAAGGAGGATTCGCGCTCCCTGCCGGCTCCGTGGTGCCACACTGTACACTCTGGCACTGAAGCAGCCCTGCTTATCGGGCCAGCGATCTGCCTGTGGGGCTGCCTGACAGAGCACCAGGGACAGGGTTCCAGACCACATAGGTCACACAAGTCCTCATGACTCTGGAGGCTGGAGACCTGAGACCAGAGTGTGGGCAGGGCTGTTCCTGCCGAGGGTTCTCAGAGAGATCTCACTCTCTCCCCTGGCTTTGGAGGTCACTGGCGATCCTGGGCATTCCTTGGCTTGTAGATGCATCCCCAACCCTGCCTCCACCTTCATACCAAGTTCTCCCCACGTGCGTGTGTCTCTGTATAAATTTCCCATTTTTATAAGGGCTCCAATTCTATTGGATTAGAGCCACACTAACAACTTCTTCATTTTAACTGGACTACCTCTGTGAAGACCCCTCTCTCCGAATACGGTCACACCCTGAGATTTAGGGAATAGGACACCAAGATAACTTTTTGGAGGGGGCACAAATCAACCCATGCCAGCAGGGGTGGGTGAGTTGAGTGGAGTGCCCAAGGCAAAGTGCCTGAGGTCCTCTCTCGAGGTGCACCAGGGCAGGGCTGGCCATGCCTTGAGTCTGCCTGCTGGCACCACGTGCACTGAGCACGCCACCTGCCTCGGTGGTGGGAAGAGACCAAGACATCCTCCAACGAAGCAAAAAAGTCTTCATGGTGACACTTCAGAATCCACATGGCAACTCTGTTCTTCCCTATCCATCCCCCTTATTGTGAATTAGCATCCGTACATCAGAGAAAACATGGGGCCTTTGGGTTTTGTTTGGCTTATTTCTCTTAGCCTGATATTCTCTAACTCTATCCATTTACCAGCAAATGCCATCATTTCATTCTTCTTTAAAGCTGAATAATATTGCTTTCTATTAGGTAGAGGGGAGTGAAGGGAGGGGAAGGGGTATAGGGTAGGAAGGACAGTAGAGTGAAACAGACATTATTATCTCATGTGCATGTATGACCATGATCCCTGTGATCCTGCAACATGTACAATCAGAAGGAGAAATTGTACCCCACTTATGTATGATCTATCAACATGTATAAATGCATTCTACTGCCATGTACAACTAATTATAACAAATGTAAAAATAAATTTTAAAAATCTACAATTTTTCTTTCTCAGTAAGAAAACCGAGGCTGGAGAGCCTCAGAGTCTTTTCCTAGAGATCACGTAGAGGCAGTGAGCAGGGAAATCACAGCACATATGCAAACAAGGTCGTCAGGAGCTTTCTCTTAGGCCCCTTAGGCTCTTGAGTTCTGGCACCTGGGCACAAACAGGCATGCTGCTGCCTGGAGTGGTGGACAGGAGGCTCCTGGTGCCCAGCTCTGCAGTTTCTCCTCGTGTGGGCTCTTCACATCCCACCCCTCTGCACCTCACTTCCTCATCTGTAAATTCAGGTGCAACAGCTCCTACCTCACCGTTCATGGTGAAGTTCAAATGAGTGACGCATGTGTGACTTGGAACAGCATTCAGCAGTAGACATGCTCGGTAGGTCTTAGCGAAAACCGAAAACCGCTGCTACGGAAAGCTGACCTGGGAGGCGGCTAGGATCAAGGGCTGCGGTGTCCTGATTCCTGCATAAGCAAACCAAACCCAGCTCAGACTGCGTGGCCGGCCTCAGAAAGGAAATGAAGCTCGCCCAGTGAGAACCTGCTGGCGAACCTCTAACCAGAGACTTTGCACTTGGGACTGCCAACCTGAAACCCGGACTTTCGGCCTCATCTTGCCTTCTCTAACACCTCGTACAACTTTCCCCTCCCACCCCTCAGCAAGCCTGAATCTATCTGGTGCTACTAATTTGTGACTTGCTAAAATGCTAAAATTTCCATGTGCCTCAGTATATCTTTTAACGTTATTCTTTAGACTTCGACTAATTTAAAATGAGTATTTTTTTTTCACTTCTTAATATCAAGTAGTGTACAGTCCACATCCAAATCTTTAGGAAGGAGAGAACGTGATGCTGCAAGGTCACTGCGGTGACGTGGTGGGAGAATCCCGGAGCCCAGTCTGACCAGGGTCGCTCTGTCAGCTTAGGCCCTCAGAATGTCACAGCCCTTGGATGCTGTGCTTGCTGACCCTGCTCGGCGGAAGAGCTGGCCTGGAGGAAGTGGGGTTTCCTCCAACTGTTCAAATCCTCCTTTGCCTCTATTTATGCATGTGGGTTGTTTTTCCTTAAAGCAGGTCCCTGGGTGCAGAAGTTCCTGTGAAAACCCCTTGAGGACTTGTCGCTTTGTTCTGAATTTTGCACCATTTTCTTTCATGAGGTTAAGAACTCTTCGGGGCACTGCTTTTCTTTTTCATCTCTTTCAATCCAATTCGCTCCAGTCCAATTCAATCTGGATCTAGAGATAGAGTTATAACTCTTGATTCCATTTCCCATTTTACCATCCTCATGGGGAAAACTGATGGGCTCTTTGTTCAAAGCATTTTGAAGACAGCGGCTTTTTTAATCTACCTTGAGCCCGTGTCTACCTCGCTGCCAACCACATACTCCACAGTATTCGTGGAGAAGGGTCTTTGTGGGGCATGCTTAGATATGTAAATTATATCACAAAGAAAAGAACTATATCCAGAAAAAGAAGTAAGTCGCAAAGGTTAGGTGATTGCCTTTTGGAGTCAGGCTGGAAAAAACAGATTGCAGAGCCACAGGCCAGGTCAGGGAGGAGCCTGAGGGGCCCGGCAGAGGGAAGGCAAGTTCAGGAGCCCCTGAGCCACAACCTGCAGCGCACACGGAGAGCGCGGCAGCCGGGGACCATCCTGATCATGAGAGATGATCATGTGCCTCTGGACCTCCAGAATAAAAATGGAGGAGCATGTCCAGAACACACCAAGCTTGCATTACTCCACTTGAGCATCCAACACAAAATACTAGAGACTCGGTGGCTCAGCAACAGAAATGTGCTCTCCCAGTTCTAGAGGCGGAAGTCCGAGATCAGGGAGCTGGCATGGTGGGTTGCTGGTGAGGGATGCGTCCTGATTTGTGGACTGCTTCCCACTGTGGGCTCCTGTGGTCTTTCTTTACTCCATCTCAGAGAAATGGGGAGAGCTCGTTTTTATAAGTAGAGTCACTAATTCTGACCAATTAGGGGCCATTCCTATCCCGAGGGCCTCATTAACCCTCCTTGCCTTCTAAAGGCCTGCTCTTCAAATATAGCCTCATCAAGAGGGAAGAACTGTGTCAACTCTCTCACTGACGAACTACTGAGGAAAGCGTCTTAAGGAGAGTGCCTGACATGGGCTCACAGTTTCAGAGGCTCCGTCCAAGTTCAGTTGGTTGGTTGTTTTGGGCCTGGGGGGAGACAGAGAACACGTGGGCACTGCCCAGGGCCTACTTCCTCCTACTGGGCCCCACCTCTCCCAGTCCACATTGCTTCCCAACAGCCCATTCCCTCTGACTCCTGAGTATTCCTCCATTCCTGTCAGAGACCGCATGATCCAAAGGCCCCCTTCTGAACACCACTGCACTGGGGACCAGACCTTCAACACATGAGCTCCAGGGGGACACTGGAGATCCAAACCTCTGCAAAGCCTCAACCGTGAATTCAGGGGGGATCCATTCAGTCCATAATGTCCTTGTGGAAAAGGGGGAGGCCAAGGAGGAGTGCTGGGTTTATTTTATAAACATAGTAAGCGCCCAGTGATGATAAATGACCAGATTCCACTGAAATATTTCTGTTCTGATCTGTTTACTTGGAAGTAACTTAAGAACATGAATTATATTAGAATATCCTTTCTAAAATCTTGCAAAACTGTTTTTCTGGGATATTTATAAGAGAATATAAGCTTTCATGTGGAATATACGTGCACAGTTTTGGCCGGGACTCTGAGCTCTGAAATAGATGAAAGATTTTAAAGCATGATTTTGAAAAGGTAAGCTCTGGGTTTGTGGCACGAGGCTGTGGCCCCGTGTGTGGTCCGGGATTTCCATGTGCTCACCTGTCCCTCTGTCCAGCTCCACAGGCCAACAAAGGCAAGAGCCTGATCTCCACCTCCCCAGAGAGAGAAGAAATCTCAGCCATATGTCTGGAGCCAAGACTTAGTTGCAAACACCCAGACCCATCCTGGGACACAAATCAATCCTTCCAGAAAATGCAGAACAAACACACCAAGACCTTGGCAGTCCATGGGGAGTTTTTCCTTGCTAAATAAATTGCTTTTGACAAAAGCATCAAGCATCTGCCAGAGAATGTTTCATCATCGTGTGACTCTTCCCTGTCCTCTGCTGCTCCCTGCCCCCAGACCTGGACCAAGCACATCTGTTTCAGCTTCACCTCTTTCCTATTTCCAGAAAGAGAAAGGCACTGTGCTCCGTGTTGACTGTAATTAAAGACGCTGCAGAGAGCCTCCTGGGCCTTGGGCACAGCCAGGGCCAAGAGTGGCTGGACCGGGCTGCTCTGTGGGTGGGGCTCAGCACCTCTGCTGGGCTCTGTTTTTCTCTGCACCCTGCACAGGGCTTCAGCCCAGGCCTACCCAGACCCTCGCTGCTTTAGGTAAAGCAAAACTGCTTTAACTACCAACTGAGCTTGGACGGAGCCTCTGAAACTGTGAGCCCGTGTCAGCCACTCTCCTCTCTCTCCCTCTCCCACTGCACCCACTGAGACCCCCACTGAGGGTGCTGGTGGGGAGGTGAGTGTCGTTTCTCACCCTTAAGACTTGCTTGAGACCAGTCAAATCTGCGTGTGCCTTTTGCATTGAAATGATGATTGTCCTATTTAAGGCAGTCAGCTCGGGTTCTTTGCTGAATATTTATGGGTTTCTTTAACTGTGGCCGCAATTCATGTTAAGTAATGGATTGGGCTTGTCTCAGCCAAATCAAAGCGTACCATTGGCCCCCATGATATTTTTTTCTGTTTCTTAAAAACCCATTTGTTTGTGTCCAGAAGTTGGCTAGGTAACCCCACACCTGAATTCACTCTGTTCATAAAGGACTCGCCTGACCTCTCATCTGTGTTGTGCACCCGAGAACACTGCCCCTTTCCTAGCTCCAGCTGCCCTTCTGGTTTCACCGGTTGGTCGTGCGACATCACCTGTTGTGGGCTCTAGTTGAGATTCTTCTCCTATTGCTCTCCTCCAGAAAGAAAGACTACAAAGTCCCACTGCAAGATTTCATCTGGGAAATCTTCCTGTGTGCAGAGACTCCGAGTCCAGTACCAGTGAGCCCTGACCACAGCTGAGCCTGGCACAGCATCCTTCTCCAATTGGCATCATTGGGGAAGGGGTGGAGAGTAAGTATAGGAACTGTCCACATTTTAACAATTCTAAGTCACTAACTCAAAGTTAGTTGAATAACAACACTAAATGGAATGCGGGTCTTCACTTATAAAATTATTTTCTGAACTTGCCTTCCCAGGGATTATCTTTTCAAAGATTTTTAAATAGTATTTTCTAACTAAAGCATTTTTTAGACTAATGCAATTAATGTGCATACTAATAATTAAATGTTGGAATAAATAATAACTTACGGTTTTGAAAGAATTATGCTGCTAACTTTGCCGGAGCATCAGGGAGGCCAGACCTCACTCATTCTCCCTCACTTATTCCCTGGCTCTCTTGCTCAGAGCCAGGCACACTTGTGCACAGACAAGTACTTGTAAACCAGATGTTTCCGTGCATTCCTTTGGCTCATAAAGATTTTTTATCAAGCAAAATGAGTGGACACTAAATTATGTTTAAAGAAATGAATTACTTGCTATCAGTTCTCAGCAACGTGATCTCTGGTTAGGAGATGTAGGATTTTAATGGCTCACAGAATTAGTCAGAGTTTCCCCAGAGAAGCTGAAGGGTGAGGTGGGTGTGGAGGTATGTGATTGTCAGCTTTTTGATGTGGTTGTGACAAAACAACTTAGAAAATCAACATAAAGGAGGAAAGTATTTGACTCACAGGACCAGAGGTTCCAGTCTGTGGTCAGCTGGCTCCACTGTTTTCAGGCCTGAGGAAAGGCAGAAACAGCAGAAAAGCATGGCAGAGAGGGGCTGCTCGCCTCCGGGCAGCCAGGAAGCAGGAAGGAGCCGGGAACAGGATGTCCCCTTCCAGAGCACACCCCAAGTGACCTACTTCCTTCAACCGTACAGCACCTCCTTCTGCTCCCACCTTCAATTATGAATCCATCAATGGCTGATCTTTGATGAGGTCAGTGACCTGTGGTCCAGTCACTTCCCCAAATGCCCACCTCTGAACACTGCTGGCTTGGGCACCAGTCCTCCTACACCTCAGTCTCTGGGGACATTCCAGATCCAAATATAACAATGTATATATCTCTGTCAGTCTGTCAGTCTATCTATATCTATACCACAGAATTGTGGGGACTGATAAGTCCCCAATCTTCAGGGCAACCCAGCAGACTGGAGACCCAAGAAAGAGATACAGTTCAACCCCCAAGACAGTAGGCTGGCAGAATTCCCTCTTCTGGGGAAAGTCAGTCTTCCTCTAATAAAATCTCAGCTGGTTAGATGAGGCCCACCCATATTATGACTTAAATATAAATATCATAAAATATACCAGAGCAGCAACATCTAGACTGGTATGTGAGGAAGTATCTGTTGCCCTAGCCTGAGATGCTCACACACAAGATCAACCTTCAAGGGAGACAATGGCTGGTTATGTCAGACCAAGCTTCTAGGCATTTCCCTGGGATGTTTCTCCATGACAGTCCCTCGGCCTCTTACTAGACATGTGTTTCAGTCGGCTTTTTCAGTTCTGTGACCTAAAGATCTGACAAGAGCAATTTTAGAAGAGGAAAAGTTTATTTGTACACACAGTTTCAAAGGTCTCAGTCCATGAAAGGTCAGCTCCATCCCTCTGGACTCAAGGTGAGGCAGAACAGCATGGAGAAGAGGAAAGCAGCTCAGAACATGGTACTGGGAAGCAGAGACTCCTCTGTCCACCAGGGACACACGCATACCTCAAAGGAATGCCCCAATGATGCCCTCCAGCTGCAGCCCACCTGCCCATAGTTAGCAGCCAGCTCATCCATTCAAGTGGATTAATGCAGTGATCGGACTGGATTCTATGGCCCAGTCCCTTCCCTGTAAGCTTCCTTACATTGTCTCACACCCTAGCTTTCAAGGGACACATAACATTATGGCTCTGGCTCCACACCCCCTGAAAACCCTGTGTGTGTTCATTTCAGAAACACCTGTAACTCGGGTGCAAGGTTGGCAACATCTGAGTCTGACCTCAGAGAACCGGTGACCATTCCCAGGGACCCACAGAGTCTGCATCCGAGGTCCCTGTTAGTGATTCCTCCTCACACGTTGATAAGGACCACATCCCCATAAACCCTCCCTGGACTGGCCTGTGGTGGTTTCTGAGCTCATCAGGCACCTAACTGAGGCCTTGCTGGACAATTGTCCTCTGTGGACTCAGCAGGAGCGGTGCCTGCTCCGCGGTGCTCCCCCAGCATCTCATGGACTGAGTAGTCAACACATATGGGTGACTTAGTGACCTACAGGAAGCAGGTCGTCTGGGGGATGATGGCATTTCCACGGCCCCTTCTCTCCATCTTTACAATCTCACTCTCCCCGAATTTCAACCAGGTATTCAAACTCTGGCCATTTTAGTGGAACATGCAGACTGGACAGCAAGCAGGCACCAGAACTGAGTGGGACAGACCAGGGGCCGTGAAACAGTGAGGCCAGCAGTGCTGGGCCCACAGCAAGGGCTTAGGGGAGCAGGTCACCGGGCATCCTTCCACCGTGCAGACCCCTCCTCTGCCCGGCTCCACCCACTCCACCCTGCAGGTGCGTGCTCCCTTGGGTGATCATCGGGGCTCCTTGCCCTCCCACTTCATCCAGGGGAGTTGTTGACAGATGTGGGCCAGGAAGAGAGGAAGATCCAAGACTGTCTTCTTCTACCTGCTCTGGCCCCGGGTCGTGGCAGGAAATTCTTCCTACTGCTTTCACAGCCCCTGCCCATCTGCACCATGGCTGCCCCTTCCCTCACTCCAGTCATGGAAACGGAGCAGCGGCTGGCAGGGCTCGGGTGGCTCCCCAAGGGCCTCCCTTGCTGGTCCTCTGAGCCCTGATGGCCCCTCGAGAGTCTGTCTGCTGAGGGATCCTGGGTATGGCCTCCTAGCCCTCCCTTCCTAATGAGCTCAGGACCTCAGTGTAACGGTTTAGACCACAAGCACAAAAGTAAAATACGGACAACTCTTTGGGGAGCTGAGACGGTGGAAAGGCTTGCAGGCCCTGGCACCAGAAGTAGAAATGATGAAGAACAATAAGGTCTTATTGTTCTTATTGTGTCTAAAAATAACTAAGCTTCCATATTCTAATTATTCCACATGTGAAAATTATAGCCAAGTGCCCTGAGCCACCGCGTACCTGCCTTTTCATTCAGCACCCAGTTCCCGCGCCTCCCGGTTCCTGATTCCTGGCAGAACCTGGCATGGGTTTGGGGAGCCTGGCATTGGTCGGGGCATGACCATGGGTGACCTGAACCCGGGAACTGTGGGGAAGTTCAGGCCAACCCCCATCCCTACCCCTCCTCACACTGTGGCCATCCCTTCATGAACCCACCCACTCATTTGCTGAATCAGTCTTTATCTACCTGAAAAATGTTAACCAAGGCTCCAGAATCTGTGTGCAAGGTGATGCTCACGCCCGTGAGCCAGGCTTGAGCTGAAACGGATTTCTCCACCAGGGGAGCTCAGTGCCCAAAGGAAAGCAGCCATCATGGCCATCAGGGAAGACCCTGGCAACACTTGACTGCAGCCATCCGGGTCCGAGCTGCTCAAAATCGTTTAACAAGATCAAAAAATAAAGAGAGGAGAAGACGAGAGCAAAGGGCAGCAAGGATTCTGGGGGCTCCAGGATGTCTGCTTAATACAATGAGAAAAAAAGGAGAGAAGCCCTTGGTATCCTCCCTTAGCATCCCTCGGGGGGGAGCTGAGTCAAAGCCCAGCTTCCTCTACAACAAGAGCGGAGGTGGGAGAGCAAACTTCCTGACGTGCAGAAATGGATGTGATCCCTGCATTGTGACCCACAGATTCACTGGGGTCAGCTCAAGGGCCCTGGGGATGCAGTGCTTTGCTGCACCAGTGGGAATATGCAAATCTATGGTGGGGCATCCCTGGTCATCAAGCAATGGTCCAAGTGCCTGTCTGAGTGACATCAAGGGCAGCTGACTCATGATTTGCTGGCCAGGGACAGCATGACACCAACCAACAGCACGCCCGGTGTCCACACGGGATAAAACAGGGATGCTGGATCCTTTTCTTATATCTGAATTTCAATGTCACATTACTGTGCCTCACTCGCCCTTCTGAGACTCAGATCCACCCGCTCCCCCATCAGCACCCCCTCCTCCTCTGGTCAGTGACCCAAGCTCACCAAGCACATTAGCCCACCCCCAGCTTGTCCAAAATTCTCCTGTCAACCCGGGAAACTTAGATATCTGTGGCATAATACTCAATAACATAGTTAAGATACTTAATAGAAAATTTTCAAAAAGCCATAAGTAATTTAAACACATACATGCTTAGAAATCACATACATGTATGTCTATTTGCTTAAACATGATGATTATTACTAACTTATTTTCTTTTGTCATTAACTTGTCTTGGTACTCCAAATATACATTTTAGGTTATTTCTTTTATCAAAATATTGATATTTGTTCCATTCAGTTAACCTGGGCGGATGTGCTTGTCTGTGGGAACAGTGCCACCCTGGCTTTGTCAAGCTGCCGCCCCTTCCACGTGGGTGAGTAGGAGACGATTGATCAGAGACAGGCAGGATGGCACAGTGCTCAGAGCATGAGCGCGGGCGCCAGGTTGATGGTGAGGAGAACACGGAGGAGCAGAGGGTCGCAGGTCCGCAGGCTTCCGCTCTGTTCTCCTGAAGTGGCAGAGACCCTGCTTCTTGGAGTCTCCAGCTCTCCAGGTCCACTCAGCCCAGCCTCGCCACGCTCCTTAGAGGGAAAGAACGCCTCGAGGTCCTGGAATGATCCTGAATTTGCTTCCTAGGGTCATCATGCTACTTACCACACGACCATTGGCTTGAAACAGCGGAAATAGCTCAGCCCACTGCTGTGAAAGCTTCAGGTCTGAAGTCGCGGTCTTCGCAGGGCCAGCCTGCCTCCAAGGCTCTGGGGAGAGGGTCACGGGCGCTTCCCTGGTTCCAGTGGCTCCCAAGTCCAGGGCGTTCCTGGCTCTCCATGCGTCATACTCATCTCTGACTCTCTCCTTGTGACGTTCTCTTTTGTCTCTGCTGTCCCCTCCTGTTAGCGTAAGGACACTAGTCATCGGGTTGAGGACCTACCCTAAATCCAAGATGCTTTCATTTTAAGGTTCCTGTTGATATCTACGAAGATCCTTTCTCCAAGAAGGCACTTCTGAAGTTCTGGGCCTGCGCGAGCTCTGAGGGCACTCTGGAATCCACCATGAATGCAGCCTGCGGAGGAGCAGCTTCGTATTCCTGCTGCCCCATCCCATCCAGCTCATTGGCAGTGAGAGGCCGCTCCCTCCACCCAGGCCCTCTCTGGGTCCTTCTCCAGCCCACTGTCAGTGTCACTCGGACACTTGTTCAATCTCGCCGATCAGGTATTGCATGCTGGAAGGCCCCAGAGGGACTACAGGGTCTTCTTCAGCTCTGTAGACCTGTGTGGATCTTTCAGTGACATACTGAGGCGAATCCTCTTAAGTATTTGTGCATATTAATATCAGGTGTAGAATTCTCCCTTGGGTTAAGAATTGAACTGTGGGTATAAAAATAATAAAAAGTGAAAATATAGGAGGGTCTATCTATCTATCCATCTCTCCACCAACCTATTCACCTATCCATCCAACTATCCATCCACTTATCCACCTATCATCTATCCATCCATCCATCTATCCTTACACCTAAGCATCTAGGCGATCTATTCCTTACCTTTCTATGTAAGAAGAAGATGCATTATTTCATAGGGAAGACTGTACACACCATGAGAGCAAGGATTTCTGTTTTACTACCAGGCCAGGTGTGCAGCAGTTGCTTAGCAAGTGTGTTGAATGAATGAGGATGATAACTCAGACTTGTACTTTTTACCAGCTGTTTTTGTACCTACTCTCCCCAAATCACACACACACAAAAATAAGTTCTGGTGAAATTTAGACAAAAAATTACCCTAGATAAGATTAAAAGCATAACTGAGTATCAAAATTAATAGTCTCTATCATAATTTTTAAAACTTGCAGGTGAAGCATATGAAGTTAGAAGTGAAGTTGCTTATTTGTTGAAGAAATCATTCTAAAAGAACAAAAGCAATCAAGCATATTGTGTATTTGGAAGAACTCCTTTGAAAGTACATTGACTTCAGATGGCATTATTTAATTTCATGGGAACCAGGCTGAAGAAAAGTAAATAAAACCATTCTGTTTGTTTTATGTGTGGTTGATAAAAAAAAAAAAATGGCTCTGATAGACAACAAGCAATGAAAGTCCACAAGTCAGGATGCAACTAAATAATATATATATTATATATGTATATATATATATATTATTATTATTATTTTTAAATACTCATTCTACTATCCCACAGGTGCCCAGAAAATGTGAGAATGGCAAGCTCAGTGCTGCCACTTCTAAACAAGGATTCCTGCCCCTTGAGGAACTGTCTCTTCTGCTCACTATGAATTCGTGTGTTTGGTGACGCCAGTTCCCTCCTGATGGAGTGACATCACCTCCTAGCGAAGGGACAGAGGTGTGCGCACCTGCCCATCACTTCACATACTCTGACCCAGGGGCTACCCATTTTCTAATTCTTTAAAATTTTTGCTCAAAATTAGATTAACTTTATTTTTAGAATGTTTCATAGGTGGCTGTTCTCAACTGCAAATCGAACTTGGGATAAAATTGTGGCCTTGACTCTTTCCAGGTCGCTTCTTCCTACGTCTGTAGAGCCAGGTCATCTGGGAGTCTGGCATTTCCTTCTCCTGAATCTTTCCCTCACCTCCAGTTTGTCTGAGAAGCCTAGGGGATCATCCCAACAAAGTACCCCTGCTGCCATCCAGCAGTTAGGAGGAGGAATGTCTGCCCACAGGGGACCCCAGGGCAATTGTCCCCAGCATCCTCCTGGGACTGCGCAGCATTTCTGGCAGGTCTCTTCCCTCACACCTTCACCCCATCTAGAACATTCCCTCCTGACCCTCTGGATCCTTGGCCCCCATTTCCTTCACAGTGGACATCTCTGCCCACCCTCACATGTGATGTGTATCCTCTCTCCCTAGCTCACCTGTAAAGCCCTATTCCCAGGACCTAGAACAGGTCCTGAGCACAGGAGAGGAAAACAACAAATCTCTGTCTGGTGGAGGAATGAACGACCAGTAGGCAGGTTGGCATGAATGGGGGGAGGGGAAGGATGGGCAGGTTGGTTTGGTTGCAGGGCAGCTTGTTTGGGCTGGTAGACCATGGCAATGAATCTGGATTTCATCCTTAAGAGTATGAGAAGCCCCTGGAGCTCCTGAGCAGGGGGTAACCATATAGTCACGCTGAAAAAGGTCACCATGACTTATAAAAAGGAATTTTGGAAAAATATGGTGGACTCCAACAAGCAAGTTGGGAGTTTTGTGGTAGCCTCCTGGGAGATGCTGAAGAACCATGTTAGAGTAGGTCTTCTGGACAGAACAAAGTGGGCCCACACGACTCATATTTGGGAACCATAACTGGACAACCTGGCCAAAGGATTAGAGGCAAGGTGTGAGAGTCAAACCGAGGGGCACCCAGGGTTTGTGGCCACAGCTTTTGGCTATCCATGGAGGAGCCATCTACTGAATAGGGAGGTTAGAACGAGGTGCTGTTTGGGGTGGAGGTCATGAGTGACTTTCTGGAAAAATTGGACCAAAACATCACTCAGATATGCAAATGGAGGTGGAAAGTGAACAGGCACATTGGCCATGCAGAGTTCAAGGAGAAGAGGAGGCTGGGGAGCTGGTGGGGGCTTCACCAGCCTATCAGGGCACTCATGAGTGAAGGAAGGGGGTGAGGGGAACGAGGCCAGATGGAGAGCTGAGTCCAGGGAGTGAGCCATGGGGCTGAGGAGAGCCAGCAAGGACGGGGTGGGAAACCCCGAAGCAAGTCAGTGGAGGCATCCATGGAATGGGAAGCCAAGGAAGGAAGTCTGTTTAAAGAACCTGGCGAGGGTCATATTTTATCTTTGCTTTCCCTTGTTTTGAGAGGAGCTATAGCAGAGCAGTTTTCAGTTGCTGGGAATGAGCCAGGACAGAGGAGATATTGATGCAAAAGAGAGAAAGGATAATTGCAAGAGCCAGCTTCAGCAGTTACAGCTTCGTACGAGTGACATTACAGCAAGGATAAAATAGGTACTTAAGTCCAGAGGCTGACAGGGGGTACTAAGATGGAGAGATCTGTTAAAAGGACTAAGAGATGAGAGGGAACACACTGCTGACAGAGGAGAGCAATAAACCACTAAAACTATGGAAATGCACTGCCTGTAAGTCTCTATAATTTTCCTTGGGAACAACTGAGCGTTTCTCCGAAAAGTGTTTGTCCTACATAATTGCTTTTAAAGTACAAAGCCAAACAAGCCTCCCGCTTCCTCGGGTGAGCACTGCACATTTGCACGCCAGGCACACGCGTCATTAGTTTCTGAAGGTGTGACTCATGCGCCCCACATAACACAGCCATGGTCTCACGACAGCCATCCCTTCTCCCCATGGTGCAAGGGTCTTCCAGACTCCTCCGGCGGCCTCCACAGGACAGCTGACGGATTTGCATGAGCTACAGGTTGTTTACTGTCTTCATGTTTCAGGAAGGTATTATTTGTCCCTTGACAGAACAATGTAATTACAATCTGCCTTAAATGGTCTTCCTTTGATTCCTCCTAGAGCTAATAATCTGTTTCTGGCTGAAAAAAGATACTCTGCAGAAAAGTTGGATGTGGAAATGGCTCAGCCACGGACTAGTTCAGGCCCCCAAATTAGTCAGTTCACCTCTCTTAGCCCTGGATTTTTCTCCATGAATAGGTGCAATCGCACCTGACTCTCAAAGCTGTCATTTAGATGAAGTGAGACAAAGCTGTGCAAACACCTGATGGAGTGCAAAAAACAGGGCGACAGAGTCAGGAAATCAGTGGTTTCAAAGAACTGCCACCACTGAAGGGGTCGGTCACAACCCAGCTCGTTCTTACCAGGCATCCTGGAATTAGTGCCCATAACCATCCACGTAATGGCTAGTTTTTCTTGTATACATCTTGTATTTCAGAGGGATCACAGTGACAAAGCTCCTTCCCCATTAGACATTTCACAGCTGAAAACTGTTCCCCCAAAATTACTGGCAAAATTGATTCTGTTTTAGGTTTTCAGCTAAGCAACTTGTGATTTCAACTTAAAGTTCTTCTAAATATATACCCAAGAAAAATGTGAATTTTGGACAGTAAAATTTGCTTTCATGACATTGACCTCTACAGTCAGAAGGAATTCCAAACCCGTGGGTTAACTTGGCAGCCAACATAGGTGGTGAGGGTATGAGTCAGGTCTGTGAGCAGAAACCAGGGAGCACATGGAGGTAGCACACGGCAGTCAAGAACCCACGTCCCAGAAACCCAGGGCCTGGAACTGAGTTCCCAGTGTGCCACTGCTTGCTCTGTCATGTGCCACCTGAACTAGAGAGTGCAGTAGAAAGGGAACATTAGCCAGGCATGGTGGCATGTGCTTATAATCCCAACAGCTCGGGAGGTTGAGGCAGGAGAATCACGAGTTCAAAGCTAGCTTCAGCAACAGGGAGGCACTAAGAAACTCAGTGAGAGCCTGTCTCTAAATAAAAAAAAAATCCAAGAGAGGGCTAGAGATGTGGCTCAGTGGTTGAGCGCCCCTGAGTTCAATCCCCGGTTACCACCCCTCAAAAAAGAAAGAAAGAAAAGGGGCATTTAAGACGAATTTTAATGCTGAAGACTATGTACAAAGGTACAGAAGAATCCCCACAGAAAACAGGCTTGATAACCCTGCACTGACAGCAGAAGGGCTGTTACAAGCTGTCAGTTTGCCTGGAAGGGTGAACGGAAGGAGCAGGTACCAGGCTGCAGAAGGAGACTCTTACAAACTGGGTCACCCTGAGGGAAGCCAACCCAAAGGCCTCCTGGACAGGAAACCAGGGGAAAACAGTACCCCACTTATCTGGGGGGACACTTTTCAGGACCTCCAGTGGATGCTGGAATCACAAATAGTACTGAACCCTATGTACTGCTTTTCCTGTACATTCATACTAATGATAAAATTCAATTTCCTTTTTAAATTTTTTTATTTGTTCTAATTTGTTGTACATGACAGTAGAATGCATCTATACATTTTGATAGATCACACATAAATGCAGTGTAATCTCTCATTTTTCTGACTGTACATGTTGCAGAATCACATGAGTCATGCAGTCGTACGTGCACAAGAGGTAATAATGGGAGCAGGAGATGTGGCTCAGTGGTAGAGTGCTTGCCTAGCATGTGTGAGGCACTGAGTTCGATTCTCAGCACCATGTACAAATAAATAAAATAAAGGTCCATTGACAACTACAAAAATATTTTTAAAAAAGAGGAAATAATGTCTGTTTTACTCTATGATCCTTCCTACTCCAGTGCCCCTTCCCCTCCCTTCACTCCCCTCTACCTAATATAAAACAAAATTCAATTGGATACAGTAACATACCAGCAACAATAATTAATAAGATAGAATAATTATAATATTATTGCAATAAAAATTATGTGAATGTGGTGTCTCTCTCTCCCTCTCCCAAAATGTCTTGCTGTATGCCAGTCACCCTTCTGCGTGGGAGGATGTGGATGATACGATCTCTACATGATGAGAGGTGAACGACTTGGGCATTGTGACATAGTGTGAGGCCACTGTGTGGCTGCTACTTGAACACAGCATGGTGAAGACATAACTGATCTGATAGCTGGGAGGACGGCTGGGTGTCTAACAGGTGGGTAGCATACAGAATGTGGACACACTGGACAAAAGGCTAATTCACAAGCCAGGAGGGGTGGGGGGGATAGCCTGTGATTTCATCACTTGACCAGGACACAATTCAAGACTTGTGAGTTGCTTACTTCAGACTTTCAGACTCAGTTGGGAGCAGATAACTGAAACCACAGAAGGAACCAGAGGTAGAAACGACTCTGGTCCTCTCCTTATCTCAGGGCAGAGAGTGGGGGAGAAGGGCCCATCGAGGCTGCAGAGAAACAGCTGGTCCCTGCTCCACGCAGAACGGTCCTGACCCTCAGCTCCTCATCTCGCAACAAGAGTGGTGGCAATGTCTGTTGCACAGAGATACCTTGGACTACAGGAAAGCATCCGAGCAGACCTCCGCACGAGCAGCTGCAGCCTTAGAGGTCGATGCTGCTCTCGTCTGCCCCCTCAGCGGCAGAAGGTGGGGTCATTTGTGTGTTGCAAGACATATTTGGGAAAAGAACTGAGATGCCCCAAATCATGTCTCAGCTTCTTCTCTGCTTTTTCTGCTTCTGCGATTCTTCAAGAACATCAAGATGAATTCTTACGGAACAAAAGCAAAGAAGGGTGAATGGGAGTCGTAAGCGACCTACAGAGAAAGCAGTGTGTGGAAGCCAGAAGAGGAAAGCTCATACGAATCTGAAGGTCAAGTGTTTCCAGAATGCTTGCAAAACTGGAGGCCGCAAGGTGGAAAGGGAGGCTTGTAAGAAAAGTGGGGTGGGACTGGGGGGCACCCCAGATGGCCTGTCACAGGCTGGACTTTGAAACCTGCCCCATTATTTTCAGCAGGATTATGACTTTACTTTTATCTTTACAAGAATCATAGCATTAGGAATGACAGAGATCACTACAGAGTTCTCAGTCATCCAAAAGATAACAAAGGAATACTGTGACTACCTTTATGCTTAGACATTCAACGTTTTAGAAGAAATGAACGGCTGCGATTCCTATTGTTGAGGTTTCGTTCTAGTTTTGGTCTTTCTGGTTTTGTTGGCTCTGTCCAGAATCGCCCTAAATCAAGAGAGCCGCTGTCTAGGAGCCCCTGATGGGGACACGAGGCTCAGATGAGCCTGTCGAGTGATGCACAGTGAGGAAGTGAGACCAAAACGCATGAAACAAGAAATTTATTACTCACAGGTCCCAGAGAGATTAGAGGTGTGACCACAAATCAATAAGTCCCGAGGCAGCAGGGAACTCAACCTGTGCGGGGGGAGAACGTGGACATTCACAGGAGAGAGGGAGGGAGGGAGGGAGGGAGAGGCCTGTGAAATGGCACCTTTGTTAGGGTCCAGTGCCTTCCCTCTTAAGCTCTCCCTCGAGGCTTGGGGTGATTATCTTAAAACGCACATGAAAGGGGGATCACGACTGCAGCCTTGACCGCTGGGTTTTATTGGTAGTGTTGGCCACGGGTGTGTTGGACTTGGATCCACAGGATGAAGAACAGGCAGCAACTTCTCAACCAACCATGTGGGAAGGGGAGTTTTAACTGGGCCAAAGGTGGCAGGTTACTAAGGGGTTTCAAACAACTCATGTCCAAGCTAAAAATGTATGCTGAGGCTGTATTAGATAACCTTATGACAAGAACCAATTCCTAAGATCCACAGACTACCAACCCAACCAAGGTGAAGTAGAGAATCTGAAATGTCATTTAACCACTGAAGACATTTAAACTTCCACCAACATCTAGGGCCTCCTCCTCCCTTGCCTTCACCTGCTGAGTGGCGGGGAAAGAGTGGAGAAGGCACACTCATGCTTAGTGGCACTGAACTGCATTTCCCAAATGTCACACCCACTGTGAGAACCAATCATGTGGCCTGAGGTTCGAGAGCTAGGAAACGCAGCCGAGGTGCAAGTCTAGGAAGAGGAGGACATGAGGCATGGCTAGTGTGGAGGGAGACCTGTGAGGCACGCCTCCTCATGACGTTCCTGAAAGTGACGTGCACCCTCCTCATCGCCGTCACCATCATTAGCTAACATTAATTGTGCCAAGACAACATTCTAAGCACTGTGTCTACTCATCTGTTTGAACCCCACAATAATCCTATGAGTTTGATGTCATTTTAATTTCATTTTCCAAATGAGGAATCTTAGACCCAGAGGGACTGAAACACTTGCTGGGAATCACATGACCAGGAAGTACGAAGCTGGAATGCACCTGGCATTCCTACCATGTCACTCCACAGGAAGATCCTCGATTCTTCCACGGGTCAGCTCTGAACCGCTCAGTAATGTGCATACCACTCTCTTTGCTGTTACCAGTTCTCATCAGGAAGCAACACATGTGTCAACTCAGGAAATGGAAAAAACCACCAGTAAAATCCAGCGAGGTTAGAAGGGCCACCTGTGGGGAAGTATGGTGAAAGCAGGTAAGCAAAGGTAAGGCCTCGGGCAGAGGTTGGGCATCCACGGGGCTCGTGGAGGTGGAACCCAAACTCCTGAAGTGCGTCAGGCCAGCCAGCTGTGAGGAGCTGCCACAGAGGTCCTGTGGCAAAGGTGGCCCCAGGGAGGCTGCGTGGCTCCCTCCTTCTCCCTGGGTTGCACACAGCACACTTTCCTGCTTTCTTTTCACTATACAACCAGCTTGATGGAGTCCTCCTTAGCTGATTTTTCTGTGAAAAATATTTTCTATCTTGGCTTTCTATTACTTAAACTGGCTCTTCATTTCAGTCGTAATAAGCATTGTTAGAGGCGAAAAAACCTGGACTTTCAGGTTGCTTCTTTTCATTTGCTAAAAATTCAAGAATCGTTTTCTTCATGCAGAGTTTTAGTTATGACCACCCCGGCCAACCATCATGACTTCCTCACGGGCCCACAATGGCAGGCAGAGTCCTCTGGCAGGCCCATCACTCAGAGCCTTGGGCGGTGCACAGATCTGGTGAGGAGAACCAGCCCTCCCGCCTCCCTCCCTCATCTGCAGGAGATTGACTTGTGTCAAACGAATCGGGCCAAACCCTGACAAGAGAAGCAGCCTCGCTGCAGGTTTCAGCTGCTTCTGTGCGTCCACACATTTTCTGCTCTGTAATTTCCATGTGTTCAGACCCAGGAAATAAAGCAGCCTGGGTGGGCCAGCCTGGTCTGGAGAGGCTGCCTTCACAGGAGCAGCGTCTGCTCACCTCTCTCCACCTGGAGGGATTATAAGGAACACACGAGTGAAGCAGCAGAGAACCCGCCCAAATACAAACATTTTAATTTTTCATGGCAGATGAAATGTCTTTGTGAAAACAACTTTTAAACCTACCTGTGTACATATGCCATTGTAGACTCAATAGTCTTTCGATGCAGAATAAACCAAAATATTTTAGCAGCCACATGAGCATGTCTGTATATGGAAAACTGCAGATGGTAAAAGGCTTGCCTTCCTCCCAGAGGCCCCACTTGTGAAGGGTGAGCAGAAACTAAGCAGCATCTTCCTGTGAGGATATTCTCACACCTACTTTTAATAATGGCCAAATGGGCTTGTGCTCCAGAACCCCCAAGAACAACTGTAAGGCCACCTCCAGCAGGTGGTTCTTCTTATTAACGTGCAAGGTATCCAAAACCATGAGGAAATACGTGTGTGAATAAGAACACACCCGCAGCTCCTTTCACAGTAGAGGACATTGTCTGCTCAAAGTAGAACGGGAATTCTTGATTCACCTGTAAGGTACCATGATTCCCAACATATGTCAGAGAACACAATTTCAACAAATAAGTTCTAAACATCTAACTGGCTTTCCTTAGCAATTCATGAACTGGGCAGCATCCCACATAACGACAGAGAGGTGCTCTGTTGGACATGACAGACAGAACAGTTAGCTTTTGAAAAGTAGCTTGAGCAGAAACAAAGAAATGTAACACAAAAATGCAGTTTGGCTAACATCACGTAATTTCAGGTGACTTTCTTTGTAATTATAAAAGCAGAGGGGACATTCTTAAATTCCAGGCTCAGGTTAACTGAGTTATTGTTTGGTTTTTGCTTTTTTTTTTTTTTTTTTTTTTTTTTTTAAGTTTTACTTTGACTACTTGGCACAGGTGACTCCATATGATTTGATCTATCAGGGCCTAATGTAGGAGAATAATCCAAAACAGTGGCTTTCCATAAATTTTATGTAGCATAGGCCATTCACATAGTAACAAGGCCGATAGATTTTCCTGACATAGATGTTGTTCTTCAATTGTTTGTGGTGCCTTAAACTTCCACTGTCCTCACTATTAGACCAGAAGAGATCATGGTTCAATGGCAATAAGTATTCATCTCAGTCCATAAACTAAAGAGATTAAGAATGGTTTTAAAATACCTTCTAAGTCTGTTTAGCTCTGACTCTGAGCTGTTATCTTGATGGGAACACAAGGCATTTCCTCACGGTCATCATTGAGTCTCCCCTGCCTCAAGGCCGATGGACTCCAGGAAGCCCAACCAAGCCAACACTTTAGTCGACCTCATCTGTGAAAGGCCACTAGTCCACACTAGAGGCCAGGAGGACATCCCCTTCCTCTGTCTGAGGTGCAGCATGTGACTGTGGCTCTTGGGAGCTTCCATGCCACCTCAGCCATGGAACCTTTAGAGATTTGGGAAATCCACATGCTTCCTGCTTCCAGGGGTGGGAGAGGCTACTGCTGGGGAGCAGGCCTGGGGAGCAGCACCTTCAAGGCATATTGTCCTACCCACTTCACCAACTGCCAAGCCTCACAGAACCCAGCCCCTCCCACTGGCCGCCCCCAGCTTCTACCCACTGTCCCGCAACCCTCTCTCTGGTGTTGGCGATATTAAATCAGAGTCAAAATGTTCCCCCTGGAGCAAAGACAACTTTGCTTTTAAAACTTGCCAAAGATAAGAGGAAATATTAGTATTTCATCATTGTAAAGCAAGAAAAAGACGTAGCGACAAAGCAAATATGTTGCCATGTGGAGATGGCCAGAAGCACTATGTTGGGCCACACAGTTATGATATTTTAGGTCCCCCTGAGTGGCAGGTCCTAGGCCATGGACGCCCTGCATTCATGAAGGACTGTTCTTTTAAAGGCTCTTTTATCCTATTTCTCTGTTGTTGATTAAAGGTTTGTTGACAATACTCTTTCTTTTGTTTTTTAGTTTGCAAGTTTGCATTAAATGTCATTATGGTTTGTTTTAAAATTAGAGTACCATGTAAGAAAATATTTGAAATAGTATTCCTTAGAGATCAAAGACCCGTCCCCATCTCCGCCTCCTTCTAATCCGTGAAGCAGAAAACCCTATCCTACCTCTGGGACACCTGCATAAAGAGGGCTCTGAGAAGCCCGGGCTCTTACTCTGGCCATTATACACGTCAATAATAAAAGCACTCACAGAGCTTAGGTGTCCTGGCTTCAGTAAATCACATCTCTAAATGTCTTTGAAAATTCTATGCAATCATTTGCCCATTAGGACTCTTGATCCCATTCAAAATCATATGCAACCAAACTGATAGAAATATAAAAAATGTCTTGCCTAAAGAAGGCTCGCTACACAAGCACACACACTTGTTCCCATACTGCAGGAACACTTCCCTCCCTCCAGGCACAACACATGGCACAAAGGAGACATTTGAAAAATAAATCCCTAAATGAATAGCTGAGTAACAGCTCTGAGCATCATCTAAAGACATTAGCAGCTTAAATGTTTAAAAAAAAAAAAAAATTTCAGGCAATTTTCAGAAACTTCAGAATGCGCTGGGAAATATATGTGTAAATAATGCCCTTGAGCATATAGAACTGTTTTTTCTTTCCCCAACTTATGAAAATATCCACCTAGCTTATTCTCAAAATAAGTTTATAATCAAAATCAAATATTGTTTTCAGTCCAAACCAGAGTCTCCATAAACCACTAGAGAAATAGAGAAAGGAAAAAAATCAAGTTCAGGAAGAATAATCTAATGTGTTTTTGCCAGAATGTTAACCAACTCTGGTTTGGTTTGGAGACACCTTGGGAAGCTGAACACTGCACAGGCCACGGGATGAGCAGCCCCTGCTCAGCCAGTGGACAGTAGGGCAGCGGCCACTGTGAGCGCAGAGTGTGCGTATTTAGTGGACCTTGTGGAGCTTGTACACTCCCAGATACACCACACAAGAGACCTACCTGAAATTTGGGAAGATAAAAAATGGAATATAAAAAAATGAGAAAGTGCCAGAATTTAACAGAGAAGCGGATACGACTTTAAATAGGCAAGTCAGAGTAGACTTGATTGAGAGAGTGTCACTGAAGCAGACCCTTGATGGAAGGAATGAGTTAGCCACCTGGCTAGGCTGACATTCCAAAGACTGCTGTATCAGCCCCGTGGTCCAGTGGAATCTCGGGGAAGGGACCACATAAGGATTTGGGAGCTCTTCTTTTCAGACTTTTGACCATAGCCCAGAAGGGTTTATATTCTCTGCCACCTGGGTTGACAGTTGGTGATCAGCTTCTTGACATTATACATCCTCTACAACTTCTATCACCTCACTCCCTCCTGCAAGCTCCTGGCGAGGAGGGAGGGTGAGGAAGGCACACTGGTGTAACAGCCTTGGGCTACACACTTCACAGGTCACTTGGTCGCACACCCTACTGGTGAAACCATCTGGTGGCCTCAGTTAGATGGCAAGAGCTGGAAACTATGGTAGAGTCGTCAACTTAGACAGAGAAGAACATGGTTATCAGGGAGTGAAGAGGGACCTCCGTGAGGATGCTTGAGACTTTCATTCAGACCAGTCGTCATTGTCACCATCAAAGCTGTGATACTAGAATTTATTGTGTGGCAATAAATGTTAA
The DNA here is from genome assembly GCF_902686455.1 of Sciurus vulgaris. NCBI lineage: Eukaryota > Metazoa > Chordata > Mammalia > Rodentia > Sciuridae > Sciurus > Sciurus vulgaris. The sequence continues at coordinate 168,155,033 of NC_136466.1, read as the reverse complement.
GGTAAATGTAATGGGTCAACAAATGGAAGTAACTAAATGGCATCATCCTGTGGTACTGCTCTAAGCTGTTAAGCTCTGTTAGCCTGTTTGAACCTCCCAATAGTCCTGTGAGGAAGAGGCCATTTCAATTTCAGTTTCCAAATGAGGAAACTTGGGCCCAGAGAGACTGATATTTTCAAGGGAACCATAGGGCCAGAAGTGTTGAGAAGGAATCCTACAGAGTCATCTTCCATGGGCATCTCTGAAACTCTCAATCATATGCATAGAACTCAGTTTCCTGTTCACTGGCTGTCATTATGAAATAAGACCCATGTTAGTGTTGTTAATAGAAACAGAAAGATCATAGAGAGCACATCATGAAAGATTAATGTATTCAAATGCTGATATATGTAAGATAGGTCATGATAGATATTAAGATAGGCCATAGGAAAACTGATCAAGAGAAACATTAGAAGATGCAAAAGAAAATATGGAATAACAAAGAGAATATAATCAGATACAATAGATATTTAAAGGATAACATGAGAAGATTATGAGTAATTATCTTATAATAAACTTAAAAACCTAGTTAGGTAGTAACAATCTTGAATACTCAGTCAACATAGATGCAATCCTAGAAATATAAAACACAATAAAGTGATACTAGAATAATAACTACATAAATTCATATATGTTCAATAAATTGACTTCCCTTTATAATGAAAAAGGACAGAAAAACAAAACTAAATGCTAACTTTCCAGGTGTTTTCTACCAAACTTTCAAACACTGTTCATTTTTTCCTTATTCTCATTACTTTAGAAAATATAAAAGTTGAAATACATATTTTATTTTATGAAATTATTATAATATTTATTCCCAAACTAAGAAGACCAACATAAAAAAATTCATAGCCCCATTCACTTATGTGCATAGACATAAGGATCCCTAATAAAATAGTGGCTAACTAAATCGAAGAGCATATTAATAAAAATAAAATATCATGAATAGGACTAATTTATCCCAAGAATGCACAAGTGGTTCAGTATTTTAAAACATTGATTTATAACACTGATCTATTAAAATAAAAAATCATATGAGTCTTCTAATTCATGCAGAAAACAATTATAACCAGATTCAAATTTATTGAGTTTTAAAAAATCAGATAGAAAACTATTATTTCAAGGAGTCATCAACTACCCAGAGAAGCCAACAGGATCACCTGTTTGAACTAGTAATAGTGTTTAGGAAGACTGCAGGATACAGAATCGATCTAAATAATTACATAGTTCATCTCCACATGAACAAAAACAATATTTAAAAATAAGAAAGTATTCACAAGCAATGGTGTCTTGACATTGTCCTACTCAATCTTTAAGGCATTTGACAAAAACCTAGTAATTAAAAATGTGAGTTAATGGTACAAGCATAGGCAAAAAGACCAATGAAAGAGAAATGATGCAGACTCTCAGACATAAAGGAACTTACCATCTGACAGTAATAGCCCCACAAATTATGGAGAAAGGTTGCTTAGTAGGGATTTCTGGGAGACCTGGATCAACAAGTGGGAAAAATAAACCAGATCCCTACCTTACATCACACTTGGACTAAAAACCAACATGCAACCGATAAAACTAGAGTTAGAAGAATGGAGGAAGAACTTTTAATCTAGATATGGGAAAAACCATCTTTCACTATCCCCTCTCCATCCCTTTCTCTGTCTTATGGACACTCTATTTCATCAAGTCATTCTATTAGAAGTGTCACTTCAGCAATCATATTTTAGATGGAAATACATTAAAGCATTAAGACTATGAAGGTACTACAGACAGGTTACCTTATGTCTCTGTGATTTAGTTTCCCTGTCTTTAAGTATGAGGAAGCAAACCTATTTCAGAAAGATGTCATAGGGATTAAGTGAAGCTACGTAGATTGAATAGGTGGGTAGATAATAAATAGATGATAGATAGACAGACAGAATGTGCTTGGAACAATGCCTAGAACATAATGCTTACTATGTTAGCTACTAATATAGTAAGCACTGTGTAAATGTTAGATGTATAATGTATATATTTTTATATCTATTATTATAGAGTATTATTTTTTACTCTAAAAGTGACTTAATATTCGGGGTCTTCCTATGTCAAATCTTTTTTAAACATTTCTCTATTAGACTTTGAAGGAACTAATAAATATCACCCTTTTTTCCACTCATCCTAAACCACCTGGGAGAAAAAAAATCAGGAGAAATTATTGATATGAAAGATAGTGTCATTGTTATGGGTGACACTGAAGATGGCTTCAGTCAGCTTGCCAAGTAGACTCACCAATGACTCAGGATTAGCCAGATTCGCCTGTTCACCATCACTGCAGAGCTGGGTCACATGGTGCACCCCACTCTCCAGCAAGGGCAGGATCTACGCCCTGAGCTTAGTGCAGGGCTGAAAGAGCCGAGGACCAGGACCCTCGGCTGATAGGTTGGGAAGAAGGGCTTGGACCATGTCTGTTGGAAAAGGGTTTCCAAACTCATCAAACAAAGGAGTTGCTCCTCTGATCTGGAGTGGCTTCACACAGCATGGTTTATTTTCCACTGCTCCTCCCAACGTTCACTCCAAGTCCAGTATCTAGCCAGCACAATTCTTCTGCACAGACACTCAGGGACCCTGATGGAGTGTGGTTCCACCATCCTGTAACCATAGAGCAGGAACATGGAGCTGCAGAGTGGACCCAGCAGGACAGAAGGGCACTGAGGGTCTTCTGCTTCAGCTGAGAAGTGGCACACGCCAATTCCACTGCAGCCCTCTGACAAGAACCAGGTGCATGGCCTTCTGTTCCAGGAAATTGATGTGAATTTGACCTTATCTGGAAATAAGGTCTTAGAATATTTACAATATTGGCAAATGTGGTCAAAATGAAAGACTCCTTCACTCAATTTTTCTTGGTGTCCTCAAGTTTCCACTCTCACAGGGGAGGAGTGTAGGGTGATGGTGGGCATACTGAGGGAAGCAAGTTAAGATGTAGTCATGCTGGATTAGGGCAGGCCTCTGCAAAGACCTTTGTCCGGATGAGAAGAGAGAGATTTGGACACTCTCACATAGGGAGAGTGCCATGTGAAGATTCAGGCAGAGACTGGGACTATGCTGCCACAAGGAAGGAATGCCAGGGTCACCAGGAAGACCAAGGGTCTCCAAGGATCTCCAAGAATCTCCAACAGCCCCTGAAAGCTGGAAGACATGAGAAGTCTTCACCAGAGCTCTGCTTAGAGGAGCGGTCTGTCCGTGCCTCGATTTCTGATCTGGCATCCAGCACTGAGAGAAAATAAGCTTCTGTTATACAAAGCCTCCAGGGATGTGCTACCTTGTCAGGAAAGTCACGGGAAACCAACCTATGGCTGCATCCAACTTTGAGGGTCTTGTCCAGGCCACATGCCTGGAAGAGCTTAACCAGACCATCTCCAACATCACTTTGCGCAGTGCTCCTGGGCTAGCCTTAGTGATCCTGCTACCCTACTTCTTCCTGGCTCAACAACACGTAGTTGAACAAAACTCCCCTTCACATTCACCGGTGCACACGTATGTGACCTGGATTTAGATTTAGGGTTCAGAGTTGCAGATGCAACACATGCACAGAGGGGCCAGGATCATCATGAGGGCACCTCAGAAACTGCAGGGTTCAGCTGAACATGGGTGGCAGGCTTGGCACACACAGAAATGTCCCCCAACAGGCACCCTCTGCCAATTGCCACGCAGGCTCCACTGCATGTTCATAGGACACATCACTGTCTAGTTCGGAGCCCATGTCCTGGGCTCATGGCCTAGCCCCAGGGCCACAGCCACCAGGGGAATTTCTGGGCTTGGGGAAGACTGAGTCCAGAATGTCACCACTCATTCATCCACACTGCTGCATCAAGCTGTTGAGAATTGATGTTTAGTATAAAATTTTAGAGCCACAGTTCATATTTCATTTATTGCCAAAAAATAATAATTTAGAAATGCAGAGAAACACTACTAACAATTTAACGTTTACTTTCAATAAATAGGAAGGCTTTACAGAGAACTGCAGCCCGTTATGGAAATCATTACTCATGTTAGTGCCAGGAAAATGTGTTCTCAATTGCATCGTGCCCTATGCCCAGCTACAAAACCCAGGCCTTCCTTCGCATTATAGATTCTTATTATGATAGATTAACAAACACAGCATTAAGAAAAAGTACTGTTGAGCAAAACATGAACCGTTTAAACAAAGATGCCAAAAATATGTCAGCCTTTCTTGCAGGGACAGCAGAATTAAAATTGCCCCTCATCTATATGAAGTGACTCTCAATGCTGAAACAGGTCCTGTGCATGCACAGGACCCTCCCTGTCTCCTTCCCCTGATGGTCCATGCGGCCTGCAGTTCCCACTGCAGCAAGCGTCTTATCTTCTTCTGAACTTTTCAGAAAATGGCAGTCTGTGAGTCTTGAAATTAAATTGCATTTGAGCAAAACCACAAATTCTGCACCTGCTTAGATCTTTCCAGCACTCTTATGACTTGCATTTATGAAAATCGGCACCAATCTGCCATCTATTCTGGAATTCAGACCTAATAAGACATGAAGCATCAATAGCACAAAGACAGCCACGTTATTCATCTTATAATACCAGCAAAAGCAGCAAGATGTCAGGTGATAGAAATATCAGAAGTTCCATGAACTGGAATTAGGGGTGAGAGATGAGTCAGCTGCTTATTTTTATGGAGGTTTTTTAAGGAGGTTTGTTTTTTCTTTTTTTTTCCCTCTATCCAAGTAGGAAGTGGTATTCAGATGCCAGACGGCCATAGGTAGAAAAAATAAGAATTGAACCTTTACGTGCATCTTTGTGCCTACAAAGAAATTCCCAGACCAAGTCCAACTCTGTTAATGATTGCTCTAAAGCAGAAGGAATTTTTTTTCCCTATCTTCCAGAGTGTTCTTTGTAAAACAAATCACGGCATATAAAAAAACAATGCCCTTTAAAGATGTCATTTCATGCTGCTTCTCCGTGTTGAGGTGAAGTGGATGCAGAGAGATAAAATGGGGAAGAGTAATTGTTTGGATTCCCAAGTTAATAAGCACATTGCATTTTTCTGTACTTTACTGTTATGATGGTAATATCATTTGATTTAGTTGTCTTTAAAATGTGAGGCTGAGCGCAGAGTGTTTGTCTGTTTCCCACCAAGGCCCATGTGAGCTAAAGGCATGGTATGCTCACTCCTTGTGGATGTGGACTTGAGATTCCCTGGTGGGCAGATGACGGGCACAATAAGAAGGAAGAAGGGAACTGGTATGGAACTTAGACTGGACCAAGTGGAGAGAAGGCCGAGGAGACCAGGACAAGGCACCTCCTGCCCTGGTTGAAGAGTGACCTTGAGTTTGGCTTTGCCAGACTGGGATGCTCCCCACTGTAGCTATAGACACCACCCTGCCCTCTTCTCCACGTTGTCAGGACTCTGAGTAAAATATGCAAAGGGTGCTACTCTTGTCCATGTTCCCAGAATCAAATTCTTAATTCAGCCCGAATGGGGATGGTGGTCTTCTTGCAGCAGCACAGGGAGCAGAGCAGAAGCCCCGGGGGGTGGTCTTGAACCCCCTTGTCAGGAATCCAGGTGATTACTCTGTGCAATTATCAACAAGGGGAAGCCAGAGGCAGGCGGTTTCATGTGGCCATTAAGGAAGAGCTTCCTGGCAGTTAGAGATGCTGAAAACACAGTAAAGAGAGGAGCTGGGTTCTCCAGATCCAGGAGTTGGGAGGAGAGGCTGGGCGGGATTCATGCCCCTGGACTGCCGTGAATCCCAGGATTCTAGCCTGCAGGGATCTTCTTCATACAGACCAGCCCCGCGGAAACTTAGGAAGCCCGACGTGTCCTGACTGGACGGAGAAAGAGCAGGCACGTACAGCAGCCACAAAGGGAAGCTCTTCAGGGATGGGAAGAGAGGCTTAAGTTGCACCCCGGTCCTCATCCCCACAGAGCAGGCTTCTATTAGCCAAAGCAGGCCCTTCTGGAAGACAGTGTTCAAGTGCAATGGAGCCTCTTCATGGGAATCTGCAAGCAGACCAAACCAGGTACAGCCTGCAAGAGGAAACCAGGTTATTTTTTGTAAATATCTACAATAACCATACATGATGTCATGTTCCAGAAACAGAGTGAGAAGTTCACTTTTTCCCAGCCCTTGCTGTCTGACGACCCCTCTGCCATAAGGCTAAGCGACTTTCTCACTTTAAACTGGCCCTGTCTCTGAGCTGCCTCTCACCACTTTGGTGTGGGGCCGTCAGATCCTCAAACTATTATTTTGTGTGCTTAATAAACTTTCAAATTTTTTACTCAATCAGATTTTGTTCTTGACAACAGTCAGTCACTGGAGTCTGCCAGTCGGCTTAAAGGATTCTGGGTGACCGAGCAGGAATTTCCCAGTGCTGGGTCAGAACAGGATGAGGACACCACAGGAAGCCGGTGGAAATCATTCTGGCATGGGGTGAGTGTGCTGAAGGCCCCACCGTGCCTACACCTCCCATACAGGGGACCTTGGGAAGTCACTTAACCTCTCTGAACCTTTCCTTGCTCATTTGTAGGAGAAAGAGAACAATACTTCATCACAGGATTGTTATAAATTTTAAATGTCCCCGGTGGTTATGAGGCACTCAATAAATCATAGCAGTTATTAGGTTAATTGGGAATGCTATAGATTGAATGTGATTGCAATCTTTGCACAGAAAAGGCTTCCTAAGCATTTTTCTAAGTGTCTCGGCTTCACTTCAGCCGCTCATGTCAATCACAGGAAGAGCCATCCACTACCCAGAGAGCAGTCCCCAGGGACCACATGCGGAGGGCACTCCCTCCCCCGAGCTTGGAGATTTTAATCTTTCTCCAAAACCCTGCTGACCCACAAGAACTCAGGAGCACTTGTAACCCTGTCACGATTCAGCACAGGCCCCCAGCATTCTTATTCTGCCAGCAGCCTCACAAAATATGGAAAATGCTAACGGCCCCGGTCGGTGCTCGACTCCGTGTACACCCCTTGGAGGCAATCGTTCAGCGCCTGCTCGGCTCTGCAAGAAGCCACCCGCGTGCAGCTCCGCGTGTCTAGATGACGGTTCCCGGGAATCTTGACGTGTCTAGTGTCGTTTTACTCAATTTTGTGTCATTTGTCCTTAGCATGTTTTCAGTTGATAAGCTTTATTTTTAGAGCAACTTTAGGTTCTCAGAAAAATTGTGCACCAAGTCCAGAAAGCTTCCAGGTGTCCCCTGGGTCCACACATGCACAGCCTCACCCACTATCAACATCTTGCGCCAGAGCACCAATAGACCCATCACATGTCATTACTGCTCCAAGTCCACAGACAACATTAGGGTTCACTCTTGGTGCTATGGTGTTTTATGGGGTTTGGGCCAATGCACACTGCCACCTGTCTGCCATTAAACTATCATGTGCTACTTCATTGCCCTAAAGATCCTCTATTCATCCCCTTTTCCAATCCCTGGTTACCACAAATCTCTTACTGTCTCAGAGTTTTGCTTTTTCCAGAACGTGCTGTGGTTGGAATCACACATCAAGACCTTTCAGATTGGCTTCTTTCACCAGGTAATATGCACCCAAGTTTCCTTTTTGTCAGTTCACAGCTTGATAGTTCCTGTTTTCAGCCCCAAACAATGTCCCAGTGTCTGGATGGACCACAGCTTCATTCCGCTCGGCCACTCAGGACCACTTGCATGCCTCCAAGCAGCGTTGTCATCATGGATAACACTGCTGCCGTTGTCCCTGTGCAGACCTTTGCGTGGACCTGAGTTTTCAGCTTATTCGGTTAAAGACCAAAGCGTGTGATTGCTGGATCGTGTAGTGAGAGTGTTTAGTTTTGTAAGAAACTGCCAGACTGTCTCCCCAGGTGGCTGTGCCATTTGCATTCCCAGCAGCAGTGAACGGGGTTCCTGATGCTCCACATTGCCACCAGCATGGGGTGGTGTCTGCGCTTCAGGTTTTGGCCATTTTATCTGGTATGCAGTGGTCTCTCATTGTTGCTTTAGTGTACAATTCCCTAATGGCATGTACTGCTGCACATCTTTTCATTAACTTGATCACTGTCTGTGTATCTTTCCTGACAAGGGATCTGTTCAGGTCTTGGGCTCCTTTCGTACCCAGATTCTTCCCTTCCTTATTGCTAGAGTTCTCCATGTATTTGGATAACGGTTCTTTAGCAACCGTGTTTGGCAGGCACGTTCTCCCCGTCTGGGCTTTCTTGCCATCTCTTGACTGTGTTCTGAGAGAACAGTTTTCCCTGCTTCACCTCCCTTCTAAGCACGACCAGCCCCTGGGGAATTCTAAAGTAACAGCTTTGGGTTTTCCACCTCGTGTAACCTTGACCACTGGGGCTTCAGCGGCAGCCCTCCTTGGAGGTACTCCCGCCCACAGGCTGAGCGACACCGGTGATGTGGCACCAAGGCTGGCCGTGTGCCCGCCATCCCTGCAGGTTCCCTGCAGACAGCTGGCCACATGCCTCGGAATTCAGAGGATCCGCAGCACCAGTGGGAGTGGGGCCCCCACAGTGAGAACGCGCAGAGAGGGAGGAAGAACGGAGGCACGTCGCCACCAGCGCAGGACGTGACTGCTCCTGACCGCTGAAGGATGCCTCCGATGAGGTAGTGATTAATTCCTGGACAGGCTGGATTAAATAATCAAGTAAGCCGCAGGTAACGCGGTTACAATAGTTATTTAACACTTAACGAGATGCTCTCCTGGCACGGACATGGCAGGTCTTCCAGCTCTCCCCAGGTCCACCAAGTGGACGACCACGTTCCTGCGAAGACCTAAGGAGTCAGTGGGCGATTTGTGGTTCCCCTGGGGACTAAATCACTGGTGGAAAGGAGCCCAGCTTCGTCCCCCACTGGTCCAGACTGTGCCGTGTGTGCACATCAAGGTATCACTGAAAACTCAATCAGCAGTGGGGTCAACCAGCACCTGAGGGGACAGTGGGAATTCGAACCTGGGAGGTCATGACCAGAGAGCGCAGCTCTGTGCAGACCAGGGCCAGAGCTGGACACATGGCAGCCTGGTGAGGGGGCATTTGCAGGCTCAGCCAGGCTGGTGAAGGAAAGGAATGGAAGGCAGAGGAGTGCCACCAAGAGCTGGTGTCCCTAGCAAGCTCCTCTCAGGCTTCTGAGCACAGACCCCTGGGCTCTGGCATTTGCAGTCAGACACCAAAGACAAGCACGGAGGTCACGTTCAAGGTTTTGCTGGTCTTTGCCTGTGGCCGGTGCCCATTTCTTCTTTCCAGAACTGTCTGATGGGCAGACTTCAGGATGTCAACAGTGCTCCCAAGGAGAGAGCCCTTCACAGAAGCACAGCGTCTGCCCTCAGACCTGTTCCTCTTGAAACGTCCCCATGAAGGGCATAATGAGTCCAGAGGACCAGAAGCATTGCTGCCACTCAGCAGTGAATGACGTGCTGTCTGGATCTCAGGTTAGCCATCCGCCCCTCAGGACCGAGCTTTGCTGAGCAGAGGCTGGGCCGGACCTAGGGTGCCTGTTAGTGAAGTCTGTCCCATGTCCCTCCTCCTCCAAGGGAAGGGTGGGTGGCATGCAGTCGAATACCATGGCCGAGGAGTGACCCCAGGTGCTTCGTGAGACCGTGGGCACTTCTGTCTCTGTGCTCCAACCTAAGGTAAACAAGCCTCCCCTCGCCACCCCCAGCTCTGGGCACTGAAGACTGAAAAAAGAAAGGCAGGCTGTGATCTGGTCACCAGAGCTCCCTGGCTGGGGCTGCACCAGGCTGGCTCCTCCACACCTCTCTCCCAGCAGCCCCATCTATCCACTGTTAGGAGAGCGTTGCTATGGCAACAGAGGGGCAGAAGGCAGAGAAACTGACAGTCACCCACACAAAGCAGGCTAGATCTGGGGGCTAATGAAAAGGTTCCGTGCTTGGGGTCACCACAAAAATGAGAAACGTCCATCAGAAACCCTTGGGCACAAACTACTCTGCCCAGATGCCCTTGGAACACCCAGCCTCCGAGGCAGGTGCTGTCTGTTCCTGAGGTCTGCGCTGCACTCCCAGGACGCAGCGCCCGTGGGGCCACTGTGGCTCCTTGGCTGGGCCATCTTATTAAATGAACTGAATCTACTTTCTGCCAGTGAACCAGAGACATTGATTAAAAGTCGCCTGCTTTCCTCAGGTCTTGAGCTAGATCTGATGTCATTTATAATTGAAATTGCTTTCAAAAGCTTATGCAGGTTCTTTAAGGCCAGCTCTCAGAGTCTCAGGGTGCGGCGGACACCACCAGGTCTAGACAGGGCTGGAGGCTCCCCACTGCCAGGAAGAGTCAGCACTTGCTGAGCTTTTTCATCCGCAGCTCTCTTCCTAACCGGGAGCTCTTGAGGCAGACTGGCTCTGCGCATCCCTAACACGACAAACAGCTTCAAGAACATGTAGTCAGAGTGTCGCTCAGAAAGCCCTCGCTGCCCCATGCGCTCCATGGCCACTTCAGTGGGGCCTCCAGCTGTGACCCCTAATATGTAGTCACCTCCAAATAGACAAGTTCACTAAAAGCACAGGAGGGCTTGGATTCCTGCAAGAAACTGAGCTCTGGCCCCTTAGAAATCTCTGGAAGCTGAAAGAAAGTGTAGGCCCCAGAAGAAAGAAGCCACCAAGGACAGAAGGAGGCTGACACCTTCAGGGAAACAGGCAGACCCTGGAGACAAAACCTTCCCTGTCACTATCTGAGGTCCCAAAGGTCTGAGGCAGTGAGTGGCTGACCAGCTCGGTGTGGGACACCAGAATCTCCCTGGAGCCTGCACCCGAGGCTCCAGGACCACAGGTAGCATCTGGTGGGATTTACATCTACAAAGACAGTCCCATGCATTTGTTCCTCTTCCAACGCCTGAGGTTCTTTCTGAAAGATTCAAATACTTAACTCCGTGGTTCTGGAGCCAGAATGCTCACATCTCTCCTCTGTCCCAATCTTGGAGACCTTGGAAAACCTACCTGTTCTCCCTTTGCCATGGCTTCATCCTCTCAAAAGAGCAGCAGTAAAGTCATCAAGGAAACGGAACACAGTCCTCTGGACAGTACTTAGAAGGATGCCCCGAGCACACTTGTCCCCAGAGCGCCTTGACATGCTCCCTGGGGTACACAGTCATAAACCTGACCTCAGAGGCTTCAACTCACAGTGGCTCTGGAAAGAGTTTCCTCCCGCTGACCTGGAGTGCCATGAGGGCCCTGGGCGGGCAGCCGAGCTCCACTCCTGAGTCTCCCAGGATCCCTGGTTCCTTCCATCTTGTTTCTCCACCATCTGCTTCCAACCCATGGGAAAAAAATGGACATGTGATGCTGGGACTTTGGCACTCGGGGCGAACCCCAGAGTACAGGTCACATTGGATCATGGCCACACTGGCTGCCAGGGGCGGCGAGCCCTACCTTCAGCAGTCCCGTGAAGACTGCTACTGTCACTCAGTGACCGGAACCCTGAGACCACAGGTGACGAGGAAGCAACAACCCAGGGACCTTCATGTCAACTCCAGAAGGACAGACAGGCACCATGTGGTTAGGGGTGGGGTGGAGGTGCCAGGCACAGTCCGGATCAGTGTGAAGATGACCTTGCGGCATCTGGGTTCTCGGAGCACTGCTTCAGAGCCCCAGGGGAGGGGCTCCACCCTGTCCAGACTGCTCTTCCCAGCGCAGGGTGGGAAGCCCATCACTGAGGACGAGTGTCCCTCGCATCGCCCTCCTCACAGGCCTGCTCCTTCAGCAGGAAGGCCGTGCCTGGAGTGTGGCCATGCGCAAGATGGGGCGGTGTGCACTCCAGGCTCCCAAGCCCCGTCCCTGCAGGACTCATGATTCAAGGATGCCAGGAGTGGAGGTGTGGACGGTGCTGCTGACCTGTGCAGCGGGCTCCAGCCAGACTCCCCAGGGCTGGGTGCCCACCCTTCCCTGCCCTTGCTGCACCTGCTGGCCCTGCCCTTGGCTTTCCCTGATTCTTATCTCCCCGTGCAGGTCCAGTCTGGGGGACAGTGCAGACCTCTCACCATGGCCCAGGCCCAGCCTCGCTGCCCCGTGGAGCCCTGTCTCCTCACGGCTCTTCCCCTTCAGATGCCCCAGGCCCCTGTGCCCTCCTGCTTTCAACTCCTCAAGGCTTCTCACCACGCTGAGGGAAGCAGCCTCTGTGACCTGCTGCCTGGCTTTCCACATGCAGTGAGGGCTCCCAAGCTGACAGCATCCTGTCCCTTAGCACAGCAGGCCAAGGGGCTTCCCTAACAGAGGGTCCTCAGACTCTCCCAAGATACATGGTCTGGAGCATTCTAGCTCAGCAGGCCCTAGCTGCTGAGGACTGCAGGGTCCTCTATCAGAGAGGTCGACCTTCCAGAAACTGGCTTAATTGCTCCCTATGGCCTCTAGCAGCTAAATTTCCATTTCTTTATGGCCGCAAGGTTTGGCTCATGTCTGGCTGCTTTATTAGCATCTACTTTTACTCATAACTAAGAGATGAATAGGCAAGCATTTCGAAATTAACATAAATCTCTGTTAAAATTAGCCATTCATTACTAACTGCCTTAGAAATGCGAGCCAAAGCTTGCACCTTCTAAAACAACTTGAAGCATAAAGATGCAACTGTTTATCAATTAATTTAGACCTAAGAGAGGCTTTTGCTTACACAGGAACTTTAGGATCTGGTCTAATGGATTGAATTTAGACTACTCCATAAATGAATTCCGAGATCCTAGCTATATATATTCACAAAGCTGCGACTTCCTGAAGTTTTCTTGGCAAAGTGAAAGAATATATTAAGATCTGGACTCCTGTGTGCTTCCCAGAAGAAATCAGCACTCAGTTTCCTCTGTCATAAAATTCATTCCGAAAGTAAATGAACATGATGTGAGAAATAATCCTGTTGGGGCCTGCAGGTCCTTAATGCCAATGGCACCCCAAGTTCTTGCCTGGTCATTCTGAGGTCTTTGAAAAACAGACCAAATCTTATTGAATCAAATTTAAAAAACACTTAAAAGATTTCCAGGAAGCTCTTGTGAGAATCAAAATGAGGATTTATAGCAATGGAATAAAATCTGATTTCCAAAATGACTTTTGATAACATTGCGTTAACGACCTTTAGTGAAATTCTTCTCGAGAGAAGTATCAGTCCACAGTGTTCAGCCAGTAGAACAAGGTCGAAGCAGGGAATTTGCAAATTAAAGATAGCACCATTTGTCTCAGATCAATAAGCAGTGATATTACAGGAAAGAAATCCCCCAAATCAAACCTGATTTGACCTGATTGCCGTCACACAGCCCTTGGAGATGTAAAGACCACAGGAGGATGTTATTCCAAAGATTCTGGGCATGGTTTGATGATCTGAGATAAGGGACAAATGATACTGTGCAAGGAGGAGGAGGAGCCAGAGGAGGGTGGAGAGCAGAGGGAGAAGGAAGAGAAGACATCTACATGAAGATGGACTGAAGTTCCTGCATGTATTCTCCTAGTAAGTGGTTAAGAAATAATCCCAAGAACCGGGAAGATTCCATCTTAGACTTCACAAAGTCAGCCTGGAAGCTGCACAGGGCCCTGGGTGCCTGGACCACAGAGGAGGAAGTGGCCCAATCTCCCATTCTGCAGTGATCTTGGGTCCCCAGAAGCCTCCACAGAAGACCCACAAACAGGGAGGGGATCAGAGACTCCTAGCCATAGTATCAGGTGCCCAAATCATGGCCCCCAGGCTCCAGGTATATCAAAGACATCTCCACACACCTGAGCAGAGGCCACACATAGGGCCACACACAGGTCCACACAAGGAAGACTCTCGTAGGCTGTCGATTTCCATCTCCTGTCCTGCTGTTCTTTCTTTTTAAAGGTGGCATTGGATCTGGGAGCATCCCACCTGGCAGGGTTACTGAACTGGACATTGTCTACTGTTTGCTGGGAGCAAATATGACCTAGTGTGTGTGCATAGCGTAGAACAAGCCCAGCGTGGCTCCCCCAGGCAGGGTCACTGCAGCCAGCTGTCCAGTGGGTGCCCGGGCCTACAGGAACCCTACCAGTTGAACCTGCCCCCATGAAAGGTCACAGGAAATGCTGCCTTCTCCTGCCATCCGCCACTGTGGCAGTCTCACAAGCACAACATAGGAACCCCTCGATCCAGAAAGGCCAGAGCAGGGCCTGCCATCATGATGTGACAAGAGAGGAGAGCACACAGGAAACAATGACTGCCTCTGTGAGTTTTCCCAAGAGCCTCCCTCCCAGTTGTGGGTAAAATCCAGGGATTGCTGGGCAAACCAGTGGGCCACTCTCGACAGCATGAGCAAGTGTGTTGGGATCCAGAGAAAAAGAGAACATTCGCTGACATAATGGCACAGGCACTTTGCACAGGTAGCTGCCCATGGCAGCTCCTGGGCAGATTAGTAAAGGCAAGAAAAGAGGGGCACTTGCACGGAGTGTCCACCAGGTCCAGAACCTTCCAACGATCAAGCAGCCCCTTCATCAGTCACCTGCAGTCACTTAGACGGGAAGCTGAGGACGGAGCTCCAGCAGCGGGTAATCAGTCCTCACAGTGCTGATGCTGGGGGCGAAGCAACTCAGCTCCACTCCCGGCATGGCCTGGGAGGGAGCAAGAGGGGGCCGCGGGAAGGAGGGAGGGCTAGCGGGAGCAGCAGAGGCACTCGAGTCTCCATTGGTGTCCATTTCAACCTTAATCTACCTGCATGATCCTGTGTGTGTGAGGCCAGGACAGGAGAGACTTTCCGAGACCTACCTCCTCCTCTCCTGGTCCTGGAGAAGGTTCAAAGTAGAAGGTGGATGCCGCTAGCTAATCCCTGTTCTTCATGGTGGGTGTCCCTCCACTGGTCCTGGGCTGCCCAGGGACTCTCCCTGGACACCCGGAGCTGACCCTGTCCTTGGCATGTCAGCTCAAATGTCCAATGGGCATCTCAAGTGTGACCCCGTCTTCCCTAAGGAACCTGGTCTCCACCCAGGCCCCAGCTCTGAACATGGCTCTGCTGTGGTCCCTGTTGCTCAGACATCTAGGAATGAGTCTGGATTTCTGTGTTTCTCTTACATCCCACCTGCAGCCGTTCCACAAACTCTATTAACTCTACCTGAGAAACACAGCCCCAGGCCTAGAGTCCAAGCAAACATTTCCAGCTGGGACGTCAACTGAGAGTCGTCTCCCCACTGGCCCAAGCACCAACTGCAACCCTGATCCATCCACCACACAGCGGTCAGGGGGGTCCTTGAGGAACCCACCAGGACCTGTCACTTTCCTGCTTAGGCCCTTGTTGGCAGAAATCCTGGGTTCCACCGAGCTGGTCAATGCAAACGTTAATGTGGTGATGGTGACTCTAAGCAGACTCGCGGGCCACTCGTGCCTGCCACCCCCACCCCACATGTTTCCAGGTGCAGAACTCTCTGCGGAGCTCCCGGCACGGATGGCCTCGCTTGGGCATCACAAGTCACATGCCGAACTTGTCATCTCCGTACACGTCCCTCCAACCACAAACAGTCCCCAAATGTGCCCCCTCAGGGCCTGCGCTGCCACCCCCACCCACACAGGGGTCAGCCCGTGGTGGCGCTGGCATCCCCTCTGCTCTCAGGGTCCATGCACCACCAACACTGGCCCCCACACTGCGGCTCCAGTCTTGATCACTTCCTTTTACAAATATACTCTGGAGACGGGGTGTGTGGTACAGACCTTAATCCCAGCCACTGGGGAGGCTGAGGCAGGAGGATCGCAAGTTCAAGGCAGCCTCAGCAACTTAGTGAGACCCTGTCTCAAAATAATAAATAGATGCAGATGATAGAAGTATAGATAGATAGGTGATAGATGGATAGGTAGACAGATCCTGGATAGAACACATGTGATAGACTGCACAAGTGTCATGCACATGTGGAGAAGCAGCACCAGTAAGACCCAGCAACATGCAAAGACTGTGCAACATAAACGCCCTCTCTGTGCCCCCAATGGCTGTTGCACAGAGCCTGTTGCGCAGGAAGACTGAGCAGCGCAGGCAGGGAGGCCTCTCCATCCACCTGACCATCCTCCTCTGCACTGCGGCCTTCACCTCCTCTCTTCCAGCAAATGGAAAACGAGAAGGCTCTGAGGCGGCTGGCAGGCCCCACCTGCCCTTGGGCGCCTCCCACTGGCCTGTGGTGCTGTCCTGCTCCTCTGGGTGCCTGGGCGCCCTCTTCCGGACTCGTCCTTTCTGCTTGTTACAGTGCAGTCCTCACATGACCCTGCCTCGTGGAGAGAGCGGCTGCCCCCCACCTGCACAGCGGGAAAGCGCCACCAGAGCCCAGCTGGGGAAGAGTCTCTGGCAGAGCACCCCAGGCCTCTCCCAGACGACGGACCCATGACTCATGACCTCCCGTGTGTCCAGAACTGCTTGGAGAGCTTCTTCGGATGGAGCTTCCCAGCTGTCCCACCCCACCTGCCACCACAAGGAGGTCTGATTTAGCAGGTCTTGCATGTGACTGTAAATTGGGTTTTTTAACCAGAACTTTGCTTGACTGAGGAGCATGGGTCCAAGGAACCAATCAGGACCTGGCACTCGGCCTGTCCCTCTCATGCTTAGCACCCTTCTGCCTCCCCTGAGGACTAGGGGGCACCTGGAACAGGCCTGAAGTGCTCTGACCTGCCCTGTCCCTTCTGGGCACCCTGGCCTCACTGACTCCGTTACAAGGTGCCCACGGCTGGCCCTGGCCCTGAGCTCACAGTGCAGCAGCCTGTCCTGCAGGAAGCATCCAAGCCTCTTGCAGCTTCCGAGCCTCCGACCTCCTCCTGTTCTCAGGGGCCTGCCGTTCGGCCACTCCCGGGGTTGTGGTCCACTTCCCCTTGCTGCGACAGGACACCAAGGCTGGGCCTTTCACAGGAAACAGAGGCTTGTTTTGGCTCAGGGTTCTGGAGGCTGGAAGTCCAGGAGTGTGGCACCAGTATCTGCCCAGGCACTGGTGAGGATCTGGTGCTGCTTCTCAGCATGGCAGGTGGAAGCAGAAGAGCAAAGGGAGCCGGCTGAGGGGACAGAGCACCAGGGCAGTGGATCAGGCCGAGAGCAAGGTGGCCTCCGTCCCTCCTCACCATCCCATCGCTCCCGAGCCCCCTCCAGGCACCCCACATCGGCGACTGAACTTCAACATGAGTTCAGAGGGGACGAAGCACAGCTCTGGTCACCCCCCACAGCCTCCTCGTCCCCCACCACTCTGCCTTCCCAGAGCTGCTCCCAGCCAGGCTGCACCCACTCAAGTCCTAGCACAGCATTTTAGAACTTCAGCTGGTAAATCATATCCCTTTACTCTCTGGGTGGCTAAAGTTCCATCCCAGGGAAGATGGAGCTTCCAGCAGACCGGCTTCCTACCATGTGCACTAGACAGGAGGAGGAAGGGGTTGGAGGGAGAAGCTGAGGCCATGGAGACATGGGCGGCCTCCCAGGTCTGCCCGTCCCTGAGGTCCTTCCTGAGATCTGCGTGTTCTCCTCCTCCTCTCCTGGGACACGGTTCGCGTTCGCGCTCCAGCCGCCCTGACGGTACTATGACTGGGGACCTAACACAGTGCTGGAACTGAGAGTCCCAGACCAAAGGGTCAGGGACGGTGCTGCCTCCTGAGGCCTCTCCCCTTGCTTGGAGACGGTGCTTCTCCTGTATCCTCACATGGTCCTCCCCCTGCACATACCTGTGAGGACACCAGTCAAATCGCAGGAGACCCCCCTCATTTTACCTTAAGACTTCTTTTTCTATTTTTTTTTTTTTTTCCGGACTGGGGCTTGAATCCAGGATCACTTAATCACTGAGCCACATCTCCAGCTGTTTTATTTTGAGACAGGGTCTTGCTAAGTTGTTTACGGCCCTGCCAAGTCCCTGCGAGTGGACTCAAATCTGTGATCCTCCTTCCTCTGCCTCCCAAGTCGCAGGGATTACAGGTAAATGCCACGGTGCCCAGAAAGACCGCTTTTAAAAGCGTGTTTCCAAATACAGTCCCACTCTGAGATACTGGGGGTTAGACTTCAACTTATGAACTTTGGGGAGACAGGATTCAACTCACAGCATACCCCAAAGTCATCATAACTAATTCCTCTTTTTGGTTGAAGCTTCTCTGAGTTGGCAGAGCTACTGCAAAGCTCACCTGCTCTGCACTGCTGGGCAGGTCCCCAGGCAGGAGAGCTTAGGGCCTGCTGACTCAGTTTGCTTTGGCCCCACTGGATGGGGAGTGCTCTTAGGTCACAGGCCGTGGTCTCCGGACTGAACCTCCCCGGGGAGCACAGCACCGGGAAATGCTCAGCTGCAGCCGTGTGGAGTGGTCAGTGCCATTCATCCTCTCGGGACATCAGAGGAGGTGCTCCATTGGAAACCTTGGCTGAGGTCTGCAAAGCACCCTTCCTTGTGCCTGCCCCACTCCTGATGTTCTGTAGCCAAGAAAAAGTACTGCTAAGAATTATTGCTTAGAGATTCAGAGTTTTTACTGGCGTTATAAAAAGCCAAGGATTTCTGAGTAGTGTATGAATCACAGGAAAGAACCCTGGATATTTTGTACCCAGGATCTGGCAGTATTCGATGATGGATAAATGCAATAGCTCATGCAATGCCACTTCCTTTGATGCTATTTCGGAGTTACCGAAGACCCCCTTGCCAGAGGGGAAGTTGCTAAGCAGCAGCCTGCCCTCCCTCTCCTGTCGGCCCCGAGCGGTATAGATGGCTTCTGGTTTCCCAGGAGCGCTTGTATCTAAAGAAGGGAAGCCCTAAAGGAGAGCCCTCATTCTATTCAGAGCAATTAAAACAAAAATCTGAGGGGTCCGGCAATGGTGAGGAGGAAGAAGGGAGCAGCCCACTTCTGGCGGGTTGTACAGCAGGTGCAACTCAGAAAGCATGCTGATCGTGCTGGCAAACAGGAAGGTGTGCCCACACTGCAGAACAGCAGAACCTGCAAGTGTCCTCAAGGGTGCCAGAGGATGCTCAGAGCATCATTTGTAACAGGAGAAACTGGAGACAACTCAGTGTTTGTTGATGGGATACCATACAAAATACATATGAGCCAGATCTAAATGCACCAGATGCGTGAATTTTAAAATCACAATGTTGAGTAAAGAAAGCAGCTTGCAATACGGATGCGTGCAGGCAGGAGTCAGTGTGCCAGCACAGCAAGCACTGCTTAGGAAGGCTGCTGGCACGGGGCGGTGGCTGGAGTCTGGGATGTGGGCTCTGGGAGGGTCCAGGCTGGCTGCAGTCATCATGTCCGACCTGTGCAGACACATGGTCTGTGTCAAGGTCCTGCTTTCCTTCCAGGAGGCTAACATTTTGGTTCACGTCAGGCAATGGTCAGGTTCCAACATAAACCCTGGGCACTGAGTCCCTCGTGAGCTTCTCTGATCAGCAGCACTTCACATGTGTTGACATAACACGCCACTGGGCAAAACTAAGCGTGTCCTGTGTGACCCCTGAGAGAGACTCCCAGAGCCCCTGCCTGGTCTCCCTTGTGTCCCCTGCTTGATTCCACTCTCTCCCTTCCCTGCAATAAACCACGCGTGTGAGTGTGACCATATGTCCTCCTCGGGAGTCACTGAACCTGGGGTGGGTTGGGGACCCCACTACAGACGCAAACAGAAGGACAGGAAGTGTTTGGACTTAAGAACTTACGAAGCGAGATTGCTCACTGTTTATGGAGACACAGGTATGATGTGAAAACACTGCACACCCAGGGGTGGCAAGTGAGGGTCACGGTCAGGGAGCTTGTACTCCTCGATGCCCTTGAAGGAGTGCAGCAGACCTGGCAAAGCATGCAGACGCGCTACGGCCCGGCCCGGTTCTCACCACATTCTCTACCTTGTTCCAAGCTTTAAAGATTTTCACAGCGAAAAACATCCAAAGGGCACAAACTGAAAGCACAGGGAAGATGACGCTGGGGCCATCCCGACGGGGCATCTCAGGTGCAGCTCCCCGCCCGCTCGGGCACAGAGCCCCTGGGGCTGCCCTGGAGCCTGAGCGCCCACCGTGGCTTAAAACCCATGCTGGGCTGTGAGAAGCCCCGGCAGGAGGGAGCCACTCTCTTCTCCCTCCAAAGGGTGTGCGAGCACAACTAGTGTGCAAAGAAGACTGGACCAAGTGTGTTGGCAAGAAGACAACGCCAATCGTGATCTTTCACCACTGCTTGGCCACAGCAAGAACCATGCAAACAGAGCGCCCATTGAGTGCCCACGGGCTCTGCAAAGGTGGACACAGAGAGACTGAATCAGGGACTTTGTCTCTCCAGGACTCCTGGTCAGTGAAGGAGGCACACATGGACAGACACAGGACCTGGAGTCGTGTGTGGAGAGGGACAGTGACGGGGGCCCAGGTCTGGCTTGCTCACTGCTCATCTCTCCACTATCCCCTCAGAACAGGGACACCACTTGTCCTCCAGTTACATGCTGAATGAACTTGACCCTGGCAACGAGAGTCCCGTGCCCTTGCATTTGCAAGTCTCAGTTCTGGCCTAGTGTCTGTTCCTGGAGCCCTGCTTGCCCAAGTCCCCTTGCCACATGGCAGCCCTGGCCCAGCACCTCGGAACCCTCTCCTTGGTGTCCTCACCGCGCTGCAAGTTTTCTGAAAGCCAGGTCTGAGCCTTGACGTAGGTGACTGTAGCCATGGAAACCTGCTCTCTGCCCCCTGCTTCAGGGAGCAGCCCTGACTGCCAAGAGCAGCTGCTGGCCCTCTGGATCCAGCCCTGCGCCCTCACACCTGGCCATGCCAAGCATCCGGGCGCGACAGCATGGTGGGTGGTGGTGCCTGCAGGGACGTGCCAGGCCAGCACGCCTGTAAAGAGCAGCTGCACCTTGCGCACACCAGCCCAGGCCAGCCGACCAGTCTCAGGTCTGCACTGGGAGGTGAGGCTCCCCCAAGGTCTTGTCTCCAGGCCTCCCCTGCTCCCCCGCCGCCCCAGCAGCACTGCCCGGACAGTTCATGTCAGACCCCACTCCGTCTGCTTCTCAGAAGACCCCAGGAACAGAGGACGAAGACAGAGTAGGAGCCAAACAGTTCTTTTTCAACAAATAGATGGCTTCTCAGAAAAAAAAAAACAATTTTTAATGAAAATCGAGCAGTGTTCTACAAGGAAAATATGAATTATTCCCTGATATAGCTGAACTCTGCTTTAGGGCAAAGTATTTTGTATGATCAGTATATTGTTGGTAACTTACTTTAATTTTCTTTTCAGCAACATCTTTATTCATGAGTGACTTGCAGTCAATTTAAAAAAAAAAAAAAACAGCCAGGCATGGTGGCAGATGCCTGTAATTCCAACAACCCCAGGGGCTGGCAAGTTCAAAGCCAGCTTCTGCAAAATGGTGAGACCCTAAGCAACTTAGAGAGAGCTTGTCCCTAAATAAAAACATAAAAATGGCCGGGGAAGTTGCCCAATGGTTAGCGCTCTGGGTTCAATCCCCAGTGCCACCAAAAAAAAAACAAGCACACCTGTGGAACTAACTCCCAGATCATAGGAATAGTTGATCCGAATCGCTGCCTCACTCACGCAGTCAGGCTGGCTGCTCTGATTCCCCACGTCAGCGGCGGCTGGAAGCGTTGGCACCTGGAGAGATGGCCCATGTCTTCATCAGCGTGAGCTCCAGCGTGAGCTCCAAGGTGCCATCTCGGCATCGTGACACAGTCAACACCTACTTTCCAGTGTCGACCCTGAGAGGCTCTGCGTGAGATTTCCAGCCCTGGAGAACGGGAGAAAAGAGCGGGCATGTTGCCTGGGTCCAGAGTCCACGCCACCGTGGTGCAGCTGGCGAGCAGGAACCCGCTTTGCTCCCCAGGCAATCTCCAGGGAAGAGCCAGTGCCCAGGAGTCCCTGGCCCAGCCACTGGCCGTCTCCCAGTTGCACGCTATGCAAAGGAGCAACAGCCTGAGTATCTCACACCTTAGGCTGCAACGGCCCTGCTCTGCCAGACACTGTTGAACAGAGCTTGCTCACCTTGCCTATCTTAAGGACAGCGACCACCAAAACATTCCCGGAGCATTTGCCACACACTGGTGTTTACTCTTTTATTTCTCATAACAACCCCATGAGCTAAAAACTTTTACTATTGCCATTTCCAGATGAGAAAATGGAGACTCAGAGATGTTAAATGTCTTGTCTGAGGTCACACAGCAAAAATGGTGAAAACAAAATTCAAAACCGAGCAGCCATATTACCGGTCTGCCTTTAACAACTTGTCAACAGTGTGATTTGTATTTTTTTAAGTCCATAGCCTGAAATATTTTTAAAATTTAATTTTATAATTTCATAAATGATAAAAAAAATTGGGGGGTGATTTCATCTTGGAAAATGAGAGTGGCCAGCAGGTCAGTGCCTTGGTGATAAAGTCCTCCCCAAGAAGCCTGCTGTTCCACATTGGTTGGAAACATGTTTTGGGTCTTGTTCCAGGCCCCTCCAAGTGCCAATGTGGGGACGTGAGTGATGGCCAGTCAGTGGCCAGGCTGGGGGTCAGGGAGGAGGGGAAGAGGCTTTCTCAGCAGCCACAGTGACTCTGAAAACCCAATGAAGACATGAACGCTATAATAGGGCCACCATTGAAGCTCCCTGCATTACAAGTCTTATTAGAATTATGTTAGCTTTTCATTGATGGAAAAAAACATCTAAGAAAAGCGACTTCGAGGGGGAAAGATTTATTTTGGCTCACAATTTCAGAGGTCTCGGTCCACGGTCAGCAGACTCCATTGCTCTGGGTCTGAGGTGAGACAGAATCATAGCGCAGGAAACCTGAGCGTCATGGCATCCGGAAGCAGAGGGGGAGGAGGGCTGGGAGGAAGACAAACCCCCGGGCCCGCCCCACTGACCCGCCTCCTCTAACCAGACCCCACCACTCCCACCTTCCAAAATGCCATCAGCTGGGAGCCATCGGTGCATCAACCCACTGAGCAGGTCGGAGCCTCACGTCCCACCTGTCCCCGAAGCCCCACTTCTGGACACTGTTCCATGGGAGACCAAGCCTTCAACACAGGAGCCCTTGGGGAAATTCTAGATTCAAACCATAACAGAAGGGGTAAAGTTGCTCAGCACTGAAGATTTGTTAAATTAAATTATTTGACCATCCAACTGTCAGCCAGAGCCTATTTGATCACTGAGCCAAGGGCCCTCGAGCTCATCGGCTCTTCTTCCCTATGCCGGTCGGAGAGCAGTGTGCAGGCGGGACAGTGGGAGAGGGGGAGTGCGTGTCCCCAAGAGCTCAGGTCTCAGTTAACCTTGCACTTCAGCATCTTTCTCAGTTTTATCCACCAGGGTTTGAGAAGGGTGCCGACAAGCCGCAGGCGGACGGAGACAGCTGCACGTGTCCCACGCCACCAGTGCT
The DNA here is from genome assembly GCF_902686455.1 of Sciurus vulgaris. Lineage (NCBI taxonomy): Eukaryota > Metazoa > Chordata > Mammalia > Rodentia > Sciuridae > Sciurus > Sciurus vulgaris. The sequence goes on along the minus strand of NC_136466.1, from coordinate 168,131,755 downwards.
CACTGGCCCTCAGTTCTGCAAGTCTGTTCAAGCTCAGAACGTGCTTTTCCTCTCCCATAAAAAGGAGCACGTGATTTCTGGGGGGACTGGAGTAAGTAACTCATTGAAGTGCCTCACAGAGACCCTGGGAAATGACGTGCTTAGAAGTCGCTGGCTCTGCCAATCAGAAAGCTCGCCTGAAAGACGGCCAGGCGGGCATGGGTGGCACAGTGGGGTGCTTCTCTTGCCCCAGGTCTGAGCTCCTTGACACCTCACAGCTCACCAATGTCCACAGATAAACCTTTATTCCCAGAATCATCAAGGAGGAGTTTCCAGATAAGCAAATTCACGACTTTCTCAGAATCATATCTAAAAGCAAAAGGGAGAATTGAAGGAAGAAATGGAGACCAGCCAGCAGAGCCCTGAAGGGGTGGCCCCTCGGTCAGGCCGGGCGTTCCGCTGGTCCTTGGTGGTCCCTCGGTCAGGCCGGGCGTTCCGCTGGTCCTTGGTGGCCCCTAGGTCAGGCCGGGCGTTCCGCTGGTCCTTGGTGGCCCCTCGGTCAGGCCGGGCGTTCCGCTGGTCCTTGGTGGCCCCTCGGTCAGGCCGGGCGTTCCGCTGGTCCTTGGTGGCCCCTCGGTCAGGCCGGGCGTTCCGCTGGTCCTTGGTGGCCCCTCGGTCAGGCCGGGCGTTCCGCTGGTCCTTGGTGGTCCCTAGGTCAGGCCGGGCGTTCCGCTGGTCCTTGGTGGCCCCTCGGTCAGGCCGGGCGTTCCACTGGTCCTTGGTGGCCCCTTGGTCAGGCTGGGCGTTCCGCTGGTCCTTGGTGGTCCCTAGGTCAGGCTGGGCGTTCCGCTGGTCCTTGGTGGCCCCTCGGTCAGGCTGGGCGTTCCGCTGGTCCTTGGTGGTCCCTAGGTCAGGCTGGGCGTTCCGCTGGTCCTCGGTGGCCCACTGCGATTTCTGCGCTCCCCACGCAGATGTTCCGGAGCGCACTGAACTTTGTGCTGAAAGCAGTCGTGAGTTATGAAAGCCTCTTCTACAGAAGAGGAGGCCCAAACCCAGAAGACAGTCATGTTCAAGTTCATGCAGCCAAGAGAGGAAGAGTCAAAGCTCCCAACCCACAGGCTCTCTGTGCCGGACGGAGAAGGAAGGCCTGAACTGGGTCTCACAGTCCAGATGTGGTTCTAATTAATTCCAAACACATCAATTTGAAGAAGTAAAAATCATGACGTTAGCCAATAAAAATAATTATGTAAGACAGACTTATTTCACTGCTGAGCTCTCTCAACTACATATGAATTAAATGTAGAAATATGTAAACATTATAACTTTATTGACAAACTTCATATGAGATATTAAAGCTGATTCTAAGAGTAGCATTCAAAATGCAGTGTCAGGAAAAAGTGTGAAAGACTTTGATATAAGCAAAATGAATTCCAGTCAGGACATCCTTCCAGGAGAGCCCTGCCTGTGGCCGTCTCTGAGCTAGTGTACCACTGTGGGTGGCAGAGCAAACATTGAGCACGTGGTTACTGCCCACTTCATGGTTTGGATACAAGGTGTCCTGTGTCAGTGCAGGAAGGCTCAGAGGAGAAGCGACTGGATTGCCAGAGCTGTGACCTACTCAGTCTATCCGAGTCTGAATGGACCCCTGGGGGTAACTATGGAAGGTGGGATGTGGCTGGGGGCGTGGGTCACAGGGGTGTCCTTCCTGCAGCCCCTTTCCTCCCTCTGTGCCTCCTGACTGCCATCAACAGGGAAGAACCCCTCTCCCAGGCCTTCCAGCCATGACATCCTGCTCACCTCCGGCCCAGGGCAATGGATTCGGCCCACCATGAACTGAACCTTGGAAACCACAAGCCAAAATAAAGTTTTCCTCCTCTAAGTTGTTCTTGTCGGGTATTTTGATCAAAGAGTCACAAAGCTGACTAACCCTCCATAGAAATCGTGCCTCGAGGAAACACACTTGATTACTCTCAGTGATGGTGACCCATTTTGTGCATATTTGTAGATACGTTTCTTTTTCTTGATGAACTTGTGCATGTGTGTTTTCTCACTGTAATTTTCCTTTGAACCAGTTCCAACATCATTCTAGTCCCCTCATTAAAGAATGAAATAAAATCTTTGAACCAAGTTTATTGCCTCTAAGAGTCATTATTTTACAGTTTCTGAAAATTGTCATACAATAACATACAAAAGACAATGGCCAGTTTTCATCCAAAATGCTAGAATTCAAGCTTGATTTCCATCTAATGAGATGCCACTTCTGGCTGTAGCTGCACCAGCTGCAGGCTATTTCAGGGACTGGTGTGCTCCCCACCCAAGCAACCACAAAACCGTGCAGGGACCCATCAGTCAAAGGGTGGCAGGTTAGCCCACTTTGCGACCCCACCATCACGAGATTCTGTACCCCACAATACAAAGAAAACAAAATCCTGGCAGAATGAGGAAGCCAACCTATTCTCAGGCCACCCTAACTGATCCCAGGGGAGCCTGACCCCTAGGCTAGCTCACTTCCTATTTATTGTTATCATTTCCTTCATGCAGAGCACAAAATGTCCTCTGCACCCCTAGGAAGCAATCTGTCCCATATGCAATGCTTTGTGAAATTGACAAGATACACGTACAGGTCACTGTTGAAACTCTCAGGTTCTTCTTTCTTGCTTTTGTTAAAATGACCTCAAATGAAATGACCTCAGGGGAGCCTTGTGACTCTGTAGCCATCCACCATGCACCCATGGTTGCATATAAGTGGTCACGGATGCACATGTTCGGTTTTCTGAATCTGTTAGAAAAGGTGGGGGTAGTCATCTGATGTGAACATGGACGAGTCTAACGTCATTATAACACATGGAGGCATCCTGACAAGCAGTTAAAATTCTCACCTCTGCGTGGAAACTACAAAAAAATTGTCAATCTGGAGTTAATTTTAGAGATGTTGTAGTCAAGATGGAAGGTTAAGCCAGAAGAAGACAATCCAGGGTGCGAGCAGCAAGGCTTCTGACTGGCATTTCCACCACGCCTGGCATCACCCGGGGGGCAGGCGGCTCCTCCTCCATCCCTGCCTTCAGAGGTGGTATGTGTCACTCATTCCGGGGGAAGCAACAGGAAGTTGACAGCTCAGGCTCCCAGAGAACTGGCGAAGGTAATGATTGTCTCAAACTGTGTTTATATACAGTGTCAGCTCCGTCTCAACACCTGGGAGTCCTCTGACCTCCTTAGAATCTCACTGATAAGTTTCATTTGGAATATGAACAACTTTCTGCTTTTACCTTAGTCTCTTTGAGTGTGATTGACACATGAAGCAGAAGGAATGAAGTCTGAATAAGTTTACTGAATAAAGTAAATTGCCTATTTGTGTCTCACAGAGACTGGAGGCCTCTGCTCCTAGAAAGGAGTCTCAAGGACACAGCTTCCAAGACTAATGTGTGCTTTGGGGTTTCTGACTTGTGATGTTTAGGATTTAAAAGGACTCCAAGCTGGGTGCAGTGGTGCAGGCCTATAATCCCAGAGGCTCCTGAGGCTGAAGCAAGAGAATGGCAAGTTCAAAGCCAGGCTCAGCAGTTTAGTGAGGCCCTAAGCAACTCAGCGAGACCCTGTCTCAAAATAAAATACAAAAATGGGCTGGGGATGAGGCTCAGTGGTTAAGTGCCCTGGGTTCAATCTCTGGTGCCAAAAATTAAAATAAAATAATAAAAACAAATTAAAGGGCTCCAAGATCACTCTACCCCTAAATATCTGTAGCTGCCTCACAGAAACCTGAAACGCAGAGGCACCAGAAGGGGCTGCCTGCCAAGGTCATTCATCTTGGGCCAATGGGGGGGCCAAGCTGAGCAGAAAGTCCAAGCCCCCCTAAGGAGCTTCCTCTGCGCCATGGGGTCCCTCTCCTCAGGGCACACATGGGGGACACAGAGCCTGCTGACTGAACCAGGGGCTCCACTCCTTCAAGTCAAACCACTGAGCCTATCCTAAACCAAAGCCATGCACAAGAGTGGCAGCAGAACTTTGAGCAATCGGGCTTTTGACTTTAATGGGCTTTTATTATCAAACTTGCCATTATGACCCTCTGCTGGCTTGAACTGTGTCCCCCCACACGGACAGACTGTAAAGGTGACACTACTCAGGATCTGCATCATGCTACCCTGTTCAGGTGAGGTCAGTAGGGTGACCCTACTCCCGTGTGCCTGGGGACCCAGGGATAATGCCAGGAGGTGACAGGAGCAGAGAGATGGGTCTAGAAGCCAAGGATTGCCAGCACCCTCCCGAAACTGGAAGGTCCAGAGTGTTCTCCTTGGGCTCCACGGAGAGCCTGAGGACACCCTGGTTCTGGACTTCTGAGACTCCGACAGGGGAGAGCTTCTGTTGTCATGACAACTCCAGCAAAACTATGCACACCTGTTAGAGGCTCAGTCAATACCCCTGGTCACAACCGGCAATTCTGGGGGAGAAAGGGACGGGCGAGAAGGCTAGAGTGTCCCTACAGCAAGGACAAGCACGTTACCAGGTGGCTTGGCTTGGGTTTCTGTGAACACCAGATCACAGGAGAACAGGGGCTTCTTGCTGGCACCCGCCTGCCGAGGGCTCTCCAAGGCAGGTTTGAAAGGGAAGGAAGAGCAAACTCAAAGATCTGCTCTGGGGAGAGAAGCGGGAGGAGGAGAATCAAAGAAGGCACGAGCCAGCCACTGCCAGGGCGACCTGCCCTCTGGTTGAACTCTGCCTTGGCTTCCCACGCAAGCTGCCTCTTAGCGGAAGCAGCTATGACCAGCCCTCCCACGTTCTGGGGAAAAGAGAATTTCGAGCAAACAAATTTTGCCAGTCGCGGCCTGAGCACCAGTTTTCCCTGCTCCTCGTGGGAGCTGCATGCTCCCTGTGAAGTCCTGTCCAACAGCAAGTGCCCAGCGCCACGCTCTCCTGCACGGGGAGTCTGGAGCATGGCCCCTGTCTCCTGATGGGCTGCAGACCACTGCACCACAGAAGTGGTCACTGTTGCCCTTCCTGTGCCCAACTTCCTCCTAACCCTACAGAAGTAAGCCTGACTATGTAACTTGCCTCGACCAAGGAAATGTTGGTGGAAGTGACAATGGTCCCTTCAAATGGAAGCTTTCAAAGACATGCTGTGGCCCTGTGGCCTCTCTCTCTCTCTCTGCCTGGAGCCCAGTAGTGTCCAAGGACTGATGTCACTTGGGGTTCAGAGTAAAGAACCCCTAGACCAGAGATATGGGTGGCCTTCCTTGGATGTTGAATGTAGGGAAGAAAAAACCCTTATAATAAGTCACTGAGATAGGGGATTCTTTGTTACTGTAGATAATGTTGTCTAAGTTAACTGTTACACTTTCTTCCTGAGACTGATGGGAACACGCACCCAGGGAATGCTATGGTGGTCTTTGGACAGAACCGTGGTGAATCTAATGGTTTACGCGTGGATACCATGGCCTCCCTCCCCCTCTCAGGGTTAGTCCGGCTACAGGGAGCTCATGACCAAGCCTATACCCTCCCGGGGGGAAGCTCTCACCCAGTGTTTGGTCAAGGACCAGGTGTGAAGGACCAGCTAATCCCAGACGACTCTGCTGCGACGCTTGGCCCCAGGCTTTCTTGAAGCTGACCAGAGCTGCAGTCTGGCCTGCAGCAGAGCTGGCTTCTGCCTCTGCCCGCTCCTGCCTGCTCCTCCCTTCACAGCAATTTGTCCCAAAGGCCACCGCCCCCAAAAGCTCCCCCAGCTCAGCACGACCTCCAGGCCTGCTTCTGAGAACTCAGCCCTCAACAGGAGCAGCAGCTGCGGGGCACATGCCCTGATCTGGGGCCTCAGAAGGCTGGGTGACCCTGAACGGGAGCCAGGCAGACCCCTTGCAGCCCCCAACTTGTTGTCTCCCTACCTCATTGAGAGGCCGATGCCGCTTTCTGCATGGCACAGAGCATAGCACGCAGAGACCCTTTTAGGAAGAAAGCCAGTTTGCACGCAGCTCAGCTGTTCCAGTAACGTTCTGGGCTGAGAGTTCATTCTCAGCACTTACAGCCTGAAAGTGACCAGGGCCACGGCGGCTGGAACAGGCTGTCCTGGGCCTCCAACATGCTCCCCAACGGATGCCCCAGGGGGCGGCTTGGGCAGGTCGATTGAATGGGTTTCTTTTTTAATCTTCATAAAACAGAGATGTGAAAACATCAGATCTTTAATGTTGTGATTAATATTTAATCTTTAATATTAATATCTTTAATATTAATTCCTAATATTAGGCAACCACATAAGAGAAAAGCCAGGCTGTCATGTGTTAAATATCACAACACAGCGAGGCCCTGGATCCAGGGCTGTGCCGCCCATGGGGAGTGACGCCAATCAATGGTTTCTCCCACCTCCATTGCACGGAGCCGAGGTGAGAGACGCAGGTGTTTCAGGAGAACATGGGGAGGTGTACTCGGGATCTGTGACTCTGTCACTCTGCTTGTCAAACCTGAGCCACCCTTGGAAGAACCAAGGGGAAACACTCATGACGTCGAACACACTTCCTGTTATTAAAGATGCACAATGAGAAAGGTCCTCTGTGCCACTCGGCTCGGGGCATGCAGGAACGGGCGCGACACACAGGCAGACCTGCTCCTGCGTGCTCTGCACACCACACAACTTCCATCGCTAGTCACCAAGGCGTCAACTGCGATGGCGCCTGTGAACACCTTAGGCAGACGCAGCTCTGTCAGAGGGCACTGGGGAGCACTGGGGAGCCCCGAGAGGTGGGAACGCAGAGCACAGCTGTAATCCAGCACAGCAGGGCCCCACGGACCCCCGACTGGATAAACCTGCTGGATCTACACGTGCCTCACATGCTATTTTCAAAGTCCTCAGAAAAGGAGAGAATCTTTCATGCGCTCACAGCTCTCAACGCTCAGAGGCCCATGGTAACCTCAAAACCAACTCACCCAGGGCTCTTGTACTAAAGGTCCCGAGTGCTGCCTGAGGAAGCTGGTCATAGGGAAGCAGCCTCCTGCCGCAACAGGAGGGAAAGCACATCACTTTAGGAAATAGTCTTTCTTTCTCCAAGATTTTTTAGATTGTTGAAAATCCACACAACATAAAATTTACCATCTTTGCCGTTTTTAGGTGTAGTTCACATCTGTAATATCACACAGAGGTCACCAGCATCCACCTCACCAAACAGTAACTCCGTCCTCCTCTCCCAGTCCCTGGCCACCACCATCCTACTTCCTGTCTACGGTTCTTTCTGCCAGAAGTACCTCACAGAAGTGGAATCATGCAGGGTTTTGTGCTTTGTGACAAAAATCTTCTATCCATGCAATGTTCCCACAGTCCATCCAAGTCGAAGCTTGTGTCAAAATTTCCTTACATTTTTAACCTTTTTAAAAATTTGTTCTAATTAGTTAATTAGAATGAGTGCTTTTCTGGTTGCTGGGAGGGGCCCCCATTGGTGGCCCACAGAGAATGGGAACTCCAGTCCTGCTGCTGCAAAGAACGGAGCTCCACATCCACCTGAAGACCCGGGAAGCAGGGCCTAGATGGGAAAGCACCCAAAACAGCTCCGTTCCAGTCTCCTGGGATCCCACAGGGAGCCAACAGCACCACGCCTGGCCTTCGGCCTACAGAACTGAGAGCTAACCAGTACTGCCATTTTAAACTCTGGGTTGGCGGGATTTACTATCGACAGCAGAAAACCAAACAAAGTTTGTGATGAACTGTTCCTCAAGATTATTGGCTTTGTTTGACTGGAATTTTTTATTACCGTTGCTGTTACTACTACATTATTATGTGGCTTCTCATTCGTCTGGGCTCCAGGGCGGAACGGCATGATCAGTACGTCAGTCGAGGAAGGCACTCTTTACGGAGGTGTGAACAGAGTTAAGGGAATCTGTCAAAGGAAGATTGGGCCCCTGCAGGGGCCCCAGCATCACAGACCCAAAGGAAAAGAGAAGGCCTAGTTTCCAGAAGCTGGAGAGAGCAGCTGGACAGACAGCGACTGTGGCTCTCAGTGAGAAACCAGCCAAGAGGCAGGGGCCGCACAGGGGGAACAGGCAGGCTTTCTTCCCGTGCCTGTGGCCACACCCAGGAGGAAGGCAGAGGCAACAGAATTGGGAGAGCTGGCCCATGGAGTCCGTCTCCCTCTGCATATGGCAGGTGGCGGAGGGGGCAGAGGAGACAAAAGCACAGGAGCACCATCAACAACAGAGACTTGATCCCGAAGAGGACCCCGAATCGGGCAGGGAAAGACCAGTGCAGTGACAAGCTCAGAAAGCAGCAGTGCCGTCACGTTTCAGTCCTTCAGCTGTGTGACGGCGCTGGGCCAGGGCAGGAGGAGACCCAGGTGAATGCTGAGCTGCACAGACACTCCAGTCCCTCACCCCAGCAGCTGCCAGAGAAGACACCAGACGCTGAGAGAAGAGAAGCTGCAGCGCAATGAGTGCCTCGCAGGAAGGAAGTGACATTGGGTGCGGAACCTGCATCTGGAGACAGAGAAGGGAGTGATATTCCAGAAGGGCAGCATGTGGGATGGCGTGAAGTGGGCACACAGCAAGGCCACAATGCCCAGTGTGACTGCAGAGGACAGGCGTGAGGTCCTGTGTCCTCAGACAATGCCACAACACCCAAGGTAACTGCACAGAGGACAGGCGTGATGTCCCGTGTGCTCAGGCGCATCACCAGAAATGAGGCCACATTGCGTTCCATGAGTCAGGTGGTGTGGCGGACCTAGAGAACCACATAATGCAATCTGGGTAAATCCTAGCTTTTCCCTGGGCTGCTGTGTGGGTATGGTCTGTCCCCCAAGGTCACCTACAGGAAGCGTGGTCCCTGCTGTGTTGCTCAGGCAGTACAGTCTTTAGGAGTTAAGGTCAGAAGGAAGGGATTAGGTGAACTAATCTCACCTGTTCCAAAGCCAGTTCAACACCTCAGCTTATCCTCTTGCTCGCAGTCCTCTCCTGCAGACAACCAATTCCCTGTCTGATCCTCTGCCATGTTGTGATGCACACAAGACCGTGTGTGCTTTCTGAACCTTCCAGTCATCAGATCTGTGAGCCAAATAAGCCTCTTTTCTTTATTAAGTAATCAGTCACAGGTATTTTGTTATAGCAGCACGAATCAGGCTAAGACACAGGGCTTTTTGCATTTGTACGTGGCTGATTCTTTCATGCAGATCTTGATCCAAAGGCCCCTTTTTAATGGAAACCCCAAGAATTACATCTTAACTCCTCTTCCATACTCAGTTCCTTTTTATCACATGACCCTATCTTATACCATTCTTAAAAATAAGCTGGATTATTTATTTGTTTCCTTGTTTATTACATTCACTTCCTGGAAGCAGGTACCTTTACTGTGATCTCTGTCTCTCAGCTCTGATAACAGTGCCTGGCAGAGCAAGAATGGATGTCACCCCACATGTCTCCAATGAAAAAGACCCAAGCAGAGCCCTACTTTCAAGAAGAAAAACAATTCAGTTAGGTGCTGATAAGAAAGGAGGAGCCAGAGAACTGAGCAGACAAGACAGAAAGAAACCCTGCGGAAGAGGGAAAAGAAGACCCTGAGAGCTCGACTGACCAGATTGCTGCTGGAAGCCGAGCCCATGAAAGCACAGCCTCTAGCTGTCCTCAGGAAGGCTGAGGATGGTGTTCTACCCCGCCTCTCGCTCTAAGCAGCGAGAAGCCAGTGTGCTACCTCCTTTCTGCCCTTCTGCTCTGTGCTTGCCCATCACTCAGCCCTGGTTCCAGTGTGGCCGCTCAGCACTTGCCCTCCACACGCCCACCATTCTCCACAAGGTGGTCGTTCCTAACACAACTTTTGTCATCCCCTCCTCAGCTAAAAACAGATCATAACTTCCATTAGGGACAGGGAAAATAAAGTGACCCTGGAGCATTGTGTGGTCCATAAGTAAGGAAATATTCTAAAGTAAGTAAATAAATAAAGATGGATGTATGCACGGTGGATGGATGGATGGGATGGATGGATGGATGGATGGATGGATGGCATGTCAAAAGAACACGGAACCCCCCAAGCCAGATAAATATTCATGAATGAGTATTGATGTAAATAAATGAGTGGATAAGTAAATCAGCATTAAACCTTCCCTGTAGAAAAATTCCAGTTATCAAATAGAGAAAGAAGGAGGGAGCCAGAAAGTCACTGGGGGACATGGTAGTAAACTTGTGGGCGCCATTCATCAGTGAATGCCGAAATCAGTGTGCAACAAATGAAGGAGCAAAAGGCATTTACACCAACTCAGATAGCCTCCTCCAAATTTAAAAGGAGAAGACAAGTAACCTCACTAGAAGTCCCTCAGAAAGTGCTTTGCATGTGATCCAGGCTAAAATCACCAGTGGAGACGGGTTGACACCGTGAGGGTCCTAAGGAGAGTGCATTCCCCTCCTGAAGAGTGGTCACCTTCTTGGAAGCCCGTGACCTCTCTGATCACGAGGAACCTTCTCACAGTCGGAGCAGAACGGGTTTTTCCAAGTGGCCAGTAGTCTTCAAACATGCCAGGGACACAGAAGATTTGGAGAACAATGAGGAAGCTCTCAGGTTGGAGGAGACGAGAGGTCAGAAAGCCTATAAGACCCTGGACTGGACCCTGGCCCAGAAAAGAACCATGTTGGAAAAGCTGGCCGAGTCATACGAAGTCTGCAGGTTGGTTACCAGTGCTTTACCGGCTTTGATGATAGATAAATGGTGAGTTAATGAGTTTTGATGGATACATGGTGGTAATATGACAGGGCGAGATCGGATGAGAGCGTGGGGCCTCCCCGTGCTACCTCCGCAACATGGCGTACCTCAAAAATAATCGCAGAGAGAAAATAAATAAAAACGTAGCTCCCGTGGTACCAGGATGCAGGCGAATGGCTGTGGTAGCCTTCACCTCTCATGACCCCAGCCACCCTGCTGCCTTGACCTTCTGCCACTGTGCCTGCTGCACAGGTTTCCTGAACCCCACCTCCACCCCTGCAGAATCAGCCACACCCTCCCTGTGCCCGCAGGTCCACGAACGCTGTGCTGGCCACTCTCCTGGCCCCTAATGCGCTGGCCTGCTTCTTGCAGAAGTCACCCCCCCACTAGACTCCAGGTGCCATGAGGCAGGAATGCAGTGTGTCCTCCCAGCCCTGCATCAGCACTGACTGTGCACGGGTCACCTGGGAAGGAGGGCCCTCCTGGACCAGGATGATCCCAGCTCCATAATCAGGATCTGGTTAAGCAGGACCCTCCAGGGGAGACCAGATTTGCTGAAGAAGACAAAATAGAGTTGATTGGCCCCTTTCTAAATTCTATATTTTTATGTTGACCGCCCCAATTAATTCTACGGACAGATCAAGCCCATAAAACCCCTAGACAACAGACACCCTGGGCAATCCTCTCTCGGGACCCCTCTCCTTCAGGACCTCGACTTTCTTCCCATTACTTTAATAAATACTGTTACTTTGCTCTCACCCTTGAGTCCATGGATTTTGTTCTTCAAATTTGTGAGGCCCATCGATGGCCCATGTTGCAGGTCACTTCCATGGCTCAACGGAAAGCCAGCATCTGAGCTGCAGTGCACGATCAGCACCAAGACAGCTCCCAGCAAGACACAGCCTTGGGCTCTGTACATCTGAAAGAGCATCGTGTGAACGAGGTTGCTGGGATCCAACCAGAACCAGACTATCTCCTCGCTGAATCAAAGCCCCTCACATCCGCTCTTTCCTCACCAGCTGGAATCAGGACTGCACTTGAAAGTGGTAAACCTGGCAGGCCAGTGGCATGCCTGTGATCCCAATTATTCTGGAGGCTGAGGCAGGAGGATCACAAAGTCAAGGCCAACCTCGGCAACTCACTGAGACCCTGTCCCAAAGTAAAAAGGACTTGAGATGTGTTTCAGCGGTAGAGCACCTGGGTTCAATCCCGGCACAGGGGCAAAGGTCATAACACTGCATTCTTTTATAAAAGCCCAACCTTCATTTTTCAGCACTTTCTTGACCTGCTCCTCGTGCTCTCGTGGCCCCACATCACTGTCGCTGGAGGCTGCTGCTGCCCACCCACTCCCGCCCCTTCCTCCCTTCGGCGTCAGCGCTCTCCCAGGCCTCCGGGAGGGAAGCTCTTTGAACACTGCTTCTAGGTCAGTGAACGCGGTTTTCTAAGTAGCGCCCAGTACACACCTTTTTGTATTGATTTCCTCCAGTTCCAACAGAGTCCAAGCAGTAGGGCAGCAGCAGGGGTTCAAAGCCTGCTCTTGACTGGCAGCAATTGATGTTCCATTCATGTGGCCCTTATGTAACTCTGCTCCTCCGCCTCAGGACTGATTTCCCGTGTCCACCCTCAATACTGACCATGAGGTGGAGGGAAAACAAAGGTCTAATGGAGATTTGAGCTAGACTCAAATGTTAACTGTCTCCCTGTTGATGAAAAATACAGTAAAGAGAGAAAGGAAAAGGAGTGGCACTTGTTTCCCAGGAGAGAAGCCTGTCACTTTAGACTATGGTGGCTTGGTCAAGCTTGTTTTCACAACAGTGCCTCCAGGACAGCTGTAAGTAGTTCTCCCTGGCTTAGCCGGCATCTCCTTCCTGCTCAGGAGTGGCCAGGAGGCCGCAGATCTCCACCAAGAAGGGGACAAAGAACACCAGGCATCCACTTGCCTCCAGAAGGTGTCCGGGGACCTGTCTCAGGGCTTCTTTCCCTGCCCTCCTGAACCCCCAACCTTAAAAGCAGAGATGAGCTTGCAGCAATGCTTGTGGTTTAGCTGGATGCTTCCCTTGAACTTCCCAGACATGTTCAGGGCATAGTCAACCAACCGTTAATCCATCAGCCATCTAAGCTAAAAAGAAACGTGAAGTCCTTCCTCCCATCCTTAGCCCTCCCATCTCACCCCACCCCACTAGCTGCTGAGTCCTGCGGCCCCCCTTCAGAAGATCTCTTCTGTGGAACCCCATTTTTCATCTGCTCTGCCCTGGTCAAGTATCAGCCTTGACTTTTGTACCCTGAAACTACAGTGGAGAATGGCTTCTCTGTTCCTTTGCTAAAGGGTGAAGGGTAGAAAGGGCTAGGGAGAGGAAACAGAGGGCTGCAGTCCCAGAGAACAGGGATCTAGAGGATTCACAGAAACAGTAGTAAGGAAGGCTGTGCAGACTTCCCCCTCACTCCATCCCTCCCCGGCGCAGTGAAGCCCAGTTGAACTTGGGAGTAAACCTGCACTTTCTCCACTGCTGGCTGCCAGGCCATCCCTCTGCTTCTTCATACTGAGAAGCAACTGGCCCTCAGGACACACCAAAGGTTTGTGCTGCCATGTTGGAACGGGCCAGAGAGAATGGAGGGTGGGGAAGAGCGGAAGGCTCTAGGAGGGAGAATTTGCAGCCACACCTTTCTGGCAGGACATCTTACAAGCTTAGGTGAACTCGGAAGAGAAAGGAAGAAGATATTCTGCTCTCCATCTTGCAGACTCTGCCTCTGCCATGAGATTTGCCACATACTGAACTACTTTAGTGTCTTCCACGTCCCCAGAAATAGGCTCTCTGACGCTGTCTCCTTCAGTCAGGTGCCAAAGGTCCCAGCAGGTGACAGACTGATACCAAAGAGGTGCTCACAAGTGGTTGATACCCACAGGTCACCGTGTCCCAAACTCGCAGGTTAAACTCATCGCTGAGCTTGTGTCTGGCAACTTTGCCAAAAGCATTGCTCTCCCATGACCACTGTAAATGGGTCTTTCTCAGCATTAAGGATTTCTTACGCTCAAGACAGCTTCAACCATCATTTCAGCACCTTTGTTTCATTTACTAGGAGCTGAATTTTTTCCAAGTGCTATTCAACTTGGGTTTGCTCAGAGATGTAGAAATACAGCTCACAACTTAAAACAAAGCAGAAAACATTCTATGCTATGGAAAACATCCTTAGCTATGGTCTAAGGCTCTTACGGTGCAGGTCGTTTAGAAAAGCTTGTTATTACGTGAACTGCTTTCAATGTAAACATTTTCATAGCCTCCTAGTGTTAATATAATTTGTAGTATAATGACACCTAAAAATGTACAAACATAATAAAACTAAATGTGAAATTTTTATGCTTACTGCTTTTATGAAACTATAAAACTGAAATAAGTTGAAAAATTAAACCGTCATATTTAACCTTAATTTGTGTTCTGTACTTTCGTTGACTTGGATGCAGCTGACCATGATTTTACCAAGTCTAAGTTGGTGCTCACAACAGGACCATGTGAAGATGGCCAGTTTGAGGCCCTACTGAACTTGACAGTTCCATAGTGTAAAACACCAAGGTGGCATAACCCCTCCATCCCGGCAGGACCCTTCACCCTGAGGGCTCTGAAATTGTCACTCACCTAGCACTTCGTGTGGCTTTAGCTTTCAGTCAACTCACGCATGTGGTTTCCACCACCATTGATGGAATTGAGCTAATGTGAATTCTTCTACTACCAAGTCCAACAGAACTTAAATTAGACCCAACAAAATAAACAAAAGAAAACAAAGCCAGCCGTAGGATCCACAACGGAAGAATGCCCTCCGGTACTAGATGCACAAAGAAAACCCAAAGTCAGGCAGTAAATGTGGGCTGTTGCTACACCAGGGCAGCACCAGGTATGGGGACTGGGTAAGAGGCCGTGGGCTGGGGCTGGACCAGGGTAGATGTGGCCTTGTCTTCTTTAACATGACAACTGGAATCCCCAGATCCAGCCCTCAGAAGCCTTCTCCCTTAGTAGCAGGTCTACTGAAACAAGTCCAGAATCCATGAAAGCAATAGGTTTCTCTCCAGGGCCATTCACTAAGGAAGCATGTCCACGGTGAAAAGCCACCAGCAGCAGCAGCACTGCAGGGAGCCCAGAGCCCTCACAGGGTGATGGACTAGCAAGTCAAGATGGTCACTTCGGAAAGCCCCAAATGGCCAAAACTCCTGGACTTTCAAATGCTGCCACCGTTATCACTTTGGGGACTTGACAAGTGTTGACTTTCACAGGGCAAACTGGGAAAAAGGAGGGGAAATGAGCTCATAACCCAACACTAAAACACACCCAGGGAGGAAATTCCCATGATGAGTCAGCAGCGGGCACACGGAGCAGGATCGGCAGTCTGGACGACAAAACAGGATGACAAAGAGGATGGAGAGGACTGGAACCAGATCACCAAAGTAAAAGGAATGAGAGATTTCCTTCTCCAGTGTTGATGGAGGAGATAATTGAGAACCACTTCCTCTGAAAAAGTGTACAGAACTTGAAAGTGAGAAGAGAACTAACAAATAGTGAAGAAGGGCCAAGTGCAAATGTGGTGATGTGGGAACGGGCCTGACGCTTGGGGTTACTTTTCCTTTGGGATCATGTGCCAAGTCTGCAGTGTAAGCAAGGGGCTCTTGGAAAATTCGACGGATTCTCAAAACTGAAGAGATAGAAATTAGCATCCAGGGCTTGCAAGGGTCTGCACAGGAAGTATCCTGGTGAAGATTCTTTCTTGAATTGAACTCCAAAAGGCTACAACAGATATGTAGATGTGCGTGTAGATGGGTGTGTTTGTGTGCTTGTGTGTGTGTGTGTGTGTGTGTGTGTGTGCGCGCACTCATGCATGCATGTGTGTGTGCATAGTTTTTATTAAAAATAAGATTATTTAGTACTGGAAAATATAATAACAGTAAATGCAATAGATTGTTTTATCAATAGATTAGGCACAACTAAAGAGAAAATCAATATATTGGAAAACAGATTCAAAAAACATAAAGTCTGTATCCACAGGGAAGATGGAGGGACAAAGAAATGGAAGAGATAATGGGACAAGATAGAAAACTAGTAGAGTACAGTTTGCATGACTATCACAGATGTGCTTGGGAAGTCAGCGGGAAGACAGAGGATAACAACATTTGAAAAGATAATGGTGGAGAACTTCAACACACTGGTGAAGAACATCTTCTACAGGTTCACAGTCCCTAAAATCCAAAGTCAGATGAGTTCTTAGATTCACTCACAACACTCCTAGGTATATACACAAAGCAAGTAAAGTCAGCATACAAAAAGGTACCTGCAATTCTGTGGCATTCTTCACAATAACCAAGCTACGGAATCAGCTCAGGTGTACATCAACAGGTGAATGGATAAAGAAAATGCAGTATCTGTACAAATAGAGAATTATTTAGCCATAAAGAAGAATGAAGTCAGGTCATCTGTAGGAAAACTAATGGAATTAGAAGAGGCACTATTAGGGACAGGGAAGAGGACTGGACTTGGGATTGAGGGATGTGGGGAGAGAGGAGAGGAAATGAGGGGGAGTAAAACCACGATACATGCACGTGTGGAAATGTAATAGTGAACCCCATGTATGTGTGCAATTAATATGAGTTCATAATTCCAATAGGGAAGAAAGATAATCTTGATTCAGAAGGTTAGGGAAGTCTGTCTTGGATTAGCCCTATAACTGAACAGTTACAAACTTAAAAACAAAAGTACAAAAACTTGTTTGTTTGCAGGGCACTGAAGAAGAACACCGAAGAAAAAGAAACTGGGGGCGGGGGCCCCTGAAAGAAGGGAAGAACAGTGTGGGCAGCACACTAAACACGTAACCAGGATTTTCCTGAGGATCCTTCTGGCCATGGCAGCTCATGAGTGGACAGAGCTCCAATGGAAAGTGACCATCATACTGGAACAAAAAACATGGAATCACCAGAAACTGGGGCAAACCCTGGATAGCCTCCGTATTTCCATGCTCAATGAGCCGAGTCTTCCTGACTCCCAGAAGTCCAGCAGAAACATTTCAGGGTCTGTCTAATGCCCGGAGACACAGGGCCAAGTCCCACCAACTTACACAAGCTGGCCCGGCACGTGGGCTTTCCATCAAAGCCCCTGCAGGGCCACGCAGTGGGAATACATCCTACATCCCAGTGCTAACAGGTTCACCCTCAGATGAGCAGAAGACCTAAACAAGTCATCCCTAGAGAAACCTACACCCAACCTCAACAGGCCAGCCAGACTTCTGGAACAAATACAGCATTCTTCAGGGGAGGGGGTCAAAATCCAGAGCTCGTACACGTATCATGCAAAAGACCAGCTCAAGATCAGCAATCGCTAGGCAGGGAAAGGAGAGGAAAGGGGAACAACCAAGAGGGAAAGGAAGTCAACAGATGCAGAGAGATGATCCAGGTTTCAGAAGAAGCAGAAATGGACTTAGAGGATGACCCAATTAAGTCCTTCAAAGAGAAGGAGTATCTAAGGTGGCAGAGAATATTTGAAAAAATCATTTAAAAATGGGTCTTAATTGTCTACATTGAGTAAATCAATAAAAATGAATCACAATTGTAAGCATTGTAAGAAAGAAGAAGAAGGAGAGGTAATAAAGAAGGCATGCTCTAGGGTGCAGGGCCAGGGAGCCCACACATCATCCAGTGAGGAAGAGCGTGCCTGACCCCCTCCAAGTCCCCCGCTGAGCCAAGGGAGAGGAAGCCTCGACCACAGGCCTCATGTTGGCTCCCTGGCGAGCACAGAGCTTGAGAGCCAACACTCCCACTCAGCCTTAGAAGCCTGACAGACCGAAGAGCTGAACCTTCCCCCAGACCCTTCAGGAAATGAGAATGAAAGGCACACCAAGACTGTCAATCTGGAAACTGAGGCACAACAGGAGATACAGCACTGAAGTCCTCCTGTCTGCAGCAGATGCTGCCTGGCTGGCTGGTGAGGCCCTGAAACAGAGCTTGAGTTGCTGGAGGCCAAGTGTAGCCTGGCAAAGGATGGAGAAATTTCTGGAACCACACTAGGGGTGCAAGGGTAGGGAGCCCACCCATCCATGAGCTTCACACCAGGTTCTCATGGGGAGGATCTGGAAAAGATCCCTGTGTCTCTGTGGAAGGGGCAAGGGAAGCGGTATCACAAAGAACGCAGGTCTCCAAAGGCCCAGCCTCCAGGGAATAACACCATGGCTCAACTGGGTGCAGCCAAGCTCGACCCCACACCAACCCCTGGCCACCCCAATCACTAAAGCAAACTGTCCACAGGGGCCAGGCTTCCAGGAAATACAGCCAGGGATCAGGGGGGAGCAAGGAGAGAACGTGAGCAGGAGAAAGACCACCAGCCCGCTGCTGCTGAGAGTTGATCCAACCTTACAGAACACTCCCCGCTCCTCCTGCTCACACCAGGATGGCTGCAGAGCTCAGGGACTGCAGGCAATCCGCCACAAGACACAGACTCTATCTAAGGAGGGTCTTCAGGGAAACTCAAAGACAACAGGTGGAATTAAAAACCAAAGCCCGGGAGAGTACTTCGCAGCCTCTGCCTCTGGCACCTAGAATTACAGCAAGTGTTAAAACCGGCCTAATTCCTGGATTCACGTAAATCTTCACTAAGGGCCTCTAACAAGGCCTCGGCTTCTGTCACCCGGCTGAAACAAATTACCAGGCCTACAAAGAGGCAAGAAAATACAGTCTGAGAAGCAAAATAAGCATCAAAACCAGACTCAATATGACACAGATGTTGAAATTAGCAGCTATTGAATTTAAAATAACTCTGATTTGTATGTTAAGGGATCCAGGGGGGAAAGCAGACAGCGTGAAGAGCAGATGGAGGCCGTGGCAGCCGAGGAGGACCTGCAGGGAGCGCTGGAAGTGGAAGACAAAGAGCCACCCACCCACGGGGCTCAGGAGTGACACCCAGCCAGGGAGACTGGAGAGCGGGCGGCGTCCGCAGCCACCTCCTGACACCAGAAACAAAAACCGAGGGCGCTGGGAACCAGAGAAGGGAAGAGAACATCAGCAGAAGAGAGGCTTGAAGAAGCGACGACCTGGACCCTTCTAGAATCCATGTCAGCACCACACCACACACCCGGGAAGTCCAGAGAAGAACCAGGCAGGAGCAAGTCCAACACACACACACACACGCACATGCACACAGACACACACATAGACACACACACATACAGAGACATGCATACACACAGAGAGGCACACACAAACACAGAGACATACATAAACACACAGAGACACAGACATGACACCCACAAACAGACACATAGACACACACACATACAGACACACACACAAACACAGAGACACACAGACACACATACATAGACACACAGACACACAGAGGCACAGACACACACATAGATACACACAGACACACACAAACAGAGACACACAGACACACACACAGAGACACAGACACACACATAGATACACACAGACACACACACAGAGACACACAGACACACACACAGAGACACAGACACACATACACAAACACACACAAACACAGAGACACACACACACATAGAATCACACTCATACAGAGACATGCATACACACAGAGCCACACACACAGACACACAGACACATATACATGACACACATACATATGGAGACATGTATATACACACAGACACACACACAATGGCACACACACGTAGAGACATACATACGTATACAGACACACACACAAACATACACAGACACACACACACACAAAGCCATACTGCAATTAAAATGCAGGAGTGTAGGGGATGAAAGACAAAGAGAAAAATCCTTGAAAGAGAGCAGGGAATTCTAATCTGTAGAAAGCAAGGAAAAAAATCACAGTGTTTTTCATCAGAAAGCAAGCAAATGAGACAGTGGGAGTGAACTATTTCAAACACTTGAAGGGGAAAAATCTAGAATATTTTTTTAAATAGTTACAAATATCATTTTGAAGAAATAAAAATCTACAGATTCAGGAGTATTTTAGAAAATGGAGAAATTACCAACATTATATATTTTAGGCTTTTTATTGGTTCATTATAATTACACACAGTAGTGGGATTTACTGCTACATATCCATACATATATACCATATAACAATACGACTTGAGCGCTGTGGAAACCTAGAATTTCATGTGCACCAAAACCATCCATAAAAATAAAGGACAATAAAGACTCAAAATGAGGGACTTCACTGCTAATACCTCAGCCTTAGGAGAATGTTCCAAGTCCCCTCTCCAGGAAGAGGGAGGCTGAGGAAGATGGGAAACTTGAGTGGACATCTTTAAAGTAAGAGCATCAAAAAGGAATAAATGCTCTCACGCCTGAGTGTGAGGAATACAGGAACGCTCTGCTCCCTCCCTGGCTTTCCTATAGATCCAAAGCTATTTCACAATTAAGAGCTTATTTTTAAAAATAAGCTATACAATGAATGGCACACAATTGATGAATTTCTTAATTTTTCATTTACTTTATTTACTTAATTCTTAACTACAGATTCTTCTTTAAATTGTTTGATTCTGGAACATTGTAAAGAGGACCCAGACTAGCCGAACACTATCCAACTCAAACACCCCTCCGAGGGAGTCTGTACCATGATTCAAAACGAAACCGTTCTCAGCACAAGTCCGGTCTTTTCCAAAGTCTTGCAAACACCCTCATTTCCTGATTCTTACATTTTACTGGAATGTCATTTTCAGCACGTTTCACTTGAGAAAAAACTTCTTTTCTTCAAAAAACTCTTCCAGACCATGCTAATCTTTTAAAGAAAAATACCCAAATTCAGGTTTGGCTTTTTGCAAGCTTTCCTACATCATCATTAGCAAGCAGTTTTTCAAACCAGTAGCTGTGGACGGCTTGGACTCAGCATTAGTCTCATTTGTCTGCTGAAGACCAAATGGACTTCTGCTTGGAGGGTCAAAGGTTGATTTATGGAGCCCTTCGAGTAAGCATTTTATCTTGTCTAAATAAATCTAATTTCTCTAATAGCATGTATTTGTCACTCCCACTTGTGTGCTCGAGAATCGTAAACTCAAATTGGATAAGAGATCCCACATTTGGGAAGATGCAGAAAATGGCCATATTAACACTGCATCGCTTCAGAAGAGTCATTTCTAGGGGTGGGTTGTGCTCCAGGATCAAGTGCAGTCAACAAGAACTCTGGCTTGTGTACTTCCTGCTTTACCATCACGTGGGTTTTCCCCCAGTTACTGTAGTCTAACTGACAAAACGTGTGCATATTAAGCTACACAACTTGATGTTTAGATACACATACACTTTGTGAAGTTATTAGCATGGTCAAGTTAATTAACCTACCACGAGCTACTGTTGTTGTTGTTGTTGCTCTGAGAACACTTAAGATGGATATTTAAAACTGAAAGTTGTTCAACCCCTCCTTTCCTGAAGTCTGTTCATTCCCCAACAGATATGAAACCAGTGACATTGTCACCAACTTTGACATTCCTGTTCTCTCTTTTTTTTTCTGGTACTTAGGAATACATATAATGAATGTTAATGGTCAGCACAGCGTCCTTGGTACAGTCTAGCTGAAATGAGTAGTGTCTTCTTTGTTTGGCGTTGATGTAAGCTTCCTCCTCCCGCCTGATTATTGTGATTGAAGTTTGACACTCATTTGCATTTTCCATTCTTGGCAAGGTTCATATGTGGTTTTCCATCCACGTTCTGGTTCCGCCATCCCATCATCCAATTGGAAAATAGTCCCGACTGGGCTAAAATCCCCCTGGCTCTGCAGACACGCTGTACCAGTGTTGCCTCATCCTCCTCCGCATCCTCGTCAAGCTGGTGAAACATCGTCCTTTAAAACGTCGTGCGGATTAGCTCTGGCGTTCAGATGCCTTCCTTGACCGCTTGATTGTGGAGTTATTCAGATGTTTTCCCGTGGTAGAAGTTACATGTGTGATTTTTCTGTCCCAGTGATGTTTTATGTCCTGGGAGTTGCGAGAGCGTTTCCAACCACACATCCCATCTTAACTAAAGCTGTTGCAAAATGTAAAAAAAAGACTTACAAAATACTTTTTCTTTGAATTTAAAACATAAATTTGGCTTCTACATTTTCTTTCTCCACTTCAAAATTTTTCAATGTAAAAACCTAAATTTTCTGCCACACTTTCAAAGGGAATTCAGGACCACCAGTTTGCATCCAATCATTTTGCAGGAAACACACTCCGTCAGTTGATGGAATGAGGCTCCCTCTTTCTTGCCCAAATTGTCCATGTCAGGAGCACCTTCTTCCTCCTTGTGGAACAGAATGCTGGGACTGTGTTGCTGCTTCTGATCATGGGCTGAGAAGAAGCACCCTTTTGCATTCTCAGGGCCTGACAAAGACTACCTTCCTTTAATAACAAGTCTGAAGAGATTTTATCTGACTTGTTCAAATGTTATATTTGCTGAATCATTCTTGATCATTTTCCTTATTTTTTCAATAGTTAAGGCTGAATAATTAGAATTATAATATTACATTTGCAAATTTCATGTGAGTCACACTCAACAGAAATCTGCTCAGTTTTTTGGTTTCCACATATTTTTAAATTTAAGTAGAAATCTCTCTTTGAAGATTTTCCTCTGTCCTTTTTTCCTTTTCATTTCTGAACTCTGCTTCCATATTTTCTGTTTCTACCCAAAAAAAAAAAAAATCGGCATCTTTATTCTCCATGGTTAAAGTAACCTTTCATTCATATTATATAACATGTCAGATTAAAATATAAAATGAGGTGCTTTTTGAAATGAATAAAATTCAATCTATATAACAAAATATAAATTAAATGCATGAAATATAATATATAGAATACATAATATACAAATTAAAATAATATGGATAGTTGAAGATTTAAAAATACTTTTCATGTACTTTCCCCAAAAAGTCCTTTTTCTTCTAAGATATCTAATCCACCTTTTAAAATTAGACGTCAGATATAAATTGTAATTAATAATCTCAAAAATTCTATGGGCATGGTGGCACATGACTGGAATCCCAGCCACTTAGGAGACTGAGTCAGGAGGATCACAAGTTCAAGGCCAGCTTGGGCAACATCGCGAGACCCTGACCAGGGTCACAAACCCTCTGATACAACCCCACCTCTGACAGCAGCAGAGTGCAACTCAGCTTCTCCAGCTTCCAGGGCTACCCCTTTGCTTTGAGACCATGAGGCAAGAGGTGTAGGCAAGTTTATCTTTGGGCTCAAACGGGTCAGCGGTGAGTAAGGAGGTGCAGGGCTAAGGGCCAAGCTGCCCTGATACCAAGAGCCAGGTCCCAAGTGGGAGAAGCATCATGTGTGAGTCTGTGTTGTTCTGTGCACAGATCTCTCAGAGCTGGCCCAGCAGAGGCCCTCATGCCTGGCCTAGGGTCCTCCCGGGGTACACCCTACACAACCCCAGGTCATGCAATAAGGGTCTCTGCACTGGGCTGCTCAGGAGGCACCACCACTAGAGCCAAAGCCCAGTCAACTGACAAAAGGACAGACAAAAACTGCCATGCATTCATACAGAATACCAGCAGCCGCGACCACCGAAGAACAGTGACTTCCTGCAGCAGCAGAAGGGAACGTCATGCAAATACGTACACAGAAGCAGCCAGACTTAAAAGGAGCATTGATTGATTTCATCTACAAAAACCAGCTACTAGGTACAGCTGTCAAGGGAAGCTAGGAGGAGGTCTCCACAAGTCAGGGTGCTGGCAGCCTTTAAGGGAGGAGAGGGATAGAGACAGGAGGGGGCACAAGGTGGGGTCTGGGGATCCAGGAAGGTCCCTCACTGAACTCAGTGGCAGTTGCATGGACTTCTATTGATCTGGTTTGTGGTATAACCTGTTCCATGTCATGGTTATGCTTGCTTATTTCTCTGTATTGCATTATACTCCAAGAGAAAGGCATGTAAATGAATGGGAGGATAAGGAAGGGAGAAAGATAAACTCCAGGCCTTGTAATTAATCCTTCATTAATCAGATTCGTCCCCACTGTGTTCATCTTCACAAGATGTCCAGAAGCAAACTCAGCAGCTGCGGCCCTCTTTGTTCTAATGCAGGTGCACACCCCCTCCACCCGGGACAGAAGTCCTGCAGAGAATAGCAGGTGTGCGTGTCCTCCTTGCAACATGAACCCTGCCCTTCCCGAGAGCCAGTGAGAATCACAGTCTTTGCTACTGAGAGCCTGAACAGAACCCCACGTACACCTTAGCATCCTTTATTTTGTAATGCTCAGGCTGCCCTTTTCGGCGGTCACAGAAGCAGGGTGGTGGAACTGGCCTTGGTGCTGAATCCCCACAGGCAACAACAGTGACTTCAGATACCCTGGATCTTCCAAATCTCCCTGTTCTCAAAACTCCATTTTGTTTTGTTTTGTTTTGTTTTGTTTTGGGGGGGACAGGGGGCTCAACCATCTAAATTTTGAATTTAAGAAACTTAAAACGCAAATATAATAAATTATTTCTCATATTTCCAGTGGGGCACACCACACATCAAGAAAATGATTTATCTAAATCAAACTATTATGAACAATTTATTCTCTAATAAGCCAAACTTTTTGAGAATTCCAAATGCATACGAATATCTACGTTCAAATGAATGTTGAATTCATAATACACTCAGGAAACTTAGAAAGATTGTTCAGTGTCTAACTCAAAATGCAAGATTAATAAAGCTGAAATTTGCAGACCAGCATCCTGGCCAGGATGTCCTCTGTCAGGGAAGAAGAGGAAATGAATTCATATCCTCCAGAATGTCACAGGCTGGATGCCCCTGTATTTCTGCTAAGCAAGCTCAGAGGCAACAACCACTTTTTGATTCCAGCAGTGAAACATCATATATATTACTTCAGCTCAGAAAATTTCAAGTTAGCAGAAAACTTAATATAAATAACTGCACTTGAATCTTGGTACACTATGTGTTATTAATTTTTTCTTGTAATTCTCAGTATCTTTCTTGATTTCTTAATATCTTTTTTTACTGCATTTGGAGAACATTTTCAAAGTCCCCTTGGAGTTCATTTAATACTGATGAATTCCCCATGGATATTACAGATAGACTGTACAGCTGAGGGGATTAAGTACTTTACATTTCATTACAAAGGTACAGGCTCAAAATATATGAAGAAAGGGTTTATTATCTGAATAATGCTCTCCCAGTTTAAAGCTCAGCACATACAATGGGTTATTTTAGAAAAGAAAATTAGTGTTATAGCCTATCAACCTCAATAAAATACTGTAAATGCAGTTCAAAGATTAAAAGTACAAGAAAATTAAAAGAAAGCTCTAATTTTAATAAAATACCCCACTATGTTTATAGAAAACCCCTTTTAACTAAGTGTATATTCACATAATCTTGGGTTTCTTACACTACTACTCATTAATATTATCCCAACTAGAAGTACTGTTCCTGCTCTTTTGTATTGTTAAGACCACTTCTAAGAGGAACTCAAAGTAAGTAAGTTTAATTAAAAATAATCTCCATGATCTCACTGGGTCAGAAAGGAAGTAGGCATGATGCTTTGTTGGCAAGAAGGGACATGCACCCACAAGAGAACCCCAGGTGACGACGTGGTCTTAGGGAGGCACTGGCACATGCCATGAAAGTGTCAGATGCTTGCTTCTCATTGTCACACAAGCTAAACCACAGTGGTAACATTCAACCCTTAGGTGAGGGGATGCTCTGGCCAGGGTCTCCCAGGAGCTTCACATCACTTCCCAGATCCACATGTGTCTGTCATACTCACTGATGTCCAGGGTGAGGGCAAGCAAGGTGCCAGGACACTTGACATCTGTGTCCTCAAAGACGCCATCTTCTTGCTGTGTTCTCATGCAGCAGAAGCAACAAGGGAACTCTCTGGGGTCTTCGTTACAAGGGCAAGAGTCCTACCCATGGAGGCCCCACCCTTTGACCTATCACCTCCTGAAGGCCCCACCTCCTATTACCATCACCTTGGGGCTAGAGTTTCAACATTATAATTTTTCAGGTGGGGGTGACATAAACACTAAGACCATAGCAGAGTAAAGGAGGGAGAAATGAGAGAGAGAGGAGAAGGAGAAAGAAAAGCACAGTGGAAGAAACAGAAAGAAGTAGAGAACAAGGGAGGGTAGAAGCTGCTGGTTCATCCTACCCATTTCAAATGAATACCCAAAATCCCAATCTAATAAAATAGCTTGCTTTATAAGCACTTGCCTTATCTCAATGAAAATGGAGAAATTGTCCACATTAGTTCTTTTTGTTTCTTCACTTATTACTCACTTAAATTACAAAATGGAACAAATGTTTAGAACCAGGACAACTTAGGATTTTCAAAGAAGAACATGGCCATTCTTTGGATCTTATATCATCTCATTAAAAATTATTTTGATGATACACCATACTCAAAGAGTGCACAAAACTAAAACACACAACTGAGTAAAATATTGAGTATTAAACACCAGTGTACCCATCAAATGGATCAAGAGATTGCCAGCCCCTCACAGCCTATATTGGCTGGACAACCGAAATAAAAAATGCTTACATCATCTTCCTTGTTTCCAAATTTATCTTGACATTGTACTTCCATATAAAGTTTATAATCAGTTTGTCAAGTTAAATGCACAATTACATACACTGTTGGATTTTGATAAGGATGATAGGGATTGTATTCAACTACTCATTGATTTGGAAGAGCTGATACCCCTTACAAAATCAAAGTCTTCGTATCCATGAAAATGGTATGCCCATTCATTTATTGAGTTTTACATTTCTCTGATTAATAGTGTTATCCATAAAGTATTACACATGTTGTGTTATTTGTTCTTAGGTATTTGATATTATATGTTGGATATTTTATACTGTTTAAAATATTATTTTTGAATTTCATTTTCTAACTGTGTTTTGCTTACCTATGTCAATTTTTACATTTTATACATTGATTTGCAACTTAGCTATACTTACCACGATTCCCAATGGTTTTCTTATGGATAAAACCATATCACCTGATAATAGAGTTTTGTTCCCTACTCTCTAATGTGTACATTTTTAAAATTATCATTATTATAACTATTTTTATAGTCATTGCTATTGAAATGTAAATGCAAGAGTGTACTTATGCAAAGTCCCTGATTCAATGCCTTGGATAGAAAGTGTGCAATTATATCAATCAATTGCTAATTCTTTTATTGGTACCAAGGCAGGTGCTGGTGCTCACCTCATGCTAGCCCGTGAGTTTCATGGCATTCTGTACTGTTTTAGTCAGCTTTTTCACTGCTGTGAGTAAAAAACTGAACAAGAACAATTTTAAGGAGAAGAAGTTTATCTGGGACTCATGATTTCAGGAGTCTCAGTTCATAGACAGCTGACTCCATTCCTCAGGCTTCAAGGTGAGTCTGATCATGAGGGAAAAGGGTGGTGAAGGGAAGCAGCTCCCATGATGATCAGAGGCAGAGAGAGGCTCCACTTGCCAGATACAAAATATATACGCCCCTGATGCCCACCTCCTCCAGCCACACCCTACTGACTTCAGTTACCACTCAGTTAACCCCATCAGGTGATTAATTCACTGATTGGATTAACATTCTCATAATACAGTCATTTATCCTTTAAATCTTCTCACATTGTCTTGAACATGAGCTTTTGGGAGACACCTCACATCCAAACTATCATGTAGTCACTGGCTATTATAACAACTCCAGTAAGTTCAACCCACTATACCTGAAGCTTCAAGGAAAGGCAGAGAAAAGTGGGCTCTGAAGGCCCAGCCCTCCTCTCCTGGGCTCAGTGTCTCCAGCCTCCCTCCAGCCAATCCCTACCATTTAGACACAGCCTTGATTCCTCAGCCTTGTTTCCCTTGCACACCTCTCCCCAAAGGCAGCTTCTGAGCCCTCAATTTATCTCAGATTCCAGGAGGCAGAGCAGGAGACCTGAAGCCCACAAGTGAGTACAGAGGACCGAGTGTAGAGAAGACAGCATCCCCTTGGCAGGCTGCCCACTCACTGCCCCTTCGCCTGCCCTCTGCTTTTGGGCAACATGGCTGACCAGTGCCGGCCTTGAGCTCGTGCCAGCTGTGCTCCACAAGCCACCCTGACCACTGCACAACCAGATGGACATCTCACGGACAGAGCTCCACTGCAGCTGTCTCCCGTGGGGCCAAGTCGGGAATTACCCAGCTTCCCTAATTGAAGAAACTTACCCTTAAACACTATTCACAACTTGCTTTAACCCAAAAGATGGGTTAGAATTCAACACGTCGAAGTCAGAATGTTAAGGAAATAACAAAGTCTGGAAACCTCTACTGACCCCCAGACATTCCTTCATAGTCATAATTGTGGTGTTTTTTTCTTAGACCCATTTCTGCCAGGGGTGGATGGTTCTAGAGTGTAAGATGAGCTGACTCTATGGCTTGAGCCTCAAGCGGATCCCCTGGCACGCCGAGCGTGTGCACAGGGGAGCTGAAATCATCTAAACGGATCGATGGGGCAAAGCGCCAGCATCCTGAATCCTCACTGCTCCCTCAGTGACACGGTCATGTGAGCCCCAGAATTAGGTCTGGGGAAGCTCCAGGCAGCCCTTCCAGCTGCTGCTGTGAGCGGGGAAGTCCATCCTCCAGGACCGACTTGTGTCTGGCTTGTGCCAGCACACATTTAAATCTTCTGATTTTCCCAACTGGAGCTTGAGAAGGATTTTTTAAAATGAGATTCTTTTCTACCACTTATTTTTATTCATTAAGCACCAAGAAAAAAATGTATGACAATAATTGGAAATTAGTCATGACGCAGTGTTGATAATCAAACAAAACATTTAAGAAAGGATGCTACCAGAATCTCTTCTAAAGAGGCGGCTGCCTGTCTGAGATGAAAGAGGTTTGGTGCCACATGCTGAAAGCAAAAGTTAAATAGAATTATTTCAGGCCAAAAGGAAAAGTGTGCTTGACAAGGAGCCAGGCTGTTCACTCACCGCAGCTTTCAAACCAAGCGTACTTGAGTGAAAGCGGCTTCATTTGAACAGCTGGCACCAGACTGTTTTAGGAAGGGAAGTGTTTAGGAAGATGTTTTGGGGAAAGGGAAAACCCTGGAGGAAAAGTAAAACTTTAAGGATACAAAAGACGCAGTAGGACTAAGCAGGAATCTGGACTGAAGGTAAGAAAAGGAGAGGAACAAAGAAGGAGGGAAGCTGGAGACCATAAAGAAGTGAAGAGGGGCAATGGAGAAGAACACGCTAAAATTATGTTGGTGTCACTGCAATCTAACTCTACCATGTTCCTGCAAGTTCCCACAAGTTCTCCTGCATATTTAAATACTTAAGGTAGTGCCAGGCAGCTGGAGGGTCACACATGCTAACAGGTGACCTTCATCCACACTGGACTAAGTCAGTAGAAGCGGGATCCTCCTGGTCCAAAGGCAACCCTGAGGGTGTATGCCATTAGAGAATCTGTCATCAATTTGGAAAACGCATTGGAATTCCACCTGGGTCAAAAAATATTTTAAACTCCATCCATATTTTAAGCAGGCAAAATTATCCTAGCAGATATGCAAGTAAAATCATGTTCATCGTGATAATGGCCATGACTGTGACTACGTTGCTGATGATCATAGTGAGGGGATGCTGATGACGGTTATGGTGGTGACAGTGATCATGGAGATGATGGTGGTGATGAAGAATATGAAGATGATGATAATGGTGGTGTCAGGGGTGGAGGTCTCGGTGATGACGGTGATGGTGGTGATGATGATGTTAATGGAACATCATGGACAGAGGATGAAGGCAATGGTGTGATGACTTTGATATGGAGATGGTGACAATTATCACGCTGGTGGTGATGATAATGGATGTTGTGATGATGATGCAGAGATGATAATTAATGTTTGGCAAGCTCGAATTATCCGGGCTTCCTACATCTGTGCTTTCTGTGTCCGGAAATGCTACCCTTTGTTTGGCAAGACCACAGTCTCCTCTCGTGTCTCCTCTCTCTATTTCTTATGAACCTGAGGGAGGCAAGAGAACAGCGAATTCGCCGGGTGCTTACACCGTCGGATTCTGCAGCCCAGGGACTGGAAAGACACTGCAGGCTAGACGCTCCCCTGATTCTTGAGGTGAAGTCTCCTCGTGCTGCCTCGGACAGTCATCCTTCCGCCCTTCGTTCAGTAGACATGCAAGAACAGTCCTGCATCATGTGATATCATCTCAGTCAACGATGCCCCATACGCCGACAAGGTCCATTGCCTGGAGATGCTGCGGCCACGGCCATGTTTCCACGCACCGCACCACTTGTGTGCTTGCGGCATGTTGGTGTACGTGAACCTCCGGCAATGCTGGCCATGTAACAGCGTAGTGCTGCTCCTTGACAATGGTAACAAGTGGCTAGCTGCCCGTTTGTACATTACTGTGCTTTTTGTCATTAGTGGGGAGTACACTCCTTGGACTCCTGAAAATGTCGACTGTTCAGCCAGCGTGCTGTGCCACACCAGCAGCAGCCTTGTCCACTCGTGTCCACTGCAGCTCTCCATCACATCACAAGGCTGCACAGGACCCACCTCTCCCGCCCAGGTTACGTGAGCACCCTTGACCACGTCTGCCGTGAAGAAATCACCTAGCAGGGCAGGTCTCAGGAAGTGTCCCTGTCGTTAGGCGACGTGTGATCGTATCCCTTTGTGCCAGACAGCATGCTGGTTCCACAGCTTCACAAGGTGCCCTGGACCTGCTACTGGGTGGCACATGGATCTGGGTCAAGTGGTGTCGCCTGAAAAGACACATCAGACTTCTAACTCCCTTGATGTGAGTTGAGTTAGAAATAGGGTCCTAAAAGGGATTGTAGGCTAAAATAAGACCCAATAGTCTTGGGGTTTAGGCCCCACTCTAACGGCTGGTGTCCTTAAAAGGGGGAGCATTTTTATCTCTAAAGTATGCTGAGTTTAATTCTCAGGGGTAAATGTCAAGGAGCGGTACAGCTGGGTAAAGGCACAGCACCCGTGTTTATAGCAGCACCATTCACAATAGCAGAGTCGGGGAATCAGCCTAGGTGCCCGTCAACAGATGAATGGATAAAGAAAATGTGGTGCGTATACACAGTGGAGTTTTATTCATCCATAAAGAAGAATGAAATCATGTCATTTACAGGAAAATGGATGGAACTGGAGAACATGATGCTAAGCAAAATAAACCAGACTCATAAAGTCAAGCATCATCTATTTTCTTTCATAGGTGAATGCTGGAGGGGAAAGGAGGGGTGATGTGACATGAAAGCAGAGGGCATCAGAGGAGGGGACGGGGGAGGGAGGCAGGGGGCATTGGGGAGCAAAATTGATCCCATTATTTTATATACACATGTGAATGTGCCACAGTGAAATCCACTCTTCTGTATAATTAATATGCACCAATTAAAAGGGGGGTTGGGCACAGACAAACAGAAGAAAGGCAGTTTGAAAACGCAGGGAGAAGACAGCCATCCAGACCGGAGAATGGACTCAGCTTCCCCAAACCAAGGAACAGCTGAGGCCACCAGAAACCTCTAGACCTGCCTCTAGGACCGGAGAGGGGCATGGCCCGTGGACACCTGACCTTGACTCCCCGCCTCCGGAGTTGTGGGGCTGTGAGCTTGTGCTGGTCTAAGGTTCTAGTTGATGGCACGCTGTGCTAGCTCTAGAATAATATGCACACGCATGGCATAAAATCCTGACGGTGGGTGAAGTGAGACCCCTGAGCAATGGAAGGGCATGGGCCAGGAGCTACTGTGGGTCAAGGTCAGAGGGTCTCTCCTGACCAGGAGACCCAGAGACCACGTGCCAGGAAGCCACACTTGCCTTGGGAGCCCAGAGAAGCTGGCGGACCCACAGCAGAGGGGCGGCGAAGAGGCGGGCCTGTGAGCCCCAGGGGAGCAGGCAGCCTGGGTCCATCCAGGAATCGGGACTTGCCACTGGGGCTTAGCATCACTCACCAGCAAAAGTCTCCCCAGAGCAATCCTGTTGAGGATAAGATGCGGAAGTACATCCTGATGAGATTGAGGCACCGCCTCTCGTCTCATCAGGAAGCAAGTGATGAAATGCAGCTGATGAGGTCGAGAAGCCGTCGGGAAGGCGGGAAGGCACAGTGCTGGGGCCCAGGCCAGTGTGGGCGACAGGAATGTTTTAAGGAAAGCGGGAGGGAGGCGCACACTCCTGCTCTCCCAGCGCTGTCTGAGAGGATGGATGCCCTGATTTTAGAAGTCCCCTCCCTCCCAGGTCTGTTTCTGGAAATAGCCCCAGAAGTTGAAAAGGACAGCGATTCCTGCCACCACAGCACATTGGAAGCGTCCCTCAAGACTACCCCGCTCTCTCTGCTGATTTTCTGCTCACTAAGCAATCTTCCGAGTTGTGACTTGTGTTCTAACTAGGTGACTTTTTCTCTAGGCCCTGTGCCAAGACTATTCACAGGAGCAGCATCCAGCTGCAAAGGGACAGGGACGATGGGGAAGGGCCAGTGGGCCAAAACCAGCAGGACCCTGCACACCAGGACAAGGGCACTGGGGGCTGGGCAGAAGTGGGTCAGCCATGAAGAGCAGAGGGCCCAGAGAGCCCTCAAGACAGAGGCCCATCTTGCCCAGCAGGCAGCCCTGGTGGACTCTGTGGAAACACTAGAATGTCCCGTGACCCTCATCCACGGCATCAGGGGCAATCAGGTGGACAGCTCTGGGACAGGGAGTGCCTGATAGAAGGAGCGGCCACAGGAAGGAAGGAAGGGCTGCTTCAGAGTCCCAACTGAGGCAATCCGGGGGCACTGTCCTGCTGGGCCTCTCAGCGTTTGTCTGCCAGGTCCACCATGTTGTCACAAATGTAGGCTCTTTTTCAAGGCCAGGAGGCAGGCCTTACACACACACACACACACACACACACACACACACACACACACACAGACACACAGACACAGAGGTGACCGGGGGAACTCAATTATGGCCATCATTTCACAACCCATCAAAACATCAAGTTGTACACTTCAAATATGTGCAATCCCTACTTATCAATTAAACCTAAGTGAAGACGAGAAAAATAAACAAGGTCTGGCCCAAGGCTTGCTGGGCCAGGACAGGGGCCTCCGACAAGGCCCTTGAGGCTGCCCCCTGGCCTGCGCCCCGACTCGCACCTCCTGTGCCAAAGCCCCCTCCCGCCTCCCTACCCCAGGTCCAGTCTCCAATAACTTGTGCAGTGAAGTTCCTCAAAGCCCAGTGAGCTTCGGGCCACCACCGAGAGCGGGTGGAGCAGGAGAAGCCACCGGCAGGTTTGTTCCTCAGCACGCGTTCCCCCTCTGCGCACCCTGCTCCCGTGGATAACACCCTAAGTGAAGCACTGTCCTCCCGCAGGTCCTGCTGGGGGCTTTCTGATTGACTGAAGTGCTTGTCCCACATTGGGCGAGGGAGTCGAGTCCCTTCTTCCATGTAACATAGCAAGTTTTACATTTGTGAGCTCAACCTGAAACTCAAATTCAGACGGTTCTACCTGCACAAGGGATTCAGTTGAATTTATTCTCCCTCCATGGCTCTTTCATTAGCCCCCCCAGCCACCTCCACCCACCGTACCTCGTTCCCAAATGAGTGACACCTGGCCTCAGGGGAATTACATAGCAACATCATGGTGCCATAGAAGAGGGGCGCTTTGGGGGAGGTATTTTGTGCCCTGCCTGGTGTCCTTGGAGGAGGAGCTGGCCGTACGTGCCCTCTGCACCCAGTGGCTTCTGAGAGTTGCTTAGTGCTCACACCCAAGACTTCCACTTCGGGAGGTGCAGTGATACGGCTGCAAGCTGAGGGACACCGAGGCCCTTCACCTCCAGGGGAAGTTGTCGTCTCCCTTTGGAGGGTGCTCTGGTCAGCATTTTCGTTACTGTGACTAAACCACCTGACAAGACCAGTTTTAGGGGAGGGAAAGTCGATCCAATCTCAGTCCATAGATGGCCAACTGCAATGCTCTGGGCCCAAGTGAGGCAGGACATCATGGCCGAGTGTTAGCAGGGGAAAGCAGAGGGGCACGTGGCACCAGGAAGCAGGGGGAGCTCTGCTCAACAAGCACAAATAGAAACCCCAAAGGCATTCCCGCCTCCTCCAGCCACACCTGTCTGCAGTGACACCCAGTTAATCCCCGTCAGGAGCCATGCACTGATCGGGCTAGACCTCCTATAACCCGATCGCCATCTCACACAGGAGCGTGGGGGGACACCTGCTCTAAACCATGACAGACGGGCGCCACCCTGCTGACACCTTGTTTTCAGGCATCTGGTCTACAGAATTGTGGGAGAACGTCACTGGTACTTAAGGCACCCAGTTCGTGGTCATTGTCACGATAGCCCTAGCACACAAATATGTTCAGAGGTCCTCTTCCCACTCTCCTTGGCTGACTTCTGATTTTCAGAAATCTCAACCTTCTTCTCTCTTAAAGCCACAACAGATCAAATGAATGGGAGTAGAAATGGGGTCCTGTGCAATGAGTCAAACCCGCGTCTGCAGACGACAGCTCGGGCGGAGCAAAGCGGCCTGGCCCGGGCAACCCAGCCCTGCAGGTCTCCAACAGGACATGTGCCCAGGACCTTGGAACTCGAGTCCTGGTGCAAAGGTGTCTGGGCCGTGGGAGAGCTGTGGGCTCCAGCCCCCGGGGGTGTCTGAGGAAGAGAGGAACTGGCTGAAGGAGGTAGCCGGTGGAACAAGCCTTGTACTCCTGTGTTCCTCCCTTCGGCTGAATTCAAACAGAGATCACTTCTTATTGATGTCTCAATCAGCAGAACCTGGAACACAGCCTGGCATGTAGTAGGTGCTCAACCAAAGCTGTGAAGTGCACAGGGATAAAGTGTCCTTAGGAAGCCAAAGAGCTTAATGGCAATGCCCTCCATAAAGCACACACCCAGAGTGGAGAGGAAGAGGAGCCCGAGACAGATAGCATCGAACAAGGGCCTTAGGCCAAGGAGGAGCCTGCAGCACAGAGAAGTCACAGCAGTGTGGAGAAGGAGTTCCTGAGGAGGGGCGAGCGGACACCTGGCAATGCTCAGCGAGTGCAGGGACAGCTTCCAAGAGGAAGCACCATGGTGTGCACAAGACTAGCTGGACAAGTTCTGAAGACAAAGAAAAGTCCTCCCTTTAATGGCTGGAAGCCATACTCACCCCCTTCGTATGCTCTCAGCCCACCCTTGCCACCTCCTCCCACAGGAACAGATGTGACCAAGAGCTGGCCCCTCAGCTCCCAGGCCCCCGCTGCCCAGTGTCCTCTCACTAAGCCACCCACCCCTGGCCCCCAGCCCCCTTCCTCCTGCTCCTCACTGAACTTGAACTTGGCATCACCATGGTCAGCTCCACTCCTGGCTTTGCGCAACCACGGCAGCTTCCATGCCACTTTGGTGACCCAAAACAGTCTTGGCGTTATGTGACATCCTCTGCCCAGAACATAAGGCAAGGAGGTAAGGCCAGAGCTCGGGACAGGGACACAGGACCTGGATGGAAACAGAAAGATGAGCAGGGCTTCGTTCACGGCCTGGGATGGTAGAGACAGGCCAGCGGCACGGCCAAGGGACGTGGCCTCTGGAGTACAGGGTGCCCTTATCTCGCTGCACAGGGGGCCATCCTGGTCTCGGAGCCTGGACAAAGCTGAGCCGGGTCAATGGGATCCTGTCAATGTAACTTTGGGCCCTCCGCCTCGCAGCTGAGTCCCCACGACTAAGACAAGCGTGAATGAGTGACAAAAACCTGGTGCTGAGCTCCAGGAGGGACAGGGTGAGAGGGAGTGTCCCGAGGTGGTGATCCTGCGCTGTGCATTGGAAGCAGGCCCCACCTCGCAGGAGGACCTGAGTCCCTGTCCTCCAGGGCACCTGGGCAAAGGGCCCTGTGCTGCAGCCTGGGACCCCTGAGGAGAAGCCTCGCTCTTCCTTCCATTCAAGGGGGCTTTAGACGTCCCCGGGAGACCTTCCTGTCCCTGTTGCACTAACTCTGACAGGAGCCCCAGGACCAGCTACTCCTCCCTCCCGAGTCCAGGGGCCCCTCTACGGCCTTGCGTGCTGCACCCGGCCTACGGGGCCCTCCCTAGGTGAAAGGGCCATGCCCATTTAGGTCACGGCACAGCAAGCAGCTCGCTTGCCGACCCTGGAGTGAGGCGGGCCCCTGCCCCCAGGACACCTGCCTTCCCGCCTCCTGGGAAGTGCACTTTGGATTTGGAGCTCTGCCTGGAGCTCTGTCTGTGGCTACTGTGAGCGGCAACACTAGGCCGCAGGCCAGGCGAAACACTCCTCCCGGGGCTCTGGGTGGCCAGGGCAGGTCCTTCTCTCAGGAAGTCCGGCGCCCACAGCAGCCCGCACCCTGACCAAGGCGGATGCTGAGCGCCCCTTGGCCTGGCTTCCCTCTCGTGGTTCTGGAAGGATCTGCCACCAGCACTGGAGCAAGGAGACGCTGAGCCACGTTCTCAGAGTCAGGTCGCACACTGGATTCCAGCCAGCTGCTTCTCCGATGGACAGGTCATTGCCTTCCTCTCCCTCCTACTGCCCAGTCCCTCCACATGCTGTGTTTTTAATTGACCAGAAGAGAAGGAAGAGGAGGAGGAAGTAGGGAGGTGTGTGGATAGTTCATTGTAAGATATTGACTGGTTATCGTAAAAATTTGGCTGGTCAGAACTAAAACTATCTCACTGTCCATTCAGGGATTATGATGATAAATGGCATGAAAATGGCTGAGCACCATCCTTGTGATGGGGCCTTCGGTGGTCATCACACATTCACCAGGTCTCTATCAAACTGGGCTGCCTCTTTCTTTCTTTTTTCTTTTCTTTTTTTTTTTTTTTTTTGTATTGGGGATTGAACCCAGGGTGCTTAACCACTGAGTCACATCCCCAGCCCTTTTTGTATTTTATTTAGAGACAGGGTGTCACTGAGTTGCTTAGTGCCTCACTGAGTTGCTGAGGTTGGCTTTGAACTCACGATGCTCCTGCCTCAGCCTCCCAAGCCAGTGGGATTACAGGCATGCACCACCACACAAGGCTGCCTCTTTCTTAAATGGACAGCTACTGGACTCAGGTCCAACCCTCTGGAATTCTCTGAACTTCTCTCCCTGCTGGTTGTGACCCATGTGCAGGAGCCCGTGGGGCACTTGGAGGAAGGGCAAGGTAGGCACTTGTGCATTTGTAGATGGGTGCTTAGTGGGGAGGGTGGAGGCTCCACCCTGTGCCGAGCCAGGAGCTGCACTCCTGGGAAAGACCGTCAAGCGCTGCTCTCCCCGAGCCTCCCTCAGGGTCGTCAGCTACACCACCTCTCCCTCGGCATCTGCAGCCGTGGCGGCATCACTGTACTATTACTATTCTAAATTTACAGCCTTGCTTTATCCCTCCCGTATTCATAGAAAGAATAAAGCCATTTCAATATTGCTATAAATTCTCCTCTCTCATGGAAGGGTTTAATCAAGCCACTTCCATCTGTTCTTTCTCCCAAGATGGTTACAAAATCATTTTCTTCCTACAAGAAATAATTTTGGAGGAAAGGAAAGTCCTACATAAATTCAAAACCCATTTTGGTTACTCTGTATTTGCCAGAAAGTTCACAGGGCTGTATACAGTTGGTCTCAGGATTAAAAGCAGTTCTGAATTCCATGGTCCTGAAGGAGGGGGCAGATGTTCCCAAAGACCCGAGGCCTCGCGATCGTCTGGCAAGCTCCTGAGTGCAGACTGTGCCAGAGTTCTTGACCCTTCTGATGGGAGCCAAAGGGCCAGAAGGAGTCGCCATGTCCTGTGTACCGTGGGGGCCTGGAGGAAAGCTGGCTTGCAAGAGAACAAGGCATGGAGCAGCATGGACGTGCAGGAAAGCACGTCCCTCCAAGAGCTCTTCCCCCCAGGTGAAGCAGCGTTCAGCCCTGGAGCACCCCCTCACCCGAACACCCCACACACAGAACAGCAGCATGCGCTCCGACCCAAGGGAGGGAGTCAGACTTTGGACCCCAAACCTCAGGAAGGATTGCTCCTCTGCCCTGGACTCCAGGGAGGTGATGTGTGTGTCTGTTAAAGCAGGTCCTATTGCCTATTGTCCTCCAAGACTCCTGTATTTCCTTTTATCAAATGGGCAACTCTCATGCTTTTTTGTCTAAGGATATTTTAGCTCCATTTACCCCTTTCTGTGATATTGATCTGAATGTGTGTGTCCCCTGAGACTCACAAACTAGAATCACCCTAATTCCCCAGGTAATGATATTGGAAGGCAGGGCCAGGAGGATGGAACCTTCATCAGTAGCATTAACGCCCTTATAAATGGGTTCCGAGGGAGACCCCTCACCCCTTCTGCTACATGAAGTTAGAGTGGGAAGATGACCATCCACCAGGAAGTGGGCCCTCACCAGACACTAAACCTTCTGGAGCCCTGATCTTGGATTTCCAGCCTCAAGAATTGTGAAAAATACATTTCTGCTACTTATAAACCACCCACAGGTATTTCACTGTAGTCACCCAAATGGACCAATATACCCCTAGTGTTGTCATCTAGGCAATGATATTTTTTCTGACTACTTGATGCCAAACATGAGCTGGAACCTGAGCGACTGTCCATGCGGAAATCCGTGGCTGTAGCCTGAACGCTCGGAGCGTGCACTAGCGAATTGCAAGACGCTGAGAGGCCCAGAGCAAACATCTCAGGGTCAAGAGCAAGGTTCCAGAAGCAAGCCAAGTCTCCTGATGCTATTCAAGAGCTACTTGTACCTCCACAATGGAAGGGGTCTTCTCTTTCTTGATTTAGAAGATGCTTTTTTGAGCCAGAGATGACAATTTTTCTAGCTCCTATGAAGTCCCAATAGGCAAAAATAAAATATTCTAAAACGGGTCTATCTTCTTTCAGTTACCCAGCGCCCACAGGGCACCTGTGACAGATGGTGGCAGTGATCAAGGCTGACGAGAACAGTAGAGAGGTTGGGAGAATTGATGGGAAGGAGTTTGGAACAGACAGGCATCAGCCCCAGGAGGAGCACAGTGCATGTCTGCCGTCACCCCTGCGGCTGGATGCCTGCTGGTGGAGACCCCACAGGTGGTGCCCCTGGCTGATCACAGTCGCTCCATGGCCCAGAGGATGTTGCATACCCCTTACTCAGTCACACAGAAAGATGACGTAAGCACCGGTTCCAGCTCATCAATGGGGAGTGGGGCTCACATCCCAGGACAGGGAATTTTCAGAGAATGGCACATCCCCATTATGAATCTCCAGCAATTTCCAAGCTTCCTGCCTTCGGATGGGTTGATTCCAGGGCTCGTGTGTGCATGACTTTGTTGATGGTACTTTTTGAAAAATTGACACATCCTGAGAAAAGGTCTCAAGTGGAACGAAGAGAGTCACACTATCATGCACCTTATTAAAATAAACCCTCTGCAGAAGTGAATTTCACATTGATGACCATGTCTCTTCACTCTCCGCAGCTCCCCCTGTACCTCTCTCTCTCTGCCTCCCGCCTCTCTCTGTATCACAACAAAGTGTTTTGCAGGTCCTTTTGCTTAGGGGAAAACATGGCCCATTTAACAAGATGATTTCTTCCATGGCTGTGCAATTTCTTTGTAGTTTATGAACAATTTTTGTCCACAGGGATTGCAGCAAATATTAGTTACAATGTAATCAGATGAATAGAGCCAAGGTTAGAAAAACAAATCCTTTGAATTATTTTCACAGTTTCATCATGGACCTTGTGATTTTGAGCAGTCCGTGAGCCTGCTCTGTCTAAAGGTCAAACTCATTTGTAGCAAAGAAGAACAGAGAATTCAGAAACTGTATTTCCACATTATTGTTGCTTCTCAAATCTAATTATGGGAATAAATGACTTCTCCCCGAGTGCATACAGTCCTTCCTATTGAATGAAGGATTCATGATTTTAATTTGAATGGTGGATTAGTCACTCTGGCCTCCGTAACAGACACCATAGTTGTGTGGCTTGAACTAGAGATTTCTTTCCTCCCAAGCCTGGGGGCTAGAACTCCAAGACCAGGGTGCAGCAGACTTGGGAGCTGCTGAAGGTCTCTTCTGGGTTTCTAGGCAGCTTTTCTTTGGTATGTGCATGGAGAGAGAGAGAGAGCTTTCTCTGTTCCTCTTCTTATAAGGCCACCAGTCCCAGAAGATCAGGACCCCACCTCCATGACCTCATCTAACCTTGATTACCTTCAAAGCTCTGTCTTTGAATATACTTACACTGGGGGTTAGGCCTTCAAAACATGGATTTGGGGGAACCCCATTCAGTCCACAGCTCGTGGCCTCTGTGCAAAGGTCTAAGGTGAATGACTTCAGGCACCCGCTATTACCCTCACACATAGGCATGGGGAAGGGGAGAAAGCAGCCATTTGTTGGGGACTCCCTGGAGAATGAGTTAGGATTCAGAAGTGTGCAGAAGGCCTCGGAGGGGACCCTTGTGGGAGTGGGGCAGCCCTCGGGCGGGTAAATGCAGCCCGGGAGCCCGGGTGAGGCCGGGGCCTGGAAAGGGACACTGTGAGTCGACAGCTGTGGCAGCCCTGGGGCAGCCCCCATCAGAGCAGCGCTTCAAGACCGCAGGTTTGAGCGGGGCCCCAGAACTGCTGCAGCAGCCCAGTTAGAGAGAGAGGCAGGGAGCAGGCAGGTGGCACAGGGGAGCTTCCTGTTTAAATTTGAAACTTTTACATTTCATTCCAGGGTGTCTGATTCAGGGGAAGAAAGCATGTGCTTTTCATCATTAAGA
Organism: Sciurus vulgaris; assembly: GCF_902686455.1. Lineage (NCBI taxonomy): Eukaryota > Metazoa > Chordata > Mammalia > Rodentia > Sciuridae > Sciurus > Sciurus vulgaris. Next base: position 168,091,497 of record NC_136466.1, on the reverse strand, counting down.
CTGCTGACAACACCCAAATCTTTCTGGAACCATCAGTGTGAGGATACAACGGCAAACAGAACCCTAACCGAGGCACCCGAAGGCTTCCCTTGCAGGAAGCGTCGGAGGTGATTAAATATTTAGGTACCACTGAGCCACAGTGTGGATTCTTGGGCCGAATAAGTTAATCACTACACAAACTAAATATCATTTGCTGTACTAATGGAAATAGCTGGATGCACAGGAAGCTTTGAAAACTAAGGGTAGTTACAGGGTCTACTGTGTTTACAGCAGAAGTACAAGAGTAAAAAAGAGTTTCATTCCTATGATTGCCATGTTCAAATAAGTCATCTTATAGATCTTAAATATTTCATGAATCACACTATAGAAATGAAAATCAAAACTAAATATTTTTTTCTCTTAACTTTAGGTGTATGACAAAAGTTATCATTATTAAGATACAGTTCTTATCTGTAAGACTGCAGAAGCAAAAAGGCTGGCTAAGAATGTGAGCCCCCAACCCAGATGCTCCCCCACCCCTTCTCCCCTGCCATGTGCAGAGTCAGGGCGGCACCGTGACAGGGCTTCCTCTCACAGGGGTAGGAGGGGATGGGTAAAAGGGAAATGGATTTTTGCTAAGTTGAACAAAAACATGATTTTACAAGAAAAGCTTATTAAAGTGTTTACAGGGCTGCTGCAATTTATTCAGAAAGAAACAGTAAAATCCAAAGCATACCAAACGCACTACTGTGCCTGGCCTTGTTAACACGCTCCTGGGAAAGGGAAGTGCCTTTCCGCCTCTCTTATGGATGGCAAGCACAACGAGTCTGAAATCGCTCACAACACCTGTCAGTCAACACGAGGAATGATGATGTCACTGGGGCCACACCCTGGACACAGCCCAGATGACACTGAACACACACTCTTCTGCATGGTGAGTGAGATGGCTTTGCAAGGTAGATACTTTGAAAGAAGAAGTATGTGTGAACCACTTCCTGTTTTAATTGAAAATGAGAATAGCTTGGTGGAGGTGTGGCTGAGGGTAGAAATGTACCCCGTGAAGATCAGGCCCCCTGATCTACTGAGTGGCAGGATACCACAGGAAAGTCAAAATGGCTTTTAACCTGGGGCAGAAGTGGCTGAGCTTCTCTGAGAAGCCTCAGCACGCAGGCAGCTCTCTCCAGGTGGATCCTGACCACGACTCTGGGACCTTCCCTGAAGCCTCGCCTGCCTCTCATGGCAGGACCAGCAAGAAACACCTGAGCTGACCCACCAGGCCCAGGCCTGCCTTGATGCTGAACCACTGAGCTCTTCAGCTGCAGGCCCCAGCTCACCAGCTCCTTGGCACCTGCAGGGAGTCCATGGATGTGCCCTCCACACTCTCAATAATGTTCAAACAGCAGTACGAGGGAGGACCGGCGAGGTCATCACAGGAAAGGAAATCCGTCATCGTGCTCACAGCAGAGACGCCCTAGCTTCCAGGACACATGGCTTGGTGAGGACACCAAGGCCCCACTCTGACCCCCAGGGTGGTGCACACTGGCTGCAGACCACTTCATCTCAAAAACTCTCCAAGAAATGTAGGAATAGAGGCCCCTTAAAGGTGACACAGGAGACGTGTGACATCGGAATAGAACAGAAAGGTTGGAATCACCTTGAAGAACAGAAGGACTCAGGAAGGAGCAGCTGGAGCCTGACTTGGCAGATGCTGAAATATCTGAAGAAGGAGCCCAGCCAGAGGGCCAGTCAGAGGGAGGTAGGAAGAGGCAGAGGGAGGAGCAGGCTGGGGAGGAGCTGCCACACCCACAGGTGGAAAGGTCTTCATGGGATGCTGGGCCTCCCCAACCCTGGTCCAGGGGATCTTCCTTGTAAAACAGATGCCAAACATGGCGTCATTAACCATCCTCCTCAACCACCTTCAGGTTCCAGGCTAAAGGAAGTGCAAATATGCAGCCTCCCACCAAGGACGACCAAGGGCATGCAGGAGCTGAGGACACCAACCTCAGATCTCCCAGGCTGAGTGCCAGCTGTACCAGAGTTTTCGCTGAAAATTAAACACATCTGCCTTCTGGTTTCATACATCAGCACTGCCAACTTGACTAATGTGAGTCTGCCTCTGCTCTGAGAGGCCACTCAGAGAGCTAACAACAAGTCCTCTCTCTCATCCTCAGAGCCTCTTGGCAGACTCAATAGCTGGCCAAGAGGAAGGCTGGGCCGAGCAGCCATGCCTCTGTCTGGCTACCAGGTAAAAACAGTGCAATTCCTCCTTGAGAAGCCTCCCACTGCTCTACTCTTGGGCTTCAGAAAAGAAGAGAACACATAATGGAAGGTGCTATACACTCACTTCACTCCTTCCCCCGCAGAGAAGCATGCACCAGCCACAGCTGCCCCAGAAGGCCCAAGACTCTTGAGATTGTGGATAAAGTGTTCAAAGAAACAGGAGGCTTCTAAAAGGTGGAACAAAGCCCCAGTTTATCTTCGTGGAATCGGGTTCATCAAATGGCCAAATCCACATTATACAATAAGAGACAGATTGAAACAATCATACATGTGGATTCTTGAATTCTTCAGAAGTTACAGGACAAGACTTGGCTGCATCTGGCTGACTCAGACATCCTCATATATGATCTTGGCATAGAAACCAATGAGGAAGACAGCTATGCTGTCATATTTCATAGAACACATCCATGTCAATCAGTTTGGGGAAGTGGGCAAACAGAAGTGTAAACTTGCATGACACCGGGGGGAGGACTTAGCAAGACCTTCAAATATTAGAAATGCACTTTTGACCTAAGTATTCTACCTGTAGGAATTTTTGGAGACCTTTTTTGACATTTTTGAGGTTCAGAAAAGAATAGATGATTTTACCATTAATTATTGTTACGAAAAACACATACCAGAAACAATCAAATACATAGAAATTAAATGAGTTTCGGTACATCATTACAATGGAATATTATGTAGCTTTCTAAAAGGATGGGAAAATGTTCTGTGTGCTGTCTTGGAAAGCTCTTCAGGCTGTTGCTAAGGGAATAAATGCAAGCTGCACACACTGGTAGTTCACCTATGCCAAGCAAGCGTGAAATGCGGAGGGCTTCCCTGTTCAGGGTCTGGGCAGTGGTGGAGGCCGTCCTTCCCTGGAGGCAGTGTGCACGGAGCTCAGGAGAACAGACACCACCCTCCTGGCTGCAACAACTCCTCCTTCCCCCTTGCTCCTATCCATCTCCTTCCTCCTTGCCACAATCTAATTAATTCCCCTTGTCCCAGGTGGCTCCTGGCTTGAGGAGGAGCAGCAGTGGGCTCAGCACCCTCTGTCCATTCCTCTTAGCCACCACCAGAGGCCCCAAGGAGGATTTTACAATCATAATCACCTTGGTGTTTTTAATGCACATTTAGAAATAAAACTCTAGTTACTAATAGAATTGTTTGAATTACCAAAATAACAGTTTAAGGTTGTTTGAATTGAATCCCAAAATTCAACTGTGTTGAAGACAAGAGAGGATTTCAGGACTCTAAAAGGAAGTGTCCATTTACCTGACAGTGGTGACCATCAGCTAGTCCCTGAGCCAGGTATATAATCTAAGAACTCCTAGCCCAGAAGAATGAAGGTTTGCAGAGAGAAAGGAAGGCTTAGGGTAAGACTCTTGATATGGTCGCAATAAGCCAAAATAAAAATAAAGTCTTTCTGGTTTTTACCTAAATCATGCCACAGAGCTGAACGGACCATTTTTCTGCTCAGGGAACTAGAGATATGATTGCCGTCTGTATACTACTTTCCACAGGCCCACAGAGGCTTGGAGAGCTCCAAACCCAACTCAGCCACAGGAAGTATGTGGGCCATGACAGCTGGTAGGTCTTTATTTTCGTTTCACCAGTGTTGGCCAACAGGGTCTGATTCACGTTTTTCTGTGGCTATTGTGTATCTTTGGTTCTATTTTACATTTTAATTGCCCACTCCTTCCACAAACTGCTCCAAGTCTTTGCCCTGCACTTCCTGCTGAGTCCCTAGAGACTGTGCTTCCTAAGTCTTCATGGATCAGTCCTTCCTTTCCAGTCTGCACAGGAGCCTGGGGCACTGCCCTCCTGTGCAGGCCACCCTGTCAACCCTGGGCTTCTGACCTCACTGCTGCAGAGTTCAGGGTGTGCCACTCCCACAGCTCCTCCAGGAGGATGGAGAGTGTGGCATCAGGAAGCAGTGTACACAGAGGAGCACCCACTACTCATGGGACGGGGGAGAGCACGCGTGAAGGGCACAGAATGAGTGCAGACTCCCACAGGCTTCACCTCCCACTACAGGGATGCTGCAGTGACCAGGATCTCTTGTTCCTGTGGATAAGACCCCATGTCTGGAGTCCCTAGACTGCACCCGGGACCCACTACCTGTACATCCATAAGGGAATCTTCCCTAAAGAGCGTTTCCCTTGTCTCTGCCTGGCGAGCAGAAGGCTGCATGAAGACCTTTGTGCAAGCTGACACTCCAGAGCAACAGTGGCAGTGACCCTAGTAGCAATAGGGATGGAAAAATGATGATATCTAACTTTGAGTCGCTTCCAAATGCATTTGCTGCTTCCTTCCCTGCCGTCAGTAACCCTGAACAGTCATAGATGATCAACACAGTGGCTGCATGTTCAGATTCCCATGTTTTTAAACCAAAATTCACAGTTTCAGAGGGAAAAAAAGAACACAAGGTATTTACATGATTCATTTGATGAACCATTCCAGGCAGGGGCACCTGCCGTCACAGTGAGGGCCCCTAAGTGCTGGGATGGGGATACGGCCACCTGCTCCTTCTTGTCTACATCTGCAGAGTTTTCTCAGTATAAATAGCTTGGTAACAGTCCACATTACATCCTGCAGGCTCAGGACAGTCAGCAAGCAAGAGACCTTCCCCTTGCACATCACACCCTCATTTCTTCTCCTCCTCACTGGAATTTTAATCTGAGCATCAGTTAATGATTCTTTCTTATCCATTTGATTAAAACACAGAGTCACTGAGGCAGTAGCAAATTTGATTTTTTTTCCCCTGGCCCTTAATGCACTGCAGTAATGAAATCCATGACTCCCAACCTCTGCTAGTTAGGAGCCAGCATGGGCAGCCTGAAAACCAGGGAAACTCATTTGTCTCACGGCTGAGTCCCCTTCTTAAGGGAAGCCCTCCAAGAGTCGTGCATCTTGGAACAGAACACCTGTGCTGGCAGAATGGAGATTGAACCTCTGCCTGACATTATTCTCACAGATGACAGAGAAATCGTTTACGATACAACTTCATTTCTTTAAAAGCAGCTGCAGCTTTTATTGCTTGGATGAAATCACATCCCACATACTAATTTAATAAACTGCTTTAAGCTTACACAGAGTCTTTGCTTGGAGAAGGATGTGTTTCTATGCCATTGGCCAGAGCAGTGAGTAATTTCCATCTACAACCCCAGGGACAAAAAGCAGTGAAGATTAAAAACAAGGCAAAGCCACTCCGGTTCATATTCTGATTAAACTTTACAGATGCAGTTTATCACAAAATCATGTTGTAAAAATTAAATGGCAAGATGAGCATCCAAGCCCTGCCATTAAAATACATGAGGGCAGTGACTTTCCTTTGCCTTTGTTACGCCTTTCTGGCGAAACCCTTGTCTTGCATCTCACTGCCCTAGGTCCCAAGATTGCCAACCATGGGCAAAGATTGCCCTTGCAGGACCTGGCACTGGTCCTGCTAGTGGGATGGCTTAGAGCAACTGCTCTCAGGTGGGCAGAATAACCTCTGGCCCCCTGTTCCCACCCAGTCTCCTTTCCTGGAGAAAGGAAGCCAGGTAACAAAGACTTGGAGGAGACTATTGAAGTAGACTTCTTGTTGAAAAGCTATTTAAATCCTTATTTACTTTGTAAGAAAATGAGTGCATACACCTGGTTTTACATTAGTCACTTAAGAAATTCTGTTGTCTTCTACTAAGCATCAGAAACTAGAGATAAGCCGTGAACAGAAGAGACAGAAGCCTATGTCCTCACAGGAGTTTCACTGCATTCGCGTAGCAGAGCCTTAAGCTAGATAACCCACCAGGTCCTGGAAGCCCGTGCAACTTCAGCACTGCGGTGTGGACAGCTCCACACTGTAAGTGCCCCTATCAATGGCTGCTTGTCTTTCCAAGTTGCAGAAGCTGCTGAGCTACCTGCAGACGCAACCTGAAAAGAGGATATCAGTGCTCCCAGGACAACCCGTGGGAGGTGGTGGTCCGTGTGTGAACACCCCAGCATCCTTGTCCTCCTAGAGACCGTTCTGAATCACGGCTCCTTGTGTTTCCAGCAGGCTGACGCCGCCTTTCTCAACGGCAAACTCACTCTTAGTGATGTTTCCCCGCTCCCTGAACCTCATCCCAGTCACTCACTGTTTGCCTGGGAGCTCCTTCCACATACACCACTTAACCCTTGCTCCAAGGTCTGCTTTGGGGAGATCAGAACCAAACTTTTAAGTTCACAATAAGCATGACACAAATGAGTTGTCACTGTAAGAACAAATTTGAGGAGATGGACGTTTACGCAAATGAACACAGAAGGTGCAGTTTATGTTTTATGGGTGTGGGTTAGTTAAGCCATAGTGTACATATGCTAATTTTAGGTATTAGACTTTAAAAGATTATTTATTCAAAGAGCAACAATACATGCTAAAGGGTTAATAAGAATAATCATAAAAATTTACAATAATAAGGATGAAGCTGAATTACTCATGGGAGTCAGGAAGAGTCACTGAACTCAGCAAACAGGCAAGGATGCAGCATTTGCCCTGATGTCTCATCTGCAGGGGGAGCTGGACAATGACACCCAGCTTTGTAGAGAGGACACTTCCCAGGAGAACCTGAATTAGCCCTCAGTAAAGCAAGAAGCCACAGCATTTGGCCAAAATCTAAAAGACATTTAGCCAAACACCTTCCTCGGCGTCATTCTGGACCCTTGGTATGTGAAGGTTTGACAGTCATGTGATGCCTGGGTGCCATTTCACCCAACCAGCATAAAATGCCAGGAATGTGGACAAAGCATGTCACTCAGATTTACCGTTACTATCTGACACAGACTATCAAAATCACCTATTACAGACATGGCTTGGAGTCAAAACCTCCTCATCTTTTTATGTTAAAATTCTTTCAATCGGTCAAAGTGGAAATTCACATTTATTATCACAACATACTGACATCATGATCTGTAGTGTTAGGGCCACCAAACTACCTTCATACCTACAGCTCACACTGGCCATGCGTGTGCCCCATTATTCACAGCAAAAGGCAAGCGAGTGCTTTGCATTACTGGAATACACAGGAGTGTGATCCCAGAAGCAGTCAATCAAACTTCAAACCTATCACTGAAACCTACAATAATAATCACATTTTAAACAGAGTTCAGATTTATTCTTCTATCCTAGAAACATCCTGAGGTGGCAATGTGGAGGTGCTGCAGAGTCTCAACGTTCGGCACGCCATCACTGAGAGCATCTCTGTTAGATGCAAGCTTTATTGACCGCTAATAGCTTAGTAGGGAACTAGTGAGAGGCGTTGATCACATGGAAAACTAAAAGTTTTCTGAACCACTTTCTTTTTATCTGTAATAGCAAAGAAAAGCCTTCTGTTTGGGGATTGGTGTCTAACCAGATGCTAAGCATCTCTATGTCTAGTTCCATTCATAAGCCATGAAACTCATCTTCCCTTTGTTCCAAGAATGCCTTTCTTCCTGAGAATATTTAGGTCATGAATACGTGTTTGTACATGCCAGTAGATTGGAAGTTCATATTTGGGTGAAAGAGCATCTAGGGGTAGAGGTGAGGGATGCTGTCAAACGTTCTTCCAAGCACAGGAAAGGCCCCTACACCAGAATTATCTGACCCAAAAAGTCCATGGTGCCTAAGAAGCCATCAAACAGGTGTCTCCCTGCAGAGCTAAGAGCAGGTGTGCTCACACCCATTATAAATGATCATGTCCCCTAAGTACAAGTTCCCTCAGCTGTAACATGTCCCCAAGGCTTCTCTGCTTATGCTCACTGGACTGAGGGACAAGGAGAGTGGATGTGTGGTGTTTAATAAATGCCTTTGTCTCTGAGCCATGAGTGCTGTGTCTTCTACCAGATCCATGGAAGTGTGACTGAATAACTTGTGGGCTTGTAAGTGGGCTGAAAACGCAGACCTCTACAGTCCTGGACACCACTCTGGAGACCACTGTCCTGGGGTTTGATCTGTTGGTGTCCACAGCTTGGGAGGCATAGACATGCTACGAGAACAAGTGCAGAGTCACAAGGCAATCTGCAGGATCAGCAGGAGAGGACAAGCCAGAGCTCTGTGCCCTTGCGGTGCTGCCCACCCCACGTGTAACATTTGCTGGCCACCTGGATGGTGACAGGGATCACGGGACTAGGACCATTCCCCAGTGTGGGAAGGAATTCTGCAACAACTCAGTCCAAGTCAATAAACAGTCAGACAAAATGGAAACTTTATCCACTGTGTGTGACTATATTAGGCTCTGCAACCCATCAAAACATTTAATAGCTCAGTGTCATATTCCCAGCTTCAGGGCAAGTTCCCAACTGGCATCTGCTCCTGCTTGAACTGTGCAGAGGAAATTGGATAAGGCAGGCCAGTACTGGGCACCAGCAGCCGCAGCCTGGAGAACCGCGCAGTTAGGAAGGAAGGAGACCGACCAGGCCCTGAGTCTGCATCAGAAGGAACTTAGAAGTCAGACCCTAGAACTTCCTTCAGAGCCCACCAAATCCCATCTGTAAACCCCAGAATAAAGTAACTTGAAGCCATTGTTAGGTGCCCCCATGTCAGGGCACTCACCCCTCACACACTGGCTTGTCACTGACGGACAACTGTAAATGTCAGAGTAACTGCCCCAGGACCCACAGCCGCCCATGTTCACTCACTGGTCTTGCCTGGCCAGTCAGGAGCCAAAGCCCATTGCCCTGGGGTTCAGGTCCATGGGCAGGTTCCACTTTTTGGGTGAAATGATGTATAATCCAAATTCTGTAGGTAGAACTGACTGGAAGACAATAATTTGGTAAATGTTCAAGTGGCTAGAAGGAACCCAGGATGCATGCTAAATCAGGGTTTGGCCAACTCTAGACCAGTGGCCAAATCTGGCCACCCCCACCCACTTGCCAGTTGCCTGTGTCTGCTTTAGGCTGCAAGAGCAGAGCTGAGCAGTTGCAGGAGAGGCCACGAGCCTGGCAAACCCCAAAATGTTTGCTCCATTGCCCCTTCCAGGAAATATACACAAGCATTTGTTCTAAAGATCAGACTTATAAGTTCCTGAAGCCTCAGACTCACAAATGAGAGAAGTCTGCACCCAGGGGCTGCAGGTATTCAGCAGGTACATGTGGGTGGACTAGGAAAGGGTAGGGATCAACACCAAATCCAAAGGCACAGCTGGACAATGGCCATCGCCACTGGCTACATGGCTATGTGGCCTGAGAGAGTGATCGTTGGTGGCACCAGACCCCAAGGCAGCAAGACACAGGAAGGAGTGGCCGAGGGAAGGGCAGTTTAATTGGGTTGGGGTCTCAATGGATGAAAAGCCCTGATTAGGGGGAAGTAGCACCTGCGCCTGGATGAGAAGAGAGGGAGCAGGAAGCCCCTGAGAGCAACCGGGGGAGCCACACAGAAGTCAGAAAAGCTGAGAATAAACTTGACCTTGTCTTAAATTTCCATAGCATCTTCTGTCCCAGAGAACAGAGCACTCCAACTGTTACCGTCGAGGCTCCAACCTTCCCAGTTACTCCCAGAAACGTGTCATGGAAGTTTAGGACCATGTGAACGTGTCATGCCTTCTGGAGACTCACGCTGAATTGTAAAGGCTCTGAGAAGTCCTGCAGCAAGAAATCCACTAAGCTCAGGGTTTCCGAGCAATTTTGTCCACAAGAAGGTGGACCTCTCCACCCAGTGATTACCATTTGCAATCTGGCACTGGATTCCTGAGGTGGCTCCTTAGGTGTGTTGAATTCAGCTAAACCCAGTGACTGTACAACTCCAATGAACCCCTCACCCCTTGCTTCTCAGTGTCCACCCCACACAGCAATTCACAGAGAGCAGGTGCCTGTTGGTAGGACAAGAGTCAGAAACCAGCCCTGACACACAAGAGTCCCTCCTATGGGGGAAAAGAGAAGCTTGCAACCATGCTTTGTGCTCCAAAAGCTCCAAAATGGTGATAAGAATGTTTAGCAAATATCTAAGCATCTGAGTTGTGACAGCCCATGGCAGGAAGCTGCCTGCCTCCCCAGACGTAGTCCTGCCTTGATACACAGCCAGGACCATACTGGTCGCCTGGGCACTGGCTGAGGAAGATGGAGTGGATGGGTGGCAAGGCTTGCCCTCCTCTCCTGCCTGCTATCAGATGGCAGAGTGCCCAGCTTGCCCAGAGAGGGCCAGATTTGTCACCGTCGGGCAGCAGACACCTGGCCAGGCCCACTCCACCTGCAAAGCTGCAGGTGCCACACAGCTGTTGGCACTGAGGTCACAGGTGTCAGGTTTGTGTCATGACCTGACAGGGCCCAGCCGACGTGGGACTCAGGCCCTCAGGGTCACCACACAGGGAGTCCTTGGCATTGGGCACCGTGGTCAGGGGCAGCCATTCTCCTCACGAAGCCCCTTCAGACAACAAATGCGGGAAAGCAAGGGACACACCGCTTGTGGACTCACTCAGCAGAGAAGAGGCTTTTTAAATTCTGTCTCCAGGTCACTTTGGTTATTTTTTTTTTTTTTTTCATTTTTGTTCCTTTAGTTGAAAGGTGATGCATACAAGTTTTTAAAAATCAAAACCTTATGAAAGATTGTTTTTCTCTTTGTTTCTGTCACCTGAAACAAAGGTTCTCACCAAGTTCTTGTGTATTTCAGTCACTTCTGAAAGCAACAAGGAATCTATTGATCTCCTGAAAGGTGGGGTCAGGGAAGGAGCCCCTGTACTGCACCCGTGGCCACCTGTCACACCTAATTTCATGGACACAGCATAAGAATGGTGTAGAAGTTGTTCCTTTATAGATAAGAACCTAAGTTGCAGCCTTGAACTGTCTCTGACAGCTCAGGCCCTGTCACCTTCAATACACCATGTCTGAAGTTGACTGTGGCCTACATAGTTCTGTATCACAATATTTATTCAGACCTTTGGTCCATTATCTGTTGCCACGTAACACATCACTCCAAAGCCAAGTGACTTAAAAGAGCAACATTCATTTATTTTGTTTGCTATTTTGCAGCTTGGGCAGGACTCAGCAGGGAGGCTGGGCTTGGCTCCACAGGATGCCAGTCAGAACAGCTCCACTGGGTCTACTTCCAAGATGACGCTTATGCAGAGCTGACAACTGGGCCTTCTCTTCGTGGCCTGTCCACAGGGTGGCTTGAACTTCCTTACAGAATGGTGCCTGGGACTAACAGTTCCAAGAACGGGCAGTCAGGGCCACCAGTCTCTTAAAGGCTGGGCTGAGGAAGTGCACAGTCCTTTCATTGTGTTCTATTGGCCAAACAGTACAGAGCCCCAGTTCAAAGGAAGGGGACATAGATGACATCTCTATGGAAATATTGTCAAAGATTTTTGGAAGCATGTTTCTAAACTTCCAAGCTGTTAATACCCATTATTTATCTGCAGGTTGTTTCTTGAGCATAGTTAAAACCCTTCCACTGCAGATACAACACTTAATTAGAACAGGCTCAAATCTTAACAAGAGCAATCCAGGCCTCTACTCCAGAAGCAGAGGCAAATTCTTTCAAAAGTCTGTGCAGGTAACTTCTTGTTCACTACTGAAAGAAAACCAAATCTACAGAAAATAGTGTCTTCTTTTGAAAAAGACAGGAAGAGGTTCATGCGTGGTGTCCCAGGCAGCAGTAGGGCACACAGTCGGACTCCATTCCTATGTTGTGCTCTTCCCAGCTTCTGCAGATGATGGATGGTGAGCAGCCTGAGGCTCCTTAGCTCCTGGGGCACGTGGCCCTCCCTCCTTCCTCTCTGCAACTTCCATCCTCCCCTGGCACTGGAGAGTTTCCTTTTAGCCTTCTGGTCTACTTGATCTTGATCTCCGCTCTGATGTTTTATTAACAGTTCCTCTCTGTTTTCTCAGCACTCTTACACATAGCTCAGCCTTCTTAACACTTTTTTAAATGAGCTGGAATTAGGTAAGCTGTGACAGGAGCCGGGGGACCTCACTCTGAGAGTGACTGCACAGTCGCAGACCTTCCACACTCCAAGGGCACTGAAGTAAACCTGCCATGGCTGCTCATCAGAATCATGCAACTTCCATGTACCTGTCACGTCGCAATGTTAACATTTACAAACAGGTGTGGCTATCACCAGACCTCAGAATGACCGTGCAGTCTGCACTGGAGAGCTTCCATGGCACTTCCACCAGCTGAGTGCTGGCTGTGCCCGTGGGCTCTTCACACAGCATTCCCCTGGAAGGGAGGGGTCCTCCCAGCTGGAACCTGATTACTAACTCCAAACACAGGCATTTTATTTACTCAATCATTCAATCAATATCTGCTAAGTGTTTCTGAAATTTAGAGATGTTTTTGTCTGTGCACCCGTGCGCACATGCACACACACGGATCTTGTCCCCTTGAAGCCCTTAGATAGAGAAGCTATGGGTCCCTGGGGAGCCTGCAGTGGGAGAAGCAAAGACAGTCTGTAGGCGGACTGGGACTCTGAGGCTGCAAGGGGTGAGGCAGCCACAGTGTCCTGCTCACCCAAAGGGATAAGAGGGAGTCTGGAAGCTTGCTCCTTCCTACTCCCTGGTTCCAGGCATGGCTCCCAGCCTGCACCAGCCCAGTCTGAGTGCACAATTTAGCTTGGCACCCACATGCCTGCCCTCATGAGTCCCTTTGGAAGCCCTGCTGTCCAAGATACTCACATGTACAATGTGTGGGATCCGAGTACCACGGAGGTGACTGAAAGGTTCCCCACCTCCAACAGCTTGGTGGAGGGCACATAATCACAAGCCAACAGATGTGTATCAAATGATCGATGGTGGCACCATGCTGTTTCCCAGAGAGGCCCAGGACCCAGACCTCACCCCGCACCCCATCAGATGAACCCTGATTTCAGGCCCATGTCCTCCTGCCTGAAGTGCTGACTCAGCTCTTGGCCTTGGTCATTCTGTTCTCCTGCCCACTTACACTCATCTCAGCGCCCTTCCTGCCACACACCCCCGTGGGCAGCATGAGCCCCACCCTCCCCCTCGGGGCCACAGTTGTCCAGGCCTGAGCCCATCCACCCTCAGACTTCACCTCCAGCTACAGCTCCCCAGCTGGCTTTTGCTTTTGTCTCACCAACAGGCCACACCACACACACACACACACACACACACACACACACACACACACATACACATGCGTACACCCTCCTGCACACATGAATGCATGCACACAAAGGTGTACATGTGTACATGCAAATATTCAGACACACACACACTCCCACCTCTGTGCCCTGAGCCAGTTTCCCCTGTGGACGAGCCGTCCTGCCTTGGTGGGAGGGCTGAGTCGACCGGACCTTCAGAGCCGCGGGACCGCGCGCTTCCCCAGTAGGGGCTGGATTTTCCCTTCTGAGGAAGTCCCACCAGGATGGTCGTCTCCATCCTCGGGAGCTGCTCTGCATCACAGGCCCTCCCTGCCTGCCGTGTGCCCCTGGGAACTGCAGCACTGCTCCCCCCAGCCTTGCCAGTGCCCACTCGGGACCTCTGCAGAGTGCACCTAACAGGTGCTCTGAAACGGGTAGAGGGTGCTTGGAACCCAGGTAGGTCAGTCAGAGCTGCTTGCAGGGCCTCGGAGTCAGCTGCTCCCCACGGTCCTGGGACAGAGAGGCTGCCTTCTAACTCCTCTCCTGTCCTTCCAGGACTTCTCAGCCTCGGTCGCTCCCCTAGAGCTCTGCAGCAGCCTGGGGAAGCTCCGCGTCCTTGTGTGGAATGCTGTTCTAAAAAGCACAAGATCAATGTAAACATGACAAGCAGCATGGTGACAGTGAAGTCCAGGTGTCTGTGTGGACTCAGTGGAGAGGCCCACTCCAGTGCTGTGTGCCCACGGGCTCCCCACGGGCTCCCCACAAGCAGCTCCCTCAACACCACCAGGTTGCTCTCCCTTTGGTGGTGCAGAGGGGCTGCTGGGGTGTGGGAGGAGGGCGTGTAAGTAGGACGAGGGAGCCAGAGATCAAGGCAGGCTCGGCTCACTGGGGCTGCCAAGGGGCCGTCGCTGCTGCTCACACAGACAGAGCTGCACGGTGATTTATGGTCTGCAGAGCCTGGGAGCACGTGTGGAGGGTGGCAAGAGGAGGAGAACTGTAGGCAAAGCACAGGAAATAGCAGCCATGAACTCGATCATAAAAGATGTTCCCACTGCAGTGATGTTTTGCAGCCAAGGTCTTTGGACTTGCAAAGCATCTCTTTGCATCTGTTGCTGATGCCGCTACCTCATTGCTGTATCTCTTCAGCACGAGGACAGCAGAGATGTCAGGGATCCAGTTCTCTGATCACACCCACACCAAGCAGAAAAGGAGCCTCTTGGGCTTTTAACTAGTGGCAAAGCAGAAGGAATCAAGTCATTTTTTTATATCATGAAATTTCAGGGTTTTTCACATTGTGCCTATTTTCTTTTAATGACAGTTATATCAAAAGTCACTTTTAAGAAAGGGCTTTGAAATTGAATAGAAATTTCTCGTGCTTTTACACTTCCTGTTCTACTGAAATTCAAACAAGGTATAAGCAACAGGCCCTGAGCTCTTCCTGTACCCTGTTCAGCAAGCTCCAGATTCCCGACGGCCTCTCCAGCACAACAGGAGGCTGGTTCCCCTCTACTGAGACAACAGGTAAGTGCACCCCATGTGTGTGTGGGGCCTGGCGTATTTGAGCACTCTCACTCCATCAGCAGGAAGCCCAGTTGAAGAGTCAGAACGGCAGCCCAGGCAGCCCAGGTTGGAAGCCAGACCTGGAGGGCAGTCTCAGCAGTGAGCAGGATGTGGTCCACACACTGTCCCCGGAGTCGCAGAGGAGCAGGCCCAGTGGGAAGCAGGTGCAGTTTCAGAGGCCCAAGAGCCTGGTGAAGTTGTTGGGTCCAGGAGCAGCCTCATCTTCCAGGGAGGAGCCCAGGTGAAGGGCATCCCCAGGCCGGGTCTGCAGGGGGTTACAATGGTGCCCCTGTGGTGGCCTGCCGGCCCACCTCGGAGTCCCGCTGATCACCTAATACCCACTTCAGCTAAAACTACTCAAGGAACCCTTGTCTTCTTTATACCCAAGAGCATGTGAGCCCACACATCTCCACAGGGAGGCAGAAGTCCTGTGCTGCCATCATGCCAGGCAGCCAGCAGGCCAGCAGCACGGGTGAAGAGAACCTGCCTCAGGGTCTCCATCCTCCTACAGCCGCGGGGGAGAGCACGCCACCACCTTTCTCCAGATCGTTGGAGACTGTGAAAGAACTTCCCTCGCCCTCCCCAGGCTGGCATTCCGGAACCCCAAGGCCAAACCTCCCCAAGTACAGCCCACCCTCCCAAATACAGTTCACCCCCTGGAGGGCAGCCCAGCTCTGCCTCAGGCTCTGCGGCTTCTCCTGCAGCCCCCAGGGCACTTTCCTATCCTAGTTCCCAGCCAAGGTCACATGTGTCTACAGGCTGAAAGACGTGCGTGTAACTAACCTGACGCACTAGTGGGAATGACCAGCTGTGCCCCTATTTCCAGACAGAGCCCCACAGGGTGGGACCCAATGGGGGCCACACATCACCTTCCAAACCAGTTAATGTTTGGACTGAGACGGTCAGCTCAGTGGTACCCTCAGTTCACCTTTCACAACAAGCCTTGAGGCCCCAGCAAAGGATCAGTGTCCAAGACCATGTGACCAGGAGAGGCAGACAGGTGGAATGATCCATGAGGTACCGCCGGGTACTTGGGGAGCCCCGCTGAGGGACCTGGGTCCCCTGCATATTTGTAACAAACTCCCACACGGCACTGGCTCTCCATGGGGCCCTGGGCCCATGGCCCT
Source organism: Sciurus vulgaris (assembly GCF_902686455.1). NCBI lineage: Eukaryota > Metazoa > Chordata > Mammalia > Rodentia > Sciuridae > Sciurus > Sciurus vulgaris. The sequence goes on along the minus strand of NC_136466.1, from coordinate 168,075,542 downwards.
GCAGACATTCTCATGCAAGATCCACAGGGCACAGGGACTGCTCCGAATGTTCCAGTCCAGAGAGGCCATGGAGACTGAGAGGCGGAACAGACCTCTGAGCCCAGCTAGCTGGCCCAGAGCCTGCATCCAAGCCTGACAAGTCCCCTCTGCTCCCTGGTGGGAGTCATCTTGCCCAGTTGCCTCAGGAACTTAACCCAACCTTACTTTTTGAGAGCGTCTGGGTGGGCAGTGGTCTGAGGGTGGCAGCAGGCCTTACTTCTCTGAAATGCCAGAGACCAGCGTAGAAGCAGAATTGCACCCCTCCAGAAAGCACTCACCCCCAATCTCTGCAGCCTGTGAACATGTGCAGTCACCTGCCAAAGTGGAACTGAGGCTGCAGATGGACTGCATGGTGCTCATCAGGTGATTGAAACAGGCAGAGGATCCTGCGTTATCTTGGGACCCCAGGGTAACCACAGGGGTCTTTTAGTTGCAAGAGAGAATAAGAAAAGAGGCCTTTGTCAGAGAAAGAAGCCACTGTGGGAAACGGTAGAGAGATACAGCCCTCTGGCTTTCAAGATGGTGGGAGGAGCCAGGAGCCACGGTGCAAGAGGCCTCACAGACCTGGAGAGGACCGGGAAACAGATGATCCCCTGGAGGCACCTGCCCTGCCCTCACCTTGACTTCAGCCAGTGAGCCCCATGTTGTAGTTCACCTCCAAAAGTGTAAAGCGGGAATGGTGCTACCAAGCGGCTCAGTTCAAGGTCATCTGCCACAGAAACCGTCTCATACAGAGCTGACCCATCAGGTTATCACCGTGAAGAAGAGGCTGCCCTGACCCAGTCCATTAAACTCTGAGAGGCCATTTTCCTCCACGTCCCCCTCATGCCTCTGGGACTATTATTAGTGCTGCTTGAAGTCAAGTTAATTATCTACAAATAACAAAAAAAAAAAAAAAAAATTACAGGTTATTTTATCAATTCTTAAGGGAGCTAAGGGGAAAATTTAAGCTATTTTTGAAACTGAGACAGAATTTTCAATTGTTATCAACTAGTTTTTCCCCTTCCTAATAAGAAATTTCTTAAATATTCATAAACACTTTTTACAATAGTTGCATATAGGGCTTTACATCAATATAATTGGGAAGTCTCTAAGGATTTTGTTTTGAGTTGAATGGACTGGGCAGGTAGACCCAAGTCAAATCCCTGTCAAATACCTCCCCAAGTCAAATACCTGAGCTTCAGGTAGGGCAAACAGGCAAGGCCACTGGCCTCCTTTCAACAGGCCCTGGGCTGTGCATCCCATGTCAGGAGGTGTGGGAAGCTGCTCCCTGGCTCAGGCCACAGAGCAGTGGCAGTAGTGAGGTGTGCAAGCTTTTTTACAAGAGACAGTATTTTAATGACAGATTCCCTGAGATGACTCCTCTATGGAGAAGCGTTTTTATCACTTTAGACTTTGATGTCTGCTTGCAGAGTTCTAGAACTGTAATACACCACAGTTTGATAATGGCACCTCACAGCAGAACATGGAATCGTTTTTGTAGAAGGTCAGCATTTATTGAGCATCTACCTTGGACCAAACATGGATTGGATATAACCTCCACTGCACTCTGGTTTGTGAAACCTCTGCGAAGCCTCCTTCGTAAGACCCTCGGGGTTAAGTGAAATGAAACCCCAGCACCGTCCATGCTCTGGCACCTCACTCTTCGCTTCTGCTCCTTCCTTACGGAAGACCTATTCTCGCCTCCCTCTGAGTTCATTCCTCATGTCATCACTTGACCTGGCTTTTAATTCCATAGCACTGCGACACGAAGCCAAGATTCTACTCCACATTGACTTCCCCTAAAAGAGTGCGTTTCCTTTTTTTTTTTTTACTTTTACAGACTGCATCTTCATTCCTGTACATGAATGAATGGGGTACATCTTTTGGTCCCTACGATTGTGAATGATGTAGATTCACACCATTCATGTAATCAGACATGCACACAGGGTCATGGTGTCTGTCTCATCCACCATCGTTCCTCCCCCCCATTTCCCTCTGCATAATCAGTGCATTTCTTAAGAGGTGCTTCAGCGGTAGGAGATAGGAGAAAGCAGCGCCACGCGAGGAGATTCCGACTTTGCCCACCCAGCACTTTCCCAGGTATCTGTGCTGTGTGGGCATCTTCAGGAACTGGGGCTACCAACGGCTCGGCACTCTTAGGCTGAGGTGGGGACAGAGTGGAAACAAAGAGCTATCAACAAACTCAAAGAGGAGACGCCGGGCCAGACTGTCATGGACAGAAATGTCTAAAGAAAAAAGCCTCTGAGAAGGTGTGGCTTAATAAAGACACAGCCCTGGAGACCTGAGTGTCCTGGCAGAGGGAGCCCGGGATAAAAGCCCCAAGGCAAGAGCGAGCTTAGGTACAGGAGGAACTGAAAGGAATTAACGTGGCTGGACAGTGTGGGAAGGGGCTGCCCAGATGACCTCAGAGACAGCAGGGAGATGACATCAGAGGCAGCAGGGAGGTGACCATGATGACCTCAGAGACAGGAGGCAGGTGACCACGAAGACATCAGAGACAGGAGGGGTATGACCCAGATGACAGCGGAAGACAGGCAGGGAGAGCAGGGAGAGGACCTCAGAGACGGTAGGGAGGTGATCACGAGGACATCAGAGACAGTAGGGAGGTGACCATGGACATCAAAGACGGCAGGGAGATGACATCAGAGTGTAGGCAGAGAACAGATCCCAACAGCCTCTGTAGCCACAGCTGGGAGAATGAGTATTTTCCTGAGGCTAGGGAGGACCCCTGTGTTGTCCCCTAGGGAGTGACATGACCATCTAGCCTTCCCTTGTGCCATCGTGCTTCACCCTGGCTGCAGCATGCAGAATGGAGAGCAGAGTGGAGAGAACAGGTTTCCTTTAGAGAGCGAACGTGACTTGTCCTGGGAGGGTTGGCGCAGAGAGGACGGCAGGTGCGGGGTGTGTTCTGGAGGGATGGTGGGCTGATCCAAGCCGTGTTGGACTGAATTATTGACCCCAGTCGTTCTTCCCATCCGAGTGTGGCTGTGAGGAGGCAGGCACGTCCTTACCCACTGCTTTGGACTGGCCGCGTGACTTGCTCCACCAGGATGTACATAAAGAGACGGTGTGGACAGTGTGCTGGGCACAAGCAGAGACTGTAAAAGGCATGGCCGTGTCTGCTGTGCTTCCTGAGCGTGTGCCCAGGCCATAGGTACAGCACGCCCAGGGAACAGCTTCTCTACCAGCCTGGGCCCAGATGAGTCCCACCAAGGGCAGTAGAGTCCAGCAGGCTACCAGCAACCTTCACACTCACGAGCAAGAAATAAAGGCTTGTCATCACCAGCTACAGAGATTTCAGACTGGTGGTCACCATGGCAGAAGCTAGCCACTCCAAGAACGCCTCGCAGGCTGTGGGCACGCGGGCACGCAGCCACACAGAGTGTGCGTTTTACAGATCTGGCGCGTGGCAAGTGGGCTAGGCAAGGTGAGACTTGGGTCTTTTTATAATACACTTAACAAACAGGAATCCCAGCTGTTTAATGGAGGATAACATACAACTTTCACATTCCCTGTATTCGATTAAGGACCAAATTCTTTGCATTTGGAATTCAACATCCTCAGTAAATTTTGATGGCTTTGCATTCAATGTGTTAATTATCAAACATTTTATTCCCTGGAATTCTTTGGTTCACATTTACTCAAAAAGAACATATATTTGGAGACAAAACTAGTTGCCCCAGTTTTTCTAAGGTGCTTAACAACAGGAACAGGATTTTGAAAGGGTTAAACCCCTTCCCGTGATCACTCGTCCTGGCTGCCCCTGGGAGTTCAAGGTGGGACCTACTCTCAACAGCCACACCATCAGCAAAAGCAAACTTCCATGGCTGGCTGGTGGCACAGGTGTCCCAGGGAGCTTCTCCCACAGCGGAAGCTGCCTATCAAGATGAAACCTCCTCGCTCAGGCAAGGGGCAGGTGTGTCTGCACACCCTAACTGATCCACTGACTACTTCAAGTTTCGTTCACTGACTCATATTTTCCATGTAATTGCATAATCTTTATAATCAGCATTTTAATGGCTGTCCAATGAATCGATATACCACAATGTATGTTTAATTAGTCCTTTTTTGTAATTTAATTTCTTCTACCCTCAAATTTGACATTCATGAAAAGCTGTTAGATATACATTGTTAAGTGGAAAAAGCAAGAGATATAAAATAATATACTTTGTACAATATCATTGAATTTAAAGATAATAAATATGTTTAAATATTATATTTATATTTATGTTTAAATAATATATATTCATTCTGGATAGACAAATGTTAAATTATAAATAGTAAGACTACAAATGTGTTTGATTTTTTGTTACATCACTTAAATTCTTTATGATGAGTTGCAGTTTTTCTGTATTAAAAAAACAACAGGCATTTACCAATAGGCAGTAGAAGAAATTACCACAGAAAAGACTGAAGATGTTTCCTTGAAGCTAAAATGCTCTGAAATAGGGGTTGAAGAGAATCACATCATTAGCAAGCCTTTTGGGCCAAAGAATAATGAACATCCCAGGCCCCTTAGGTTTTAGAAGCCTGCAAAGCTCTTGACTGTTTGAGACATGCTCACTGTGGCTTAGTATACTTTAATATGAACACAGCATTAATATTTTATGTCCTTCTTTTGTTTCTCTCTGCTTATGAGTATCTCTAGCCTGAATAAACAAGTCAGAGACCAGAAACATAAAAGCACACAGCTAAATTCACATTTTCTATTAGTGTCAGAAGTCATAGATGCTTTCAAAAGGAGAGCTGCAGATAGAGGTACACGTTGACGTTGGGCTCTAACCCATTTTCACCTTGAAAGGATGCTCTGAGTGTTATTCAGAAATACATAATTGTGCTGAGAGCAAAAAGCACTTAGGACCAGCAGAGCATGCTCTCTGAGTCTCAATGGGAACACACCAGGGTGTGTCAGGGTGTGCTCATGATGCGCTGATATGGGTCCCTCGGATTGTGGGGCGTGCTGGGTGGGCCGGAAGTTGCCTCCTGCGTCTGGGCTGGGGCAGTGAAGGGAAGCCCGTCCCTGACCATTTCTTGTTTACTATGCTCCCCGCCCACCCCATCTCTCTTTTAGGAGAAAGGAAAGGGCAGGGCAGCCAGGACTAGCTCATTCTGCTTCTGCAGTGGGTAAGCCCATCTCAGCTCTCCACTCTGCCCTCCACCTTTGGTGTTTGAGCTTAAGTGGAACCTAGGTCACCAGAAGTTTCAGGAGGAACCACTGAATTTCACAGCAGAGTCAAAATCTCCAAATTCGGCCCTGCTTTCTCTCCAAAGTTTGATTCACGAGCTTTGCTGTTTGATGCTCCCAACAAGATTGGCTAACTAGGAAGTTTCAACAGAACCTCAAATCTTGCAAGTTTTTGCCCTGTTTCAAGTTTTGGAGTATCTTGGAGTGTCCGCTGAATGACTGATGGAAGACAGTTTATTGGCTGGGGGTGGGGAGGGGGCAGTCACTGCTATTTTTGGTAGCATCCCCAGGACCCAAGTCACACTCCAAATAGCTCATGGGCAATGTTCTCATGCTAGTTATCTCATGAATTGCTGCTTAAAAAAGGAATCTCCCTTAAGATTGATTGGGTAATCAAAAAATGATGGAATGAGACAGACATCATTACCCTATGTACATGTATGACTACACAACTGGTATGAATCTACATCGTGCACAAGCATAGAAATGAAAAGATGTACCCCATTTGTGTACAATGAAGCAAAATGCAGTAATCAAACTTCTGTTTGGGGCCTTCACACTAAAGTCAATGCATGCTTTCCTATCACTCTTCCTGTATGATGCGAACCAACCAGAAGAGATACACTACCTAAGGTAGCAGAAGTAACCTGCCACCAACCTGCCCCCCTGTAGCTTGGCCAACCCCAGGCCATGAGGAGGAGGAGGGCGACACAGTGAGGATCTCCTGGCTTCATCCCAGCGAGCTGCTGCCATCCCAGGGAATGGAGGAGCCAGGAGCTTGGGGCTCATGGTGGGTGTTGGTAGCCACCACCCAGATCATCGGAGGCCCTGTTAATGATATAGTGACACTGAGACTAAACCTGCATCCCTTATAGCAGGAGCTCTGTAGAGGATAGGAAGACACAGCCCTGATGACAACATTGCTTTGGGAACCAGGGTCTCTGAGGACTTCATAGCACAGACCATCGACCACCAACCATCCGTCCATTCCATTTTATCTGGGGCCCTGAAGGTCCCACTCCTGGATCAAGGGGTGGGAAGATCAGCCAAGAAAGCAGAACATGGATTTTCACTAGGTTTATATCCTCCTTAAAGAGACAAAGCTCCTAGGAACTAGTAGGGAAAAAAATGATATAAAATACATGCTAATGCCATAGTGAAAAAGCCACTTCAATGTTTATAGCAACGTGATTCACCATACCAAATTATGGAATCAGCCCAGATGCCCATCAATAGATGAATGGATCAAGAAAATGTGGCCTATGCGCACAATGCAGTTTTACTCAGCCTTAAGAAGAATGAAATTGTGTCATTTGCCAGTAAATGGATGGAACCAGAAAACATCATTGCTAAGTCAAATAAACCAGACTCAGAAAGTCAAGGTTCGAAAGTTTTCTCTCAAATGTGGAAGCTAGAGCAAAATAAAGGAAAGAAGGTGGTGGTGGTAGTATGTCATAAAGATAAAGGGGAGGTCAGTGGAGTAGAAGGAGAAGGAAGAAGGAAGGGAAAGAGGAAAAATACAGGATAAATTTTATAAACTCATGTTAAATACATTCATAAATGTACCAAAGGGAATTTCACCTTTATGTAGAAAGTACATAATCAAATCAAAAATCAGTAAATAAAAGAGTGAAAGTGAAATTAGGAGAGTGGAGGAGGCAGAAAAGTGGGGGGAGGAATGACCGGGAAATGGGGAGGGGATGGGGATTGAAATCAAATTCCCTGCATGTGTTATCTTGTCAAAATGAACGCAAATCGCATGTTTAATAATAATGCTCTAAAAAAGTGAATGCTAAAACATGGAGTTCAGGGAATTAGACAATATAACAGGGTAAGACAAATAACAGGAGGCTAGTTATGCAACATGAACCAGCTCTGCAAAGCTGTTACAGAGAGAAAAACGAGAGCACAGATAAGCTGCTTGCTTTTCCCAGAATCCAGCAGTGAGTTGGCCTGCAAGCCACACCCAGGACACAGAGCTACTGACTGGGACTCTTTGCCCTGCGCAAAGCTAAGTGGAACTGGACACTGTCTGGGGAATTACAGGTATGCCTGCCAACGAGTTCCCCACCAGCCAATCTAGCTCCATACATGTGGAAGATAAGGAAGCATTTGCTTCCTGCTGACTTTGCAAAAGGAGGAAATGAGGTTATCATTACATATGCAGAATCCACTGGAAAATCAAGGCAATTACACAGATAATTTTTAAAATGCAGAACTTTTTTTAGAGGTCTTAATTAGAGGCAGGATGCAAGGCAAACTTCAGGACACCAGGGAGGGAGGGGAACTGCTGTCTGGGGCAGAGGGGAACCCAGAGACTCTGCCCAGTGCCAGCTCTCCTGGGGCCTCCAGTAAAAGCCAGCAGCCTGCTAGAGAGAGGAGACCAGCTATGGCCTGCAGAGTCCAGAGGATGGAGCTGTGGGGAGACGGGTTCTACAGGAGAGAATGTAGGAAGAGGACAGGCCTGTGTTAAAACCCAAAGAAGCTTCGCCAGGTCACAGAGGACACTGGTTTTGCATATCTTATGTCACCTGTGTATCTGTCTTGTGTGAAGTACAGAAATGAGAATGGAATTCAAGAACAGCCTGTCCTTGAGAGAAATCCAAACCCCATGCCTGGTGCATGAGATGTAGGGTTAAGAGGGTGAATCAGAGGGTACACAGGGTAGAGGGGTCATCTGATGCTGCCCAGCCTTGCCAACATCTTTGTATATTTTCAATGCCTATTTTTAATTAGTTACTCAATCTGAAAATCTGCAAGGGGATCACAATTTGTAGATCTATTTGCTGCTCTGTGCTGTACCCATGTTAAAAATGTGTCAAGTACAGCCAAAATGACACTTGGGAAGGATCGAGGTGACACCATCTATGCATAGCCTCAGGAGACGGATAAAAAGAGAAAGACTGAGTTGCAAAGTTGACACTCCACCAGGAGCTGAGCTGCTGCTCTGCCTTGGGAACCAAAGCGGCCAGTTCTGTTGGATGACCCACAGAAGCCACAGGTGGCACATGTGAACCCTCTAAAAGGACCAGTTCGTTTTTCAGTAAGTACAAAAGTGAATGAAGAGATGGCAAGTGATGGAAGGGTTAAAACTGATAGATTAGTGGGTGGATGGATGGGTGAATGGATAGATGGATCAATTAGTGGATGGATGATTGGATGGATGGACGGATGGTGGATAAATGATTTGTGGATAGTGATTTTACGAATGGATGGATGGTGGATAGATGGACAGGTTAGTGGATGGCTGGCTGATTGGATGAACAGATGGTAGATTAATGGATGTGTTGGTAGGTGGGTGGAAAGAGAAACTTTAGATGACAAACTTCCAATCAAATCGAAAATAAGACTTCCAACAATTACAATTTCCCATTTGTGGAATGAAAATGTTTCTTCCTAGGCCTTTATCTTTGCCTTACAGAATTTTGGTTGGATAAATTAGGTGACATTCTGATCTCACGCCACTATGCCTGCACAAAGCCTTTCCAAGCTTCCTTCAATCCGCCACCTTGCCCCCTGCTTTATTCCCAGCTGAACTCACGAAGCACAGGTGTGTGGACAACCAGCATCCAGAGTCTCCCTGTCTGTCTCTCCTGCTCAGCGTCCACTCCCCTGGACAGAACCACCATCCCCACACTCATCAACTCAAACCATTTCCCACTTCTTTTTTTGTCATCCTCACCAACTCCATATCCAACAGCCACCAAGATATTTTGGGCTGGTACATCTTTGAAATTATATAAAGGATGCAAAAGACTTTTTTAAAACAAAAGTAAAGTGTAAGAAGGAAAGTCTCCTCCTCCTCTCTGTTTCCCCCAGATTTTGTGTGACCACGTTTAACTGAGCTTCGCTGCAAACACCTCCTCTGGGTTCCGTTCACTCCTCAGGGCTCCAAAGCCCGGGCAGCGTTTCCTGAATTCCTGACGCACAATGACTTTCTTAGGATGGATTTCCAGTTCCATTTCCGTGATCTGACAGCAAAAATGCATCCCAGTGAGATGCCCTGTCCAGGTGTGCTGCCCTCTGCTCGCTCGCTCTCTCGGCCACAGTTGGCCCAGTGCCATCGCTGGCCACCACTCTGACGCTCCACCGCTGTCCTCCACATCCTCAGCATCCAGCAGGAGACTCATTTTCCCATGGGACCCTGTGTGGACTCCCCCAGCCTGACTCAGAGTGGCCTTTAGACACATGCACAGTGGCCCACGAGCAATGCATCTGGGAAAACAGGCTGCACAATTCCCCAGAGGGAGGACCAAGCCATGGCTTGAAGCTGGCGCACACCCCATCACCCTTGCCTTTACTATTACTACTTACAAGATGAAGGAAGGGAGGAAGCACCCATGAGCTGCTCCAACACCATCAGAACCAAGTTCCCAGCTTGCAATGCAAACTCTGTTCGTACTCTGAAAAAATAAATAGCGGAAAATATGGAAAAGAGACTGAAAATAACACCCTCCAATGTCTGGGAAAATACATTCTGCTCGCTTTGCTAAATCTAGCACAAATACCCTTGCAAGTTAGAGAAACCATCTCAAAATACATATTGGTGGGTTATTCTGCCCAGAATGTCAACTGCATCACTATAAACACAATAGTGTAAAATATGTATTAATATCAGAATATAATAGTATTCATTATGTCTATTCTGATTCTCATAGAAATATTTAAACGTACTTCTTTTCATTCCTAAACTCCTCGACGTTAATCTTAACCCCCTTGTACATGTCTCCAGCCAATGGATGGGACACTTCTGAGGTCTTCATCATTTCGGACGATGGCTTCTCAACAAAGCACCAGTGTAAAGTACAGAGCACCAGGTACATTTTTCCATTGAATTATAACCAGCATGAACTAATTTTATTTCAGAAAAAAAGCTCAACAGAAAGGTTGCTGATTTATTTTTATGAAACTCTTCAAAAATGGAGCACTCCACAATGCAGCCAATGTCCCAGCCATCTGAGCTTTCACCAGGGCCTTGCCTGGTGACGGCTCAGGGCGGCTCACCTGGCACTCAGTGAACACACACAAGAACCACAGCATGCTGTGACCTACAGCAAGAAATAAGCCTGCGGAGGTCCCAACGGTCCAGGTCCTGGGATTTTAGGTGGGGACACGAGGACTGCCCCCTGGACCAGAGTAAAGGCAGGGCACCTACCTTCACAGGGCAAGAAGTGTAGTAACCAAGGTAGACGCTTGCTAGCAAGACAGGGGAAGCAGCTTCCCAACCAAGCAGGCTAGCTGAGACCTAGTGCTCCTGCAGCCCCAGAAGAAGGGGGTGGGAGCAGGCACACGGGGCATAGGGAAATGACAGAGGAGGCTGAGGGAGCGGATCAGGCTTGCACACGTACGCACCTATCCTGGGAATCAGGATGGTACTGCCATGCGGGCCACCCCAAGGTATTGGGCAGAGAAGACATGGCTGGAGGTGGGCTTTGGCAAGGCCAAAGGAGAGCCTGAGATGGGGTGAGGAGGGCAGACTGATGCGGGAGCGGGCAGTGGGGAATGGGGTGGGGCGGGTACAGGGCCAGTCAGGTGGCTGCTGAGGTTGTGACTGGACAGTGGGGTCAGAAGTCCTGGGGTATACCTGGGAGCTTTCTCTAGAGGACACTGCACTAATGTAGCACTGCCATTACAAACTACCAGAAACAGGCAGAAATATCAGAAATCCCGACTTTCACAGTTCTGGAGGGCTCAAGTCCAAAACCAAGGTGTGGGCAGACATGCGAAGTCTGCAGGCTTCAGGCAGGATCTGTTCCAGGCCTCTCTTTCTGCGTCTGGTGCTGCTGGCAAGCCATGAATCCTTGGCTTGCAGACGCCTCACTCTAGCCTCTGCCTCCGCCAACACATGGCCGACCCCTGCGTGGCTTCACATCATCCTCCCTCTGCTGTGTCTATCTCTGGGTTTCTCCTCTTCTTTTAAGGACACCTGTCACAGGGTCAGTCCCTCCCTAAATCAGTACAACCTCATCTTAACTGGACTACATCTGCAAAGAACCCTATTTCCAAATAAGGCCACGTTTACCGGCGCCAGGATCAGGGCCTCAACGTAAGCTTTCGCAGGTACACCGTTCAACCCATAATAGGTTTGGTGCTTAACAGGATGTGGTGGGCAAAGGCAGAGGAGGACCCCAGCCAGTGACTGGGCAGGAGAACCAGGACGTCAGTTTCCGAGAGGGCTCCAGAGCAGGAGGCACTGCTTCCTTGGCTGTGTGGCTCCAACTGCCATGGGAACTGGGTGGGCCAGATGCCAGGGCTGCTGGTGTCGGCCGCTGCCCCCACTCCATCCCGGCAGGCCCCGCTGAGCCTCAGAGGCTGGATTCCAGGGCCTCCCGGAGGAAGTCTGCTCCCTTCCCACAGGACAAGCTCCCAAAAAGTACAGTAAGAACGAACAGGCGAAGACCTTGCCAGTCGTCATCTCTTTGAGAAAAGAGGCTCAGGGAGAAGACCCGGGGCAGGACCAGGAATTGGAGACCCCAGCCACAGCTTTGCTGCTTCTGAGCTTTTAATCTCACCAGCCTCTAGCGGTCTTATCTGTAAATTGAGGGCTTTTGCTCCGAGGTACTTTTCAGCTGTAAGCCATCCGGAATCCCATTTTCCCGCAGGCTGACATGATAATTCCACAGAGGCCTGATCTTCCCTTCGGAGTGAGCGTCACTGTGGCAGAAGCTTCTTTTGCAACTAAGTCGCCTTGGCCTTTGTACCAAGTGGTTAATAAACACCCTTGTGCCACAGGAGCTGTCCCCACATGTGGTCCTTACAGAAAGTCCTCCCTGGAGGCTGGACGCTGCTTACCACGAACACTGAGGGCTCAAAACTCCCCGTGACTTCAGACAGGTACTGATGAGCCCAGGACAGGTGCGTGATCTGCGGGACAGAGGGACCCAGGCAGTGCCCATTGGGAAGGGCACAGGAGCCTAGGTGACAGTTGTTGCCTCAATTGTACCTTCAGAAGTGTTCGTCTTGAGAACGAGCACCTGGCATTATCCACCAGGGAAGGACACTGTGGCCATAGTTACAAGGCCTCACTAGGAGGACAGGTCTCACCTCAGTGGCCACAGGAGCTGCAGAGGCTTCGACGACCCCCAGACCCACTTCTTCCCACACTGGGTTGCAAGGAGGAGGAGCAGGAAACCATCCACAGAACCTCCAGGTTGCTGCGGAGAGGCTGCTGTAGAGAGAGTAACAGTGCAAAGTCGGACGAAGAAGCCTGTGCGGCCAGGCCGGCCCTCTGGCTGCTTCTCACGGCTTCACTCACCTTGCACACATTCGAGCTATCATAACATTTTGATTGGTTATTAATGTATAAAATATCATAAGATGGAAAAAAGAAAATACATATGTTCAAACATTGGGAAAACGTGTTAAGCGGAACTAGACAGTCTGACAGCAGTAATCCAGTACCCACATACTCCTGTCTTATAGTTGAAATATAGGAAAATGATTGACATTTTACATTACACAGTTATATATGGAGATCGGCTGCATATGTAGCCTCAAACTCATTTCATGTGTCAAACTGATCTGCTAGTAAAAGAATATTGCTTCCCTAGTTAAAAAGACAATTGTCAACTGGTTAATAATATGACATTTTAATTGACCTTCGTTTTTGCTCTCAAAGTAATATTTTCCATCGCTCCAAGAAGCATCGTACTGTTAAAGCACTATTCTTTTAGTGGTCTTGGGATTTGGATACAGATTACAGTATTCTTCCTTTTTATGACTAGAATTCTAAGTAATACCAGCAACTGATGGAGGAAGGTGGGGGGATGGAAAGAAGCCAGGGCCTGGGGTTCTGAGAGAGGTTCAAAGGGGCTTTCTTGCTGCTCATGCTCCACTGGAGCTTCATCTTCCGAAGTGGATGGGAGGGCGCCCCTGGCAAACACAGGAGGTTCTTTGCAGGGACAGGCAGGCTCCATAGACACACTAGGTACAGAGGTCATTAGTGGCCATCAGCCACTTGGCTCCTGGGGGAGGGGCACCTGATCATGGGGAGCCTATGGCCACAAAGGGTGCCATGGGGCATCTCCGGCCTCCTTTGCGGCTGAGCTCCCGCCCTCAGCACAGCACCCTCCGCTTGCCCTGCGGAGAAGCAGGCCCGGCCCTAAGGCAGTCGGCAGCACCAGCAGGGTCAGGTGGGTGGGGCTGGAGGAGACAGGAAGCTGCTCCACCAGCACAAGCGTCAGATGAAGTCAGGGCCCCCCTCCCTGGTCTCAGGGAGCGAGCGTGGTCCCAGGTCCCCCTGGGCTGAGAGCAGGGACTGAAAGGAGGCAGAGGCTGCCCCCAACTCCCCAGGCCTGTGTGCCTGAACGTGTGGCTGATGGTGCGTCACTGACAGGGTGTTCGGGACGCACTGCCCTTACACCTGGGAGGTTGGGCGTGTCATTCCCCTCACACCTGCTCACAGCGCACTGATTGGTGCCCCCGACCAAATGTATCCACATCCTGGTTCCAGGAATAATCCTTTGTATTGCCAAGGATGTGATCATGTTAAGGATCTTGAGAGGAAGACTTATCCAGAATCATCCAGGGCCCTAAATTCAAGATGAACGTGTCCTCATACGAAGCAGAGTGGGCACAGATACAAAGAAGGCACGCAGAGAGGACAGAGGGAAGTGAAGGTGCTTCATGCTTAGGGACTCCTGGCCTCCAACAGCTGAAGAGGGACTCCAGGCCAGAGCCTTGGGCATAGGCACAGCCCTGCCACACCCCAGGGCTGGACTCTAATCTCTGGAAGTGGGAGAGGTTCCCGTCTGTGACCATGACCACTTCAGCCAGAGAACCAACATGCTCTTAATGCTTCCGTGCTTAACACGGAGCAATATGGCGGAACCCAGGGTGCCTGGGGCCCACCACGCAGGGCAGGGCAGTTTCCAGGGCCTGAGAGGCAGAGGGCTGACATGCTCGGGTGACCCAGCCAGGAACACTCCTGCCTGATGCACGTGAGGAAGCCTCTGGGCATGGAACCACAGGCTCTGCGGGACACCCAGCCAGACTCTTTGGCTGCCCAGAGCCCGTCTGAGTTGGGTGGTCATGAGTCAGAGCAGCAGCCCCAGTCACTCGTGGAATCTTCTCCAGCAACGCTCAGACACGTGGGGCAGATGAATCGTCTAATCAGCTATGACGTTCCAAGAGAATCACAAATGGGGGAAAGGAGCGAGGAAAGGAGGGCTCTTGACAGAAGTGACAGAATGGCGACGTGCAGCATCTACACGGGGTGAGAAGGGGTGAGGGGAAAGCCGGGAGCAGTGTGGGAGGAGGGAGGCAGAAGCTGCGGTGAGGGCCAGTGCCATGCAGCCCTCGGAGCAGGCCGGAGCTGCGGGGTGTGGGCGGAGGGCGCAGCCACGAAGGCAGGCAGCCCTGGGCTGGGAAGGACGGGGAGCCCAGAAAAGGCCACAGAAGGGAGAGCAGGCATCCCATGGTGTCACAAGGGGCCAGTAAGAGGTGGTGGGAAAGAACAGCAGGAGCCTGGACTCTGGGAGCCTGAGTCTCAGGGACACAGTGCCTTGCAGGTGAGGGGTGACAGCAATGTGCCATGTGCCTGAGAGGGCTGTGGCTTTAGAGGAGGAAGAGGTTCAGGGAGGGTGTTTGGGGCAGTGAGGGCCCTGCCCGGGTGGCAGAGGCGGAGCTGCGGAGAGTTCTGAGGACAGGCTGAGGGCACGAGGGGCTTTCTGGGGACAGGTCTGCAGCGCTCACTGTAAGACACCAGGGCTCTTCAGCCACGGCACCGCCACACTCTGGACACAGCTATGAAGTGGCCCGTTTCAGTCAGCTTTTCCGCCACTGTGACCAAAAGAGCTGGCAAGAACAATTTTAGAGGAGGAAAGGTTTATTGGGCTCGTGGCTCAAGAGGTACTGGTCCACAGACAGCCGACCTGACTCTGATGCTGTGACGGAGCCGCTCAGAACATGGCCACCAGGAAGCAGAGAGCACGCCACTCTCCAGGGACAAACATGCTGCAAAGGCACATCCATTGACCCGCCTCCTCCAGCCACACCCTGCCTGACCCCAGCGACCACCAGTGATTCTCTTCCAGGGGATTAAGGCACTAGTGGGTTAAGGCTCTCATAACCCAGTCACGTCGCCTCTTAACTTTCTTGCATTGTCTCACACGTGAGCTTTCGGGGACACCTCATGTCTAAGCCATAAGAGCCACCAAGAGGCCGAGGCCCAAGCTCTGAGCCCTGGGAGCTCACACGACCAGTGCACATTGCACCCTGTGTCCTGCAAAGCAGGGGCTCTTCCCGCACCCTCTCCAGGCAGGACCTGGCTGACTGGGGCTAGAATGTGTCCACTACGTCCCTCCCACCGTCTCCGGAGTGCCTGCTGTGCGGCGGCCCTGGGCAGCTAACTTGGGGAGCGCTCCTCTGTGACGGATCTCACCAGTCCCCTCACAGTGCTCCTGCTGGGGCTGAGTGGGCAGGCCGTCCTCGCTGCCCGGGGCCTCGCCTTGCAGGGCTGCCCCTACTGCCTTAAAGTCCTGCCTCAGCACAGGCCTGTCCCCAGGGCACCACTGCCCTGGGCCCATGGCCCTGCTCTCCCTGCCCTCCTGTACCCGTGGCCCTCCTGGAGGGCACAGCAATGGAAACCCAGCTGGAAAGGGCCTGTGGTGCCCAGCTGGACCTGCCACTCCGTACAGCTCTGGGGTACGTCAGGAGGCCCTTCCCTTCACACCAGCCTCCGTGACCTGAGTGGGGTGCCCTCAGCGTCGAGGTACCTCCTTCAGGCAACACCCTGCCGCTCCTGCCGGCTGCGCAGTGAGCACGGGCTCAGCAGCTTCACGCGGTGTGGGCCCGGCGCCTCAGGACTCCGCACGAGGCCTCTGCCCAGGCTCAGCTGGGCTGCAGAGGGGTGGCGGGGGTTCCTCCTGGAGGCGCGCCCCTGCCTCCCCAGCTCCTGCGGCTCCTGTGTCCCTGCCTCCCACCCCCAAGCCAGCTGTGCTGTCTCCCAACACGCTCCCATGCTGTGGCTCCCTCCACCTCGCACCTGCCACCTCTGCCACATCTAAGGACCCTGGGACTCCACGGGCCCCAGGTAGGTGGGAATATCTGCACTGAGGTTGGCCGATGGGCTTCCTGGTCTCCCCTCCTCACCTAACCTGATGCGGGCTCAGGTGCTGGGGCCGGGCACAGACCCTCTGAGCACCATCGTCCGGCTGCCATGCCTTTCCAGGCTCGTGCTACGTTCCTTGCCCCACAGGCAGGGTTCCCTCAGCCAAAGGGGGCGTGGCGATGGACAGCCCCGCCCTGCAGGCTTCCCGAGTGACAGCCCAGCAGGACAGGAGACCCGCTGGTGGGCACGGTGAGCTCCAAGGGATGCCAGGGCAGAAGCAAGACACAGACGCATCTGCGGGAGATGCTGTTGGCAAAGGAGGAAACCGCCGGCCCGCCTGCAACTCCTCCTGCGCCCCAGGACCCCTGCCCGCCTGAGGAGACACTGTGGGCTCCCGGGTAGCCGTCCTCCGGGACGTCCCTGTGGTTCTCCTCGAAACCTCCTGACTCTCCTCTTTGCTTCTAGACCCACCAGGACTCAAGTCCAGCAGGCCTCTAGGGAGGGGTCGATGTGGGGACACGGGTCCCACAGGAGTGGGCAGCTCCTGAGATCCTGCAAGAGTGGGAGGTTGTCCCTTCCCAGTCCCCACCCACCCCCTCCCCTGACATGAGATTCCAGCTCAGTTGTGACACAATCAGCGGCCCTCATCAGATGCTGGCATCATCATTTTGGGGACTTTCATGAGCCAGGTAAACCTCTTTTTCTTATAAAGTCCCCAGGTTCAGGCACACTGTGATAGCAACACAAATCAGACTAAGACAATCATCAAAATTTAAATATATGTAATTCCACTTTAAGAAATTAATCCCAAGGGATGCTCTTAGATTTCAGTTGATGATATCAAACAATGAATAGAGTTCCCAGGGCAGTTTTGCAGCAGCAAAACGGGAAGACCCAGATGGCCCCAAAGGGACCCTAAGTACCTTGTGGCACAGCCTTATGACAGGGCACAGGTGACAAGACTGAGTCTGTGCCCTGTGCCGATGAGGAAAGACATGAAAAGGTATCCTATTGAAAAGTGAGATGCTGACCGCATGCATATCTGTGCAAGCATGGGCCACCTGTGTGCTTAGCGCTCTGGGTCTTCCTGGAGGGTGCTCGGGAGTGAGGACTGGGCCTGGGTCTGGCATCCTCGGCATCATGTGCATTTGCTGCCGTGGAGAATGGCCACACGGAGCCACGGTGTTTGGTGCATGATCTGCTTTTGCTTGCTATATAAAACAGCACTGTACAAACAAAAGACCATTTAAGCTCAACAAGAGTAGCAATAAAAAACAGGCCCAATCAATACCCTGCAAACCCTGCGGGATCAGGGCCGCTGTGGGGCCTGTGCTGAGCGAGGTCCCTCCTGCACGCCGTGGACTGCCAACCAGGGGTCGTTAATAATAGTGACAATGAGCGCCTCCATTTGCTGCTGTGACATAATTAGCTTCGCAGTGGGGCCCACACACATCTGAGGAGCAACACTTGATGCTGCTCAGGTCCCTGGCCCAAGACAGCCAGACCACCACTTGGCAGGAGAGGCCCACCCTGTATTTCTCTCTGTGCCTCAAGGCGGTAACTCCGAACCACCAGGGACCAGCTGCTTCTCTTGATGAAATCAGTGGACAACGGTGTCAACATCCCTTCGGGACTCAGGAGCTCCAGCCTGCGCATGTCCCAAAATTAATCAACTGCAGGGCACAAACAGGCTGCCCAGGGGGAGGCCTCTTCACCTAATTTACCACCAGGGAAGAAGGGTCGATGGGGCAGAGAACACTGTCAGGGAGGCAGGCAGGGCAGGAGGACCCTTCTCCATCCTGCCCTCAATCCTGGGCCACTGAGGAAGACACAGGAACAGAGGCGTTCTCAAGGGGAAAGCAGGGCGTGGGGAGGAGGGAGGCAGAAGAGGCTAGCCAGGAGGCTGCGGACCTGAGGCCTCTGGTCCATCTCCTCCCCTCGCCTTGAAATAGGGAAGCCCAAGGAACAGGAAGAAACCAGATGGCGGGCAGAGGGAAGAGAAGTTGGACATCAGCGGGGCATGTGCTCCAAAGAGCTCCAGGCCACAGCTCTGGGGCCACAGCCAGCGCAGGTGCAGGAGCCGGGCTCACCCCGCCCAGAGCAGGAAGCTCCGGGGGAAGCACTCTGTACTAACCCAAGCACTCGTCAAATAAATCCACCTGAAAACTCACAATGTGTATCTAGGGCTGAAATTTACTTACCCGAGACAGAAGGATCGGCCTTACGTTATCCCTGCAAAGTGAGTTTCCACAGTGAAGGGCCGACATCATCCCAACAGGACTCCAGGGTGTCCCTGGTTCTGACGTCCCAGAGCAGGCCCCGCGGGCTGCCTGACCACTCTCCTTCCAGGCCTGTGCTGCCTTTTCCTGTTCCTGTTCCAAAGACTATAAAGTCTAAACCTAGATGGTTTTGATTCCCTCGTCTTAGGGTGGCAGTGAGACAGCATTTCCGTCAATGATATGCCAGCAAAAGCCCCTGAGGGTTCCTAGAATAAAACAGCAGAGCCTCCACAGGAGAAACCTTTGCCCTCACCTTTTCCCTTCCTCGTCTGTGTTCTTCCTGGCTGGAATGCAGACACGATGTGTGGAGGTACAGCAGCTATCCTGTGACATGAAAACAAAACCTCTTGCTAAGAACACGGAGAGACAAATTGCTAAGAGCTTGCATCGCAGTTGTGAACGATGGTTGTTATGGGAAGAGAACCTAGAGTAGCGATAGCAGAAGAAAACCTAACCCTATCTTTTTAGCTCACTATTGGATGAATCCTCACTTGCAGCTAATCTATATATGGAATAGTAAAGGATAATAATGATTGTGAGAAAATCACACAGACAACACACAGTACACCTGTGATCATTTTCAATGTATATTTATTGAGAGAGAAGTTTTACAAAAGTTTTTAAATTTTAAAACATTAATGCTATTACCTTATATAAGTAAATGGTTCACCCCCAACAACCTTAAAACCTCAAAGGTAACAGGAAACTGCTTCTGAATCCCTTATGGGAAATCCTTGCACATGCCCAGTTAGGATGGCTGTTCCCAACCAAAGCGCACAGGGCAGGACAGCTCTCCCGAGGGTCCCCACAGCCCAGCTGGCCAGGTACGTGTCGTCATCATTATGGGGCAGTAAAACACCTTGAGGAATATAAATCAGTCACAAAACCCCAAGGAGCCATTCACAGGTGCAGACAGCAGAGGGGCAGAGAGCAGAGCAGAGCGGGGCAGGCACAGGGAGGAGCACAAAGGGATGGTGAGCTCCAGAGAAGCCCGGCAACGCAGGGCCATGCGGGTGGCTCCGCTCACATGCCACTTTGCTGTTTCTTTCTCGTTCTGAACAAGACAATGCTATAAATAAAGCCGGAAATAAATATTTCACCAGCATCTCTGGGTTCAAAATCCCCCTGGTGCTCAACTGCAGCCAGGCTGGCCTCCTCCCTGCTTTTGTTACCACAAAGCTATCAAAAGGGCAGCACCCAGGGCCGGTGGACAGCACTGGCCTCTGCCCGCCTCAGGGTAGTGGTCAATCTCTTTTCTGTCTCCGAATTTGTTTGGGCAGGAAAGTTTAAAAGAAAATAACAGAATGGCCACGCACAGGTGTAGTTGTATGCCAGCAGATTTCTCAACACCCTTTCCTCACCCTTCCCTGAAGGGCAGCCGGGAGGCTGAGCTGGGAGGCAGAGTGACCGGCAAGAGTCAGACAGCTGCTCTGGGACCCATGAGCCACCAGACTCACTGAAATGAAGAGAAGGAACCAAAGTGACCACCGGTTAATCATGGCAAAGACCCCGATGACCGGCCACATCCCAAGCACAGCCGTCAGCTCCTGTCCCCATCAGCGCTGCCAGTTGTCCCCCTGCTACAGAAGGGCCCAGCTGAGAGCAGCCCCCACTGGGCCAAGGTGGACCCTCCCTGAAGCCTGCCCCTCCCCGCGCCCTGCCTGGTCCCAGGCTGCTCCCTCCACAGAGGGCACAGGACCCATGTCACCAGGCACTCTGAAGACCAGCGGGCCTGGTGGCTTTCAATGCACAGCTCCCGCACCAGGATTGGCGTGCAAGGGAAGCAGCTGTGGTTCAGCAAGCAGCAGAGGATCCCCGAGAGACACAGCACCATGTGGCCGTGTGCAGAGCACCAGGCCAGGGCTGGTTCCCTCCAGCCCACTCACCGGGTGGCATAGCAGACTCACAACCAAGCTGAGCACACCTGGCAGCAACCCTCTGAAAGGATGCTCCAGATTCTCAGCACTGTGGCTCCTACGGCCACTGCACTGTGCTGCCTCCTGCTACCTTCCTCAAATTGCCATTAAGTGTGTGGTTCAAACAGCAGAAATCTATCCCCTGTGGTTCTGCAGGACCCAGGTTTGGACCTGAGTGTGGGCAAGGCAGCACACTGAAGGCTCGGACAGGGTCCTGGGTCTCCAGCTCCCGCAGGGCCTGGGGCTCCTCTGCAGGCCTTGTTTGTGGGCACACTGCTGCAGCCCCTGCGCCATGTGCACGTGGATACAGCCACTGGATTCGGGGTCTTCCCCAACCCAGCAGGACCTGTTCACTACATCTGCAAAGCTCTGCTTCCAACTCAAGTCCCATTCTGGGCTTTCCGGTGGACCTGGATCTGTGGGCACACAATTCCACCAGACACAGGCTCCCATCCACGCCCTTCCTCAGCTGCCCTGCTCCAGTGAAATTCATCGCATAAACATTGCTTGGGCTCTCTTACTTTGGGACCACCTTCTGAACAGAACTGGGCATCTGGGGCTGGGAGCAGGGGACTCACAGGGCTTCTGTGGGCCCTGTCAGCACACAGTTCCTGCAGCTGGGATGAACGCCAGCCTGACACAGGGCTACTGACCAGCTCTGGCTCCTGCACCCTTGCTTGTACCCCCCAAACAGGTATCCCGATACGTTCACTTCTGCCCAGTGTCCCTCCAAACCAGCGCTGAGAGCAGCCACAATCCATCATCAACTTGAGGGTTCCAGAGCTCAGAGCTCCGGGAATGGACAGCTGTGCCAGCTCACTGGAGCAGGCACACACAGACCCCTGGCCAAGGCCACATCTCTGGTCTCATCATCTTGTGTTCTGCCCCCCACCTCCCTCCCTGTTGGGGGGTAGCTGGTCCCCTCACCTGAGCCATCTGGTCCCTCTGACCTGCAGCTTGCCTGCTGGGAGATGACCCTGGGAACACCCCTTCCTGGTTTGGCTCCATTTACCCTCTTGTGAAGAGAACCCTTGTGCAACAGCGCTGGGAACCGAGGGCAATAACACTTGCGCGGTACCTGTGCAGCGCCCACAGCACCTGCTGGCAGGGGCATGGCTACTGCCTGCTGCCCCCACAGAGGCGTTGGTGGGACAGCAGCAGCTGGAGCCACCTTCCATGGTTGGTGCTCTGGAAACCAAATGCATCTGCCTCACAAGCCAAGCAATGAGGTCAAATACCAGATTCTCAGAGCAACGTCAGGGACGCAGCCCGGGCAGCCTGGGCTTCGAAGGGTCCTGAGTGGGGTGGGGGTACTGGGTCCCAAGCCACACTAACCCCCACCCCAAGGAGTAGAAGTCCCCCAAATGATGACCCCAAACCAAATGACTTCACAGCAATCGTACAGTGCAGGTCCCAGCTCCTGCTCTTGAGCCAGGTGTGTGGCAGTGTGTGACAGCCCTAGGTAACCAACTCCTCCAGGCAGCGGACAGGAGAGCCAGGAGTGGAAGGGACAGAGCACAGCCCGCCCCAGGCAGCCACACAGCACCCTGGAAGCCTGTGTTTCTGCCCTGTTGAAACCAAAGAATTGCCATCATGTTCATTCAAAATAATAGTGTCCTGTCTGCCCAACACCTGCATTAGGAACTGACCTTGTGACAGAACTGTTAGCCACCTAGTCTGTCTGAGCTGGTGCGTGCTGGCCTCAGAAGGTGCCTCCCCTCCTGAGGAACAACAGATCTGCCTCCACGTGAACAGCAGCTTCCAAAGCATGAAGTCCACGTCACCTGAATCATTGCAGCAGAAGATGGCCTCAGACTGGCGCCGCCCTCCCGTTTCCACAGGGTAATGGTTACGTGTGCACCCCTTCTTTCTGTGGTCCCACACTTACTGGAAGGAAATAACCCATAGCGTGTGTGCTTTTAAGCTGTTTTTGTATAAACCACAAGCACCTTTGGCAGGGAACTTGTGCTTAACGGCTCAAGAGAAAAGTACCGTGTCCACACGGGCTCAGTACCCCAGGAGGAAGTTCAAGTCTTCACGACAGCATCTCCCATGGCTGGACAGGAATGAGCATCTCTCGGCTCTGCCAAAGAGACCACAAATGCTGTGTGCCCCCACCACAGGCCCGAGCTGGATGCTGGAGGTGCCAGCTGCCCAAGCTGGCGGTTCCTCATGCACTGCCCAATTATCCCCGCACACCTCAGCCTGTCCCGCCCTCGGCAAATTTGCAATAATAAGGTTTTTACTGAAGTGTGTATATATCAGGGGCATCTGCAAGGATCCTTCTTTCTCAGCTCTGTGATTTGCCCGTCACCCACATTTCTTCCTCATCTTTACGCCATAGAGAAGCCTAGCGTTGCTTGTGTGCCTGCGTGGACACACATTACCTCTAAGTTTTTGCCAGTCCTTGGTCCTATACCCCCAACCCTTGAGCCACCTGCACTGGGAAGATCAGTACAGACACTGTGGCAGGCAGTGCTGAACCCAGGGAGTCTGGGAGAACAGAAAGGCAGCACCAGAACGAGACTGGACTCACACTCAGCTAGCAGAGCCAGGAGCTTGATGGCCTGACGTACCCAAGAGGGCAGTGCAGTGGGTTGGGGTGGCCCCTCAAAATGATGTGTCCACCTAGCATCTGTGAATGTGGCCATATTTAGAAAGATCTTTGTAGATGCGATTAAGTTGAAATCTAGAGATGAGGTCATCCTGGATTATACCCTGAGTCTAATGACAACTGTGCTTACAAGGGACACAGAGAGGCAGCTGCGTGAAGACAGGCCCAGAATGGAGGAATGCAGCCACGGCCCAGGAGACCCAGAACACAGGACCACATGGGTAAAGAGCTCTCCCGGAGCCTTAAGGGAACAGGCTCTGCCCACGCCTGTCAGTGTGGCCTCCAGAGCTGTGGGGGTTCAGCCCGTGCAGTTTGCAGGCCCCAGGTTCTTGGGCTTGTTACGGCAGCCCCAGGAAGCACACAGGCAGCAGCAAGGGTTCTGGGGACTGCACGGACTCTCCGCTGCTCCTCCTTTCTAGAGCTCCTCTTCAGAACAATCTCTGGCCATCTTTGTGACAGCAGATAAGACAGCTGTGAAAAGGCTCACAAGGCAGGACAGAAATTAGGTCTTTGGACAGTCTGTTAAAATATTTCCAATATTTTCTCTCTGCAAAGTGTTTTGCAGGAAGATGATTTTGTTCCTATTCAGTGTTTTGATGATCCTAGGTTAAACAGGGCTGTGATAAAGGACAAGTGTAACTAGTAAATATCATCACATCTTCGAGGGTCAACCAGAAAATCAGCTCCTGTGCCTCATGTTCTTACCTCGTCTGCTCACACAGGGCGAGTGCTTGTTTCTTAGTGCTGCTGTACAGACGGCCACCCACCTAAGCAACCGAATGTATCACCCTGGCACTCTGGAGGTCAGTCTTAAAACCAAAGCACGGCAGCTGCAGCCCAGGGAGAGTTCTTGCCCTTCCAGCTCCTGGAGGCCACCTGCACACCTTCTTCAGCCCACGCCCCTTATCCTCCTTCATGCCCTGAGGTTCAGCATCTTCATCCGTCCACATCCTCTCCCCCACCACTTCCTTCTGCACATCTTCCCACTCTTGCTCCCTCTGGTAATGGCCATGGTGGCTGCTCTGTGCCCACCTGCATGGCCCATGAAATCTCCCTCTCAAGAGCCATTTCTAAACCGCATCTCCAACACCTGACCCTTGGCCACATAAGGCAGCCTGCCCACAGCTACTGGGGTGAGAACATGGACGTCCTTGGGGCCCCTATTCTGCCAACCACATTGGATGAGTCATGCGAATGGAGAAGGAAGTCTGGAAGCAGGGAGAGGTGAACATTCAGCAAGGAGTGAGGGAAGATGAAGCCACTGCTCCTTCTCACACTGGTCTCTGTACTAACTTCAAACACCAGTGAGAGCTCAGGCGCGGGGCACGCTGATGGAAGCCCTCGTGCTGCAAGCTGAAGGAGCACAGGTGAGCCGGGTAGGAGGCCAGGTGGGGGAAGGCATGCCCAGGCTACATGGGAGGATGAAGACTCAGGGGACAATACAGGACATTCAGACGACCTGATCCAGGAGACTGGCTGTGCTTCGAGGGCATGCGGGAGGACAGAGGGAGGCGAGGACAATGCAAGAGGGGGAAGGTGGGGCCATTTCCTCAGTACATGGGAGGGTGAGGTGGCAAGAACTTCAGTCCATCTGCGGGAGTTTGAGGCTCCTTCAGAAGTCCTGTGGGGAAACAGGAAGGTGGGTCACGGGTGGGTAGGACTCCCTTGGGAGGCTTGTATGGGCTGGAGTGAAGTCAGCACCTTGGTCCAAGACTGTAACTGGAGAGGAGATGGATACACACCCAGGGTGAGGATCACGAAAGTCACCCCGAGAAGACCCATGCTGCAAGGAAAAGGCAAGGAAAGAGGAGGCTCCTCGGTGGTCTTGCCTCCAGCAGGCAGCAGGCACCTTGAGAACCTCTCACCAGAGTGGAGATCAAGCAGACCCTTGATTAGTTTTCAAAAACGTTCTTTGATTCTGTCTTGGGGATCTTCCTGTATCTACACCTAGTTTTCTCCCTCCTCCCCATACTGCATGGCACTCCATCAAATGGATGAGCTGCAATTTATCTAAGTCGTTGTTAACATTCATACTTATTCCTGTTACAAATGATGTAAAGAATAGATGTTCTGGTTTAGAAAAGAAGTGTCCCCACAAGCTCATGTACAATACAGGCAGGAAAGCTCGAGAGCAAAATGATTAGAGTATGAGAACTGTGACCTAATCAGTGGATTGATCCACCAAGATGGGATTAACTGGGCAGTGACTGAGGGTAGGCAAGGTGTGGCTGAAGGTCACTAGGAATGTGCCTTTGGGGTTTACATTCTCTCCCTGGTGAGCAGAGCTCCATCTGCTTCCTGGTTGCAATACCCTGAGCAATTCCTCCTGCCATGTCCTTCCACCATGATGTTGTGTCACCCCAGCCAGCACTGCAGAGCTGGCTGGCCATGGACTAAACCTCTGAAACCATAAGCCAAAATAAACTTCTCCTCTAAGTTGTTCTTGTCAGGTCTTTTGGTCAGGGCGACACAAAGCTGTCTATAACAATCTGCCTATTCTTCTATGAGGTTATCTTGGACTTTCAGACTCCAGAACTGAGAAAATTAGTTTTTCATGTTTAAACTACCTAGTTGGTGTTATCTGTTACAATATCCCTCAATCTAAACAGACCCAAAATCACTCAGAAGCAAATGAGTCAAGCAGATTCTCAACCCCATCCTACGCCTGTCACTCAACAGGTCTGAACTGGAACACTGCCCTTTTAGCAAACCAGTCTGGTCAGCCAGATTCACTGTCATGGGGCTGCAGCTCCAGCACTAGCCCCCACCCAAGACTTATGAGAATTGCAGCTCTCAGTGCCCTCAGTCCAGCTGAACCAGAAGCTGCAGCTCAGCATCCGTAAGCACACTGAAAGCAGAATGCACAGGCCTGCAGGCATTTTCAAAAGTGTCAATAAATCCACATTCTTTAGTGTTATGGCCTTTATAAAAGAGATTTTAAGAAAAAAAAATCAGAATTTTGCATTTTGGTTAGCTTTTTCTGCCTAAATGCCTGAGGACAAACTGCTTTATGAATATTACTAATAGTTTTGGGAAGTAATAACTGACAGTTTACTACCTTATAAAAATGCCATAAAATAATTGCATAGAATGAACTATATAAATACTCAGACTTTATTCTACACATTTGTTTAACTGAAATCCATGAAAACAGTTACACATTGTCTATGTATTACATTTAAAAGTGTAAAATATAAAACCATTTTTTAGAGCTTTCCAATACCATAATAGAATGGAACAGAAAAGAGTACATAAAAAGGAAAATAGCAAGTGAAGTTTTTTGAACTTTTAATTTACTGATAACATTTAACATTTCTAGGACTTGTCCTGTGCCTTTGTCCACTGAGAAAATGAAAGGAATCACCTCCGAGGATGTGGGACCAGCAGTCAAGGACTACAGAGACAGCTGGGGCACAGTTCCGCTTCTCCAGGCCCAGAATCCCATGAGGTCTAACAACAGGGACAGCAACGATGGGGACAGGTCCAGGACCAGTCCACACTGGCAGGAAGGCAGTCAGTGATGATAATCACACCTTCCTGCTGGCTCAGTCCTGGTCTGTCAAGGACTTCACACACTTAGGAAGGCGGGTGATCCTCACCCCGAATGCTTCGGTACTTAGCCATGTCTTCTGGAAACACCTTAGAAAGTTCTTGAATCAGGAGGCTTTTAAATTTCTATGAAGAAAAATACTGTCAAAAAATGTGCCCTATCATCCAAGTTAAAGACTACACGATCCTCCCATGATCCCTCAACATCAACTGGGCCCCCAGAAGAGTGGGATCAGGGCTTCTCGCCATTCAAGTGGATGGTTCCAGCATGCCTGCTCACCTTCCAGGACGACAACACCTGGAGAGCCCACCACAGAGTGTGTGTAGCACACTAACACCTCCCTAAGCCCTTTAAAACTCCTCACTTCCTGCCCAAAGAAGGTTTCAAAAAGTACCTTTCGGCAGGAGCCAGACACACAGGTAGAAATGACCTCTGCAGAAAGCACACGTAACAGGGATTTATACTAGTATTTAATTAGGCAATTACTTACTGGAACCACATCAAACTCACTGTGTGCAAAGAGCTCCAAGAAAAGCATTCAGAGCACCAGGAAATACATTATCTGTTGCAAGCCCCACAGCTTTTGAGCCTACTCTACCAGTGTAACGTGTGTTTTTAACCCAAAAAGTAAAAGCTATTAAATCTGCCGGCACCTCAAGACTTTTACTCTTAGGTGCTATACCAAAAAGGGGCATGAGAACTTAAGCCACTTCATTTCAACACAAGAACAACTATTTAAAATATTACTTTCAGAAGTTTACATGTTCCACTGGGGAAGCAAAAGCCTCAGAACTGTGACCTGAGACCTTCACAGATCTGAGAAAGATGACACCAAGCAGAGATGCAAAGGGAAGGTAAATCACTCGGCCACGTGTCACTGACATCAGCACATCCTGCATGGCCCAGAGGCGGAGTTTAACGAGTGCCCAGTGGACCCATGGACCAGCACTGTGCTCACAGAGACTTCTGCTGGACAGGACAACTCATTCACCTTTGCCCAGGGGGAACACAGTCCTCGAGCCATCACAACTTGCTACAGGTAGAAAGATGAACCATATCCTGAAGGAAGTGCCAGGTTCAACAGCCCGCCCAATCCCAAACAGACAAGATGGAGGAAGCTGTGGGCTCCAAACTAAGCACCAGGACTAACGCCAACCTCCAGGCCCATTTTCCACCTGTGGGATCCCCTGGATGAGGCCCTAGGAAGCTCTGCGACCAGGCAGAGGTGCTGACACAGGTCTCCTTACAGGGCCCTTCCCCTCACTCCTCCCACTCAGCCAGAGCCATGTGAGCACAAGAAGCCCCTCTGACCCACCAGCCTGCACACGAGACCCAAAGGGACAACACCAGAGGGGCCAGGCTGGCACCAGGTGGGCACTAGGCAATACCAGGAACAGAGCGCACATGTCCTATGGTCCTGGAGCTTAACCAGCAGGCAGAAGAGAGCAAGGAGAAGAAATAAAAATGCAAACCTAACCAGCACTATCAGGTAAGAAACTTTAGAGAACGGCCTCCGGCAGAAGGTGAAATTGAGCTGAGGCCAGGAGAGTCCCTTGTGCAAACAGCTTGGAAGTTTCAGCCAAGAGGTAGCAGAAGGAAAGAGGACAGGGCAAAGCACCGTAGGGGCCAGCATGCAAGCCCCTACGTGTGCCCAGGCAGGGCACACCGGGCCACGCACCACTGCGATCCAAAAGCAGATTTAAACACCAACTTAAGCCAAATTTCATGTTCGAGATGCATTGGTCTCCAGATGCCATCAAGGCAAAAGAAAATCTGAGTTCTCCATAGAAACTTAAGGGACAGTAAAAAGGATCTGGAGGTTAGGAGCTGGAGAAAATTGCTGGAGAAAGAGAAGAAAACAAGCATTCAAGAATCCTCTGGGGGGGAAAAAAAAAAAAAGAATCCTCTGAACCACAGATTCATGAACTCAGGAAATGTATTGACAGCTGGGATCCAAACAGAAATACAACAGAAAGCATCATCATCATCCAAGTGCAAACCTGACCCCCCACTGAATAAAATGAAAACAGCAACAAGTAATGGTCACAAAAATTAATGTTTTTTCTTAAATACCAACTACCAATTTTGTCTTTTAATGTTTATGCTACCACGCAGCTCACTATTTAACTTAACTACTTATTACACAATCCAGCATCTTAACCGTGTAATGCCATGAACAGTTGCTGTTCTAGTGAGTATGGAAAAGAAGGACAAGCCTACCAGCCAAATTTGATATGTATCCCTTTCCAGAGCATGCCCTGACATTTTCTGTTCTTCATGCAAATCTTACCTTCATTGTGTCAATCTTGCCTTTAACTTGCTCATTTTTGGCTAAAGCCCTCTCCAGGCACTCTTTGGTGTAGAGCTGGGGGTTCCGACCTTGATCTATGTATCTGGAAACACGGGAGTATCTCAGTTAATATTCTGATGGGTGACACCTAGCCTGTTTTCTGGGAACAATGGCCCAAAAAAGAGAGTTCACTACATATCTTAAATATCTCTTCCCATGGCTCTGCTTAGACAAAACTGAGTCCAGGAGCCAGGCATATTAAGATTTTCTTACTTCCATAAACATCCCATATTATTTCTTATAATGGTTCATGAAGTTAAATAATGATCTTTATAAAGACAGGAAAGCTGCATGAGTCATCCCACTTTACATCTGTTTAGCATCTGTATTATTCAAAATATTTTCATATGATTAGTTTTTTGATTCCACAACAGCCTGAAGAAAGGCTCTTTCTTTTCTTTCTTTGGGATTGAATCCAAGACCATTCTGACTCTGAGCTACACTCCCAGTCCTTTTAAAAAAATTTTATCACAATTGGCAAAACAGAAATGACAAGTTCTATAAACCCCATTTTACTGTGATGTTTCCGAAAAGATGTAATAAAAGAGAAGAACTAGTTAATTCTTAAAAAAAAAAAATCCATTTCTCAAAAAGAAAAAAGGGAGAACTTGACAGGGTTCCACGGAGCAGGGCTAATAATTTCAATGTCCTAAATAAATGGTCATCACATAACAGCAAGGCCTTACTCTTACTCAGTTAGGCTCTTCTAAGACCCAAGAGATGAATCTCACTTCTGCCACTTTGGATTAAACATGAGGTGTCCCCAAAAAGTTCACAAGTGAGACAATGCAGGGATTTCACAAGTTAAATGACTGGATTGTGAGAGCCTTAACCTAATCCACTTGAATGGATAACTGTATGGTGAATATAGGGAGGCAGGGTGCGGACGGGGGGGGGAGGGGGGGGGTCGGTCACTGAGGAAGTGCCTTTGGGGTATATTTTGTCCCAGGTGAGCCAGGCTTGGTCTCTCTGCTGCTTGGTATCATGTCCTGAGCTACTTTCCTCCTCCATGTCCTTCCACCACAATCTTCTGCCTCACCTTGGGCCCAGAGCTATGGAATCTGCCACTAAAATCACTAAAATCATGAGCCCCAAATGAACATTTTCTCCTCTAAAATTGCTCTGGTCGTCTTTTGGTCAAAGCAGTGAAAAGCTGACTAAAACACGTGCCAACACACAATCTCAAGGTTCCGTGTAGGAATTCAAGTTATTTCTATCTTTGCTATGGTCAATCCGTGTATCTGAAGGAGTGTGTGCTAAAGAAGGCCTGTGGGGGCCTGGAAATTCCTCCTACACTGTGCACACCTCAACCTGACAATCTGCCAATTTCTGGCATCTGCTACTGAGCGCCTACAAGCTATCCTCCTTTGAGACCCCAAATGAGTCTCTTCTGCCCCTCTTCCCTTAAGTTCTTAATTCTGTCTCCTCAATCCTTTCATCAGAAGATTGGAGTCACCACTGGCATTTGTCCTATACCCATCCCATGCATTCATGGCCAGAGCAACACTAATGAGGACACTTCAATTACCAGAGTTTGCAAGCAGTAAGCCGCTGCCCAGAAATCCAGAGCAGCGCCACATGCAAGACCTTCAACCCACCTGAAGGCAGAGGCCTTAGTGGTGCTGAGAACAGGTAGACAACACATGGTACCTAGTCCACAGGTTGAGAATGCAACAGAGACCACACACACTGCAGCCCCTATGTCCTGTGTGGGCGGCTACTGAGTCACATTCTAACTAGAACTTTTATCTCTGACCTTTCTGCATAAAAAACCACCATAATGTTCCCTTTATTATTCAAGGACACATAATTTAAGTTTTGCTACAAGAAGTACAAAAATTCTTGTTCCAAGGCAGCACAGGGAGGAAAAGGCTACACTGCACAGAAAACATTGACACTAGTGTGAAGGAGGAGCCCTGGGATTTAATCTAAACTGTGACCTTTACTAGCTGAACAACCTATTCTTGTGAGGATAAAATTAGGGATGTGACAAGCCAATGTGATAAAGCCTGAATTTAAATCCTAAACTGTTTCTTTCCTGACAGTGTCCTCCAGGCCATCACTGTGAGAGGCGCTCATCTCCAGCAGCAACCAGTGCGTGTCCTTCCGGGGCACCCTGACTGAGACCTTCATCTTCTTCTCAACGCTGCAAGTTATTATCCTCTTTCAGAACTAGCCCAGCACAGACAGTTTAGGAAAACCAGACCACATTATTTTTCAGATTGTTTCTAGCTGTAGATTTTTTTCCTAGTTTATTATACAGCCTAAATAAGACTTTTTTTTAACTCTCAGGTAAAAAAGAAAGTTATGTGGTTGTTCTTTAGCCTAAACTTTTTATGACAGGACTCAGAAGTCTAAGACATCTTTCACACATTTATTTAGTCACCTTTTATTTATGTGTAGTATTTTTTTCAACAATACACCTTTTTAAAATTATTTTTAAATGCCACTAGTCTACCAAGCTCCAGGAGAACAGGTAATTTTGTCAGCTTTTTCACCAGCAAATGCCCAGCACCTAGCACACCCATGCACTCAACTGCAGCTGGCTGCAGAAGCCATCAAGGTCACAACAAAACAAGACTCCTATTCAAGGATACTTACTCAAAAACTTCTAAGGGTACAGTAATGTCATGAAGCTGCTGTCTGCACTTATCAATATCCTGTAAGCCGGTGACAATGAAATTCCTGCGGGTAAGTAAAAACGGGCATCAGGTTAATTCAGAAGAAAGACTAAGCGCCACCCAGAGAGCCAGCTGGCCACCTGGCTCCCCCAAGCGCTTCTGATCTCTTCTGGGGACACACGTGGCTTACTCCTCTTTGGTTCGCCGAAAGATTCCCTGAACCCCTACGGGAGCTGCACAATCCCCTCCAACACTGGCTGGCTGTCCTACGCTAGAAACTGCCAACACGGGGGCTGGGGAGAAAACCGACCCCTGAGAATCGGAGGGACGACGTGAGCCTTCCCTCGGAACCGTTTACAGAACCGGGCGCAGCGGCCTCCAGCCTAAGCGCCTGCACCCCGCGTCCAGGGAAAGCCACCCCTAAGGGCCGCCCAGACGGACCGCTGCTCCGGAGCTGCCACCCCTCGCGCCCGCCGGGCGCCCCAGCCCCGTGAGGCCGCCCACCCGGCGGCCGCCCAGGGACCCACACCGGGGGTCCGCGGTCGCCGGCGCTCGCCGGGGCGGCCGAGGCGCGCAAGCCCAACTCCGCGACCCGGGCCGGCGGCTCCCGCGGCCACGCCGCCCGCCACTCACAGCTTCTGGTGGAGCCCGGCCTGGCTGCTGGGCTGGAAGTCGCTGACGATGATGCCGAGCTGCCGAATGTTCTCCACGAACTTCTCCAGGTGCTCCTCCAGGTGGTCGAACTTCTCCGCCATCGGCCCGGCCGGACCCCCGCGCCGCAGCCGCAGCCCGCTCCGAGGTAGGCGCCGCGCGGCTCTCCCACTTCCTGCTTCCGCTCGCGTTGCCGCCACTTCCGCTTCCTCTGGGGCTGACGGGCCGGCGAGAGGGGCGGGGCCTCGCGGGGCGGGGCCTAAGCTGGGCGGTGACGCTAGACCTCAAAGTTGCCAAAATGAGCTGGAGTGTGAGTACGGGTACAGGTCATCTGTGCTCTGCTGAGCCCTGAGGTTTGCAAAGAGGGAAAGTACCAGAAAATCACGGCGAGGGTTTCACCTCAAAAAGTGATTTTTAAAAAAAGAAGTCACACATACCAGGTAAATGTGGGAAGGACAGAAAGATAAAGGTAGATAATAATGGAAATGAAAACTATTCCATCAGTTTTCTTTCTAGTTGAATTAGAAACTAGAAAGATGAGCAGTAAAGAAAAGCTGACTATCCAAAAGATGAATCAAATAGACCTTTTCTGCAAGCCTCCTGGGGAAAGAAGAGAGAAAAGAAAAAAAGTATCAATGAATGAAGGACATGATGTAGTTACAGTGAAACCTGTTAGTTCATTTTTACTGGAAGATTAGATTATGTGGACTGTTTTCTAAGAGAGTCCCAAAAAATGAATTTAGGAAATTAGAATAGATCCCAACTTTTCAATAAACTTGTCAGTGGAAAAGAAAGAAAAACCGTAAGATCTGAGACCTGATAGTTTTTTACACAGGCTTTGAAATAATCAAACATTAAAGACCAAATAACTTCACCCTTACCCAGACATTTTCATACTTGAAAAAGAAGAAACACCTCCCAGCTCATTTTTAAAGGGCAGTATGACTTTGATATGAAAAACCAGTCCTCAAGGGCAATACAAGAAAATAAAATATGAGTCAATCTTCCTTATGAAGGTAGATGCAAAACTCTTAAATAATATCTTAGTAAGTGGAACAGTTATCATGTATCAACTATGTATGGCTGCATAACAAACATCTCCAAATTTTAGTGTTAAAACAAACTCAATTTTATTTTACTCACAAGCCTGTGAAGTGGGCTGAGTGTGGCATTCACAGCAAAACTGTACTTTCACTTTCGCTGAGGACTGGAGGATCTACCTTCAGAATTGTTCCTTCATACATTGTCACATTGATACTGACTGTCCTGGCAGCACTATTGGACCATGGGCTGGACCCACAGTCCCCCTTCAGGCAAGGGTTGCAGTGGGATTTGGGGGCTTCCTCACCAGGTTGTGGCTGGGTGCCAAGAGCTGAAGCAGTCTCTCCCTTACAGCCTGACCTTGGGAGGCCCTCACAGCCTTGGCACATTTAGAATCTCCGGGAGGGAACATCAACCCAACCTTCCAGTGGAAGAAGTAAGAAGTTATGCCTTTGGAAGAGATCTTGTTGAAGCCCCATTTAGAAAGTACGACTTACCACTCATCACAGTGAAAAAAAAAAAAAAATGTCACGATCCATTGGGATTTTCCTAAGATTGCATGAATGATTAAATATCATTCAGTCTATTCATATAACTAAGCCTATTAGAGATTAAAGGAGAAAAAAACATTTTAAGTAGATTTTTTAAAAAGACGTTTGATAAAATTAAACTGTATTCCTGTTTTATAGAAGAAATCTCTGAGAAATCTAAGAATAGAAAGGAACTTTATGAACCAGATAGAAGATAGCTACTAAAAACTTTCAGAATTCATGGCACTCAATAATGAAACTTTAGTAACACTGACGCTGAGGTCATGAATGCAGCCAGAATACTCATTGTCACCAAGGCCATTCGATACTGCAGAGAAGTCAGGCCAGTGCAGACAGCCAACGGAAGCAGCACTTGCCGGAGATCTTGTCTGCCCTGTTTTTTGGTCCACCTGTGTTTTGGCACTGAGCTTGTGTGACTCCTGGGAGGTCACTAAAATCCCTGGGTATTTCGTCCCTCATGGAAATGGTTTAGGTGTGGCTCGTTCCCCGGAGGCTCTTGTGCTACTGAGGTGCTGGAAGCTTGAAGAGGTGGACCTAGTAGGAGGCAGTTATTTCCCAGGGGACCCACCGTTGTGAATGGATTCATGCCATATCCAGGAAGTGGATCAGATCTGGGGAGACTGGATTCGTTCCTGAGGACAGGTTTCATAAAAGAGCAAGCCCAGCCTCTCCTGGGTGTCTGGCTCCTTTCTCATCGTGTGACCTCTCTCTCCCTTCTACACAGGACCGGTTCCCTTTCTGCCTCTTCACGTTATTGTGATGAAGCCAGGAGATTCTTGCCAATATGCTAGTGTCTTAGTGTTTGGTCCCTCCGGGCTTGAAAAGCATGAGCCTAAAAAAAAGCCTCTTTGCTTTTTAAGTTACTCAGATCCAGGTATTTGGTTATAGCAATAGAAGTTTCCCAGCTATATTTTAAGCATTTTGAGAACAATAATCTAATCTTACCCATCCCCTGGAGTGAAAAACATACATGAACTAGTTAAATAAACAGCTTTAGATTTTCTGGAGGTTAAGGAAAAAGGAGGCAGGAAGCAGCAGAAAGAAACCAAAGGTTACCTATTATCTTCTACAGATGTAGCTCCCCAGGAAGTCATTCTTTTCTGTGGATTAGGACTGGGCAGCAGCATGACTCCAAATAATGGGTGCTTCTACAGTTTTCTCCTTTGACCCCATCTGTCATGTCCCTGTCTTGTTTATTCTCAGCACCTGGTAGGTTGTTTCTACTGCCTCCAGTAGTGTACACATAGTGAGTGATAGGGTGAGTTTCTTGGAGCAGCTTTGGCAAAAGAAACATCACACGGAGGTGTGGAACACAGCTGCCTTCCCTCGCCCTCTGCCCTGTCTGCTTCATCCCCTCGTGCCTGTCGCTATGTTACCAGGTTCAGTTCCCTGGGGCTTGCTAACAAAGTACTGCAAATTGGAGGGCTTGTGCAACAGATGTGTACTCTCTCAGGACTTTGGAGGCAGGAGGTGTGAGGCAGAGAAGTCAGCAGGGTTGCTTTCTTCCGAGACGTGGGGAAGCTGCCCCTGCCTCTCTGCCAGATCCATGATGTGTTGCTCTCCTAGGTACTCCGTGGCCGGAAGAGCGAGCCCTCGACCTCTCTCTCCACACTGCTAGGCTCTTCTTGGTGTGCACAACTGGGTCCTGACTTCCCCTTTTCTTAAGGATGCCTGTGTATTGGGTCAGAGCCCTGCTTGGGAAGGGCCCCCTCTATGAAGACCCTCCCTCCAGTTAAGGTCCCTTCCAAGGAACTGGGTTAGGACTCCAGCTCGCCCTCTGAAGGAGGACACACTCAGCCCGCACACCCATCCGCTGCACTTGCACTGGTGGACACTGACATAGGGTGGTAAATTCAGGCCCAGACCCCTGGGCCCGACATTTGTGTGATTCCTGATTATCAGTTTCAGTTTTCTTTGTCTTATTTTTATTTGTTTGTTTAGACACACGTGTCAGTGGAGTGTATTTTGATGTATGATACATCCTGGAGTGCGATTTATTCTAATCAGATCCCATTCTTGGGTTGAACATGATGTGGAGGGGACAATGGCTGTAAATTCACGTATGAACAGAGTGATGTCTGGTCTACTGCCTTTCCCATTGCCACTCCCCATCCCTTCCCTTCATTCCCCTTTGTCTAATCCAATGGACTTCTATTCTTCCCCCTGCCCTTGTTATGTGTTTGCATCCGTATGTCAGAGAGAACATTCAGCTTTTGGTTTTTTGAGACTGGCTTATTTCACTTAGCATGATATTCTCCAGTTCCATCCATTTACCAGAAAATGCCTCATTTCATTCTTCTGTATGGCTGAATAATATTCCATTGTGTATACATAACACAATTTTTTTATCCATTCATCTGTTGAAGGGCACCTAGGTTGGTTCCACAGCCGTTCCAACTTCCATTTCCATAAACTATTTCCCTCTTCTTTCCTCCTGTTGACAATGGCTGGCTGGAGTGAGAACAAAAATATGAGGTTTAAAAGTCTGAAGAATGTTAAAAGCAGCCCAAATAGAGCCCCGAGGCCCCCTGAGGATGGATGCAGGAGTTTCAGTGCATTTCTGAAGCACTTATCTCACCGTTGTCCAATATTATGGCCTTGGTGACTATTGTTCTTTGCAGAAACCAAAAACATTCCAAAGTCATTTAAATCTTCATTGAAATTCTCCCTTTTGGTCCTTAAGCAGCAAAGCGGTGACAGCTTTCCTTTTATTCAGTATCCTAAACACTGTTGATTTGTTTTAGGAAACGTTTTAAAATTTGAACACTCCAGGCTTGAAATGTAAATGAAATTAGGCTGGAAAATCCCAGCCAGTCAGAGGTGTGCAGAAAACCTGCAGTACAGTGCTGACGTGGCCCTTGCCTCCTTCCTGCCCTCTGAAGTCCACCACAGCTGCCACTGGGAAATTTCCTCACTCCTCACAATTGGTGACCTTGGAGTCTGAAGGTTATTTTTTCCTTTCTTTTCTTTTTCATTCAGGTTCTTATTGCTCCATCAGCACTCAAAGCCCTTGGTGAAGCCATTGGGAACATTTCTGCCATTCGTTCTGATTTATTCCAAGAACCAGATTCAGCTTAAGTATTTTTTTAATGCGCTATCCTTATCCTACCAAGAGGGCGAAACAGCTGGTTCCTGCTTTTCTCTTGTGGCTTTGGAGCACGTTAGCAGTTCTGGCAGAGCGAACTCTGCGGCTGCGGCTTTGATGGTGACGATGATGGTGGCGATGATGACAGTGTGGTACAGATGACAATACATGACATTTTCCAGCATATCATATAGATTATCTCACTTATTCTTCACGACTCTAAGTGAAAGCTACTATAATTTGCACCATATATGGTCAAATATAAACCAAAAATTTTTCCCAAATACAGAATCAGAAGACAGAATAATTCCAGCTGGTAGAGGATGAGGATACTGTTTTTCCCCAGGTGCCACATAAACTCACAAGTGCTCAAGTAAATTTGGTTTCCTGGTCATTCTACTAGGCTCACATGAGACCACGTGCCTTATGTGCAAAAAAATAAAATAAAATATAAATTGTTGTTTCATGTTCCTGTACTAGCAAGCCTTGAGAAAGAACAAGATTTCTCTTCTCTTTTATTTTTTATATGTTATATTTGTAGCTCTATCTGGAATTCTGTATAATATGTGACCAAGATTGAAAGAATAAAAAGATGAGATTACACTATAACCACCCACAGATTGACCTGTACACCAATCCA
Source organism: Sciurus vulgaris (assembly GCF_902686455.1). Classification (NCBI taxonomy): domain Eukaryota; kingdom Metazoa; phylum Chordata; class Mammalia; order Rodentia; family Sciuridae; genus Sciurus; species Sciurus vulgaris. The sequence goes on along the minus strand of NC_136466.1, from coordinate 168,037,967 downwards.
CAAATGGAGTATGCAGTCAGCTCTCGCTACCAAGTTTTTACTTGAAATTTGTCAAACATTCAAAAGAGAGAGCAGGGTAGCATTTCAGAAATAGGGACAGGATGAGACATCTAATGCATCAACAAATTACACACAAACAGAAATACAAACTGCTTTAGACCGCATGGAATTTTTACCCTACTGGGTCTTTCAGCACAGTGTGTAAGTCCTGGCATCTCATAGCTCGTTGCAGAAAACTAATGACACTCAGGGGAAATGTCTGTGCTCAGGTCTGCTCTTCTCAGTGGGAAGACCCAGAGAACAAAAGCTTGCCTTGCAGAAAATCAGGGAGCATGTGACCCAGAACACCTGCCCTGGTTCTGACGGAGGAAGACAGATAACTGGGGAGCGGTCCAGCAAGGAGCACCTAAAAGAAGCACGTTGGATGCAGCTTTTGTCATAAAACTAAGTAGAAATATATTGAAATGGGAGATGGAGCTCAGAGGGGCCCTGAAGAGGGTCTTTACAACTCTGAACAAAGATGTGGCTGTTAATTCCCAAGACAAGAGACATAGGTTCACCTTTCTGAGAGTAGCTGTAGCTGTTAGTTCAGGCCACTGAGGAGCAGATCTCAAGATGGGATTAAGCCTGCCATAACTTTTTAAAGAGGGATTCATGTGAGAGTACACAGGAAGGGCATAAGAGGGAGAACCATCAGGGCAGGATGCAATCTGTCCCCAGAAGAGAGGACAGTGGTGGTGGGGGAGGAGGTGGGAAGCTCCTTAGACTGCAGTGAAGTTCTGAGGAGTTGGGCAAGAACACCAAGGGGCCCCCAAACCAAAATCCCTCAAAAGCAAAATCCCAGGACCCTCAGCAGCAGACATGCCTTAGGATCTCCTCATCACCACGTCATTGGTTGAGAGTGAGCAGTGCAGCTGATTTCTCAGGAGTCCCTGGTCAATCTCACCTGCTGCCAGAGACCTAAGAGACATATTCTTATGGCTGCCACTCAGGACAAGCAGTAGAAGAGGAGACAGGACAAAAAGAGAAGAGGAGGACAAAGTAGAAGAGAAGAGAGAAGTAGAAGAGAAGCAGGACAAAAGAAGAGGAGGAGGAGGAAGAAGAGGAAGAAGAGGGAGGCGGAGGAGAAGAAGAAAAAAGGAGGAGGAGAGGAGAAGAAGAAGAAGGGCCTTAGGAGTAATATGTGAACTGATTCAGGTAAAGCCCTACCCCAGGGTCTGGCCCCAGGCAGCACCTGTAACTATCCCTTCACAAGGTGTCATGTTGTCCTCTCAGTGCCTGTCTGGGAATCTCCCCACGAGCATCTCAAGAACAGAGACTCATTTTTCTTTTATATTTTTCTTGAGTCATTAGCACAGAGAAGATTTGGCAAATGTTCACCATAGGAGCGAATGTCTGGAAAAGTACCCCTCAATAATTAGCTTTCTGACAACTCAACACTCTGGCTATTGAAATGCTGCTCCTGAGATGTCCTCAGACATCAAATCCCAGTGGTACCCACATGGCATGCCATGCAAAGGTGTTCTGTCCTTACACCCCGATTCTCCCCTGGGATGTTAGCTGTTCCATTGCCGATGAAAGAGCTTTTATAAAGCCTTGGCCAGCAGAGACCAGCTAGGATGACTCTCTCGAGGGGCCTCTGTCAGGGGACAGCTTGGGGATCACTCATCCTTTGCTGTTTTTTAAGTGCCTGCCTCTGAGGGACACGGGGTCAGTGGTAACATGCAGGTGGAAGCCGAGGGCCTTGGCAGACATGGCATTTTACTCTGACTCCCAGACAGCTTGCCTCTGAACAGGAGCCTGGCAGGAAGCCTTGCTCAAGGCCACGCTGGACCAGAGGAGGGCCTGGAGCCTTCCCTGTGGTCAGGGCTGTAGGAGGGGAAGTCAGACAACCTTGATGGCCAGAGATTCAATGGTGTGGCATGGGCCAGAACTACACATCCATCTGGAAGTGGCAGAGGTGAGGCAGGGTGGCGTGGAGGGGGATCCTGTACTTAGTTTCACAGTCCTCTCACTCTTCATCCGAGGGCAAGAGAGCACTTGGGGGGAGCTGGGGTTAAGGGGTTCCTGTTTCCTGGTTGCTTAGATTCCAGCCGGAAAGAAGTCCAAGGGGTAGCATCCCTCCTCGGAGCAGAGGGGGAGCAGCAGTGATGAGGCTTTGTCGACACGAAACCTGAGCCCCAGAAACTTGTGGCGCCAGGGAAGAGCGTGAAGAGGGAGCCTACGACCCGCGGCAGTGCAGGCGCGCTGACCTCGGTGGAAAGTGAGGCCCAACATCGTAAGGCCCTCCTTAACCCTCCGTCCCCAACCATGCCAGATTCTGCGCCACGCCACCAACACCCTTATTAGACCTACGGGATTCCGTCCTCCACTTTATTAGTACTACCGAGCCTACCATGCCTTGAGATTGCTGGCTGTGCCTAAACCCGGAGCCCCTACTATGTGGGGACAGGAGCTAACACCTCTCTAGGCCTCTCATCCAACCAAAGTAGAAATCTTCCCCACAAGGACGTAAACACCAATCCTACCCTATGCAAGTGGGGACAAAAGTCCAGATTAACCCTTGGGATCTACAAGGACCCTCTGTGGCCTCAGGGCTATGGCAAGGATGTCCTCCACAGCGTGGCTATTAGCTCACAAACCCCCAACCGCCCTGATCCCCGAGTCCGTCAGCCAAGAGGCGAGGGCTGCTGGGCGTGCCAGTGGACACCAGCATCCCATTTCCCGTGTCCTACCGCACGGCTTTCTGGAGGGACAGCATGTCAGTGTTACCTGCTGCCCTGGGACGAATGCTCAGCTGAGCTGGGTCCAGCCAGGGGATCAACTCTCCTGGGCAGACTGGTTGGTGGGGCCTCCTGACTTGGGGTGGGGGCAGAGCGTGGGGTCCAGGAGATGCTGCCGCAGTTGAATAGGGACTGGACTGTCACTCCCAGCACTTGGCTCCACTGCAAGTAGGTGACATATCACACTGATCATCAGTTTCTTTGCACCGCAGTTCCTGGGACGAATACCCCTGCGTCACTGGACTTGGGCCAGGCCATGAAAAACTCTCTGGTCACTGGCAAACCAGTGACCGGACACTTGCCGGGCAGAGCAGAGCCTTTGCACGCGAGCCTGTGTTTTGGCCCCAGGTCTCTAGCGCCTGCCTGCCACTGTAGGAACAGTAAGTCCCCTCCCTTCAGCCTGAAACGCCAAGATGAGCTGAGCCCTGCAAGTCCAGCTCAGCCACGGTACCGCGCCTGCTGCTGACCCGGTGTCTCAGAGGCAGGAGAGAATAGCCGAGGCGCAAGCCATCAGCAGGGCGAGGCTGTGCGCGCGGCGGCAAAGCTGACAAATACAGGAACACTCAGTCTTTTCCCGTGGTTGTCAGTTGCTTTCCCTCGATGCTCTAGTCTGTTTGCTGCTGCTCTAACAGAATCCCACAGACCAGGAACCTTATAATGAACCATTTGGCTCATGGTTCCAGAGGCTGGTAAGCCCAAGATCCAGGGCTGGCACCTTGGGAAAGCCTTCTTGCTGCATCAGACCAGGGCAGAAGGCGTCCACGGTGAGAGAGCCAGCGCTTGAGAGCATGCGGAGGGCGAGAGGGGCCGAGCTTGCCCTTTTGTAAGGAACCCACTCCAGCAATAAACCCTCTCCCGTGGTAATGGCTTGGGAGTGCCGACACAGGCACCGTGCCTGTCTCAGGGCCTCACCTGCAGTGGCCGGCTAAGCAGCCCATCCCGGGCTGCCCACAGACCTGCACCAGGACTGAGCAGAGGCCTCACCCAGCCTAACTCCTAACATGGCTGCCCGTGCTTGACTCCCAGGAGCTCCTGCCTCTCAGGTTTCCAGCTTGACTTGGGCGACCTTTATGGTAGGTGCATCCATTGTCCTGGCCCAGGGTACCAGAGAGCGTGACCTTATCTAGGTGAAAAGGTCTTCACAGATATAATGAGTTAAAGATCTAGAGATGAGGAGATCATCCTGGTGACCCCTAAATCCGAATGAAAAGTGTCCTTTAAAGAAGCAGAATGCGGGGCTGGGGACAGTGACACAGTGCTTGCCCAGCATGTTCAAGGCCCTGGGTTGGATCCCCAACACCACAACAATTAATAAATAAATAAAAATTAAAGGCAAAAGCACACAAAACAGACACATGAGGCAGAAGGCTGAGGGAAGACAAGGTAGAGATCAGAGAGCTGAGACCACAGCCCAGGAGCTCCAGAGCCAGCAGCAGCTGGAAGACAGGAAGAGCCCCCAGAGCCCTGGGGACGGGTGTGCCCTGTGGGCACCTTTGTTCCGGACATCAGCCTCCAGAACTGCGTCAGAATAAATTCCCATCACTTTAAGGCACAAGTTTGTGCTAATTTGTTATGGCAGACGTAGGAAACTTATCTCATTTTCATATCAAAACAACATAGGATGTCCTAGCACCCACCCTGAGTTCACGCTCTGCAGCCCCAAGACCTGAACACTGTTGTGTCTGTTGCCACATCTGGATTATAGAAAGCTGAGTCTCCAGGGAGATTTTAATTCCCCACAAGCTACAGGAATGTCAACTTGGAATGCCTCTCTGGAAGTTCTGAATGTTTGGGCATCTGATGTCACACCAACAGAAATCGGATCTGAATGTGCCTGTGTGAGGCGGGTTTATATGGCGGGTCCCCTAGCAGGACAGAAGTGGAGACCGAACACAGCATTTGCTCAGATTCCGTGTTCACTAGCTTATTTTACGCTGCACAGCTCTGGCCCGTCTCTCAAGCTCATCTGCATCCCTTGAAATCACTCTCCGTCAGGCAGAACGAGAAAGGACAGAAACACGTAGAGCGCCAACCAGATGACTGGTCCAAGCCCTTGCCTGTCTTCTGCGCCTGCCCCCGTGCATGGTGGCCAAAGCACTAAAGCCTGCTTCGGGCTCCTCCCACCGCGATGTCCATTCCCTGTGCCTTTCAACACCAGCAGTGGTCAATTCCACTGGGCCGTAGAGTTGGGCATCGGCTCATTCCCATGCCATGCTTGTTCAGGACCCCAGGAGAGGCCTCATGACTTGTTGATCATGTAAAATTGGCAGGAAGCTGTCATGAAAGTACTCAGGGTATATCCTGCTATCAGCTGTACTTATTCATCCCCATCATCATCGTCCAAGAGCTGTTTTTATAGCCTTTCCCTCAACAAGCTAATCTTTAGTCTAACGTGAGATATTCCTCAAGTATGGTCATCACAGAAATTATCCAACTTTGGGTTCTGATGAAAGGTCTGAGTAGCAGCTCTGTGCCTAACCATGACAGGAAACTGAACTAGCAAGCACCTGCCACTACTGCTCAAAGGACTTCTGCATTCAACCACCAACCACAGATCAGTCATCTGTCCTGAGGCATACGCTGCATCCAGTTTCTGTAATAACTGCTGGCTTTTAGAACGACACACATTCCAAACAGCGTGATTTCTCATTCCTCAGGAGGGTGAATCAACGCTTCTCAAAACTCACCACTATTCATAGATACTAAATTGGGAACGGGATTTTTTTTTTTCTTTTCATTTTTTGCTACCAAGTATTAAAGAACCACTCTAAGGCAGGTATTTCAGGTGTGCTACTGTAATTAATTTTAGAAATCCATTTTTCCTTTTGGCATGACTTGGTGCAGCACCTTGGCCCCTTTCTCATCTTCCCTTTGTTCTGTGATGGACTCTGCTTCACGGGTCGCCCCTGGGTCTAACAGCAGATGGAGGGCATGGCTTCTCCACCTCAGACTAGCCACAGCCTCTCCTGGCAGACTGAGGCTGGGAAACTCAACCTGACTAGTTACCGAGGTGCAAGTGCCCAGGGAGTCCTGGCGTTGGGCTTGTGAGTCAGACACCACCGAGAGAGCTCCCTGGGATCGTGTCCTGGTGGACCTGGGGAACACCTTCTAAGAAACTGATGGGCTCCTGCTTGAACCACAGCAGCCCATGTGGGGCCAGAGGCCGGCGGTGGGGGTTGGGGGGATCACTGAGGGCTTGGAATTCAGCGCGGTACTGGGTCAACACCAGAGCTCTAGTATGGCCAGATCACACGTCTGCACCACCCAGGCAGCCGCAGACCAGCAAAGGTCAGTTTGTTGTTTTTCAATAAACTGTAGACGATTGCAAAATTCCCACCCAGTGATCCAGCACAGGAGTAAAGCCCTCCAACAGTACAGCTGTACTCGTAAAAGGCAAGAACCCTCTGTCCCCAGCTTTCCCCGTTCCCCAGCCCTGTGGACTTCCCCACCGTGTTCTTCCAGTGCCTTCCACCCTCTGTGACGGGCTCATATTACTTAGACGCCATCATGGTGATTGAAGCAGTGTGTGTTGAGGGCTTTGAGATGTTGAGAGTGCTGCTCTCCATATCTCAGATTCAGCCGGTGCTCTCCATTCTAGTTTTCCTGTCGGGTCCTTTGTACCTGGAGGTAATGCACATTCCTTTCTTGCTCTGTTGAGTGTGAGCCGTTCGTCCTGACCCTCAGCTGCTGCGTCCCTACACAATGGGCTCCTCGTTGCCTTTCCTGTGAGGCTGCTTCCCAACTTACCAATCCACCAGTGTGAGTATCTTCCCAAGGCTGTGAAGCCGTCAGGCACACCCAAACAGTGTGCCCTGATTTCACTTCTCTTATGATACCATGGCTGCTTTTCCTGACCTTTCTAACGCCTTTTACTTTTTAAGGTGTGCTCTCCGCCCCCTCTACGATTGGCTTCAGCCTCCTCAGGCAGGATCTGTTCCACTCAGTCCAGCTCTCCTTTCCACCAGAAGTCCCTGCAGGAGCTCCTGGTCCTGTCCCCTGGCCCCCAAAGTCTTTCACACCATCTCACCTGGGGAGCTTCCCTCATGCCTGGCAGGATCTGCCGTGTCTGTTCCTGCCTTGCTTGAGACTAAACTCAAGTCGCCGTCACAGCACGACATTTTTAAATCCGCACACATCCGAAATGCTTGCAGTCCTACTTCATGCAGTAATGTCTCTGTGGTTGGGCAGGGCAATCTTGGTTCAAAGTCATTTTCCTTCAGAACTTGGACAATGCCACTGTATCATCTTAGGCATCCGCTGCAGATAACAAGAGGTCTTGTTTCAGATTCTAATTTCCAGAAAGACTCTTTCTGCACACTTGGTTTTCTGAAATTCTGCAGTCTTATATCTGGGCCTTGATCTCATTTCTTGTTCTGGGAACTCAGTGGGATTTTTCAATCTGAATACTTCTGACCTTCAATTTGGAGAATTTTCAATCTCTCTTTTTATGTAATTTCTTCCACTCTTTTTTCTTTTTATTGGGTCCTATTAGTCAAATTTTGGACCTCATACATTGTTCTTACAGATCCTTTATTTCGTCTCTTCTATGTCCACTCTCTTTTGCTATTGTTCTCTTGTCTGGGAGATTTGCTCTATTTATCTTCCAGCCCTTCATTGATTTATATTTAATTCTAGCAATTATCTTTTAATCCAACAGCTCTTTCTTAATCTCTGATCGCTCCCTTTTCTTATATAACACTTTTTTGCTCAGCACAAGCAATATATCTTAAACCTTTGAAGATAAAAAGCAATGAAGTTTATTTCTTTCTCCAAAGAATGTGTGGTTTACTCCATGTTTCCTCCTGTTTGCAGTGGTGCATTCCTTTTCCTTTTTCTTTCTTTCCTTTTTTTTTTTTTTTTTTTTTTTTTTTTTTTTTTTTTTTGGTTCATCTAGCTTTGTCTTTCTAGCCACTGACATAGGGCTCCATTATCAACTGGTTCCTAGCCCTTCTCAGTCAAGTACAAAGCACCTGGAGCTGCCTGTTAGCTGGGAATGCGTGGGTGGCTCTCCCTGACTGGCCGCCTTTGCTTCTCTTCCTGTGGCAGGGGATGGTGGGAGGAAACATCATGCTTCAGGCCCCCTAAATGCAAGAAGGCAGAGCATGTTGCTTGGGAAACCAGTTGCCACAACTAGCTACCTACATTCCCCAGGTCCTAGGTATTTAACTAAATTTCTTTAGAAAATAACTCCAGTTTGAAAAGGAGGGTAAGCAAGGACATGGTGAATGTGTGTGCTTGTTATCATTATTGCATTTATTAAGAAAGAAATTCCTAGGGAATCATTTTTACCCCTGGGAGTTAGGAAGTGTTTAATCCCTAGAAAATGTGGCATATCCTGCAACCATGTTAAAATTCCTTACAGTAAGGGGCAAGGGAGTTGAATCAGATATTCCTGTGAAGCCAAGAAAACCAAAGGCATTCAAACCCAGACTGAAAACTGCTCTGGCTTCCTTAGGTCATGACGAAGCTTACGTTTCTACGACATGGCTGATGAGCCCAGAAACCACAGTGCTGTCTGGCCTGTGAAGATGTGAACCCAAATGAGACAGAGCTCTCCAATTATACCCACATGGGACGTGGTCTGTCCTCAAATATACGTCTCTGCTATTTGTGGATTTCTCTTACTTCTGTTTATCAATATTCCTCAAATTATATTTGAAACCAGATAGCTTCTCTAAGGTGGAAAAACCTTAGTGGTCTCCTGATTCAAGTTCCAATTTTAAAGGCAAAAAAATCTGAGATCCAAGGACATTTTTAAAGTGAAATATCAAAGGTCATATAAGTGGCAAATAGGAGATAAAAGGAGGAAGAAGATGGGATTGGATAAGAAGACTTAGCCTTGTCTTAACTTGTTTGTGCTGCTAAATGCCTGAGACTTGGGAAATTGAGAGAACAGAAATTTATTTCTTACAGTTCCAGAGGTTGGAAAGCCAAGATCAAGGCACCCTCACACTCTGTCTAGCAAGCTCTGCTATTTCCAAGATGGTGCCTGTGTGCTGTGTCCTGACAGGGTGCAGGAGAGCGGAAAGGGACAGATGCTATGTCCCCACACCACAGAAGACATGGAAGGGTGGATGGGCAGTGTTTTAGTCTGCTATTTTGCTGCTGTGACTAAATGACCCAAACAGCACAACTACAGAGGAAGAAGAGTTTATCTGAGGGCTCACGGTTTCAGAGGCCTCAATTCCTAGACACAGGCTCCATTCCTCAGGGCACAAGGTGAGAGGAACAACATGGCTGAAGAGTGTGGCAGAGGGAAGTGGCTTATGTGGTGATCAGGAAGCAGAGAGAGAGAGTCCACTCACCAGATACAAATATATACCCAAAGGCACGCCCAATTCCCACCTCCTCCAGCCACACCCACCACTTCAGTTACCACTCAGTTAATCTTATAAGGGGATTAATTCACTCATTAAGACTCTTAACCCAATCATTCCTCCTCTGAACCTTCTTACATGGTCCCACACGTGAGCTTTTGGGGGACACCTCACATTCAAACCACAACAGACAGAGAGGTGCTAGGACCCTCTCTCTGACCTATTTGATAGAGTATTCACAAGGGGGAACCCATAGGATTTAATCACTTCCCAAAAGACCCCACCTCAATAAATCACACTGGGCCCTAGATTCCAATGTATGACTTCCAAAGGGACACACCTCTCACCACAGCAGGTCATTCTTGTTTTGCTAGTCTGAGTTGGTGTAGTGGGCCACACCTCAGCTGGGATGTATTTGGGGTAGGTTAATACTAACACATGGGCATTAGTTCTGATGACAGACGTTTGGGGTGTTCAGAGTTACAACATATCTTGAAAAATTATCAAAATATAAGCTTAATGTTCCAGTGGCCTTTTAAAGGAGGAGAAAGGAACCCCGGGCACATTTATAGAAAGCCATTCCAACCTTTACTGTCTGACTGGCAGGTGGATTGTTTGAAGCCATGAGTCTCTTCAGCTCTCCTCATGGAGCTTCCAAAACCAACCTAGCAGGCTCTGGAGAGGAGCCAGAGGTTGAAGAGTCACAATGCATAAGAATTCTCAGAGGCCTCAGAGACAATCCATTCCAATGTCTTCATTTCACAGATAAAGAACGAAAAGTACAGGTAACCAGGTGCTTCCCAGGACCTTAAAGATGGGAATTTATTTCAATCAGTTGCTTTGAGAAATTATTTTTATTCCATTTCCTCAAAAATTTACTCTGAATTCCAAAGTTTTTATGTACTTTGTACTTAGAAGATACATTTGTATTTTATTATTAATTTTCTACTATTTGGGTTGCACTTAAAGTCAGGGAAGAAACAAAAATGGTGCTTCTGGGGTTTATTTAATTTGGGATCACCTCTTCTTTGTGGCATTTCGATGGGACCGTATGGCATACATTTACTTGGGGCATTTGTTCCACTAAGTTAAACATTTTGTTAATTTTTAAATGAACATTCGTCAGGGCAAATACAGCCCATTAGAAATGTTTATTTACCAGACTAGTTGGTGCACACAAAGTCCTATTTCCACCCATCCGGCACCTTCCGTGGTCCCTGGTTGGAACTGGGTGGTTTCCAATCAGAACAGTGCTAACCAAAGGTGGAGGCTGGTCTTCTGATCATCCTGCTTGTTTCTGCCCAGAAGTGACTTGATATTAGAAAACTAGGGGCAAATTTGTCAAAATGCAAGAAGAGGAGCTTTGAGAAGCATAAGAACGGGAGGGGATTCAGTGAAAAACTGTCCAGACGCTGCCCGCAGGCCAGCCCGGGCGCATCTCATCCTAGGAAGGTGGGCACCTTGGCCGTGGCTGTCAGCCTCTTGCCTGTATTTACAGTTCTTCTCATCAGTGGTGAATCATCTGCTCTCCTCTGGGCTTCTGGCCACTCACTTACTTGTGACCAAGGAGCCCTAGACTTAGTCCTACCCTCCAGCACCCCATGTTTCTGTCGCAGATAAAAATATTTTTTGGAACGTAGTTCAGGCTGAAGCATCTAGAGTCTCTCCCAGCTTTAGCAGCAACATTTTGAACTAAAACCTGTGGAGTTCTTTACCAACATGCTGCATGCATTTCAGGTTGCATAAAAGTTGAAAATTGTACATATTTGGGAAAGAAGCGTGTTTAAAATCTTTTAAAAGCAATCACGTCTATTTTGGTCTTTCTATTTCAGGATCATATTTTGTCCTGAATTGTGATGCTGACATTGAATTATAAATACTATATGTGCAAATATGCATATTCAGTGACATAACGTAGGTGAATAATACTGTCTAAATAATCGAGTTCTGGAAAAAGTCAAGGATGGACCATGGATGTTCACATCAGCACTTTGAAAATGGACAGGGGTGACTTTTGTGTGTGTCAAAGGCACTGGTGAGCAGGGACCTTTGTAATAAGAACATTTCCTCCACAGCTGCATCCAAGTTAGTGACATGGTCCATCTCCGTGGCCCTCTGAGTCGCTCAGGTAGCAACTGACTTGCAGAAATACAGGAACATATCTTAATCGGGTATTTTGTTTGTGTAGACTGCACCCCAATTCCTGGGTGCCCTCCTCTGAGGTCACCTAGCTGTACCATCCCCACTTCTCCTCAAGGACACTCCCAAAGAGGCATTTTGGTCCCCAGCCTCCTGCCCCCTCACAACTGCAGTGACTCCAGCAATGTGCATTTGAAGTCCAAACTTCTCTGGAAAACACAGGTTAAACCAGAGGCAGTGCTCTCTGGGCAGTGGCCCAATTCAACATCAGAGCAAGCAGTAGACAGGCAGGCACTGTGAGGACAGCAAAGACCCCAGGGGGCTTCTGAGTCTCAGGGGGCCTCTGCCCCTGTAGCTCCCACTGGGTCTTAATAGCTGTGCGACTGTAGGATTCTGTTTAAAGAAGGAAGGGGTCTTGTACACAGTACTGCTTTACCACGAGCCCAGGACTCTCCTTGAGGGCAGAGGGTGTGTTTCCAGGTGAGGAAGCTAACGAAATGCAGGGCACAGCCTGTGTCAGCTGAGCCTGGCCTGACCCGCACCTGCACCTGCCCACAGGCCCCGTGCTGGGCTTCCTGCCACACAGCTGAGCTACTCGGGAGCAGTCTGAGAGCAGATGCCCCGCTCTGGCCTGAGAAAGCTGGTGAGAGGACCCAGCGAAGGCGCCACTCAGACACTCAGCTGGGATAGCTGACCGACTTCATCCACGAGTGACTCCTCCCCCATCAAGGTGGCCTCTTCCAGGATTTCCATGGCCAATTCTAAAATGGGTTTGTGTTAATATTCCAATTCCAGAGCAGCCTGACTTGAGAAGACAATAAAAACTCAGGCTGGATGCAGCTGGAGCAGGCTTGAATTTGGAGCCACTCTTTTGGCATCTGTGATCACCATACAATGATGACACGTCATACAGCAAGCAGTAAGGCACAAATCCTGCTTCTTGTTATCCACACATCATAGGCTGCTGGGCCTGTAGCAGAAGAGGGACAGAGAAGGGGAAATGGCAGCTCAGTCCTGGGCTGACCCTCCAAGAACGTATGAAACTAACCTACTACCTTTCTGCTTTCAGAGGTTCTGTGAGAGATGGCAATAGAGGAAAGGTGCCTCCCGATTACGGAGAGGGTCAGCAATGCACACCATCCCCAGGACGGCCACCGCCCAGAGGTGACGCAAAGGTAGAGCACCTGCCCAGTACGTGCAGGACCCTGAGTTTGATCTCCAGTCCTGAAAAAAAAATCCTGGATCCACAAATGAAAGCTGCTGCACTGAGACGCTAAATCAGAAAGACCAAAGCCTAGGCTCCTTCAGCACAGCCCAGCTAGTGACTTCCGGGCTCTACTCAGTCTACTTCCACTAATGCTGTTGAACTTCCCGTGCAAAACTCAGACAGGGAGCCAGGGCATCTGCAGGGTCAGGGTTTCCATGAGATTGCTCCCAGCACGGTTAGCTGGAATAATTGATGAAGGCATAAAGAAGTCTTGTTTGCTTTGCGCTCTCACCTCCCACTGAAGACCTGGGTAGTGCTTTGTTGCACAAGCACTCAGGAATAAGCCATCTCTGCAAGCAGGCATTTGAAAGTGACAACTGAGACCTAAGGGGGAGTTTAACAATGTGTTTGTGACAGATAAGTTTGAATATGCAGGATTGGGTAGATAACATTTCTCAACTGCTTCTTTAATTATAGCCTTGGAAGAGGAGGTTGTCAGTTCTACCTTCATTCAGGAAACGGTGTGTGATGTCTCCATTAATTATGACTGTCTGTGTATTGGCAGGGAGGTCCCCAACTGTCCTACACCAACAATGCCTGGTGGCAGGGCTCAGGCAGGGGCTTCTAGAACCTCCTTCCATGGTCAGTGACTAATGGTCAGTGCAGTTCTCCAAAACAGGACTAAGGTGAACAGGCCACCAATTCAAACTCATGCAGCCCCAACTCTCACTTTGGACCAGGTGTCCCATTAGCACAAGTCCCGTGCCATTTGCACAGCATTGGTCACCCGGACACTAGACACCAACATCTGTCATGCTATGACTGAATGCGAGCTGTCTGACTCACCCACACTTTTGTCATCTGTTGTTTGCCAAGGAGCAAACTGAGGAACACTTGGACCTTTCAAAAAAGCCAAATGATATATGTGAGTACTTCTTCAGCCTAGAGTGAAGGTCAGCACCACCACAGCCCTCCTGAAGAGTGGACGGCACTGCATAACACATTTCTAAACTGCAGACTGTGAGAAGGAAAGTAGGAACTTTACGATGAAGAGACCTGGCAGGCACCACCCAGAGGGTCAAGTTATCAGCCCCGGTGACATTGTGGTGATACCATGGACCCCCAGTGTGATACAATACAGGAGAACCTTCATCTCTGTGGTCTTCTTTCCAGAAAATCTCCTGAAGTCCTCTGAAAACAGGAGGAGGCAAACTAAGGGACATAGTACAAAATTCCTGACCAGCACTCCTCGAAACTATCAAAACAAGGAAAGAATGAGAAACTATCACAGACAAGACTTAAAAGGCATGTCAACAAAATGTCATGTGCTACTCTGAGTTGAATCCTGGACCAGGAAAAGGACATTTAAGGAAACACTGGTGAAATCCAAATAAAGTCTAATGTTTAGTTACAAGTAATGAACCAGTGTTCCTCTATCGGTTTTGATAAACTTTCCTTGGACACTTAAGATGTTAACATGAAGAAACTGAAACTGGAGGGCATGGACATGGGAAGTGACCTTGGGTAAGCCAGGCACCTAAGGTACAAATTCAGGGAGGTGCTCCTTCTTGGGGTCTTGCATATGCAGTCCTGTATGGACGTGTACTACCTTTGCAAGTCTAAAATTGTTCTATAACAACAACAACAAAAAAAAAAAAAAATACAAAAAGAATCCTCACTTGAATCTTGCAGTATTCTCTTTAGGGTGTGAAGCAACTGCATTCTCAGCAAGAGAAGAGTAAACGTCACACACAAGGCCCAGGAAGTTCCAGCCTCCTTTAGTCTGTGGGTGCAGAGATCAGTCTGCCCTACCTGTCATCCAGGTGCACACAGGCCCGCAGTAAAATGTCCCACTCAGGGAGCCAATGGCATCAGAGGGCCTAAGCCACCAAATCTTGGGCATAGTAAGTCAAACAGGATCTCCCCAGGTAAGGTAACCATATTTAACAATACCTAAAGGGAGTCCTTAGTCTGGGACTTTATAAGCCCAACCAAAGTATTTATGGAGGATTTGGTGCAAACCTCACTAGATATGTGTTATTACTACACTCACTGCTCACAGGCAGCGAGGATGATGCACTGAGGGTTATGGTAAGAATTTCCAAGTCACCAAAACCTGTGGGATACAACAAAAATAGCTTGAGAAGGAAGTTTACAGCCATGAACGCCCACCTCACAACTGTGGAACGATGTCAAATAAACAACCCAACAAAGAACGTGAAAAACAAGGACAAACCAAAACCAAAACTAGCAGAAGTGAATAAACGAGAAACATTAGAGCAGAAATTAATGAAATTGAGATTGTAAAAAGACGAAAATATCAAGAAAACAAAGAGTTGATTTTTGAAAAGATTAAATGATAAAACTTTGGCTTGATTTAAAAAAAAGAAAATATCCATATAAATAAAATCAGAGATGAAAAACACACATAACGGGTACCACAGAAACGTAAAGCAGCATCAGGGACGTAAGACAACTAGAGACAAGATAGCCTATTCAACAAATGGTGCTGGGAAAAATGGAAAGCCACAGTAACAAAATGAAGTTAAACCCTTATCTCTCACCCTGCATGAAATTCAACTCACTGTGGATCAAAGACTTGGGCACTGGAACAGAGACTCTGCGACTACTAGAAGAAAAAGTAGGCCAAATCTTCACCATGTCAGCCTAGGATCTGACTTCCTTAAGAAGACCCCTAAAGTGCAAGAAGTTAAATCAAGAATCAATAAATGGGATGGAATCAAACTATAAGCTTCTTCTCAGCAGAAGAAACAATCAATAATGTGAATAGAGAGCCTATAGATTGGGAGAAAATCTTTACCACATGCACCTCAGATAAAGCATTAATCTCCAGGATACACAAGGAACTCAAAAAAACTTAACACCAAAAAACAAACAGCCCAATCAATAAATGGGCTAAGGAACTGAACAGACACTTCACAGAAGAAGATATACAATCGATCAACAAATATATGAAAAAATGTTCAACATCTCTAGCAATTAGAGAAATGAAAATCAAAACTACTCTAAGATTTTATCTCACCCCAATTAGAATGGAAATTATCAAGAATACAGGCGAAAATAAGTGTTGGCAAGGATGTGGGGAAAAAAGGCACACTCACGCATTGCCGGTGGGCATGCAAAATAGTGCAACCATTATGGAAGGCAGTGTGGAGATTCCTCAGAAAACTTGGAATGGAACTACTATTTGACCCAGCTATCCCACTCCTCAATTTATACCCAAAGGACTTAAAATCAGCATCCTACAGTGACACGGCCACATCAATGTTTATAGCAGCTCAATTCACAATAGCTAGATTATGGAACCAACCTGGGTGCCCTTCAACAGATGGATGCATAAAGAAAATGTATGTATATATATACATACATTTATGTATGTATAAAGAAAATGTATGTATATATATATACACACACAATGGAATATTGCTCAGCTTAAAGAAGAATGAAATTCTGGCATTTGCTGGTAATTGGATGGAGTTAGAGAATGTCATGCTAAGTGAGATAAGCCAAACCCAAAAAACCAAAGGTCAAATGTTTTCTCTGATATGTAGATGCTAATTCACAGCGAGGCAGGTGGTGACTAGGGAAGAACAGAGTTACTTTAGATTAGGTAGAGGGGAGTAAAGGGAGGGGAAGGGGGATGTGGGTAGGAAAGATAGTAGAGTGAAACAGACATTAGTACCTCATGTATGAGGTACTAATATATATATATATATATATATATATAATGACTGCATGACCAATGTGATCCTATAATATGTATAATCAGAAACATGAGAAATTATACTCCATTTATGTATGATCTATGAAAATGAATAAATGCATTCTACTGTCATGTACAACTAATTAGAATAAATAAAAAAATTTTTTTAAATAAACACATTTGTAGACACACATTTGTAGACACCGAGATGGAACTATGGAGAAATACAAAAGCTAAAGAGACCAATAGCAAGCAAGGACATCGGATCAGTAATGAAGACTCCCAGCAAGGAAAAGCTCAAGGCAAGGTGGCCTAGTGAGGAATTCTTCCTCACTTTCCCTCTCCCAGGCTGTTCCTAGGTGTGTGCAAAAATGGCCAACATCATTCATCATCAGGAAGATGCACATCCAAACCAGGATGAGATACCCTTACACCCCAATTAGAATGGTCATTATCAAAAAGACAAAGAGTGAAAAATGCCGGCCAAGACACAGAGAAAGAGAACGCTCAAACTAGTACGACCATTACAGAAAGCAGTATGGAAGGGCCTCCAGAAACTGGGAAGGAGCCACCACTGGACCCAGCAAGCCCCAGGCTCGCCGCAGCCCTGTCCTCCATAACCAAGACCCAGAAACAACTCCCTGTGCACTGATGGACCAGAGAGTAAGGACATGTGGTGGACAGACACAGGGAACACCAGTCAGTCACAAAGAAGCCCGAAGCCTCATCATCTGCCACAATGTGGTGGCACTGGAGGACATCGTTGTCACATGAAATAAGTCAGTCATAGAGACAAACACGTTTCCACTTCCATGTGGAAGCTTAAAAGCTCGATCTCCTGGAAGCAGAGCAGAATGTAGTAGAAAGGTGGGGTGAGGGGAGATGGAGACCAGGTGTTGAACTGATGCAGAGGTGCCAGTGGAGAGGGAAATAGCCTCCAGCGTTCTGCAACAGGGTAGGGTGATGATTGTCGATTGCAAGTCGAGAGGATTCTGAATGTTTCCAACACAAATGGTACGTGTTGAAGGTGATGGATAAGCCCATTACGCTGAACTAATTATCACATGGTGTGTGCATGCACTGAAATATGACATTTATTCCATAAATATGTACAATTATTATGTGTTTTTTTAAATCAATGTGTTTTTCCTTTTAATTTTTTTTATTTGTTCTAATTAGTTGTACATGACAGTAGAATGCATTTATGCATTTTGATAAATCATACATAAATGGAGTATAATTTCTCATTCTTCTGATTGCACATATTGCACGATCACATCAGTCATGCAGTCAGATATGTACATGAGGTACTAATGTCTGTTTCACTCTACTGTCCTTCCTACCTCCGCACCTCTTCCCCTCCCTTCACTCTCCTCTACCTAATATAAAGTAATTCTATTCTTCCCTAGTCACCACCTGCCTCACTGTGAATTAGCATCTGCATATCAGAGAAAACATTTGACCTTTGGGTTTTGGGGTTTGGTTTAGTTCGCTTAGCGTGATATTCTCCAACTCCATCCAATTCCCAGCAAATGCCATAATTTTACTCTTTTTTAAAGCTGACTAATATTCCATTGTATATGTATATACACTACATTTTCTTTATGCATCCATCTGTCGAAGGGCACCCAGGTTGGTTCCACAATCTAGCTATTGTGAATTGAGCAGTTATAAACATTGATGTGGCTGTGTCACTATAGGATGCTGATTTTAAGTCCTTTGGGTATAAACTGAGGAATGGGATAACTGGGAAACATGGTGGTTCCATTCCAAGTTTTCTGAGGAATCTCCACACTGCTTTCCAGAGTGGATGCATTGCATTGCACCATTTTGCATTCCCTCCAGCATATCCTTTTCCCCACATCCTCGCCAACATTTACTGCTGCTTGTATTCTTGATAATTGCCATTCTGATTGGAGTGAGATGAAATCTTAGAGTAGCTTTGAAAAATCAATGTATTTTTAAAAGAATTTTCATGTTCTGTTCCCTAAAGAACTGCCCCCAAATCAGGATGGACAGCATGAAGCTGGACCTAGGTTTCTGGAACCCATGTTGACCTGGCCGCACACACCTGGACCTCTTGCACTGGCCCTGTGAGTGTGTCCACTGGAGAGGGGTCCTCCTGGTTCTTACTTACCAGTCACAGGAGTAAACTACATGGGGCCGAAGTCTCTCCCTCTGGCCTTCTGGGTCTGCAGTCTCGCTGGAGAAGGAGCACTGTGCCCTTAATGGACCCCAGCCAGGCATGAGCCTGATGGAGGAAGGGGAAGAGATTTAAATTCTTTTAGGGGGAGAGTCACCTCCCACTTGAATTGAGAGCTAAAAAGAGTTCTGCCGTGTGTGCAGTGCCACGTAACTTCCGGTGTAATGCCACCAAACGCCCACACGTGGAGAACACAGTTGCCAGCTCTTCCTCCCCCTCCGTCCAGCTCCCAGTGAGGGGAGCCATCCTGGAAGCACCAGGCCTGTTGCCCGTGTGGTCAGATAATGGCAGGTGGCGTTCTTTTCATTGATGAGGTGAAAAGGATGATCAGGGCTGGAGAATCTCACCTGAGGAGCAGCCCGAACGCGGTGGGGAGAAAGAACACCATGTAACCCAAACTTGGTTTGCAAGAAGCCCCCAGAATGCCTTCTGCCTAACATTCCCTCTCCCTCTGCTAGAACTGCCAATTTTGAGTTTCTCACTATTTTTATTTTCTTGAGAAATGATCGTTTTTATAAATAGCCTTTTAAATGTCAAACTAACTGGTTGAATAATTTATCTCTACTTCTTATCCTGAATAGCTTAACCCATGTTTAATTTTCTTGGGCATGTTTGAAGGGTTGGGGGAGGGTTTTCAGAAATAAGCATCCAGAATGAGCAGTTCTGTTAGTTAAAGGTATTGGCTCTCTCTTTTCCCACTGTTGAAACTGGGTTCCATGTGGTTAGAAGGTGGTCATCTCTATCATGCCCCATTTCTACTTGGCTCTGGATGCTCATTGCTCATCCCACAGTCAAGGTCAATTAGGTCAGTTTGGAACCACCAAAAAGCAACCAACCAGTGGTCAAAGAAGCACGTCCTTCACAGTCACAGTGAAATCTTGACTTCGATTCTTCAGAGTAGAAGGCTGCTGCCTAGAGCACCTGCCCAGTGCTGGGCATGATGGACACTTGTCCATTTGTCTGGCTCTGGGTTCCTTTGTTGGATCCAGTAGGAACCAGCCTGCAGCCAGGCTGAAAAGACCAGGAGATTCAGCTTAACCTAGGCCATGGTTCTCAAAATGTGTGCCCAGACCAGCAGCACCTGGGGATTTGTCAGAAATGTACCTTCTCATCCTTCCTCCAGACTGCCAAATCGGGAACACTGGACAGGGCTCAGTACCCATGAATTGACACACCCTCCAGGTCTCCCAACCACCCTCAAGTGTCAGGACCCCTGGTCTGGAACCCTGGTTTCAAACTTTGCCAAACATTCAAAGAAAAGGAGGGCTGCTGACATTTTGACCACTGGAGATTGTGATTCAGTTGACATGGGGTGTGGTGTGGACAAGAGGATTTCCAAAATTCTCCAGTGAACCTGGTGGGAAGCGGGGTTGGAGAACGGCTGCTCTGGAACGATCCGGAAGCTCTAAGCCTCAGAGCTCCCCAGTTTGGTGCCCTGCGGGAATGCTGCTCATCCTTACAGGTCCTGAGTTTATGTTTCTCCCTGAAGGTCAGTCTAGAGCAAGGTTTGCTGCCCTAGCTGCACCTGAGGGTAGCCTGGGGAGATTGCCAAAGATCCTCTGAGGTTTTTTTTTTTCCCCCAGCATTATTTCTCAGCCAGGGTTGAGGGTCCAGGACCACCCTGCCTGTCCCTCCCCTGGGTAGATGTATTCCTCTTCTAGCAACATCTGAAGGGGTTTCTGAGATCAGCATGGGGTGCGAGCCCCGCCAGCCGGGGAGCACTGCTGAGTGGTTTGCGATGTTCCCGGTCCTGGTTGTCCACGGTCCTCCTGATCAACATTTCAAACGAGCCACAGATTTGTGCACCAGCCCTGGGACCTCAAGCTGCAGATTATAGTCAATCTATGTGAGAGATGCCTTCCTAAACACCCGCCTCCTGTCCAGGTCTCCAGGCAAAGTCCTTTCCCTCACTGAATGCCTACTTTTGCACAGAACAGAAAAGATGTTTCTTTTCTCCTTCAATGCACCTTGTTTGCATTCAGGGGCATCCCTAATTAGGGCAATTTTATGAAAATCCTTAAAATAAATAGTCCCAAATTGCATTTTAGCATAGCCAGTTTCACCGTAATTAAAATGACCTGGTGGACATAAATGGCCTAGAGAAAATCAAGGCCTCCCTTTAAGTTTCTAAAGCTAGCTTGCAAATTTGCATTTAAGAACTCCTCAGCTCAGCCTTACTCCATCCAGGAAGTCCTCCCTCATTCCTCTCAAAACAGGTGCAGTTCCTGTTCAAAGGTCTCCTCTCTTGGGAGGCCTTACCTTCGTGTCTCCTAACAGCCAAAGATCTGTGGGGAGTTGACTCCTCTGTCTCAGGAGGGCAGAACAGGGCTGTGTGACTTCCTCTTGCATCCCAGGACTTGCCCAAGGGACTGGTACTGTGGTCAAGTAAGCAGAATGCTGTTCCTCCCCCGAAGAGCACGGAACCTCTTCCCTTCTTGGCAGTTTTCTCCGGCAAGGTGGAAAAGACTCCTTATGAAGTCAGGAGCGTCCATGGGAAATGTGACGTTCCGCAAGGCAGTTCCAGACCAAGAGCAAAGGAATGCTTCCCTTTCAGGAAGGTGGCTGGCTGCACACCACCTTGGTGCTGCTCGGCACGGGTGTGTTTTTTGGGGGGTTGCTTCTGCTCGAGATGACCAGGCCCGGGACAGGGTCCTGTGGGTGAATCAGCCAGAGAGGCTGGCTGGGGACAGAGATGGTTCCCAGCCTCCCTGCTTCCTCTGAGCAGCCCTCACCCTGGCTTCACGGAGAGCACAGCTTTCTACCCTCTCAAGTCCCAGGAGGGCATTTTGAAGTACACATCAAATCCTTTGATGAGGCTTCATTTCGAGGTAGGCTGGGGACACAGACCCAATGGAAGCAGGACAGCCTGGGTCTTGCCTGCTCTTGGCTAAGGCTGGGGGAACCCTATGTCATGGACTTCTTTCGTACCCTGCACCCCGATCAGAGATTCCCCGAAGGAAACTTCACTAGCACACCTAAGGAGCGAGGAGGTGCTGGAGAGAGAAGGCCTGGCTTCAGGAGGGCGGGGAGAGTCTGGGGTCCATCTCTCAAGTCCCTGGGCTGACGGCACCTTGGAAACGGGGCCGGGGGTGGGGCAGCTTCAACTTCGTTCTGAGTTGCTGAAGTTTGATTCCATCATGGGAAACTGGGAGAACCAACGAGGGGAGCAACTCCGCAGCCCTGACCAGAGGCGACGTGCCTCTAAGGGTCACTCGGCTATCCCGCTGGGGGGTGCTGTTGCCACTGGCATTTAGTGGCCAGGGCCAGGGATGGTGCCAAGTGTCTGCAGTGCACGAGTCAGCCTTCCCAAGGGCGATGACCTGCCCCCAACACCAACAGTGGCCAGGGGGAGAGACCTGCTGGAGCCCCTTAAGATCCGGGTCTTAAGCTGTTGCTGTGTTTTCAAGCTGCACGTTCATTCATTCAAAATAGCCACGGCTTCCTTACATACGACGTCATGCCGGCTGAGATGCCTCAGGAGTCAGAGACGAAGCCCACGGACAGAAGCGGGAGGGAAGGCAGGCGCCGAGAGCCGGCCAGCGGCTTCCAGGGAGGCTGCCGTGAGCCTCGCTTGGTCCGTGTAAATAAAGAGCTGGGTCCCAAATAGGATGAGTGTTCTTTCTGACTCTGACTTGTCACCTTGGCATTTTCCCTGACGTGTCTCACATTAGCAACCCAGGCAGGAGCCCAGACAACATCGGCCCTGTGCACACAAGGTCGGCCGAAGGAGAGGCGTGTAATTACACCAGGCGGGAGACAGAGCTGCCCAAATTACATGTTTTCCCAGCTTCCCATTTTACAATTTAATAATATCTCCTATAATTACACATTGCTGCAGCATGTGATGTCACAGAGGCACTCAAGCCCCTCCGCGGGGGGGGGTCTTCAGAAGCTCCGCTGCTCTCCGGTGCTTCCCGCACTTCGAGATGTTCCAGTCTGTTTATAGATCTCACTAAGACTAGAAAAAGAAATAGTCAGGCGGCCACTGACGAGGACTCCTTTCCTTTGACGGCTGTGCTTCCAGCGGTCACTTACTGGAGCTGACGAGAGTCTGTGCTGAGCCTGGTAAAGACGCTGCGGTGAACTCAGCCCAACCCCGCAGTGAACTCAGCCCAACCCCGCAGTGTGCCCCGAGTCTGGGCCCCCACCACCCTGCGTGTGCTGGTGACGACTGGGATGCTCAAATACCAGAAGGGCATCTCACAGCTCTGGAGCCCAGACCCAGGCCAAGCTGTCGGTGGCCAGGCCCCTCCTGGGGCCTCTGAGGACAGCATCTTCTCCATGTCTCCTCACATCATCTCTAAGCCTGTCTGTCTCTGGATTCAAGTTTCCCCTTCTTACAAGGACACAGCCACACTGATTTAGGGCCCACCCTAGTGACCTCCCTTTATTACCTCTGTAAAGACCCTATTTCCAAGTAAAGTCACATTCTGAAGTATGGGAGGTTAGGACTTCAACTTGCCTTCTTTGTGGAAGTGGGGACACGACTCAACTCTTAACCCGCTTCTTCCATTGGCTTGCTCCTTGGTCAACGCACAGTAGGGAGACACATTTGCTGAGGGCTCATGAAGCACCAGCCATCTGGCAAAGGCCTCTGTACATATCTCCGACGTAATCCTGCCACAAACCCCAGGCATCAGTTAAATGTCCTCCCTCTTTGTCCACACAGCTGGAAGTGGCAGAGTCAGCACGGGAAGGTGGGCCTGACCCATGGCCAAGCTCAGGCCCTTCCCAGGCCTCCCTGCCCCTTCCTACTGCTCCTCATTCCCTTGTAATTACAGTAAGCCAGCCTTAATTTAGCTCCTGCGCGGAGCCCCACAGCTCCTCTAGAGAACACCAGAAAACCCTCGTGGGTCATAAACGTGTCATTGGGAAACTCATTTCTACAATTTTATATTTTTAACTTGGGAGTCAAGTATAAGCCTTCGGCTTTGTAGTTAGTCTTCTAAGCCGAGCTATTATGGTATTAGAGATCCTGTCTCTGATTATTTGTTTTCCATTTTCGCTTCATGCAGAATTCCTGGCCTGTGCAGCAGGAGGAAGACGTCCACAATTCCAGGCAGTCGATTCCCACTGAATCTCAGCCAGGGCAACGCCCAGCGCAGTGGCCTCACCACACAGAGCTCGGAGGTCACGGCCCCGGGGCCGCATGGTGCTGGGCCCTGACCGTGAGGCACGTGCCCAGGCCAAAGTCCAGAAGTCACTGCTTCCTCTCTGTGGCTCCTGCTCACTCCGCCCAGCTCCCCTTGCCGGTCATGCCCGTCCTGAGTTCTTTGCCCCACAAATCAACTTATTTAATTCTGCCCACTGAAATGCTGTCAGTGACATAATACCATGTCCACAGGGAGAAGCCACCAGAAGGGGAACTGAGGCAGGCTTCACAGGAGGACGGCAGGGGACGGCAGCCTGCGCTGCTGGCGTCTCGAAAGAGTGGGCGCCGCCTGCCCTCATTCCTTGCTGGCCACTTCTGCACAAGCACTGCTGTCTGTCTCCTCTGCTCTCTGTCACGGTTGCATTGTGGCCCTAAGGACGTTTCCTGTCCTAGCCCTGGGACCTATGAACCTGACCTTATCTGGAGAAAGGCTCAGGTTAAGACTAGGTCCCGATGACAGGTCTCTTAAGAGAGGGACACCGCATGAAGTCAGACACGCAGGAGGAAGGCCACACCGTGGTGGGAGACATGGGTGCTGAAGCTGCAGCACAGGGACGCCCAGGACGCCCTGAGCCATCGAGCCCAGGCAGAGGCAAGAGGGCTCTGCCTAGAGACTCGGAGGGAGCGTGGCTCTGCCACCAGCTCGTCTTGGACTCTGGCCTCCAGAACTCTGCGAGGACACATTTGTGCGTGACTGTGGCTCTTCACCACAGCAGCCAGGAGACCAGCGTGGCTCCTTTAGTGGCTTCTGAGCTGACCTAGCTGGCACTGGTCCGAGGCGCAGGCCACTCAGTGAAGAACAGCTCAAGGAACTGCTGCTGGTAAGGAGCTGAATTCAGTTCAGGAAAACCAACCCCTTTGAAAATGGGTCAATTCCTCAGCCTCGAGGGGAAATACAAAGTCCCCGCCACTTCCCGGTTACCCGCTTTGTCCTGGAGCCAGGACTGTGGATGAGCCGTGCCTGTGAGGTGGCGGGGCAGCGCCCATGGTCCCTCCTGGAGTCACCGTGGCACCCACAGCACAGAAGCTCCTTCTTTCAAAACAAAACTCTCCCGGTACGGGGAGCATGGGGGGCACCGAAAGTGGATGGGGACACACTCCGAGAGGCAAAGAGGGACCCAGAGGAGGCCACCGGAGGCCACAGCACCGTTGACACCAGAGGCATCGAGCTGCTGGCAGGCTCCCCAGCCCTCTGGAGCACTTCAGAAGATTTGGCCTCTGCAAGGAACTGGCAGGGTTGTTGGAGAGGAGCAGACCCGCCCACGCGCCTTGATAATGGCCCTTAACGCCCAGATGGCTCCATCTTGGAACAACAGCACGGAGGGAGTTCTGATTAGCCCTGCGTATCTCACGCCGCCCAGGACGTGGTCTCCCTCCTCCTGTCTTCCTGGTGGAATCCCCTGTCTCCAGTCCCAGGTCCCTGGGGCAAATGTGGGCAGGTCCTGCACTGTCCTAGATGAGCACATCAGTCCTGGAAGAGACCATCTGTCCCTGTCCAGGACGATGTGTCTCTGACTCACCAGCAGACAGAGATGCAGACTGGGACGTGACCCCAGGTGACCTGGTCAGAGCTCTGGCTGTACAGGAGTGCCACGCCACAGGGGCCCCTCCCAGAGCCCAGCCCTGTGCCCCATCAGTTGCCTTTGGGCCCCCAGAGCGGGTCAACCGCGCTGGAGGAGGGCTCTGTGCACACGCAGGCCCCTCAAGTCAGCCCCTCTGGGCGTTAGGACACTGTCCACTGGCTGCCTCGAGGGAGGCTTGTCCCACGGGAGGACTTGTGGGGACGCACTGGCAAGGCCAGTGCTCCCACAGCAGAGCTCTCGTGGGCGTGGCGGCTCCCCACAGGCCTCTGTGCAGCCTCCCTGACAGCTGCCCGCTCTGAGCCCACCCGGCAGAACCCAGGCTTCCTCCTCCCGTCCCGGCACCCAGGCTGCTTGGCTCAGCACATCACATGGAGGTCTGTTGGCCGCCTCTGCTCACTGACTAGGCCAGCGGGCCCACGTCTGAGCCTCCCCCAGAGGGTCTGCCGAGTGGCTCTCAGGTCAGATGTCTGAACAGCAAGCCCAAACCCAGGCACTGAGTCTGGCAGGGCCCAGGGTGAGAAGAGCCAAGCCAGAAGAGAAGGCCCAGAAGCCCTGGCCGCCTGTTAGTCCCTCTTCCTTTGCTTTCCTTCTCTCTCTCCTCCTTCCTTTCTTCCCCCCGTTCATAATAAAAGCCCAGGAATTCTGTCATATCTGACAAAGGTTGGAAGCATGCGTGAGTGTGACCTTCAAGTGCCTTCCTTGGATTAAAAGGAAGCGTTTATAAGGGACCTGCTTCTTCCGAGTACAGAAGGATGAAGGTTGCTTTCCTGTCCTATTTGGTTTCTTTAGAATTCACATCCGACATGAAAGGGGACTGCTACGTGAAAAGTGAACAATGTGTTTTTCACACCTGCAAAACTGATGAACAGCAGGCCTCATTTGACTCGAATAAAACAAAAATGATCTGACTCTGGAATTGGCTTAAATACAGAGTTGCAGGCATGAGCCAGGACTTGTAAACATGGGAAGCAGATGAAAACCGAGTGGAAGGGCTTTTATGACAGACAGGCGTGTGGCAGCCATGCAGAGCTGCTGTGGATCAGAGCAGTGCCCAGGCTGATCAACCTTTCTCATTCTTCGGCAGTAAAAGCCAGGGTTAAATGATGGCTTATTTTTCAAGCTTCAAGCAAACAACATCTCATTAAATTCCACCAACTGGACTCAAACATTTACACAGTAGAGAAGAAAAACCCTTCCGACAAGCAAGAGATTAAGAAATGATTTTGAAGACGTGTAGGTAATGGAGAAGGAATGGACTAGGTGATGTTGGCCAGCACAGGAGCCCCCGGTCTCGTGGGAGGGGCCTATAAAGACATCCATGGAAGTGAGAACATTTTTAAAGTCAAGCCACTCCACAAAGCATGAGGACACGTGGGGAATCCTGTTTCCATAAGGGTAGTGACAGTCTCCTGGTTACCAAGCCTCTTTTTCCTTCACCAGCAAATACATGTTCATCAATATTCTTATTTTCAGCAACTCTTTCTGATTACCTGCACTGTTAATTCACATGTCCCTCTCCCTGGATTTAAATGATCTGAGAACAGGACCTGTCTTCCTTCTCCCTGACAGATGCAGGTACAGGGGACAATGCTGGTTTCCTAGGGGACATACACCCAGAGCGCCTGGTTCTAATTATGTCAGCATGATAACACATGTATGTATGCATATGACATACAGGCAATATTGCACATTGCATGCATTATGCCTAACTACACTGAAGCATGCACATGCATATGTGTGCATGTGTGAGCACATGTCTAACAGATAAAAGTAGATCATGTTGGAGACCCTAAGTCTCTCTGCACTTGGCTAAGACACATTTGGCCTTTTGCCTTTTACCTAGACTGTCTCTAAGGACCTTTGACAGGTGAACAGATGGATGGATGGAAAGATGGATGGAAGAGAGGAGCTGTTGATATGCAGACATGGACCATGAGCTAACAACATTTGGAGTACAGAAGCACCATAAAAGTTGTCATGTTTGCTGCAGTTAGATTATAAAATAATTCCAACATTCCTCTGGAGGCAGAGGGTTAAGAAGGGTCAAAGGAATTAAAGATACAGCAGATTCTCAGTGCCAATGATCTTCTCTACAGGTGTCACTTCCCCAACCACAGCCTTATTTATTTATTTATTTATTTATTTATTTATTTATTTATTTATTTTGGTATCAGGAATTGATCCCAGGGCCCTTAACCACTGAGTCACATCCCCTGCCCTTTTTTATATTTTATTTGGAGACAGGATCTCGCTGAGTGGCTTAGGGTCTCACTAAGTTGCTGAGGCTGACTGAACTTCGATCCTCCTACCTTACCTCTGAGTCCCTGGAATTACAGGTGTGCACAACTGTGCCAGGCCCAAACCACAAACCTTTTACCTGCATTTCTAAGGAACACTCCAAGGTCACCCTGAAGGGCATCTTTAGTATTCAATTGCCTTTTCCTCTCTTGGTGAAGATAGCTCACAGAAGGAGACTCAAGTGCAGTCTCTGGAGAACCTCTGGCCCACCAGGCACCTGAGGTTCATACCTGAGATGTCGGACAGCTTCCCGTCGCTGTGCTGGAACACCTGCGCTGAACAACTTGGGAGGAGGAAATACCTACTTGGCTTGCATTTCTGAGCGTTCGGTCCACAGCCAAACTGCCTTGTCTCAGGCCCATGGCACAGCAGAGCGTCACAGGAGGGGTCAAGAGGGGCAGCAAACCTGCTCCCCTGTTGCAGCTGAGAAGCAAAGGGAAAGGGAGGAAGAGGTTGAGGTCCCATGTCCCCTTTGGGGACAGATCCCCGTGGCCTGCCTTCCCTTCACTAGCCCCCACCTCCCTAAGGTTCCACCACCTTCCAATGGTGCCACAAGCTGCTGACCAAACCTTCGGCATATGGCCTTTGTGGCACATTTAAGATCCTCAGGGGAGGCTGAGCATTGTCTGTAGGTGGGGTTTGTCGTCACGACTAAGGTCGAGGGTGTTATGGCATCTAGCAAATGGTAAAGACCAGGGACGCCACCAAAGGCCTGTTGATGCTCAGGGCAGGCTCTAAGCCAAGAATTATACGGCTCAAAAGTCTAAGAGCACCAAAGCTGGAAAACCCTGGGTTGAATCTTTGAAGATTTAGACATCCCAAATGAAAATGAAATGCAAGAGGGCCATCACTGATGTCTTGTGAATCACTCAGGGGACACACCAATACTGAATGATTAATATGGCTTCTATTTTGGAAATGTTATATCTAATGCCTACAGCAATCACTGTGACTATGTATCACCCTTATTTTATTGCCGAAGGCACGTAAATTTCACAGAAGCTAATAACTTGCCCCAAATTAAGTAACTCTTAGGGTGGTACCAGGAGAATCAACCCACCAAATGGTTCGCCAAAATCTGTACTTAGATGAAAACCCTTCCCCTGAGCATGAGAGGTGTAAGTCCAGGCCAAGGAGGGGTGACCTCGCTGTGGTGAGGAAACCATACTCCAGATGCTGGCCTGAGCCGGGAACCAGCGCAGCCGCGGGTGAGCGTAAATCGCCGGGGCGGTGGTCAGTGCCATCCTGGTGGGAACGCAGACGGTCCGCACATCGCGATGCTGGTATCTCAGGGAGGTGCAGGTCCTTCCAGAAGGCCCAGTGAGACCAGGCCCCATCCTGGGTCACAGAGCAATTGCTCGTCCAGAGGACCTGAAATCCTTGACGCTCTGGTCAAAGACGATTCAGATGTTCTTATATGAGAGGAGAGAGAGAGAGAGGGAAGTTAAATAACAGATTCCAGTTGAGCTGAGATCAGGTGATAAGAAACTGGTAGTCAACTCCTAAGATTCGATAAACAAATCTGACTCATCATTTCAGGGAACTCTCCTTAAAACAGTGAAATATTTTCAGGCTCATTATCAAAATTTCCTTCATTTATGCATTCCTAGTTTAATACTATTCCAAAATCAGTATACTTATAAATTTCACCTTTTATAAAATCCAACAAATTGTAGACCTTTAAAAAACTGACCGTCCCTAAGTCTTCCTGACCTCACACTTGGTGGCACTTCATGAACGTCACGAGACGGATCTCATTTCCTCCTTGCACGCAGTCTTGTTCTATGTCACAGCACAGCTTTTGTATAGAACTTAAAAATAGCCCACTTGGGTTCCAAGCCAGAGCTAGCTCATCCTTGCTTCGGCATTGCCTTGGAGAGGTGCCCAGGCTGGAGGCTGTGAGGTGCCGGAGCCTGCGGACAGAGCCCGTCCCAGAGCCCAAGGCTCAGGAAGACTGCGCGGACCACGTGGGTCACAGCCTTTGAAGCTGTTCCCTGGCATGTCACTTAGGAGCCTGTCTCTCGAATCCAGCAGTAGACTAGATAGATTTTCAGGCTCCTCTAGCTGGGAGATGGGGAGCAACTGCTGGGGCCCCAGAACAGATTCTGCGGCCCCTGGGCAGCTGGCTCAGTGGCTGGGCCATGCCCTCGTGAGCTGGCTACTTCCTTCTTCCCTCTTTCAGAGACCTGGAAGCCTGACTTTCCACCCCTCCTTGGTTGTGGGGGGGACAGAGTGGGAAGATGTTCTCACTGGCTGCTGCTCTAAGGGTCCTCTGGGAAGGACGAGAAGCCAGGGCCTCTCCCCTCTCTTCCCCAGCACAGTGTCCTTCAGCGTGATCCTGCAGGTCCTCAGCGAGCACCTACAAGTGCTGGGCCACTTCTGGACACTGAGGGATGCAGAGGAGATGCACAGCCTCCTAGTTGGGGTAAAAAGGAAGTAAGACCAGCTGTTAAATGAACGCTGTTAAACAGATGGATGAAGAAAGTCGTGACTCCTCTCCTAGCACAGAGGATGCCACCAGCATCCAGCACAGCAGAGGGCAACGGCTTTCTGGGACTGGGGCTGGAGTACATCTGTCTGATGGGCTGAGAGAGAGCATCTCAGGAAGCCAGGACAGAATGCCATGTATTAAGGTGTAAAAGGCCACCATGTGTGGTCTGGGGACCTAAATCCTGTGCATAGGAGTATTTTTAGGACTAACAGAATTTGTTCTCTAACAGACTTAAGTGTACCTTGGGGACACAGACCTTCCCAAAGCAGGGCCTGCTGCATTTACACCTTCAGCTGAACCTGCAGGGAAGGAAGTTAAAAACCAAGCCACAGCCATCTAGGGCCAATGGGGATGCATGCCAGAGGCACAAAGTGCCGTTGGGTTAACAGCCCTGCGCAGGGGAGGGGTAGTCTGCTCCAGCTGCCTTAGCGAAGGGCCACACGTGCATGGCTTAAAGCACGGCGGCTCACTCTCCCACGGTCCTGAGGATGGAAGTCCAAGACCCAGGTGGAGGTGGGGCTGGTTCCTCCTGAGGCTTCTCTCCTTACATGTAGATGGCATCTTCTCCCGTGTCCTCAAGTGCACATGTATCCCAGTTTCCATTATTTCTAGAAACCCGTCAGCTTGGAGTAAGATCCACCTAGGTAACTTTGTTTAATGGACTCTTCAAAGGCCCTTTCTCCAAACACAGTCACATTCTCAGGTATTAGGGTTCAGGACTTCAACCAGAGATTTTCAGTGGCACACAATTCATCTCACAAAGGGAAAACTGTGTGCCTCAGGGAGCAAGCGGGGGATACATTTTCCTGACCACCAACTCATGCTCATTTCAACATGGTTGTGTTGAGCTGAAGCACATGTGGCCTAAATCAGCTTCCATTCTTGTGTGATAAGTTTGGCCCAAAGCAGGCTATCATAATGAACTTCACCCCTTGCTGGCTGTGTAAACAAATTATAAGCTAACCTAAGAGTACACTCTTGTCACCAAGCAACTGCATCTCAGCCAGTCACAGGCTGTGGACTTATCAGACCCTGGTCATATAAGGAAAACTCCCAAGGCAGCCAATCATGTTGCCTCTATCACTTTCTTTTCTCTGGTTATAAACAGAATCTGGTCCAAAATGATGCAGAACCTAAAACCTTTCATTCTTGTCCAAGTAAACTGTTAAATTGAGCTGGTCTTCATTTTTCTCTTAGCAGTTGAATTATCCAAATAAACAGCACTTCTAGGCCACCACAGGGGATTGAGGAAGCTGAGACAAGGCCATGCAGGAAGAGTGACTCTTTGAGATCTTGGGTAGGTCATTTTCAGCATAGTGGGGATGGGTGTAACTGAGTGCATGCAAGAGACTTGCAGGAAGGAGGGACGATGGGGGGCAGGGTATGGAAGTAGGGGCTGGATCTGCTGCTTCTGATTCACTCTGGACTGGACCTGGGGCCGGGAATAAGTAGGCAGCTCAGCATGTGTACTTGATGTGACTGATCAAAAAAGCCCATGTCTCAATTGAGCAGCTTCTCCACCTCTCAAAACCCTTTAGAAAATATAAATGTCTTCTCAAATTCTCTGCCCTACCATGAACCTTCTATATTCTAAATCTGTGGTTGAAAACCAAAACGCTGTTTATATAATGAGTTTGAAAATATTAGAAGGCATTCTTCATGAATTCTGATAAGGATATTATTCTGTGCCAAGGCATCCTAATTATAAAGCTACACAATAAACCTCAATTCCAACAGAGTTATTCTTCTCTATCAGGCAGATGGTAATTGCTTTTAAATATGTGCATGCATGCATGTGCGTGTGTATGTGTGTATGTGTATACAACTCACGTCTTATCTGTTTTGAGAAAGTAATATCTATCTTTTTAAATTGCCCAATTTTTTGTATTCCGCAAAGACTAATTCTTAATAAAATATCTTTTCAGTAAATATTGCTGGCCTAGACAAAAAAGCAGCACTAAAAAAAAAAAAAAAAAAAAAAAAAAAAAAAAAAAAAAAAAAAACCAAGAAAGAAAGTAAAGAAAAAAATATTTTCTCAGAGAAAATGAGACTGCAAAGTGACAAAACTCAGAGGGAAGGACTAAGCTTTTGCTCCTAGCTACTTATAAATGCAGAGAACAAAATGAAGTTTTGTTTTTTTTTTTATTTTCCCGTGTGTGAACACACCCGGTACAGACTAGCCCACACCCCAGGGTAAAAGAGAGTCCTACACATGTTAGGAATAACTTAATGTGATTATTCCTGAGGTCTGACCAGGACAATTCCCTTTCTTTCAAATGGCTTCATGTTGAGTGCTTCAGCTCTAGCCCAGAATAATGTTCCCCTATCTATAAAATGCTTCATAAAAACAAGTATTTTATGCATGTGTGGGAAAGAGGTTACTCTGATTAGTGGAAGATAATGTAGGGTAGGATTTTAACACTGCAGATCAAAGAGTATTAGGAGGGAGTGAAATCAATTGAGCATCTTCTGAAAAACAGAATTATGGAAATTATGGAATCAACTGGATTAGGAGATGACAAAGAACATGTCAGACAGCTCTCACAGAGGAGGGGTAAGACTTGTGGCCTTTTCAGGGTTAAACAAGTCTGTTGCGGGTTCACCCAACACTCACCCTGCTGACAGAAAGGGTGAACACTGCCAGATGCTAAGACAAAAGGGGCTTGGAAGACCTGAATAGAGATCCAGCCAAGGAAGTGTCACAACCCTGGGAGGACCAGGAAATTCCACTGGATGGGTGACCAGGATCACATGCTAAAACAGCAATATCAGGGGCCCAGACACCAAACGGGCCAACCCAGCTCTGTCATCTCATGAGCTGGTTTCAAATAATAGGTCACGCAAGTGTGAGGCAAAGAGGAGAGGTGTGTCACCTGTGGACATTTTGAGAAAGAAGCCATTCTACTGATTTTTCTAGTAATCATGCACATGTATGTTAGAGCCCATTTCCATATGCCATAGGTCCAAAACACACATTTCTTGCAGAAATGTTCATAACTAAAGCAAGATAAAGGGCAAAAATGAAACACAAATATGGGTTTAGAGTTACAGAGGCAGCTCAGCCTCAACTTAGGCAACCCAAAATATCATTTACTCCTAAAATAAGTATGTGAATCTCTAACCACATCAGCATCTTGCACCCTTGTCTATCCAGATCTCATTCAATATGCAAATATGCCTGAGTTTTGGCAAACTATCCGATTCTAAAATGGTGATGGGACAGGAACAGTCCAACGGCCTAAGCATGACTCTCCCTTCTGTTGAAATTGCCATCATATTTGACACATTAACTTTTTTCCATCTTTTTTTCCTAGTTAACAATCTAAATCAAGCTGGAATTCAGTTTACTCTTCTGCCACCCTCGCTGTGTTTGAAAAAATTCCATGCCAGACTCTCAGACACCGATGTGTCCATCCAAGGGACTCATATCAGACACCAGATAGAACTCTTCCCTAAGCTCTGCATGGGCTTCTGGGACACCTGAGCCAGGGAAGCCACAGTCTCTGCTAACAAACAGCAGTCACAGCCTTTCACCGCAGGCACCTGGTGGCAGCTCCTCTCCCACACACTCCCAAGTGTCTGTGGGAACACAACCCCTTGAAACAGCGAGGGGGTTTGTAGAAGCAGGCTGCCCAAGCTGAGATGCTTTGAGACTCACAAGGAAGACACGCAGGACCGCGTGGATCACATGTAACAGAACCAACAAAAGCAAGATGGTGAACCAGTGAGACCAGGTCCTCCCTTTTGAGGCTTGACTGTGCCCAAGGAAAGCTGCTTCTCAACAGTCTGGCTGGTGGGGTTGTGCTGATCAGGAAAGACTTTTCTATTTAAATATTCATTCCTGGATTAATTCATTTAGGCACGTATCCAATCATCTAATGAGAATGCATCCAGAAATGCTATGCACTGAAAGATAACAGAAAATTTTATCTCACATCTCTCCTGAAGATATTCCTGGTGTATATTAAAACCATCTCTTTCTCAATCCCTTTTCCTTTTAACTATTTCCTTCGGTGTCAGGTGTTTGGTTAAGGTTGCTTTTCCTCAGCTGCATTGCCGTCTTTTGTTTTCTGTGGATATCTGTGTGTGGGGGGATCCCTACTCACAGCTGCCAGAGGCTGGTTCTGAGTTTTTCTCGTCCATGACTATGGAGGTGGGGCACACTTCTGGAAGGAGGGAACCAGCCCATTTCTGACATGTGCTCAGCAGCTTCCAGTTCTTCCTGGACTGCTAGTGACACTCATGTTGCAAGTGTGGGTGCATCTTCAGGTTTGCCCCCTGCCGGCACAGCCAGGAGCACCTGGGGAGACCTCAAGTCCTGCCCTGTCCTGTTCCTTGCCTCCACTCACTCTGGAGTAGTTCTGGCCTTAGCAGCAGAAGTCTCCTGCTGCAGACATTTTAGGCTGCATCCTCTGACTGTCTGCTCCTATCTGCACAGTCCTTCAGGGATTCCTCCAAATTCCAGGCCCACAGATGGTCTTCTTGCATGCTTGGTAGCAGTTGTGCTGCTGGGAATGAAAAATGCCACAGTCACCTTGGAACACAGTGTGGAAGTTTCTTATAAAAAGACTTCTGTATGGTAGGAAGGTATCTAGCCTTTGTCACAGGTATGCCACTCCCTGGCACTTACCCAAGAGAAGTAAAAATGTATGTCACAAAAAGTTTGTACATGAGCATTCCTAGAAGCTGATAAAATAGACAAAACCAGAAGAAGCCTAAGTGTCCTTCAGCAGGAAGATGGGTAAGCAGATGTGGCATACACACACAAAGAATGCTACCCACCAAGAGAAAGCATGGCACACAGGCCAGTCTGACATGAGATGATATAGTGATTGATAGAAGCAAGATAGAGACAGGACATACTGCATTATTCCACTCATGACGCACAGAAAACCAGCAAAACTAATTTATGGTGATAGAAATCAAAGCAGGGTGTCTCTGGTGGAGGGAGGGGATGACCTTGACAGGAAGGAAATGTGAAGGAACCTTCCAGAATGATGGAAATATTCTGTGCTTTGATTGTGGTGCAATTACAAATGTGCACACATTTTTTTTCAAAACCCACTGAATTGTGCAGTTAAGATCTATTTAAAATGGTTTTAAAATTAGATATTATTTTCGAGTACCAAAGTTGGAGAATTTATTCCTAATTAAATTTTTCAAAGCTGACATGGGAGCAATAAGACATTTATTGTCATACACTGCTGGTAAGATAAACAAAATGATTCAAATGATTCTATTACATTCTAATGCTTTGAAAATGCACAATAGAAATATAATACATGTTCTTGGTTTTGACGAAGGATGATATTGCACTCACCATCCCTCAATGGTGCCAAAAGGCAGAATCCACCTCCCCTCCTCAGAGTTCTAGCTGGGACCTATATTTAGACCTAATATTGAAGGTCGCATTGAATAGAGACACTACCTTGGCACAAAATCAGCTGTCATTTCACCCTTCCACACAACCAGAAAGTCGCTGTCTTTGCCTCAAGCAAAGATGAAAAGGACAGGGAGATGAGATTATTATCTCTGGAAATCTCTTTAGGACCAAACAGTTTCTTCTTCAGGGAGGAATGCATGACTCATTCAGCACTCAAGAATTCCTTCAACTGCCAGAGAAAATCTCTATTCTGTTATTACCAAAGCCAGCTCAGATCCCCCTTTTCTGCCCCAGGAGAGAAGCTCAGGACGGTCCAAGAGGAACTGCTCAGATGCCGTCACAGCGATGGTTTACGTGGGTCCTCCAGGGAGCTCACACCCCATCCACAGACTCCAACCTGACCACCCGATGCTGGAGCCATGAATGAACAGAGGGGCTCCTGCAGCTGCTGCAGCGGCCGAGCGTGTGCAGCCCGGGGCGAGCACCCCTGCAGCGTCTCCAGGTGAGATGTGAGCAGCTGACCCTCAGCACAATAAGCCTCTGCCTTGGCTTCTTCAGCTCTCCCTTTCTTCTTTGGTCCGTGAGTGCTTCAGTGTTTTTGTGACTACTTACCCGGATTAAATCTCTTCCACTGAAACA
Source organism: Sciurus vulgaris (assembly GCF_902686455.1). Lineage (NCBI taxonomy): Eukaryota > Metazoa > Chordata > Mammalia > Rodentia > Sciuridae > Sciurus > Sciurus vulgaris. The sequence goes on along the minus strand of NC_136466.1, from coordinate 168,002,048 downwards.
CCTAACTTATCCTGTGTTCCTGATTGGATCCTGACTAATCCACAGCCCAATACCAGAAGTGGGTTCAAAGATCAAGACCATAAATCAACTTTGACCTGGGTCATGGTATCAGTGCCAGTAGCAAATTGGAAAATGGTCATTTGCATAAATCTGCAGCCTCACCAGGCCATAATTAGCACCACCCACGGTGGCCTGGGGTGACAGGCATATTGGAAGGAAAGTTCTGGAGAGAGCAAGCAGCTTCTGCACTTGACCGCTGAGGAACCAGTGATGGCAACTATGGAGAGTGGGGCGTGGGCCACTGCTGACAGCAACCTTAGAAATTTTTTTGAAAGAAGAGACACAGAGCTATAGCCATCTTGCAACCAGGAGGGAGCTGGGGTGGGAGGAAGAGTCAGAATAGGTGAATAGCCTGTAACAGCCCTCAAAGATCATAACTCTCAGGTCAGCTGGAAAAAAAAACCCAAAATTTGATTCTTGAGGTTGCAGAATTATAAAGTGCCTTGAATTCACAGCCAACTCAAATCTCTCCTGTGAGAATTAGCATTGACTGGTAATAAATGGTACCCTGGGAATTGAAATGAGTTGGGATTAAGATGATCAGTTATTATGGTTTAGATATGAGATGTCTCTAGAAAGCTCATGTATTAGACAATATAAGAAAGCTGAGAGGTGAAATGATTGGGTTATGAGAGTTTTAACCTAATCGTGCATTAATTCCCTAGAAGGGAGTAAGTGCGTGGTTGCTGTGGGCAGGCAGGGTGTGGCTGGAGGAGGTGGGTCAATGGGAATGTGCCTTTGCAGCATGTTGTCTCTGATGAGTGGAGTTCTCTCTGCTTCCTGGTGGCCACATCCTGAGCTGATTTCCTCTGCCACACCCTTCCACCATGATGTCCAACCTCACCTTGGGCCTAGAGCAGTGGAGTTGGCTATCTATGGTTGGAGACCTCTGAAACTATGACTGACAAATAAACCTTTCCTACTCTAAAATCGTTCTGGTCAGGTCTTTTGGCCACAGCAGAGAAAAGGTCGACTAAACAGCAGCCCTCCCTTGCTTAAAAGATCCTGTGCTAAGTGTACCCGAGGAACACGCCTTGCAAAGAAGTCTTACATACCACAAGGGGCCAAACGTCATGTCTGATCCAAGAGGCAGAGAGCTCATACACCCAAGGAATAGTAGGGTGGCATTAAGGAGCTCTGTCGGTAACCTGTGTCCCAGCTGGAAAGAGAGAGGGGAGGACTGTTCAGGCAGTGGCCAAGGAAAAGTGTAATGAAAAGCTCATGCACGAGTGATCTGAAGTCCATTTTACAGGATGGGCCTCTAAAATCCATCTATTAAAATCGAGCTATTAAAATCTCACTTAGGGGAAGTACATGGGGTGAAGACTTTGGCCTGCACCAAGTATCCTTCATCCTGTTTATTTCTAGTGAGTTTAAGACAGGCAGGTGCTATTCAGCTACAGATGACATCCTGCAGGCTACTTTGTATCTAAGTGTGACCTGGGGTCTGAGTAAAGCATCATATGCAACTTCCAGGCTATTTGGTTATAGTGATTTCTAGAATCTGGGAAAGGCATTGGCAGGGTCACCATGGAGGCTCCATGTGGACCACCCTGACCTATTACATAGGAGAGAAATAAACTTCTTACTTGATCGTCTAGATTACTTTTTGTTACAGCAAAATAGCTGGGGCTCTAACTAATATGAGCCATGTTATTTTAAAACACAAATAGAGCTAGGGAACCATATAAGATTTAAAATCTCATAAGACAGCTGAACCAAATGACATTATTCCAGACTCCTTGCAGTTAAGTCAAGGTCAGCCTGGTGCTAGGGATGCTACCCCCCATCGCCTGGCCCAGTGCATGTGGCAGACTTCCTCAACTGATGATCACACCCTCCTCTAAGCCCAGCACCAATCCTTCCCCACACCCCACTGCTGCCAGCTTTGGCTAACTAATCCAAGCTGGTGAGGAGAGAAAACCCACTTTCCCTGCTGAGTTAGGTTTGGATAGAAGAGAGCAAACAGGTGGTCACCGAAGCAAAGACTTTGAGAAGCAAGATGCAGCGTGAGGGCGCAGTGAGTTAGGGAAGGGGGTTGAGAGCAAAATGAAAGGAGCGAGTACAGTGTGCACGGCACTACTCCTAGCAAGGGCAGGCTAACTTGGCCCGAAGTCCTTGGCTAAAAGCAACAGAGGTCATCCCAACTGTTGCAACCAAAAGGGAATGTACCGATGTCACATGAAGAATCTCTAGGAGGTCAGAAATTCTATTCAGGGGCTGCCACACAGCCTGGAATGTCACCCAGATTATAACATTGAACCATCCCTGTGAAGAAGCCTGCTCCACCCAGAGTCCAACCTCTAGATGGAACCATGAACCCTGAGCTTCAAAGCAGCCTCAGGAAGCTGGGCAGGGCTCCTCTACCCACTCACCCAGGACAAGCCTCTGCAGTCTTCCATCTTCCACCTCGAAGTTCTGTCAGGCTGAGAACAGATCACATGCCTGTGCCCAGCAGCAAGGCCATCTGGGAAAGTGAGTTCCCCAGCTTCCTGGAGGCAAGGATCATAGGAGCTGTATCAGTCATCCACCCTTACATAGCAAATTGCCCCAAAGCATGATGGCCATGTATTTGCTACATTATCTTGGGCCAGCTTAATTTCTCTGTGCTTCAGTTTATAGAACTAAAGGAAGAGACAAAGAGCCCACTTCATAGGGGTGTAAGGAAGATAAGCAGGTCTGTGTGGATGACACTTAAGATACAGAACACGCCTTGCAAGCACAGGCTTTGCTGATGGATAAGTGAGTGGTATAATGGGTTCTGTGACCTTGTAATGGCACAGATACACGCATAAAATGTTTTTCAACATTGACAGTGACCTTAACAATCTACTTCAAGGAAGAAAAAAAAAAACTATGTGCATGAATTTTGTTCGGATATTTTTTTAAACAAATTGGGCAATTTATTTGTTTGTTTTATTTTTGATACTGGAGAGTAAACCCAGGAACACTTTACCACTACATTTTTTTTTTTTTTTAATTTTGAGACAAGATCATGCTGAGGTTCTCACTAAGATGCCCAGATAGGCCTCAAATTTTTGATCCTCCTGCCTCAAACTTCAGAGTCACTGAGATTATAGGTATGTACTACCATGCTCAGCTCTGGGTCAGATATTTTGAGGTGGAATGGTGTCTTGGTGACCTTATGAGATTGGTGCTTATTGGAAACAGGATGAACCAAAATAATTGGGAGATATTCCTTTGAGGCAAAGTTCATGGAAAAGCACAACTTCTGCCTCTGTATCAAAATTGCAACTACAATTGGAGAGAGCCAGTACCTGTGAATGCTCATGGGACAAGCCTTTGGCAGGTGCAACTCAAGACTCAGGTGATCCACCTATTGTGATGACCACCTTCCTTCCCTCCCTGTCTTCCTGTCCTGCTGGATTGAATCGGGCTCTGGCTGCAGATTCTGACCATTTCTCTTCCCAACCCCATCACTAGTTGAGACCCAGAGTTGTCCATAGAGATTATTTTATTTAACTAAATGCACTGTCTTCAACTACCCCACAGTTGTTAACTTTTAATGTGACTACTTTTTAGAAATTTCTGTAACATTTTCTATCATAACAGCAACAGGTTCCTTTTACAAATGTTTGAAAATCAAGTAAAAGGCAATAATGGTTACAACAAAATGTAACTGTCACACTGCTGGTCGAGGGACTTACCTGTTCATTCCTCTGGCAAGACAGAACTCTCTGAAGTCTTCTGAGAGTGGAAAAGGAGGGGATTTGAGGGACCTCACAGGCCTTTCTGCCTACCCTGACCATCCCGCAGGTGAGTGACATTCTGGATTCATGTGCTGGAGAGGACAGAGGAGGGAACCAGCTGAGAATAACCCACTGTTCTAAAGTAATAACTGTTACCATTCAAAATGTTCTCTTTCTAGACTTTCCCCTACGCATACCATAGTTTTATATAATTGTAGCAACAGTCTGTATACAATCTTGCACTCTGCTTTCTCACTTAAAATTAAGTAGATCATAAATATTTCCATTTTCTACATAATCTTCATACCTGTAACATTGCTGTTGTATAATATACTCTTAAATGAACTAGGAGTCATGTTCTTAACAATTCCCTTCCTGTTTAAATGTTGGTTGTTTCCCATTTTTAACATTTGGCTTTAGCCTTTTGAAGAGTTGATCCAGGACCCTGCATTTTAGATAGAGAGACAACCTGTAAGAAGCCACTGTCCCCCGGGGTCAACCTGTCCTGATTGCGCCTCTTCTCCCAGCATCAGTATCAATCACGTCCTTTCACACTCAAACAATATTCACAACCAGACGAGAAGTTATATAATCACTGTTTTTAGTCTGTTTTCTGCTCCTGCAATGAAATATCTGAAGCTGGGCAATTTGTAAAGAAAAGTGGTTTATTTGGGTCACAGTTTGGGAGGTTGAAAGTACAGATAGCGTGACACCCGCTCTTTTGAGAGCCCTCTGGCTGTGGCACGTAACGGCGGGTGGTTCCTGGTGGAAGCACTCGCAGCAGTGCCTGGGAAGACAGAAAGTCAAAGAGCAGAGAGGGCCAGTACTGAGCTCCCACTGGCCCTACCTCTTATAGGCACCACCACCTCTTAACATCACCATGTGGAGGACCACGCTTCCAACACCTTGACCCCAGGGGGACACACGCGCCACACCCAAGCCACAGCAATCTGCCAAGCAAGCATTCCAGTTAGCAACAAAGGCCTTATAGGCAGCCGTCTAGGCCATTTCCAAACCACACCCAGTGACCTTCCTGCTCCAGGTGGGAACAACCACATCACAAAGTCTCTGAGTCCTAGTCCAAGGTTAACTCGTCAGTGACAATCCCACTCAGGGGCTTTCTCATCCCCTGGATGAGGCTAATGCCTTGCCTGGATCTGAGGCCCAGCAAAGCAGCTGATGGGGCAGCTGACAGACAGTAAGTACGGGGCCTGGAGGCAGAGGTCCCCAGTGCCCAGCAAGCTGATCCTCCCCTCCTAGCACATGGCTCAGTGGGCCACCTGCTGGGCCTCCTTAACTCAGTTTCTTCACCAATAATATGGGCCTGTAAAACCTGAGAGTGTTTCCGAGGAAGTTAAATAATAAAGCATGGAATGACTGCTTCTCCTTCTTCAGTATCAATTTTCAACCTTCTCTTACCCCTTCCCTTTTGTCAAATGAACTCACAGGACTTTGCAAGTAGACACTGTCATCTTCCTTCTCTCCCTATCTTAAATTACACACACACACACACACACACACACACACACACACACAAGTTGGACAGAATAAGGTCACAAAACAAAATTAAAAACCCACGAGGCAAGGACAAAGAGGCCCTGGTCTGCCTCAGGTAAGATCTGAGTAGCCTGGGTTACAACACTGTCCTCAGTTCCACCCACCTGACCATGGAGGGGCTGCCTAGGCTTCCAGGGAGCGTATCTGTCTCCTGTCCCTCCCTCTCTGTTGCCGCAAACTCAACCCTCCCTCCTGTTAGACATCCCCAAGAAATAAAGGGACCCCAGCTCCTCCAGGCCTGTATCTCCACCAGGGCCTGAAGAGGTATCTTATACAGTTAATTTTTCTAATCATTTGGAAAAAGTGAAAATGGCAAAAGATATCAAGAACAAAAGTCAACATACTGTCCGGATGGATCTTTCCTGAAATTAACAGCCAAATCTCTAATGAGGTGGGGGTTAGAATCTTAAGCCATTTCGTTTTGGGGTTCATGATGTTTCCTGTATGTCCTAGACTTCACCCTTGAACAATCGAGCCACGTGCACCGAGAATGTCCTAGAATTCTCAGGACCTTCCATCTTCTGGGGGCCTGAACTCGCTTTTTTATTTCACCAGATTAAAAATAAGATTTTCAATGCGTCGACGAAAGAGAGGAAAGGGAGGACTGAGAACCTCAGGACGACGAAGGGCAAAACCCTCCCGTTCCGCGCGGTCAGAGGTCAGCGCGGGTACTGCACTCATGGGCGCAAACCTGGCTGCTCGCACCTGGGGCACTGGCCAGCACCAGGAGTCTGATGCGCTTCTCCGCAGCGTTTTGGAAACAAGCCACCCGGCACACTGCTTGGCGGTCCCTTCCTCCGGAGACCCTGCCACAGAACACAGAGACAGCCAGCAGGAGGAGCGGAGCGGGTCAGGGAGCGGGGGAGTGAATTGGCCAAACGTTCGCCTTTACCGATGTCAGGACTCGCGGGTCTGTTCTTTTGGAGGTTTGCAGCGGGCTGTGCTCCCGCATCCCGCCCCCGCTAATCCTGATTCTTCGATCGGTCCTTATGAAGCGTCCAGCCACTGGTTTTTGACGCCCGATCCCCCGAATCTGCTGTGCGGGGATACTGGTCACCATCTGATCAGAAGGAATCAATGAACAGGTTGCTTTCAGCCCTTCCCCTCTGGGCTGTTCTAAGAAGGTTATGTGCAGCCTGCGGCTCGGGCTGGGGTCTACAGCGGATCCCGGACAGACAGACCCACTGCCTCTGAGACCCCATTAGTGCGCGCAGGCAGCCCCCTCCCCGGGCCCCTCCCTCGCCGCCCCTGTGGGCTTGGGGCTGCGAGCCCACCGCACCGCTCTCCCAGAAGCCCGAGCCGGCGGGCCGGGCGCGCACCGCTGTCTCCCCCCAGCGGCCGAGCGCGTGTCGCCGCGGGAGCCGGGCGGCGGGGGTGGCACGGCGCAGGCAAGCCCGCGGCTCCGCCCCGCGCCCCCCCACTCGGCCGGCAGTGCCGCCCCCTCCGCGCCGCGCTCGCCTCAGACGGAGCAGCCGCCTCTGCAATGTCAGCAGCCGCAGCGGCGGCGGCGGCGGCGACACGAGCGGCAGTGGCCCGGGCCCCGTGGTAGCCGCCAGCGCGCCACGGCCGGGCAGACGCTCACGGTCGGAGCCCACGGCCATCTCGCTGCCTCCGGGGCGCTGCGGACGACTCTGCGCGCCCCGGCGCGGCGCTGGACTCGGGGCCAGCCGGGCTGCGGCCGCGCACAAAGGACCGCGGACACTGGGAATCCGAGGGCTGCGTCCAGGGGCCGACCCAGGGACGGCTAGCCGCGCCGCCTCTCCTCCACGCCTCCCCTCCCTGGGCGGCCAGAGCCGGAGCCGGAGCGGGGCCCGTCATATGACAGCGGCGACACAGCAGCCTGCGAGCGCCCGTGCCGCCCGCTCCGCTGCGCCAAGGCCGCCGGCGCCTGGGGTGACTCGCGCCGCACCCCACTGAGTGGTCGCCCGTAGCCGCCGCCCCGCGACCCCCGCGTCCCGGCTCGCGGGCTCCGGGGGCAGGAGCCCAGGGGAGCCCCCAGCCGGCGCCGAGCCTAAAATGGCCACGCTGCTCCGTAAAATCGGGCTCATCCGCCTGCACAACCGGGACACCGAGGACCCCAAGCACCACCACAACCACCGCGGCGGCGGCGGCGGCCCGCAGAGCGCGTCGCTGCGCGGCAAAGGCGGCGCCAAGAGCGGCGGCCACAAGCAGCAGCAGCAGCAGCACCCCGGGGGCGCGGGCGACTCGAGCCCGGGGCCCGGCAAGGGCAAGGGAAAGCGCGCGGCGGAGCTGGCCCCGCGCGACAAGCCGCCGCAGCCGGCGGCGGGGGCGGCGGGGGCGGCGAGCGCCGGGGGCCCCCGGGAGCGGGCAGCGGGCGCCAGGGCGGGGCCGGGCCCCGCGGTAGCGGCGGCGGCCGCGGGCGGCAGCCTGGTGCCCGCCGCGCGCCAGCAGCACTGCACGCAGGTGCGCAGCCGGCGGCTCATGAAGGAGCTGCAGGACATCGCGCGCCTCAGCGACCGCTTCATCTCCGTGGAGCTGGTGGACGAGAGCCTCTTCGACTGGAACGTGAAGCTGCACCAGGTGGACAAGGACTCGGTGCTGTGGCAGGACATGAAGGAGACCAACACCGAGTTCATCCTGCTCAACCTCACCTTCCCCGACAACTTCCCCTTCTCGCCACCCTTCATGCGGGTGCTCAGCCCGCGCCTGGAGAACGGCTATGTGCTGGACGGCGGCGCCATCTGCATGGAGCTGCTCACGCCCCGCGGATGGTCCAGCGCCTACACAGTGGAGGCCGTCATGCGCCAGTTCGCCGCCAGCCTGGTCAAGGGCCAGGTAAGACCCGCGGAGTGGGGTGGGGGACTGGGGGTGCGGGACGGCGATCCGACCCACGGGGCCAGGTGCACCCCGCCCCAGATGGGAGAGAAGGGCTGGGGCCTGCGGCCACCTCGCTCCTGGCCCGGGGCTACTCTTTCTGCGGGGTCAGACTCTTTCTTAATGAACCTCCCGCCAAGGGATGCTTCTGAGTGCTTCCGCCTCTTTTCCCTGAACAGCCTCCCTTTCCCTGCGTCTCCATCCTGTCGCTCCTGGTCCCCTGTCCTGGCCCTGCGGATGTCTCTGGTCTCTTTAGCTTGCCCAAATTCATATTCATATTTCTCTGTCCCCTCCTTCCTCGGTCCCTCCATCCCTCCCTCTTTCCCTTTATCACCCTCCCATGTCCTCTTCCCTTCCCTTCTATTCCTTCTGTCCCTTAACCGCTCCTGTTCTCCCCCTCCCATCTCCATACTGCTTTCCCTTCCCTTTCTCCACTCACTAGAATCGCCCCATTCTCCTGTCCTCCCCCTTTTCTCTGCCTCTCCATCCTGTCTGTTCAGCTCATCTCCTGCCCTTGTAATCTACGAAGGTGGGAACTTTTTGTGTAGCTCAGTACCTAAGTGTCTGTCCTAGCACATGGCATCCTGCCTCCTCTCCCAACACAGGTTTCCTTCTCAGGCCTCTCTGAAAGCCAGCTGCCTGCAGGTGACCCCTCTCCCCTGCTCCTCCTCCTTAGCTGCATCCCCTGTAAAGATGAAATTTGTGCTCTTGAGAAATCTCTCTAGAGAGTAGACAAGCAGAGGTGTGTTTTGAGCCCTTCCTTAAGTGACAAGGCCAGACCCCATCAAGGCAATGTCTGTTGTCCCTGGCCAGACTCCCTTCCTGCCTGGTATTGCTCCTTTCCAGAACCTCTGGGGTAGCCCTCCAGGTCTTGATCTCTTTCAGACCTTTACTTCCTTGTCCCCAGGGTGGAGGTTGGGTGTTGTCAGGGCTAAAGATTTTAACACAGAGGAAGTCTGAGCAGGTCACCTGAGTCTTTTCCCTTATTGCACCAGGTCACTGGTTTGTGGGAAAGAAGCCCCATAGTAGGTGAGAGCAGAGAATGGATTTTCTGATGTGCTCCTCCTGACTGCAGGCAGGAGCAGCGCGGCTTTATCTTCCCATACTATGCGTTCTTGACCGTGCGCGCCGCGTTCTGTGGCGTCCTCCTGAATTGATATTAAACATTACTGGATAAAATTATATTTCTGTAGGTGTCTTTTAGATTTATGGAGAATCCTTGTTTTCTTAAAAAGACCCTGAGTGACCTCCTCTGGTCTTTCCAGGTCCCCCAATCAGAGGGATCAGTTCTTCCCCTGCCTGTCTCTGTCCCTTGCACTGCAGGGGGTTTCACACTAATCAAAAGACGCTTGTTCAGCCCATTTCACTAGAGGTGGAACTCCTGGAATTCCAAACAAATCGCATCTTAACTCCAGCAGAGAAGGTCACTTAATTCTTGAACCATCCTGCCAGTCCATCTTTTCCAGGGCCCCTGTTTCACATATTTCTTGAGTTGGGCATAGGATGGCTGTAACAGCTCTAGAAAGACACCTTTAACTGAGCAAGGCTCGGTGCTTTCACGTCAGAGCTCTCTTCGTGGTGCTATGGGGAAACGTTGGGTCAACTGCAAGGTACATGTGATTGAGTACGAGCCATCAGGGTCTCGGTTTATTTAGCAAGCATGATTTATATACAAGATGTAGAAAAATATTCTACTGAAATACCTTGGTTGTTCATTTCTTAAATCGTTGCTAATCAGAATTTTTTGGACTTATCTATCATCGCCTTTCATTCTTTACAGCAAAGATGTCTTTGAGGTCAGAGGCAGAGAACTGTAATTTTGCCTTATAGACTCACAGAGTGGAATCATAACATTTTAGACTTGGGAGAGATCTTAGACGGTAGCCTTCACTTTGGAAAATGCAGGAAAAGAAGGATTTAAACGAGAAATAAGGAAGTTGTTTTTAAAAAGAGAACTGTCTCCGTAGATTAAGTGTTTTTCCATTTCTGCATTGAATAACAACAGTCGTATTTGGCACCCATAAGCTTCTCTTAACATACACAAGTCTTGGTGTATACATTCACTTTCTTTGTAATCCAAATTGAGAGTCATGCGTTCAGTTTGCAAATTGGAGGCTTCATTATTGAAAACAATTATCACCATTTTTATGTATTTGATAAAATCTTAAATGAACTCAGCTTCTCCCACCTAGCAAATTGTATCACATTATCTATTGACATTTGGAATGATGTTTAAAACTCAGCATTTTTAAAGATATCAATGCAACTTCTTCGCATTTTCCATGCTGGCTTCAACATACGGGGTTCTCCAAAAGAGGGTAAGGTATGGTACACATGAAATTGTCAAATGCAATGAAAGGATTGAAGAAGGGATTATCATTTATGTTTTAGGGTTCTATGCACAGAAGGACCTGGATGGTCTCGGGTAATCTAAGCGTCAGGTGCCTTTGCATCCCTTGGACAATCCACTACTCGCAGGTTGTTTGCTGTACATAAAGCAGTTGCCAAATTATTTCCATGGTTAAAGGTAATGTGCTTCAGGAAAGCAATCAAAATACCTGATCAAGTGTTGAAAGAGAACCGGATGCTACCCAACCAATAATAACTTTAAGAATCATAATATTCCACTTACATTTCTCTGTTGGTTGGGATTTCTTTTTTAGGACTCAATCTTTTAAGCTGAGAAATTAGAAAAGGCATGTTTGCCTCTTTCATATAGGAAAACACCACTTAATGTCAACTCTGAATTAAAGACACACTGTTTTTCTATCTTTAGAGAAGCCTCAGAACAATTTTAAGATTTCACGTATAATACCATTAAAAATATCTGCTTAGCAGCTTTGTGTACAAAAGTTTAGATTTATCACATGATATGAGAAATTCAAGTCATTTCATGAAGTTTTTACCTGACTGGATCTCTGCTCCATGTTATCAAAATCTCTTTCCTATTGCATTATGAATTGTGGCTATTGTAAATTAAGTGATTATATAAATTTCTCACGATAATTTCTCTGTAGAAGTAGCCACACGAATCTCCTGTCTGTGACTAAACCTTCTTCACTAAACAGAGGCATTTTAGTTCTGCACCAATGAAATGAAAAATCCTGGGGCCTTTAAAATGAACTGGTGAGAATGTTCAAAGAATACTTTTAGACCATTGTTTGCATCTTTTATCATTTACTGAGCCAAAAGATTACAATTCATAGTTCCTATGTGGAATTTTTGACATTGAAAAGTGTAGGATTTATGTCTTAAAATTAAAGGAAACTAACAGCAACCCAGCACCACACTAGCAGATAGTGGACCCGCCAGAAGCTCCATATCCAAGATTGCCCAAGGCAAACGGTAAACCTGGACAAACTAGCACTGCCTGGTGGGGTCCTTGCTGCTCCCCCAGGGTTGCAACACTGAGATGGCGGCATGAGTGGCCAGCGACCCTGTCCTTGCAGCTGTGTGAGCAGCAGGGTCCAAAAAAGGCCACTGGATTGTGCACTGACTCACTGTTGTGCTTTCTCACCTGTGCACTCTGAGTGTCCCCCTTTTTAATTAATTGGACATTGCCAGTGGCAGGGAACCAGATGGCAGCTGAGTGACAGTTCCTCGCCCCTCCCAGTCCCCTCAGAACTAACCCTACCAGTCTGACAGTGCGGATTTACAATGGTGTCAGTAAGCAGCTAGCGTTCCCATTTGTCCACGTCAAGCTCGGGGCCAGCTGAGTGCGCAGGGTGCTCAGCCTCCCTGGGTTCTGCTCTGAGGACAGTCACTGTACAGGGAGGAAACTGCAGCTCCACACAGTCAGGTCGACTTCCTGGAGCTGGAAGTTCCCGTGGCTGGCCGGCTTCCGACACCCAGCAGAAGCAAAAGCTGCCCAGAAGCGTGGTCAAGCCCAGGCCTCCCAAGCACCTGGCTGTTTCTAGGCTGTCCTTTGTTAATTGTGACCCAAGTGACAATCACTATATCCACTATATCCACAGAGAAGAGCCACAAGCCAGCCATCAGCAGCAGGCTCACAGAATGACAGGAGTAAAACATCTGGGTGTCTTGTTTTTGAATTAAAAATTAGTAAGCAATTTCAGGACAGTATGTTTGCCTAACAGTGCTAGTTCCCTGGAGATTTATTAATAAAGGAAAGTGACAGATGTCACCCTTTATCTGAGTGTCATCATGAGTAAAGGGCCCTGCAGCTCGACCTTCTTCAGTGAAGTCCTGAGCACCAAGGTCGGCTTTAGCACTTTTGTCTACACTGTGGAGTCACTGGGAACTGTGTCCGTGTGCACGCACACACAGATGACATAAAAACCCTTCTGCAGAATGCCCTCCGGATTCTAGACCTGGACACAGCACTTGACCCATGACCGTAACGTTACCACCTCTCGTAAAGAATACAAAGAGGGTCAGCCTCTGAGTTCCTGAAATCTTTGGGCTTCCAACCTACTACAACTGACACAAACGTTCTGAAAGCACTGTGTTAGTTTTCTAGAGCGGCTGTAACGAAGGACTACAGACTGGGTGGCTTAAATGACAGAAATTCATTCTCTCACGGCTCCGGAGGCTGCAAATCCAAGATCCAGGTGTGAGCAGGGCTGGCTCCCCTTTATCCTCACCTGATGTCTCTCTGTCCCTATCTCCTCTTCTTAGGAGGACAACAGTCCTGTGAGATAAGGACCACCTTCATGACCTAGCTTGACATTGATTTAAAGACCCCATAAGTTAAGTCCCACCCTGACTCCTGAGGACTGAGAGCTGAGCATATGAATTGGGAAGAAGGAAATAGCAGCACTGTAACAAGCCCCAACAGGAGTGTGTTAGCCAAGACCACGTCCCTGGAGGTGGATTTCTCTGGAGGCGTTGCTGGTTTGAAAAGCAAGTCCTCAGTGAAGGCCGGCTTAGGTGGGGAGGCACAGGAGGCGCGGTTCACCTGCAGGGGGGAGGAGGGAAGCTCAGGTGTTCAGAGGGAGCTGGGGACAGCTGGAGTGGAAATGGTGCCATGGGGCAGGGGGACCATGCGGTCTGATCCACCCAAGCAGGCCTGGTGGTATCCTTATGAGTCACTGCCATTTTGCCCTGAGCAGCGTGGAGGGCACAGATACTGACCACTGGCCATGGCTCTGCAGCCTGAGGTATTGATATGCCTGACTGTTCCGAGAAAAAATAGTTACTTGTTCTTCTATCAAGTAGGGCAGAAGGAGGACGCAGACGGGACTGTGTGTCCTAAAATAGCCCCACGCCAACCTGGAGAGCTCCCCCGGAGAGCTCCCGCCCCTGCTCTTAGGACAGTTAATAATAGGAGCCGCCTCCGTTACCCTGAGTGGTGGCATTTGAGAACAGGAACCTGTAAGAAGATGGTGCGAGTATGTATTTGTCACTCTTCTGGTTAAGAGGTGGGAAGGCTTGTTCTTCTGAAGGGCCAGCATAGGTTGGTTTTTGCTGTCTGTAGGCATGTGTCCCCATGGGATAGTAAGTGGGAGCTCCCGTGAAAGCCTGACCCCAAGCCCTCATGTCTCCTTCCTCATCCCCTGCTGTCAGTTCACCTGGATCCAGGTGTACACATTGTGCCAGGTGTACTAGTGCCATGTTGGGGACAGACAAGGGACCACTTTACGTGGCTTTTGTATTAAAAATAATGATCATTTAAAATAAACCAACCAGCTGCTCATAGGGGTTCTTCAAGCCACGTTCCTGGTGTCCTTGAAGCACAGATGTTGCCACCCTAAGATAGAGAGGAATGGAGACGGGATAAGTGACAGCATGGGTTGGTCCTGTCCTTTCTGCCAGTGGTTCCCAGGGCACTCATTGCCCTGGGGCAGTTCTGACTCAGCCTCTCAAAGCCCAGTGCTGTAGAGAAGACTGTCCTCAAGCCAAGCCATCCGAAGCCACTCCTACAACATAGACGGGAGGGAGGGTAAGCCCTGAGAGAGAAAGTGTGCTCACTGAATCCTCCATCAGACCCAGCTTTGGAGGGCAGGGCCCGGGGCATGCAGACCGGTGGAAGTCCGTTGGTTAGCACAGTGCATGCACTGAGGGCCGCAGCAGGCCAGGACTCACCAGCAGCGATGGTGGAGAGGGACGTGGGAGGCAGCTGCCACAGAGAGCCCACTGTCCTCGGGAATTATGCAGGCCCCAGTCACATTTGGTTCATATTTGGAGAAGTGCCCGTTTGTTGGCTATCCATGGACCTGACAGTTGGCAGTAGCCTGGATGTGCACTGGGGACTTGGGCCAGGTGGGGTCCTGAGGTCATAAGTGTCTTCAAACACTCTCAGAGAGAACACTCTACTGGAGGGTGGTCAGGGTTGACTTGGATATTGTTAGCATTTCATTGCCAGTAAATGGAAGGATCATGCATGTCCCAAAATCCACCAAGGAATTGTTATAATGCCAAAAGTACTCCCAGTAATGACCATGCTTTCCTGCCTAGTGAGTTGGCGAGCTAAGTGAGCTGTTCAGGTTACTTCCTCACGGCTGTCCTCATCCTTCATTCAGTCATTCAACACCCATTTACTGAGGGTGTACCATGATTTGGCCACCTTAGCGATGATACCCTTGTCATTCCCTCTGCAATCCTTCCCCTTTCTGTGTATTGTCCCTGGTCCTGACCTGGTCTACTCCCCGGCCCATGGATCCTGGGAGGCTGGGAGGAAAGCACCTGATTGCAAAGCAAGGGAAAGAAACAGATTGGAACCAATCAGGGAAGAGCTGGAAGACCAGGCCAGTGTGGCTGCAGAAGCAGGAGAGTAGCTGCTGAGCTGCCCTACCCAGAGGGAAGCTGGCCACCTGCCTGAATGCCTGCAGAGCCCCCACCCATCTTCCTGTCCCCTTCGTCCTCCCTGCTGCCACCTGCATGGTCCCTCTAACCTGTAGACCTGGTTTTCTCAGATCCTCCAATATGACCTTTGCAGACTTAACAGCCCACGTCCCCAGCCCTGCCCACCATGGCACACTCGCCCGTGCTCCATGGCGCCCACTGTGGGGTTTCTCCTCCACCAGCCTCTCTTGTCTGGAAAGCACTGTAGTCCTGTTCACCAGGCAAGCCCCTGACCATCCTTCCAAACCCTGCCAAGTCGCCCAGCTCCTTGCAAAGGGCCCCTCACTGCTCCTCCAAATGAAGAGCTGGCTTCCTCCCCTAAACCCCTTGAGGCAGAGAATTGTTCGTTTCTGAGCCTATTTTGCGAGGCTCAGGAAAGGGCTGCACCCTTGGAGCCTCTTCTCTGCACACAATGTCCAACACACTGTGTGTGCCAAACAGATGTGCTTGTTGTGAGATTCCGTTACCGGGGCAGACCCCGTGCCCTTCGCTCTGAGGCTTCCTGAGGCGCGACCCAGGAACAGAACATGCACGGGCGCTCGCTGTGGGCCGGCTGCTCGCCAGCGGCTGTAGGCGGATCGTTTCATTAAAGCCTCATTAAAGCTGTTGTCACTCCCATTTTGCAGGGGAGGAAACTGAGACCTGCAGAGGTTAAACCACATGCCACAGGCACATGAGTGAAAAGACCAGACCTGGGCTGCCCCAGCAGTCTGGTGCTAGACCCAGCCAGGAGCCTCTGGAGCTTGGTTGGTCCGCACAGGTGCGCATGGACATTGCAGTGGACCGGAACTGATCCATGGAGGGCCTGGGTGTTAGCCGTGTGCCCATCAAATCCGACACATGGTCCTGAATGATCTATTTGGGCAAATATATTGGTCCATCTTCCCCATAAACTTGTTGTATCTCTTGTGTGAAATGGAAGAATGCTTTAATTTTTTCAAACTGTAGAAGAAAGATAATTATTGCTATTTTGTTTCTTCTATATACAAAAGAGAAAGGCATTTTAAAGGTTCTGAAAATAACTCGAGAAAGTGCTTTCTGAACATAATTATTACATTGGTGAAATCACTCAGATTGAAGAAATTACTGCTTTAAAAATAATTTCCGTAAAATAAAAACCAATTCTCCGTCACAATATTTGGCAAGAATTCCCAATGATTTTTATTGAGTTTTTGGATGAGGGAGATAAGGAAATGCTATCACTTGGTGATAAGCATTACATGTTAAGTTGAAGGTATTCATTTCACTTGGGAATTGAAGGGCAAATTTCCAGAAAAATATTATAAAGGTACTTTCCATTTTTCTATCTTAAATCAGACATTTCCAAAATTCAGAGCATGGAGTTATGAAATTTATTATATAGCAGTGATAGTGAAAAGCAGCTATTAATATTTAGGAGCTTGGATATTTCATGCACACGATTGTTAGAAACGATTATTTTATCCTTACTGATACTGTTAGGGTGATGTGTGAGTATCAGGCTGGGTGCCCAGTTTGCTTCCTTAAAGTTGCCAGTCAGGAATTGCTTATACTGCTAAGATTCTTTCGTGCTGGGGTTCTTGGTGGCTAATGACATTCCATGCTCAACTCTGCTTCCCAGTGAAGGAAAAAGAGAAATATCAGGGAAGAAACTTACCAAAACCTGAATCTGTTACAAGCTTACATTAATTGTAAGTAGTTGACTGTTATAAACCTTTAAAATGTGACTGGTTAAGAGTCATCAAAATGCTATGTGAATCACAGTTTCTTTAACCTCACCTTTGCAAAGGGACTGTGGTTCATCCTTCATCAAGACTGGATTGTGTCTGAGAACTCACCCCTGCGGGGGAGATGGGAGGGCTGCCCTCCCTCACTTCTCCTCCTTGACTCTTCCTCTCCCCTCCCCCTCTGGCAGGCTGGCTGGGGAAGGCCAGGACAGCCAGGGGAGGACAGCAGGGGAAGCCCCTTCGTCCCTGGACAATACAGGGAGTCATGCAGTAGGGGCCCCTGATCCAGCTCTTCAGAGCCCTGCTACTGATTCCCTCTGGTCTCTTTCACAATGTGAAGCATCCTGACCAGAGAGAACTCATACAGGACAGTTTCTCTGAACCAACCCATAAAATCATGTAAAGCTTAAAGGACATGACCATAATCATAAATGAAACTAATCTAATAAAAAGTGAGCTTGAACGCTACTGAATTGAATCAGGGTGATGATTTTATTAGTAATTTTGCTGAAAAGGCAATTCTGGCATCTGCCTTTTTATTAATAAAAGACATGGAGGTCTCTTCTTGGTTATTCTTGAGCAACAGAGAAATGGGAAATCCCAGGAGTCCCTTCCTGCTGTATCTGACACTCACAAGGCCACTGCCTCAGAGTAATACTTTTAAAAGCACAAGACAAAATGCACTGGATTCATAGGAAACAAATTATACTTAAGTACAGTTGTCACGTTTTTTTAAATGTGATGAAATAAAATATGAAATAAAAAGCACTTGATTAACACACTAAATATTGAAATTCGGAGACATATTCAACATCTCTCCTAATCTAGTGGTAACGAGCATCAACTTTTCTAAATATCAACAACTATAATGTGACTTTGAAACCTGGGGTGTACATTGCCAACTGTCGGGGCGTTCTAATACTGCTGGGGTCTTCCACAGTCAACCACAATCTGAGAAGTAGGGAACTGCAGCTAGAGGTGAAACAGGGACATCTCCCCTCTCGAGCTCATGAGTCCTGGGGAATGCGCAGGCTTCAGGTGGGAACTCCAGGTGGTGCCTGGTTCCCCAGGGTGATGGCCATCTTGAAAAGACTGCACAGCTCATCCTGCAGCTCATGGCCAGAACCATCAGGCGTGAGCTTTGGGAGACCAGTAGGTGTCTCAGGTCTGCCATGTCACTCTTGGGTGTGTCTGGAGGCAGAGGCAGCGCCATTCATTACTGGGCAGTCAGCTACCTCCTCTAAACAGGAAAAGCAGGAATCAGTGGCACCTGGACTCTTAACACTCAACGGAAATGATGTTGGCCAGTTCCTCAGAGAGAGGAGGTGACCAACAGATGTCCCTCTTTAAAAGAAGTAGAATATTTGTTGAAGTACATACCAAAAAAGAGTGTGTACATCCACCGTGTGGAGGGTCCACTGTTAGTATTTCATAGTCATATCAGCGTCTCGTTGGCCTAAATTTGATATCTGACCACAACTTCAGAACTATTCCCAAGACACTCAGGGCAACCTCCCTTCTGTCCTCTTAGATTGCTGCCTCCATGGACGGGTGTCCTTACCTCTGTTGGCTTCCCCTTGTCCAATCATTCTGCAGCATCAGACGTTGTTTCTGGTAAAGATCATGGTGGTGTTCTTGTCCCACCACAGACCTATAGCTGGATTTATTCACCTTCTCACTTTGTTCTCTTAAGAATACCCTTCTGTTAGTAGTATCTTTACATTAACTCAATTTTTGCTGGTGTTATGTTAGAAAATTACATAGAATATTATCATTTATAAAATTTGCTCTGTACTCTCTAGCTACAAGCCAAGTGTTCTCATAATTCCATTAACCACTGTTGAAATTACATCTTTGTTATAGAATACAATGCCCACTGGAAAACTCTGGCTACCATTTTGTTTTATGGTGAAAAACTTGTTGGTAAATCTAATCTAAAATTCTGTACAAAGCTGTGGACTCCAGCAATTCTCATCGCTCATGCAGAATGAACATAAATTATTTCAGTATAATTGAAAGAAAACTTCACTGTGGCCCATTATACTTTGTCTTTCCAATTCTCTTGGGGAAAGCCCTTTCTCTAGTGGAATTCAAGATAAACCTAACTTACTGTAGGAATTGATGAAACAACTCATCAGAATGTGAGTGGATGTTATGGGTGATGTTCCGGCCATCGGAGGCTCACCAGCAATGGAGTGCCAATAGCTGCTTTACAGTCTCTTAGTTTCTCAGTCAGCTGGGGCCTGGGGGGTGGCCCTGGATCTGGGAAGACTTGGGGGAGACCAAATAGCCATCTCTAGGGTTCTTTCCAAGTCTGAAGCCTCACGTGGGTAGAATCAGGATTCTTTCAAGGAGAGGGACTGGCACACAGTGCATTGATGCTCTGGGATTCTGGCAGTTTTTATTGTACTGTGACCATGTTCCCACACTTCAGCAATATCAGAACTTCGGCCTGAGATCGTTATAGGCACAAAGCACTCTCCTGTCCCCAGTGTTCCTCAGCTTTCCCTGAATATTATTCTAAGAAGGAATATTGTCTTTTACATGGAAACAGAGTACATGGTGATAGCTACGTCAGTTTGCAGGCTTAGGCTATGTTGCCGTAACTACCTCTTTATGTTTGTAAGGATTTTAGCATTGTAGTTAGCAAATGGAAACAGTTCTACCCAGTAACTCAGGCTACTTTCTCTAATTTATGTCTGTCTTTCACTCCTATTAAATGCAGTATTTAACTATCATATAACCTCTGGGTGAAACCATTTCAGTCACCCTGTTCTAAGAAAGAGCGGGCGGGTCCTTGGTTCTCACAGGGAGGCTCCCACATGGTCTCCAGATCCAAAACTGGTTAGAGGTCTCAGTGCCGCATGAGGCTTCCCAGCCCCACTGCAGGTTGCTGCAGGCCTTCCCAGCCTCGGCCCTGCCAGCTCTTTCATAAGAGGTAAACCCAGCCCACTCTGTGGCAGCTGTCACTCGGAGCTTGACATAGTTAGTGGCCCTGCTGGGCACCCACGCATTAAACAAGCGTAAGCAGGCCTGCCCATCATTCCCCTGTCAGGCCTATCAGATGGCCCTGCACCATCTCGGTGACCAGAAGATCCTCAAGGACCCCAGACTCAGGTCTTGGTTAGCACCCAAGCTCAAAAGACACCTGCAACCTGACTATGGGAAGAAGTGTGGGAAGATGAGGAGGAGAGATACCCCCAGGGGCTGGGGTTGTGGCTCTTGCTTAGCATGTGTGAGGCACTGGGTTTGATCCCCAGCATCACATACAAATAAATAAAATAAAGGTCCATTGATAACTAAAAACAAGAGAGAAACCCCCTCCCAGTGATACAGGTCTCCATCAAGGAAGAGGGAGGATGTGGCCACAGAGGCAGCCTATAATTGAGGTGGGCTGCAGAGGGCTAGACGGACCCCAGAGGGCTAGACGGACCCCCAACCCTCCTGTGCATTCAACTTCAGATGCTACAAAGCATGCAGGGTTTCTGGAAGTCCAAGAGTGGGAGGAACAAGAGGGGCTGGCTGTCATGAGGAACAAGCAAGGACTCTCGAGGTGTCGTGACTGAAGGAGGTGATCCCTTCCCCTGGGCCTGACTTACCCTCCTTCCTTCATAGCCAGATTTCTAAGGTGCATCTTCTTCTTTCCGTGTTGTCTCATGTCGATGCATCACCAAGTCCAAGTTGCAGAGTTCCCCAGATTGAGAGCCCTCTAGTTAGAGGGGGTCAGTCCACCCTGCTGGGCTGGACAGACGTGCTCGCCAGAGGACTCAAAGAAGTGACTTAGCCTGCGTTCGGGGCACAGCAAGCCCACCCAACATTCCTGTGGGACCATCCCGACAGAGTTTGATGGAAACTCCCTCTTCACCACTAAGTTCAGTTCCCTGGCAAGTTGAGGAAGACACTGGGATCTCCACAGCACAG
The DNA here is from genome assembly GCF_902686455.1 of Sciurus vulgaris. Classification (NCBI taxonomy): domain Eukaryota; kingdom Metazoa; phylum Chordata; class Mammalia; order Rodentia; family Sciuridae; genus Sciurus; species Sciurus vulgaris. The sequence continues at coordinate 167,981,455 of NC_136466.1, read as the reverse complement.
AGGCAAGTCAACACTTCCAGCTCCAAGACCTGCCTTGAAAGGCTGTTGTGTGGTTGTTTGGTCTTTAACGAAAATAATGCAGCGATGTTAACTGGTCCCCTAAGTCAAGCCCAGTCTGGGAGCCTGGTAAAAACAGCGAGTGTGTTTCATAGGTAATCTGCCCTTCGGCCATATGGATCTCTGAATCATCCATTTCTTCACTATTGACTTTCCCTCCCTTTGTTTGTTGTATTTTCTGCGTGATTACAGTAATGATCAGCATGTTGTACAAATCTTAGTTTTCTCCCTCTCCTTCAGTCTCTTATTTCACTGTTTCCTGCTATACTTTTAAATCAGTATGTCACAATACTTAGAGATCAATGTTTAGAAACTATTTCAGAATATTCTAGAAGGTTTTACTCCAGAACTGGGTAAGTAAATCCTTTGAAAAGTGACTTTTTGCAAACTACGAAAGCATGCCATATTCTGAATATATAACACACTGACTTTGAGGAAAATCTGGGGAAAGAGTATGAGTTTTGGAAACAGCAGTGAAGGGGAGTGTGAGGATCACGGGAGCAGATGCAGCGGCAGGTAGAGTGGTCTCCGCACGGGGAGGACAACATGGTGCAGGACACGGGCGTGTGTCCCCACTGTGGGACTGGAAGGTGGTTGGCTCTTGGTGTGTGCCCCCCTACACCTGGACTGTGTGAGCCTCCTCATTTCTAAGATCTCAAAACTCAGTCAGGTTCAGCATTTGTGCTGTGATTTTATAGGTTTCATTCCAGAAGATTCTAAGGGCTTTTTAAAAACAAATATCTAGAATTGCATAATTAAGCAGAGTTGAGGAGAATAGGCATAGTGAACAAGATCACCTGTAAACCAAGATCTCAGTGATGTGACATTTGGCACTTCCTGTCGTCCAGATTGAACCCTCTTCCAGATGTATTAAGTTCTGCAGTGCAAACCATGAAGCTACCAAAGCCTTACAGTCACACGAGACAAAAATCCCAGTTGGAGGTGGTGAGATGCTATCTTATAAACAGAAAAGAAATGAGAAATCGCTCCCAGTCGGTTCCCGGGGAGCTGCTGAGCACGTGGGGTTTGTTTTGTCCCTTTGTTGGTCTGTTTGAGTTTCCGAATGTCTTTATCAGAAGTGGCTGGTGTCCCTGGCACAGCAGAGGGCTCTTGGCCACTGGGCTGCATTTCCCAGTTGGAGGATACATGAATGTCACGCAGAGGTCAGGGAGTGGCCAAGATGCCTGCTCTCCAGCCAGGAGCTCAGAGCTGGTGACCCCCTGCCAACCAGCGGGGAGTCTGGCAGGCGTGGCCGGGAGGGCCACCTCTGCCCTGGGCTTCACTGGTGGGTACACAGCTCAGCACACCTCCGGAACCCCTGGAGGATGTGAATGCCCTGGTGACGTTTCCCCAGGGTCACAGCTCCCTGGGTGTTCTCACCGCCTGCAGGGGGGCCTTCGGACCCTGGAGGGCACCCCTCCTGCCGCTGAGGTGGGCTTCGACCTCCTCAGACAGGGCTGCGGAGGCCAGGTCGCTGTGTGAATGCCCTGCCTTCTTGGGTTTTTCCGACTCTTCCTTGAGAGGTGTTCACCTTGAAATTTCAGAGCTAGGTGAAGAGGCAGGCAATTGAAAAGATTCTTCAAAAGAATATTTTTATCTCATAAGAGAAAGTTGGGAGACAGGAAGAGAAACTGCCACCGAGTCACTTATCTCAGGACCCAGTCGTTCTGCACCTTGGCTCCTGCTCCTTGGTGCTGCGGTTGCTCTGTCCCACGGCGGGGCGGGGCCCTGTGCAGGGCTCCCCTGAGGCCTCGCAGTGTCAGGTCCCTGCTCTGTCCTTGCTCTCCCCTTGCCTGGGGCTCTGACTTGAACTGGGAGGTGCAGCTCACAGTGTCCCAGCAGTTTCCTCTTCCAAACATGGGAGCAAGAGTCCACCTCCAGTCCTCCTAAGAACTCGGTGGGTGTTCCGGGGAGCATTCAGCTCAGCCCTCTGCGTGTGCAAGCTAGTCGCAAGCCCCCTTCCATTGAATCCCACCCACCTTTCCAGGCACCTCTGGATGTAGGTTTTCCATGAAGCATCTGCTCTTCCCTCTGCCTGGGTTCCTGAGTGCTCCGGGCTTGCTGGAGACTGGGCTCCCAGCTGCTGGGCTGGGCACTCCCAGGGAGGGCAAGCAGTGTGGCTTCTGGCCTGCCACGCAGGACCTCAGGACAAGCCCAGACCTTGCTCCTAGTGGGCATTCAGCAAACACTGTAGGACAAAATTGAGTTGGTGCCCTTCAGACACGGCAAGATCATGAATCATCAAAGGAAGACGGAGGGTGTCTAGTACTTTGTAATTGCAGTGCGGGGAGAGTGGACGTTTTTAGCAACAAAGCAATGCTCAGTTGAAGGGCGTTTTCTGGTTGACACTGAGCACGGACTCATCTCACTGCCGGCACCCCGCGCATGCCATGTGATCGGAATTTTCTGTTTTTCTCTGAACATCGAATGCACTGGTCACGGTGTTTGAGCAAACGAGAACTGGCTTTATGAGGTTTTGTTGCTAATCATGCACCCTTGAAGCATCGTGATATTGCCAGCCAGAAAATAAAGCAGGGGCTAGTTGGGCAGAGGAGGGGCCTAGAGCAGAGATGGGAAGCCAAGGGGCTGCTCAGTGCCCGCGCTGCTGGTCCACCTACTGATCAGCACATCGGTTCTTGGCACTTATTTCATTGAGCAGTTTATCGTGGAGAGTTTTGTTTTAAAAACTCTGTAAACACCTTTTGTTTTGTTTCTTTGTTGTCTTTCCTGATTGGCAATGATGGCTTATGCTATGTGGGAACTCATCCTCTCGAAGTTTCTCCCCGTTTCCACCAGGCCCTCCTTCCTTCCACTTGTGGCTTGAATGTTGGAGCCTCTGTTAGTCTGTAGGAATATTGGAGGGCTCCTGAAACGGGGCCACAGACCAGGTGGCTTAAGAACAGAGAAGGCTCACTCTCCTTCTGGAGGCTGAAGTGAGATGGAGTGGGCTGGGGTGGCCCCTCCCCAGCCTCTCTGCTGGCCTTGCAGCCAGCTGCCTCCCTGCATCTCACAGGGCTGTCCCTCTGTGCACATCTGGTCCTGATCTGCTCTTGTAGAGGACACCAGTGGGATTGGGTCAGGACCCACCCAAGAACCCATCTTAACTTGATCACTTCTGCAGAGTCTGTTTCCACATGCAGCGCATTCTGAGGCGCGGAAGGCCGGGACTCCGAGACACAGATGTGGGGAATGTGGGGGACCCCTTTCAGCCCGTGGCAGAGCTTGGTCGTGTGGGCCCCCTGGACTCTCTGACACAGCTTGTGTGTGTCCAGGCTCCTCTTGCCTGTCCTTGCCCAGGTCCCTCACTACCCCTACTGTCTGCACCGGCCACTTCCAGGCCCCGGCATCAGTGACTGGCCTCCCTCCCTGTCGGTGGCCCTCCCTCATGGAGGACTCGAGCGCCCGTCTGTGTTTCCCAGCTCTCCTGTCCACTCTTTCCAGTTCCCGGCTGCCGTAACCTCCTCATGCCTAGGATTCCTCCTCGCTCTGTCCGCCTGGTTTCTCTCTCTGCTTTTACCAGAGCCAGTGAGCAGGAACCTGTCCCTCTTCCTCTGCTCTCTCCTTGTTTCCTCCTAATTCCTGCATGATTACTATTTTTTGTTCCACTTTGTGTTTTCAAGGCCTCTGTGAACCTCCTCCCCGTCCCTATTCTTGTGCTGCTCCTCTGAATCTGTCCACAGTTTGAAGGGTTCTTCCCTCAATTTTCTTTCCAAACACCACTGTCCTAAGAATGTCCTTCCTCTGCCGGGCTCGCCAGCCTTCCGTCTTCTTCTCTGCTTGTTCCTCAGGAAAGCTGGTCCTCTCTCCCTGGACCAGCTTAAGGGTCACCCCTGCTTTGTGCATTTGTCAAGTGGCTCATAGAAAAGGGTGGTCTGGCAAAGCCAGAGTGGCATGGATGGGCCAGGCAGGCAGTGTAGACATGTGGGTGGATGGAAAGGAAGCCAAGGATGATGACTGGGTCATTACTTTAACCAGCACCCTGGGAGTCAGGGCTTCTTAAAGGCCGCTCTGGTGGACCAGCTGAGGTTGAAATTTCTATGGTGAATGTATTTTATGCAATTGGTCTTTATGCTGATCCACCCGAATTGATGAGCTGTTTTTAATTGAGTTATTTTTATCATTTCAGATGTCCTTGCCAAATTAGATATAAGATGCTTTCTGAAAGCTCTCAATTTCACTTTTTGTGGTAATTTTACTCATTCAATTTATAGTTACATCAGAGAACAGTGGGTCATTGGTCATTTTATTTATCAAACTGGTTGGAAATAGCATTTAACAGGTGTGCAGGAGGTACACCAGACCTGTCTCAGGTTTCTCAAGGAGAACATTGTTCAACCGTTTGCACATTGCATGCGTTTTTCATTTACTCAGAAGTGGGGAAATTCATTAAAATGCCTCCAAATATCACCACCAACCAGTGTGCCACTGAGCCCCGAGAACAGGGTAGGAGCCCTGGGCATGGCTGGCAGAGCTCCTCGCACACTCAGCCTCCCGCCTCTCACCTTTCTCAGGTGCCAAGCTGCTGCCAAGTCGCTGCCTCTCGCTGTTGGGACTCTGAGCTCTGGTTGGGTGACAGGGTGCCAAGCCCCTGGAGCTCTGGCTGCGTCTCCTCCATAACACTCGCGTGGTCTCCCTGGGTCCACACACAGCTGGCAGAGGGCACTAAACCTGCTTTCTGTGCCCCGCCTCTGAGGCTGAGCAGTTACAGGTGTTACCGGACTGGAGACTTTCTCCATGAACTTCCTGAATATCAGTGTCTAGCCAAGTGTCATGAGCCTAGACCCTAATCAGATAGAGAGATCCAAGACTCTTTGTAAACTGAAAATAGGTTTGAAGTATTTATATAAATTTTTTATTGAAATAGCATAACTTAGATATTTACATTTTAATTTCAGGATGACACCCCTGACTTTTATAATATCATAATTAAAATGACCCGTAGGGCTTTTTCTCCTATAAATGCACCTGTAAGTGGCTTTAGCCCAAAACCCACTTACATGAAAAGTAACATAAATGGAGTTTCTGTCTCGCTGCCTGTGACTTCGATCTGCCCTCTGATGGTAGTGATTCCATGGAGAAGTAGGTGGCTCCCATTCGGCTCAACTTAACCAGCACCGTTCAGCTGGAATCAAACACCCGTCTGCAGTAAGTGAACGCAGGACATGCCTTGTGACGGGTCTTGGCATCAGGGCCTCCGTCCACACACGGGTCCAAGAGCTCAGAGCCAGTGAGCCAGGCCAGAGTCAAGGCGCAGCCCTGTGCACGTGGACCAGTGCGAGCATAGGACACCAAAGGCTGCAGTTGTTTAGAGAACAGGGCTTGGCACTGTGTCTTGGACCTCTGAGTGATGGGCTCTCAGAAGACCTATCCTTCCCAGGAGGCAGTTCTGGGAAGGCTCCTCTGTCCATCTCCAGGTGGCCACTGCTGTCCGGGCCTTCAAAGAAACAATGAGCCAAGGTATACTTATAGCACAGCTATCATTACCATTACTGTTTTACAATTCTTGCCATGAATGTCCTTTGCTTTGGTGTTTCATAAAAGACTGGGAAAAGCAGGTCGTGTGGTCATACTTCAGATTTTAATGGTGTGTACATGGCTTTCTAAAGTCTACAGCCCTTAAGACATTTTCTGATAAGAGAAAATAGACGACACTGACTGTATGGAGTTTATGCGGTGCCAGAGGGCAAGGCAGAGACTGAGAAGTCCCAGGATGCCTGTGGGGGAGCAGCCTTTTCTGCATGCGTGGGCAAAGGCATGCGCACACACTGCCTGGCGGGCCTCAGGGGTCCAGCTGCGGGGCCCTGCTCTTCATGGTGGCTGAAGTGAGCCCATCTTTTTACATGAGTACAATGGCTATCTTTCTGGTAACTAAAAGACCTGGACCCCTGGCATGGGGTGCCACGATGACTAAGCAATTGGACAGTCAGGACCCCCAGCACCCCCTGTTGGCAGCAGCCCGCATGGACATTCTGCATATCAGGTTTGCTCTTGTGCCTTCAGTACCTCAAGAGATGCTCCAGAAGTAGGGCAGAGGGTGGGGACACTCCACAAACCCATTGGACACGTGTCAAGGTTCTCCTGGTTATCTTGTTGACAGCATGAGACCAGAACCCCCGGCCACTCCACCCCAACGATCATGGGACTTCCTAATCTCACTGGGAAAGCATCTCATGTTTTTTAACTTACACATTTTATTTTATTAAGGCTTACCATCTTTCATATAGTTGGGATTTATTTTCTTTGAGGTTTATATTTTGGGGTGGTCACTGAAATTTCTTATTCCACCCTCTGTCCATTTTAAATGTGATTGTTATTTCTTACAATTTTAGAAACTCTTTCTGTTAAATTGATTCCTAGGCCTCTGCATTAGTTGTTCATTACTGAGTAACAAACCACCCCGAAACTCAGTGGCTTAGAGCAACACACAGCTCCGTCTTGCAGCTTCTGGGCTGCCTGGTTGGACGTCTCCAGCTCTGGGTCTGTCAGAAGCTGAGCAGAACAGGGCCAGCCCTGCAGTTGTATGGGAAGGTTTGGCTTAGCCAAGCTTTCCAACAGCCCCAGGACCACTCAGGGGTGGTGGGCAGCTCCATTCCTGAGTGGCTCTTGACTGGAGGCTCCACAGTCACTGGCAGGTGGGTGTGTCCATGGGCAGCCTGTGACTTTCCCCAGAGGGAAGAGCGGGAGAGCAGAGAGCACCCAAGACAGGGGCTGCAGCCTTTTCCTGGCTCAATCTCAGACAGGACACCCCAGCACTCTTGCCACCTTCTGCTCCACAGAAGCAAGTCACAGGTCCTGTCCCCTGAGGGGAGGGGACAAACAAGGCGGGAGCAAGAAATTAAGGTGTCCTTGAGGACACCCTGGGTGCTGTCTGCACAGGGCCATTGGCATTTGTTGATCTGTGAGAGAGCCCTTGTTTTCATTTTCCTTTCTAACCTGTTATTGACATACAGGAAAACTAATTTTCATGTGTGCACAGTAAATTTTTGCACATATATTAATTTAAGCCTCCCTTTTCCCATAACTTACTTTTTACCTCAGGTACAGAGAGCTGAGGCCCTGCGGTTCACACAGGGCCCTTCTTGCCCAGGGCCCCCCGTGTTTGGGACAGACATTCTTCAGTGCACTGAGGCCCTGGGAAACATGAAGTGCTGTTCTGTGTGTGCATACTCAGGGTACGGTGACGGGGACAGCACTGTGTCCTGGGCCCCCCTCTTAGATGTCTCACGCACAGCTCAGTCCTTCGAGTGGCCACGTGGCTGGTGGCTCCTCATGCCTGGCACATGGCTCCACTGTGCAGCGTACTCAGGGTTTGTTCCTCTGCTGCCCAGGAAGCCCAGCCCCCTCCCTCTCTGCGTCTTCAGAGCACTCCCCAGCTTCTGGGGATAGATGTGCAGGCGGGAGCGCCTAGATTCATCTGCCATGTGTGCTGACTTCCTCTAGGTATGACCAGAGCTTTCTGGAAGGTCTTCAAGGGCCAACCCCACACCTCCTTGCCAACAGCCAGCCAAATCCTCCTTTCCAGTGCTGCCCCTCGGCAGGAGATCAGCAACATCTCTTGTGTGTTCTCTGACTACTGGCAAATGTGGATGTCACCCTGGATGCTTGTCAACCATTCAGATTTTCTGTCATTTAAATGTTAAGTTTTATGGTTTCCTGGCTTTTCTTTATCAATTTTCAGGAATTCTGTTTTCCAGATCTTTCTTACTTGTGTTGGTTTTTGACGTTGCCAATATCTTCTTCCAATATTTTCTCTCTTATTTTTTAGGAAATAAACAAACTCCCTAGCCTGGAAGTAGTTGCAGCCATCTCTTTTCATGGGAAAAGCTGTGTGTAGACCCCTTCCTTACCTGTCTGCAGAGATGCCCTCTGTCTTCTGCAACTGCCTTCAAAACTGTGCCCTTGGCATTCTGGGTCCCTCCTCTGGACCCTTCTCTGTGTTGCTGCTGGTTAAGACCAGCTCCCCCGCTCCACACTGTGTGCAACCGTCCCTGAGCCCGCCCACTGCACCGCCCGGCCCTCTTCTGCAGTTATGTGCTGCCGCATTTATCCATCGTGATCCACATAATGACTCTTTTACTTGTTTCCTGCTCCTGTCTAAGCATGTCTTTGGCATATGTGTGGTGGTCAAATACCAAACAGACCAGGACCCTCCTCTTTGCTCTGCTTTTCAAAATTGTCTTAGCTTTTTGTGAAAAGATTTCACTCCATGTTACAAATTTTACTGAGAGCAGAACCTCAAGTTTCCATAGGTCCTGCGATCCCAGGCTAGCCCAGTGCAGTCTGATTTGGGGTAGACTTTCACATTGTGGAGCCCCTGTCTGGAGCACCTGGCCTCCAAGTTCACAGCTGTAGGGAGGGTCAGTGGGCATCACCTGCCTTCACTCATGATGCTTCCGCTTGCAGTCACTGGCCGGAATGTGGCCACAGTCTGATTCTGAGAGAGGCAGAAATGTAAGAAACACATGGCAGGTTGGGGAACACAAATGCTCCCTATCAAGTCAAGGTCCCTAAAATAGATGAGCCTTTGATTTTATGTGTGGGTAATTCTGTCATCTGCAAATAACAAAGTTAACATGATGTTGCATCTCAGTACCTCAGAAAAACCCTCAGTTAACTCAGTAATGCCAGAGGCAGGCAAACAAAGCCAGAGCAAAACTGTTTTGTAGCTTTAAATATGAAGATGGAATAACCTAGCTTTTCGTCATCTTTGAATCTTAGTGCAGGCCAGTGCAAATATCACAATAACAATACCAAGAAAATTAATTCCTTACGCCAGTGGACAGAATGCACCTGGGATTAACTTCTCCCTTACTTGCACAAGGCCAGTTTTGATGACTTTCTCTTTAACTCCTTTTGACATCTCGCATAGCACCATCCACAATAAGGCCTCCACAAAATTGTTGGCTACAAACATAACAACATGTTACATAAGTACTTTGAGCAAAATCAAAAGATTTTACTTTGAAATGCCAGTATTCTGAACATATTTGCCTTGTTAAAAACATTAGTTGATGTGATCAGAACTGGAATGCTGATTGGAGTTTTGAGCCGGTAGGGTTGAAGCCACCATGGCTCATGCACGTGCATGTACAGTCTGGGCTGGCCCTGCCATGATCTGTGACTTCCTGATGCCTATCCAGCATGGAGCTTCTGTTCTCAGGTTGCTAATGACAACCACGAGTTCACCATGGTGTGATGGGAGCCGGGCACTCTGTGTTACAGTAAGGTTGGGAAGTCCTGGCATATAGGTGTTTAAAAATCCCAACCATGTGCTGGTACATCCTGTGACTACTGATTCCAGGAGCAGGCTTGGGCTGTGGAGAGTGTGGCCACTTACTACCTCTACTACCATGGGAAGCTGTTTGCCCCAAGTTCTCCACTTGATCATCTGCGTAATTATGAGCTTCCAGCTGTGATATAAGGGCCTTCAGATCAGGGGGTGGTAATTCTTCAAGATTCATCATCCTCTGCTGGAGCACCCAGTGGGCGCTGGGTATATAGTTGTGTGATGCTTGCATTGAATTCCTGCCCACCCAAAGAAGGAGTGAAGGTAGTCTTGAGATTTCCTCGTAATAGGTTGAGAGTGGTTTTGAACATGGACCCTGGGGCCCAGCACTGTGAATTCAGATCCCGGCTCCCACACGCATCAGCTGCAGGTCCTTGTGTGACTTCAGCCTGTGCCTCTGTCTCCTCGTCACGTCTCCCTGGACGTGGAAAGTCCTTGATGGGGCTGACATCTCTCCACCTTTATCGCACTGTGACGTAAGGGGTGCTGGAAGGTTTCTGGGGATGCTTGTAAAAATTAGTGATTGGATTCTCTACTTACTACTTAGCTAAAAAGCAGAGACTGTGTGGCAACACCCTCATACAAATTAAAGAATTTAAATCAGAACATCTCCCAGAGTAATGACCTAAAAGTAATAATAGCCATCCCAGTTGCTTATAGGAAATCTCTTTCTAATTTTATTAGGTCAAACAAAATCAGTCCCTCCGTTTTCTAAGCTTTTTAACCAGAGTCTAGAAATTTGAATTTAGAATCAGCTTTCTTGCTTGATTACAATCTTAAGACTATTTTATGGTAATAGAACATGATGTTTTCTACAAAGATCTCCAACTTGTTTTGGCAACACCAACCAAGCTATTTCTTGCTGTGTCTCTGCCCAGTTTCCTGGCAAATGTGGAAGACCCGGGTCCAGGGGCACCAGAACCATGTGCAGAGCGGCTGCACGTTTTCAAGGGTGAGGTGGCATCTCGCAGCCCTGAAATCGTGTGAGGCTCTTCCTTTTCACTCCTTCATGACACCGGCAGTGCGGAGCCTCCTTTGCTCAGAGCTCCCGATTTAACAAGAAACCAGCGTGAGCAGAGCTGGGGTGTGGAGGAGGGGTGAAGGGAGCCGCAGCCAGAGGCAGCCAGCCAGGAGGAAGGGTCCTCCGGTCATGGAAGGAAGCCCTGGCTGATGCTGTGGCAGGGACTGGAATCTGGCCCTGCTGGAGGTGGGTCAGCAGGTGTACAGAGAGCTGGAGAGTGACCAAGAGCAAAGGTGGCCTCCAGCGCAGAGAGGCCCCTACTTTCCAGAGCTGGGCCCCTGCTGTGGCGGCTGCACTGCAGGTAAGTCCTGCAGAAGTAGGACTCAGGGAAGGCACTTGGCTTTAAGGTGCACTAGGACTGCCGGGCGGCACACCCCCGGTGGCTCGGAGCAGTCCAGGGTTCGGGACATCAGGTGGCCAGCGCCTGCTTGGCTACAAGATGCATATCTGGGATCTCAGGGGTCCTGGCTCTGGACTCCTCTTCCTGCTGGCAGCGCGGGACCAACCATGTGCTGAGGCAGTCATTATTTTTCCACTGAATGGATGCTTCCTTTTGCACCCACAGCCCTGGCACCTCATTAGCACTTCATTAGCAGCCGCTGCACAAAACAATCAAAACGGTGTTCTCAGGGCAGATGCACCGAGCATGTTCCGGTGTGTTATGAGGATTGGGTGAGTAAAGGTTTTGCAGCACATAAAGGTCTAATTTCCCCACAGGGGGAAACATCCCACCCTGGGGCTCGGGGTGTCCTTGCGGCCTCAGGCTGGGACTGCAGGGGGCGGTGCCGCGCACGCTGCTCAGGAGCTGCTGGTGTGTGGGCCATCTGGGGGTGCAGAGCCCCAGCTAAAGACCCCTGCAGCGTTCCCCGAGCGACACCACTCCCAGACTCACAGCGTGATGGTGGGGAAGGGGCTGGAAAAGCAGCAGGTGCTGTGCAGCACCTTAGGCCCCTCCAGCTGCCCAGGCCGCAGTCAGCTGCCCGTCAGCCTGCCCGTCAGTGTCGCCCACTGCCCTTAATTCATTTCGTCAGCAGGAAAGGTAGCCGTCCCCACTGGAAACTAGTGCCCTCCACAGGATGTGCCACTTCCAAGGCCAGGGTGGCCCCTCATGTGACAGGTGGGGTCCCTGCTTCCTGAAGACCAGCAACCCACTCCAGGGACTCACACATCCAACCTCCAGCCCAGCTTTCCTGAGCTGGCCTCCACCTGACCTGGGCCCAGTGGCCACCAGCGTCCAAGGCCCTTGGTCACATGAGGGTCCCCATGTCCTTGGAGGCTAGACCACCCTGGGGAGACCAGGGGCAGGAGGATGAAGCCTCCACACACCAACTTGAACCACTCACACCCCCCAGGGAGGGACACTGATGACCACAGTGCTGCCTCAGCCAGATGAGGACCTGCCTGCCACAGGCTCTTCTCTACCTGCCCACCTCCCCTGCCTAATTCCCCTGTCCACCTCCCCCTGTCCAATTCCCCTGTCCACCTCCCCGGCCCACCACAGGCTCGCCTCCCCCTGTCCACCTCCCCCTGTCCTCCTCCCCTGCCCACCTCCCCCGTCCACCTCCCCCTGCCCACCTCCCCTTGTCCACCTGCCCCTGCCCACACTCCATCCGTCCACCTCCCCCCTGCCTACCTCTTCCTGTCCACCTCCCCTGTTTACCTCCACCCACCCACCTCCCCCTGTCCACCTCCCTCAGCCCACAGGGCCTCAGAGACCAAGCCCAGCCCCAGCCGTGGCATCCTCCCTGTGTGCTGAAGTTGGCCACCGTCTTGGGCCCACAGCGTTGTCAGTCACAGTGGGGTTCTCAGCAAGTGACTTGAGACGCAGTTCCTGGCGTGGACTCAGCCCTGCAGACTTGCTGCCACTCTGGTGGGCTGAGGTGAGACTCTGGAATCCACCCGGTGTTCCCCACCAGGACAGCTGTGGCTGGAGTCCCTGCCTGCCCCCCACATACCAGCAGACCCAAGACCCTGGAGCCGTGTGCAGGCTCTTGATGACATCAGTTTACAGACAGGGTTGGCAGGGAGCTTGTTCCACTTTGCTCACAATTAGGGAGTTAGGAAAAAAATGCTCAGGGCAGGAAGTCAGTGCCTGGACTTTAGCAGTGTCCACTGGAGACGGCTGTGGCTGGCCTGGTACAAGTGTCTGTCAGGCTGAGTAAAACTGGCATCACCTGAGTGGCAGAGGCTGAAGCTGTGCATGCCAAGTGTCCCGGAACGTGGTGTGTATGCATCAAAGTCAGAGTGGGCGCTCCGTGCTTCTGCCTGGCTCTGGGGAAACAGCAGATACCAGGCCTGTTCTCGAGGCTTCCTCCACACCCCACAGCAGGAGTTCCATCCGTACCAGGCGCCTAAAGAGAGGAAACCAAACTGAAGTCACCCGCTCTGTCCCCGGAAGCCCTCCCGTTGGAACCAGGCAGCCCGCTGTTCAGCAAGTCGTGGGCAGAAGTGGGATCTCACTGGCCCTCTTCAGAAGACCAGTGGAGTAGTGACGTCGGCGCAGTCAGTGATCCGTGCAGCCTTCTTGTCGCTGTGTTTCGACGGCAGAACAGACCACGAGGGACAATGATATTCATTTTAGGTAGTCAAAGCCCGATTCATAACATTTTCACCCTTCAGTTTCTCCCAAAAACGGATCTCCAAACTTCCCATTGCAGTCCCGCCAGCTTTGTTTATCTGATGCTGCAGAAGTTCTTTTTGCATGTGTCAACTCCTGCGCTGCGATCCGCGGTGTGAAATTTCTGTCATTACACGTCCCATTGCTTGGGGAGGGAAGCCGTGAAATGTCACCCACAGGGAAACCGTCTGCAGAGCGAGAGCTCCGTGCACGTGTCGCCTGGCCGCCTGCGAAGGCTCATCCCTCCCGACCCAGTTTCTCGGAACAAGCGCGTTCGGGGTCTCGTCAAGCTCACGCGGCTCCTGCTGGCTGGGGCAGAGCGAAGGCAGCGTCTCCCTCTGCTCTGACACGTTCATTACCCAGCCCTCTTCCCCGTCATGTCCCTGGTGCAATCTTGGGCTCCTTCATTTGGGGGGGGGGGGTGTTTCCCTTAAAGACATTGTCATAACTGTTACCTGCATGAAGGGAATTGAAGAGTGGGAGCCGTGAAGTGAAGAGGTGTCTACCTGCCTGATGATGGACAGCTGTCGAGTCGACAGCCGGCGGCAGGAGGAACTCAGGGCTGCAGGTGGATCATGCCCACACGCGGGAAGAGTGGTCCTTGCAGGCAAAGACGCCTTCTGTCTGGAATGCGGGGAGCGGGTAACTCTCAGAGCATCTCGTTTCTCTGACAACCGTCTGCCCACTGTGCTTCCCTGGGGCTTGGGAGCGTGAACCCTGGGAGGGACAGAGGCCCGGCCTGGGTGCACCCTGCTGCCTTTTGGCATGCAGCTCCAGGAGAGCACCCAGGGGGACCCTGTGTCCTGCCCCTCCGTCAAGGCAAGTGGACAATAGGAGGCAGCCGTGGTGCCACGCACGGGCTTGCAGCCACAGGTGGCCACAGGTTGGACAGAGCAGAGCTGCACCCTCCGGAACAGGAGGGTGGCAGTGAGCCAAAGGCACCAAGAATGGGGGCAGCAGGCAAAAAATAAGCAGCGGGCGAGGAAGCCCTAGTCTCCTTTTCAGACTCTGCTCCAACGTGAAGGGAGGGCCTGGTGCCCTGAGGAAGACCGCATGCCAGGAGGGCAGGGGAGCCAGGAAACGCCTCGTTCCTTGCACATCACTGCGTGGGATCGGGCAGCGCCGACCTGGGTCAGGGTGACACCAGGAGAGCACTCACTATGCCTTAGTGGAGCCCAGCCAAGGAGCAAGCGTTCAAGGAAATGCCAGGTGCCTCGTCTGCATCATCCCCTGGGTCTGCCCCTGGGAGGGGGTGTGCTCAGGACACTTCCAGAACCCTCCGTGTCAGGCAGAATTGTCTCTGAAGGAGAAAACTCGGAAGCAGGAACTGTGTTGTGCTAGATAATGTTTTAGCCTTGGAAACGGAACACGGTGTCCTTGGCTGGGCATCTTCCTTTTGCATTCTGTGCCTCAAAGAATAAAAGACAGATTGCCCATTGTCTCGGCACAGGGCCCTGAGTGGACAGAGCCTCGCCAGGGTGTGTCTGCCGGCTGAGAATCAGGCCAGGTGTGCGTGGAGGCCCAGGCAGCACAGCAGGAGCCCAGAGGCTGAGGCAAAGGCAGACTCAACGTCCTGACAAGCTCCAGTTGCACCCCACTGGTAAATAATAGGGTGCAGGAGGGAGTTACATGCTGAAAAGAGGTACAGAGGGACAGAGGAATTCTCTGGTGAGGGAAGGTCCTGCGTGCAGGGGCAGAAGCCTGGCGGCAGTAGGGTATAAAGCATGCGGTCACTGTCTTGTCTGGCTTCTCTTCCATCAGCGACCCTTCCCCTGCTTCTGAGGGCTGGCCTGACATTGGATTCAGATGCCTCCAAAGCCAGACACTCCTGCTCTGACCCCAGCTCTCAGCCATAGCTAGCAGTGTGACTTCAGGCATCTTGTGCATCTCTGTGTCTCAGTTTCCTCATCTGTAAACAGGGCTGGTGATTGCCAAGGGTTGCCCTGGGGTGCTAGGTGGGAGGATTCACCCCGTCCTGAGAACCATGCCTGGGACACAGTGCACTTGAATGGTCCTTTGCTGTCACTCCACAGTCCTGCCAATGAAACTCCCTGGGGTCCAGTTGCTTAAGCAAAAGTGTAAGAATTAGTGGAACCTCCAAAAAAATTTTTTTTGAAATAATCATTTGCTGTCATTTACATTTTTAGCAAAAAGTTCCTTTTGCTGCCTGCTTCCTGCAAGAAATGCCATCTGTTTTAAAGCAGATTGGACGATTGCTGGAACTTTCTTTCAGGCATGGGGGAGAGATGCTCATGTTTTGTGAGTTTCTGTGAACTGTGCCTTCAGTGCTGCTAATACTTAAGGACTAGTATGTGATAGTATCAAGGAAAGTGACTTCACTTTCATTTTTAATATATATTTTTATTTGTTCTAATTAGAATGCATTTACGCATTGTGATAAATCATACATAAAGGTAACCCAGTCAATAAATGGGTTAAGGAACTGAACAGACACTTCACAAAAGAAGACATACAGTTGATCAACAAATATATGAAAAAATGTTCAACATCTCTAGCAATTAGAGAAATGCAAATCAAAACTAAGATTTCATTTCACTTTCATTTTTAATGAGCATTATCAAAATCTAGACAAAACTGGTTTGCAGGCCCAAACCAGGAAGCTGACTTTGTCATCTGAGAAGTTTCACAAATTTAAGAAACAATCCATGAGTTAGCTAATATGTTGGAAAATATTTTAGAGATTAAAACAGAGAATCTGTGATTAAGATTTCTTAAAGAAAATTTCTAGAATGTTCTGCCAAAGGACATTTCCTGTTCAGAGGAGCCCCTGAACAGGAATGCTGGTCATTATTTTTTTCGTTGCCCTGAAGATTAAGCAGTGCCCTTAAACAGCTGGGTCATGGTCCTATCGTGACCTCTGTTGGACTCTCCCCACAACATCTTCCAGGCCCCCATCCTCCTTCTCTGGACCATGACAAGAACCTAACTGGACAAAAACCCAACTGGCCATAACACCTCCCAAATGGCTCATCCCCAAAGAAAACTGACCCAAAGCGCTTCTATGCAGAAGACAGGTCTGAACTCTGCAGGACGGGTGCGGAGCTCTGTTGAGCCTCCCTCCTGACACGGGCAGAGCTGCATCCTCCGAAAAGACACAGGTTGAAATTCCGATCCAAGATGCTTGGGAGCAGAGGTGTTTCTGATTCCAGAATCTTTGAACTTTGGAATATTTGCATAAAATTTACAGGCTGAATATTTCTAACTAAAAATTTGAGATTGAAAATGCCTCAAAATTTGAAACTTTTGTCGATGGGGCTATGGATGTCTAAATAATGTAAGAAACCAAAGTCACGCTGGGCAGGGGCTTCCGCCCAGCACCAACTGAGGGCCAGAGTCCACGTGCGGCAGCACAGTGGAGGGGGCCAGAGAGAAGGGAGGCTGGCCCTGCTGGAAGTGGCCGCCCAGATCTGTGTGCCTTCCTCCGGCCCTTCCTGGAACACCCTCCCTGGTGGCTCTAGGCAGCTCCACAGCCCCGGCCATGACTCCGTCTTCCGGCTCTTGTGGGTGCCCCACCCTTGGCTTCAGGGGCCCCAGTGGGGAGCCCCAGCTCTTCTGCAGCCTTCAGTAAGTCACTTAGTGGAAGCTCAGATGTGCAGCAAGGCCTGAGGCTGGATGAAAGTCTATTGCACTGGTCTGTGTGCAAAGGTGCCTCTGATAACTTCCCAGCAGGCAGGAGCTGAGTCTGGGTCAGCCACCATCCCACAGAGGCGGTGGGACTCACAACCATGGGGAACTTGACTGTAGACAAGCCCCGTGCTCGCTCCAGAGCAGCACACTTGCTCCAGAGCTTGCCCCACTGTCCTTGTGTCCCCGCCTCTTTCTGCCTCCTGGCCTCCTCAGTGTGGGTACCTGCTGGGCAGAGTCCTGATGACAGGCACCGAGCGCCCCAGCCTGAAGGTCTCCCCATGCAAACTGCCACCCTCCAACCTGGCGCGTGCACCTGGGCTCCCTCCGCTCAGCCAGAGGCTGCCTCCAGCCACTGCTGGGCTCCAGTCCATGGTCACTGCACTACAGACAGTCCCTCTTCCATTCTTGCTGTCCAAATGTCACCACTGTGGCCACATGTGTGCTTTAATATGTGCTCTTAAAACAAAGGAGGAAGCCCAGTGTCTTCCCAAGGGAGCCCCTGGCAGCACTGCCGCGAGCTCCCGGTCTCTCCCCAGGCCAGGGTGAACGCCAGTCTGAATCGACACAGCCCGAGTGTAAAGCATGGGGCCAGGGCTGCCGAGGGCTTTGCTATCAGACTTCAGAACCAGCAGCCACTCCATCGTCCAGGCCCAGGAAGGACACTCAGGGACCTCCAAATGGCCCGCCTGTGATTCACAGGCAAATGAAACTCAAACACACCGAGAGGGCATGTCTGCAAGGAGAGTAAAAGAAAAACCTAATCCAGGGAGAGATACAGGATCGGACCCATGGGTGCCAACCATTCGAAATGGACATGACTTAAAGGCTGAGATTAAACATGTAAATACAATATATTGGATTTGCCTGGAGACATTTTTGGTACCAAATAAATGGAATCACAATAGCACATGAAAAGTCAGAAATTTTGTGTTTTTTCAAGAAGGCAGAATAAAGTAGATTTAACAAAAGGAAACACCCCTCCAGGATAGTTAAAAAAAAGTGAAAAGCCCTGTCTATTGTGTTCACCCTAAGCCTGGCAATGGGCCAAGCATCTTACATGTTTCAACATATCAATTCCCTATAAAACTCCAGTGTTGTATACTACTCTTAATACACTTAATTTACAGATGAGGAAATTGAGATTCAGAGAGGTTAAGTAAGTTACCTAAGGTCACACAGTCTGAAAGCAATTCGAAGCCAAGTCTATTGAATTCTGCCACTCCTCCCCCACCTGGCACACAACACACAGCCTTAACATTCCATCCCCAAACCCACTGAGCATCTGCCCATCGTCTCCAGAGTGTAGCAGACTATTTTGAGCCTGTAGTGGGGGCTGATTTCCAGGCTCAGCTCAAGTGCCATCACACAGAAATCTTTCTTGACAGACCGACCCCCAGGCCCCTCTCTGCCCTCCTCCCTCCTCTCCTCTCTGCCCTAAGCTAGTACCCATCCTACCCTGTGGGCTCAAAGTTCTGTGAGGACCAGACTCCTTTCTCTAGAGAGGCCTACAGTGCCAGCCACCAGCCCCTTCCTGGGGGCACCGAGGAGGTACCTGCCAGAGGCCGAGGGCTGGGCACCCCTGTTCTGTACCATCTCTGTTCCACAAGCCAGGGGCTGCCCCCTGTGGGGACATGTGACAGTCTGCCCCCTGTGGGGACACAAGTCCGTCATCACAGCTCAGGGCGCCCCTGCTGGGCCCGCCACAGAGTACCCAAGCGCAGAGGCCCAGCCCCAGCAGCTACGGTGCATCTGCCCTCTTGTCCCCGAGGGCCCACCAGCAGCCTGGCTTGGCCCCCCAGCACTGAGGCGCTGAATGAATGAGCAAGCCATGGGGGCCAGGGCGGTGCGTTAGCTGTAGAGAAATGTCACCCTGAGCAATGGTGGCTGACCCACAAGGGTAGAGGGGAAAATGGAAGATCAGAGTGGAGCAGCACCCAACAGTCCCCTCCGACTCTTGGGCCCCAGAGGACTCTGAGCACGGGACTTTTGGGGCTTAGGTGGCACAGTCCTCTGACTTCCCAAGTGCCGTGACTCTGAGTGGTGGCACAAAGCCACTTTGGGGTGGGATTTCCTCCCAGCGCTGAGCACAGTGTGTGGGCAGAGAGCAGGAGCATCCGCAGGAAGCGTCCAGGACTCTGAGCATTTGCTCAGGGACACTCGGGGACACACAAGGTGGGGGAATGTCAAGAGAGCCACGCCGGCTGTGTCCACACATCCCCTTTCCTCCCGGTTGCTGCCCACGTGAATTCCCAAAAGACCAAATCTCAGGAGGCCGTGTGTGAAGCAAGGAGAGTCACTGGTCACCAGCAGCAGCCTGGGCACCAGGGCCGGGTCTCCCTCTTGTGCCCTGGACGTGTGGGAGCATTTCAACAGGAAAGGCTCAGTCACCCTACAGGGTCGGGACACCGTGTGCCATGTTGGAATGACCACTCCAGAGAGGACAGGCGTCTACGAAGGGGGCTCTGTGGACTGAAGTGTGGGGAGGCTCGGGCTGGGAGCTCCCCCGGGCAGCCGAGTGTCCTGGCCCAGGACAGCCTCTGTCTCCGGCTGCCACACTAACGGGAACTGGGCTCGTCATGATTCTGCGGGAAGAAAGGGCAGCCGAGCTGGCTATTCCTCTGGGTCTTGTTTGCTGCTTCTGTACAGTTGGGACTTTCACAAAGGACAGGCAAGGTGTATGTTCCTACCAACAGTGGCAGAATACCCGAGACCCCTGTGAGCCGCTGCTTCGTAGGGAACACTCCTGCCCCTGGCCATGCAGACAGCTGGTGCGGGGGCTTTCAGCTCACAACCCACAAGTCATGCCAGACTCTCAGCGTTGAGAGAAAAAGTTGGAGGGCTGAAAACGCGCACTTATCCAAAACTCCAGCCCTTGCTACCAGCTCCTCCAGGACGCGGGAGTGGACACCAACATCCCCAGTGTGTTCAATGGCACAACCTGGCCCCTCTCAGTCACATGTAGGTGGTTATGGACGTGGTACCTCTCAGCAGTCCCCTCTGTCACATGTGATGCAGAACCAGTAAGGGACAAAGTGAGGAAACCCAAACCAGGAGTGGTATTGTGGGACACGGGGGCACTTCCGGCCGTCGGCAGCCAGCGACTCCCTTCCTCTCCTCTCTTCTTCCTGCTCCTTTGCGCAGGACGTTTGATGTGAACTCAGCGGCCCCTTCAAAGGTGTCCCTTCCCCACCTGGATTTTTGCCCCCCACCCAGCCAGGAGTGGCTCTGTCTGCCCACTGATGCAAAGGCCGCTGCTGAGAAGGAGCCCCGGCCCCAAGTCAAATGCACACGACAGCCCTCCGTCCCCAGGGCCTCAAGTTCGGGCACCATTTGCCAGAGGATTCAGAAGTCAGACCAGTTTCTCCCACTGCGGGTCATCAGAGAGCTAAGGTTGGGGGACACTCCTGCCTCCGGCCACACAGATCAGGTGGCTTCTGCCGCCAATGCCTGTCCAGGGCAGCAAGCTGCAGTGTGGTGTAGGAGGTGGCAGTGCTGAGGCCCGGTGCAGCTCAAGGCCCCTCAGAGCCCACAGCTGCGCTACGCAAACAGGATCATAACTAGGAATACGCAGGGCCTGTTCAGAGAGCGCGGCCACGAGTAAAAGCCCGTAAACAGCAGGAGGCGGTCGGTGACCATTAGTAGGCCCTTGTCAGTTGTTGAGATGCAGCCAGGTCTTCGGGATGTTTCTGCCCCACGTGTGGAATGCTTGCATGAGGCGCTCAGGGAAACGGGCAGATCCCTAGGAAACTCAGGCCGGGAGGGACGCCCTCGAGGCTGAGGGGTGACTCAGGTGACCTCATCCAGAGGCTGCCCGAGGAGTGACTGAGGCTGGAGAAACGGGAGCCGGGCAGGGCCAGCACTGCCCCAGCTGCTGGCTGTCCTCTGTGTGCTCGCGCCTGCTGATGCAAAACGCCACATTTCCCCGCGGCTCTCCAAGACCCCGTCTCGGCTCCCTTCTCCTGGTCTAGCGCCTTCTTGTGCCACCTGAGGTAGGACCGGACACTCACCCCTGCAGAACCAAGTTCTGGGTCTCAGAACAGCATGCTCTTGTCACTGCCAGGGAGGGCCCCTGCCCCTGCCCCTCACCCACCTCCCAGGCTGTGCAATACACAAATGTCTCTACAGTGACATGAGTGACAGGAACTCACTGTTTGATTTTAAAAGTCAGAGCTTTCAAATCCGCCTGCGAATGTACAGACCCACACATCCATGCACCAATGGACCCGTCCCACCGCCACCACAGAGGAACTAGAACCATCATTCCCAGCCTTCTGTGGAGGGAGGGGAGGAAGCCGGAAGCTCATTCGCTGGGGCTCATGTTGGGTCCTAGCTGACCTCTCTCCATAGGGCTGGTCCTTCCCGCCATCTGGGGAACAGGCCCAGGCCGCCTTCGTGCCTCATGAAATGAGCATATTCGGACGAAGCCGAGGCCGCGGGTCTGTGACGACGGCCTGCAGGCCCTACAGCTTGGCCTGCCCCGAGCTCTCCGTCCGTCTTGTGCCAAGGCTGCAACGCGTGGGTCTGCCCAGCCCCAAGGCCAGCCGAGAGGGCACACCAATTCCAAAGGTCCCGCGACTTGTGTGTTCTGGGCCGAGCTGGGGGAGCCGGAGCTGGGGCTGAAGTTCTAACCTGCTTTCTCTTCTCACCTCACACAGGGACGGATCTGCAGAAAAGCTGGCAAGTCAAAAAAGTCCTTCAGTCGCAAGGAGGCAGAAGCCACCTTTAAGAGTTTGGTGAAGACTCACGAAAAGTACGGCTGGGTCACCCCGCCCGTGTCTGACGGCTGACCGCCCGTCTGCATCCCCGCACCGACTCCCGGACCCCCCACCGCTGCTCACCTCCATCCTTTTCTACTCCAGCCAGAACTGCATCCCGAATGCCGAGGAAGCGTTAGGTCATTAATGAACAGGCCTGTTGACAGAGAGAGGGAGCGAAGGCCGCTCAGGACGACGTTTCAGTGATGAGTGAATGGTCATCTCCAAGCCGCTTTGTCCACCGCCCAGACGGTGACGTTTCCCAGCCCGCCGCCCCTGCCCTTCCCAGCACATGGCCCCCGCTTCCTCCCATGACCGGAGCTCCAGCGAGCAGGCGGGTCCCTCAGTGCTCTGCCAGCTGCAGCCCCAGGTGAATGGCGCCGTTCCTACTTCCCAGGAGCACCTCCCACGATGGGCCGGCCGGCCCTTTGCTGTGCTCTGTATCTGTGTCCCTCTTCCTGGCAGGTCAACCCAACCTGAAGACATGTCTTTCTTTCCGTGGCCTCTGGTCTGCTGCGACAACATTTAGACCTCATCCGTGCTGTGACCTTCGGCTCATGAAAACAGACTTAACGTGGCCAGGTTCTAGTGAATTAAAACTTCAGCTGCCCACGTGGTGACCATTGCTCGCTGTGCTGATTCCGTGGTGTGCTGCTGTTCCCAGATAAACCAGTGCCCTTCCACGAGAGAGAGACAGGGACGCTGCAGCCTCCAGGGTGGACAAGGTGCACCCCTGGGGCTCAGCAGTGACAGAGACGGCAGCGTTGGCAGAGATGAGGAGGCACTTCGGCCTGCAACAGTGCATTGGTGTCCCTGTCACTGGAAGCAAAGGCAGTTTTCCACTAACGGCCGTCATCTGACACGTTGGACTGTGTGCGCTTGTGACGGGGACGCAGCTGCCAAAGGAGTGATCGTGCGTGACTTGCATGGCCGGGTCTGTTTCCTCCCCCAGTAGTCACTGTGTGTCCCCCACGGTTGAGACGCGGGCACCTCGTGTGGTGTAAACCTCCTGTTATTTAATCTCCCGCCGTTCCATTTTTCTCTTCTGTTAAGTTACTTAGAACTTTCTAAGAAACTCCATGAAATGAGGGAATACTGTTTATAACTACTTGCGGAAAGAGGTAAAATGTTCATTCCAAGTGGAAAATCTGATTGGACACATTTTAAATAAAATCATGCATACCTGATACACTGACTCAAGAATCCAATCATTGTGAGCTAGCCTTCCATCTAAAATATTTAATCTGCTTTATAAAATTTTAATTTCTCAAAGACCGTGAACACCAAAACTTGTGCTTCAGGAGCAGCACCTCAGCCAGGACTTGCAGTCTTAGGAACCCATAGTCTCTGCAAAAATCTCACGGGTCAATACAGTCCCAAGGGGCAGCCAGAGGGCTGAACAGACTCTAGCTGAAAGCCCTGCGGGAGGACTGGTCGAACCCACCCTGACCACTCACGTTCTCCCGTGGGAGAAGAAGAGACTGCTTCTGGGTGGTCACCAACAGCTCTTCCGGCAGTTTGGCTACTCAGGTTGCTGTTCGCTTTGTTCAAGGGTTGGGGGACGCGAGAGGCTTCGCCTCAAATGACAAGGTCTGCTCCTCCCAGGTTGACTGGGGATCAACGAAATCTATCCTTTATTGTTGCTTTTATTTCCCTACCCTTCCTCATTTGTCCCATATACACAAATGCAGCGTCCAGGCTCAAATGACACACTTGAGAACCCCTGACCTCTTGCTCAGGTTCCCTGTGAGCTACCGTGGTCAGGACGCTCAATGACAGTGCACTTGTGGCATTACCTATCTGATCCCCGATGTGGAATTCTCCATGCTGGAAACCAGCGGGGGACTGATGGTCTTTGGCCCCTGGGACTGTTGGCTGGGATGGAATTACTCTTGGGCTTTGAAGACCTAGGCAGAGACTTCTCCTGGCTCAGGAGAGCACTTGAGTTTAGCAATGTCCAGGTAATATAATATTGAAAGCAACTTAAAAAAAAAAAAGTATATATCCAAAGCTGGGTCAATTTATTTTTTTATCAGCTGATGGAAAATGGTCTGCCATTGTTTCCAGTAGGCAGGACAGAAAGGTGCTGCCAGGAGACAGGTCCCCACCCCCATGGGCTCCATTACTGCCGACAGCCAGGCAGGGAGACATGAGCTGGAGCTCAGCCTTTCGGTGCACCTGGAATTTGGTTATTTTGCTCAGCCTTTCCATTAGGTTTGCTGGAAACCTACAGAAGAAATCAATTCTTTGGTGAAAGAAAAGCAATTTTTCACTTAAATAGAAGGGATTTTAGATTTTCAAAGCAGTGACAAATAACATAAAACACTCCTCTTGCTCTGACTCCCTTTGTGACATCCTACATCATGACAGGCAAGAACACTGGTCCGGTCAGACCCAGGCTGTTACATTTGGCCACAAGCCTCTTTCTTCCCCTCTGCAGGACATCAGGACATGCCCACCTGTGGACCCCGTGGGAGAGGAGACTCAGGCCCTGTGGCCTGGGGTCATGTTCCCATAAAGCCAAGAAACGGATCCCTCTTCAGACAGACAGCGAGGGAGAGGTCCACATCTCACCAGCTGGAATGCACCTCAAGCCAGAGCCTGCCGATCCAAAGGAAGAGAAAACACCAAGGCCAGTGTTTCCCACTGCACCCACCCCCGCCCCTACCACAGCCTTCACAGCGCCGCCACAGCCTGGCTCCTGGGCATGTTCTCCCTGGCCTGCCAGGGCCAAGGGGAACCTCCAATGGGTTTATCAGCTGACTGTCTACAAGGTCAGGAAACACTTACACCTTAGGAAGTCCTCAGGAAGCTGCAGGACTATTACCCACCCCTTAAATGACACAGTACTGCCATGAAGGTCACAATCTCCAAAACCCATTACTCACAGACACCAGGCTTTAGGCCTAAACCAAGTTCATCCCATCATCAAAATTCAACCTTATTTTTTGGGAGATAAACCTACAGACCAGTGAAAGACACCCAGGATTGAGAGACTGAAGCCGAAGTCTGCCTGTGTGGTTCTGGCAGGTCACACTGCCCGCCTGCACCTTGGTTTCCTCAGCTGTAAATTCGACAGATTGTTACAAGCTCAACTCAAATGACGGGGCCAAAGTGCTCATGAAACCAGAGGCCGCCATCTGAACTTAACGCTCTATCTTCATGGTACCAGGAAATTTATATCATGATAACAGGCTTTAATTAGAGCACACTTGGAGACCTGCTCAGGATGAACAATTATAGTGGTTAAAAGGTAATTACCATGTAATTACATTCTTGCTTTTAGTTCGCAGACCTCTACATTGTCACTCAGCTGTCCCTACTGACTGGTTCTCCACGCAGTCCATAGTCCCTGCCGGAGGTGGGGAATCGGAGGAGTTTAGGACACATCCCAAGACACACAGGAAACAGCAGTGAGTGAGATGCGTGCCCACTGCCCTGGCCTGGAGACTCCCTGCCTCCTCCACAGGAAGACCTCATGGAGGGGGTCGGGTGGGAGCCACAGCTGGGCAAAGGGAAGCAGAAATGGGAGAGGCTGGGGTTTCACTAGAGAACCCCAAAGTGCAGAGACGGCAGCATCTGGCTCCATATGTGGGGACTACATGTCACCATTTTATCAAAACCCTTTGAACAGCAGATTTGAATGAGATTTTCTTTCTGGGGAAGCAGAACTCTGTCCTAACCACAGGGAAGGTAGGGCCACTGCACCTGGAAGGCCACTTGGCCAAACTTCATGCACTCTGCAGTGAAGGAAACAACCCCAGAAAGGGGCGAGTGACTGAGGTCGCCGTCTTGCTGTGGCTGGTCCTTCATGATACTCCTCATGTGTCACTGGGCAGTTCCTGTGGACCACTCCCAAGCATGCACCTTCCTCCCACCCTGGGGACAGTGCAGTCACGGGTGTTCCAGGCTATCTGGGAAACACTGAAGTGATCCATTCCCTGCTAGAAGCAAGTAGGCGCACAGGCATAGATCCCACCGCAACAACCCTGGGAAACCGCAAGGAGATGCTCGGAGCTAAGCCTGTGCCAAGGCTTCGCAGTCAAAGATATTAAAATGATACACGGCTCTCTCCTTAGTTACAGGTCTTATTTTTCCAGTTTTGGCAGCCTCCAGTTCACATGTATTGAGCGTCACTCATCCCCAGGGTCCATCTGGCCTGAGAACACGGCCAGTGAACTGGAATGGCCAAACAAACATTGTTGACATTCAGGAAGGCAATAAGTGATCTGTCTGGTTCCAGAAGAAACACAGGAGCAAAGTGTGCTGGCCAAATAGTCATCATCAAAGCAGAGTGCTTGAAGAGAACGAGGTCCAAAGAGGAGCAGAATTTTATCTCAAGTTTGTAGCGGGGCTGAGCAGCAATGGCTGGAAAGGTCAGGTGCAAGGCAGACCAGCCAGATCAGGGAGGAAACATGGAGCTGGTGCTTCCCACTGCCAACTTGCCCTGTTTCTCTTGCGGAGTTAAAACTGTGTTGCTTGTAGACACACCGTCATTTTGTACCTCTAGATCTTGGGCGATCACTGGTAATGCCATTAATTGAGCTGAAGCAGAAACTGCTGTAAGCCCATGTGCTGGGTTTCTTTGCCACTTGCCTTGTTCACCTGTGATTCTATGTCATGAATGCTGTGGTCACTTTGACACTGGTAGGATGCTAACTAACTCTCATGGGTTGGTGTCAACTTTCAGGCCATCAGCACAATTCACACTGAGACTGCCAATTTGCCTCTTGCTGCAGTTATCATTCTGTAATCCTCAGCAGGAGGGAAATCAAAATGCATGTGCCATAAACTAGGAAGGAAATGTTTAGCATCTGGCGACGGTGAGTGCATGAGTCGGCCGTTTCGAGGTACTGCCCCTTGGGAAGTGCCTTTTTGGAAAGCCAGCCTTGAAAACCAATAAATGTCTTTCTGTGGAATGCCTGCTGCGTGCTTGCCTGGTCTCTGCCTGGTGACTGTCAGGACTTCTCGGCTCTCCGAGTGCGCTGTCCTCTGTGGTCCGTGGTGGGTGGCCTTCTGCCCTGGGGGCCCTCTGATCTTTCCTGCTTTGATTCACTTGTGGTTTGCCAAGTGAAAACTTTGAAGTTTGTCGCCAGGATTCTCCATAAAAATCAATGAAGTGCCACTGAACCAAGTGATGTAGGTCTCTTTTGCTGCTGCCGTAAAGGTTTGTGAACGTGTTTGCCCATGATTCCCAGTAAATTTCTCAACATAATTGGAATATTCTGCTTAGCACAACAAAATGCTCCTGAATTACAGAGATACTTCTTTGGAAAATGCACAGAGTAGCAATTCCATGTGACAGTTTTCAAAACTCTTCAGTATAATTTACGTCAAAGGCGCTTCAGCTCATGTACCACACGAGTGTGTAAGTTGGGTTCAGTTTTTATTTTAAACTGTTTATCAGAGGTTTCTTAACCCTTGTCAATACTCAGAACAGTCTCTGGACAGAAAGCACACGTTTCTTTTAAAATCTGAGTACATTATTTCAGTATTGCTCAGGCATCAGTCTGGAATCAAACAGCCTTGAATCCCCCTCCTCTTGTCAGAGATGGGTGAGGAGCTTAGCCCACACACTCCATTTCTGCTTCCCAGATAAATTTTAAAGTGATCACTTGCTGTCAGGTCTGCTGCCACAAGGCAGGGTTCTGGGAAGCTGCAGTCTGGTGCCTGTGTGTGACTGAGACTCAGTGGATTATCTTGGAAGGGGCAAAGAGATAGACTTGGTGTGGGTGAGGTGACCACTGGAGCTGCCGGTTAGGGCCGCGTTTCAGGCTGTTCCTTCCATCCCAGGAGACTCGCACCCTTTCCTTTGGCAGAGGCGAGAGGCCCGCCACCAGCAGAGCCCCGACTCTGAACTCCAGGGGCGATGGAGGCGAATGTGCCCGCTCACTCTCTCCCGGAGCAAATCCAGCCACGACTGCGCCTGGGAGCTGGCAGGGGTGGCCCGGTCACTGTGTCCATGGACATTTATTTCTTAAGGTCACAGTAAAGGACTCGAGAGGGCAGACCCTGGACCCTGACGCTGACAACTGAAGGTGTGGCGAGTCAGTAGGACAGCGGCGGTGGGAGCCACACGCACTGCCGACGGCTCTGCCCACTGCCCCTCGGTGTTGGTCTGAAGGAGCCCTACTTCCAACCGCACAAATGCACGTGCCCCTGGAAACAAGCTAGTGTGGCTCAAGCGGGGGCGAATGGCGGCCAGATGAAGGTAGGTGTACACATGCAATGTTTGCCAAAAGGGAATTTAGGTAAAATGAGTTTCATGTGCTCAGTCTTCCGGTGGAGGAACTGTGTGTCACCGTGCGGTGGTTGGCCAGGACAGAGGCCACAGGGTCAGGACATGGCAAGTCTGAAAGTCCGACTCTGTAATCTATCTCGGAGCATTTTTAAAAGACTGTTCGAGTCATTATTTTCTAATAAATAATATCAAAGGTGAAATCCAATGGCATGATTCTAGGCAGCATGAACAAGCTTCCCTACAGGAAGCCTTTCTCTCTTTCTTTTCCTACACTTGCTAAGTCTTTAATTGCTCCAAGGCCTTCTGGAGCCATTTTCTGTTTTCATCTCTGTAGGGGACACAGCAAGATGGATCTCGCAGACAGTGGCCCGCAGCCTATAGATGGGAAGCCAGCAGTAAATGCAATTGATTTTTTAATCTGATTTTACTTAAACATGGTCAATTACTTTTCCTTGTCACTAAAACATTACAGTAAGTTGATCCTAAAACAAGGTCTGAATCTCCAATTCAGAGGGATATTCTGAGCTGTGACTTTCCAACATTTGCCTCTTTTTAATAGCAGGGATTAGCTAGTTCTTCGAACTTTCACCAAGTTCTACACACACACACACACACACACACACACACACACACACACACACTCTGCTGGTTTGTGATCTTATTCTCATTGTTCCAAGGGTTTTCTTCTCACTTTATTCTGGTTTCTGCAATTGAGGGTGTTGCTTTTCCACAAAGCATATGAATTTCCAAAATAACTCCCACTTCCCTGCAGTGCTGTCTCCTTCTCCTCCTCTCTGTGGCTGAGGGTCTCCTGGGACCCTCACTCACACCTGTGAAGGGTCTTATGTCCTCTGTCACTTTTGCCAGGAGCCCTGGATTCCACAGCATCCAAGGATCAGGTCTGGACCTTGTTCGAATGTTGGGAATAGAAGCTGTGCTTGGTAAACAATAGCTTAGAGCATCAGGAAGAAAGCAAGGCTCTGACGTCTCATTTTCATGTCACTGTTTATTAAATAAACTAACTGGAAAGGGCCCCAGAGATCCGGGAAGAAGCCAGTCATTGAATTTGGTCGGGTCTACCAGGCTAAGGCCGCCACTCAGAGCCTGTTCTAACTGGCTTCTATCCCAGCACGTGGAAGGTTGCGAACTAGCCTGTTCATGAGGCTTCCGCTAAGAATCTCCATGATGAGGGATGTAGTGAAACCCAAAGGCCTCACTTTTCAGAACATTTGAAGGTACAGAAAGTTACATTTAGAGTCCAGAGACCTCAGCTAATATATTATGCTGGGAGCAGAGATGGGGGCCTGTTACTCCTGGTTACACTGCCTCGGAAAATATATGTACATAAACGCATATGTGAGATGGAGCTAAGAAATAGGCACAACCTTGGAAGGTGAAGGAAGAATCACATGTAATGCGTAATTATATACATGATACACAAGAACTACGTAATTTATATGTGTATGTGCATATACGTATACATGTGCTGAATAGTGGCCTCTGAAAAGATATTTCCAAATGCTAAAACCCAGAGCCTATGAATGTGACTTATTTGAAAAATTAGTCTTTGTAGATATAACTAAGGATCTCAGGGTGAGATCACCCTGGATTTAGTCTGGACCCTAAATCCAGTGGCAGGCAGGTGCTTACAAGAGAAAGAGGAAATTTTGAGAAGCAGAGACACAGGTGGGAAGGCCCAGGAAATAGGTTGACATCACCATGACAGTTCACAGCCCAGGAACACCCAGGGCTGCCCTGATGGCAGCTGGGTTGCTCCTGAGAACTCTGCAGGCACATTTCTGTTATTTTAAACCACCACGCCAAAAAGTACCTCACGGGAAAAAGAATGAAAGGAAGGGAGAACTTCTCCCAGTGGGCAGAATACACTCACGTCAAGCTATGCTCTCTCACATGGTGTTTCAGTCTGTCCATGGAGGAGATAAATTTGCTGAAAATCTGATTTTGTTAGTCAGACTCTCTCTGTTCCGGCTGCTATAACAAAGTACAAGGATTGGTGGCTTAAATGATAGACGTCGATTTCTAAGTTCTGGAATCTGAGAAAGTCAAGGTCAAGGAGTCAGAATATTCACTGTCTGGTGGAGGCCCCCTTCCTCATCTTTATGTTCTCCTCTGGTGAAGCAGCGAAGGGAAGCAAACACTCTTGGGTCTCTTAAAAGGGACCCAAGTCTTAAACCCATCACAAGTCTTAAACCCTCTCAGAATAACCCTGATTACCTCCCAAAGCCCCTGCCTCCCAGCCCAATCACACAGGCTGGGGGTGGGGCAGGGTTTCAGCATTTGAATGCTAGGGGGACACAGACATTTAGTCCATCACAGACATCAGAAGATTAGTTACTCTCAGGGTCACAACAATGAGCCAGGGTCTTTGTCAGTGGGCTGAGGAATTGCATCTGAAGCACACTGAACCACTTTCAAAGGGCAACTCAAACCACTACCTCTTCAAATAATGTCACTTCCTATATTATTCCAAAGGAGTTCCCAACCCTTACCAGGAAGAAATAGCAACAATGGTCAAGGGGAAATTTGGATTCTCTTGGGTCAGATTGCTATGGAGTGTGTCTTTGGGGGTAAGAAGCAAATGGGATAATTTTTTTGATTCAATTTCTTGGGGGTTCCTGGTTCATTTGGTTGGTCATTTTTTATTTTTCTGTATGTTCGGATTTGCCTTACTTTAGAGTCTTCTCCCATAGAGCTGGTACAGTAAAGAAGACCCTTTTGCTTATCTTGCCTGGGTGGAAAAAGTCAGACAGAAACCACATGGGACGTAGGGGATGAATGGATGGATGAGGGATGAACTGGATGGACAGGTGGATGGATGGGTGGTGGATCACTGAATGGGTGGATGGGTAGATGGGTGGTAGATGGTGGATGGATATATAGGGAGAATGGATGATTCAGGCTGACCTATGGCTTTATACGGAAACATTCTCTCTTTTTCCCTTCACACTTGGGGCAGGATCAGTACTTCCACAGGGCCTTACATTAGGCTATGAGATCCAGGGAAAGGACAGACAGAGGCAGTTCCTCCTGCTTCCAAAGCATCCAATCCAGAGGCACGCAGGAGCCCTCTGGCCTCTTGGGAAGCAGCCCCTGCTCACCAGTCCTCAAGGTTCCTCTGTGCACCAGGGCAAAGCTCAGCCCAGGAGCTCCGCTTGCTCTGCCTGAGTGTCCTCTTTGAGGAGCCCCCTCAGGGTCCGGGTGACCTAGGCCAGAATTTAGTGTCCAGTCCCACCTGTCACACTCTTCATCATCTAACACCTCGAAAGATATGAGAACTGCTAACTCCAAAATCATCAGGCATATGGAAAATGTCTATGTTTGGCTTCACGTCATGCCAAAATGCTGTTTGGGCAAGAATAATAATAAATGTTGTTTTGGCAATAATAATAATAATTAATTCAAAATAGAAATTGCTAGATACTATTCTTCTGCATCGATCTGGTACTTTTTTTTCATTCTTGTTCTTTTAATAAGACTTTCCACATATCACTATTGTCTACTAGTAGAACAGAGTTTAAGATTTATTCTCTTAGGAACTTCTGCTCTACTTCAAATGCACCTTAGAAGCAGAGAGCAGGGTACCCCTTGTCTCCTAATTCCTTGGGCTTCAGGACAGAAGGCCACAGGTAAACACTGGGTCTTTTACTGGATGTTCTCTGCACACAGCATTCCAAAGTGGCCCTGTCCCTGCGGCATGCTCAGGACGAGAGGCTGGGCTGTGGGGAGGCTACAGGAGGGAGGGGAGCTCAGAGCCACCCCAGGCAGTAGGTTAGGCTGGTCCCCCATTGACCCATTTGCCTCTCACACGAGGTCACCAGCAGTGTCCACATGCAGAGAACACAGGTGTCTACACCTGGGGGAGGAGAGACGTCCAAGGGCCAAAGTGACCCACTGCCACCCACACCACAGTGAGCAGAGCGGAAGCAAGAACGAATTCCACAGAACTCCTTCCTGGGGATGGGCAGATTATCTGGTCACCTGAAAGTCATTTCTTTGAGCGTCTCTCTTTAAAGCTTTGAAATTCTGCGTGCCAGGGTCCTAGTGACATGGATACTTTCTTCTGTTGGGAGCAAAGACCCCAATGGTGCAATGCTTTTAGGCAAGGAAGGAAGGGACCTAGAAAGAAAGCGAAAGCTTGCCAAGAACAAACTTGGGAAGGAAGACAGATACCGCGGTGTGTCGGTCACACCCACACCTGAAGGTGACTCTAGTGAGACATGCTCTTGTATAACCCTCTGCCCTTGAGTGGGGCAGGACAATAGCAAATGGAAAAGATAATGGGATTTCACTTAATATATTTCATTAGATGGCAAAGATGAGGAAATTTTGAAGATGTAGTTAAGGCCCCTAATCAGTTGACTGAGTCAGTCAAAAGGGAGATTACCATGGGTGGGTCGGACCTAATCAGATGAGCCAGTAAAAGAGATTGTTCTGAGCTAGGGTTGTAATTCAGTGATAAAGCACCTGCCAAGCATGAGGCCTGAGTTCATTTCCCAGCACTGCAAGAAAGAGAGAGAGATTCTTCTGCTGTCCTTGAAGGTAGAAGCTGCTAAGTCATGAGAAGGCCACATGCCAGGGCACTGCAGGGCTTCTTGGAGGTGAGAGTAGCACCCGGGACAGCCAGCAAAACAGAGACCTCAGTCCTTCAGCTTCAAGGGTCTGTATTCTGCCAGAAACCTTGTGAGCTAGGATAAGGACTCAAGCTCCAGCCAAGAGCACAGCCCAGCTGATGGCCTGGTTACAAGGACCCGGCTGAGCTGTGAGCCTGCCTCCCCGCCTGTGTGGACAGGAGGTAATAAATGCATGCTCTTTTCAACTTCACAGCAACTGAGACACCAGGTAAAACTCACGATCTTGTCCTGATTTATCCCTACCCTGAGACCTAGAACTCAGATGAAGAGAAGGTACTGGAATTAGGACCCACAGAGATAATCCAGAATGAGCTCCTTTGGAGACCCTTGATTTTATTATTCCTGCAAAGACCCTTTTTAAGGTCACAGTCACAGGTTTCAGAGTTCAGGACATGGATGGATCTTTCGGTCTCCATTCAAGCCACTCTGGGCATCGCTGTCAGCAAGGACATGCGCACCGGTGCCACATCCCAGCTCCATCTGCCTCCAGCCGAGAGAGTAGCCCCTCCTCTTGTGTGCTCTGCCGACCACCTGCACCCCCAGGAGCCTACTGCCCCCTGAGCATCTCGCCTGGATCCCAGAAGGCCAGTTAGGCTCCGTCTCAAGTGCTCCTCTTCCTGGAAGGGGAAGAGCACAGGCGGCACCTCCAGGCGAGCGTGTGTTGCAGGAACCCAGACCTGCCCTGCCTGGCCCCATCAGGGCTCAGTTCCCCAGGGCCAAGGGGAACTTGGACACTTTGTCAGGGGAGAAAATAGTAGGCGGACTTCGTGTTTCCACTTGGTCTAAGGACCCAGAGAGGCATTTTATTAGGAAGGCCCAGGGTGACTTCCCAGAGGGTAGTGAGTCACCGGCTGCCACAGTGCACCTTCTCCCTTCAACTGGGTTTTTCTCTAGCTAGTTTGCTCAAAGCACTTCAATGTCTGCCATGTCACAGGCCCATAGCCCCAGGCCTGCCACTTGGTCCTGCAGATACTCCTGGCAGCCCTGACTCATCAGCCTCCTGGGTGGGCTCCAAGACTGACTGAGAACAGATGTCCTGGGGCAATTAGAGCACCAGGTAAGAGAATCTGGGTATAAAAAGATCTGTCTTCTCAAAACTCCATAACTGCATCATCCATAACCCCAGGATCATTGCTGGACTCTGAGGAGCAAGCCTCCCTGTTCCTCCCCATCAGCCCACCAGCCTGGGGCGAGCACAGATCAGCCACTCCAGAGTCTCTTTCTACCACAGAGGGTCAAACCTCTCCCAGCACAAGCCCCCTCCCTCACCACACATGTGACATCTGCCCCAACCTGGAACAGACCCACCTCTGTTCTCACCCGCCTGCCAGAATTCAGGCCTGGGCGGAGACCACTCCAGCTGTCTCCTGCTCAGGAGCTTCGTAGGACCTGGAGAAGAGTTCAGCAGATATAGGGAACGTCTCAATGAGAGAGAGCTGAGCACCGGCACCTGAGATGGGAGAGCCCACCCGCCCGCTGAGGCTGGCAGTCCATGACTGTGGGCATGGGCACTGGGCAATGCTTCCCAAAGCTTACCCAGGCCAGAACTAAACAAGACACTGAATCATGTCAAGTAATCAAACCACACGTGGGATCAGAGTCTCTGCCAGAGCTGCTGCTCCCGGCTTCTACTGGAGAGACCCCATGCTCAGGCTGAGTCACATTCGATGTTGTCATTGGGTGTGGAGGCCTGTGGCTCATTGGTGCCTTCTCATCCCAAGGCTCAAACAGAAGACTGGCAATTTTTAACCACAAGTAGAAGCCAGGCAGCCACACAAGCAAGACCTATGCAAAAACAGCCTTCAGGAGACGACCTGCCGTTTACTTTCACTCCCATTTTTTCATTTCTTTCAAAAGCTCCTTTTTCTTTCCCATAATTTGAACCCTGGATGGAAATAGGGAGGCATCAGTAAAAGGCTCTGATCCTGCCTGGGGTCACAGAGCCCTTATCTGCATTTCATGCAGGACACGGCAGGACCCATGGTAACAAAGAGACCCTGCAGGGAGCTGGCTGCGGCCCGGCGTGAGAGAACCCAGCAGAATGGGCCGAATTGACCACTTGAGCTCCTGACGCTTTATTTATGTGGGCTCTTTTCTTTCCATTTCAGTAGGAAAAACAGTAGATTTCCAGCAATTTTTTACTTAAAAGGGGGCGGGGAAGCAGGGTAGGGGAGTGAGAGGAACAGGGGAAAATAGAGGGGAGAGAGTAACGGTGGGGAGCGGAGGCGGGGACACCTGGACACCTGTCAGAGAATGGGTGGCTGCCTTACCCCAGAGGCCCAGGGAGACTCGCAGCCGTCCCAAGAGTGCAGTTCAAGGTGTGAGCAATGTACCTCGTCAGGTCCCCCGTCTCCTACCAGGGACTTAGGCTGGCCTGGGGACTGCCAGGAACAGGTCGCGTTTACCAATGAGGTCTAGCGTCCTTCTCCAGGCGACCAAGGCGTGGAACTCTCTGTGATCAGGATGAATCTAAAAAGATGCCCAACAATCCACACTGAGACCAGTAGAGGGAAGGCCTGCAGCCCACTGGAGGGCACACACTGTGGCCACCACAGGGGGCCAACGCGGGGTCACGAGGACACAGGTCTGGCCTGGTGTGGCAATAGAACACAGCGCCCCAGGATGACCTAATGGAACTCCCACCACCTCACGAGAATCAACAGGGGCTGGAGACGGGGTTCGTGCTGAATCATTCCATGGGCCCAGCATCAGGTCGGGGTCATGAGAGGGAGGCAGAGGTCAAACCAGAGATGTTAGGACAGAAGAGCTTGGAGCCACATGAGGAGAGAGCCAGGAGCGAGGCTCACGGGCAGCTCCAGAATGGGACAGGCAAGGAGGGACCCACCCTAGGAACCGCACTCCCAGCCCCGCTTGAGGATCTCTGACCTCCAGCCCCATAAGATGACAAGCGCTGCTTTCAGCTCCCAGCTTTGTGTCATTTGCTGGCAAACCAGAATGCCTGGCCTCTCGGGGTCACAGATCTCTGCAGGCATCCCAACAAGGGGCCTGGATAGTCCCAAAGCATCAGGCAGCACCAGGGCCAGCTGTGTTCCTGGTTACCCACGACTCTGGCACACATGCGGATGGTCCGAGGAGAGTTTAACAAAGAGATTTTAACAAGGGCTGTTCAGTGACAGGGTCCACAAGGCACAAGGAGGACTTGGGTCTGGGAGCACCTGACCATGTGCACTTGGGTCTAAAGGCCTAGGGAGGCCTCAGGCCTGAGGGAAGCAGAGGGCAGCACCTCTGTCTGAGAGCCCGACCACCTGCCAACCCTTGGGGATGCACTCAGGAGCGGCCCTGTGTGCCCGCAGGAAGCTGGCCAGGGAGGTAAAGACACACTGGCCTGGGCAGAGAGCAACTGAGGTCAGGTGGGGTGGGGTGGGGTGGGGACTCAGCCTCCTTGATGCAGCTCACTACTGACTTTAGGACTGTCTTGGCAGGTGCGAGAGATGGATTAGAGCAGAGGCAAGAGAGCAGGCCAGCTAGGGACAGGGTGTGATCAGCCAGGGACAGGGTGTGACCAGCATCAGTCGAGAAGGACAGGTGGGACTGAGCAGGCAGGAGGCGGGGCTGAGCTGTGCTCTCAGCAATCAGGAGCCACGCCACAGAGTGGGCAGGAGACTGCACAGGCATCTGCCGTGACTGGGGCAGAAGCAGGGGCAAACTGGGCACCAGAGGCTGAGCGACCTCCTGCTTGGGCGAAGGCGGCCTCACAGCCCTGAGCCCCTGCACGTGCCCCACCACCCCCAACGTCCCTCTGGCCTGTGGGGCCTCACCACCAGACCTGCACATCACGGGGGAAGACAGCCAGAGGGAGAGGCTCCTAAAGAGCCCCCAGGGCCTGCTCAGGGTCGCCCTGGGAAGTTTCCAGAATCCAGAGCAATAGGAGAAGCTCTTCCAGAGAAGAAGAAATTAATACATGCTGACTCAATTTCCTACATGAGTCTGTTCCAGAAAAGGCTGCCTTGTAAGTCCAGCATATAATTTTATAAAACCTTGCTCTGAGACCACTTAAAATGAGGTGCCAAAAGCCAGCACAGTTGCTCAATCTCCTGGGATTGGTGAGTTCTTCCTGAGGTAGGTCAGAGGCAAATGGGTTCTGGGCAAACCTCTCCTACTCCCACGAAGCCCTTTGGGTAGGATCGGGAACTAGCACAGGGTAATGGTATTGCCAGCGGATTGAAACCAAGTAACCATGCCTGAGAGTGTTGATAATTGGCTGAGGTCAACCTAAAGCGTCCTCCATGGGGCTCTGGATCCTATTCCATTTGCTCTTGATAAGCCAGGGTAGGACCTGGCTGCCTGGAGGAGCGGGCGGGACTCAGGCGCTTAGACCTCCGTAAAGGCCTCCACATGCCCGGGACTGGGGCAGGTACGCAGAGGCAGCTTCAGAGGCTCAGAGGAAGCATGAAGCACTAGAGCCATCAGTGGGGACCCAGGGGGACAGGAAGCACACTTTGGATGAGATGCCTCCTCTTCGGCTGGGGTACCCAAGGAACCCACCCTCTGCTCAGCCAGTCAACGGTGTGAGGCATCCCAGGAATGGCATGGAGGTGGGCAAGGAAGAGAGAAAGCAGTATCCACAGACAGGAACAGAGAGGCTCAGCTAGGCTCAGAGGACACCAGCCAAGGCAGCCATGCAGAGTAGCTGGGGCAGCTCTGTTCACGCAGGCCCATTTATAGAGCTGAAGGCGGGAGTGAGGAAAGCGTGTGCTCATGGAGCAAGAGAATTCATAGCAGACCATGGAGGGGCTCGAGGCAGCAGCCAAGATGGACAGGGAGAGTGAAGGAGGAGAGAAAACGCCGCTCCCTGGCGTACCCCAAGGCTGGGCTCAGCCCACCCCACCCAATCTCTAAGTCGAGGCAGCAGGTGGACCCCAGGGTGCTGACGCAGTCCATGGAGCCAGGACCAAGAAGACAATGATCAAAGGAAGGGAAGCCCCAGAGGGCACATGAGGTCTCAGAAATGGATGGTATTCGCTCAAAATCCGCTCAGGCCTGCAGTGACTTCCAGCCAGAAGGTGCCAGAGGACGTCTGTGTCCATCAGCTCTGCTTCCACAGGGCAGCCCGTGGGGCAGCTGGGACAGTGCAAAGGCATGTGATTGCAGTCTGGAGGCTGGTGGCCGGGACCAAGGTGGTTTTCCATCTTGCATACATGGCCTTCTGTCTGTGTCCTCATAGGACAGGGAAGCAGGGAGAGAGGGAGACCCAGCCTGCTCTCGTAAGGACATGGTATTATTGAAGTGGGAACCATTCTTAAAATCCACCTTTAAAGTCCCCCTTTCCAAATAGAGTCCCACTGGTCCAGGGCTTCAGCATCTAAATTCAGGGGACATGTGCGGTCTGTAACCCAGGCAGAGGCAGAGGCCTGAGTCATGCTGTATGGAGGACAGTGGTCAACTCTGGCAAAGCAACTGCCTTGCAAAGTCCAACAGATCTACCCATCCCTGCCCCCAGGCGAGTGACTCTATCACCATTCAGCTGTAGGCGGCACTTCCAGAGCCCGGGCCTGGGGGCTGCTGCACTCCTGTCTTTGCCTCCTGCCATGTGGGTGCCCCTCCCCCATGTCTCCCAAAACCAGAGGAAGCATTTCTACCCTGCTTTTGAAGTCAGACTGGGGAGAGGATTGTTTGGTTCTGCTTTTATTAACTTCTGGGCTTTCTTCAGTTTTTCAGTTTTAAATTGCATTATTGTGGGGGTGTGGGGGTGGGGGTGTTATGAGAAGTGAACTCAGGGGCACTTGGTCCCTGAGCCACTTCCCCAGCCCTATATTGTATTTTATTTAGAGACTGAGTCTCACTGAGTTGCTTAGTGTCTCTCTTTTGCTGACTGGCTTTGAACTTGAGATCTTCCTGCCTCAGCCTCCAGAGCTGCTGGGATTACAGGCGTGTGCCTCCCGGCCAAGCTTAAATTGCATTTTTAATCGGAATAAAATATATACAACCCCGTTCAATCCACCACCCAGCCCCCGGTCGCTATCAGTCTACCTCCTGGCTCTCTGCTGACTACTCTGCTACTGAGTGGGACACACAGCATTTGTCCTTATGTTTTCACTTATTCCAATGTTCTGGCTGTTCCTCCGGATGGTAGTTTTGCTCAGACTCTCCTTCTTTTTTAAAGCTGAGTGATATTCCACTGTGAGGGTGGCCCACCTTTCATGCAGCCGTTCATCTGTTGATGGACATCTGGACGGCTTTTCCTGGATAAGAGGCCTTATCCAGAATGAAGGCTGGTCCTCCTGTCCTGGTCAGGAAAGGGGCAGGTGTTGGCACTGGGGTCCCCATGGCAAAGGGTGCCAGGGCATAGAGAGAAACTCAGAATACACTTCTAATATGGAGGCAAGAGAGGTCTTCTCAGCAGCTCCACATGCTTTTGTGTGGCACTGAGCCCTCTGGTCCCCTTTCCCTCCACAGGACCGCTGGAGTGGGGTGCAGTCACCCGTTGGGTATTACCCAGAGGCCCCCTGGGCAGCAATCAGGGTTCTTTAGTATTTGAAGAATGGTTCCTGAAAAGAGAAGCCAGCACTTTCCAGCCCTTCACACATCTGCCGGACAGAACCACGCTGCCCGGCAGGCTAAGGGAGCCAGCAGGAGGAAGATTTCTCCGTGCAACAGAGCTTTGGGACGAGGGAGAAATAGCTCTTGGAAAGTGGTGAGCTCCCCAATACAGGGGCATCCAATGGCCAGACATCTGTGAATGAGGAGTCCCCTCCCCCACCTTCCCCTGAGGAGGTGGTCTCTGAAATGCGTGGCAGGAGGTATGAGTCCGGAAGCCCCTTCCAGTGGCAGTATCCATGCCAGGACCCCTGCAACCTCAGTACCAAGCCAGGGCAAGCCATGAGGCCCCAGCCTCTTGGAAAGGCAAGGGGTTGCTGCAAAGGGGGAGCCCCGGAGCTCGAGGGAGTCAGCCCCGGGGCCAGAGAGACAGCAAGAGCCCAGACAGCAAGATCACATTTCCCTTTGGCCTGTGCAGGATTCACTATCTGTCCTGAAAGGTGGCTGTCAGGGGCAGAGGTGCCCCTTTCCTGGCCCAGCTTGGCTTCGCCCATCCAGCAGGACTTGTGTACCAACGCGCCCCCTGGCCTGCGTTGGGAGCAGAAGCTGCACCTGCCTGTCGGTGGGGAGCCTTCACCGTGGTGGGTGGAGCTGATGCTAGTGACGGCTGCTCTCAGCAGCCCTCAGCTGCCAGCCAGGCACAACAGCCAGGTGACCCCACAGAGGGGAGAGGCTCCGCCTCGCTGGGAGGCTGCAGGGTTGAACGAGGGAACGGTTCAGATGAACTAGAACAATCTTATTATGATCGCAGCTTTTTTAGTGGAAATAAATAATGGAAGATGATGGCGTTGACGGTGACACCGTTGACAGGTGACCGGTGGGTGAAGACAGGTGTGGGTTTTGGTCTAACAAACTGTGAGACCAAGCCATTTCTTTATTTTCTTCAAATCCATTGAATTCTAACCGTGGCCCTCCATCTGCCAGCTGGGCAGAAACCTGAGTCCCAGCCTCGTCATACCAGGGCCTCGCACAGCCAGAGCACAGGAGGGTCTGGAGAGCTGGTCCTCCCCTTGTGATGGTCGATTTTATGTGTCAGCATGGCTGGGCTTTGGTATCCAGTTATTTGGTCAAACACAAGTCTGGATGTTCCATGAAGGTATTTTTTAGACATGATTAACATCATACCAATGGACTTTGAGTAGAACAGAGGTCTCAGCCAATGAGTCGAAGGCTGGAAGAGCTAAGTCTGGGGTTCCCAGGGAAGGAATTCCCACGGCAGCACAGGAGCCTCACCTTAGACTCCAGACCCGAGACACAACATCAGCTCTTCCCTGAATTCCCAGTGGGTTGGTTCTGCCTCAGGTGAATCCCAGTGTTCTACCCATCTAATGCAGACGCTTGTGGAGACTTCCCCAGACACCCCATGTGCTTGGTCAGAGAGTGTAGGGAAGAGAAACCTGAGGAGTCACCCCACCATGCTCCTGGTCATGGGCCAGTGTCCGTGCTCAGGATGGGACATCACACCCAGCACAGTAAGCCTTGTAATGTAGGGACAGCCTGAGGACTGGTGTGATCTGCACCCCAGTGCTCCCCATGGCGGGGCCACTTCGTGGGGAAACCATCCAAGCCATTTACTTGGATGCCAACAGTGGAAGAAAAAATGGGTTTGGTTTTCAAAACACTGTAATCCACTGAGCGACCAGAGGGTGAACCTCTCCAAAAGGAGAAAACTTTAAAAAGATGATTTTGCACTGCAATCCAAGGACACTGCTGAAGTATTAGAGAGATTTATTTT
The DNA here is from genome assembly GCF_902686455.1 of Sciurus vulgaris. Classification (NCBI taxonomy): domain Eukaryota; kingdom Metazoa; phylum Chordata; class Mammalia; order Rodentia; family Sciuridae; genus Sciurus; species Sciurus vulgaris. The sequence continues at coordinate 167,940,886 of NC_136466.1, read as the reverse complement.
CCCCCAAAGTCCCATCCAAACAAGAATCATCCATTCAAGAGTCCTCATAGTGCCCTAAACCCCGGTAAGCTATTGAAATATCTAGAAAGATTTGCTTTTACAGACCTGAACAGGCTTGCTCTTTTGGAGTCTTTGCAATAAGCCTTGGAGTTTACATCCTCCCCTAGACATGGCAACCAGGGTCAGTGGAGACAAGGTATTGAGTAAGGGCTTTAGAGATGAGTCATGGTTGGGACAGAAGCATCCAGCTGAGGCCAGGTCCACAAATTCTCCAGAAAGGACCCTGGTGAGCCCTCAGGATTTTCTGACTAAGTCATGGAAGGCAGATGGTCTGGGTTGGATGGAGACTCTATCAGGATGGAGAGACCCGTGGGACAAGGAACTGAGGGTGGCCCTGGCCACAACTGGAAGAACTGAGTTCCTTGTCCAATAGCCCACAAAGAACAGAATGCTGCCCACAGTCTCTAGAAGTGTCTAGCCAATCCTTCTCCTATTGATCATTGACATAACTGAGGTTCCAAATGGCAGCTTGATCAGCAAGGATCCAGTAAAGTCACCTCATTCCTGGCCCTCAGCAACTCTGATGAAAAACAGATGCAGCTTTAAGCAGCCAAGGTTTACATAGATTGTGACATAGTTATGAATGACCAGTGACACGTCCCCCAAGCAGAGCGAGGCCCGCCCTCCAGTCTCTGAACTAGGATTTCCACTGCAAAAACCTTCCTGCTTGGGCAGAGACCAAAACACAGGCAAACGACTCCAGGAAAACGATGTAGACACAGCCCGGAGTGGAAGGATTGGTACCCAGGGCACCTCAAGCTACTGGCAAGGAACGGATGCTCCTTTGTGGCACCACTGTGCTGCAGAGAACCAGCCACCCTTGAGCCAGGCCCTGAGGTCTCCCAGGCCTCAGGTGTCATAATTACAGTGGAATAATTAAACTAAGTTAGATTCTCGACACACCTGTGATTTTAAAGCACCTGACGAGACTCCTGACCGTGACCCCTTGTCTGGAGACTGCGAAGCCATGGTGCTGGTATGCCCCTTGGCTGTTAGGGACCCCATGGGGCAGGTGTGTGCAGACCCAGGTGCGGCCCGTTCAGCGTGGTCTTGGGGTTCCCAGGATGATGAGGAGCTGGACCAGAGCAGAATCCCAGCTGGGTGGGAACCGCACAGACACTCCGAGATAGCCTGAAGCAGGCTGGCTCACCATAGCATGTCCCAGGACAACTTCCCACCTTGTCACTGAGTCACCTGGAGGTCCCTGGAGAATGAACAACACACACACACACACACACACCATGAGCTATGAGAGATCAGAAACAATTCATTCACCTAAGGATGGATGCCATGGACTGGGAGCTGGGTCAGGGTCCTGGTTCCCCCCTACCCCTGGGGCATCCTGCACTTTTGGGGGGTACTTTGAGGACATTCAGACCCAAGTCCATCCTGAGGGATCAACATATGAGCCTGGCCTCACACGTTGCTGGTGGGAGTGCAGATGGTGCAGGCACTGGGGGAGGCCTGGCACTCCTCAAGTCGGATGCGGTTACCCCGCGCAGTGCGCCGGATGGTTCTGTCCCTTCAATCATCTGCTGAGACCCTAACACCCAAGGTGATGGCATCGGAGGGGGCCTGGGATGTGACGAGGTCAAGAGAGTGGAGCCCACGTGAGGAAATCAATGCCCTCAGCGAAGAGGCCCCAAAGGGCTGCCTGGCTTCTCCCAAGTGAGGACGCAGTGAGAAGATGCCGCCAACGAGCCCAGAATCCGTCCCCACCAGATGCCGGCTGCCGCTGCCTCACTCTTGGACTTCTCCGCCTCCAGAACCATGAGACGCAAGTGCCTGTCGTTTGTAAGCAGCTTGTTTATGGAGTATTGTTTCAGCATCCCAAATAGACCAACAGCTAGAAAAAGTCAAGTGAGCAGGCTGGGCCACTGCAGGAGGAAAGACACACCTTCCCACCCAGCCCAGGCGTCCCTCTGTGCATCCCAGGCGCAGAGAGCTGTCTAGGCCAGGCCTGTGGCGGACACGCAGTCCAGGGTCACAATTTCTCATTCAGGAAGCCTCTGCTTGCTCTCCAGGCTGTTCAGCAGGCTGGGCAGGCCCACTCAGCACGTGGCAGATACTCTTTCCTCATGGAAACTGAGCGTAGGCTCAATGACGTCTATGAAATCCTTCATCCAACACCCAGGTGAGTGAGGGATTGGATTTAGGAGTTAACAGCCTGCCAGGTTGTCACAGAAAACTGATCATCACAGTGTGCCTGCTCCACAGTCTACCCACTTGATCCCTAGAGACAACTCCCATGTGCCTTCATTCTCCCACATGGCCTCCATCCTGCCCCATGGCCTCCACCCTCCCACGTGGCCTCCATCCTCCCACATGGCCTCCATCCTGCCCCATGGCCTCCACCCTTCTACATGTCCTCCATCCTCCCACGTGGCCTCCATCCTGCCCCATGGCCTCCACCCTTCCACGTGGCCTCCATCCTCCCACATGGCCTCCGTCCTGCCCCATGGCCTCCACCCCTCCACGTGGCTTCTGTCCTTCCATATTCATAAAGAATGCTATGATGACATTTTCATGCAGACGACCTGCCTGCAGATTACCGTAAGACCCTTGCTGAGTGGCTCTTAAGTATCCAACCAGAGGGACAGCGCTGCTGGGCCATAGGTACACGGATACTTTGTTTCACTGAATTCTGATGCACTGCTCTGAAGAATGACCACAGCAGTCTACACTGCCCGCCCTGCAGGAGTCGGAGCGGGTTCCATCCCAGGCACCAGAGGCTCCACCCAGCTTTCACTATTTGCAAGTTGGTGGGTGTAAAGTGCGAGCTACGGTGACAGAGCTTCTTAATCTGCGAGTCTGAATTACAAATGGCTTCAACAAGGCTCTGTTTTTACGAGTCTTCGAAGTCCCCTCTGTAAATGGGCTCTTCATACCGTCACTCATTTTTCTGTTGGGATTAGGGTTCTTGCCCTTTTCCTAATTTCGGCATTCCCTGTGTGATCCCGCGGGGCTTGGCAGCATAGTTATCTGCCCCGTGACGACGTGACTTGATCCATCAGCATGTTCTCCTAGCGTGTACTTGGGGGCAATCGCCTGTCACTCTATTACAAGGACACACCTTTACTGTATCTTCTATTACTTGGGGGAGGTGCCCGGTTGTGTGTCGTCCCCCCATGTGTACAGGAGTCTCTCTGGGTCTGTCTTCTGTTTCACTCTTCCTTTTTTTCCTTTAAAAACACCATATTGTTTTTATTACCACTGCTTTATGGAATGTCCTGATCTCCAACATCATGGTTTGGAAGTGAGGTGTCCCCCCAAAAGCTCATATGTGAGACAATACAAGAATCTTCAGTGGTGAAATGATTAAATTATGAGAGGTATGACCTAATCGATGGATTAATCCAATGACATGGATTGACCGGGTAGTAACTGCAGACAGGTACGGTGTGTCTGAAGAAGTAGGTCACGGAGGGTGTGCCTTTAGGGCTTGCTCTTTGTCCCAGTGAGCAGTGCTCTCTACTTCCGGGTGCCAAGTCCTGAGCTGCTTTTCTCCTCCATGCCCTTCCGCCATGGGGTTCTGCCTCACCAGGCAGAGAGCTATGGAGCCAGCCCACCATGGACTGACAGTAAAGGGCTGCACTCCTGCCTGAGCTGGGTTCTGTTCTGCTGATGGGGAAACCATTCCTGCCCCAGAGAATGCAGGGGACCGATGTGAGCGCTCTTTAGAAATGCTGGCTTCTCAAGGACCTGAGGACTCCAAGCTCACTCTTGCAGTGCTTTAACAGGGTGCCGCCCTCCACTGTGTCTGCTGATGTCTCAGGTTGTCACTTCTTGCCCTGAGATGCCAGACTAGTGCCTCATCAGGGGCCCTGCAGACAGAGTGCCAGCGTCAGCTGCCTCAGGACCCAGTCTTCTGGTCTCCCACCCACAGGAACCCAGGCCTCCGAGCCGACATCACTCAGCGGATGTGCAAACTTCATTATCTTCTGGAGAGGCTTACAGGGTCCTTGAAGAACGTCACTTATGTACATGACAGTGTCGCTCATACATACTGGGTGGATATAGTTTGGAAACTCCTTTCCACAGAAAAAGAATTACTCTGGCCATGTGCACTGAGAAGCCGGCATTTCTAAAGAGCGCTCACATCGGTCCCCTGCATTCTCTGGGGCAGGAATGGTTTCCCCATCAGCAGAACAGAACCCAGCTCAGGCAGGAGTGCAGCCCTTTACTGTCAGTCCATGGTGGGCATCGCCAGGGACAATCTGTCTGGCTTTCATGGAGTCTCCTGAGCTCCTTCCCTACGACTCTGCTCCCAAATCTCCATCACACATGACTCCATTCAAGTCCTATGACTTCTTCCTGCTGCACTGGCCTGGCCCACAAGCTCCTGGTAGCAGCATGTGATGGTCCACTGGATGTGTCCACTTGCCTGGACCCCTAGGTACCCACACATTTGTCGGACTTCATGCCAGGGGATTGGGAGGGTACTTTTGGATGATATTTGCATTCTTTTTTAAAATTTTTAAAATTTTATTTGTTCTAATTAGTTGTACATGACAGTCGCATGCATTTATACATTTCAATAGATCATACATAAATAGTGTAATCGCTCATTTTTCTGATTATACATATTGCAGGATCACTTATAGACTGGGTAGAGCAGATGACCCTCCCTAATGTGGGTCACCCCAGGCCAGTCATGCCTGAGGAATTCTTCCTGGTCAGGAACCTTCAGTTTGGGACATTAGCACTTCTACCCTCTTCAGACTTCACCTGCACCCATCTTGCATTCTGCAGATCCTGGAGCTTGACACCTCCCTAATCATGGGGGCCAACTCATGACGATAAGTGAGCATGCACACGCACACACATGCACACACACACATGCACACACACGCGCACACACACACGCACTCACGCACACACTATTGGTCCTGTTTCCCTGGAGAACCTGGCTGAGAACACAGCGTCAGCAGTCTCTCACCAGCTCTGCACCTGCTCCTTCGCCCTGGTCATGGCACTTTTGTTGGCCTCACTGTCATCATTAGCAGGGGCGAATAAGAGAAAAAAAATCCTTCAAGTCCTTTTATTTTAACATTTTCTCCAAATTCCATGAAGTCTGGACCCGGTCTGTCATGGCTGCTTCCTGTTATCAAGTGCCCTGGCCGTTGGCAATAGTAGGTGCTCACTGAGAACTTGTGAGGAGAAAGCGATTGTGGGGCAGGTGGCTGGATAAAGGGACGGATGTCCGAATGGGTGGGGGTGGGTGGGTGGATGGACAGACGGATGGATGAATCCATGGATCCTGTCACTCTGTTCCCTTCTCCTTTTCCTTGTATCCATAGCCTCGGATTCAAATCCAGCCAGTGAGATCTCCCATAGGCCCAGCTGGTGCCGGCTGAGGACCACAGCAGTCGGCATGCCTGTGCGCAGCTGTACACCTGTGCGAGTGTACACAGGTACGCAGCACAGAGAGGACAGGGCTGGACAGAGGTGGCCACAGGCCATGCTCTGCTGTGTTCACAGTCCTGGCCAAGTGAGCACAGAATTGGAACTCATGGGTGTAGACCTCCCGAGTCCGTCTGGCTGGGAAGAGGGCCTCTCAGCAACTTTTCCTGGGACAGCCTGGCCGACCGCCTGTCAGGAACTGTTCCTGAGCGCCTGGTCCTGAACTCTTCTGAACAGGAACACTGGCCAGGGCCAGCCTCCGATGTGTCCTGGTACACCAGCCCACGAGCCCATTTTCAGTGACTGTTTTTCAGCATCACTGCAGTTTGAGTTGAACCACTGAGGTGGTTTTCCAGGTCATAAAAATCTTAAGCAATTTTGGAAATAGCTGGGCACAGTGGGGCACCCTCTAACCCTAGAGGCTCAGGAGGCTGAGGCAGGAAGATGGCGAGTTCAAAGGCAGCCTCAGCAAAAGCAAATCACTAAGCAACTCAGTGAGAGCCTGTCTCTAAATAAAATACAAAATAGGGCTAGGGATGAGGCTCAGTGGTCAAGTGCCCCTGAGTTCAATCCCTGGTACCTCCCCACCAAAAAAAAAGTTTGGAAAACCCTTCAAGTGTCTTAGCTGCCTTTGGTGAAAGCACTCAACTATGGACAAACGTGACCACCCTGTTGAATAGAGACTTCTGACCTTCATTAAATATTGTGGTGACGTAGTGTGAGCCTTAGGCTCCTGCGTTGTCCTGGCACTACCAAAACCCTGCAGTCAGATGATGTCATTGTGTGCAGGAAAAGTTTCCCAGCACACAGGATTCAGCGATTCCCTGACTTCTTGGTCTGCATTGGATGATTCGTGACTCATCTTTTCTTGCATCCTCGGGTCTGAACCTACCTACTTTGCTCCATTCTAAGGTTCTACACCCAGTCTGTGGCAGCCTGGGAAAGCAGCTTGAGATATCTGTTGGAAATTTATCCAAATGCAAAGTCATAAGCAGGCTCTGTGTAAGGGTAGTGAAGCTCCCCTGCATTTAAAATACACACACACACACACACACACACACACACACACACGGACGTGAGCAGGCGGACACTGACCTCTAGCTCATGTGCTCAGGAATTCTTTCCCACACACCTTTGAGCTTGACACCATGTCCCCAATGACCATGACCCCATCTCTCCTCTGCTTGCTGGGCAACCTCGCCAACGTTTTATCAAAAGCGTTTTATCAAAATGCTTTTATCAAAACGTTTTATCAAAAACGTTTTATCGCATGGACTAGATTTCAGTGGCTTTTTAGAATGCTCAAATCTGAGTCCTCCTAAGATGATAGAATCGCAACTCTCAGGAGCCAAAGCCCAGAATCCCAACCCTCAGTTCTGCGGTGCGTTACTCCCCGTTCCTCAGAACACAAACCGTCATGGACTCTGAGCATCATGGGCTCTCAGATCACAGAAATACCCAGACAGCAACATGAGCCCACAGGCATTTTAGCACCTGTTATGGTCTGGATGTGAAGTGTCCCCCAAAAGCTCATGTGTAGTTGTGAGACCCTTAACCCGTAGGTGAATTAACCCCCTGATGGGATTAACTAAGTGGTGACTGGAGTGTGGGTGTGGCTGGAGGAGGGGGCACCGGGCCGTGGATATGGCTGTGTCTTTGTATCCTGAGGGTGGAGTCTGCCTCTGCTGCCTGACCACCACGTGAGCCGCCATCCTCCACCACACTCTTCCGCCATGATGTTCAGCCTCACCTCAAGCCCTGAGGAATGGAGCTGGCTGTCTAGGACTGAGACCTCTGAAACCGTGAGCCCTCAAATAAACTTTTCCTCCTCTACAGTTGTTCTGGTTAGGTGTTTTAGTCACAGCAGGGGAAAAGCTGACTAAGACAACACCTATCCACCCCTTCCTGGGGCTGTTCCTGGTCTGGGGCCAGCACCTGTCCCCTCACCAGCCTCGCCGCCTCCCGCCTGGGCCCCCCTGCCCAGAACGACTAGTGAGGCTGGATTTGCCTCCTTTTCTACGACCATCAAGAGGGGCTCACCTGTCAGGCTGTCAGTTACCTGCCAGCTAATGAGGTGGAAAGATGAATTAAGGGGTTAATGGCTACAGGTCACCTCATGTGATTCCCCTCCGCCGTGAGTGGAACTGTGTCCCCCAAGCAGGTATGTTGAAGTCCTAACCTCTTGTACCTGTGAATCAGACCTGCTTTGGAAGTGGGTTCTTTGCAGATGCCATCGAGTTACAGTGGCCCTAATCCAATGACTGGTGTCCTATATGGAGAGCGACCTGGACACAGGCCCAGAGGCAGGATTCATGTGAAGACAGAGGCAGGGACAGAAGTGACAGATGCGGCAAACAATAGGGATGGAGAAGAACCAGCCGAAACCAGAAGAGGCAGGAAGGACCCCCACCGAGTTTGAGAGCACGGCCTGGCGGACACCCTGGTGTCAGCCTTCTGGAGTCCAGAAACATAAGGACGAACTTCTGCTGTTTCAAGTCCCCGGTTCATGATCATCCATTTCAGCTCCTCCAGGAAACCACCCCGCGCTGCACAATGTCATGGTCGTTCTGTTTAGAATCCAACAGCCTTCCCTGCAGAACGGGTGACCTGGGGAGGGGAAACCTGCTGGGGTCGTGGAGCCTACAGGTGCCCCTCAGACGCCATCCCCAGGGCTCCCAGCCGCGGGGCCAGCTACTGGGGACTGCATCACGCAGGCCCCCTCACAGAGCTCAGCGATGCTTTGGCCGCACAATGCCAGCACCCCACCCTCTCCAGGCAGATTCAACCAACCCCCACCCTGCGGCATTCGCCACGCCCTCCTGCCCCTGCCCTCTCGGAAGGAGCCAGAAGGGACAACCAAGCACGAACACCGCTCCTCCGGAGGGCACGACCTGCTCTCAGCTTTCCTCCTGAGGACTCACAAGCGGGTCCCCTAAACCTCAGGACTCCCAGATCATCAGCAAGCCTTCTGCCTCCACACTCTGCTGTGAAGGGTCCTTCCCTTCTTTCCGCAATAAAAGCAGGCTGCTGCGGGCAGCTACTGCTTCTCCGCAGGCCCCTGTGCTCCGCCCCACAGACCACTTCCTGCCCTGCTCCTCCAAGGCCCTGCCATCCTGCTGCTCCAGGGGGCTCGGGCACTGCAGCCGCCGCTCACCTGACAGCCGGCTGGAGACGGAACCTCAGACGCCACCTGAGCCTGCCGAAACACAGCCTGCATTACTGGGTCATGGGGTCTCCACACAAGTTCATGTTCGAGAAGCACTGCCCTCAGCTCACAGGCACTCGCTGGCTGTCTCCCCCCTACCAGTGCAACTGGTGATTTGGGGATGTCACTGCCCACACTGACTCTCCTGGCAACTCCCGAGCCAGTTAAATCCGACTTTCCCAACTCCGCACCTGCATGTGGGCAGCTGGAGGGGTGGGATAGTCATGTCCACAATGCCAGCTGGCAGGCCCTGCTTCTCTCAGGCAGGACACCCAGAGCTCAACCCACGTCCTCCTTGCTGCAGGCCTCTGACCCTAGGGGACTCTTCCTACACCTTCTACCCTCAGCTGATGACCTGTCTTCTTACTTCACTGGGAAAACAAAAATTCACTTCACTGAGAACATGACCACGCCCACAGACGTGCCCGTGTGCACGCGCCTGACCACTGCTTTCATCTCCCAGGAGAGTGGCGGGTCCCCTGTGTGCCAATCTGTCCAAGAATTTCGCTGCCCTGTCTCTTCTCTTGCTTAGGCCCTGTTCCTTCAGGGCTGACTCACGCCATCACAGACGCACACCTTCATCACGCCCAGGACACCTCCCTGGCGCAGGTGTATTCCTCAGGAAGTTCTCCTGTCCTTGCTGTGGCCACCCTCCTGCCTCTCTTTCTCTTGCTTCAACTTGGCTTTCTTGCCATCCTGGAGGTCACCTTGCTAAGCCACCATGGCCAATCCTCTCCTCACTTCAGGCTCTGAACCCAGCAGCCATCCTGGGTGCCAGCAGAGCGGAGCAACAGGTCTCAGCACTTGACAGTGGTGGGTTCCTCATGGGCTAGGTGAGCCCAGCCCCTGCCCTAGCCGCCCCACGGGCTGGCTTCCTGGCCCCACACGTACAAGGGCCCAGCTTGGTTTCGAGTTCTGCCCTGGATCCTGTGATGGTTTTGTGCATTCCCACGTAGCACGAGGCAACCCAAATCATGCGGTTGGCTCTCACTGCTAAGGTAATGCCTGCTCACCGCCTCCGCCCTGCTCGCTTTCAAAATGCCAGTCAGACCAAGCCTCTCCTTGGCTCACTCCCCGGGGACTCCTCTTGCCACAAAGCAACGCCTCACCAGGACCCCACGTGACTGCATCCCTCCGCCCACACATTCCCTTCTCATTGTTTCAGCCCAGCCTCCTGGAGGCTCCTGGACCATGCCCAGCACATTCCAGCCTCAGGCCTTCCTACGGCTGTTGCTTTCTAGAATGGGCCTGGTACTGCAGGTTTGTGCCCCTGTCCCAGCACCTGCTCCACGTTCACTGCACCAGAGGTGATGCCTCAGCACCTGACCGAGCAGCTCCGGTTCCTTCCCCTGCCCTGGTTTTACTCCAGAACCCCTACCTCGCCTACAGCCTGAGGTGCTGCAAATGCTCTGGGTTTCCCGCGCGCACAGCAGCCCCTAGATCACACAGCCTGGCAGGGGAGACAGGGACTGGGGGACCCGTCTCCCCAGCCCTGCTTCAAGAGCTCAGTGCCGGCAGCCTCAGATCTGCCCCTTCCCTTCCTTTGCAGCCCTGCCCTGAGAGCAGGCTCTGTGCTTGCACCAGCCTTGAGCCCCATCCTTGTCTTTCCCATCGTTCCCCATTCCAGGCCCATTGGGACACACGGCCTTTCCAGCCCATCCCAGTGCCTTTGGTTCCCAACGAAGCTGCAGAGTTTTCCTCCCAGCCCCAGATATATCTGAACCTGACTCCAACTCCCTCATCACCAAGGCACCAAAAGTTCAGCTCCTTCCCTTCCCTGTCCTCAATTCCTAGACCCAAGATGGGCTCCCAGGACTTCCCTCCCCAGCAAAGCTGAGACCTATTGCTCCGCTCTGCTCACCTCCAGGGCGGCTGCTGGGTTCGGAGCCCCAGTCCTTGAGGACTGTGCTTCCTTCCCCTTCCTCCCGGCTCCCGTGGTCACTCCAGCCTTTTCCCAGCACCCCCTGCGTTCCTGAGCCCACATGCTCTTCGGGCCGCCCTCCGATCCGAGCCTTGAGAGGAACCAGGCTTCCCTGGGTGCTCAGGACCACAGTTAGCTCAGTCAGGTTCACGATCCCCGCCCGTCATCGCTTCCTCTCCAGAGTCCTTATTGAGGGGTGGCTCCCATCGTTTGCAAGTGTCCTGAGAAGCAAAGAGAGAGGGATGCTGTAGGAGAGAAGGAAAGCCAGGCAGAGGAGGCCAGAGGGCATTGTGAAGACACAACGGGTCCGCCAAACATTTCAGGTCAGCTTCATCTCTTATCTGTGACCCTCTCTGACTCCAGACAACCTGCAGCCTTTCTGTGGCCACCGGTCTGAAGTGCTCATTCATCTCTAATCACCCTGCCTGGGCTAATTCACAGGAAGGAGCACTTGCCTCTCACTTGTCTCTTTGCTGTCATTGGTGACATTGGAAATCGAGGGGAAGCTGGCCCACAGCAAGGCAGGGACAGACGTCATCTGCACAACCCAAGACCAAAAGCAATAGGGGACGCTGCTGCCCTGCCTCCCACAGCATCTTTGTGCCTGGCGGGAGGTGGGTGAGCATGTTCATTGCTACCCACCAAGGTCAAAGGTGATGTCAGAGAAACAAGATTCAAGAAGGTTCTGTTTCCCCAGGAGGGTAAGAGCTTTGCTTGACCTACGGAGCTTTGTCTTCACTGCAACAGGCAAGGACAATGTGCAATGTGGAAAACACCAGGGGAGTCCCTGGCCTGCTCCTTCAAGGGTCGGAGTTTTTATGAAGAGTTTCCCTGCTTTCTTCTGCGGCTGTTCTGTAAAATGAATCATCAGAGAGGGCCCTCCATGACCTTGACATGGCCATTGTATTAGCACCCAGCAGTTTCAAAGACTTGACAAATACAAATGCTTCACAGTAACTTTTTCAAAAAATTTCATTCTAAGCACAAACAAGTTCTGGAGAAATCCATGCTGCCCCTGACCCCCCGCATGCAGCTACGCACACGGGTGAAGATGGGAAGCCCACCGCGAGGCACAGCACAGTGGCCCCGAGGCTGCGCTTGGGCTCTGTGCCCATCCGGCCCTTCCACCTGCCAGCCACTCTGAAAGCACATTCTGGTCCGAATCCAGAAAACATCTCCGACTAGAGAGGAAACCTTGAGGTTTCCACTTCAGGGTGAGAAAGAACTTCTCCCAACCCAGTTTCCAAATCCTGCTTTGGAAGCCTGGTCCCACTCACCTCTCTGCAGGTCCACGGCTGTGTTCCTGCTCTGGCTGGCCCTCCATTGCTCACTCTCTTCTTTTGCTCTGTCTTTTGCTCTGTACTTTGGAGCCCATAAGGCCTCTGAAACCAAATAGAAGTGGACAGTAGGAAAAAGCACATTGCGGACTTCTCCCCGCAAGATGCTGCCCTGTAGCCCAAAGGCTTTTCTTCCCTCTCCAAAATATTCTGCCATTGCTGCCTCTGAAACTACATTTTAAAGCAGTTTTGCATTTTTTTTTTAGGAACAATTCACATGATATATTTTGCCCATGTAAAGTGTACATAATTCAACTGCTTTTAGCATAATGTGATATTGCAATCAGTTTTAGAAACCCCAAACCTTTAGCTAACATCCTTCATGTCCCTCAGTCCCCTAACCCTGAGCAACCTCTAATCTACTTTCACCTCTATGGAGAGCCCATGCTGGGCATTTAATATAGTGGGTTCCCACGACCTCTGCCCTCTGTGACTGTCTTCTATCCCCATAATGTTTTGAAGGTTCCCCTCTGTTGTAGCACTTAAGGGAGCTGTGTTCTTTTTCACGGTCAAATAGCATTCTGTGGTACACGTAGCATTTTGGCTGCTATGGACAATGCTGCCATGGACATCCTGGACAGCGTTTCAGTGGCCACAGCTTGCACTTCTCTCTGGCATGGACCTGGGAGTGGAGCTACTGGTCACACAGTAAGTCTGGTTTCATCGTTGGCTTCCCAAAGCAGCCACACCAAATCACATCCCCCTGCAGCGTATGAGGGCTCTATCTCGCCATGAGAGGACTTTCAGTTGCACCAGATTCTCATGCCCACTACCGACACCTAAGCCTGGCTTCCCCAGCCTTGTTACTGCTCTAAAGAGCCTGCTGTCCAGAACCCGGTGCCCCTCTCCACCCCACGGTCCACACCACTTGCTGTTCCAGAGTGGCCTCCTACCACCAGAGCTGTCATCTGCCACCACCACTCCAAAACTTGCAGCTTACCCTACAACCCCACCAGGTGGTGACCTGCCCATCATGAGCCCCACGTTCTAGGCCAAGACTCGTCAAGGTCAGTCCTGCTCTTCCCCACTTACTGCTTCCCCAACACGGACCTTCCCCTCCAGCCCACGCTTGAGCTGGCACACCAAGCCCCAGGACCAGATAGCCCAGCAGCCCCAGAGACACCCCCTCGCCCAAATAAAGCCATGTTTTCTTCCAGTGCTGCAGCTGGGTTTCTGTTTTTTGCTTTGCAGGTGGGGTTTTCTTGGTACTGGGGATTGAACTCAGGGGCACTCGACGGCCTTATTGTGTCTTTCATTTAGAGACAGGGTCTCACTGAGTTGCTCAGTGCCTTGCTTTTGCTGAGGCTGGCTTTGAACTTGCCACCCTCCTACCTCAGTCTCAGAGCCGCTGAGATTATAGGCGTGCACACCGCACCTGGCAGCTGTTTTGACAACGTGCACCATGCTCTCCAGGTCACTTCTGCCCTGCTCTGCGCTGGGCTTGTCCTACCCCAGGGGACGAGCCCACTCTCTCCCTCTGCTTATCCCAGGCCACTTCCTCTCTCCTCCAGCTTGCACCACCTCCCACCCACGAGGCTCCACAACGACCCCATCAGTGCCCTCCCGAAGCTCTCCTGCGCTGTCGGACTTTTAATTATGTGCCCTCTTGTCCTTGGCATATGTATCCTGGGGCCAAATACAAGAGTTCTGGCCTCCTGTGTAGCATGGTGCCCCTGCAGAGTAAGGAGACGCCAGTGAGCGTGCCGTGAGCGAGTCGGGCCAGGACCCAGGACACGCCACAGCTGTGAGGGAGCTCGGCATGGTAGGAAGAGAGCCAGTTAGGGCCTGTGCTGATAAAGCCACCGGTGCTGACTCGGAAACGTCACCCGCGTGGGGAATGCCACAGAGTGGCGTGAGGGCGGTCACGTCTGCCTGGAGTCCCCTCCTCATCTTCCAGATGAGGAAGGGGCACGGGCTTGGCCCAGGTTCTGCCGCTGGAAACTTGCCCACCACTGCAGGACCGCAGAGCAGCAGGGCTCCGAGGCTGGGGCCCAGGGGCCCCACCAGCTGGCCTGGCCGTCACCTCCCACGGAGCCCACCAGCCTCCTGCTCCACCAGCCTGCCTTCTGGGCCAACTGGCCCCCACCAGGGCTCTGCCCAGGCTGGAGTGCCTCCCTGCCTGGCTCTGCAGAGCTGTCGCCCCTGGCCACCCGGTCACCTCCACAGTCCCTGGACAGCCAGGCTGCAGTAGCTGCCCGCTAGCCTGCCTCACCTTCTCTCCACAGTCTCTTGCTCACCCCCTACGTTCCCCCACCCTGCCCCTCATCCTGGAAGAGCCCCCAGCCCCACGGGATCTGACCCCAAACGTGTGTCCTGGTCACTGTTGTATCGGCAGCACCCCAGCATGTGCATGGGACGGGTGTCCGACGGATGCTTGCAGAACAAATAAATGACCCTATGAAGGACGCATGCTGGTTACGAAGGCTGCTGCCGCTGCCAAGGTGGCACAGACAATGGCGGTGATGGACCCTCCGAGGGTCAGCAGCTAGGAGGTGCTGCTGTTAGCCCGATGTTTGGATGAGGTTCGTAGGCACTGAGAGCTTCAGCAGCTCTTCCCAGGTAGCACAGCTGGAAAGCAACCTCAGGGACTCGAGGCTGCCTGTCTCTGGCTGGGTCTGGATCTACAAATGTCCAGAGCTGGGGCCTCAGTTCCCCTCTGATGGCATCTAGAGGAGAAGGCCGAGCGAGCTCTGGACTGGCACTGTACAGAAGAGGCACAGAATCAGAAGGCCACCATGCCGGGAGCCGCAGCCTCTCTGAGTGGCCTTGGGCAAGTCACATGACCTTCCCTTTACAGGCATCAGTGAGATCATGGAGCCCCCACTGCCGAAGTTGCTGAGCTGGGCTGCAGGGGTGTGGAGTGACCCCACGTCTTCCTGCAGAAGCTCGTGACGGGAGGCGGGGTACAGCTGAGAGGAAGGACGTGACAGCGGCGGGTACCGGGAACCACAGGCACTCAGCCACTGACCCCTTCACCTTCCCAGGGAAGCCGGAGTCTCGCAGAGCGGGTGGTTGGCCAAAGCATGGAGAGCTTTGGAGTTCGCGAAGGAGCTCTGTGTGTCCACATGTATGTTAGGTGGTGTGCCGGGACTCAGGTGTGCGCATGTGCACACAGGAACCCATGCACATGCGCACAGTCGCACAGTGGGAGGTGGGAGGCTGCGGTTCTCCAGAAGACCAGCAGGTGCAGAAGCCCTGGTCGGGGAGGGACAGCGCCCACCTGTGTTGTCAGTGGATGGGATGGTGACAGACGGAACAGAGAGCAGGTCAGGGGACAGGGCCCTTGACCCTTTGCTGAGAGCCCTGGACTTGACTGCAGAGAGCGGCACCATCCTCACCCCCAGGGAAAAGAGCTTTGTGTCCGCCCAGGTCCATCCCCAACTCCCGCCCCGTGCGAAGACTGGACAGCAGACACTCAGCCCGCAGAGTTCTACATTCCAGCTCCCACGAGCAGCCACCATCAGCAGGCCTGACCACCTGCTCCTGCACCCACGCACGGGCACAGGGGCTTCCACGTGGGCAGAGGGGCCTCTCACGTGGGCAGAGGGGCTTCCACGTGGACACAGGGGGCTCTCACGTGGGCACAGGGGCTCTCACGTGGGCACAGGGGCTCTCACGTGGGCACAGGGGGCTCTCACGTGGACACAGGGTCTCTCACGTGGGCACAGGGGCTCTCACGTGGGCACAGGGGATCTCAAGTGGACACAGGGGCTCTCACGTGGGCACAGGGGCTCTCACGTGGGCACAGGGGATCTCAAGTGGACACAGGGGCTCTCACGTGGGCACAGGGGCTCTCACGTGGGCACACGGGCTCTCATGTGGACACAGGGGCTCTCAAGTGGACACGGGATCTCAAATGGACACAGGGGCTCTCACGTGGGCACAGGGGCTCTCACGTGGGCACAGGGGGCTCTCACGTGGGCACAGGGGCTCTCACGTGGGCACAGGGGATCTCACGTGGGCACAGGGGGCTCTCACGTGGGCACAGGGGCTCTCACGTGGGCACAGGGGATCTCACGTGGGCACAGGGGCTCTCACGTGGGCACAGGGGATCTCACGTGGGCACAGGGGCTCTCACGTGGGCACAGGGGCTCTCACGTGGACACAGGGGGCTCTCACGTGGGCACAGGGGCTCTCACGTGGACACAGGGGGCTCTCACGTGGACACAGGGGCTCTCACGTGGACACAGGGTCTCTCACGTGGGCACAGGGGCTCTCACGTGGGCACAGGGGATCTCAAGTGGACACAGGGGCTCTCATGTGGACACAGGGGCTCTCAAGTGGACACGGGATCTCAAATGGACACAGGGGCTCTCACGTGGGCACAGGGGCTCTCACGTGGGCACAGGGGGCTCTCACGTGGGCACAGGGGATCTCACGTGGGCACAGGGGATCTCACGTGGGCACAGGGGGCTCTCACGTGGGCACAGGGGCTCTCACGTGGGCACAGGGGATCTCACGTGGGCACAGGGGCTCTCACGTGGACACAGGGGCTCTCACGTGGACACAGGGGGCTCTCACGTGGGCACAGGGGATCTCACGTGGACACAGGGGGCTCTCACGTGGGCACAGGGGGCTCTCACGTGGACACAGGGGGCTCTCACGTGGACACAGGGGAGGGGGCTCTCACGTGGGCACAGGGGGCTCTCACGTGGGCATGGGGGCTCTCACGTGGGCACAGGGCCTCTCCCGTTGGGCTTGTCCCTCTCCTGCTGTGTCCTCTCCAGCCACCGTCCTGTCCGACACTCCGTCCCACCTCTGCTCCTGCCTCCTTCACAGCTTCTGTTTCATTCAGCTTTTCGCTGCTGTGACCAAAGGCATGACAGGAACAGTTCTGGAGGAGCAGGAGTGTGTGGGGTGGCGGTTCCAGAGGTCTCCATTATAGACTGTTGGCTTCACCCCCAGGACCCCAGGTGAGGCAGAACCACGAGCAGGCAGAGCGTGGCGGAGGCAAGCCGACGACGAGCATAAGCAGAGCGTCCACTCGCCAGATACAAACTATACCCCCGAGGCCAGCCCCCAGTGCCCACTCCTCCAGCCACCCCACCTGCCTCCAGTTACACTCCGTTAATCCCCTCAGGGGATTAATTCACTGGTCGGGTGCCGGCGCTCATGACCCAGTCATCTCTCCTCTGAACCTTCCTGCAGTGTCTCACACGTGAGCTTTTGGGGACACCTCACATCTAAACCACAACAGCATCCTCGTGTGACCTACACAGACCAGAAGTCCCCATGTACACAGCTGTGTGTAGGTGTGCATGTCTTATTGTGTGGATCTGTGCATGCACATTTGTATGTGTCTATGTGTGCACAATTACCTAAGCGCACTCCTACCCATGGGCTGACTTTGTCACCGTTTGCCCCATAAACTCGTCTGCATTACCTTTTCTCTTCAACAACACCTCCCAACCCACAGTCTTGCACCGTGTGGATGAAACAATCCATCCCCCATCAGATTCCTCGGCAGCCTGCTATGCTACAGACCTAACGGTAACATAAGGAATAACAGCTTCGGATCAAGCTTCAAACACAACGATCATTTTTTTCCAAGGGGCTGGAGTCTTAGGAGTGGAATTTGTCAAATCAAAATCTGTACATGTTTTTAAAATTTTAATCCATGCAACCACATAGCTTTCCAAAAGGCTGTAAATCTACACCTCCACAATCAGTGCACCGGAGCACCCTGCCCCACACCCCCGCTGGCCCATCACGGTGAGAGCCACCTCCAGTCCTCGCTGGCAGGAAGGTGCCAAGCGACAGCTCGCGGTTGCTCTAATCCATATTTCCCCTGCTACTGGAGCATTTGAACAACTTTCTTAATGTTTTGTTGTCCATTGGGTTTCATTTGTAGAGCTTTGTCTTCTAACAACCTTTGTTCACTTAAAACATTAGTTTGAGTTTTAATTTAGAGATGATAGAAATGAACATTTTGTCATCTGTCTTACAAATATTTTTGTGATAGCTAGCGTTCAAATATTATTTGTGGCTACTTTTGCCATATGTACATATTTAAAGTGTTATATTAGATATATTAAAAATAGTTTACTACACTAGATTTTCTTATAAGATTTTATTTGCTTGTACAAGTCTTTATCCCATCTAGAACGTATTGTTGTCTTGAGGGTCAAAGGAGTGTGCTGGTTCCTGTTTTCTTCCAGTTAGCAGATTGTGCTAATGCACTCATTAAGTAATTGTACTTCTTCCTCAAAATTAAATTATTACTGCTACTGTATATTAGCTTCTCAAGGACAGGGTGCTGGCCCCAGGTCTGCTGCAGAGATGCCTGTTCTTTGCACTGTCTTTGTGGAACGTCTACATGGCTTCGTAGCAGAATCCAGAACTGCTTGGGCACTTCTCTGTCATTGCCCTTTAGAGCTTGGCTTTTCTCTGACTTTCATTCTTCTCTAAAATTTCAAGACCCATCCATTCCATGAAAATCCCTGTAGGTCTGCTAATTGCAATTGAGTTAAATTTATAATAACAGCATTGGAAATGTGATACTTTTGTGATATTAAGGCTTTCCATCTAAAATTATAATATGTCTTTCCATTTATTCTTATCTTGCTTTATGTCTTTTAATAAGACTTTACAATTTTCTTTGCTATTTATATCTTTTGTTATTTTCATTTCTAGGAACGTATTGCTAATGTGGAGAGCGATTATTGATAATTACATTTTTATCTCATATATGAAGTCATATTAATTCTAATAGTCTCTTGGGCTTTTTCGTATACAATATCTTCAGCAAAAAAGATATTCTATCATTTTCTCAGTGTTTATACCAATTATTTTATTTAATTTCATTACTCTATTTTTAGAACCTCTGAGAAATGTTAAATAAAAATGATAAAAACAGGCATTTCTGTCTAATTCCTGGTTTTAATTAAAATTGTGTGGATTTTTACCAGTTAAAATAATATTGCTACTGATTTTTAGTAGGCAGTCTTTATTATAGTTAAGCTGTTTTATTTTGCTCTTTCTTTCAATCAATTTGACTTTAAGTTTTTAGTAGAAATTCCAAATAAGTGCTATCATCAGATGCCTGGCTATTTATTTATCATATGGTTTTTCTGTGAGGTATCGATAAAATACATTATGTATTTTGTTTTGTTTTGGGTTGGGATTTTGTTTTGCTTTGTTTGGGGAGGACGGTGAACCCAGGGCTTTGCATGTGCCAGGCAAGCGCTCTACCTCTGAGCTACACTCTCAACTCTGAATTTCATCTTTTGATAAACATCTAGGTCCCTAACGCTCTTGCTGAGACTGGTTGGTTAGATGCATGATAATACATAGGTAGATCGATAATCCTATAACTGCGATATAATATTCATTTCAAGATTATAAAATGAATTGGGAAAGTGGCCATCTTTTCCTATGGCCTGTTCAGAACAAGGGAAATTTTTAGCTTTCAAGGGTTTTTCAAGACGAGCGCGAGGCCCAGAGGCCTCCATCAACCGCGGTCCCATCTCTCCTGTGCTGTCTGCATACGCAGCTTCCCCTCCTCCCTTCCTCCTTTGTCTCTGGTCCCCTCAGGGGCCCTGTCTCTTCACCCTCCCAGCTGTGCTCACCCCTGCCCTTCTCCAGGCACATCTGCCTAGTGGTCTCCTTGGAATCACCTTTCGGAATCATTTATCCCTCTTGTTCTTACTTCATTAATTTCTTCTTTATGTTAATTCCCAGTCTCTGCTCTGAAGGCTTATTTTTTTATTCTGCAAAATTTGCCAAATGATTGTTTTCCCTTTTATGGCTTCAACATAATAAATTTCCTATTACTCCCTTGCTGACCCAAGACAAAATAAGAAATGTGTGTCTTATTCCCAACCACATTAAGTTTTTATCACCACTTATTTCCAAATTCCTTGGTTTAACAAGGTGGTCTGGCTGCTTTAATTTTTAGAATATCTTAGAGTTTTCTTTCTTGCAAAATACTTTTTTTGTTGTTTGGTCCTAGGTATTGAACCCACGAGGACTTAACCACTGAGCCACATCCCCAGCGCCCCCCCCCCCCCCTTTTTTTTTGAAACAGGGTCTTGCAAAGAAGCTGTTTTTACTAAGTCCTCCTCAGGCCTGTGGGGTGTCTACGTGGCCTTTCAACAGGCCTGAGACTCTTTGTATCTATGGCATCAGGTGTGCTGATGCCACCTTTCAAGTCCTGCAAGCCCTGACTATTTTCGCTACCAGTGAGATCTGACTCAGAAAGGCTTGTGGACATTCTTCACGTGGCAAGGAGCACTTGCGTATGTGCTTCTGCTCCATGTTCGGCGTGTAGATCTTCCATCTGCACCTAATGTTCAGTGCTTATGTTTACACGAGTAGCACTTTTAAGCTAAAATTTGAATTTCTCACCCGATCCTTTACCCACACCTCCATCCCCCTAGGCGTGCCTCTTGGGCTTTGCCACTGGCCCGCAGTGGCACCTCCGTGGGAAAACCCCCGCTCCCAGGAAGTATGAGGGTCAGGGCTCCGTCCTGGTCCCCAGTGCTAACTTGGCTAGTTGCTGTCACTTTCCTTCTCACTCCTGCTGATTTGGCCTGGCTACTTTCATGCCATGTCCCTTCTTGTTGATCTGGATGGCCCACTGGGTTCTCCCCTCCCACCTATGGCCACTGTCCACTTCTGTGGCCCCAGAGAGGTAAATACGCTTCTCTTTTGGTCAGTAACAGGTCAGCTTGTCCACACACTGTACCTCTTCAGTTCTTCCCCTCTCTCTTGACTACGGCTTTTCAAGTGTTTCTCTTTATCCTCTCCACCGTCAATCCTGTTTATAATTCTTGCCACACTGTTGTGTTCTGATGGGCTTCCCCTTATGATAAACCCTCACACATCTGCAGTGAGCAATTCTGTGACGTATTTTCACGCAGCCTATCCATATATGTGGTGCCCTGATCTCAGCCTGGAGGAGTCTCCTGAGTCCCCGTCTTCTCCAGCACTCCCTGCAAGGGGCCTGTGGCAGGCACCCTACGACTCCGCAGCACTGAATGCACTCCTTCTTGCAACAGCCGTCCTGTGGACTCGTGGCCTTTCTCTAGGTGCTGTTCCAACACCCGGCTTTACAGTGCTGTCACGTAGGAACCTCAGGTCGGTCTGATTTCTTTTCCATCATAGGAATCTTAATCTTTTGGCCTAGAGACTTGTAAATATTTTTCTTTCTTTGGGTTGGCAGTGGACTGAACAAGGCCCCGCACCTGTTTGAAAACGGTCTTTTCAGATGTCGTCACGCTTAGGGTCTCAAGATGAGATGATTCTGGATTTGGCCTGGAACCCAAATCCAACAATCAGTGTCCTTAAGAAAAAAGGATCAGGGAATTGAGACCCAGGACACGGTAGAGAACCTGTGAGGAAAGACAGACGGGACCGTCACTGCCGAGACCACGAAGAACCGCTGGGCCCTGGCCGAGAAGAGCGTGTGTGCTCCCCTCAAGTCTCAGAGGGACTGTGTCCTGTGCTGGGAGAGGAGTAAGAAAGGGCCATCAAGAGGGACTCTGCGTCTGCCCTAGAACTTCCCGGCAGCTCCCTGGCCCTGAGTCAGGTTGACGGCCAAGGACCACAGCGGCATCTGTTCCTGGTTTCGGCAGGTGCGCCTCCAGGAGCAAACGGGAATGGGTATGTGGGGGAGTGAGGGGTGCTGGCCGGGACAGCGTGCCTCCCTCAAGGCCTGGGCCCCAGAAGCCACGGAGGCCTCCAGCCGCAGGGACATGCCCCGTGCCACAGAGGCCGGCAGTTCTCCCAGCTCAGACTCTGCCTTGCTAGGTGGACCACCAAGGTGGACAGCCCTGAGTGGCTTGCCAAGAAGGGAAAACCAAGGGCAGGGCCACTGTTACCACCTGAAAATGGCCTCCCTGAGCTTTCCGAGACCTCATAGAACAAGGCCCTTCAAGAACAAGACAGCCCAGACCCATCTTCTGGGCACAAACCTTCCCCACTTCCCTGAAGGCCAGAGGGATCTGCCTCCAACCTCCTCAATTCTGGGCCAGAGCCACATGGGCCCATCTGAGAGGCGAATGGCTCCTCCTCACAGGAGCCAGGGTGCGGGGCCATGCAGAACCACAGGGTCATCTGAGAGCGACAGCAAGCCTGCCCACCTGGAGCAGCAGTAAGCCCAGAACAGCAGTCAGAGTGAAACTGGGGAGTCAGCCGGGCACCCTGGGACCTCTCCTGCGCCATGTGCTGCATCTCCCGGACCTGCAGAACCCTCTCCCGCTCTCTCCCCTCCTTGGGGAGCAGCCTGCTGCCCTGCTCTGCTGAACACACACGGAGCCTACCATGGGCCTGCCCCGTCAGCCTCTAAGCAACAGTCCATCGGAGGTGGGTGGGGGTGACCGCTTCCTGGGAATGAGATATCCCACCAGGACACAAGCCAGAGCCAGGGGCGTGCGGGAGGGCGTCAGTACCTTGACCAGCTCCCTGAGCTGTCACACCCCGTCTGCCACCTCCTTGTCATTTGATGCAGGCTCTGGGTCTTGGCAAGGCAACTGTCTAGACACCGGGGCTCTGGCCAAGAAGAGCCTTTTGGAGATTGTTTTTCCAAAGGAGATTGTGGCTTTCTTGGCAGAGATGGAAAAGAAAGGCCTTTCTGCAGCCCAGCCGGGTAACACTCTGAAGAGTAACCATCTTAGGACTCACGGCCAAGGGCTTTGCTCCAGCTAGTGCTCACGAACTGGCTTCCCCGGGAAGCACACCTTGGCTCAGACAGCCCTGGACGGCAGCAAGTGAAGAGGTGACACCTGGCCTGTCTCCAGTTCTCCGGTCCTGTCACCATGCGGGAGGTGGGCATGTTCTCAGAGAGCACCGGCTGTCAGGCCCCTTGGCCTTGCCCTTGCAGCCCCGCTTCCGGTGCACTTGTGGAGGCACCGTCCAGCTCCCTGCTTCTCCGCAGGCTGTGCCTGGGCAGTCAGTGCCACTCCACCCCACGGCGTGGGGCACTGGGAACATTCATTTTCCCACAGAATGCGGCACTGCTTCAGAAGTGAAGTGAATAGGGGAGTGGACACTGGATGGGCAAGCAATGGGGTCTAGCCCAAATGCCAAGAAGACCCTCCGGATGCAGAGGAGTGACCCAGTGACCCTGCAGTGGGGCGGGCAAGAATAGCAGGCTCCTGTGAGCTGAGGAACCAGTGCAGCCAGGAAGGACAGGCTGTGTCCTCAGGCGGCACAGGAAGTTGAGGATGAACCTCAGAGGTCAAATGGAGGACGTTTGTCTCTGAGGATGGCGAGGGTGGGCATCATAGCTGGGGATGGAAAGGCTCTGGGGAAGGCAGCTGGAGGAGGCAGAGGAGGATAGAGGAGCTTCGAGAACAGAGGGGCTGCGCAGCCCAAGGGAGGGCACGAGGCAGCTGGATCTCACGGGGGTGGTGGCTGGTGAAGGCCGGGGTGGTTGCCAACCAGCCTCCACTTCCTGCCTGAGGTTGGGGTGAAGGAGGTCAGCCCAGAAAGTGGACCTCCTCCTTTTCTGACCTCTCCAATCATAGCTGAGGAGTCTAACTTCAACTTCTACCCAGAAGCTGATGTGTGGTCTTTCAAGCCCGACGGTAGGGTGTTAGGAGGCTCCGCTGGGTGGGGAATGGCAAACCCACTGCCATCTCTGCAGAAAATTTCGGTCAGGATTCAAGGCCCCCAGACCCTGCACCCACTCACACCCAGATCTGAATTGCCAACCCGGTACCTACAGAACTACCTGGGGCCTCCGCTGGGGCCCTTTCTCCACTCCAACCCAGCGATTGTCCATTCCCAGCCCCTGCCCTTCTCCTCCCCCAGAGGCCCAGGTCCACACAAGGGCAGGACCCTCAGTTCTCCTGGGCTGTGAGATGATTCCCCATCTGCTCTGGTGCACCTGCCCCTCAGCAGGTCCGTTCTATGGCGGAAATAGCCCCGGGAGCCAGGGCCTGCCAGAACAAGAAGACAAAGTGATGGCTTCTTCCAGTTTGGCTCACTGCCCAGATGGCCACCTCCAACCTGCTGTGACTGCCCCACTATGCCCTCGTCCATAATGCCAATCTGGGAGCCTCTGAGTTCCCAATAGACTGGGAGAGGCCGACTGCAGGGAGCTGAGTCCCCTCCGGGCCGAGTCTTCAGAAGCCTCCTAGGATTCCTCAGGGACACCAAGTGCCACGCGGGCTCTGGGGCTCCACAGGGATCACCTGCTGGTGCATTCCTTGGGCACAGCTGGATGTGCCTGCCAGGTGTGAGCATGGCATGTCCTCAGGCGGCTGTGAGCAGCCGAGGGCCGCCTGGACTGTGCTGCGTGGGCTCGCATCGTGGTCTTGGCACCCGCACAGGACGCGACATGTGCGTTCACTACAAACTCACTGAACAAATGAAGCCTTAAACTCTCTGCAGAGAGCCCACCGGAGCCAGGTGCCGCCCTGCACATGTTCCCGGCCCCACACACCACGCCAGGCATAGCAGAGCTCAGTTGGCAGAAGCAGATCCCCCCTTCACTGTCAACTGAGAAGCCCCCACCAAGTCCTCGTGGGAACTGCTTGCTGGAGGGCGCCCTCTCCTTCTCTGCACATGTTCTATCCCTGGGGCACAGCAGGACTGCAGCTCCAAGCCAGGCCCTGAGAAAGAGGAAGCTCTACCTCCTGCGTCTTAGGACTTGCCCTGGCCAGCTGCCCGGCTCTCAGGAAGCCACGTGGAGGGGCTCTGGCCCAGGGTGCCAGCTGAGGTCTTGGCTGACAGCAGCATCACCCCCAGGTGTGAGTGAGGGTACCTCTGAGACCATCTGCCCATCACCATCTGACTGCCGTCGCTCGGGAGACCCTGCAGGCACCACCTCATGGAGCCCACATCTCCCTAAAGGAGCAGGAGGAAGTGGGGAGGCAATAACGTAAATAAATATAATGATAAAATAACTAAAGAATAAAATGAAGTTTGGGATGACTAGATATTCAGCAACAGTGATGGGAACAAATGGAAGACTAACGGGGGCTGTCAACCCTCTATGGGAGTTCAACACCTGGCCGTCTTCTGATAATCCTGCTCAAATTCCCCCTGAAACCACCCACTCCTTGTTACTAAATCATTTTGAACGCCTTTTGAGAGATACCACCTGACATCCCGACAGCGACATCGTGTGCTAGAGCAGAAAGAAGGGAGGTCATTTAAAGGATCATTAAATTTTAAAATGTCCATTTGCAAAGCATGCCCTAAGGGCCGCTCACTAATACCTGAGCAAGTCTATCCAGTTCGTTCATTAGTATCGTGTTTTCTGTCAGGTTCTTTCTTTGTTCACTGTAAAACTGTTTGCTCAAAGACCCAATATTTGAACTTGAACAGGGTTGTTTTAATAATTGATCATTAAATAACTTCCACATAGAATATAAGTCAGAGTGAAACACTAGAAAATGGATGAATAAAAATCAACTGGGTTAATAGTATCATTGAACAAGACCTCCTGATGTCAATCAAGCAGGCTAATGTTTGCATGACAAGAAAAGTCAGTCACCTCAGAGCTCTTTAAAGGGTGTCAGACTGTCAGCCACCAGCAGGGAACAGGTGGGGGCTATGGTAGTTTTAAGGGAAGGAAGTTCTTGGCAGGGCAGCAGGGTTATCCTCAAACCAGGTGTTTGCAGAGCATGGACTCTGGGCCTCAGCTGTACCAGTCCCTTGGGGTTGCAAGGTTCCTGCATGCTCCCAGAAGGACAGAAAAAAATCAAAACCGTTTCACAGAAGTTTTTGACAATTGCAAGATGATTCCATCCAGACTCTGTCTCTAAATTCAAGACTAGCATGGGAAAAAAAAGGTACACCACTTTTGTGGGAATAATCAAGATTGCACTATATTTCAAGACCTTTAAATTTTTTCACAGTATGCCCTAGAATCGAGAGTGGCTGTCAATAACTGTCCACCATTCAACCTGAGCACACACCAGGGGACTCTCCCTCCAGCTCTCAATCTCTGCTCCCAGAGGCATCTCCCATCTGGAATTCGGGACTCATTGTGCCTTAGCTTCTTTTTTAAGTATTAGGATGTACATAGCTGTGTTTAAACATATTTTGTTTAACCATGTGGTTTAAATGACTTACATCCTAGCCAGAACACTGAAGCAAGACAAAGAAAGAAAAGACATCAAAACCAGAAAAGGAGAAGCAGAATTCTCTCTTTTTGCAATTGACATTATCTCATTTGTAAAAAAAAAAAAAAAAACCCTAAAAACATTTGCACAAAAACATTTCCACCCCCTCCCAGCAGTGCCCGAGCTAGGGACCAAGTCTCCAACTCACAGGCCTTTGGGGGACCTTCCAGAGGCATCCTGTAACATCAGGTCAGAAACAGTCACTGTTGAGCCTAGCTTAAAATGAAAGTTTTATGTTTTATTAGGAATGGGTAATTTAAGCTGCTTCTCTACATTTACTCTTCCAAAATGATGCTTTTTTTTTTTTTTTTTTTTTTTTTCTCACATTACATTTGTTGGGTTCCTGAGAATAAATCATCCTTGGCTTCCTAGGCAGTTGCAAAGTATCAGTTATTATCATTTTTAACACCATAGGGTACAACTTGCTGATACTTTGTTAGGATCCTTGAACCCATCTCCCTAAGGGAGATGGGCCTGCAATTTGACTTTCTTGTACTGATCGTGTTTAACTTAGGTGTCAAGGTCAGACCTGGTTCATGATACAAGCAAGGGATAGGACCTCAAATAATTTTTCCTGTCTCAGTTTTTTGGTACCATAAATTAACCCTCCATCCCATTGAGCAAGATGGGAAGAAATTTAAAACAAGAGAGGCATTTTGCAAATTATCAATATATGAACAAGCACCTGCTTCTATATGAGCCAGGGTTCTTCAACTTCAGCTGAAAATCAGAATTGCTTGGGGAATTCTTTTAAAAACACTTATGTGGCTGGGGGGTAGCTCAGTGTTAGGGTGCTCTCGCCTAGCACACAGAAGGCCCTGGATTGGATTTCCAGCACCACAAAATTTGACAAAAATTTTTAAAAGTGTTCATGAGGGATCCACCTAGACCAATTAAATTCGAATCTCAGGGCTGAGCCCAGCCATTGCAGTTAGCCACCACGCCCCACGTAAATCTAATCTGCAATCAGGATTAGCAATATGGGTCAGAAAAATCCAAATTTTTCTTCCTTGTAGTGCCCTCACAGATTCATCATCCTATAATGAACCCTTTCATGGATTTGATGAGCACTTGCCAACTCTGGAATATTTCTGAAAATGCTTAAGGTACACGGAGGATAGGGTCTGGGTTTTCTTGTGTAGGCTCACTAGACGGGAAAGGCTCCTAAGCTCCAGAAAACAAAGAACTGAAAATTCAGATGGTTACAATGATTCTGGTCACAGCACAGACTTCACAATTCCCTGGAATAAATTAGGCTGATACAGTCAATGAAATCTGTACAGTCACAGAAAGAAAGTTACACCAAGATGTTCATGATCTGGTGTTCCTGCAGACTCCAGAAATCTGGGAGCCAATAGTCACATAACATTTTGATACAGGAGAAAAAAGTAAAATGAATAAGAAACAAATAGCATGTTAATTGTTTTGTGTTGAAAAAAAAGATACACAGTGTCAGACAGGAAATATAAATTTTAGTGATCAATTGCACAGCATGGTAATAGTTAATAACAATCCCTTGTGTATTTCAAAATTGCTAAAGAAAGGATTTTAAATGTTCTCATCAAGAAGGAATGATAAGTATGCAAGGTGACATACACATAAATCAGCTTGATTTAATCATTCTACAATGTATGCCCTGTCCTACTATCACATTGCACCACATAAATATATGCAATGATTACTTGTCGATTCAAAACAAAACAAAATAATAAGAATTGTTCTAAATTGTGTTTGTTTTTTCCTCTTTGCAATTGGAATTTGCATTGGAATTTCTTATGCCATAAGGAAAAAAATAGATGAAAAATATAATAAGAGACAGTAATCTGGTAGTTGATTTTGTTTAAGGTGTTTATTACAAGAAAAACAAATTACCCATTTCAACGCCAGGGTAGAAAGTTGTGAGGAGGGGTGTAGAATTTTTGCAGACATTAGGAATGACTAGAGCCAAGGTGTAGAACCAGGACTCTGAAATTCAGGGTGGCCCCATCTCTGGGCAACTTTCTCCTTCCTCAGTCTCTTCCAGAAGTCATTTGCTCAAGACTATGCCTTGCCATGAAGTGACAGACTTCAGCTATGACAATGTGTCCTTTCGAACCCAGGGCCCACACTTTGGGGCAAGTTGCAAAGTTCTGCAAACCTTCATTTGTCATGTGTAAGTGAAACAGAATAGAATGACCTCAAATGCATGTCATGCAGAGACCAGGCCCCCAAGGGCCTTGTGAGAGGCAGTGGACTTTCAGAGTCCCATCTGGTATGAAGGGCAGGCAGGCCTGGAAGAGTCTAAGATCAAAGGCAGAGGGGGTTCCAGGCTCTATCCTGGGGCTCAACATCCCCCCGCCTCCCCCCATCTCGCACTAGATTAACTCAAACTGAGTTCCTGAGGAGCCTAGCAGAGGCATGGCCTCCTGTCCCATTCCTGGCTCTGTCTGGGAATCTTGGAGCCATCTCAGAACATGATGGCCCACACATTAGAGGATTTACCCTGGAACAACCAAGTGAGGACGGCCAGGGGCTGAAGTCCTCAGCTTGGCTTTCAGGGCCTGGGGGAAGAGGAGTTTGCTGTGAGATGCCAAAGGAATAGAAATGCGTCCTTTCTGTGGGCCCAGCCTGTTTCTAAGAACCAGGGAGCCTCGCTGATAAGACATGGGCGATTGGAGGGGCCAGTTCGAGCCCCTCCATCTCCCTGGGAAGGGCCCCTTGTGGTTTTCAATTAGGCTGCGCTGGCTGCTTAGTAGTCAGGCGCCAGCTGCTGCCTGTTCTTGAAAGACATAAAACTGGGTCAAGCACACGATTGCAGCATGCACAGCAGTGACTTCTGCTGGCCAGTCTATCTGTCTCTGGGCGCCGTCAGTGCTGTAAGGCCGGGCTGGGCACCGTTTCTCCAATGGTCACCTATCAGGACCTCTGGAGATCCCCCACCCAACCCTATCATGAGGACTCTCCAGGTGGGGCCCAGGGTGTTCTCGGACACTCCCGTGATCCGAATGGGCAGCCAGGATGAGGAACCACTGGGTTGGATACTCATTTGGGGAACAACTTCTGATCAGATAAACATTAGAAGACGGGTTGATTTCAGTGAAGGAGTATTCGGTTTATTAGAGCAAGAAGTGCAGGCCTGCAGGGAGCGGAAACGTTCTGGAAAGGAACGACTCAGTGCAGCGGGGGCAGGAACGGCCTGTTCTGGACTTCCAGGTTCATCTGACGAGCACTTCCGGATGCTTCCAAGCACAGGGTGCCTCGTGCACCAGATCGACGGGGCCCTGCCTCCCGGAGCCTGTGGTCTCCTAGAAGTGCACTCGAGGCGTCCTGAAAGTCGCCAGCAGCCCGGGTGTCTTTCTAACTGGCGCCTGACAGGATCCACCTCTCCCGCCTGGCCCTTCGTTTCAGGTGCAAAAATCACATCAAGGTTGCGTGACGTCAAAACACGTCCTGGTCTCCTTTCTCCTGGAACTTATGAATGGAATGACGGCGGTGTTGGGTGAGCGGGGGACATCTCCACCGACATGAGGGGCATGAGGGACACGAGGGATGGTGCCAAGCCGCTGCTCCTGGGAGCTGGGTCACTACGCCCTTCCCCCAATTTGCCTATGTTTGAAATTTTCCATAAGTAAAAATGTCAACGAAATTAAATTTAATTGAATCAATCAGTCAAGAGACAAAAGAAAGCCTTTAAAACGTTAAAGGTAAATTAAGAGGAAAAGGCCAAGAATTCAAAATGACGCAGAGGAAGTGGCCGCATAGGCTCTCTGCAGTTGGAGTCCGTGTGCATCACGCCTGGCCCCAGGTGAAGTGAGGAGAGCAGGCTGCCATGAACGCCCACTCAGCCCGGTGCTGCCAGGACTTGCTGGCTCATGGCACAGAGATGGTCCGTCCCAGTGTGCTTCTCCCTCTTAAACGGGTGCTCCTGGGGCTCAGCATCGGGACCCCACGTGTCCCCAGCACTCAGCAGGCAGCACAGAGAACTGCTGGGGACATCAGTGAAGATCACAGAACTGAAATTCAGTGACATGAGCACTCGCTTCTTCTACCAAGTCCTCCCAGGCTCTTGTGGAGAACGCTTCTAATTTGGGGATCCACATGTTGGGAGGGCATAAGCATCCGGGAGAGGGTCAAGAGAGAAAGGCCTTAGCCACAGGAGAGCACAGGCCTGTGCAGGGAGGAGTGCGGCGGGCCCCCCACGGAGCACCACAGAGGCGAGGTGGGTTGTCTTCTGGAAACAGAGGTGAGCCTCTTCAGAGACCGGGCCCTGTGCGTGGGGCACGCTCCAGGCAGAAAAGGCACCTGTTTCTTTCAGCCTTCCCAGGCGCGCGTCACAGGGTGGGCACAGGGGAGCGGGCTGTGGAAGGAGGGAGGGAGGGAGGGAGGGAAGTCCTAGGACTCCTGAAGAGGACAAAAAGCCTTTCAGGCCAGGTGCAGCTGGCACGCCCTGTAATTCCAGCAGCTCTGGAGGCCAGGGCAGGAGGATGGTAAGTTTAAAGCCAGCTTCAGCAACTTGGTGAGATCCTGTCTCAAAATTAAAAACAAATAAATGTGCTCGGAATGTGGCTCAGTGGTTAAGAAACCCTGGGTTCAATCCCTGGTACCAAAAAAAAAATAAAGGCTTTTGGGGTTTGGACCCCTGCGTTACAATACTAAAAATGCAGGACTCCAGTCAGTCCAGGAAGACAGATTCTAGGAAGAGACTGAAGAAACACGCAGGACACCTTGATGCAAAAACCACAGGTGGCTGTTCCAGGCACAGGAAGCTGGGGTCTCGACATCAATTGTCACACCTGTCTACAGGGGGACGTCAGAGCCCCAGGTGAGAGCAAGACAGTCCCTGAGGTGGCTTCCTGATGACGGACTTGGTGGGCTGAACTACATCTCCCCAACCTCCTTTGGGGAGGTGGGGTGGCCTTGTGGGGTGGACAGTGAAGGGCACTGTCCTCTGAGGCCTGGAGGGGGCAGGAGGCAGAGCCTCTTTGTGACTCACCTGCCTTGCCAGTCTGCCAACTCACCTGGTGGCCCAAGCAGCAGTGGGGGTGTCCTGGGTCTTCCCCACGGCCCTGCCTTCTACTTGAGCTCCTTCACCTCCTGAACCAGGTGTGTGTTCACTCTGGGACAGAAGCCTGGGCTCTGCAGCATGGCTGTCCACTGACAGAAGCCAGTGTGGTCACTACCGAGGTCCTGGCAGGAAGAGCTCAGCGTCCCCACACCGGCGGTATGACCCCTGCCCTCCCCAGGGTCTATTGTCAGTCAAGCTGCTCCGTGGGCTCTGGGGGCTGCACAGGGCTCTCCTTGGAGAAACCTCGCCGTCCTGTTTTGCTGCCGTGGCTTCTGCTCACAGGCCCTTAGAGGCCGCTCTGACTGACTCCTCACTCTGGCTGGGGCCCCTCGGCAGGCGACGTCTGCTCTCCAAGGCCTCCTCCGCACTGGGCGGCCAGCTCGCAGGGGTCAGGGTGACCCACCACATTGCTACTGCTCAGCCTCACTCGTCTGCGGCCTCTCACCTCTGCCCCAGAAGGCGACTGGCACCTGTCTTCCCCACCCTCTCCGGCTGATCGTCCATCTCTGGTGCTGGCCAGCTCCAGTGTAACAGGCGGCTCCCCGGGGTCTCGCCCTGGCAGGCTTGTCACACGCCTGTGGCCCTACTGGCTTGGCTCCAGAAGCCTGGGGACTTGCCTGCTTCGTTCCTTCAGGTCCCCGTCCTGACAGGTGTCCAAGGGCCTGTGTTGAACTAGCGAGGGAACAAATGGGAGGGCGTTGTCCTCCCTGGGCCCAGGTGCTTGTCCGGACCCCTCCCTCAGTAGGATCAGATAAAACCAACAGTGAAGCTCGTCCTTGGGTCCCAAGGGAACCCAGTGCTTGTAGGACGGGTGCTATGAATACTCCAGTGAATGACTGACTGGTCGGACACGGACTTGGAGGACATGAGAGCTGGACCACAAGACCTTAAACATCCGGTGTGATCCTGGGGCTCAGGGAGGGACAGGCACTCCGCCCTGCTCTCTAGTGAGAGGCCTGAGCTCCTGGGGGCCGGGTTCTCCGACCACACAAGTCACCAGGAGTGCTGTCCTCATCTCACTGGTGAAGCAGCCCAGAGGTGACATTGGGGAGGTGAACCAGTCCCTTTTGGGCAGGAATCTGGAAAGTTCCAAAGCCCTTGGAGCACTGGTTAGGACAGCATGTTTGGAGATGGGCCAGAGATGGGAGCTGGGCTTCCCACTTCCTGGCCCAAGGGGAGGCAGGACGTGGTCTTCCCGCAGATTCCTCGCCCTGAATGCTTCTGTGGGGCGTTGAGGGCCCTCTCAGCCTTCACCCCCAGAATACCAGCAGCAGATAGTACAGTGCTTCTGGGTGTAACCACACGCCTGGGGCAAAATCACCCCAGACATGGCCTAGCAGAGACAGCAGCACTTCACTCTGCAGCCTTGAGGGTCCGTTCATTCTCTTGCGAGACCACAGTGAGGATGCAGAGAAGGGAGCAGATGGCATTCCTTCCCGGGTGCCCACAGCACAGGGTGGCAGCACAGCACATCTGCTCGTGCTCCAGGTCCACGCCTCCTCTCTGGACTCTTCCGACCGGCCTGGCTCTGTACCGCCTGCTCTGACCTCATCTGCACCCCACACCCTGCCAGCCTCGCCTTGACGCCACTAGGCTCTGGCCCCTCAGCATCACCTCTGAACTGACTCCTCAGTGAACCAGAGACATGGAAGGTACACAAAGACCATGCTGGACCCCATACGAGAACCGCTGGGACCTGCCTGCTGCAATAAGCAAGCCCGGGCTCCAGGTGGCTCTCTGCAGGCACCGTCCAGGTTGCTGGACAACTCCTGTGACTCAAGTCCTCAAAGGGCGGGACTTGATGAGTGACTGACAGTTCCTCTGGGTTTTGTTGTTGCTGCTTCAACTCAGGATCGACCAGAGGAAGTCAAATATGGTCCCCTGACCCACCCCATAGGACACCCTGCTTCCAGGTGGACCGTACGCAGCTCCCACTCTACCCCGCTGCTTCGGGCACACCTGGAACTGTGCCTTCCTTGGCCTCTGCCTGCCTTTGGGTCTGCCAGGCCAGCTGACGGGGCTAAATCCCTCCCTGTAGCAAACTC
This sequence comes from Sciurus vulgaris, assembly GCF_902686455.1. NCBI lineage: Eukaryota > Metazoa > Chordata > Mammalia > Rodentia > Sciuridae > Sciurus > Sciurus vulgaris. The sequence goes on along the minus strand of NC_136466.1, from coordinate 167,907,796 downwards.
TGGATAAACAGCCCGGGCTTGTCTCCTGTGATTAATCTTCCCTTCTTCTTACAACCCTTCACCCCAGATTGTTTCTTCCCACTGTGCACACCACGCGTGGCCAGCCCTGGCCTCTGCTCCTCCTCAGCTGCCTCTCGACAGGCTGCACTGTCCTTCGATGGTTCGCCCCACACTGAGCCCTGGAAAGTCTGAACAAAGCACCCCATCCCTTCTTCCCTCCCTCCCTGGTTCTGTTCTTCCTGCTTTTACTGATCCCAAGGTCAGGGGTGCAGAGAGAACGCAGGATGAGAGTTAATCCAAACGTCAGATAAGCCACAGACACATTGCTAGTGTAAGTATAGCCCAAGAGTTTCACGGCACATACTTGTGCTCAACAGATCCAGCAGTGTAATCTATCTGACAGTCAAACTGAACGGGGGAGCTTATATTTTCACTCGAGAAACATGGCGACTGACCCTGGGCTTCCCCGGCTGGGTTTTCCGTCAGATGCCTTGCGCTGGCCCCATGCCAGTGTCTCCACATCTCCATCTCAGCAGAGCCACCCTCCTGCCTTGGGTCTCTTCAGTGTGTGAGGGGGTTACTTCCTCAACCCAGTGATGACTTGGGCAAGAAGGAATAGCTTCTGACAAGGGGGCCACTGTTCCAAGAATTCTCGGGTCAGATGGACGTCAGGATGTCAAAGCACATCCTACGTGGCGCAAGGGAGGCGTCCCTTGGGAAGACCCAGCCAGACAAGCCGACAGGAATCATCGGCCCTGTGGGTGCTCTTTCGGAGCCCCGCCCACCACAAAAGTCACTGTGCCTCTCAGAAACAGATCCTCCCGTGAGGGCTGGGTGGTCACACTGCCATGTTCAGAAGAGGAAACCAAGGCCACTCTGCGGGTCTTGACCCACTCTCGCTGCATTCTGCTGGCTGCTCCCTTGTCCGAAAGTCTGAGTAGACTGAGGATAGCAAGCTCTCGGCTCCCTCCCGATGCACGAGGGCTGTGGTTGAGCAGGCGGTGAAGGCAGCGAGGCTGTGTCAAGAACAGCGCCCAGCTTGGAAACGCTGGCGCAGCATTCACATGTCCGCCAAGGGCCACCCTTTGTGAGCAGGGGGAGCTGCATTGTGTGATGCCTGCCGTCAGCTGAATAAATGCAGATGGCGCTGCCTGGTAGAGAAGGCAACACATGAGGCCACGACACTGTTGCCCAATTTTGCATCCGCACAGCAAGTGCGCCCCAGCACTTCTCCCGTGGGCTGAATGGATCTGTTCCTCAAGTGCTCATGAAGTTAACTGGACCGTCCTGCCACTTGGCTCATCGCGGGGTAAAATGAATCTTCAAACTATCACTGACACGCACTCACTAAACCCTTCTCTGAGAACTGCATTTTGAAAAATTTCAATGATACTTGGGCCCCATGTGGCATATGTCTTAGGTCTGTTTTCTGTTGTTATACCAAAATACCTGAATCTGGATAATTTCACAAAGAAAAGAGGTTTATGTAGCTCACGTATGGAGGCTGAAAGTCCCAAACTGGGTGGGCTCATTGGTTTGACCTCTGGTGAGAGCCTCACAGATGCATGACAACATGGCGGACAGCATCAAGGGGACATGTACAAGAAGGTGTGATCACGTGGTGCCAGGAGGTAAGAGATTCAGGGCGTAGACTGTTCTTTATACAACTCACTCTCAAGGGATCCAACGGAGGTCCCATGAGAACTGTTGACCCCTTCCTTCTGAGGGCACTGCCCCCAAAGGCCATCACCTTCCACCAGGCCCCGCCACTCCACCATGCTGGGGACTTGGCTTCCAGCACATGGACTTTTGGGGCACTCTCAAACCATATCCAAACCAGAGCAGCATGTCTGTGCTTACCAGGTGTTAAATACACCGAAAATCAAGCTGACTTAAAAAACAAAAACAAAACCAAAAATCCCCTACATTCTCAGTACAGGCCTTACATCATGCTTCATCGGTAGTCTGATATTTGTCTCGTCCTCAAATACCCACCTTTTTTAAGGCATAAGCTCACCACGGCCTGGAGCAAATGGCAGCAGAGCTTGCAGCTGCCTCTGATTGGAAGGTTGCCCATGGGATTTGGTGTCACCCCCTAGTGTCACCGCCGGGCTAGCCAGGCCCATGGCTCACACTTCATTCTCTGCTGCTGAGAGCGGACATACCATTTCCACGTCTGCAGAACCCGGAAGCCAGAGCTCTTCCAAGGGGCAATCATTGCAAAACGTCTCCTCGGGTAAGCTAATCAGAATGGTAGGGAAGCGGCCCACAGGGGTGTCTGCAGCTCAGGAGACCTGGGCCCAGGGGGCAGGGAGCCCTCAGACCCAAGCATGGGGGAGAGTCCATTTCAGAACCTAGAAGCAAAGTTGTGTCATCCCTCGAAACTGTTATCAAAATAAAAGGCCCAACGGTGCTCCAAGAAGCTCTGGTTTGTCACAGGCCTCGGCCGCACACTAAAAGGCGGGTTTTCTCTCAAAGCCTCTCCTTTCTTTCCACCCAGCAGTACCCCAATTATCCCACTTATCCCATGACATGATTCCACTTCTCTCCAGTCACTTCTTCCTCAGACAAATTTTTTATGATTCACAGCAATAAGAAAAATCATTTCCCCTTCCCGTACCTTTCTCCTCCTAGGTGATACCAAATGTGACGCAGAGTGGGCAGACACGTAAGAAAGAACAGCGTGTGCCTTGAATTACCAGTGACAGCCTAGGCTGCCCGTTTGGGAGCGCACTGTCCCCCAGGGCTCCAGCAGGGAAATGGGGTGAAACCCAGAAGCTCACACAGCCAGGCACCACATCGTGGCCTGTCAGTCAACAACAGCCCCACAGGCCAGGCGGGTCCCACGGGTTATAATGCTCCTATCACCCAGTGACACTGCAGGCATCACAGTGTCACAGTGCCATGCGTCAGTCCATGTGAGCTTGATGCTGGTGGTAACAAACCTCCTGTGTGGCTGGTCACATAAAGCACATAAAGGAGGGCGCTGGGGCTCACGCCTGCCTGTGATCCCAGTGACTCAGGAGGCTACGGCAAGAGGATCGCAAGTTTGAGGCCAGCCTCAGCAACTCAGCAAGACTCCCTCAAAATAAAAAATAAAGAAGGCTAAGGGTGTAGCTCCATGGTGAAGTGCCCCTGGGCTGAATCTCCAGTACCAAAAAAAAAAAAAAGGGAAAAAGAAGTACAGCAGACAGGATCATGCACTGCTGTGCGTCATCCATGACAATAAGCGAGTGCCTGCTGACACCATGCTTCACTTTCATCTTTACTCAGGGTCTTTTCTTGCTACTTACTGGGGGACAGGGGGCCGTGAAGCAGTCTGCCTCACGCCAGCAGCAGCCTCCTCCATCTCACACCTCCTGCTCTCTTGATAGGATCATTTCTCTTGGGCTTGATGTAGTTGGTCTCTTCTTAAGGTCAACATGGCTCCAAAGAAGACAAAGTCCACAGCTGTGTTGCCAGCAGGGGGCCACAGTAAGTGAATGAGCCGCAGGAGACACTGAAGGTGACAGAGAAGGAGGCTAGTCGGCGGTGGTCACTGTCCACCATTCCTCCATAGCACTGTACAGCCCCCCAGCGAGGCTCTCGAAGGACCAGAAGGAGGGTGAAAGGAGTTAAAGGGTGTGCTTCACCACCGCCAGTGAGAGTAACGAAGATTCGAGAAGGACTGACGTCCAGCATGGAGGAGCTGCTTCAGGCTGGCCCCGCAGCGTTTCCCTCTCTGCACCATGACCACCAGGGCTGGGGGGAGTCTGTCGTGCTGAACAGGAAGGTGGCACCCGACTCTGAAGCTGAACTGACTGCCAGCTCTGGGCCTCGTTCCTCCTCAGGATCGTGACAGCAGGCAGAGTCTGCAAGCGCTGGTGAGGGCCTCTGCACAGCGGGACCGCGGGGGAATCGGCTCCCACAGCATGACGTCATGCAGATGAAGCCCGTACCCTGGAAGCGGGGCCGGAGCGGACGTGCCACGAACAGCCCAGCCGCTCCAGGTTCCAAGGCGTTTAGGACAGGATGACCGTCTTGCCGGGGGAAAGGGGGGTGATGTTACAGCCTACAAATGGAAGGTTTGTGACCAGGGACAGCGAGAGCCCAGGTCCTTCAGCATGTCAGTAACGACACACGGCCAGTGTACCACAGGGACCATTAGAAATCACAGGTGGCCCAACTCCTCCAAGGTGCCCTCCTGAAGGGCTAAGCCAGCGAGTGGAGAGGTGCTGTTTGTAGAGTCACATGTCTGTGGAGGCTTCCTGTGGCCAGGGTTGTGTCAGCAGGCCAGGACGGGTGTGCAACAGACACCAAAGACACGCTTCTCGGGATGCATCCTGCCACTAAGAGACACTCGACTGTATGTACGACAGAGAGACGAGAAAGCTCTATTTAAAGGAATTGGACAAAAAGGAGACCCTGGTCCTCCAAACACCACCCAAAGCAAGAGACCACAGGGACAGAACTCAAAAACTATTTCCACTTCTTCTCTTCCCTGCCCAACACCTGCCAGATAGCTGAAAAACTGAGGCCTTCGAGGGAGGCCAGGGAGTGCCAGGGACAGAGCCTGTATTTGTCAGGGTTCTCTAGAGGAACGGAATCGACAGGAAGTGTGATTATAAAAGGGGATTTATTAGATGAGCTTACACGACCAGAAGCTGGAGAGTCCACAATGGCCATCTGCAGGCTAGAGAGCTGGAGGGACTGGCAGCTGCCAGTCCAAGACACAGAAGCCCCAGAACAAGAGGGATCAGTGGTGCTACCCCAGTCTGAGACTGAAGGCTTCTGGAAACTCTGGAGAATCACTGGCAGAGTCTACTTTGGAAGAGTGAAGAAGCAAGAGTCTGATATCCTCAGGAGGTTGCAATGGCAACCAAGAACCTATTCAAGAAGAGTCCACCTTGCATCTGCTTCTTGTTCTTCCACTTTTATTGCATCCAAGCCACCATCCTCTTGGACTGTGCTGTCCATTCCAAATCCCTGTCCCACATGCCAATCATTCCTAGACATACCCCCACTGACACACCCAGAAGCCTCGTAATCATGAGCATCTACTGATCCAATCAAGTGGACAGTTCAAATTAATGGTCACAGGCCAGATTTCAGGCCCGGGTAACGAAGGCTGTCTGGGAACCGGTGAGCCTTTGAGTGCTACAGGTGTCAGCCATCAGGTGTCAGCCATCAGTTCCCCTCTGCCCTGAATAAGTCTGAAGGGACAACAGTTATCCAAGAAGTTCCCCAACTTCCCTCAGCTCAGAATCTGTCTACGGCCAAAACGTAAGAAAAAGCACCAGGTAAGTGTTTCTAGTTCTCATAGAAAGGACATAGACTCCAGAGCAGCTGGCACTGCAGTCCTCACGACGGTCCTTCCACCTTCAGCAGGCGCTGGGTGTGCGTCTGGGGCCACTTTCCCCCAGGAACCAGGACCACACAGAAACTTCTGCCTCCAAAGAGGAAGACTGCATGTGCCCTGGCCAGCAGCCCCCGGCTCTGTGGCAGGACAAGTGCCCTGCGGGGTCTAAGTGCCACCGCCTGCCCTCTAAGCCAGGAGCATGGAAGCTCTGCTTCCTCCTGATCACAGAAGCTCGCCGCTGCAGTTTTGTTTTCGTGACTTTGTTTTGGTTTCAGCCGTGACTTGGTGCCCCGTCCTTGCAATGGCAGGACCCACATCATTCTATGCCATCTATTATTCCCCGGGTTCCTTTGGGGAAGGGCTGCCTGCTTCCAAAGCAGCTTACAGAAATGTATTACTGCAAAGCGCCTCCAGAGTTTGTGCCTCATCTGTCTGTCCCTGTCACCTGGTAAGAGCTTTTGCTAAGTCAGGAGGATCCATCTGAGAGGGCTCTGCTGCTCCAGGCTCCCTAAAGCAATGGAGGTGCAGAGGAATGGAAGGGTTGGAGGGGAAAAGGCCCTGAGGTTACAGCACCTCGAAGTCACCTCCATGTCATTGGGAAGCCACGGGGAAAGTTTGAAAGCACTTCTCAAAACCACACTTACTTTCCAAAGCAGTCAGGTCTTTAGGGGCTTCGCATGTGTCTTGGAAGATGTTGGAATGTCAGCAAGTTGTAGTAAAACACAAAGTTATCTTGCACCAAATAGAGGAAAGTCTCTAACCCATGGCACACACTGGACCTGGTGTGTGCAGGACCACATGGGTATGTGGCATTGCTGATTAGGACTGAGCCAGTCTGTGACAGAGGTCAGAAGTCTGGGTTCCAACCACTGCTCAGTTGCCCATCATGCCTTCCATTCTGGACTGTTGCCACCCTGCCAGTGTGTGGGAGCCACAGGTGAGTCCTGATGCCTATGGTTGCCAGGCAACCCTGTCCAGGCCAGGCTCAGGTGGCCCGGACATTGCTTCTCTGGCCAGCTTGGTGAAGCTCAAATGGCATCGGAAACACACAACACAAATATGCCATGTGCATTCATTGTCTCTCTAAAAGCATGAGCACCAGGGGCTGGGGTTGTGGCTCAGTGGTAGAGCTCCTAGTGTGCGAGAGGCACTGGGTTCGATCTTCAGCATCACATAAAAAAATAATAATAAATAAAGGTATTGTGTCCACAAACAACTAAAAAAAAATTTTTTTTTAAAGCATGAGAGCCGCTCACAAAAGCAGGCAATTCCAGCCACTCTGCTGCTGGGAGCAGCACCAGGCAGCACTGGGAGCCAGGCAGGAGAGGCTGGGCTGTATTTGTCATGGGCAGTTGTCACTCCCATCCAGAGCTTGAGACGTGTTTCCTCAACCCCAGGCATGTTCTTCCTCCAGGGCTCAAGTGAAGGAGGGGTCTGTCCAACGCTTGTGCTAAAGCTCCCACGAGACCTTCTTCATTGGGCCACAGGAAATGTTTTGCCATATGAATTATTCCAATTAAATGCTCTGTTATGTTTAAGAATACATGAGCATAGAACAAAATCTGAAAGTGAACAACGCATCCTCTGAATTCCAGTGCACCAGCAGCCGGCCTCCTTCCCAGACAAGCTGCACACAGGTCCTGCACGCACCGGGCAGGGGCCAAGGCCACGGCTCCTTGTGCCAGTGTGCACTTCGCTGTTCCGCACTCGCCCATCCTACCAGAGACACACATCAGTCAACAGCGCTGCCCCTCTTGGCAACCACACAGTGTTGCTCCATTGTGTGGATGCGGGAGAATGGATTCAATCAACTGCCTCTTAGCATTGCCGTTCTTTGCTCTTTGCACGCAGTGGTGATTAGCTCTGCACATCTGCCCTCTCACACTCACCAAAATGTGTGTTGGGTAAGTCCCTAGAAGGAGAATTCCTGAATCAAAAGGCATGAGCGTGTTAAACTTGACAGGCATTGTCAAGCTGCCTTCCAGAGAGGCTTATCAGCGTGCACCCCATTGCCAATGCTCCCGGTTACCAGTCAATACAGTGTGACAGGGACAAGAGCTAATTGTTTAAATTTGCATTCTCTAATGAGATTGAGCATAGTTCCACCTGGTTATGGGCTGATAATATTTATACATTTTGCTATTTCTCTGTTTGGTGACCTTTTTCTGTTTGATTGGGAGGCAGTCTTTATTTATTAAAGAAATTAGCCTTTTGATATAGCATGCTTTTCAATTTGTCTTTTGTCTTGACAATTTTATGGGCCATTTTCCAAACAGGAAATTATGATGTAGTTGAATATATTAATCTTTTCCTTCATGTTTCTGGGTTTGGGGTCGTATTTTTAACAATCTTCACCACTCCAAGACTGTAAAAATCAGTAGACTTTAAATCCCCAGCTCCCCACCCACATGTATAAAATATAACAACTGCAGTGAAGTTGCCTAGTCCCACCCACAGAGTTGCTGATCTGAGCTGGAAAGGGTATATAAGATCAGGAGGTCCTGTCCCCTGACTTAGCAGTTAGAGAAGGAGACCCCATGGGGTGACTGTGGTGGCCCAGGCAGCACAGGCAATGCAGGTCCACCCTCTGCCTTCCCCAAAGTTTGTACAACCTCACAGCCCCTCCTTGACCCTCTGGGAAGCCCAGGAGAACCCAGGAGCCGCTCTGCTGGGTGACATTCACAATACTAGCTGAAATTCAATTGATTTTTAAATGATGCAACGTCACATCCTGAGCTTTGGCAGGAATGCCTAGACACTAGTAAAGTTCCTGGAGTACAAGGAAGATAGAAGGTCCTGTCAATCTAGAAACGCTCGCCCTGGTTTGGCTCCCAGGGGACTAGTAAGCATGTCCTTGGAAAAGCTGGCCCTGGTTTGGCTCCACCTGAGAGGGTGCCGCATATAACAAACAGCATGGGGCTAGGGGCTTAGAAAGGAGCAGGGCCGCACTGTGCCACTCACACATGGATCCCAGCCCAAGGTGCCTGGGTGCCAGACCAGCCATGGGGGATGGCACAGGGGAAGATGACCCTTAAACTCTTTTCCGGACACTGGCAGTTACTTTCTGCTGCAGCTCCGCGGTGGCCGTTCTGCGGATCCCCTAACTGGTCCAAGGGAAGCCCCCAGACTGTAGTTGGAAGGTCACTGCTTGGCTGGTGGCTTTCCTTTGCTCCTCTGTAAGGCGGAGCCATCCATCCCGGCCCCACCCTTGGGGCGGGGTCTGTGGCTTGCCTCTCAGTATGAGGCGCTGGGTTGGAGCCACAGCACCACAACAAAATAAAAGTAAATAAAATGTTAAAAAAAAAAAAAAAAAAAAAAAAAAGCAACCTGCTCTAACCCCTCGGTGCATGATCTCAAAGAGATCACCCCTCTCCTGATTCGGAGCGGACTCCCCGGCGAGCACACGAGGGAGGACAAACCAGCTGCACTTGGGCGGCTGGGTCAGCAGGTTGGTGCGCAGACCGTGGGGGGCGGTTTGCTCTGTTGGAATCACGAACCTTGTCGGTCTAATGTCGGGGTTCACCGTGTTAAAGCCAAGGTGCCGGGCCTGTGGCCGACCAGACCGAAGGTCAGGATACCTGTGTGGCCTCTCAGGGTCCAGCTGAGTCCTCGCTACCCCTGCGGAAGCCTCCGCGCCCCGGTCGTCCCCTCGGCGTGCTCCCCAGAGGGAGCCCACCTTCCCGGGGCTAGAGGCTGCGCACGGGCCCCGCGCAAGCCCGCGAGGGCCGCCCGGAGCGCGCGGGGAAGCGTGGCCGCGGCGGGGCCCTGGCTGCGGGCGTCCTTTGTGCAGCTCCCGGGACTGGTGCTGTGTGCCCGTCACGAGCGGTCAGGGTACGGGACGTGAGGGCGAGGCAGGGTCTCGGTGCTGGTGTACTCGCTGCGCAGCCGCACACTTCCCGGAGCGCACTCCCGCCGCACGCCCGACCGCCCGGAGCTCACCTCCGACGCGTCTTAGGCCGGCTTCGCTGGGATTCCCTCCGACCCCGAGGGCGCGTGATTTCACGGCATGCGGGAAGCGGAGGCGGCGGCATCGCCTCGGCTCAGCTTGCCCAGGATCTCAGCGCTCTGGTGACATCTGGTGACCTCTGGTGTCCTCTAACGTCCAATCCGGCCTGAGCCACTCTGGGGGAGAGCTGCACTTACTGATGCTGCAAATGTTCAGGACAGTCTGCCACAGCCCAGGCTGTGAAGGACAAGAGAGGGAGGCAGAAGGAAAGGAGGAGGGGAGACTTTCCAAATCAGTGAATAAACCAGGCTCTGCCCCAGTCACCCTTGATCGTGGGCCCCCAGATATGGCCCCTCATCTCCAAGCCCAGACCAAAGGTGCCTCGGACCCACGTTGCTGCCAGAACTCAGCGTGGGACCCAGAGCCTGGCCTGCAGGGCGCAGTGGTGGTGGGAAGGATCTTTCCGTCATCGTGATCAGGGATTTCCGCTCTAGGGTGCTTCGAAATGGGAGAAGACTGAGCGACTGGGAGCCAAGCAAAGTGACTCTGGGCTGCAGGATGCGTAAGGGAGGAGCTGGTCTAGGCACAGAACCACATGTGCAAAGTGTGTGGCTCAGAGGCAGAAGGTCCCCAGTATGGCTGAATTAGGGATGAGACACCAAAGGAGTGGGTGGAGCCAGCCAGTGGTAGGGGCCTTTGTGGCCACAGCAAGGCGTTTTCACATGCTTGGAATGTACTCATTACCACCTCCTTCAACTTTCTTCTGATGGCTTCTTCATTTGGGTAGAAAAATCTGTACCCAAGAATCAGGAGATTATGATTTCCCCTCCGGCTCCCCCTTAAGTCTGCCCACTATAGTGGCTGATTTCCTCCTGGAAGTTGGAAGCATCTCACAGCCCTCTGGAAGGTCCTAGCATCCAAGGAGAGTGGGGCCAAGCCCCACCCCATGTGGTCTCCTTGCATGTGTGGTCCCTGAGAAGCCCAGAGGCCCAGAGGCCCTAGCCCAATCCCTCAGCTTCCTACCCATCCTCTGATGTGCCAAGAAGTGATGCTGCTTGGGTCTGGGTGTTTGTGTCCCTCAAATGCAACATGGAAACTTCCAAGGTGGAACTCTCAGGTGGGGCTTTGTAAGCCACTGGTTTATGGTGTTTTGATAAAACAACTGAAATGGACTAAGAAATTTGTCGGAGCGAATTTCCACGTTGAAATGAGACATTAAGCAGATGTTCAGGGAAATCCAAGAGGGAGCCTCCCCCAGCTGGAAGACACAGTTGACAAGCACCGTCTGATCAAAGCCGACGACTCTGACCGTCAGTATTCCTGCTGCTGCTTTTCTCTTCTTTTTGGAGCAAAACTCAGGTTTACCTGGGTATTTTTACTCCCTCCACACCTTCAGATCCACCAGTGTGGAAGCAGATTTAGAATGTTCTTGCAAGCCCTTCTCTCTCACTGAGAAGTTACCAAAGACTTCATCTTTTTTTTTAGTTTGGTTTTGTTTCTTAGTTGTAGATGGACACAATATCTTTATTTTCATGTGGTGCTGAGGACCACACCTAGTGCCTCACACGTGCCAGCTAACTCTACCACTGAGCTACAACCCAAGCAAAACTTGATCACTTATCGGTCTTTTCAAAAGAATGAGCTTTTGAATTACTGATGACCCCTACTGGGCATGTATTTATTTCATGACTTGGTGTTTACTGAAGCTTGCTAATTGGTACCCACATTCCTACATTCTAATTTACTTGTCATTTTCTTAATATCACTGGATTTGCCATTTTCTTCTTGTATTGTTAGTATCATTTTCAGTATTTCATTTCATTTCATTTTAAGATTAAAAGCAGTTACATGCTTTTGGTGGGTTATTCCTTTTATAAATAAACATAAAAGGCATAGGGTTTCCCTGTTTTTCCCATTTACTGTGGCTGCCATGAATTCTATTTTATATTAATAGACACACCCAATACCCACCAAAATCTACCACACACTCCCTGTTCATTCCAACCTACACGTGTGTTACTTCTGAAATGAGAGGTACAGCGTTATCCACACAGGCTTTTGGAGAAATAACCAAAGCCTGCAAACAGCCCCAATGTGCACCACAGGGGTCTGGTAAAGTGGGGGATCCTCTGCCACCCTAAGAATGAATCTCCTCTGTACTGACAGGAAATGATCTGAGATCTCTCACTGAATAATTAAAAAAAAAAAAAAAGTCTAGAACAGAATATTCTGTATAAACGTCAACAGTGGTAGGAAAGGGGGAAATCATACCTACCCACCTCTATCCACCCAGCCTATCTATGGAAGGACAGGCAGGAAATTGCTGATGGGGGAGGGCGACAGGCATGGAGCAGAGGCAGTGGCTGACTGGAACCTCTGAGACAGTGAACTGAAAACGTTCAGTCATGCAAAAGTAATTAAAATGCTGTATCTGCACCTGACCTTGCAATAGCAAGTTGGAGAAGTTTTGCATTTTGTCTAGTTCTCTTGCATTTCTACCCTTCTTCCCTTGTTCCTTCCTTGGACTGAAGTAATTTGGCTACTTTTCTTCAGTGGTTTGGAATTATGCTTCCTGTTTCTAATTATCATTCCACTCTACAAAGGGACATGCTGAGGGGTGAGTGATGTGGTGGTATTGGAGCTCAGAGCTGCCCTCCTCAAGCGGGAGCCCATGGTGGTCACCCCCGGGGTGCTGCCCTAAGCAGAAGGATCTCCTTGCCCCAGGCTTTGTCAAACTGTGACAGCCCCTCTCTCCCTTCCGCTCCAACCCTGTTACCATCAGTCCCAGGTTTGGATCCAAACTTCCTCCGTGTCAACTCCCAGCAGGCTGGTTCCTGGGAGCCTGACTTCTCCGAAGATTAACTTGCCTAACAAATTCTAACACAGGCAAATGGTACAAGGCTGGTCATGAGAGATGCTCCTTCGTGAACAGGCATGTCCATCTCTGTGGGTTCAGTAGCACTCAGGGCCTTCATAAAGCTTTACAGTTGTCACTACTTAAAACTGGTTGGGATATGTAGAGTGTTGAAATTCAGAAGTGGCTGTTAGGTAATTTCATAGTCCCTGCTGCACCCAGCTCAGGAAATGTCCCAAAACATCCCCTCCCCAGCAGATAAAAAAAATTAGATTCTAAGGGCTTTGGTCCCATCACTACCTCAGTCGCTGCTGGGACTGAGAACTTTGTGGTGGGAGAATGTGAGCAAAGATGGCAATCTAAGCTCTGTACAGTTCTCCTAATCAGAAGGTTTTGTTCACTGGCAAATGGAGAAGCCAGTGATTATGGATGTGCAGCGTCTCAGCAAGTCCTCTCCCTCAAATCTGCTTTGGCTTCAGAACACTTGCTGCCGGGTGCTGGCCTCTGTGCTGCACGCATCTGCTAACCCAGGCTAACGGGGATGAATACTACATCCACTCCACAGACTTGCCCAGGGCCACTTAATCAGGAAGTGGGTAACTGTATCTATTAGCTATGTGCTTTAATGAATTACGTCAGCATCTCCTGGCGTGAAACATGACATTTCTGTGGTCAGGAAAGCCTGCGTGACTTGGATGGTCTTCTGCTTTGAGGTCCCTTGGTGGGGCGTAGCTATCCCAGACTCGCCTAGGCCAGGATATGCTTCCAACGGCTTTACAGAGGTGCCAGCAGGAGTCAGCACCAAAGGGTGTCCTTGGACTAAGGGCCTCAGGTCCTTTCTTCTCCAACGGGGCACCCTGCTATCACCTGGGGACTAGGATCTCAGGAGTGCTCCCACAAGCCGTTTAGGGGCCTTATGCTGAACTCCTGCTTTCCTCCTCCTGGTCTGGGATTTCTGATGTGCCATGCAGGAGCCCGTAACCCCAGCAGAAACCCTGGCACTCTACAGAGCCTCCCGAGGAGACATTTGCACACGTCGTCACCACCCCCCCGGGAGAGGACTTCAGGATGCTCACCCTGGTCTGGGCCTCCGCTGCACCTCAGGTCTTACAGCAATCAGTCACAACTGCAAGGATGACTAGGCTGGGTCCCGCAGGCCCTCCCGGAGCACAGCACACAGGGGTGGTCATAGGGACCCCCACAGAGGAAGGAGAGTGCTGTAAGGTGGGAACCAGTCTTCCATGACCATCCCTGCACTAGAAGCCAGTCACTAGGTACACCCCACACACCGGAAGGCACAGGCAAACGAACCCCAGAGGTGGGGATCAGAGGGACTGCTGATGAGATACACAGGCCATGGGGGCACCACCAGGAGTCAGTGCCTCTCCACACCAGCTACTCGGTTCACTTACCTAAAGTAAGCAAGAACAGATGACAGCCCAGAGTTCCATATGCTAATGTGCAACACACTCATACGTTCCAGAGGTCGTGGATGCCGCGGGAGTTCTGTCCTTTGGACTCACATGCACATCACGCATCCATCATTCATTCACTGATTTACTGGACAGGCCGAAGATACCCACAGTTCAGTTTTTAAAACCTCTTTCCTCACCTGGGTATCGGCCTATGCAGACCCCTCACTGGAGGCCAACCAGTACCATCAACTTCCGTCTTTCAAAGGCCACCATGTGTTCTCAAGACCTCTTCCCCTGCAAGGGCAGCAGACCCTGCATCCTGCCCTTCTCCGCAGTTACCACTCTAGAACAGCGAGCTGCTTCTCCTCCCTGGGCTGCAGTGCTCCAGCCAGTGACCAGGTCAGACTGCGGACACCAAGGGTCTCCCGGTTTTCTGTTGTTATAAAGATGCTGCATCAAATGCCTTTGCTGACAGACCATTTTGCACATTTGCTGGTCTGGTTCAAGTTATGCATATTCGTCACTCTCTTATTCATCTTCTCGATGTCTTCCCAAGTTCGATGGGAAAAGAGGTTGCAAGTGAAGTGTGCCTCCCTCGGTGCCCACCCGAGGATCCTTCCACCACCCTGCCCACCACCCTGCTGTGTGGAACCAGAAACCTCCTTCGGCTGGATGTCCCTCCTCCAGCAGCAGGCCCTCTGCGATCAGAAGACCCTCACCAAAACCTTAACTCCTGGGAGAGGAAAAACCTCCTCTGTGGACGTGTTAAGAATATCCTTTTCTTGTTTTATAAGCTGCCCTACACGTGCTGGCAGCCAAGGGAAGCGTGGCCTGAGGATAACCACTGACTCCTTCCCACCTCTGTGGCCCCAGGCCTTCCACCTCACCAGCAGATGCATCTTACTAAAAACAGAGGCCTTGACTGCTGAGTTTCAAAATATGTCAAAGGAGAGATTCAGAAGACATATAAGCCATATAAGCCAAGCGAGATGTGTGGCCTGTGTAACCATCAGTAAGAGATGGGTCGATGGGCAGATTCGGGAGGTAAGTTACTGGCCCCGAAGAGCTGGTCCTCTCTTGGTGTGAGGTTACGCAGGAAGACTTGTCCTCTTTGCAAGTATTCAGAGGGAAGACTGAAGTGGGGACAGGGGCAGGTACTGATAAAGGAAGACTACTGCTGCAACTGCTGAGGCCAGGTGACAAGGACAGTCTGCACACCCAGACCTACTTTGGTATTTACCACCTTGATGAGCAGTGTCCTGCGACCATTCCAAACAGGAAGCTAGCTCCCGTTCAACCAGCGTCAGCGACAGGTTCCCTGTCAAGGCTCTACGGAGGCCTTGCCCACGTGTCCCCAGCTTCTTGCTGAGCTGTGGCAGACAGCAAGGAGCACAGCCATGGCTCAGTGGCTCGGAAGATGCCTTCTGACCACCTGCACAGCAGCTTCACGGTGACATTTCTTTCACCAGGTGAGATGACGGCTTTGAGTCCAACACTGCCATTAGCCAAAAATAAGTTCTCCCTCCTCACAAGGGCAAAAAATGAGTCACATGCATATATGCATCATCATTAATAGCTTTTTATTTAAACATCCCAAGGATTCATTTAAAATAAAAAAGAGCCCAATCCCATTTAGAAATAAAAACTGAATAAAAGCACATAAAAGGCCCCATAATTAGTATCCCAGTTCACAACAGAGTGCTTACTCTGAAAAGCTAGTCACCTTTGTTACAAAGGCACAGCAGTCACCTGAGGTCCAGATTCCAACCCCACTGCACATCAGCGCCACACTGCTGATATGCACCTCGACATGCTAGGAGAGCGATGGAAGTTCCCAAGACTTCCTAAGGAGCTATAAATTCTTCCTATAAATAATTTAAAGAGACCAGACCTTAAGACCAATATAGGCTTAACGAAAGGGACCAGAACATTCTGCAGGGGCAACTTTCTTGAGGAAGATGATTTTAAGGTGAAAGTCTGTCACAGTGACAGACAAGCCAACTATGAAATGAGCAACTCCTAGGTGCTAAAAAATACTTTCTCATGAGCTCCACACAGAAGCAGGACCAATCCTCCCAGACCACTCCATCAATCTTCCCATCAGTTTTCAGTTTTTAAAAATATAGACTTTACAACTCAGAGTCACCAAGGGCCAATGGAGACCAGGCCAGTGTGTGGGGTGTCCTCACCGGGGTGTATCAGGTGCTGTGGGGTTGCAGCCTGGGGTGGCTTCGGGAAGGCCAGCTTCCTCTGCCCTTAGCTCCTCGCCCAGCCCGTCCTCTGGCAGCTCAGGGGTGGCTGTGCTGTCACTGGTGAGAGCAAGCCCCTCTTTCTTCTTTTCTCCAGACACCTCCAGCCCCATCATCCTGAGATAATGAAGCCGTTCATTCTTGGGCACGAAAGTTCGAATTGAGGCCTTTCCCCGCCAGCCACACAGCACAATGGGGCACTGCAGGGCATCTGGATTCCTACAAGGAAGACGGCTTCATGTAACATCAGCTGTGTTCATAATGCTTCTAAGAGACGTTAACATGCAGACTAAACCCTCAAGGAGGTGGAAGGTCATTTCGTCTGATGCAACCGCAGGTCTTCTTGAAAGAGATCAAGGAGATCTCCTCCTCCTCCTCCTCCTCCTCCTCCTCCTCCTCCTCCCTCGAAGCAGCTCACCTGGGCAGGCAACGCAATGACCCACCCTGCAAACTGCATGCTAATGAAGCTGTGCTGGAAAGCCACTCTCCTCCGGAGCCCTCATGCCCCCTCAGGGTGGCGTCAGTGAACAAGCTGCGGCCTTCAGAGCCTGGTGACTCCTCAGCATGTGGCAGAACCCAGACAGGGACCAGGGTGCACATTCTTTCCTACTCAAGGCTTCCCATGACATGGCCTCTAGAGAGCCCGTCATGACCTGAGCCCCCTGGACACTGCACACTTCTGCTGTGTCACCACCTCCCCGTCCCACCACACAGCCCCCACTCCTGCCCCCTTCCTCCTTGGCCCAGGCAGATGCCTCCCAGCCAAGGCTGCAACATCCTTCTTCCGCTTCTTTTCCATATGACTGCAGAGTCCATGTTTTGGGCTCTGTTTAAACACAGGCTGAGGAGGGGATGCAGAGGACTGACCGCATTTTAAAAAACCAGAAAAGGAGAAAAGAAGGACCCAAACAAGAAAAAAAAAAAAAACAAAAAACACTAAAAAGAGTAAGAACCACATCACCCTTCCATTTTTCCAAAAGCACAGACCGTAAAGGTTTATAAAAGTTGGAGAAAAATGCAAAAAAATTCCCAACCTCCCTCCCATCCTTAACCACAAAAACACGCGAGCAAACAAAAAATATCTAATAATTCCCGAGCTGTCATTACCTGTGTGAACACTAGTACTTACATGTGGAAAGTGCATCTGCATCTTAAAACATCCCAATGTTTTCTATTGGGGTCATATGTCACTGCTATTTGTAAAGAGCATTCTGGGTCCCTATTAAACGTGTTAAGAAAACTGTCTCATTCAGAATACACTGGCCAGCCTGGCTTTGTTCTTCGGGGTGCCACCCACCTACGAGCATACCTCACAGTTCCCCTTTTAAATCTTCTCCTGACCCCACAAAGCCCTCCCTATTCTGCACAGCAGACCACCGGCTGCCCACACCAGCTCTGTACTGCTCTGCCCCTTCCCCAACTGTCCATGTCACCCATCCACCCAGTGCCTTCTGGCTATCACAGACCAGGTGGCTTTGCAAGGACACCCTGATGTCTGGCTCTACAATGGCCACATGTGGCTCTGTTCCTGCCTCCCTGACATCCCCCCTAAAGACCAGCTCCTCTCATGTCTAAGTCATTTCACCAAGGGCCAGGACTTGAAAGAGAATTCCAAGCTCAGACTTGGGACCGACCTTCCCCTTAACTTCTGATACCTCTAGCCAGCAGCCTGCCCTAAGGTCCACCTGCATGTGCACTCCAGCATCTTGAAATGGGTTATTTTCTCCCCTTGCTTCCAGTTCTGGGGATGGTAACTGCTCGGCTGTGACCTCCAACTGCCGTTGCCCTGCTCTGCCCACTCACACATCTCAATCACACCGGGCGACCTGCTGCTGCCCTGCTCTGCCCACACTCACCCATCTCAATCATGCCTGGAGTGCTCCCGGCATCGACCCCAGGCTGCCGCACACCTTCCAGCTCTGCAGTTCCTCACCCCCCACACCCTCCCCTTCCGCTCCTCAACTCCCACGTGAACACCTCTGTGCCCCCACAACGCACGTGCCAAACAGCAGCCTGAAACCTCGGAACACATGGCACCTCAGCCCGTGCAGGGGGCTCAGGTCTCAGCTGCCCATCGATCCTCTCTCCCCGCCTCCGTCCCCCGCGGCTGGGCCCCAACCACACAGCCCCCCACAATTGTCTGCGCCTGCTTCACAATCCGGGCTGCAGTGGTTTCTCCTTGCCCTGCACAGCCCTGGTCCATGCTCACCTCCCACAGAAACCTGCACTGTGGCCCTACAGAGCCACTCCCCCAGATCAACTCAGCTCTGGGTCCCACTGTATTCCTTCTCTTGGAAATGGTCTCCTAATCACAAAGAGGTAATGCCAGAGGTGAGGTGGCATATTGTCACTTACTGGAGACCACCTAACTCTTCATCCCAATTTCCTCATCTGGCAACTGCTGCCAAAGAGTCCTGTGAGGCTCCAGGGTGAGTAGGTGCAAGCCAGTTGTCAGTCAACTTCAAGGTGAGTGACAGCAGGGCTCAGCCTCTCTTAACCAGCCTCCTTGGAATCACGTTTGAATGTGACAGGGTCCACACACCAGCTGAAACATCAACTCGACCTCTTTGCAACAGCACACTTTTCCACGTAAGTCAGAAATCAACCAATTCCTAAGGCCTGGAGAGTACTGCGCATTTTGTTCTCCATAACCATGCACATGTCACACCTGCCTCCCAGCGGACTGTCCCATGGAGTACCTTCATAATAATCTACAAGGAGAATGCTTTAGTTCTGTCGTGTTCACAGTCCCACTTTGGGTGGACTTCTCTTATAAGGCTTCCAAGGGCCCCAAAGTCCCCACCATCCCTTAACATTTCCCCGCCTGGGAGAACACAGCACAACCAACGGCCCAGGACACACTGACTTACGCAGAATCTGGCTCATACTTCAGCACGACACTTCCTTTTGCTGGAAGAGAAAGAGACATACATTTGCCAAGTTGCCAAGTCGGCAGACACAACTGACCATGTGTCTGTGTTGTGTTGTTTTGAGGGAATAACAAATAATCTCTTGATTAAGAATCTGGACAGAGGGATGGGGTTGTGTCTCAGTGGTACAGCACTTGCCTCGCATGCCTGGGGCACTGGGTTCAATCCTCAGCACCACATAAACTAAATAAAATAAAGGTATTGTGTTTTAACTAAAAGTATTTATTTAGTAAAAAACTAAACAAAAGAAAAAAAAAGATTCTAGATGGAATCTTATGTGCATATATAATTACATGACCAATGTAATTCTACACCACGTATTACCAGAAAAATAAGAAATTATATTCCATATATGTATATGTCAAAATACATTCTATCACGTGTAACCAAAACAAATAAAAATTTATCTTCTGAAATAACAAAAAAAAAAAAAAAAAAAGAAAGAAAGAAAAAGACTCTGGATGGAGAGAAGTCCTTCACACAGAGCTGAGCCTGAGAACACAGCAAAGACAAGGGGACAGAGGCCCAAGACACAACCACTGAGCAAATCCTTCTCAGGAACAGGGAGGATGGGTATTGACTGCTGGTTAAATCTCAAAATTCAAAACTGAAAGAATAGATAAAGAAAACATGGTACGTATACACAACAGAGTATTACTCGGTCACGAAGAAGAATGACGTTGACATTTGCAAATGGATCTGGAGACTATCATGCTAAATGAAATAAGCCAATCCCCAAAAAACCAAAGGTCATATGTTTTTTGTGATATGTGGAATCTACTGATTCATAACAGGGTGAGGAGAGAATAGAAGTTCAGTGGATTAGACAAAGGGGAATGAAGGAGTGTGGTGGGGGACAGGAATAGGAAAGGCAGTGGAAGGAATCTGACATAACTTTCTGGTATACATTTGCATCCACTACCATTATGTATGTTCACAAGGCTAGGGTCTGTCCTAATTAGAATAAGATACATTTCACGCTTGTAAAATTATATCAAAATGAACTCTAGGTCATGTACAACTAAGAAGAACTCATCAAAAAATTATAATTAAAAAAAAGACTGAATCTAAACTGAAGCTTCAATTGTTACAAAGAGCATGAAATAAGATAGTCAAAAATGGTACTATAGTCATCTAAATGTAGGATTAAAAGAAAAAAGGCCAGTATTACCTAGCCTTAAACTAATCTCTCCTTTAAACCAAGGTCTGTGGCAACTCCATGTGGGGCTTCCAGCTCTGCAGCCCCAGCTGACACCAAGAGAGGGCTGCGCAGCAACAAGGGCTGACTGCTTAATCAAACGGAGCCGGACATGCTCAACCGTGAAAACAGGTACACGTGAAACAAAGGAAAAAGAGTTAGAAGAGCTTGGCAAAATTTTTATGCCCAGGGGAAAATGCCACTAGAATGATCTGAAGTGGGAGTTTATGAAATACAAAAGCAACAACATAACCAAAAATCCATCCTGACTGGTTAGCAGAGTAGTGGACTGCTGGACAGATGAAAGTATTTTGCTTTAACAAGGTTGGCAGACACCAGGTGAACCAGACACCCCGTTAGCTGGTCCCGTGTGCCTTACAGCACAGGGGCACCCAAGCACCAGAGCCCGGCCCCTGGCTACCTGCTGACTAGTCCTGGCTGGTGGCATGGCCCAGGACTCCTGAGCTCAGCAAGCTGCCCTGAGGGCTAGTTCAAGAGGCCAGTCTCCAATGCCTCACAGTCTCCCGCGGGTTCTGGGCTGCCAGGGCCTTCAGCAGGGATGAGTGAACAGAACAGCACTCCTAAAGATGACTCTGAACATTTGAAGATGTCAGATTTCTCCAAAGCCCTCTGGAAACTAAGAGTAGAGAGTAGTCAATAGACAGTGCCATGATGCACAGTCTCCTAATGCATGTGGATGACGGGTTCTAGGACTCTAGCAGACACCAAAATGTAGGGATGCAAAGGCCTCCATATACCATGGCTCACAGTCCACACAGAAACCACACACATTCCTCCCACATCCTTTAAGTTGGCTCTAGGCTACTGATGACTACAAAATGCTAAGTGAAGACTTTTGTTTTGGTACCAGGGATTGAACCCAGGGCTGCTTAACCACTGAGCCACATTCCCAGTTTTTCAAAAATGTTTTATTAGAGACAGGGTCTCAACAAGTTGCCCAGGCTGGCTTTGAACTTGTGATCCTCCTGCCTCAGCCTCCTGAGCAGCTGTGATCACAGGCATACGCCACCACACCTGATAAGTGAAAAGTTTTTGTGTTTACCCATGACTGGATGAATCGGAGGAAGTGAAGCACAGGTATGGAGGAATACCTGAAATATGTGATTGAGACACATGGCAGAAAAGAAGAAACACCTGGAGTTCTGCATCCTTACAGATAACACAAGCTGTGCCTCTATGTGGTCCAAATCGCTTACCCAGGTCCTTGGCTTGACTGTATGTCTCGTTGCTGAGTTTTCTAAAAAAAGGATTTTCCTGGGTCAACAATGTCTTCACATCTTCCATTGATATTGTAATAATTCTTGAATTAATAAATGGATACAACGTATAGATTCCCTGTGGAAAGAGAGATCACCGTGGTGCCATCCATGAATGACACCATCACCCACTCAGGCCTGGGTATGGTGTGCCCTCAATACAGCCTTCTGGGTAGGAGCTCCAAGGCAGAAGCCCAAGCCCCCGGGGAGCTCAACTATCCCCTAAGGTAAACAACAGGCGGCAGGGGCTGGCTGTCCCTGCTGCCTGGCCAGAGTCCTGCCTCACACCCACGTGCCTTGTCTATGCAATGGCTTTGGAGTTTGCGTCAGAATTACCTCCTGTGCCAACCGGAAGGCACAATCAAATTCTTCACCACTGTTATTTCGACACCAGACTTTTATCCCTGTGTTAATAACCTGTAAGAAATAAAAAATTAATGAAAAGACAGAATCAGGATAATCAAAACAGTCCCTTCTACTACGAGATGAGCTCTATGTGAACAGCTCCAGGGGTGGGGGAGGGAATGGCCATCGTCGCTCCAATGGGTTTTCAGGAACCACCAAGAGGTGCAAATAGCCCGAATCACTGGCTCATGACAAATAATTAGAGATGAAAACTGGACATTTTGAGGATGCCATAATAGGTCAGCATGTGTTCTGATGGCTATTTAAGGCAAGGAGCTGTCATATCATGTGGTCTTTGACAAACCAGCAGAACCCCTGGAGAGAAATGTGAACAAGGCAGATCACATCTTAACACTGCTATGAAAATGTATGACCTGTCAGACTCAAAAGCAGGAAAGCAAATGACAACAGGTCTACACATGGCAATCAAAGGAAAACATCCGACAGGACAAGGTGAATGGGCACCCCTGTGCACGGCCAGAGCATCCATGCCCTCACCCAGGAGGCCAGCTCCCAGCGGATACAGCAGGGACCCAGTATTGGTCCTGCACAGCTCAGAAGCCACAGGTCAGGTGCAGTGCCTCTGCCACTGCTGCCTGTGGGCAAGCTGGGGCCAAGATCCTGCAAGCCCCAAATCAGTCACAAGCCTGCAGTTCTCACCTTCATCCTTTCACTGTTATTCAGAAGCACATTCCTCAGCTCCTTAGAAACCATGTAGAGCTGCCTTTTCTTCCCTTCTGTAGTTCGAGTTAGCAAATTCATTCTTGGGAATGACGGATCCAAGGCATAAAACTTCCTATTAACAAAATAAAGCTGTTTATGCAAGTTTAGTTCAAAATGCAGTCAGCTGTCTCTAAACATCTTACTTTCCCCAACAGAATTCAGCTTCTACAACTGCAGTGGGTTAAGAGCATCCAAACTTGGTTCTGGGCTCCCACCTGCTGAACTTATCTACTTTTGCTTAGAACAGCCGGGCAGTATTTGAGGCACAAAGTCAAGGCCCTACATTAACTAAGGCAGCTTCTCTCCTTCAAGTGCTACTCCAGTGACCAGGACCTGAGGCACCTATATTACATGGGAGCTTCTCAAGAGACTTTAACAAATATATGCAAAGGACCAGGATTCCAAAAGACAATAAGAGTGACCATCTAGCAAATATTGCTCTTGTGAATGTACATGTGAGCAGTGGTGTATCTATCACTTTAGATATATTTCTTCAAAAGAATTAAACAGGCTGAATCAATCCTTACTCAATAGGTGGAAATAATGGGTCATCCTCGGGAATGAACACAAAAGGGTCTTCTTTAAATCCAAATAACTTCATTTTCTTTGACGGAGGAGGACTAAGAAGGAAATAAGGATGAGATAAATAATGGGCACCCTGCACAGTAATCAAAAGCACAGGGTTCCTTTCCCACCCAACGCTCGCCCCGGTTCCATGTGATGGGTGTTTGCACAGGGGCCTGAGCTGGAGGGCACCCAACTGCCCAGTAGAGCACAAGCGCTCACGGTGCATGTCCACGAAGGCCTCTGTGTGCGACGCTCTCACCTGCACCCATGCAAAGACACCACAGCAAAGGCCCTGGGCCCAGTGACTCCTAGGAGACCGTAAAGAGAGTGGATGGTCGGGATCAGATAACAACTTACCCACACACACCATCTTTCTTATTTTCATTATTCTCTAGATTATCAGGTGTCTGAGTTATTTCTGAGTCACCAGTTCCCGTGGTCAGCTGGCTTTCTGGCTCCATGGTGTCCATAGGTTTCCCCTCTGCACAAGTTGCAGGGCTCAACTGTGTGGCTTCTCTGGTCTCTGAAGACTTACCCTGTACCTGTGTGGGGGAGAAATCTGTTTAGAAACAGCTGCAAGCTTCTCGCTGCTACAAGAAAACTAAAGCTGCCCAAGTTCACAAAATCAATCAGCTGTAATTTTCCACAGCAACATAAAAAACAATTTTAAAGAAGTAGTGCTTTCAGCCTGTCTGCTCTCATAAATGGAATGGCCAGGCAACGTGCCCTCAGGGTTTAGGCTGCTTCTCCCATGAATCCTACAGAGCACACAGCCTGACCCTCGGTGAGGCCTGCAGCACCAGCTCTTTCCTCACTTGTAAATGCGCCCTGTGCATCAGCTCCCTGCAAGGCACAGCCAAGAACAGGATAGGTCAAACAATTCCTGAACTACTAGGCAGAGGCAAAAAAACACAAAGGAGAGAAGCGAGAGAGGGCAGAGAGGACAGATCCAGGGCGTCTGGAATGAGAAGGTGGAACTCAGCTCAGGGCCTGGGAGACACCTGATAAGGAGCATACTGCTGATTTAAGGCAACAGGATAATTTAAATTTGGTTTTGAGCATTAAGAAAATGTTGTACTTATACTAAACTCTTTTAGGGCTGGGGCATAGCTCAGTGGGAGAGCACTTGCCTAGTAGGCATGAGGCCCTGGTTCAATCCTCAGCACTCGGGGGAAAAAATTTTTTTTTTAAAAAAATAAGTGTGCCTTTAGTTTTTGTAAAATAAGTTTACAAATTAGGATACTTTAAGGCAGACAAATTCCATTTCCCCAGGGTCACAAAGCTATTAAGCAGAGAAACCAAGACCTGACTCAGGCCTGAGTCCAAGCTTTTAACACTGCTTGCCACTGCCTCTCAGAGAACCTTCCACTTCAGCATTAAAAAGGCATAAAACAAACCCCAGGTCCTGGACAGAGGTGTCTGTCGAATCTCAAAAAGTGCCTTCTGTCTCCTAACCCATCTGACAACCTGTTCTCCACAACCTTCCACCTCTCTAGAAATACTGACTGCTGGTGTGAATTCCAGCAGGTGACTTCAACTAGACTGTAAGACCCTACCTCATCACCAGTGCAGACCACGACAGCACACGCTGTGCTTGCACAGCCAAAACTACTGCCGAACTGAGTAAGGAACAGATGAAACAGCAGAAATGAAAGAAGTGCGTTAACATTTACCCAAGCCAAGTAACACTGAGATGTTCTAAAGAGCAAGACAGCACACACAGCAGAGGCAAAATGAAGGAAAAGTCAATACTCAAGTACATAGGTTGGAATGTGAAAAGACATCAAGGCAGCCCCCAATGCAAGTCAATCTAAACCCTGAACACAAGCAGGCTCCAAGCCTCTGGTGGGCAGTGTGAAAGTCACTAGCCAGTTGAGGATACTGACCACATAAAATATACTAATGCAAAGTCACATGAACCCTTAGGCCTAAAACATGCTGCCTGGGCTGGGCATGCAACTGCGTGGTACGTCAGGTGCTCAGCACGTGGGGGTCCTGGGGTCAATCCTATCACCCAAGAAATAAATAAAATACGCGTCACTGTTAACACGGTATGGAAGAAGGAAAAGTCATCTCAGTAATAATTTCCTGGGGCTGGGGTTCTAGATCAGTGGTGGAACCCCTGCCTGGCATGTGTGAGGCACTGGGTTCGATTCTCAGAACCACACATAAATAAATGAATAAAAATAAAGATCCACCAACAACGTAAAAAAAAGAAAAATCAAAAAATAATAAAATATACTGGAACAAGTAAAATACATTAGCAAAATTAACCTGACTTTTTTTTCACGTGGCTGCTAGAAAACAGACTACGCACGTGGTTGGTGGACTTCTACTAGAAGCACACAGCTCTGAGCACCCAGGGCTCGATTTCTCAAAGGAGGGCTGGGACACCCCAGCATGAAGATCCCATACAAGGCTGAATCAGAAAAGGTGCCCTGGGCCAGCTGTGCCCAGGAATGTGGCTGCCTCTAGGGAAAGAAAGCCCTTCCTCTGTTTCTCCAAAGGCTAAGTGTTGCCTGCCCTAATTTTCAAGCCTGGGCCTTGAAGAAACACAGGTCTTCACCCAATTCCAGGCCATGCTCTATAATCATGGAAGGCTGACTTGTGAGCTAATCAGTGAATCAATGGCAGCACTGATGAAGACGGGAACAGACTTGTCAAGTGGCACCTCAGGTGAAGATGAGGGAGGGTGGCATCTAATCTTCCTGCCTCCTGGCCTCCTGGAGGAGGGTACCAGCAGTGTAGACTCTGAAAAATAGGTGAGGCTGTCCCCAGTATGCAAAGAAGCCTCCACAACTCCTCAGTCAGAAGAGCTGCCCTAAGGTCAGCTGGGGGCCACAGATGGGCAGCAGGCTGGGATGAACTACTCACAAGGAGCTGGAGCAGAACCCGGAGGCTTCAGGCTTGGGGCACAGAGCAGCCTTCCTGTTTTGTCCTTTCAATTATTATTAAATACCTCCACTTAGGATGTAGATGGAATGTGTTCCCCCAGCGGAGCCTTTTCCACTATCTCCAGGGAGAAACATCTGCCTTCTGGAAAACTCAGACTGCAGTGAACTCTCCTCCTGCAGGCCCAGGGCCTCTCAACCCCCAACACCCCTGCCGCCGCTAACCTTCCCTTTGCCTCTGCACTTCTGGCACTCGACTCCTGTTAGGTTTTGTCCTAAGTGTACAAAAAGATCAAAAGTGCTTACCTTTGGTTGACGTTTATTCCATGGCATGGAAGATTTTTTCACTAATACTGCCACAAAGAACCCTCCAGTATTTTGATGATGTGGTAATATTCTAAGGCTGAAAAACAGAAAATTCATGTTTTATAAACGATCCAAAATACATTCTCTTAGTATTAAAATAAAGATGAACAGCCAAAATGCAGTCTCCAAGAGTGCAGGAGGCTCCCAGGGCATTGGCGCTGCAGCTCAGTCAATCCCACTAAAAAAAACGCTCCATGCCAACCAGGAGACAACGGGACGCCTTCCTTGCTGGAAACGTCCCACGTGAGGACCGCCACACTGCAGCATCACCCGCTGCCTCCGATTCTCTTGACACAGCCCACAACTCTCCAGGAGAGCATGCCACCTCTTCTCCAGGCCCTGGGGCCCTCACACCTACCACCGCTCCAAGTGCATCGCCCGTAACTTTTCCGGGTCCTTTGGTGGGAACATGGTAGGTCGAATCTGGGTATGCCTGCTATGGGGAACGTCGGCCCAATCAGCAAACCACTGCCCATCTCTGGTCATAACCTGCGAGAGAGGGCAGCTTTCTAGACTAGAAGCACAACCAATGCGAAGAAAACCTCAGATGCAGGAAAACACCCCTCACACAAAAAGGGCAGCTCAGTCTGTCCAAAGGACATTTTCCATGTAGGTTTCTTTTTATTTTTAAAACAAGTCTGATGTTTCTGACCTAAAACTGTAAAGTGAAATTGTTTCATACTGAAAACAGGCTTGAATCCCAGACCATCAAGGAATAAAAGCAAAGCTGTACTTGTGAGGATGATGACAATGCAGGTTCTGACCATCAAGAAATAAAGGCGAGGAAAGTTTTCCTGCTAAAGAAACATGGAAAATACCGTTTGTTGTGTGATTAACTGATGCCAAACCATTCTACCACATGTAGGACTGCTCACATTACCCAAACACAAACACTTTCCTATTGCGAGGGCTCTAAGTCTGAGGAGCATCCCTGCAGCTCTGAGTTCAGGTCCCGTCACAGGATTACCTTCCACTGTGTAACTCCTGGCATCCACTTCAGTCCTGGCAATTCTGCAGATACGTCAGCAAGTTCAAGAGCACCTTTATAGCAAAAAAGAAAAAAAAAGTTGCCAAAAAGGCAAGGCACATTGTGCCCAGTGAAAGAAGCCAGACACAAAACATCAGACACCGTATGACTCCACTTATAGGTAATCCAGGGAAAGCAAGTTCACTGGCAAAGTAGTGTTCAGTTAAATGATCTGTAGTAAGCTTACCAAGCTAAGGACCCCTCACCAGTTTTAGATCATTTTTGCCACCCCACAAGGTTTCTTTTGCTGATTAGTGTGTATTTCCTGCCCCACCTCTGCCCCTACCTACTTTGTCAGCCAGCAGGAAAGTTAGGAGCTGCCGACACTGGTCCAGTGTGTAGTCTACACTGTACTGGCTGCTTTCCTCCAGATGAAGTCTCAAGTAGTGTCGGCTGGAGGCCAATGACCACTGTGATGGAAGCTCTGCTCTCTCAGAGGAAGCCCCAACTGTGCACAATGCCTCCGGTGGAGGATCAAGACAGAGTACCACGGTGTGAACTGAACCACACAAAACAACAGCGGTGACACCACACTGCACCACGCACATGTGAGAAACTCACCTTCCTAACAAGAAAACACCTAAGGAACAGGAGGCTCAAGTGACCAACAAGGAAGGACTCTGTTAACCTTTGCTAACTGGAAGAAAAACTAGGACTACATATCAGGGAAGTGAAATAGCACAGCATAAAATTAAATATACATAATCTAAACTTCAACACAGTAAAGATTAGAAGAAAATGTTGTAAAAATCAACCAAGTTACTCTAAGAACACACACACACACACACACATTTTCCACCCTCTAAATCAGAAAGCTCTCAAACATACAATCAGCTGGGTCACCAGCAATGCCTGATCTCAGAAAAGTCCTCCCGGGAGGAGGGGGTTTTCAAAAGAAGGATGCTTCCCTACTGTGCTGTAGAGAGAACACCTGTGGGAAGAACCAGAACTGAAACTCTACTTTCAGAGAACTCCTTCTCACCTAGGCTGGTCCTGCAAAGGCTGGTACACTGGGAAACAATGATGGCAGGGCACGTGGAGCTCAAGGTAAGAACCTGCCCCTATAAAACAGGCAGCTATGGAGCAAGTAGGTCTGTTCGGAGAGGGGACAATTTTCTAAGACATGTGAACAGCAAATGTCTGAACCGCGTGGACAGGAGTAGAACAGCAAGTACTGCATGTGAAGAATGCCACCCACTGGGAGTGAAGGCAGATTTGATGCTACAAGAGCTTTTTCCTCTTGTAAATGGGACCTGGCTTTTGATCTCAGCCATGAGCTTAAAACAGAAAAAGGAATAACCGTACTCAGGCAACAAGAGACTTAGCAGAAAACATCAAATACTTAAGAAGAATCTACAAAAAATTACATTAAGCACAGGATGGGGACATGACCACCCATTCCAAGTCAAGAAAACGCTCATAAAGAAGCCAGAGAAAGTCATTTTTACACAAAGGCACCAAGCAAAGGAAGCAATCTGAGCCCTTGCACACTGGAACTAGCCCTCAGGTTTAAGCAGCGAACCGCAGCTAAGCAAGCAATCAGTGAGTGCAGCCCATCTTTTAGTTCTCAGAGACATGGGACCAGACTATGGCAAAGGACTTGTGAGGAGCTTGTGTTATTCAAGCAAACTTAGATCCACATTTTTCCAAAAGTCCTGGCTAAAGCAGACATACATCCAAGCAGGTTCAAGACTTCTGACACCTCACCCACAATGCTTCTAAGTGTGATTTTACAATAGTGAAACTACTATATTATATTCCCCATAGTCCTTTTCATACACCTTTTGAAGTAAAGTACTACCCAAAACATGGTGTGACCATAAAAAAATCACCATTCAGAAATGTTTTCCAAAAACAATATGTAAGCACACAAAATGGACACAGCATACTAATCCCAGCCTAAAGAACACAGCAGAGGACTGACTGCACAGCCAAACCAGCCAGAAGAGAAAACCCAACCAAATGTGTGACAACTGGTGGATGCTGCTTCAGGAAACACACACGTAAGAGTTCACCTTGCTTCACACCTGTGACTGTAAGAAACTGCTAGCATTCTATTCTGGAAACAGGACAAGTTGGAAATTTCTTATAATTTGCTATTCGGAAAATATGACAGGGAAAGTGAATATAAAAAGATGTCACTGCTATAGAAAACAATACGGAGGGTCCAGAGAAAAAATTACCATCCAAGTGCACACCTAAAAGAACTGAAACCAGGGTCTCTAATAGGTATTTATAAACCATGTTCACACGGTATGTTTCACAACAACAGAAAGGTGGAAGAAACCCAAGTGTCCATCCACAGATAACTGGGTAAACAAAATGTGGTTTGTACATAAATTACTACTCAGCTTTAAAGAGGGGTGGGGTTCTGACACAGACGAACATTGGATACTGGGTTAGTAAGTAAAGAAGTCAGTTACAGAAAGACAAACACATGACTCTACTTCTAGGAGGTGGGCACAGTAGAACAACTACCACAGACAGAAATCAGAACGATGGCTACTGGGGTGGGAGAGGGGCTTTTCTAATGGGCCCAGAGTTCATTTTGCAAGATAAAGAATTCCATAGATAATATGGAGATGACTGCACAACAAAATGCACCTAGCTAACACTACTCAACACTTACAACACTGAACAGTGAAGATAATAAACTCTCTTCTGTGCGTATTACCACAATAAAAATTAAAATATAAACCAGTGTGATAAGGATCTAACAATTTTTACAATTTACACAAAAACAATAAAAGCTTGTTTTCAAACCCCATATTTCATAACATATGACAAATTCATTAAGCAAGTGCTTCAACTATGGACAAATCGCTTTAGGAGTTATAGCTGTAGGTTAAACATATAAGTGAAGGCCCAAGAAAAGACCTGTAGGACATAAAACATAGCAAAAAATGTTTTTTTTACCTTCGCTTTTCTCCAGAAGAGATGCTATGACAGCTTCGTCCTCGATGGGGTTCAGGGAGCACGTGGAGTACACCATCCTGCCACCCTCGGCCAGCTGCTCAGCTCCTCGAGTGGCGATTCGCAGCTGCAAGCTAAAGGTTGACAATAGGTCACCATGAAACTGAACATGCCCACAGGACAAGGCATTATGAGCACACATTTGCACACATTTACCACAGCAGCTACAGGTTTTTACAACATCATTAGTGATTTTAAAAAGGGGTTGGGGGTGAAGCTCAATTGTATAGCACTTGCCTAGCATGCCTGAGGCCCTGGGATCTATCTGTACCATGAAAAAATAAAAAGAAACCAAAAGCAAAAACCAAAAAAAACCCCAAATAAAAAACTCCCCAAGATTATTAGTTAGTATAAACTTACACATGCTGCTTGTGTTAGTTTAAAAAAAAAACACACAAAACGCCTATTTATATGTTTTTCTATTCTATTAACCTTTCCCACCATGTCAATAAGCAAAGAATAAAGGTGATTAATACTGGAATTCAGCACTTCAGATGAATTTCACTGTTTTTTAAAAAAGCTTCCACATTTGAAGAAATATGTGGTTTAAGTGTAAAAATTGTATTGCTTCATTGAGTTTAATCCAAACACTTGCTTCCATCACACACACACACACACACACACACACACACACATACACAAACACACACAGTAATAAGTATTTGATAGAGAAACAAAACCACCTATTAAAGTCATTTGTGGTGAATTTTCATTAGTACACTTTAGATCACACAGTTCTGCTTAAAAATGTGTAATTTTTCATGTTAAATGAAAAAAGAATACAAAGCTCTACAGATAACAGCTGTTCTAAACAGTCGCTATTCTAAACAGGTATTTTGAAAATCCCTATGCAGAGAAACCAAGTTATCATTTCAGTATGTCATTTTCTTTTTACTTAAGAATTTTTCAAGTTTGAGTATTTTGTATTTCTAAAAAGTCACAATATTAAGCAAACTAATAATTCAACATGAAAAAAAAAAGTGAAGAGAAAAAGGATAGTAAAACCATGAAGACAGAAAATGTCATTTCACGAAAAAACATATATGTTTGAAATGTTCTGGGAAAATGTTACAAAAATCACACACAACTTTCACCTACTCCTGAAGGGTTTTAAACAAGCACAATTTCTGACATATAAGCAAAATCTCAAGACGCAGCCATCAAATCTCACTCGCCAATGCTGAACTCTGTACTAAAGATCTGGGTGCTCAGTCACATCATTTAAACAATCTGTCACTGAGTGCAACTAGTTAGTCTCACTTACCCATGCAGCTGCAAGCTGTTTAAGGTGGTCCACTTCTTCCAAACATCAATGTTTTTTCTCATAGTGCCATCTCCACTGGAAAGAAGACATTTAAGAACTTGACAATGCACAAATAAATGAAGTGTAATGGCATGCATACTCAAGATGGTTAACAAACAGGCATTACTATGAATACCAGTTAGAAAACAATCTAATTGTCTCACCAGCACAACCAACATTCCACATCTTTTTTAGGGATACTCTAAAAGCATTATACTTTCTCATTAAACTTCAATTTTTAATCCAAAAAGGAAGTAACAGACTAGAACAAGAAACCTCTTTCAACTCCCAGAGCAATTCATTTGCTTTCATCTGGGAGAAATACACGTTAGGTTACCCTTCAATGAAATGCTTAGAACCAAAAGGGTTTGGGTTTTCTTTGGACTTTTAAATATGGGTTTTCTGGCCTCTTATTAACTTTACTACCTGCAAGGGACATCACACAGAACTCGGTCATAGAAGAGAACCTCTTTCCTTCCGTCCACATCTATGGTGAGTCTAGGTATGCTGGATGCATCATGGTTGACTACCATGATACAGGGACTGCTCAACCTTTTGGCTTGATGAACAAGCAGATAGCAGCGCTTGTTGTCCACATCATTAGCGATCACAAATCCCTCTGAGAACACAAAATTGCAGTTGTCAAGTTAGATGCAGCAGAAGTTGAAAACTTCCTTGAAACACATCATTGGCAGGTAAGAGGCAGGGATCCATCAACTTAAGATCCAAACTGAAGCAACATTTAAGGGGTCCCAAAAAGGAAGCCAAGTGGTTGTGCATGGATTTTATGGACCCATGAAATTTCAAAATCTCAAGATTAATTTGTTAAAAAAATTATTTTTGCTTTGTACCAATTATTATGCCAACAATGTCTTTTCTGTGATAGGCAATTATTAATTATAAAGGAAGAAGAAGAAAGAGTATATAGGAACCACATAACAAGTGTTAAAGTAGTGGACACATGCCAGGGCTTTGCTGGACTGACAAACAGGCTCCTGGGTGGGGTATGAACTTCTGGACGCATCAACTGTTCCTGGGGTACTCGACTGGTCATCAGGGTAAGAGCCACTGCTTGGAAGCTTACTAGGTGCAGCCACTGCTCGTATCTGATTCCTCTCACACCCCCAGCAAAAAGGCAAACAGGACTAATAACATTTATCATCAGGATCATTCTTTAAAACAACATGAGGCCAGGTGCAGTGGTGCATGCCTGTAATCCCAGCAGCTCATGAGGCTGAGGCAGGAGGATCTGGAGTTCAAAGCCAGCCTCAGCAAAAATGAAGTGCTAAGCAACTCAGGGAGACCCTGTCTCTTAATTAAATACAATATAGGGCTAGGGATATGGCTCAGTGGCCAAATGTCCCTAAATTCAATCCCTGGTACCAAAAAAGAAAAAGAAAAAAAAAAAAAAATGCAAAACATCAATAATACAAAGAAGAGAGACTGCTCCTGCTAGCACCATCAGGGCTTTATGACTGATTAGGAGAAAACAAAATCAGGGAGGTAAATAAGACTTTTTAGCAAAAACATTACTCTGAGAGATGTAAGAAAAGGGGACATAAGAAAAAAACACGTATATGCAACTAGGTATGCTCACTAAAACTGAAACGGGACAGCTGGCTTACAGAGATGGAACGGGAGACAAAGGTGGCTGACAAGCACTATGGACAGCGTTTTGTCCTGTGCTTCTATAAAGAACTCTGGAAAAGGGGCACCAGTGATACTACCAGCCAGCGCTTCCCGAATATTCTGCAGTCTTAAAATACCCCTGCAAGGTGAACACTGACATTCCGTTGCAAATGTGACTTTATACCGCCAAACGACCTGCCAGTGGGAAGTGAAGAGTGTGCACCTAGAGAGCCTGGCGGCAGCTCCGACCACATCCCTCAGTCGCTCACACGAGTCAACAGGCAGAGGGGTGTCACCACTGAAATTTCAAACCATGTAGGCCTGACCAAGAAGACATCATTTGCTTTAAAGAAAACACACAGAATCCTAAAAGAAAGCCCTACCCACTACCCCACAAGGCATGAATGTGTGGGACTGAGAACTCTTGACCCAGTGCAAAAATGTCCAGCTCTACCTCACCAACAAGAAAACTTAACTTTTTGTCAGAAGAATTCAAGGCCCACTAAGCAAGCAATGCTACCTCTCCTCCTCAGCTACAAACCAAGGGAGCTTCCTACCCCATCTAAACAAGCCCAGAGAGTACCTGGAAAGGGCACACTCATGTCAGCATGCAGCATTTCAATCAACTGCGTGGTCTTCGATCCAGGTGCTGCACACATATCTAAGATCTGTTGACAAAGCAAAAAGATGATGAGGGATTTTTCAAAAAATTGAATATTCTACAATTAAAACAAATTTTGTTATTCTAGCATTTTGATTTCTATTTCAAGAACACACTTTTTTATTGAGTCTACAGCATGTCTTATGTTACTTATAAGGATCCCATAATATCTAATGCCTGATTGCCACCCGCCACCACCACCAATTCCAGAATGATAAAGGTGCAGTCTCCACAGGGGACAGGAATAGAATTGCACCAGAAACCTATGAAAGCAATTAATTAGAGATGAACAGCAAGAATCATTAGAGCACAATGCTACAAGGACAGGGCACCCTAGACTCAAATCTCAGCCCAATCACTTGTTAGCTCTGTAACCCTGGGCCAGTGTACTTGGTTTCTTCCTCCTTTATTTTCCTCATCTGAGAAATAGTGATGGCATCTACCTTCACAGGACTGTGGGTGATAAAAGGAATTGATTTATGCCAAGAGCACAGTACAATGTTTGGCACATGAACTCACTGTAATTTTTAATGTGGCTTGACTAATCAAGACCACTGAAGATAATCTGTATAGTAAATAAATGAATAAACTTTAAAATGGGAGAAAACAGTTATGTGACTTGTGCAGATTAAACAGGACTTAAAAGCACAAAAAAGAACCTAGAATACATGCCATTCTCTATCCAAAGGGGGGGGGGGGATAAGATTACACATTTTCAACAAAACAAACGTGACAGAATGACAGGCTATTCACCCCTTCTGTTCAGGTACACTACCTTATGATGTGGCTGAACATTAAGCAGCAGCGGAGGGATCATGCTGACGGCTTCCTGCCGGCTGATGTTTCCCTTGAGGGAGAAAAATCAGCAACCATAATAAAAATGCAGTTTCAATACTGGGTGTTGTCAAATCCAACAAGAAAAAGATCATGTAATTTTATACAGAAAAGAAATCATACCATCACACAGGATATTAAAGGAGAACAGATTTTTATACTAGTAGATAAGTGGTTGTTGATAGCTAATTAAGGATGAATCTTAGAAATTCAGCTATAATGCTGATTTTATTATTACAGCCCAACTTCTCTTCATCAGAAAGCACAGAGGGGTTGGGTGAGCAGCTCTCAAAGGTGGACCTGCTGTGTGATACCTTCAAGCACCAACTCAGCACAGGACAGAACACTACTGTCAGGCGCTCTCTCCTCTTGGCTAAAGTCTAACCTCTATTTCTTGATCCTGCTATTTTCAGTAACCATCCATGTCAACTTTCTATTCCTCACAACTACTTACAAAGAGAAAAAGATACCAGTCTTCATTCTTTGACACCCAATATCCAAAATTCCTCTAGTTACAGTCCTCACCCTTCTCAAGGGGGCCAGGCATGTTACAGGCAGATGACGTTCTGATGCACAGTCCTGCTGCTGGAGGTCAGCACTACCTCCACCACAGACCAACAGCCTGGAAGCCGCACTGGTTGCGGGTGGCGCCTGCTGCACACAACCCCCTTCTGTGCCTGGACTACAGTCCAGCAGCCAGCACTCACCTCACGCTCAGGAATCCATCAGCCAAAGCCTCCTCTCAGACTTGTACCTGCGACTTTCACCTCTGGGTTTATGACTAGCAGTGAGTCTGTGGAGACTTCCTGAATCTTGATTTATTCACTAGACACATTGATGCCAAGCTTTTGGGTTACCCATGTGATTCTGATAAGCCTGCCTTCTCCCTCTATTCAAGTTTTCAGTTAAAGCACTAAGTAGAATGGGGACATCAGGCCTTCACTACAGACATCCAGCAGTTAGCCACTTGATTCATCAACACTGAAAAGGTTCTGCAGCCAGCTCTGAGTAACCCGGAGGGTACCGCTGTTTAGCCTGAGAGCTCTCATCACAATGGCTCCTGATCAGAACTAGACTGGGCCCTCACCACAGTGCCACACTGACTTCTCATCTCCTCCACCTCCCCAAGCTGCCAAAACCTGGCTGTTCAAACATACCCCGTGTAACACAGTGGTCCTGAAAACCCTCTGCTCTATCCAAAGTGTACACCTGGACTGTTCCCTAACAATTTGCTTATTCCCTCTAAATTAAAAGCTGATCACGTACAGATGGGGTATATGGCAGCACTTAAGTTTTTGATACTATTCAGGGAGGAAAAGCCAGGCAAACATGAGCCCAGTTTAACAGTGGAAAGGTTGCATTAGTAGAAACAGCTGAGAGTCAGGTAGAAATAAGAACTGAATGAGGTGACTGGCATTCCAATTGGTTAAGGCTTCCAGGGAAGAGAGCTGGAAAGCACCCTAAGCTCATAGTGACTCACACGAGTTGACTTGGTTATAAAGAAGTAGACTGGAAAAGAGGAGACCAGGGTCCTGACTTTAAGATTTGAAACTAAGAATCTCAAACCAATAAAAAGGAAACAGCAAAGTTTACCCAAACCATATGGGCACTTACTCACTGCCTGAGGGAACAGCTATTCTGTTTTTTTAAGAAAAAAAGCTTAAGAAAAAAAGCGTGAACTGAACTCAAGGAATGTGGAGTAGCAAAAAAACTGAGAACAGCATCTCATGAGAACCAAAGCTGTACTCAGGTGTTTATACCTTTTGGCAAAGGTGGAGTAGGAACTATGTGTGGGAAGAAAAAATAGAGACGATTAAAAGTGAAATTAAGCCTTATTTTTAATTAAAAACCCAGGTTTTTTTTAAAAAAAGCCTACATTCGCCAGGTGTGGTGGCACACACCCGAAATCCCAGGAGCTCAGGAGGCTGAGGCAGGAGGATCACGAGTTCAAAGCCAGCTTCAGCAACTTAGCAAGACCCTGTCTCAAAATAAAAAACATAAAAAGGGCTGGGGATGTGGGTCAGTGGTTAAGCATTCCTGGGTTCGATCCCTGGTACAAAAAAAAATAAAATAAACCCTACTAATATGACAAAAAAGCCCTATTACTTTACATGTACAGGAAAATAGAAGGTGCTAGGAGTGCACTAAGCAGTGGTCTCTTAAGTGACACCATGTCAAGCAAAGTGCTACCTTTGTCCAAGTTCTACAAGCCCACAAGAGGAGACAATAAATTAAAATGACACCTTTAACTCACATCCTTACTAAATTTCATGATCCAACGATCCACACAAGGTGAACGGTCAGAAACTAAGGCTGGGCACACACTGATGGATGTTCTTATGTGCACACTATCTACCCATGGCTCCCAGTGACAAGTATAGTACAAACATGACACGCTCCATCTCTGGACTGAATGCTGTAAGGAAACCAACAAACTCGAAGAGATCCACTTACAGATTCAGTTTCGCTAACCAGGAACTGATGAAACCTTTCCAATTGTGGAGATTTTCTCAAGATTTTCCGACTTAAATTTGTGTGCCAGGCAAGTTCTTCAGGATACCTGCACATAAAGAAAGCAAAACATCCATAGACTACACACTGACATGCTCTCCTGACAACCGCTTGCTTCTACAGACCCCATGCCTAAGTAGAGGCTGCCAGCTTTATTCTACTTGCTTGATCATATCCACCCTGCTCTCTCAAATGCGGTTGGGAACACTCGCTCATGACCCTGGGCATGAGGAGTGTAGTTTAACGAGACCACAGCCCAGTAAGAAAGCAGAGCATCGTGGGTGGCGTACGAAACACATGTATGACGCTATTACAAAATCACAAGGATAAGGATGAACCTGGGGAGTCTTTCCACTCCTGCTGCTCACGATGGCACGTTAAGGACAATGTGGGGTCAGAAATAAGACGGCATAATGAGGATAAATCACCTAAAGAAATACAGGTAACACGCAGAATCAAGGCACAGTCGAGCAAGTCTGGTCTGACAGAGAGCTGCATGCTTGACATTAGACCTTTTATTTGTTTGCAATACTGAGGATTAAAATGAGGGCCATGCACATTCTAGACAAAATTCTAGACAAATTCTTACCTCTGAGCTATATTCCCAGCCCTGATTAGGTTTTTTAAAAAATATGATTTTTGTTATTTAGAAAACAAACTAGTTCAAGGATGTACTGAAATGTTTTACAGGCAAAAAACAAAACAAAAAAAAAACCAACAACAAAACTTTCTACCAACCCCCCCAACAATGCATTAATTTGAATTCCTAGGTTTACTCTTAATCACACAGCTTTAAGAACAAAGCATCTGCCAATTCTGTGAATGTATCTGTACTTTCTATAAATGATGATGTCACTGACTAGGAAAGGTATACTTTTTAAACTTGGCCTATACCTAGCCCCTAATCTACACTACACAAATGAGTTTGCTGGGGTGACACACAGTGCCACTCAATCTAATGCCAAGTTTAAGCATAACACGTCACATAGCGATAAATCTTCCTGTGGCTTTAACACTCATTGTTAAGTCTGTGGTATACTAATAATGCGCTCAATTTAACAATGCAGGGTCACAACGGCCAGGGTAACAATGCATCAAATTGCAGCCAGAGTGGCAGCCATAAAAATGAAAATGAAAGGCTGGCAAACATAAATACATGTGACTAATTGGAAACTGACTATGCAAGAGAAACAATCTAGGCCTCAAAAGTTTAAGACACTGTTCAGGAATCATGATATTATAAGATACATGTGAAAAGTATTTTATACCAAACAATGA
Source organism: Sciurus vulgaris (assembly GCF_902686455.1). Taxonomy (NCBI): domain Eukaryota; kingdom Metazoa; phylum Chordata; class Mammalia; order Rodentia; family Sciuridae; genus Sciurus; species Sciurus vulgaris. The sequence continues at coordinate 167,869,421 of NC_136466.1, read as the reverse complement.
AATTTAAACTGGGAATCTCTTTACAGTCATTTTCCAAACATCACTAGCGCTTTAAATCTATTTCCTATGCCTGGTTCCCTCTTCAATGTTTACTTTGTTTCAAGCACATAAAGCCAAAATAAAATCATTATTTATCAGACAATTAAACAAAACTCATATTCTTTCAGTCTCGCTAGAGGCAAAGCAGTAGGAATGTACTTGAATTTGGTTTCCGCTGTAGCATTTGGCAATATCTGCTATACCAGTGTAATCTGTCACACCAAGTACCAAATGCCCACTTTTTAATTTCTGGCAATCCTCAATTGTTTGTGACCAATGACAAGATGTTTATGTAAGTCATAACGTACTAAAACACCAAAACGTCAATATGCACACCACATTTATTGTAAATAGTTGAGTTTTCACTGTCAAATACAGATATGCAACCCACTTGTAACTTGAGCAAACATCATCTAATGGACCCCACAGGTTACATTTCTAACAATTAAAATGTGACAATATTACAAGCTCAAATGCTCAAATTCTTCTGAGTTGAAAGCCATTAACCATTATGAATAGAAATGTTTTAAGGATGTTTAAATGGTTAGAACTTAAAATGAATAAAAAGCATGTTTGTCATATAGCTTTAGAATTTCATGTTTGAGCCAACATATTTAAAAAAAATCTTTGTAGGTTTTAGCATCAAATTTAATTTTCAGTTATTTAATGAGTCTTTTTTTTTTTTTTTTTTTTAAAAAAAGCTCTATTTAGATGTTTTTGGGGAGAAGTTAAAAGCACCACTGCCACCTTTGTACATCAAAAATTTTCAAGAGGAAAACAGTTCTGTTGTACACAACCTCTATCACAAATCATCTTCAACCCAGACATTAAAAAGCATATGAACACCTGGGCCTGGTGGTACACGCCTATGATCTCAGCAACTCAGGAGGCTGAGGCAGGATTCCAAGTTCAATATCAGCCTCTGGGAGACTGTCTCAAAATTTTTAAAAAAGACTGGGGATGTAGCTCAGTTGTAAAGTATCCCTTGGTTCAATCCCTAGTACCAACAAAAAACAAAAAACAAAACACAAAAAAAAAAAAAAACCCACACATATACACACAAACACCAAAACCCACACACATTAACATGACAATTAGAAGGTGGACTGTCAACAAAAGACTGGCAAAATAAGGCCTTAATAATTCTTTACTATTCTGAGTCTACAGAAAGGAAAAAATGAAATCTGCCAAACTGAGTTCTGCCAAATATTCCTTCTCAATGGCCTATTTCTGAAAGACATTTTTTCCAAATTATACTCCATTACATACCCAAAGATTAGGAAGAATATTTTATGATATATTTCTGCATTTTGAAAAATACAGAAAGTCACCAGAAGTCTGGAAAGTTTCTGCTTTACTTGCTGAGATACTTAAGAGTACACCAAAAGTAACAAGCAAATTTGATTAAATAAATGTTTACAGAACAGTGTAAAGAAACTATCAATGATAACGAAAAAAGTGGCGTATCAGGAATCCCAAATCTTTCGATTTTCTTGTTTATATCCTTAAAGCGTGTGTTCAGAAAATTAGAGGAAAAAATAACCTCAGAGTTACTGGCTACTGACAGAATGACTCACTCAACTACGGCCCAGGCGCAGCGCCTTTCCCGGAGGCATTGAAATTGCCTTTTCCTATGTGATGTTCAACAAACAAGGTGAGATGGGGGATGTTAAATGTTAAAAGGGCTGAAAAACAAGTTTGACTGTGGCTTGCAGCAAAACTTATGTACAATCCTTGTTTTCTCAGTTTTTCGGAACCTGCAACAGAAAATGACCACAACGATGGGTCCTGAGAACACACCTGTCCCTACAGAGGCAAGCTGAACTGTCCTAATGGCCAAGATGAGAAGACAAAGATGCTGAAATCTTCAAAATCTCCCCTACCCCTTCACTGCACTTCTGGACACAAGGCTGAAGGAACAAATGTTTTCAGGTGATACTATGAAGTGGCAAAATAATGCAAAACTAAAAATGTCAGAGAGTCTCCATTTGAGGAAATGCACAAGCATCACTATCATCAATCACATCTTCAAACCAAGGGAAGAGAAGTCTGTTACCTAGTTACCAGGAGGAGAAAAGCTGGGTACCATGAAGGCCATCTGACTAAGCAAAGCCATAACCACAGCAGATGAAAAACATCTTTCTTTTCCACCGACCTCACCACAGTGAACGTGCAATTACTGACCAACAGCAGTCCAACACCTGAGTTATCTATTGCACTGTACCCTTCAAATCTTAACTGAAAATCTAAAATTTATAATAAAAAAAATTGACTTTTTGGTATAAAATTGAAAATTTATTTTTGTATTGCAGAAATGCATTCTATAATGGTGATATTTCATTTTGAGCTTGACTGCATGCATTATTTTAGTGTGACCATTTGGCATTCATTCAAAATGTATATGCTCTGCACATCTGTGGTACCAACGGTGAAAATCTAAATGGCTAGTGAAGAAAAGCAAGCAAAGCTACACTCCATGATTAATGAAAACCTGACACTGGTTTATGATCACCAAAGCTTATCTAAAAGTAACAGTGGTACATGCCTGTAATCCCAGCAACTCAGGAGGCTAAGGCAGGAAGATCCCAAGTCTGAGGTCAGCCTCAGCAATTTATCAAGGGCCCTAAGCAACTTAGCAAGACCCTGTCTCAAAACAAAATAATCAAAGGGCATGGTGTGTGGCTCAGTGGTGAAGTGCCTCCTCTGGGTTCAAGGGCCAGTACCAAAACAGCACCACCACTCCACTTTGATATTCAAAGCCCCAAAAGTTATCAGAACACACTTGTTAAATTCATCCTCATGCAGCAATTACTTAAAACATTTGTGGGTTTGTCAGTTTGTTTTTTGGGGGGGTAAGAATTCTCAATACTTCAAACTTAACCTGAAATATAGAATTATCATAATCTGCTTTAACAACTTTTGTAAGTTAACCAAGGGCTAGGCATGTCCAGTTTGTGCTCAAGTACCCAGACTTATCACAAGGCAGGCTGTGCTGTGGGCACAGGGATCACCTTCACACAACTGAGACCAGGAGCAGGTAACCTAGAACATTCCCAGAACAAAGGACCTGGCACTGGGAGCGTGATCTACAGCAGGCCATGGCGGTCCTTTGTCAGGCAGGGTCTGTCCTTTTTCTGAAGGTGGTGAAGCCACTCTGCAATAATTGTGAGATGAGAAAACAAGGGCTGTAAATGGAAATAGCAGGAGCAGTAATGTTAAGGAAGGAAAGATAGTGGACCTGCTAAAACAAACGAACTGAACTTAGTGACTGAAACAGAAAGCCGCCAGCCATTTACAAATACCTGCATGCTAATGTTCTGTGGAGGAAAGCACTCAGAGAGCACTAGGATGTCTACAGTCACTTGTCATGATAACAGCAAACGCACTGCCAAAATCACGTTCAGAGAACAAAAATTAAAATCTCAAAGAATCATCCAACATGACTAAGTATTGTGGTACTTACCAACTTAGTGGCTGTGGAACTTCAACTTTCTGACCATCTACCTCCAGGTCTTCCAATTCCTTGAAATATTTGTTCTTCAAGCAATGCAGGATCTCTTTTGCATGGCTATTAAAAAAAAGGGCAAACTTCAAACTGATCAAAAAAGCTAATTTAACACATTGTGTTTTTGAACACCGCAAGTGTTTTAAAACTAAAACCAACTGCATGGCGAGATGTTCCTCAGCCACTGCCTTTTTATCATATTTCTTAAAAATTCATGAACTGTCCTTAGGGATCCCTAAGTGCATTCCTTGCAACGTAAATATACTCACGGCTTCATTTTTACTTGCATCTCGCCTTAGAAATCTCTCACTGCAGTGAATGGAAAAGAAAAACGGCCCGGATATTTCGGGCAGATTCGATGTCATAAGTTCTCTTGTTTTCCAAAGGCAGGTGCTCAGCCCAGCGACCCTCGCCAGCCCTTTCTCGGCCCCGGGCTCGCTCTCCCCGGCCACCCCTGCGACGCCTCCCTGACCGACCCCGCGCGGCACTTCCCGGACGCGGGCAGCCGCCGCCGGCCGCAGCCCCTACCTCTTGTAGCCGGTGATTCTCAGAGTGGCCGGGAGGGGCTCCCGGAGAGCCTGCATGAACTGGTCCCACTCGCCCTCGGGCACGATCTTCAGCTCCTGGTAGTAGTGCTCGAAAAGCTTGTTCTCCTTGACGATCTCGGGGTACCCGCCTTCCCAGCCCTAGGGGGAGAGGGGCGTCTCAGCAGGGCGCCCGCGGGCCCGGGGTCGACAGGCCCGTGCGGCGCCCCCCGGCCCGGCTCCTACCGCGTCGCTGCGCTTCCCGCCGCCCTCGGCGCCGTCCTCCGCGCCCTCGGGCCGCGGCTGCTGCTGCTGGAGCCGCCGGCCCCGCGCCCGCCGCCCCATGGCCCACGCGGCCGCGCACGCTGCGCGCAGACACCGTCCCGCCACGGCCGCGACGCGGGACTTCCGGGTCCTGCCGAGGCCCCCGCGAGGGCGGGCCTGGTCCTTTCAGGGGCCATCAAGAAATGTGCCCAAAGCGCCACGACCCGTCCTCCCGGAAAACGAGCGCGAGAGAAACGCGGCACGCCGCAGGGCGGAGAGGCTCTCGAGAGCCGCTCCAAAGACGTCCTTACGCGAAGCACGCCGCTTTGCCCGGGCTCAGGCACCTCCGCGGACGCCTGAGGACGGCGCGTGCGCAGAGCACGCGGGACGCCGCGCAGGGCACCCGCTTCCCTGGAGTGGGCGGGAGAGGAGGGCTCCTAGTGCCGGGGCGGGGCTCCGATCGCGTGGGGGCGCGGCCGTCCGTGTGGGCGGGGTTTCGGCGAGGGACCGTGGGGCGGCGCGGGCGGAAGGCGTGGGCGGAGGGTGGGACTCCGCCTGTGGGCGGGGCTCCAGGTGCGTGGGCGTGGCGGGCTGCGCCGCACCGCCTGGTCCGCGGGGCCCGCGGGTCTGGTTTGCCAAGCGGGTGGCTGAGCCGGGCGCGTCTCACTCCGGGACCATTGTCTCCAGCCCGGGCCGGGAGGAGGCCGAGTCGTGGGCGGTGCTCGGGCTTTGCGTAGTCCAGCTTCCCGCCCCCTTCTGCCGCCCTATATGGCACCGGCGTCCAGCTCCTGGCATGGAGCGTGCAGCCGCCCGCCGGGATGGAGCTGGCGGAGCCGCGCCTGCTGGACGCGCTCGCCTGCCTGGAGTGCTTCCTGGGCGTCCTGAGCTTCGTGGGCATCCGGCTGGTGGGCTCGCCCTACGGCCGCTACTCGCCGCAGTGGCCCGGCCGCCGCTTACCCGCGCGGGCCGCCTGGGCCCTGCAGGAGCTGCCCTCGCTGGTCTGGCCGCTCTGTGAGTGCGTTCGCGCGTCCTCCGAGCGCCTCGGCAGCTGGCCCAACCGCATTCTCCTGGCCATGTTCATCATCCACTACGTGCACCGGTAACGACCCGTCGCGGGCGGCGCAGGTGTCTCCCTGTATCGCATGACTCGGGAGTTAATTTAGAAATACTGGATTAGTCTGTAACGCTTAGAAAGGACAGAAAGGGAGCGATGGGAAAATGAGTTGAGGTTTTGACCTGCATAGTGATAGTCTCACTACGACCCTGGATTGTGTTCCCCTAGAGGTAGTCTGCAGTTTCTGAGCCCATGGTATGACGTTGGTTGCCTGAAAGCACCTTTGCAGTTGTGTATTCCCGCTTTCCTCCTGTTTACCTTTGGGATGTTTATACCTGGTGGAACTTTTCTCCTAGCCAGGTGACCCCGCTGCAACTAGGAGACCTGTTCTAAAAGTACTTTGGACACCCTTGCATTCACACCAATGCGCACTTAACCGTTTCAGACTTTCTTCTCCACCTTATTCAAGGACTGTGGGGATAGCTTTCCAGGCAGAGGCCTTAAACATAAGTACAGCCTAAAAGGGACTTCTAGATTTCTTTGGGGGGAGGGGGATTGGGAAGACTTTTTAAAAATGATTATCTGAAGTCCTTAGGTCTAATAAGATGGGGCTCTGGTTCTTAAACTTTGGCTTTTAAACAGTTTAAGTGACTGACCAAAATTGTAAAATCAAAATGTAAATGTTTTCATTCAGGCTCTGAAAAACTGAACAGTTAAAAACAATGCGTCTGCATCTAAGAAGGTTGCGGTCAGTGACTGTTGGAGAATAGACAGGTTAGGCAATCTCTGATTTTTGGAACCCATCTTAAAACATCCACATCTTAGAAAGGTTGGGAGAATTCAACCTGTGTGCATTTACAAGCCGTTTTTCTCTGCTGGTGTCTTATATTCCACTGGGAAAGGGACAGACTTTCAGATCTAGTGCCCAGAACAGGTGGCTGGGATCCAGAGGGCTCTCTGTATAGGAGTTAACTGGAGACTCAATACACCTGACCAGAATGCCTCTAAGCTTTCATTGCAGGCCCTTTAAACCAGGCCAGAGTTCAACGAAGGCTCAGTGAGTACTGTGTAATTTACACTCTTTAAAGAGTATTCTGGGGGCTGGGGTTGTGACTCTGTGGAAGAGTGCTTGCCTAGCATGTGTGAGGTACTGGGTTTGATCCTTAGCACAACATAAAAATAAATAAATAAAGTAAAAAGGTTAAGAAAAAAAAATGCTTGAAAAAAAAAGGGTATTCTATTAAGCAAAGTTATTGTCTGACTACCTGATCTATTTTTTTTGTTATGTGATGGAGCTTTACTGCAATTTGAATCAGTCAGACTCCTGTCTAAATATACTTTTCCATAAATACATCATAACTTGTGTTTCTCTGCTGGATAAAAGCAAGCTCTGGAGTCAGACTACTGACCTAAATAGCAGATAATCTCCAAAGATAAATAAATTGGGGAATAGCAGTGCATTGCAATGAAGTCTGTGTGCCATAGAGCACTACATGCATATCCAAAGAGGTTCCCTAGGGAAAGTTTTCAAGACAAAATGAGGATATTATGTGAAATACTTTGAAAGGATGGTGCTTGGCTACAAGGGTCACTAACAAGAGTAGTATCAGTCCAAGATTAAATAACTAGGACAGATCCTTGCAGAAGTTATTTTTTGGGTAAGGTTGTGGCGGCCATTGTTCAAGGTTGTAGCTCTGGCAGTCTTTTTGCTGGTTCTTGTTACTGGGCACGTATCCATGAGATCTCCTCCCTCAAAGCCTCTCGGCTGTATATCTGTTGTTGGTGGTGTTAGGACATGACAGAAGTGACTCCTTGCTGATTTAATAACTTTCACATTTCTCCCTTTGGGTCAGGCTCTTTCTCTGAGAGCATTGCTATTCGATCATCGTGGAGTTGGGTTTGTTTCTAGGTACCAGGGCTAGCCTGTCCTTATTGCTGGTCTGGTCTAGTTTGGTCTAGTCTGGTCAACACTGGGGAAAGGGTCGATGTGAAATCTGTCAACAACGTTTTATCCACATTTGAGCTATTGTCAACAACGTTTTATCCACATTTGAGCTATAAAGAGGTTTAGGAAGAGTGAATCTCAGATTGTTTAACTGCAGTCCACTATTAATTTTAATTATTTTCCCCTTTTCCTATTTTGTAGACATTGGCTATCATCAAAGTCCTGGGCTAGCATCATTTTCTTGTGGTTCTATAGAAAGTTGTCAAGCAATAGGTACAAATTCAAAGTGAAATACTACAGAACAAATCCAGCAAGGTAGAACAAATCCAGCTTACATAATAATTTAGGACCGTGAACCAAGGCTTGTGCAAAGCCCTGGATTCAATTAATGTCTAATGGGAACTGGAACTAGGTGAAACATGTTGTAACCATTGAGCCTACTATCTGATTTCTCTTATGTTCTTTGGCCTCAGTTTTCACAAAAGGATTTATCCAGATAAAACATGCGGTGTTTGTATTGACACAGACATTTCCCAATTTCAATGTAACAGAAATCAATCAGTATCCTGTGACTAGGTTGAGTTGAGAGAGTGTTATAAAAATGACCATTAGAATGATTTGAACAAAAGGTTGAGTTGGGGATATTGCCAGAGCGCCTTCTAGGTGGACTGAAGGATTCCTAGTTTCTGTCAGGTCACTTGCAGTAGTCAGGACTGTGAAATTTTAACTATACCAGTATCCTATTGTGTGATAGCAACAAGGAAAGCTTCAGAGGGCAAGAGCTGCATTGTGATTAAGAGTATTGCTCCACCCTCTTGGGAGAAGCTGTCCCCAGCCTGAAAATGCCAAACTTCTCATCTTGATTTGCAAGGAGCCTCTGTTAAGGCATCAGGTGGTTTGATAAACCTGTGCAGCCCATACATCAAACACAAGGCTTATTTCTTGAAATTTGTACCGAGCTATACCACTTCAGTTTTTAGCCCTTTAGAAAAGAGCAGTTCCCATTCTTAATTGGAGAGCTGGAGCCAAATATTAGGGAAAAGAACTAGAGGAATTTAGGATGTAGTCCCATCTAGAGGTAAAGAGGAGGAATCTGAGAACAGTGAAGAACAAAGACGCAGTCTAATAGCGACTGCACTGTAGCTTTCTTCTGAAACATAATTTCATCCTTGCAGTCATACCAATTTTGAGCAAAAGTAATCAAGGAAAAACCAATTATTTTGCAAAATGAGCTTAGTCTTACCAGTTTGGATTGATTATTTTCATTAGCTCAGCAGGAAATATGATTTGCCATATTGTAATATCAGATTTAGAACCTTCCACAGGCAGATTTCAGATTTCACATGTAGCACCATAATATCTTGGAGTCCCGGACTACAGATGAGTGACAGTTTTTACTCACTCACTGTAAGGTTGGGAACCCCTGAAGCCAGGAATTTGACACGTTTTCAAATATGGCATCCTGGTTGAAAGCCACTGTTTCCAGTATACTATTATAAAGAGAACAGATTCTTATTAAACTTACACAAATAACCATATTGACATAAAAAATGAAAGTATGATTGGTTTCTTAATGTTTAAAGTACCAAGTAGGGAGGCAAAAAGTGTTTCTGTGTTCACAAAAGCATACTTTACCAAATTGCTATAAACTATAGTGAAAGAAAGGTGTTTTCTTAATTCAAGAAGACAAAAACATATAAGTAAAAAAAAAAAAAAAAACAACTATTTAAATAAAGACGTAAAAACACATACATTATTAGTTCAGTCCTTTTCACATGAGGAATTTGATTCAGTTTGATCTTATGTAGCGGTTTCCTGAGCCCCTTGGTTTCTTCATTGAGTCCTGGAAATTCCTATTGACTACACTGACCTTCAGGAGTGCTTGTTAGAGTCTTTCCCATGAATCTCTGATTGCAAGTATGTTTAGGAAAGAATCAGAACTGGGGTGACAAGAGACATTGTCCCGACCACAAGACTTCAACGGAAACCTGGAGTGGGGAGCGGGGATTGGGAGAGACAAGAGACACAGGAAATGGAGACAAGACAAAAGCCTGATCAAGTCTCGTTTATTAGGGGAATAAACACAGTTAATATAAAGTACAAAAACCAATCAGAGGAAAGCGCGCGAAGGCAAGACTAGTCTCGCGCCAGAACTTGAATAAGGAAGTGTAGTTGGCCAATCATGAAGCACCACGCAATCTAGTCTGATGCACCTGGTGTAGTCTGACAGGTGTGTAAACAGGTAGAGGCACGCCCCACCAGCATCTGGCAGGCGTCATCTTAGCTCAACATGAGGGGAGGCAGGGGGCGTGACCTTGAGGCAAGGCAGGGCGCGTGACCTGCTGGCTCCGGACGAGACATAGAATAGCCTGCTTAGCATTCTGAAGAGAGGCGTTCTGCTCGGAGGATGAGGAAGTGCAGTGATTTTCCTCACACACAGGAGGCTAAGCTACAACCGTGACTGGCAGCATCACCAGGAATCTCAGACACTTAGAAATCTTACATCAGTAATCTGTCCCCACAAATATAACTTCAAACAGATTTAGCATCACCTTATTATTTAACAATGCTTCCCATACAATCCAACATTCCAGATAAATGCAGTTGATTTATTACAAAACAAGGTATGTGTCCCTGTGAGGGTGTACAGTGGCCTGTGTTAGTCAGTTTTCTATCACTGGAACAAAATACCTGACGTAAGCATTTCACAAGGAGGACAGGTTTATTTTGATTCATAGTTTCAGAGAATTCAGTTCTTGGCCAGTTGGCCGGACACAAAGCTTTGAGTCTGTGGTAAGTCAGAATACCACGGCAGAAGCACGTGGAGGAGGAAGCAGAGAAAGAGAGAGAGCAAAGAGCCAGGGTCACACTCCGCCTTTAAGAGCATGCTGCCAGTGACCTTCCTTCCTTCCACTAGGCCCCCCCATCTAAAGGTCCCAGCATCATCAGCCAGGGGCCACGTCTTTAGCACATGGACCATCAGGGGACCCTCAAGATCCACAGCCCAAATGGAAAATCTGAGTTAACGCTACATCTTTTGAACTGTAGAACTTTGATTCTGGGTGGAATGCTCCAGATGGCAATATTTTGGAAACATTCAATCAAAAATAGGGGTAATAGCAATATCAAATAAGTCACTTATTTAACCAGAGTGACTATTAAAAGAATTTAAGAGCAAATAGATGTTAAAAAAAAGAGAGTCAGTTTTCCTAAGTAATCAAAAACCTAATAAAGACACCATGAAGCACGGGAAGTTATCTTGATACAATATCTTTGTTTCTCATGTTGGTTACCGAAAGTAAGAAACAGATCCTCCCGTGGTGTGCTTGCTTCTCATGGTAAGCGGTAGAGTGACCTGGAAGTCAAGCCCGGCGAGTAGGTGCTAGGAGCTAACTAGAGGCTGGAGGAGCCTGTGTCCCAGGTTAAGAGTGCATGTCAGAGTGACAAAGGAGAAAACCAGCACCGCGTGCAGGGAGCCACCTCTTGGCACCAGTGGAGGCACATAAAGTTGTCTGGTTTCAGGACAGCACATCAGGAAAACACATGATTAGCACCAAGGCCACCTTGGCCAGGGCTGGGGAGGAAATTAGCATCCTACAGGAGCTGACTCAAAGCTGAGAGGTGCAAAATCAAACAGAGACCACAAGACTGGGGAAAGCTGCCCTGCAGGAGATGGTTGGAATTTCAAAGAAACCAATTTCAAAATTAAAAGTTAAAACCTAGTGCAGGTGGCAGTAGCTCAGTGATCGAGAACTTGCCTGGAAAGGCCTGGGTTGAATCCCAGCACTGGAAAGGAAGCAAAGGAGAAAAGAACCTCCTGCACATCTTCACTGAGAGCTGATGGGCATTTCCAGAAAACCTGTTGCTTTAAACAGAGAACTAGATTCTGGTTTCATATCAGTGTGTTAGTGCTCAAGTGCACAAGGGCTGTTCTCAGCAGATCTCACCGATGGGTAACACAGATCCAGAGGAGCTGTGTTCCACTCGCTTAGTCTAGAGCGTATTCAATATCATGGACAATGAGCAGACTCATGTTAGGATAGAAGAAGGGGTACCCCTGCTTCCCTGTGACTGAGGAGGGCTTAAAGGAGAAGAAACCTGCAGTTTCAAAATAAGTCCCCTGGGGCTGTGCAGCAAGATTCACAAGGTGTTCAGAGCATGAAGTGGGCCCTGTAACCTGACAGGAACCTGTGTACAGCATTCTGCTTGGACAGAAATTTCATTTCCCACACAATTCCCTCCCCCACCCCCTCTTCCCTTTCTCTCTCTCTCTCTCTCTCTATCTCTCTGTATCCCTTGTTCCCTCTCTCTCTCTCTCTCTCTCTCACACACACACACACACACACACAATCCATTTCTCTAACTTTTTTTTTTTATCAAAAATGCATTCTGATGCCTATCCCTGTTTTCATGTCTCTAATTTATAAGTTCCTGTCTCATTTTTATTTCCTTCTTTAAATTTACATTTTGAAAAGGATTAAAAAAAAAAAACAAACTCCCATTTAGACAACATTACTCTTTCCTCCATAAAAGAACTTATTTTATGTCTTCGTTTTGTCATCTGGATCCATCTTAATTTTCTTACATTCTTTGCATATGACTAGCATTTTTCATTCTTACTAGCCTTCGTTTCCAGTGAAGACCCAGAAGGAAAGCAGTCAGTCTGGACTCGTTTGTTGCTGACTGATGATTTATGTCTAGAAACACCTGCTCCCTCACAGGGCACTTGTTCATAGTGATCGGGATCAGGGAGAAAGGCTTCTCTGCAGAGACAGGTTTAGATGCTTCATGAGTATCTTCATTTTACATAACAACTTCAGCATTTCAAGTTACATGAAAGGTCACTTATAAACATTTATCTCATTTATATTCTAATACGCCTAGACTGCTTATGAAACCTCGGGTATTAGGAAAATTCTCTTGGTGGAGTTGCACCTGATACACGGAACCCGGCCGCTGCACTGTACTTCCCAAGATCTTAAGCATCTACCAAAAAACCCCCGGCAAAGATGGGTGCCAGGGACCGTTTGGAAGCCATTCTCATTTTCACTGCTCATGTTCCAAGCTGTAATTTCCCTGCAGCTCGACAGAAGTGACTCCGTTTTGATTCTGACGACCTTCTCGACCCGTCACTTGTGATCTGGGATAAGTGACTAAGCCGTGCGCACCAGGCTTTCCCACCTGCAGGACAGGCTCAGCCATGGCGCTGCGCGGCCTGCGCATTCCACCGAGCCGCGACCCGGGACTGGCTGCGTGGGAAGGGCCTCCGGGCTCAGCGCTTGGCTCAGCGCGGTCCGGCTGGGCGGTGTGCCACTACCCGCACGCACTCGGCGAGGCTGCTGCGCGCTCTGCCAGCTGGAGCGCAGTGGAGGTCTCCGAAGGCGTGGTGCTGGCGACCCGGGAGCCCCTCGCAGAGCCTCGCGGGCTGGAGGCTGTGGGACGGGAGGCCTCACTCAGGAGGAGAGCGGACGCTGCCCGGCAAAGACCCAGAGCGCCCCTGGAGTGGTCGAAGGTGAATGGACCCTTGGGCGCGGGCGAGACAGATCCAGGGCTGCAGAATGAGGGACCGCTGGTATTTAAGCCCCTGGTTCCTGGACTAGTTTTTTAAAAAGCCGTTCTAAGGATTTGCAGGGCCAGTCTTCACAGTGCTGTTCGGGTTGCTGTGCACAGAGCCCACGTGGTTCAGGGACATTGATGTTTTCCAGAAAGAAAAGGACATTTTCCATCCTACCCAAGCAACTAATTTATTAAATAGTTATTTGACCTGAGTCAGTGAGACCTCGGAAGAGACCTGGGTGGAAACAGCCTTCAACCCTGACGATCAGCCATCTTAGCTGGCCCCGCAGATTTAGGGAGCCCTTCAGCTGTACAGAGTGCCACAGGTGACACAGGACCCAGCACAGAAGCCGGAGAAAGCCAAGCCTGGGTGGGCGGCAGGGGGGCTGAGTCTGAAGCCAGGTCCTGGGGCTGGCCACGGTCCAGGGTGCCTGATGGTGGCTGCAGAATGGCAGCTCCTCCCAAAGCAAGTGTGAGCGCTTAGATCAAGGGAGGCAGGACCATCATCCCAGGGAGGACAAGCAAAGGGCAGTGCGTTGGCTTCTAGGATAGGGGCACTGCTTGTTCGTGTGTGCGCTCAGCCGTGGGCCGGGGCTGGTTTGCGGGCTGGCGCTGCGCTGGGAGTGCAGACAAAAGGCTCCGGAGGAGTGGAAGGCAGGTCGTGAACCCTCCGCAGGATCTTTTGACGGGGATGCCAGGAAATAAAGGGCAGCCTGCCTGGAAGAGGAGAGGGACAGCTGTGATGAGGGGTGACCTGTAGAGGTCCCGACTAGTCCCCCAAGGAAGCAAGGGATGTTTTGGGGAATATCGCTAATCTGTGATGTGCAAGGCCCTCAGTCGTGAGCTGTCCCCTGCATTCTATCTGTGCTGAGGTGTCTTTCTTCCGCCCCTAGGGTGTCTGGCACTGAGGGCAGACACAGCTTCCTCCCCTTCTGTCCTTGGTCTTTCTGAGCGAGGAGCAGTGTCTGACGGGCTGCCAGCTACCTGAGACAGGTGCTTCCTCACGGCCTCTCAGCTGACCTCCCATGTTTTAATGTAGGTGAGTGAATAGATTACCTTGACCCCAAGCATCAGTAATGGGGGTGGCATCTGCCCAAGATAAAGCATCTGCTTGTGGGCAGGCGTGTGTGGGATGGAGGTCTGCTGAGTCAGCCCTGCCTGGGAGGCCATCCCGCAGGTGGACAGTGGGCAGGCAGAGCCCTCCCCACGCTGTGTTTTATCAGCTCCCCGTATGTCTAGCACATCCCTCTGCTCTCCTTGTTTAGAAAAAAGTAATAGCATTGTCAAAATTAACTTCCGTCAGCTTTAAACATTAGAATTAGTTAAATCTAGGCTGTGGTGGTGGTTTAGTGGCAGAGCATTTGCCGGCCATGCATGAGGCCATGGGTTCTATTCCCAGCACAGCCAAAGAAAAAAGGACGGGTCAGAATATGACGGATGAGAGGGAGGAAGCACTTCCCAGCAGTCTCTGCACCAGCCTTAAAGAGCAGGCTCCTCAACGAAATGGGTGACAGGGAACCCACTGAAATTTAATACTGGGCAGTGAAAGCATCCGTAGAGACACAGAAACTTGGAAACATTGAACATAGTACAAGAAATGATCCATTAGAGACGTGCCAGCTTAGCTTAGTGGAGGGGAGTGTAGGAAGAGAGAGACGACAGTAGCAGGAAGAAAAATTGGTCTGGGGGAACCTGTGGAATACAGAGGGAGTTGATCTTAATGGACTCACAGTTGGTGGGGGAAGTCCTTGAGTGGAAAGCAACAAAAACTGCTCAGCCCACAGGCAAATAGTTGGGCAGGAACCAGGGTCACTGGTTGCCATGATTATTAGTACTGTGAACAATGTAGTAGACACCTATTTAACACCTGATCTGGTTCATGGTTTTTATTGTTGGTGCTGATGTTAAATGCTGGCCCTAACATTCCTACATAGGTGGCAATTAGTATTATAAATAGACACTGGACGTTTATCCTAAGGCTGTGCATCTGTTGCTGACATGAGTGCTATCCTGGCTCCTGCTCCATCTAAGAGGGGATAAAAGTGATTGGGACATTTCAGGTTCACAGAGTGGAGATTCTGCTGCTGAGCAGTATTCACAGCTCAGCCAAATAACAGGGAATCTAATACAAAACCTAGCTTCACCTGAACCTCAAAAATACTTCAACACATAGAACTAGAAAAAGAAAAAAAAAACCCAAACCAACAACAAGGGCTCATGTAGGAACAACCAGAGGGGAACCTCAGATCCCACTCCTAGACATCTCTTTGTACATTAGAAACCGAGAAGTTCCAAAAGAAAGCAGCTAACCACACATAAAAGGACACATGTGAAAAAAGAGTATGGGGAGTCCATCTCACATGATGTGCAAGTCCAAGACCTCTGAAAACTTGAGGAAACAGGCAAACAAATCTCCCCCCAAAATTCACGATCCCCCAATAAAGGATCCCACAGATATGAAAGTGGATGAAATTCCAGGAAAACTATAAAAAGCTGATTATTAAAATGTTCAATAAACTAGAAGAAGAGCTGAAGAATGAATTAAGAGAGCAAATACAGAAGATAAGTCCATTTCAATAAAGAAATTGAGACAATGAAAAGAAACCAAGCAGAATTCCTGGAAATAAAAGACACAATGAATCAAATTTAAATTTTACTTGGAAGCATCACCAATAGATTAGATTGTGTAGAAAATAGAACTTCAGGCCTTGAGCAGAACTTCAGGTCTTGAAGATGGGGTATATGATCTTGAATATACAGTATGTAATAAAGGAAAAAAATAAAAGACCATGATCAGAATATTCAACACCTCTGGGACAGCACCAGGAAAACAAACCTGAGAGTCATTGAGATTTAAAAAAAAAAAAAAAAAAAAAAATGTAGATATAGGCTTAAAGGCATTAAGAACATTTTCAATGAGATAGTGACAAAAAACTTTCCTAAATTAGAAATGGGCTAGGGCCCGCATATAGGACCTGCAGATAGACAAGATCATAATAGAACCTTTCAAAGACATCATAACCAAAATGCCTACTATAGAAAATAAGGAAAGAATATTAAATCTGCAAGAGAAAATCATCAGGTCACATTTAGAGGCAAACCAATAAGACTTACCACTGAATTCTTATCTCAAATTCTAAAATCAAGGAGGGCCTAGAATGACATATTCCAAACTCTAAAATAAAACAATTGCTAGTGAAGATTGCTACGTCCAGAAAAGGTGTCTTTCAAATTTAATGGAAAAATAAAAACTTTCCATGACAAGGATAAACTAAAAGAATTTGTGACCACTAAGCCATACTTACAAAGTATACTCAAAGATATACAGCAAACAGAGGAATCAAACACCAAAGGTACCAAATAGATGAAGATCACTAGAAGAGCAATTAACCAATGAAAATAAAGACAGACTTAAATATAGTAAACAACCAAAACAACAAAAAGGCAGGAAACAACAAACACATGATCATGGTAATACTGAATGAAATGGTCTCAACTGCTTGATTAAAAGGCATAGATTAGCAGAATGTATTAAGATCCAACTGTACGCTATTTACAGGAGATTCATCTCATAGGCACATACCCACAGACAAAAAGTAAAAGGAAGGAAAAAAATATTCAATTCAAATGGAGTCAGAAAACAAGCAGGAATAGCTGCTATTCTCATCTCTGACAAAACAGATTTCAAGCAAAAATTAATCCAAAGAGACCAGGCCAGTAAAGGGAACAATCCAACATGAAGATTTAACAACAATAAATATATATGCCCCTAATATCAGTGTATCTCATTACGTTTAGAAAATGCTTCTTGACATTTAATCCCATATAAACTCCAATATGATAATTCAGGGTGATGTCAGCATACCCTTATCACCAATAGATAGGTCATCCAAAAAAAAAAAAAAAAAAAAAAAAAAAAAACAATAAAGCTATTGGCTAGATTGATTCCCAAGTAAAATACTAACGAGGTGAAAGACCTCTATAATGAGAAAAACAGAATACTAAAGAAAGAAATTAAAGAAAACCTTAGAAGATGGAAAGATCTCCCGTGTTCTTGAATAGGCAGAATTAATATTGTCAAAATGGCCATACTACCAAAAGTGATATACAAATTTAATGCAATTCCAATGAAAAGCCCAATGATGTTCTCACAGAAATAGAGCAAGCAATCATGAAATTTATTTGGAAGAATAAAAGGTCCAGAATAGCTAAAGTAATCCTTAGCAGGAAGAGTAAAGCAGGTGGTATCACAATACTAGACCTTCAACTATACTACAAAGCAATAGTAACAAAAACAGCATGGTATTGGGACCAAAACAGACAGGTAGACCAATGGTACAGAATAGAGAACAAAGAGACAAACCCACGTGAATACTGTTATCTCATACTAGACAAAGGCACCAAAAATGTATAATGGAGAAAAGATAGCCTCTTCAACAATTGGTGCTGGGGAAACTGGAAATCCATATGCAGCAAAATGAAACTAAATCCCTGTCTCTCACCCTGCACAAAACTCAGCTCAAAATGGATCAAGGACCTCGGAATTAGACCAGAGACCCTGTACCTAATAGAAGAAAAAGAAGGTCCAAATCTTCAACAGTCAGCTTAGGACCAGACTTCCTTAATATGACTTCCAAAGTACAATAAATAAAAGCAGGAATCAATAATTGGGATAGAGTCAAACTAACAAACTCCTTCTCAGCAAAGGAAATAATCAACAATGTGAAGAGAGAGCCTACAAAGTGGGAGAAAATCTTTGCCACACACACTTCAGATAGAGCACTCATCTCCAGAATTTATAAGGAACTCAAAAAACACCAAAAATACAAAAAATAAATGGGCTAAGGAACTGAGCAGACACTTCACAGATCTACAAGCAATCAACAGATATTTGAAAATATATTCAACATCTCTAGTAATAAGAGAAATGCAGATCAAAACTACCCTAATATTTCATCTCACTCCATTAGAATGGCTATTATCAAGAATATAAGCAACAATAGGTGTTGGCAAGAATGTGGGGAAAAAGGTACACTCATACATTGCTGGTGGGGTTGTAAATTGGTGGAGCCACTCTGGAAAGTAGTATGGAGATTCCTTAGAAAACTTGGAATGGACCCACCATTTGACCCAGCTATCCCACTCCTTGGCCTATACCCAAAGGACTTAAAGTCAGCATACTACAGAGACACAGCCACATCAATGTTCATAGCTGCTCAATTCACAATAGTTAGATTGTGGAACCAACCTAGGTATCCTTCAATAGGTGAATGGATAAAGAAACTGTGAGATACACACACACACACACACACACACACACACACACACACAATGGAATATTACTCAGCCATAAAGAAGAAGAATATTATGGCATTTGCAGATAAATGAATGGAATTGGAGAATATCATGCTAAGTGAAATAAGCCAATCCCAAAAAACCAAAGGCCAAATGTTTTCCCTGTTAAGTGGATAATGACATATAATGGGGGTGGAGTTGGGGGGAGAAAGAAGAATGGAGGAACTTTAGATTATGTAGAGGGAACTGGGAAATCTTCTCTCTGAACCTTGCACCCAGAAATTCCCAAGACAGGTATCACCTCTGACTCTGGGCAGTTCAAGACCCGTAATTCATTCACCACTCCCAACAGGCACTCAGTGCTATAAGTTTTCCTTTTAGAACTGCTTTCATACTTTCAGACACTCTGTTCAAAGGGCAATTCTGTGCCTGTCACAGAATTTATCAGTTCATGACCTAAGGTTCAAACACCAGCTGTGGGGGGTTGGAGAGGTAGAGAATTATGGGTTCAAACTGATTACTGTAATTGACCTGTTCATACCTTTGACCTCAGTTCTGTTTGTTTTAAAATAACCTCACAATAAATCCCTTTGATGCTAAAACCTAAATGAGAAAACTGCTGAGTTTGCTCATACTTAGTCTTCCTCCATCAGAGGTTGGCTGAACCACCGGGCCCCAGCTTTTTCTCTACTATTTGTTTGTCTTTTCTCAGTCAC
The DNA here is from genome assembly GCF_902686455.1 of Sciurus vulgaris. Taxonomy (NCBI): domain Eukaryota; kingdom Metazoa; phylum Chordata; class Mammalia; order Rodentia; family Sciuridae; genus Sciurus; species Sciurus vulgaris. The sequence continues at coordinate 167,850,523 of NC_136466.1, read as the reverse complement.
TTCACTGAGTGAATGACCATGCAGGACACGGCAAATGTCTACATTTAAAAAAATAATACCAAGTAAGTAAAGTAAGTTTATGCTCCACCTCAAGGACATACAAAAGGAAGAACAAACTAATTCCAAAATCAGTAGAAGATAGAAAATAATTAAGATCATAGCTAAAATTAATGAAAATGAGAATGAAAAATATACATGGGATCAGTGCAACTAAGAATTGGTTCTTTGAAAACATAAATAAGATTGATAAACCCTTAGCCGAACTAACCAAAAGAAAGAGGGACAAGATCCAAATAAACAAAATTAGAGAGTAAAAGGAAAAAGGAAATATCACCACAGATACCTCTGAAATCCAGAAGACCTTTAGAAGTTCTTTTGAAAATTTATACTCCAATAAACTGGAAAATCTAGAAGATATTGACAAATTTATTATAGACACATATGACCTTCCCAGATTGAACCAGGAAGATACAGAAAACCTAAACAGACCAATATCAAGTGATGAAACTGAAACAGCAGTGAAGCGCACTCCAACAAAGAAAAACCCAGGACAAGACAGGTTCTCAGCTGAGTTTTACCAGACCTTTAAAGGACTAACACCAGTCTTTCTCAAATTATTCCAAATTGAAAATTTGAGGAAGTAAATTGAAGGGAACAGAACACTCACAAATACATTATGTGAAGACAATATAACCCCAGTACCAAAACCAGACAAAGACACATCAAGGGAAGAAAACTACAGACATAACCCTGATGAACACACATGCAAAAATTCCTAATAAAATATTAGCAAAACAATCCAGAAACACGTCAGGAAGAAAATATACCTGATCAAGTGGGTTTCCTCCCAGGGCTGCAAACTTGGTTTGACATATGCAAATCAGTAACTGTAATCCACCATTTAAATACAATTAAGGTCTAGAGTCACGTGGTCATCTCAATCCAAGCAGAACAGCCCTTTGATAGTCCAGCAGCCACTCATGTTACAAATACTGGAGAAACTAGGGATAAGAGAGACTTTCCTCAACGTTATAGAGGCAATACCTGACAGACTGAGTGTAGGAAAAACTGAAAGTATTTTCTCTAAAATCAAGAACAAGACAATGATGTCCATTCTCACCACATCTATTCAATATCATTTTAGAAACTCTATCCCAAGCAATCAGGCTACAGAAAGAAATTAAATGGATACAAATAGGAAATGAAGAAGTCAAACCATCTGTTTGCTGATGACATGATCCTATGGTCCTGTATCTAGAACAACAAAAAATCAATACAAAACTCCGCCAGAAGACTTCTAAAGTTGATAAATGAATTCAGCAAAGCAGAAGGATATGAGATCAACACTCATAAATCTGTAGTTTTCTTATACTCCAACAGGATTCTGCTGGGAAAGAAATCAGAAAAATCATCCCTTTCAAAATGACCTCAAAAAATAAGATAAAATAAAATAAAATACATGGAAATTAATCTACCCAAGGAAGTGAAAGATCTCTACAACTAACATTATAGAACACCAAAGAAAGGAATTAAAGATCTTAGACCATGAAAAGACCTCCCATGTGCTTGAATAGGCAAGATTTAAATTGCCAAAATGGCTGTACTAGCAAAAGCAATATACAGATTCAAGGCATCCCCATCATAATACCAAGGACATTCTTAACAAAAGTAGGAAAATACAAAATACACTCTCTAAATTCATTTGGAAGAATAATAGACCTAGAATAGCCAAAGCAATTCTGAGCAAGAGGAGCGATGCTGGAGGCCTCACCACACCTGATCTCAAATTGTACTACCGGCTATAGTTACAAAGCCAGCATCTTACAGGCCTGAAAACAGATATGAAGACCAGTGCAGCAGAGTAGAAGACACAGAGAAAAACCCCCACACAGCCATCTGATGCTTGACAAAGGTACAAAAATATATGTTGGAGAAAAGATAGCCTTTTTACACATGGTGCTGGGGAAGCTGGATATCCATATGTAGAAAAATAAAACTAGACCCCTGTCTCTCACCCTGCACAAAACTCAGATCAAAATGGATCAAAGATTTGAGAATTAGATCAGAAACCGCAACTACTAGAAGAAAGCACAGGGCCAACACTCCAGCATAGACCAGCAGACACCGACTTCCTCCGTCATAGAGAGGCAGGCACCCACTTCCTCAACAAGACCCCTGAAACCCAGGAAATGAAACCAAGAATCAATATGTGGGATGCCATCAAATTCAAGGCTTCTGCACAACAAAGAAAACAAGAAAATGAAGAGAGACTGTACAATGGGAGGAAAACTTTGGCAGCCACTCCTCTGACAAGGGATCAATATCCAAAATGTACAAACAACTCAAAAAGTTTAACATCAAAAAAGTAAATAAATAACCCAACCAACAAATGGGCAAAAGAACTAAAAAGACATTTCTCAAAAAAGAAACACAAAGATCCAATGTTAATATTCATTAATTAATATAATGGCAAATTAATTAATAATTATATGTATATACACACACACACCACTTTTTTTATCAATTCATCTGTTAAAGGGCGCCTAGGTTGGTTCCATACAGCTGTTGTGAATTGAGCTGCTATAAACATCTATATGGCAGGTGTGCGGATAGGAAGGATAGTAGAATGAATCAGACATTATTACCCTGTTTACATATTAATTATATGACTGGTGGGATTCTACATCATCTATCACCAGAAGAATGAGAAATTGTACTCCATTATGTATGCTGTATCAAAGTGCATTCTACTATCATGTATAGCTAATTAAAACAAATAAAAAAATCTTAAATGAATGAATGAGTGAAAGGAAAACCTATAGAGGAGAGGAAAGAGAACCCGGGAAGGAGGAGGGAGAGAAGCAGGGGAATGGGCCTGAAATGGCTAAATCAAATTGCAGCCATGCGTGTGTGACTCTGCCAAAGTGAACCCACTGCTACGTTGAACTGTAGTGCTCAAATAAATAAATAAATAAAAATGATTAAATCTGCCCTGGCCTGAATTAGTGCCCAATCATGAGATATCTGATATTTCCCAAGCTCGAGCTTGCAATGTTTCAAGTAGGGCTTGAAGCTGCCTTTTATTTCAAGAGTCAAAGCATTTGGTAAATGAAAGCCTTGTTTGTCATTGCAGGAGATCTGGGGCATTATTCCAGTTTGTGGGGGAAATACTTCAAGAGATGGTTCCTGAGTTCACGCTGTGACTTCAGCAGGCATGGAACTTGCCTCCCAGATTACAAACCCCCCAAAATCTCACGTTAAGTTTTCAAAGAGCAAACTTATGTGGGGTGCTTGGAGCCTTCCCGCGCCTTCCCCTCTGGAGCAGAGGAGCACAGGCGTCGCCCACCAGTGGGTCCCAGTGGTGGGAACAGTTCAAGACTGTAGGAGGTGCTCAGAGCTCCCCATCCTGCAGGACCCCTGTGGCCCTCACGGAGCACAACGTGAACATGTAGCTCTGGTGATGTGCCTTTTGCTGATCCGCTTTTCTTCCTGGGCATTTGTAGGATATTTTTATTTTCCTGAGATTTGGAAACTTTTCCTCAGAGGCACTGAGCCCTTGTTTGTTGGTTTTACCTGATTGTGTCTGAGCCTTGTCAATCAACGGTGGCAGATCTTCATCCTAGGACATATAACTTCCCTAGCTCACTGATCTAGTCTGTTCTAACTCACTAGACACTAGGACCTCATTTAGGTGCCCGTATTGCATGCGAATGAACTGCAGTTGAGATACATGCTACTTGTGCAAAACTTTTAAAGTGCAGAGGAATCCAAGGAAGAAAATCAACCATAATCCCATGATTTAGAGAAAAAGAAATGTAACTTTTTCCCATCTCTTTTATTGTTCTTAATGAGTTTTATCATCTTTTTTAAGCAGTAATGGTACACACACAGAAATACACTCAAATCATGTAACCTACTTTTGACACTCAGTAAGTGTATTTCTGACCATAGAAATATTTAACAAAAACGGCTTCTGGTGCCCTCCCTCCGTGACAGGGTTCTTCCCCCTCTCTCCTCCCTTGTCCTTGTAACAGAGTAGATGTGCCTCCCAGCTCTGCCCCTGCCTAGCATGTAATCCCCGCTGGCACACGACTGGTGTTTTAGTCAACTGTTCCACTCCTGTGACCAAAAGCCCTGATGAACAATTTTAGGAGGAGAAGTTCACGTTAGGGCTCATGGCTTCCGAGGTCTCCGTTCACAGTGCGCTCCATTCCTTAGGTTTCAAGGTGAGGCAGAGCAGCAGAAGTGCGTGGCAAGGAAAGCAGGGCAGGAAGCAAAGAACTCCACTCAATAAAGACAAAATAAAAACCACAGAGGACGGTCCCCAGGGACCCTCCTCTGCCACACCCTATCTACTTCCAGGTACCACCTGTTAATCCCCTTTAGGTTAAGATTCTTGTTACCCAATCATTTCACCTCTGAACTTTCTTGCATTGTTTCACACATGAGCTTTTGGGGGACACCAATATTTAAATCATAGCATTCCGCTGGCCTCAAAAAGCTTTTTCCCATCTTACAATGCAAAATATATTTAGCCCATTTCCAAGAGTCCCAGTAATCTTAATAGTTTTAGCATTGTCCGAAAGTTGAAGTCCAAAGTCTCCTCTGAGACTCAAGGCATAATCTCGGCCTGAGCCCCTATAAAGATCAAGAGCAAGTTATATATGTCCAATATATAAAGACAGAGTAAACATTCCCATTCCACAAGGGAGGGATGGGGGCACAGAAAGAAGAGATGGGACCACAGCAAGACTGAACCTGAGCTGGGCAAACACGTCCTGGAGCTCCACGTCCAGCATCTGGAGCACATGGCACGTTGGGTTACCAGAATTTTAACCTAAAGGGGATCAACTGAGTGGTAGCTGGAAGTAGATAGGGTGTGGCTGGAGGAGGTGGGTCCCTGGCATCTCTCCAAAGTGCTTGTGCAGCTCTGCCCCTGTGGCTTTGCTGGTTGCAGCCCACATGGCCTCTCTCTTGGCTTGTTTCTGCTCAGTTCCTTCAGCTTTCCTTGGCAAGCCTTCACAGCTCTGGCATTTATTAATCTCAGGGGTCTCCACTGCAGTGTTGGCTTCCTCCACACATCTGCACACATCACCCTCTCAGGGGCTGCCCACAGGGACTCCAACCCTGCAGCACCTTGCCTGGCCTCCCAGGCCTTCCTTTGACATCTTGATGGAAGCCTCCACAACCCCCTAACTCCAGCTGGTTCCCAGAACCAGCACCACTACCATTGACCACCACCACGATGCCAGGATTGATGCCAGGGTCTACCACCACCTCTAGCAGTAGCCAGCCTCTTGAGACGGTGGCTGCCACCATGCCTGGGTGGCTGAGCATGGTGGCCACCCTTTGCCAGCAGGGTGTCCCATTGATCTCTTCTCAAAAGGCTTTTTACTTTTATACCCTTGAGCCAGAGATGCCAATTTGTGAGATGCCCTGGAGCCATCTTTCCTATTGTCTCTGGGCAAAGTCTTTAGTATTTTTTTAGTGGCTGTAATGTCTTTAACAACCACACATTCCTTAGCCTCAATTTTACCCCATTTTCCGGCAGAACTCCCAAGTTTTTCAAATCTTTCTGCTTTGCTTTCCTCTACTGATTAACACAATAAACTTGGCCAAAAGTCACCACTCCCTGAATACTATGCTGCCTAGAAATTTCTTCGGCCCTAAATTCAGCCTCAGAAAGTCTCAGGACGCAGGCAACATGTAGACAACTTCTTAGCCAGAATGTAACATGAATGGCCTCTCGTCCAATTTCCAGTAGAGTTCTCTTGCTCTGAAATTTTACTAACCTGTTGAAATTCTGGTCGTCTGAACTTCCCTAAGAATTGCCCATTAATTTCCACTTACAACAATCTAAAGCTTTTCCAGCTTCCATCTCTAAATGTCTCAAAATTCCTCCCACAAATTCAAATAAGCTCCAAAAACTTCTAAGCCACATGGTCAAGTTAGTCACAGCAATGACCCAACTTCTCAGTACCAATTTGTGTTTTAATTAGCTTTTTTACTGCTATAACCAAAAGGCCTGACAAGAACAATTAGAGGAGGAAAGGTTTATTTGGGGGCTCACAGTTTCAGAGGTCTTAATCCATAGACAGCTGACCCCATTCTTCGGGACCCAAGGTGAGGCAGAACATCATAGCGGAAGAGTGTGGTAGAGGAAAATAGCTCAAGACATGGCACCAGGAAGCAGAGAGAGCTCTGCTCAACACACCCCCAGGTTCCCATCTCCTCCAGCCATACCCTACCTGTCTACAGTTACCACCCAGTTAATCCCTAGGGGGATCAGTGTGCTGATCAGGTTACGATTCTCATAACCCAGCAACTGGAGTGATGCCTCTGGGCCTGTGTCCTGGTCTGTAAAATAGTGATGATAGTAACGGCTTTGATGTGTGAAAAACAGCATTTAGTGTAAGATTCGGAGCCACTAGAAAAAACTTACCAGGGACTGTCGGAAGCACTTCTGTGTTGGGTCTACACTGTTAAACTTAGCCTGCGAGGAGACGGATCACAGGTTTGCCTGGCCACTAAAGCATCAAAGAACTTCTGACTTCTTAAAGTGCTTGGCTCAGCACCCAAGTTGGTCACCCTGTGGACACAAAGGTTTACAGATTCCATGGAGAATAAAAGCAAGGCCATGAAATTTGAGCCTTGTTTCTTTATGTGGGAAGGAGAGAAAATAGAAATGTAACAGAGAAAAGTGTCACATTTTAATAATTTTTTTATCTGTTCTAATTAGTTGTACATGACATTAGAATGCGTTTATGCATTTTGATAGATCATACATAAGTGGAATGTAATCTCTCCTTTTTCTATTATACATGTTATAAGATCACATGGGTCATGCAGTCAGTCATACATGTACATGAGGTAATAATGTTTCTTTCACTCTATTACCTTTCCCTTCCCCTCCCTTCATTCCCCTCTACCTAATCTAAAGTAATTCTACTCTTCTCTGCCCACCCCCCTTATAGTGAATTAGCATCCACATATCAGAGAAAACATTTGGCCTTTGGTTTTTAGGGTTTGGCTTATTTCACTTAGCATTATGTTCTCTAACTCCATCCATTTACCAGCAAATGCCAGAATTTCATTTTTCTTTAAAGCTGAGTAATATCCATCTGATATATATAATCACATTTTCTTTATCCATTCATCTGTTGAAGGACCTCTAGGTTGGTTCCATTGTTTAGTTATTGTGAATAGAGCCGCTATAAACATTGATGTGGCTGTGTTACTATAGTATGTTGATTTTAAGTTCTTCGGGTATAAACTGAGGGGTTGGGTAACTGGGTCAAATGGTGGTTCCATTCCAAGTTTTCTGAGGACTCTCCATACTGCTTTCCGTAATGGTTGCACCATTTTGCATTCCCACCAGCAATATGTGAGTGTGCCTTTTCCCCCACATCCTCACCAACATTTATTGTTGCCGGGATTCTTAATAATTGCCATTCTGATTGGAGTGAGGTGAAATCTTAGACCAAATAGTGTCACATTTAATCTTATACTTAAATCTGATTACTTGGAAAATAGAGTTCTTTTGTAACAGCCTGGGAACTGAATTTTCTATATCTTTGGCTCACTATCAGAGCAGAAAATAGGTTTATAACATTGCCTGAATAAAGTACTTGTTAGTCCAGAGTCTCCCTTAAAGACGGTTTCCATCCTAAGGGATTTTAAACTTCTTGGTTAATCCTTCTTCTCCCAAAGAGCGATAGCAGTCATTTCCCACAGTTCCATGGGGAAGGATGACTGAGCATGAAGACATTTTTAGTGATTGAATTTAAAATGCATCTTAGTGTCCAGCATGCACAAGGAAGGTCCTGGGTTCAATGCCCATAACTGCAATAAAAATGTGTGCATGCACTTTCTGTGTGTGTCACATAGATGTGTGTGTGTGTGTGTGTAATACATCCGTGCAGTTGGCAGGCCTCGTGAGAAGGACGGTAAGTGGGAGGAGTGTGGAGACGGAGAGAGAGGTCTGGACCTCACCGGTACCGGGTGCAGCCCACGTTTGCCGCCTGTTCAGATCTCAGCCTGGACCTGGAGCCCTGCTAGAACAAAGTGACCAATAGTTTGTGGTCCATGGCTCTCCTCTCCCGGAGGGAAGGGTTGCAGCACACAGAACCTTTCCTGATCCCTTTGCACTTCATTCATCGATAATTTAGAGTCTGTGGCATCCAGCCCAGAAGTCTTTGTTAGACGGTTTTTAGGATCTGTACTGTATGTTTCAAACTTGCAGTTCCTTTGTTCCCCTTTTCTGCTTGGTCTTCCTGTTACCTGGTATTGGATTAGAATGGCCTTTGTCCCATCAACACCTCATCTTACAATTCAGGACCTCACCTCCTCTTGGCAAGTTCCACGCCTGGGTCAGCCCGTTCGCAGTTTGAAAGTAGTCAAAAGCATTCTGTCTGCCCTGAGTGTGTAGTGAGTTTTTTCTTGTCATTGTTTCTCAAACATTACAATATGGCAGTGATTTGTATGGTTGAGTGTTCTAAAGAATTTAAAAATGGCTTGAAGAACACAGGAGGGTGGACACAGGTTAGATGCAGATACTGTGCCATTTTAAATAAGGGAATTAGATATCCGGATTTTGTTATGCAGGGAGGGTTGTGCTGGAACCGTCCCCCATGGGTACTCGGAGACCCCTGTACCTTGTTTGAACAGGAATTTTTAAGCCAAAGCCAAGGTCCATATCGCCCACAATTCTTATTGCCTCCTCTTTTCTGTATTTCTACAAACAGAATTCTAACAATTTCTCAGCATGATTCTGCTGTTTTCCTACTGTGAAATTTCTTGAGACAATGATTCCTGGGAAAGTTTTCTCTCAACTTTCTCATACCAATGTCACTTTTCCCCCTGACCATATGGGGAAACCCTAAGCTGACTCCAGAAGTGTGGTGCTGGCTCTCAGAGAGAAACCCACTGTGTCTTCTGCACTGGATTCTTTCTCCTGTGTCTGACACGTGGCCTCTGCCCTGGCTGGGAAGCAGCACTGGAGCACAAGACACTATCTCTTCCTGCTTTGGGGGAGCCTATGCTGGTCCAGGAAATGCACGGCCACCCTGCTGAGGGCAAATCCTAGCTATTCCCCAGGAATAGAGCCCCCGTTGTCAAGTGCAGCTACTACACCCACTCTGACCTCCTGTGCATCACATTCCCAAGATGCCAGTTGGAACGGTGGGACTCCCTGCTGTTTGTCAGGTGCTAGCCAGTGCTGCAACTTCCAGGCAAATAACTGCCTCACCCACAATTTGCAGTCCAGATGGACCCCAAATTCACAGCGAGTGCTTACTCTGAACCTGCAGGAAGTTGTCTTTGGAGATCGACCAGCAGAAGATGACAACCTGGATAGAGGGCCACTCTTGATTCATGTGCATGTTGTCCCAAGGGACTGGGTCATTCAGCCAGCCTCACGTTACTGTTCTCATGCTATTGCTATAACTGCAAGTAATTTAGGATTAATTATGACTTCATCTTGGAGCAGAGGGCTAGAATGGAAACAATGTGATTTTAGATTTTTTCCTATTCCATTAATAACCGATTTACAAAACATAAAATTCACTCATTAAGTCTTCCAGTTTGAGGAATTTTGGAATTTTTGTTCAGTTGTGTAGTCACCACCAAAGTCAAAATGTGCAACCGCTGTAGCCCTCTGAACCCTGTCCTCACATCTCTCTGTGCCCGGTCCCTCCCCTGCCCATAGCTTTGTCTTTTCTAGATTTTCTAAGTCTAGCCGGTTTCACAGTTGAGGCTTAGTGTGGTGATGTTCCCCTAAGTTTCCCTCAGAGCTCTTGGCAGCAAATTCCCTTCACTAATTTTGCCTTTTCTAGGATTTTGTAAGTCTAAATTCATTTTCTCCCCTTGACACCACACAATCCGAGAGTATTCCTCTTGGGTCGGTTTTGTTCCTCTTTGTCTTTCAGGGATCTCAACAGCTGCATCAGGCTGACAGAGGTATTGGCCTAAAGTTCTTCTTTACAGTCCCTTGCTGTCTACTCCTCAGGCCCGTGAGATTTGTAGTGATGTGCCTCTTTGAATGTATTACAGGTTGACATTTAAGAGAAAATGCAAACACAAAATACATTGTGCGTCCTCTTTTCTTCATGGGTTTCGAATTCCTGATCCTTTTGTTCCCCCCCTTAACCCTTTAGTAGGATGCTCCCAGACCAGCGTGCTACAACAGGAGAACCCTAACTTTCTTCGGATCAGCCAGATTGGCACTGGAACTCAGCCTCTCACGAGCCATGACCTGGAACAGGTCACGTTGCACTGAGTCTTCCTTCTGCTTACACGTGGTGACACCTCTTCCTGCCAGGCAGGGGGGAAGCCTTACCAGTGCTTAGCGCTCGGCAGGGGGGAGCCCTGGGAGCAGGGGTGGATGATGTGGCAGTGTGCCCCAGATCCGTTGCCCAGACTAGAACCATGCATGGTTTTAGGATAGTGGAAAACTGCAGAGCCTCCTGAGGCCTCCAGTTCTCTCCACTCCTACGCGTCTGTTTCACACGCTGCATGCTAGGGTCTTGAGCTTGTGCCCCATGGCGAACATCACCGAAGCACAGCCAGTTCCTTCAGTGGACCTTTCAGGTACCATGGTGTACTCCAGGCCTCTAGTGTGGAATGTATCCATGCGTGTGGACCAAGGGTGACGGGCAGCCAGAAGGCAAGATAAAAACCTAAGGTATTTAAACAGAATTGCAGAATGTCTTTTTCAGTTCTTTCTCAATTTGTTTCTGTTTCTTGTTTCCTAAGCACCTTGATTTTCCCATACCTGATCCGAGGAGGAAAACCCACGCTGCTGTATTCGTGGGCGCTGGCGTTTGCTTTCTGTGCCTATAACGGCTATTTGCAAAGCAGATACTTGAGCCAATATGCAGTGTATGTGGACAACTGGGTCACCCAGCCCCGTTTTCTAATAGGTGAGCATCCAGGAGATTGGCCCCCCCTCCGTTTCAATCAGTGAAACCCCAAAGGAGAGGGCAGCAGGGGTCCAAAGCAGCCAGTGGGCAAATCAGGCTGCCCCAGAGCCACTCGGGGGCTGGGAGAGGACATGCATATGGGACACCTGCACCCACAGGCACTGAGACACAGGTGCTGTGCAGAGCGAGTAGCAACTACTCCACAGGGAGTAGCAAGCTCAGGTTGTGAGCGACAGACCAGGACGGGGGACCTTGGGCTGGCCTCAGGCTGGCCTCGGACTCGCTGGCTGTGTGACCTCAGGCAGCCCTGACCTCCCACTGTTCCTACTGTCACATGAGCAGTGGGTCTGGGTCACCTTCCAACAATGCAGGTAGACGTTTATGATTACACTAGCTTAAAGAAATCTTTAGGTTGTGAAGTTTTTGAATTTTTAAAAATTTATGCCCATTAATATGAATTAGTATGCATTTTCAGTTGCTTATTTTAGCCTTATAAATCCTGAGCAAAAGTGAAAATAAAGCATTAGTATTCAAAAATATTTGCAGGAGACTGGGAAATGCTTAACCACAGGGGTATTGCAGGGAAGGAAAGCTCCTCCAGCGCTCACGCGCACGCATGTCCCGTGGCGTTCAGAAGTGGTGATAGGCCACTGCCGCTCAGCCCACGATGCTGCCACAAGCCGTCACTCAGCCCAGCGGATTTTCAGATGTGGCGCTTGACCGGCCTGCGTTTTGGTTTTCTCTGTGTGTGAGTGTATCATAATAGGAAAACCAACACATGGCTCTTTGTTGCCAACAAAGCACCGAACATTTCTCAGTCATATTCTTTCACAGAATTAAAATCTATCCAAGGGCAGTGTCCTCCTTGCACTGAGAGTTGCACAAGGAGAAGCCCGTATCCTCCTTCCTCAGGTGAAGGTCAGACGAGAAGCTGCGGGATCCTCTACCACCCGGGGATAGGGGCCTCTGGGAGAGGCCGGACCTCGCCACATGAGTCGGATGGCTCTGCGAATTTCCCATCCCTCTGCTTCTGATTCCCTTATTTTCTTCTGTCCCAACGGTCAGAAGAAGAGGAAGAACAGGCTTTTGAGATCTGTGGGGACCACACTTGATGCCTCCCACGCTGCCCCGAGGCTGTCGTGCGGGTCAGAGGTTAGCAGCTGGTCCCAGGCCCCTGTCTGGTACCTGGCTGAGCAGTGACTTCAGCCTCCCACCATGCAGGGGCCTGAGAACGGGCAAGAAAGAATAAGAGGAAGGGGAATTTTTTCTTTTCTTAACTGGAAAACATGTTTTAAATGCTTAGTTGAGATTCTTGTAGGAATCCTTTTAACGATGAATTGTTTGGATACTTTTGACCAACAACAACAGCAAAAGAATCCTTCTGGTCTGTGAATCTGAGGATCATTTAAAGTAGCTCTGCATACAGATCAGGTCACCTGAAGGTACCTCTGAGGCTGGTCTACGAGCTGAGATACTGATCTCAAGGGGTCTACACAAACCCCTTGACTTCTCTACCATTAAACAGAAGGATTTGAAAATTTTTAAAAAATGTGTCAGTTGGGAAACAAACTAGGTTACCTTCTTTTATTTGTATATTTCATAAAATTTATTATTTTGTGAGTAGCATCACATGAAATTACATATAATTAATTACACTAGATAGTTAAAATCAAGAGCTAAGCCAATAATAAAAATTCTAACAAGTTTTCTGTAACAGTAAGAGTGGTTATTAACCTGAAGAATTTGTCACCTAAGTGCACTCAGAGATTCTTGGAAGAGCAATGACATGTACTCAGGGACAGGATAGCACTGCACTGGGAACATGTGTGCCATCACAGACCATGGGCACGTTCAGGGAGGCTGAGGCAGGGGGACATTTTCAGGGAAAAATGAGGAGGAGTGCATAAGATGTTTTGAAACAGGTCATTGCAGAGGTCAGTAACAAGGTTGGCATCCGTCCACACTCCTGCAGACAGTTTGGGGCCAGACTTCCTTACTTAAAGTACTTCCTGGGTAAGGTGAGCTGGCCACTGCATGAGACTGTGTCTGCAAGTCTTTTAGCTCTTGTTACCGGGCACGCATGCATGAGGCTCCCCCCTCATGACCTCCAGACTACTTTCTACTTGTTTTTGTTAAGGCTTGACAACACTCCACTCTGACTTATACAACTTTCTCAGATTTTATACAAAGATTTTTAAGATCCCTACAAATGGAAATAAATGTTTAGATGCACATAAACTTCTTTCAATCTAAGCAACAGAGAGAGAAAATAATCATGTCATTGAGACAACGTGATTCTTTCTAGACCCTTGTGTTGGAAGCCACATCACCTAGGGTAACATATTGAAATCCCAAAGAAGTAGTGAATCCCCTGCAAACTGTGAGTCCAAACAGAGACTTGGAGTACCTATCCCATGTCAGGAAGGAACTACTTAGAGAAGCAAGCTACTGACAGAGGCCAAATCAGGAGGAAGAAATCCTGAAACCCTGTCTGTGGGCCAGAAAGCTTTCCAGGTCCTCGCTCTGCCTACGAGGACATGTCCCATGTCACTGCAGTCAGGCCTGAGAGACAGTGATGCTGCCCCACGTGCACGTTGCTTTGATATCTAATTGAAGCACCATATGGCATTCACATGTTTTAATATCTTAGGAAAGTCAAATTAACTTTTTAAAAATAAGTCATTCCTTTTACAAAATGGTATTTTGGCATTTCACCTTTTATTGCTGCCATTAATCGGTGTGATACTAATTCTCCTAGAAGTGATGAAACATTTGAGGAAAGGCTCTAGGGCACTGGGGGATTCTGGGGAGAGCCACACAGCTGCCAGCAGTAAGGCTGAGGAGGGAGAGTGACCAAATGCTGACTGACAAGCTAGCAGGGAAGTCGCAGTGGGGAGGCCAGGGTTGTGCACTGAATGTTCAAGTGGAATTGTAAAGACAGGAGAGAAGAAGCCAGGTACAGGGGCACAGGCCTATAATCCCAGGAACTTGGGAGGCTGAGGCAGGAGGATCACAAGTTCAAAGCCAGCCTCAGCAACCTAGCCAGGCTCTTAGCAGACTAGTGAGACCCTGTCTCAAAATAAAAAAATGAAAAAGGGCTGGGGATGTTGCTCAATGGTTAAGCACCCCTGGGTTCAATCCCCAATACCAAAAAAGAGAGAGAGAGAGAGAGGAGTGCAGAGCTGGCTTCTGGGAACTTCCTCCCCTCCAGGCCCGAGTCTGGCTAGCAACGATCAGCAGGTGCGGATCCTTCAGCTCCCCTTGCCAGTAGCTGGAGAGGGTGGGCACTGCTTGCCTCATGCCCTGTTCATGAGGAAAAGGTGAGGTAAGGATACCTGTGGGCCAGTCCACGATGCTCCTAACGCCTGTGCCCAGGCTGTAAGTCCTAGCTCTGATTCTCTCATCCTAAAAACTTGGACGGAAGCCATCAGCCAGGGCATTTGGGCTACATTAGGTAAGTCGCCAGCCTTGGAAACAGCCCTCCTTCCACGGCGGGTGGCAGCACCACCCTCTCACTGCCAGCAGGCTGTGTCTCACACTAACAGAGGCCATGGGAAGGGTCACGGCGCTCTCCCCAGCGGCCTTGGGTTCTTAAGTCTTGCAGTTCATTCATGGTAAGGATCTTGTGGGTTTTCTCTGTAGGTTTTGTCTTGTGGTTGTTGGGCATGCTGATCAACATCCATTCAGATCACATCCTGAGGAACCTCAGAAAGCCAGGGGAGACTGGATACCAGATACCCAGGGGTGAGTACCGAGAGCGGATGCCTTTGGGAAGTCATGTTGCACAGAGCCAAGCTGTTGGTTTCCTCTGTTCCAGTAAGTTGGGGACTCAGTGTATTAGCTGCACATATTCATGCCTGACCCTGTTCTGATCGCTGCATTAGAATAGTGGGAGAGGTGCCTCTGGCCAAGGCCATGGTTACTAAGTAAAAGGAAAGAACTGTGTTTGAGACAGAATGAGGAAGAACTTACAGCTCACAGGAGCACCTGATGCTTCTATGTCCAGCAATGTGAAGAAATTGTTCCTTGACAGACTCTCTGTCTGAAAAAGACTTAGAATTTTGGGTGATGTTTTTAAGAAATCTTTTGAAATATCAATGTAATATAAAAAAAAAAAGAAAGAAAGAATGTGATGAGAAGACAAAGTCTAAGTAGGTCCTGGAGTCCATATAGCAGCACAGAAGACTGTGTAAGGACAGCCAGGTGCAGTGGTGCATACCTGTAATTCCAGAAGCTCAGGAGGCTGAGGCAGGAGGATCACAAGTTCAAAGCCAACCTCAGCAACTTGGTGGGGGCCTAAGCAACTTAGTGACACTCTATTTCTAAATAAAAAACAGAAAGGGCTGGGGAATGTAGCTCAGTGGTAAAGCACCCCTGGGTTTAATCTTCAGTACCATGAAGGAAAAAAAAGAGTGTGTAAGAACACCGAGAACACGTGAGAATGTGTGACCAGCAGGCAGTCTTCCTGCCAGCCCAGACACACAGCCCTACAGTAGTCTGAGAGCCTCAAGCCTTGAATTAAGGTCCATTTTGTCCTTGGGGAGTGGTACACTCACATGCCTGACCAGTGAGAACCTCCATCCCCCAAGGAACCTGCCTTCAACTCAGGCCTCAAGAAACCAACAGATCATCTTCCCCAGATCAAAGGGCACACACCTCAGAAGCTGTGGTGCCAGGAGGAAACTCAGCACGTTGAGGAAGAGCCAACAGGCCTGCAAGGATTCCCATCTTAGAATTAGTACGTGCAGATTCTAAAGCGAGGGCTTTAAATGTTTTGGGAAGGGGTGGTACTAATGTGTGAAGGAGTGAGCTACTGTGGAAAAAGCTAAGCGGATACAAAGAAGCCAGTAGAGCTAAAAAGGGAAAGGAAAAAAGTAGATAAATGTTACTTAAACTGTGGTCCAGACAGCCTAGAGTCAGCAGGACCCACCTCCAGAAACTGCAGTCTTGTGACAAGGGAGGCAGAGAAGAGGAGACCCACAGGATCCTCAACCAGCTGCTGATAGCCCATGCAGCCCTGGCAGATGGAAGAGCCCCCCTCTTGGATGCTGGGCGTGGGAGCAGCATGTGCCCTCATGTGACTCTCTGAAGGAGTCCACTCCCTGGGGCTACAGAGCACGCTGGCCAGTACCCCTCCCTCCTCACCTTGCACCCTATGTGCTAAACCCTTGATCCCAAATTCTCAGGTGGCTCACATCCCCAGGGGGAGGTGCTGTGGGTCGGACTGAGATGGGACATGTCACAAGCACCAGAATCAAAATGAAAAGACGAGAAAGCACCAGAAGCCACGCAAGTGACAGATTTGAGAAACACGATGTCCGAGAGAGGTCAGTGAAGGCAGGATCCCAGGGGAGGTCATGCCCAGCTAGGCCGGCAGCAGAGAGGCCCAGAGTTACCCTGTGTGCAGGAACCTGCCCACTGCACAGCTGCAGAGGTGCCACTGAAACTTCCCTGGCCCCTCCCTCTGTTTCCTGCTGCCAGTGGCTGATCATGTTCTAATCAGACATATTCAGACCTGGAGAACAGGAAAGTTAGAATCACACCACCTTTGTAAACATTCTTTTAGTGAACACAGTTTCCAACATGATTTCAAAATGCAAATGAAGCAATTATAGAGTGATGCCTGTTGAGCACAGCACCAGCAGAACCTGCTGCCCCAGACAAAGCTCGGGACCTCTGTGGCTCAGTCCCCACAGCCCAGCCTTCCTGGGCTGCAGCTCATCCCTGGCCAACACTTTCTGGGTATCCACTGAGCACAGACCAGGCAGAGATGCAGAGACTGGGCTGCCTCTGACAGCAGGAGATGTGCAGGTCAGCAGGGAAGCACACGGTGGACCCCATAAATCTTACAGAAGAAATCACTTGAAGATTCTTAATTTCTCATCCTTAAATTAAAAGGCATATGAAAAAAGTAGAACAACAAAAGTAACAAAATCCAGATACTACAGAAAGGACGTAGAAGATAGAAATGAAGAAACAGAGTAAAATGTGAGATGTGTTTCAGTGACAGCTGCAGAGGGTGGGGGAGAGGGATCTGACCTGTGCGTGCTAGAGCAAGAGGGAAGCCAAAGCATCGGACAGGACGCACATGTTTAAAACTAGCTCAAGGAAGCTTTTATAAAGCAAACCAAGACTCAGGTGCACCTTTTGGAAGAGCCCAGAGTGCCAGGGAAGCTTATGCCAGGGGAACTCCCGGGAGCAGGGGACAGAGCCCCTGTGCTCTGGAGCTCTGAGGAGGGGGCTTCATAACTGAGCGCCTCCTGGCACATGGAACTTCAGGAGGCTTCACCAAGTGGCATGGTCATGATTTCTAACAGGCAGGTGTGCCATCTCCACCCAGCAACTGCTCTCAGAAACACTTTCCAGACCCTGGTAAGGATGGTGGCGTCACTGACTGAGGCCAAAGGAGGAGGGTCCAGAATGAACAGATGAGGGTTCAGAGCAGATGCACAGGTAGGATGCCTGAGTGTCCTGTCATCAGGACACACAGACCACACTAAAGCAGAGGACAAGTGTCCTGGGGCGTGCTTGGCAGCTACGGCTGTCTTTAAGCTGCCTGTGTCTGAAGAACACATCTTTTAGCAGATTGGCATCTGTGGGATTTTTAAAAATATTTTCAATGGACTTTATTTTATTTACTTATTTGTAGGTGGTGCTCAGAATCGAACCCAGATCCTCACACATGCTAGGCAAGCGCCCTACCGCTGAGCTGCTCCCCAGCCCCCTCCATGGGTTTTTTTAGCTAGTTGTATGCTCACCCCACCCCCATGCAATTCCAATAATGTGCCGTCTGCACTGGACACTTGCAGGGAGATGTCACTGATGAAGATGTGGACAGAGGTGTCTTGCCCCAGTCTCCCCTGTATTCCTGGCCGGGCTGTCTGCCTTGGGGTGACATAGCTTTTACAGAGGGAGCGGCAAGGCCCTGCCACATCTGGGGTTCAGACTTCCAGGATCCTGATGAGAGACAAATAGTATGACAAAACTGTGTAAAAAATAAAGGTCGTTACAGAAACAGGTAAATAAAAAAGTGTGACTGGGGCCGGGGATATAACTTAGTTGGTAGAGTGCTTGCCTAGCATTTTTAGGGCCCTGGGTTCAATCCCCAGCATCCCCCCCCAAAAAAAAACAAAAAAACAAAGTGTAACTACCCTGAAGTCCACAGCTTAGAGGGAAACCGATTCTCGTTGCTTGGGGGATGCCCCTGCAGATGCCCCTGCAGACAATGTGCCGCCCGGGTTTTAGAGAAGCCATGTCAGATTCTTAATGCATTCTGTTTGGTAAGTTTACATTTTAATTATCACAAAAGGTTAACTTGTGAATAGGCATTGGCATTATTTTTAAATTATGAATTCAAGCTTACAGAAAAGTACAGAGTACAGTTTTATAACTTACACACTCCCCACTGTCCTCAAGTAAAAATTGTAAAGGCATTTTGCTATCTTGGGCTCAGCAAAGCCCATTCCTCAATTGTAGGGAGTGACTGTCCCTGGCCAGGCCCGTGTGTTCAGTTGTTGTGAGCCCAGAGATGGTGGCTCCCCGGGGCACTGGAGTTTTTGTTGAAACTGGTTTTATGACTTTGAGGTGGGATCACATCTTTTAAGATTTTTACGCATTTGTATTGGCGCTTGTAGATGTACATAATGACGGGATCTGTTGTTACATACCCGAACATGCACACTAAGTAACAATGTGATTTAGCAAGATCACCTCCAGCATGTCCCATCCCTCCTTGCCTCCCACCCCTTGGGCCCTTTCCTCTACTGATGTCCCTTTGACTTCCTTGAGATCGTACCCCACCTTTCTTGTCCTTTTTCCTCTCTGGCTTCCACATATGAGAGAAAACATACGACCTTGACCTTCTGGGTTTGACTTATTTTGCTTAACATCATGGTTTCTAGTCCCATCCGTTTTCCTGCAAATGCCTTGATTTTGTTTTTATTTATAGTTGAATCAAGCTCTGTTGGTTTTCCCATTTTTTACAAGAAATTCTACCCATGCCAACTTCTCAGTCTGGCAGACAGTGATAAGTGAGAGCCCAGAGCAGGTCAGCGGGCCTGTGTGAAATCTTGTCACCGGCCACAGCCACACGCTCCTCCCGCCCCCAGCAGCCCCGTGGGCTGGGCGCCCTCCTCCCTTCCCATCCTGGAGCGGAGGGCAGCCGTCACTCTCCAGCCTCAGGCCTTTTCTGCGGCCCCTCCAGAACCTCAGTTGCTCCTGTGCTCTTGCTCCAGTGCATGCTGGCCCAGCCCTCACCTGCAACCTTCCCGTGAGCCTCTTCCCTGCCAGTCTGCTCGTGACTGACCTCCCACCTGCACCGCAGCGTCCCCTTGCCCTCTCTGCTGCGGGTCCTCCTGTTTGTCACACTAGGGTGTGTGGGTCTGATGGGGGAGTGTCTGCTGAGCACCCCCAGCAGGACCACTGGTGGAGATCAAGTGTGCACGAGGATTCAATGAGTGAAGCAGCAGAACGTCTTCTTCACCCTTGGCTGGGGGTTCTGGGGACACCTGCCTTGTTAAGCTGGGCCATTGCTGATTTTTATTCTGTGTCCCTTTGCTGCCCAGGTGTTGCCAGCCTGACCGTGAGCTGGTCAGGTGCTGTGTTGGAGTCTAGCTGTGGATCAAGAGATAGGCCTTGACAGTGTGCCGTTTTGTTGCTTGATGTCCTGTAGAAGTCCTGTCTTTCCCAGTTGAACTTGCATTGAGTCAGCGTTCACTGGCATCCCTGAAGGCGGCACTTGAGTAGGTATCCTGTGGTGGTGAACGCGCTCTTTCGGTCTGTTTTATCCAGGAGGCTTATTCGAATATGTGACTGGAGCCAACTACTTTGGAGAAACCGTGGAGTGGTGTGGCTTCGCGCTCGCAGGCTGGTCCCTCCAAGGCGGGGCGTTTGCTCTGTTCACATTTTGTGTTTTACTGGCCAGAGCACACCAGCATCACCAGTAAGTTTTAAAACATGTTTACCATCTTTTGTTTGTTCTTTAACCTTAGTATGGCAATTTCAGGTGAGATTTTTGGAATGTTAGTGCTCAATCGCCTTGCCAAATCCCAGCGTATGCCCTGACCACGGACGAAGCCACGCGACACCCCAGAACCACATCTGCCACGGGCCTCGCCGTGAGCAGTCATCAGATCCCCATCCACAAACTCTTTTCTCTACTACACTCATAGCCTCTTGGAGCTTGTGGTGCTGGAATCCATGGCCAAGTTCAGTCCCAAGCAGGTGATTGGGATCGGAAGGGGAAACAGATTAAAACCAAGAATGCAGGCAGGGCAACAGCAGGAAGCCGGGAGGTGGGGACTCCCAGAGGGCTTGCACCACTCACATAGCCCCTTCCCCTCACGGCCACCAGAGCCACTGGTGTCGTCCTAGGTCACGGAGCTCAGCATCTCTTTTTAGAAAAAGGTCAATGATAAAATGCTGAAAGGAGAATGGATTGATGTCATGGTATCACCAAACAAGTACAGACCTTTTGGTGGAATCAAAATACCTGGGTCCTTCCCAGCTTTTTCATGTATTTAAAGATTCAAAGGATTCTCGTTGGAGACAGTTAAGGGAAAGCCAGAGCTGATGGGTCTACATACTGACATTTGAAGAAATTGTGCCTAAGCATGAACATTGCTAGGATTCCAAAGAGAGGCACTTGCATTTTTTTTTTTTTTGAGACATTCCACTGTGCCAGCAGGCTTGGCGTCTTCACGAGGACAGAGAGGAAAGAAAGAGATGGGACAACCATGACCTATAAATCCCAGAACTGCTGAGAAAGAGGAGAAAAAAAGATGGGCAAGTGCATAGAACAAAGTTTCAGGAAAGGAACTACAGTGTCAAGAAGACCAGGAGCAGGGCGACCAGGAGTCCCTGTGGCTGGACTGTGCCAGCCAGAAGGACCCGCTCCAGTTCTGGTGCCACGCCTCTGCATGTGCCCTTAGTGGAGGGGTTGCCGCAGAGGCGGTGAGTTCGACGAGGCTGTACTGTGGCAGAGTGGGCCCAGTCCACCCTAGTGTCCTCACAGAAGGGAAGCTGAGCACACATTCACACCCAGAGGAGGATGGCATGTGGAGACAGAGGCAGGGTGAGATTGGAGGGGTACAGCCACAGGTTCAGGGAGCCTGGGCCACCACAAGCTGGAGGAGGCGAGGAAGGACCAGACCTCTGGGAGGAACCCCTTGCTGTTACTCCAGGATGTCCAGGTGTGGTGCTTCGTCATAGCGGCCACTGAAGCTGACCTGCCACCCTGTCACCCTCTGACATTGGCTGAGAGCAAGACACTGAAGGCAGAGAGTTTGATTTTTGAAGACTTCAGTCTCTCCTCTGGTGGTGACCTTGTGGAAGGCGTGGTCCAGTGTTACGACTTTAAGTATACATAGCAAAGTCTTAGAAAATGAAGAAAACACATCAGTGACAGGGAGCCAGCTAACCTTGGTCGGCCTGGAGTCCTTATTCCTGGTGCCCTTCCTGCAGCTCCAGGGTGCCCAGGGCACAGGGACTTACCAGGACCCTGCTTGTGGCTGTTATCACCTCCAGGAGAAGATGCTGTTCTTTACATTTGCAATATTTGGTATGAAAAAGCAAATAAAAGTTTGTTTCTGATACTGAAAACAAATGAAATGACACTGACACTTTTTTAAAATTGGATCGGGGAAGACTGAACAAGAGCTTGCCAAGTCCGTCATAAGGAAGTTTTCTCAAATGGAGACGGAGCAGGAGAATCCCTCTCTACATCTGAATGTAGAAATGGAAAATAAATAATCCCACTTCCCAGATGAAAATCTCTGTTAATAAAAACCCAAAGGTCTTTGCAGGAGTCATGTGCTGCAGAAAGATCTTTGTCATTTATTTGCCATTTAAATTCCTATCAGTATAAAGTCAGTTTTTTCATGTTCAGAAATGTTAGGCTCATGAGCTAAGGACAAAATAAAAGCTATATCATTTTTAAAATAATCTAGTAAGCCCAACTAATTAAACCATCAAATTTATTTTAGAAGAAAACACTCCATGGAGCTATTTTATTGTAATGTCCTAGAAACAATATTGAACAACAGTGAAATTTTGACTGTAACAACTAGTATTTAAATTCATAAATGATTGTGTTGACAGTCAGCCTGTAGGTCTGGAACATTGGATCAGCTATTGTGAGTTGCTGACAATACTCTCACTTACAAATGAAACTTCAAGGAACTCTAAGGAGGTGATAGTCTCTTTCCCCAGCCTGGAGGAGCTGTGCTTAGCAGAGGCCGCCATCTGCAACTCTCTGTGAAGTGATGGGCATGGTACAGGCATGTCCTTTTGCCTGAACTTGAGGCCAGCCAGGAGCAACCCTACTGAAGTTAAAAAAGAAAAAAAAAAAAAAAAAGAAAAGAAAATGCTGGCCAGGTGTGGTGGCGCACACCTGTAATTCCAACAGTGTGCGAGGCTGAATCTCAAGTTCAAAACCAGCCTTAGCAACAGCGAGACACTAAGCAACTCAGTGAGACCCTGTCTCTCAATAAAATATAAAATAGGGCCAGGAATGTGGCTTAGTGGTTGAGTGCTCTGAGTTCAATCCCTAGTACCCCCAAGCCCCCCAAAAGAAGCTAATCTATTTGTTACATTTAATGTCACTTTAAAAAACTAATTCAGTACATCTTTGAGACACTCCGGATGATGGGAAAAACAAGGACAGACAACAGATTTATGAAAGACTCGCCTATTCCCACACTGTCCGTTCACCAGACTCGATGCAGGAAGATGCACTTCCTAATCACTCAGTGACCTCAGAGCTGAGCCCACCCAGGGAGACATGCTGGAGAAATTGGGAGCACTGAACTGGGCATCATGAAAACAGGAACTGCTCTCAAGAATAATCTGAAGGATGACCTCAGGTTTAGCATCATCCAAATGTAATGAAGCGGCAGGCAGCCCGTGTTAGGTCACCTATTTGGGTTTCCATGCAAAGGCCACGGACCATTAGCTCAGACTGAACAGTAATGAAATCAAGGCAGAGATCAAAGTCAACCCTGTTCAGAGTCACATAAGTGACCACTTTAATGCTAGGGAAAGAAAAAGAATAGAAAGCATGCTGTTTGCCACTTTAAGAAAATCTCTGCATCGTCACGTATTTTATAAGCCTTAAAATGTAATTTCTTGAGGTAGATTTGTGATTTCAATTTGTGATTGCATGAGAAAATTTAATCATCTAACAAAGTTTATGTTTTTCCTCTTTAATGGTTTCTGTGAAATAAATTCAAGCTGTGTGGCCGCAAAGCCACCCTGACCTCTCAGAGGCCCTTTCCACCTCTGGAGGAGCCCCAGCTGCTGGGCAGCACCCTGGGGCGTCCTCAAAGCTTGCTGCTGCGTGCAGGGATGCTGGCCTCCTTGGTGTGCTGCTTGTCTCTGCTGATGCACACTGTCCCGTTTGCTCTGTCTTTGCCCCCTGGACTCCACTGTCACCTCCGCACACACCCCAGGAGAGGAACGCGCCTGTCTTTTCTGGAGCGCCCTGTGCAGGCATCTGTGGGCCAGCTCTTAGGGATGTGAATGGCCAAACCCCCTGCAGTAAAGGGCTTTCGGTAAAGGACAGGTGGATTGTCGATGATGTGCTTCCACACAGTCGCTGCCTCGTGACCACGGCCTCCTTGAGAAGTGGACACCTCATTATCACAGCTCATCGTGACCTACACAGCTGGAAAGGCCGCTGTCACGGGGCCTTCTGTCAAGGAGGCAACGCTCGTTCCAGTGGGGACTGATCAGCTTCTCCGAATTTTTATCATCTTGTGCTTTTGTGGATACATAGACCAGCACGGGGAAGTATGTGTGGCAGTCAGACACGCTGAAGTCTGTCTTTGTGGATCGCAGAGTTCAGTTTGGATGAACTGGCAGGATTCTGCTGGCTCGCTTCCTGGCACTGTCTTCATTTGTTTCTGCCACATTAACAAAAAGCCAAATGCTTCCCGTTAGTAGGTGGCCGAGAGACCTGAGTGGGAGATGTGAGGTTGGGGGTGGTCCTGTGGCTTGCGCCTACTGTGCAGTTTCTGAAAGGCCACTTGCCTGAGACCCCTCTGGCCCTGCCTGGCTCCGGTGGAGTATGCCACATTCCTCAGCAAGCAGCCTGCTGTGCAGGAGACACCTGGCCCTAGGATTCCTCCCTGACAACGAGAAGAGCACTTTACCCTGGCGGGGACTTTTGTGACCCTTACACAGACCAGATTCTGGGACTTAGAAGCACAGCCCCTCAGCCTCAAGATCTATAGCGATTTCAGTCAGGACCCATGACGGGGCCACCAGCACACCATTATGATGCTGAATCTGCCTGCTGGGGGGAGGACCACACACCGTGACTTGGACTTCCGAGGCCGTCCGCTGTCGGTCAAAAGTCAAGGGGCGAGCTCGGGTGGAGCTCTCTGGAAGCTTCCCGGGACCCCCAATAGAACTGGAGTCAGGAGAGGTGCCTCATCCTCCGCTGGAGGCCCCCTCGCCCTCTCTCCCTTGAGTGTTCCTTCTCTCCTTTTCCTTTCGCTGCTGATGAACTGCCTGCACCTCTGTGCAGCCCAGCAACACCATCATGATTTTCAGTCTTTTGGCTATCCTTTCTGCTTATGGAAACTCCTTTCTCTGATGGTTTCTCCATTTTGTCAGAAAAAAAGAACATATTTTTAGATGAGGGTCTTGCTGTGTTGCCTTAGGCTGGGCCCAGACTCCTGCACTCAGGTGGTCCTCCAGCCTCAGCCTCCCGAGTGCCTGGGACAATGAGCACACAGCACCACATTCAGCCTGGAATCCTGTTTCATCCTTAGTCCATCTGTTTAGCTGCTAGCCATCCCAACTGTCTTACCCCCAAATGAATGAGTATGCCTGTGTTATATAATTATGCCTGTGTTGATATAATTTATGTCAAAACTGGAAATATTCTTTGTTTTGAGCACAGAGTTAAGCTACCGACCACACTAATTCCATTTTCCAAGTCTTTCCAGAGCTGCCCACGGGCCCTGGCACTGGCTGGTTGCCCTCTCTATAGACTTGGGTCAGGCAGTAGCTCTGCACTGTCAGAGTCACCAGAAGGTCCTGAAGGGACAGCCGTGCATCTGCCCCCCTGCCCCAGTCCACACACTGCCCCTGGGAGCAGACAGGCAGCACCCTGCTTCTCAGTACTTCTACCACAGGCCAACAGTTTTCCTCCCCGTGGAAAGATGGACTGCATGAGTCACTATGTGAGTCACCTCAGATAGCTGTGATTTTTCATGACGATAAAACTAAACTCACCTTGAAATGCCAAAGTCCTTATTCCAATTTTTCAAAATTTCAGTATTCCTTAATCATGAAAAATATCACTTTTGCTAGTTGTGAAACATTTCAGTGACCAAATGATTTTCTTCTTAATTTTTTTCTTATTTTAGGTGGTATCATGAGAAGTTTGAAGATTATCCAAAGTTCAGGAAGATTATAATTCCATTTTTGCTTTAAGTATGTTGTTAATGGAATCATCCTCAACTGGAAGGCTCTCAGTGATGTTTTTCTGGGGCCCATATAAATGAAATCTCCTTAGTTTTCCCGCTTTTTGTTGTTTGTAAGATGTGCTTTTTTCCCCCTCATACCCTTGTGAGCTGCCTAATTGTAAACGAATCAAACTGAGATCCAAGTTGAGGGACTGTCTGGGCTCCAGGTCAGGAGTTCTGAACTGCTGCTGCTGTGACCACTTTCCCTCTTTGGCTAAGGTGTAAGACCAGAGTGTACAGCTGTCTTTGATGACATCAGCGGCCGCAGGTTTCACCGGCCCTTCTCCAGCTCCCTGAAGTGATGGGTTCAAGGTCGGGGTAGTGTGGACTCTCCTCCCTGTTAGTGCGAATCTGCACACTTAGGCCAGAGTGGCCCGATTCCAGGGGCACAGTCACTGCCGGCGGGTACTGGGCCCAGCGGCAGTTCAGGGCAGGTGCCACTGGCAGTGGGGAGCCGAGAGGCCCCCTGAGGCTGTGCTCTGGCATCGGAGGCGCTTCTTCCAGCCCAGCTCTCCGGGTGGGGTGCAGGTGGCTGCTCTCCAAGAGCGCACTCAGGCGGAGGGGCGAAGGCGCGCCGGATCCGGCCGCCAGCTTGGGTCCAGACCCTGCACGCTGCGCAGGAGCCATCAGCGTGCCGCATGGCCCTTTTCTTCCTTTAGAAAGAGCTGGAATTTTCCAAGGCACTTCTGTTTTTCACGTATCTCTTATTACACAACAGAATCTTGAAATGATTTTATTTTCATGCTCTCAAGGATACATGGAGATAAATGACGGTAGTAAGATGGATTAATTGCCCAAGTAATTAATTGCGTCAGTGTTCCTCCATAAATCACACCCTCAGTGCGGTGGGTGGTAGTCTCTCATGGTTTTAGAATTGACCGAAAGCTTCATGGTATGGCTGTCTTACTTTAATAAAAAAGCATTGTTTATTGCAGGGGAATTCTTTTGTTATGTAAACTTTGGCCCTTTTTCTGACCAAATAATTGCATGAAACCCTAAAGCAATAAATACTTTAGATATTCTCAGGAAAACTCACAAGTGCGAGCTAGTCTTGATTGACCTGGGCAGGTGGGTTCCGGAAGGCATAGCTGGTGGGCAGCGGTGCTTGTCTGAGACCCAGAGCTGCTCACCTAATTCTGTTGGTGCTTCCCCACCCCCTGGAGACCGGGATTGAACCCAGAGGCCATCTACCATTGAGCCACATCCCCAGCCCTTTTAGCTTTTTATTTGGAGATGGGAGCATGCAAAGTGCCCCAGGCTGGCCCGGAACTTACAGTCCTCCTTTCTCAGCCTCCTGAGTACTTGGGTTGACAGGTGGGCGCCAGGGATGCCTCTTTTTTATTGAGTGACTTGTGTGTACCCCACAGTATGGGTTAGCTATAGATTTGATGCCCGCCGCCCCCTTACCCAGACCCACTGGGTGAGTGATAAAGGCAGGAAGAAGTCCTGCCCAGTCTGTCCTGAAAATTGAAGCTTGGATCATTAAGGAGACTAGTAAAATGACAGCGCAAAGCCCAGCTGTGTTTGTTAGACTTCGTTGGAGGATCCCTTCTTTTCAGCCCTGAAGCCCGTCTGCTCTGCTTCTTGTTGCCCGGTGATCTTCCACATCTCTTAGTAAAGCTGTGTAACAGTCATCCAGCAAAAACACATCCTCGCATGCTCTTGTTAAGTTTTTATTCTTACTGTTTGATATTTGTTTGTGTGAAGGAGATCGTTAGTAGTTCATTTTTTAGGATGAACCAAAACTATCTAGTACTAGTGCACAAGTATATTTGTCAGCTCTGCTACTGAAATTAAAGAGTGCAACTTTTTCCTATCACCTTTCTCAGGATTTCCAGTGTTGCCATCCTGATCATTCACAGATATCTTAATCGTGTTTTGCGACACGTGAAGCTGCTAGGTCTGCTTTCATTCGCTTCTGCTCCTGAAAACTTGAAGAACAATGTTGAATATTAGATGGATTATCAGGATTCTTATGTAATTTCATCAGGAGTTACATTTTGAGAGTATTGTTTTGAACACTTATTTTGGGGATGATTAGAGCCTTACTTCTATTTTAACCTTTGGTATTTTTTCTTTGCCTTTTTTTTTTTTTTTTAATAAAAAATCTTTATTTCCTTTGAGATTTTCAAACGCCCTCCATGCAGACCAGAAATGAGGAAGAGAGCTTCACAGCAGTCATTTTGTTTGTCTAATCGATTTTGTCATCTAATCTAATGGATTATTTTCTTCATTCAGTTTTCGCAGAGTTGCTCTTTCCTTTGAAAGTTAGCTTTCAAAGGAAAGTTAGACAGCGTAAGCTAACTGTGTTATGGTAGTTGCCTCTGCACTTCTTGATTTTTTAGCTTTATCTTCTCACTGTTCTAATTTTGGATGGGTGCTTCTGTTCCACCTTAACTGCTTGGAAAGAGTACTGCATTTGTTTTTGTTTTGTTTTTCTTTTCTTAGCAATCACATTTTTTGTTTTGGGACTGTATATTTTTCTTATAAGTAACACTATTTCCTGAAGTTTCATCATGTTCTTATGGTTCTTACTCTAAATAATCTCCAGCTTTACATCTTAAATGTTCTTTGATCCTCCATAGTTTTCTTAGGAAAATAATTTTAGAGTGTTTTTGTTTGTTTGTTTACTTTTTATCCATCTGGGAGACTTTAAGTTTGTTGTTGTTGTCTTTCTCATGTGTGAATGAAGTAGAGATTATTTTCTGTAAATTTTTTTCTTTGTGGGCTTTCAGTTTTTCTTTATAGCTTAAAGAATAGTCACATTTTATTGAACCTATTTTCAAATGTGGGCTCAACTAACTACTAAGTTATTACTCTAAAAAAAGTTATTTAATTTCTCTGGAGAAGTATATCAATTTTTATGTGATAAAGAAAAATAATACCTCTGAACAGTTTTAATGTTTAATGTCTTTAGACTAATGCCAAACATACCATAAAATCCTAAATGCTCATTTTATCTGTGTTAAAACCATTCATATTAATCCTAGTGTTTCACCAAATTTGGACTTAGCCGTGCCTGTGACTTATTTATGCCATAGTTTAATCTAGCTGCAAGGGTAATGGATAATAAAAAATAAAGTGTCTACTATTAAAAGAAAAGAACGGTCACATTTCATAACAGTGACACAACCTACTTTTTAATTGTGTACTGTTTGTTGTTGTTTATTAATTCAGACATATTTTTAAAATTCTCTCCTGCCTTATATTTCTTCCAGATCTGATTTCCTTTGCATTTCTAATGCTTTTTATTTTATGATTTGAAGCTGTTGCTTTGCAAACCTTCCTACCTGATAGCTGTTCCTCTTATCAACTTCAAATCATCTTCCTGTTGAATACTTCACTGCGTGAATTCTACGTTGATAAAGAATGTTGCCATACTTCATTTTTTGATAGACGAAGTCAGCTGGCATTCATCTGGTATTTTCTTACTTGTCTTGGAAGATTTTAGATGTCATTTGTTTTAGTTGTCTCTAACAACATAACAGATGGACTTCGCAATGTAATAAGTTAGCTCAAATTCTTTGGCTCATCCCCACACTATCCTTTCGCTTACCATGTTTTCTGGTTTTTAATGTTTGAAACTCCTTTTGTTTCCTGTTGATGATTATTTGGAAAGGAGACTTCCTTAAAGAGAGAAACCCCATTGGCTCATTAGTACTGGCTTTTATATTTTTGGAGGTACTCTGAGAGCTTCCAGTTCCATAGGATGGACTGAACCTATGCTTCTCCCCTCTCCTTGTTCTGACCCCTGTTAAAATCACTATGAAGGAATTACAGAGCAGGCAGACAGCCCCCCAAAGAGAAGGAGCGAGCACACTGCCGTGGAGCATCGGGGCAGGTGGGACAGGACGGATGGAGCTGGCAGAGGGGCAGGGCGGCTGCAGAGCCCTGCCACGTGGGAGGTCCTACCTGGACTGGCACGGATGGGAGTGAAATGGCCTCCCAGAACAAGGACCAACCAGGTGTCAGTGTGTAGAGTAGACACAGCGTCCCCTGCATCCTACCTTCCACACAGGACACGCTGTCGGGGTGAACGCTGGTCAGTGCCTGGCAAAGCCCCTTGTTCCAGACCCTAAAGAATGTGTTAAGGAAGGAAGGGGGAGGGAGCTGGCCACTCCCCTCACCTCCACTCTTCAGGTGGAGATGGCGGCAGCCTGGCCTTGGCTGTAAAGTAAAGCAGTGCATTCCTAAGACATCTGGAGAGGGCTGCGTCCTGGCTCAGTGGGACAGCCCTGGCCTAGGTTCAACCATCAGCACAGGTAAAAATAAATAAAATAAAGGTATTGTGTCCATCTGCAACAACAACAAAAAGAGTTTAAAAACAGAAAAGCACATCCACAGAGCTCCCCTTGTGCAGTGGGCAGGTAACCCAGCCCAGCTCCCCTGCTTGGAGGCCCAGGTGACCCTGCACTGCATCCCGGCCTGCCACCCCCAGGAGCACACGAGGAAGAAGACATCCAAACCCTCTCACTGAGTCCTCCAAGTTCTCTCCTGGGGACTGGAGAACAGTAGGTTGGGACCTTTGCACCCTGGGGTTGAACACACACGGAGCCCAGAAATTAGCTATGACCTCATTCCTAGGAGAAAGCAAGGAGGGCAGAAGCCAGCAAGTCTTTCCTAGCAGGAACTAGATGTTGGCATCCCAGGGAAAAGTAGCCTCTGCACTGGTCTTCAG
Source organism: Sciurus vulgaris (assembly GCF_902686455.1). NCBI lineage: Eukaryota > Metazoa > Chordata > Mammalia > Rodentia > Sciuridae > Sciurus > Sciurus vulgaris. The sequence goes on along the minus strand of NC_136466.1, from coordinate 167,820,455 downwards.
GGATCACGCTCCATCAGGTCAGGTTACCTTCTGCCTCACACTTCAGGGAAGCCTGGGGTCACATGGTCCCCTGCTCTCCTTTTCTGGTGAATTGTGACCGGGAATCACTGGATACTTCAAAAGTTGGCCTCAAGAAAGAAAAATAAATGGAAAAAAATCACCTCAAGAACAAAAGGAATGATTTTAAATCCTAAGTTCAGAGAGATTTGGCATCAACAGATGAGCGGCAAATTGTCACAAACCGTGGGACATCATGCACTGGAATACTACTCAGAATTGTGAAGGAATGTACTATGGGTATATATTTATAAAACACCTGATAAAGGTTTTGCATCCACAACATGCAAAGAACCTTCAAAATTCAATAATAAAATGTTTGAAAACAATTCTTTAAATGCCAAAAAATCTGAACAGATACTTCACCAAAGGGTAGGTACAAATGGCAAATAAGCCCTTGCCAAGATGTTTTAAGTTCTTAGGGAAATGCCAATCAAACTATGAGATGGCACCACCCACCCATTAACCTTTCACAAAACTCTTGATTCTAAAAGCTTGAAATCTACAAACTTTCATGCTAAAATGTAAACTGAGGCACAGTAGAATTTTTGAAGAGTTTTTAAACAGTTTGCAAATTGGGCAGCACCAAACCAGAAGTGGATATGAGCTCCGTGGAGGGAATAGGGTGAAGGTGTAGGACTGACAGACGGAGATGATCGGCCACAGCTGTGCCTCACTGGCTGCTTCTGAGCTGCCAAGCTAAAATTCCTTTCTGCTTGACATGGGCATTCACAGGAAAGAGCTCAGTTAAGTTTCACTTAGTTTGCAAATCCACTGAGGTCACTGCCGATGGTCTGACTGGCTTTGTCTGTTCAGGGGTTCCTCAACTCTGGTCTCCACTTTAACTTACTTTACAATTGTAGACGTAATAGCCACCCAAATATGAACATCTCCCCCATAATACTCATGCCAAAACTTACTTAACTTACCTCTGAAATAGTTGACTTCACACCCCGTCTACTCAAAGCGGTGGTGGTTTTCCAGGAAGGTTCGTACCTGACTCGCCAAAGAGGAGCAACCACCGTTGACTAACCACGCAACCTTTCCTTGTAGAAGTTTAACTTACAGGGATGTCCCTTGTGCACAGGTTTGCTTTCAGCAGTTCCAGTCACCCTGGTCAACCACGACTTGAAAATATTAAGGGGAAAATTACAGAAATGAGTCCTACGTTTCAAATTGCATGTAATGAAGTCTTGACCTGTCTCACCCAGGATGCTAATCATCTGATTGTCCAGTGTATCCACACTGTGTACCCTTACAGGCTGGCTGTCACTCAGTAACTGGCTCAGTTATCTGATTGTCAGGGTATGGCATTTCTTACTTGTGTCTAACAAACCTTTATTTGACTTAACATTGGCCCCCAAGTGCAAGATCAGTGATGCTGGCAATGTTATTGTAATTATTGTATTACATATTGACTGTTGTTATTAACCTATTTCTGTGCTTAAGCCATAAATGAAGCTTTGCCCTAGGTATGTATGTATAGGAGGAAACACAGAGGCATGCACTTGGGCTCTTATAAGATACCTCCATAGAAAAGAGGAGATGACTGTGTCTTTTTCTAACTTTCTTTTTAAAAGCTAGTCCAAAAACTAAGTCGCATTTTATAAAGATGCTTCTTTCCCAAATTAAAGTGAAAGTGACTCAAGCAGTTTTCAATTTGATTTTCTGCCACGTGCTTTAGCATTCCTTCAGAATCACTCACGGACATGAGAACAGTGTTTGCTGAGTGTTTGGAGGTGATCCTGGTCTGAGGCCAATGGTCAGGTACATAGGCAACAGAAGCAGGAAGCTGGAGCCAGCATATTAAATGGTTCCACACTAAGTATCTACGTAGGACACTGATTCATTAACATAAAAAGTGATGATCTGGAGGCTATTCACTCCATGTGCAAAGGGTCATCTATTCCCATTTTCTCCAAGCAAATCCTTTTATAAAATCTTACGTTAAACTCTGGCATTTTCCCAAGGCGTGGCCTGAACAGCAAGCACCGCCCCAAGGAGGCTCGGCCTGACCTTTGGGACTCATGCTGCATTTCTCCTGGACTTTGCTGTCCCCAACCATGGCCTACCAAGGGCAGCTGCACACTGGGGCCACCTGTCCACCACATCCCAGCCCAAGACCTGGTAGGAGCCTGGGACATAGGCAGGGCTCCAAACAAAAGTCCCCGCATTGCTTCTCGCTCAGCTGAGGAAACGAGGTAAAAAGGCAGCCAGGCGCTGCGCTGAAGGCCCCACAGGGAGATGGAACTGGGGCCTGGGCTCCAGACCCCCAGAAGATGCCTGCATCAGTGTCCCTAGGGAGGAGGGCTGAGGGCACTTGACTGTCGCTGCCCCTGGCTAACGGTCATTCACATCTGCCCACCTGAACACAGCTCCCTGACCGTCTGTCTCCTTAGAAGGAGAAACGTGAGTATGCAAGGTGGCCTGTGGAGGCGGCCCCTTGCGGCAGGAGGGCAAGGGTGCCAGGCAAATCACAGCTCCAGATCCCCATCTTGGGTCTCTCCAGCCTCTGCCCCCGACAAGTGCCCTGTCTTAGTCCAGGCGTGTGCTGAAACAGGAACCCAAAGCAGGGGGCTTATTAATGACAAGCACAGTTCTCCTGGCTCCAGAGGTGGGAAGTCCAAGGCCAAGCCACTAACCCATCAGTGTCTGCTGAAGGTCTTCCCGGGTGATGGTGGTGCCTCCTCACTGTGTCCTCACGCAGTAGAAGGGAGGATCTCCCCGGGCCTTTTATGAGGACACTAGTGCCACCCGCAAGGGCCCAGCCCCCGGATCCAGTCTCCTCCCAAAGGCACCACCCCTGATGCTCTTGCCACAGGGGCTAAGTTTTACCATGTGCATTTGGGGACATATATTTACTGGGGCAGCAGGACGGCTGTACTTTTTCCCAGCTGAACATGTGTCCCCCAGGCCTGCCATGGCCAGCTCTTTCCTAAGAAGTGAGCTCGGGAACTCTGGCCAATCCACCACTGCCTGCCTCTGGACAGGCAGCTGCCGCACACCCTGACAGCCCTGCAGGGGCCCCAGGGCTTGACAGCTCTGAGTGGTCAGGCATAGCCCCTCTGCGCCCCTCCTTGGTCCACTGCTTCCAGGAGCCGAGCCCACAGAGTGTGCCTCCTGTCTGCACCTTAACTTCTCCTACAGTCGCCCCCAGCATCTGCAGGCCCCTGTGACTGCTGCTTCCTCACACTGGGTCCTCCCTCGGCCTGTCCAGGCTGGAGACAGAATTGCCCTGAGGGGCTGCCTGCCCGGCTGGGCTATCAGCCATGCCCCTGCCACATGGTCCCCTCCACTCTCTCCCCTCTTCCCCATCAGGGCCAGAGAGGCCAGGGCAAAGTCTCACCCCTCTGCCTGCCTTCACCCCACTGTACCCCAGGGCTCCTAGGGACAGGCTTCTCTGTCCTCTCAAGCCTAGCTGGACTTCTTTCTGATGTCCTCTGGCCCAACCTTGTGTTGAACAGGCTACAGGAGAGAGGGATGGCCTAGCAGGCAAGGGTTTAAAACAGACAGTGCTTCAGAAATTGTAATCCTGCTACAATTACTAGATGCCTCATTCCCTTTAAACAGAGGCACTTTCCCAAGGCCCAGCATCCCCCTTTCCTTTACTGACTCAAAATCCCCTTCAGCACCTGCTGGGGATCAGTGCTCAGCCTCTGCCACTTGACTGGGTGGCTGTTGGCCCTCTCCTTGCACAGACTTCCAAGATGCCCGGCGCTACTCTCTTCCTGCGTTGAGTCTTTTCTCTCTCACTCCCCTCCTTTCCAGCCTGCTCCCTCAGAGAGCCCCTGCACAGACCTCTGTCACCCAATATCTGCGAAACTCAGAACCTGGCAGACCATTCCTCCTCTTCCCTCCAGACCTGCATCTGCAGGAAGACTGTGACCAGTGGCTGCCTTGGCCAGAGCTCAGATCCAAAAGAACTTAGTGTTGGACCTGTCTCCTTGCAGTAGGATTCTCCACGGCCAACAGCACATGTGTCTGCCACTGCTCAGTGTCTGTGAACTCTGCGTGTTTCCAAGCACAATGCTGGCCCACAAACGGTCCCTGCCCAGGTTAGGTGACAGGCAAGAGACTACTAAAAAAGTGATCCAAACCAAAATGAGGCCAAGAGAGGGGATGTGCTCCTTACTGGTGTCTGGTCCAACCATCATCTCCACCCTGGCCACTGCTGTGACCAAGCCTCCCCCACCTTCCCCTGATATCCATTGCATGGGTTCCAGGCCCTGTCTACACCACCGGCCTCTGGGACATAAGACGCTCCTGCACATCCCCTTCCCTCCTGTGTGCAGCAAGCAGGGCACCCCTTCTCAACTCCTCCAGCAACTTCCAGCTCCAGTGGATCCGGGCTGGGATTCTGTCCTGGATCCCAAGGTCTCACAGCTTGATACGTGTTAGCTTTTCGTTACTGTAACAAACAAGACCACCAGCTTATAAAGAGAAAGGGTTGGTTTTGGCTCACAGTTTTAGAGGTGTTAGCCCATGACAAGAGGACCCATTGCTTTTAGGCCTCTCGTGGGCTGGGGGGCAGCTCCGCAGGAGGACGTGGCATAGCAGAACTCTACCTCGTGACCAGGGAGAAGGGGCCAGGCCACCCTCCCCTTCAAGGGCACACCCAGTGACCAGATCTTCACCACACCCACCTCTTAAAGTCTCCACCACCCCCAATAGCACCACGCTGGGACCAAACCTGAACACATGGGCCCCTGGGGGACATTTAAGATAACAGATCGCTGCGCATACCGAGTCCATCCCGAGGCTCCTGTCCTGTTAGGTGGGCCCCTCTCGGCATTACTGACCAGAGAAGAGAAAGGCCACAGGGACTGGATGTGGAATGGGTCTGCTCATCCTGAGCAGCTGTGGTCAGCAGGCAGCGGCCTTCTCCCTTGGTCACCTAGAGAGTGGCTCTTGCTAACCAAGCCCTCCATGACGCCTGCTTGCATCCTGTGCTCTGAGACCTCAGTCACTGCTGGGAGCCAGAGAAGGAACTTTGGGGAAAGACACTTAAACCAAGCCTTTGCTAAATTCAGATTCTAATAGCAATGAAACCCAATGGCTCAGAAGTCCAGGTTGTTTGAGAACCACTGGGGACGGGGGAAAGAAGACAGATGCAGTGCAGTCAGAGGGTGAATTCTGAAGAGGCAGACTCACCTCTTGGGAGGTGTTGGGGGCTGTTTCGAAGGGTCCTCTGAGGCCGTGCCTCTCTGCACTTTGAGCCCAATCATCACCAGACCAGGTGCCCTGCTGCCCGAACCGGCCACTCTGCTGCGGCTGCCTGTGACCAAGCACTCTGATGACAGGCGCCTCCACCCTGCGGGAGCACAACCCTCTCCCGGTCCTGGAGCCGCTCGGCCTCCAGTACCCAGCCTCCTGATGGGCTGCTCACCTAGCCCCAGCACTGGCTGCAGCCCTTCACTCTGCTCCTCACTGGGGCTGAGGTCTCAGGCACGAGCACTTCTGCCACCAGGCAAAGCCTCATTCTTCCCTCATGTCCCAGGCTGCCCAGGGACCTAAGTTTCAGGGGGCACCTATGAACCATAAATGAGAGGAGTCTTCTCCCCACCTCCGCAACCCCCAGCCTCAGCCCCCAACTTAGTGCAGAGCACCGGCCCAAACGCTAGCATGTCGGTGCAACGTGAAAGAGTCACCTAAATGTTCTGTGCCTCGCTTTCTCGTCTGCAAAACAATGATAGCATGAACCACTGGGAGCAGTTGTGAACCGTAGATGAATGACGTTTGGAAAGTTCTCTGACATCGTCAGGCACACGGATGTATGTAACACGTGTCAACGTGCTCTTTGCATATTGGTGTATTCAGCCCTCCTGTTGTGTGAGTCGGTATAGTGCACTACGTAGCTATGTCCTTTTGAATTCGCCCACCCGTGAGAAAGATGCTCTACTCTCTCACAGATTCCTTTTTAGGGCCGGGAGCACGTTGAACTCCATCTCTGTGCTAATGTTCTTCTGCATGTAAGTAAAAGATGGACCAGCTTTGTAAGAAGCGTTGTTGTAGCAGACTGAACCTACAGAGGCCCTTGTGCCCTGGCTTTACCTCCTGGTAAAGGTGATGGGGTCATGTGACCTCGGTTCCTGTGATCATAATAGCTGCCCTGGGGAGATGCTCCCTCTCTGGCTTTGCAGAAGCAGCAGATGTACTGCACACTTCCCCACAGAGCGTACAGGGAGGGAGAGGCTGAGGACGGGCTCCAGGGACACCCACAAGAAACCGAGGTCCTCGCTCCTACCACCACAGGAGCTCAGTGCCGCCCACAACCTCGTGAGGAAGCGGGTCCTTGCCCAGGTGAGCCTGAGGAGGTCCAGCTCGGCTCACTTGACTGAAACCTGGCAAGACCCGAGCAGAGGGCCCAGCAGAGCCCTGCCCAGACTCTGGACCTGGGCACCAGGAAAGGACAAACCCGGGCTGTTTGCACCTCTAGGCAGGGGTACTACTGTTTCACAGCCACAGATAACGAATGCAGTGATAGTGAGCATGATGGCTTGCTTTGTTTGGAAGCACAACTGACCAGGGGTAGGAAGCTTTCCAGAACAGCCAAGGCAAATGCCCCCGTGTCAGGGCACCCTGTCAACGCTGGAAGAACCAGCCCACTTCCTTACGAGACCGCATCCTGTCTGTCTGCTCTAACTCCGGTGGCAGGACAGAATCTGGCGTGTTGTCCTAGCTGTTTTAGGTCATTTCAAAACCTGACTATTCACAAGAAAATAAATGGAACTGCTAAGTCAGCACAATAGTTGATCTGAATTTCTAGTTCTTCAGAGAGAAGGAATCGAATCAGCACCATCAGTCCACTGCAAACATGTCCAGGAACTGTGGCAAGCAAACCACGTCCTACTTTCATTTTTTTAAATGACATTTTCCACTTTTCTCTGAAGGAAAGAACTGAAAAGTCGTATCTGTGGCACTGCTGACTAGTGGGGTTCCAGGGTAATCTTCCAGAACATTTGCCTTTCATTTGCAAAAGCCTCACCTCTGTCAAAAACAATGCAGGTGAAATGTTGTACTTTACTTCTTCAAGTCCTGGTTCTCTTAAAGCAGTCAATTTTTATGTAACATGAAAATATATCTAATGGAGAAAGAGAAATACTTCTCGGCGTTGGGTATTCTCTCTAGAAGTCTGTTGGCATGGGGACAGGTGTCCCTGCCAGCAGAGATATGAAGTCGGTTCCTTTCTCCTGCGGTCCCCAGTTCCTTCTTCAGGACAGCGCTACTCAGAGCAGACAGTTCTAGTGGTCAATGTCAAGCTAGAGATTGAAGCAGCTCAAGTGCCATGGTCAAGCTGGCTGTGGTAGCTCCTGGCTGTTGCATTGTTCTTTGTGGCTGCTGCCAGTCCCTGCCGGTGTGCACATCAGTCCTTCCTTGCCAATGTGGCTGTAAGCTCCTCAAGGTGAGGCATAAGCCACCGGTCTTTGCATCCCTCACTGAGGGGTCACCTGAAGACACATATTAATTCCTATGTCTTAATGCATGTTGTACAAAAACTAAATTTAACCTCTGCAGTTTAAGAGGTTTAAAGCAAATTGGTTCTCTCAGTGAGATACTAATTCCCTTGCTTTCTTAAAATTTAGCTGATCTGCTCTAAAGTACATTTGAGAGGCAGGTCTGAAAAATATCTCAAACTAATTAGTATCTAGCTCACTGCAAAGTATTCAACAGTTGGAGCTGGTTACTTTGAAACGGTTACCCATTTCAAAACTGTAAAGTCTGCTCTCAAATGCTGCATGTAGCCTGGGAAATGCTGTTCCCAACTCAGGTCCTCTGGGACAGCATCAATTACTCCTGTTATTCTAACACCGATTGTGCTGCCTCATTTGAAAGCATCTAAAAAAGGAAATGATGCTTGCCATTACTCTCTTTCCCTGTCAGTTTTGAAAGATGTGTGAAGGGAATGTTTGGCCCAATCAGTCTAGAAAAGTATTTCTCCCATAAAAATAAGCCAGTTCTTTTTACTTGGAATAAGAAATATCTTCATTAAGCCCCTGGGGGGAAAGAAACAGAACTGAGAGGCAAACACATGAAAGATGCTCAATGTCAGAGGTCACTGGGAACCCCAAACTGAAGCAACAAGGAGATTCCACAACGCACCTTTTAAAATGGCCAAAATCAAAAACAGCAACCGCACAGGCTGCTGGCGAGGATGTGGAGCAGTGGAACTTCATCCACAGCTGTCGGGCTTGCAATGGTAGAGCCACAAGGGAGGACATTCTGGCAATTTCTAAATTACAAAACTAAACAGTCTTACCATTTGATCCAGCAGTAGGCTTTTAGAGCTATACAAAGGAGTCAAAAACTTGTTCACACAAAAACCTGCAAATACTGTACTCAAAATTGGCAACAAGGGGAAGCAATAGGAGCATCCTCCAAATGACACAGGTGGGTGACAGACTGTGATATGTCCACACAGCAGAACACTAGTCAGAAGTGATTTCAAGAGGAGATACTAAGCTAGGAAAGGCAAGGCAGAGCTCGGTGCACACTGCTAAGTGAGGGAACCAGCTGCAGAGGCTGCCTGCTGCGCATATGATCAGAACTGGGCGAGCTTCTTGGGGAGTCACCAGCAGGGATGCAGGACAAAGACCAGTGGTTGCCCGAGGTTTGGATGGGGGAGGATGAGCAGGGGGAGCACAGAGGCAGAGAAATTATCCCACATGATACTGGAGTAGTGGGTACCTGTCATTACACAGAATTCATCAAAACCCACAGAATGTACAACACCCAGAGGGGAACCTAATGGAAGCTGTGAATTTTAGTTAATTGCAATGTATATTATCAAAGTTATTTTACTTAATTTTAATTATTATTTAAAATAATGATTTTAATCATAATAATTTATTTTAATACTATTTAAAAGTGTATTAGTCAGGGTTCTCTAGAAAAACAGAACCAAACAGAGGTTCAGTTATAAGAAGGGGATTTATTAGATTGGCTTCCATAACCAAAAGCTGAGTAGTCCATAGGAGCCGTCTGCAGGCTGGCGTAGCTGCGCAGTCCAAGATGCTGAAGCCTCAGAGTGAGAGGGATCAAGGATGCTACCACAGTCCAAAACTGAAGACTTGCAGAAACGCCCTGGAGAATCACTGGCAGAGTCCACTTTGGAAGAGTGAAGGAGCAAGAGTCTGCAGGCAACTGCAGCAGCAAAGAACCCATTGAAGAAGAATCGAACTGGGGGTTTCAAGATGGTGGAATAGAGGACGTTGCTCTCCTGGCTGCTCTGTGGTGTGAAACCAAGAAAGCAGACAGGCAGCTTCTCAGCAAGGTGGGTGAACAAAAAAAGAAAAGAAAGGGGAGGGAACTTTACTAGAATTTAAAGCTGAACATTCCAAGCAGACCTGGGACACAGGAAGTTGGATATAATAAAATAAAGAAGAAATCCCCAGCAGCAGAGCCGCTGTCACGACTGGGTCAGAAGCACCAGCCAGAGTGGTTCCTCCATGAATGAAGTGCGGGATCGTGAATTAAAGGACCCCGCATTTTTACGAGGGCTGAGGTGTTTTGGGGTACAGAGCATTTAGCAATCAGGGACATTGCCCAAGTTAACTAAAAGGCATGCTGCTCAATATCCTTGTACAGGTAAGAAGCCACCATCTCTCCAGGCAGCATGCAGGGGATACAGGAAGCCACCATTTTGCAGCCACAGTGTGGGGGCCAGCAGCTGAGGGAGCCGATTCCTGGAAAACCTAAGTTTGGCCTGAACTACAGGCTAGTAAACACACATTGCACAACATAGAGCGTGCTTAAGTGACCAGGAGAAAATCAAACTTGGAGAGAAGTTTACTCAAGGGACAACTGGTTGTGGAAACCCCCAGGACTCTCCTGCTCCCCCTCCAATCTGGCTTCTTGCAGGACTGGCTGGGAGGGATGCCTATGGATAGGAATTTGGAAGGGCAGGAGCAGGAGAAATTGAGTTTGAAGACTGAACCCAAGACCAGGAAATGAGTGTTACACAGGTGACTCAGGGGTCTAAGAACTGGCTCCTCCATCACATGAGTGGAACCCGGGGAGATCCCTGGGGTAATGTCTTCCAGCATGGACTGGCAGTTACTGGGCCCTGGAGGTGCAATGATTTAAAATCTCCAGACCAATTGGCATTCAGCGAAGAGCCTGGAGCCCCCTAAGCCTAAGGCCTGCTTCCAGGAATTCCGCCTGTGGGATCACCTCTTCCACTCCAGCAATCCAGAGGGTGGAGCATCACACTGCTGATGACCCCACCTAAAACTGCTCAGAGGAGAAGCTGAGAATTTTTTGAACTCCAATGGAAAAAAATTCTTTAACTTTTCATCAAGATTTTTTTCTCTTTTATCCCCTTTTTTTCTTCTTTTTTTTCCCCCCTTTTCTCTGTGTAATTGTGACCTTAATGGTACATGGACATTTATACATATTCATATTTGTCTTTTTTCTCATTTCTATCACTTTTGAAGCCGTTATTTTTCATGGGTCAGATTCTTGAGGAATAGGATGCTTGATTAGTATATTTTAGTTTTGTTTTGTATTCTTTTATTTTTATTTTTAATTTTAAAAAATTTTTACTGTATAAATTTTGGAGATAAGTGCTCTATCTAAAGTGTGTGGAAAAGATTTTCTCCCACTCTGTAGGCTCTTTTTTCACATTATTGATTTAATCCTTTGCCGAGAAAAAATTTTTAACTTGAGTCCATCCCATTTATTGATTCTTGCTTTGATTTCTTGTGCTTTGGGAGTCTTGTTAAGGAAGTCTGATCCTAAGCCAACATGATGAAGATTTGGGTCTACTTCGTCTTCTATTTCATGCAGGGTCTCTGGTCTAATTCCTAAGACCTTGATCAATATTGAGTTGAGTTTTCTGCAGGGTGAGAGATAGAGGTTTAATTTCATTTTATGGCATATGGATTTCCAGTTTTTCCAGCACCATTTGTTGAACAGGCTATCTTTTCTCCATTGTATGTTTTTGGCTCCTTTGTCCAGTATGGGTTTGTCTCTGTGTCCTCTATTCTGTACCATTGGTCTGCCTGTCTGTTTTGGTGCCAATACCATGCCATTTTTTGTTACTATACTATGCTCTGCAGTATAGTTTAGGGTCTGGTATTGTGATACCTCCCACTTCACTTTTTCTGCTCAGGATTGTTTTGGTTATTCAAGGTTTCTTATTCTTCCAGATAAAGTTCATGATTGCTTTCTCTGTTTCTATAAGGAATGTCATTAGAATTTTAATTGGAATTGCATTGAATCTGTATAGCATCTTTGGTAGAATGGCCATTTGACAATATTAATTCTGCCTATCCAAGAACATGGGAGATCGTTCCATCTTCTAAGGTCTTCTTCAATTTCTTTCTTTAGTGTTCTGTAGTTTTCATTGTAGAGGTCGTTCAACTTTTTTGTTAGATTGATTCCTAAGTATTTTTTTTTTTTTGAGGCTATTGTGAATAGAGTTGTTTTCCTAATTTTGTTTCAGAGGATTCATCACTTACAAAACTCTACACCAAAAATACAAAGAACCCAATCAATAAATGGGCCAAGGAACTGGACAGACACTTTACAGAAGAAGATATACAGGTGATTAATAAATATATGAAAAAGTATTCAACATCTCTAGTAATTACAGAAAGGCAAATTAAAACAACTCTAAGATTTCATCTTACTCCAATTAGAATGGCTATTATCAAGAACACAAACAATAATAGATGTTGGTGTGGATGTGCAGAAAAAAGTACACTTTTACATTGCTGGTGGAGTAGCAGATTGGTGCAGCTACTCTGGAAAGCAGTGTGGAGAATCCTAAGAAAACTTGGAATGGACCCACCTTTTGACCCAGTTATACCACTCCTCAGTTTATACCCAAAGGACTTAAATCAGCATACTACAGTAACACAGCCACATCAATGTTTATAGCAGCTCAATTCACAATAGCTAGATTGCAGAACCAATCTAGATGCCCTTCAACAGATGAGTGGATAAAGAAATTGTGGTATGTATACACAATGTAATATTATTCAGCCATAAAGAAGAATATTATTATGGCAATAGCAGATAAATGGATGGAATTGGAGAATATCATGCTAAGTAAAATAAGCCAATCCCAAAAAAACCAAAGGCCAAATGTTTTCCCTGATAAGTGCATGATGATATATAATGGGGATGGGGAGTTGGGGAGTGAGAGAAGAATGGAGGAACTTTAGATTATGTAGAGGGAAATGAGAGGGGGGTATGAAAATGGTGGAATGAGACAGACATCATTACCCTATGTACATGTATGATTACATGAGTGGTATGAATCTACATTGTGTACAACCATAGAAATGAAATGATGTACCCCATTTGTGTACAATGACTCACAATGCAGTTTGTAAAAAATTTTAAAAAATTAAATATGTAATTTTTACTTTATACATATACGGTTTTTTCTCTTACCCCTTTCCCTTAATTCTCTTTCTCTTTTCTTCCACTAACAGCCAATCTCTATTGTTCTCTCTTTCACTCCTTTTTAAATTTTTTACTTCTATCTTCTCTCCTCCTCTCACATAATCATCACATCCTATATAACTTCTGTTCTCTCCCTGTCCACCATTTGAAACTATAAACCCTTTTGCAAACTTGCTGTCTTTCTTATAGGCAATAACTGATCGTATCATTTCTGTTTATTGTGATAATTAACATTATAGACATCATAGCAGAAACTATTTGGTTTAATGCTGTAGATTGCATCATTGATTGTTATTTGTCTCTTAAACAGTAAGGTACTATAAACCTTTAGGAACACTCTAAGTACACAGGGAAGAAACTCTTCTGTCTCAGATCCATGCTGTTAGGTGGGAAGACACACAAAAACATGAAAAATCAAGGGAACAAATCACCCTAAGCAAAACAAGGTACTCCAATAACAGAAACTATCAACTACACAGTAGAAAAAGATGTCAGAGAAGTTTAGAATAAACATAGTTAAAATTGATCTGCAAAGTAGAGGACAGTATAAGGAGTGAATCAGAGAGAAAATACAAGAAATGAAAGATCACTTCAATAAAGAGAGATTATGGAAAAACAAAACAAGCAGAAATCTTCAAACTTAAGGAATCAATAAACCAAATTGAAAATTCAATCAAAAACATCACCAACAGACTAGATCATTGGAAGACAAAGTTTCAGGCAATAAAGACAATATATATAACTTTGAAAACAAAGTTGACCATGGAGAAAAAACATTAAGAGACCATGAACAGAAATTCCAAGAAATAGGGAACATCCTAAAAAGATAGATAAAGGCTCAGATATAGAAACAAAAGGAATGCACAATCTTTTCAATGAAATTATATCAGAAAATTTCCCAAACCTGAAGAATGAAATGAAAAATCAAATACAGAAGACTTACAGGACCCCAAATATACAAAATTACTACAAAGTCACACCAAGTCATATTATTATGAAAATGCTTATCATACAGAATGATAGTATTCTAAAGGCTGCCAGAGAAAAACAATAGGTAACATTTAGAGGGAAACCAATCTGGATCTCACTGATCTCTCAACCCAGACCCTCAAAGCCAGGGGGTCTTAGAATAATATATACCAAGCTGTGAAAGAAAATGGATGCCAGCCAAGAAAATTATACCCAGCAAAATTAAGCTTCAGAATTGATGATGAAATAAAAACATTCCAAGATAAACAGAAGTTAAAAGAATTCACAACTAGAAAGCTTGCACTACAAAACATAATAAGATATTTCACAAAGAAGAAATGAAAAATAAAAGTGAAAACCAGCAAAGGGAGGAACTACACTAGAAGATCAGTGAATCCATGGGAAAAAAATTCAAATTAAAAATCAGAAATAAAAATGATAGGGAATAAAAATCATATCTCAATAATTGAATGTAAATGGCCTGAACTCATCAATCAAGAGATATAGATTGGTGGATTGCATTAAAAAATAAGACCCAACAATATGCTGTCTCCAAGAAATTCATGTTTTAGGCAAAGACATCCCAGACTGAATGTAAAAGGATGGGAAAAAACATAACATTCACATAATTCTCATAAACAAGAAGGAATTTCTATGTTCATATCAGATCAAGTAAAGTTCAAGTCAAAGTTAATCAGAGGGATAAAGAAGGTCATTTCATACTGCTTAAGGGAATTATACATCAATAGGATTTAACAATCATACATATTTATTCCCCAAACAATGGAGCATCTATGTACATCAAACAAATACTTCTCAATTTTGAGAAGGAAATAGACCACAACACAATAACACTGGGTGGTTTTAACACACCTCTCTCACCACTGGATAGAGCCTCCAAAGAAAAACTAAATAAAAAAACTATAGAACTAAAAAATACAATTAATAATTTTGACTTAACAGACATACATAGAATATTTCATCCATCAATGACTGAATACATAACAATTATGACTGAATATATTCTGAATCTCAGAAATACATGGATCCTTCTCTAAAGTAGACCATTTCTTAGGCTACAAAGCAACTTTCAGCAAATACAAAAATAAAAATAAAAAAGATAATACCTTGCATCCTATCAGATCATAATGGAATAAAATTAGAAATCAACAATAAAATAAAAAATAGAAGCTACTCTAATACTCTGACACTAAATAATATGCTATTGAAATGACACGTGGATAGCAGAAATTAGGAATGAAATTTAAAAAAACTTAGAGGTAAATGAGAATAGCTATACAACATATCTACATCTCCTGGTACACTATGAAGGCAGTTGTTTTAGTCAATTTTCTCACTTTTGTAACTAAGGGAGCTGACCAGCACAATTTTAGAGGAGGAAAAGTTTATTTAGGGGCTCATGATTTGAGTTCTCAATCCATAGAAGGCTGGGTCCAATCCTTGGGGCTCAAGGTGAGACAGAACATCATGGCAGAAGAGTGTGGCAGAGAGAAGCAGCTCACATGGTGATCAGAAAGCAGAAAGAGATTCCACTCTTCAGATAAAAAATATATACCCCATAATCACGTCCCCAATGAAGCACTTCCTCCAACCACAACCCACCTGCCTCCAGTTACCCCTCAGTTAATCCTGTCAGGGATCAATTCACTAATTAGTTTAAAGCTATAACCCAATCATTTCTTTTCTCAACCTTCTGGCACTGTCTCCCACGTGAGCTTTTAGGGGACACCTCACATCCAAACCATAACAGTAGTGCTAAGAGGAAAGTTCAGGGCATTGAGTTCATTCATTAAAAAAATAGAAAGTCAGCAAATAAATAACCTAACATTACATCTCAAATCCCTAGAAAAAGAAAAACAAATCAACACCAAAAACAGCAGACAGGAAATAATTAAAATCAGGACTGAAATCAATGAAATTGAAACAAAGGAGACAATCCAAAAAATTGTCAAAATGGCTATACTGCCAAAAGCACTATATAGATTTAATGCAGTTCCTGTTAAGGTTCCAATGATGTTCTTCATAATAATAGAAAAAGCAGTCATGAACTTCATTTGGAAAAATAAGAGGCCCAGAATAATCAAAGGAATCCTCAGCAGGAAAAGTAAAGCAAGAGGCATCACAGTACCAGACCTTAAATTATACTACAGAGCTGTGCTAACAAAAATGGCATGGCACTAGCACCAAAACAGACATTAAGACCAATGGGACAGAATAGAAAACACAGAGACAAACTCACATGAATACAGTTACCCATACTAGACAAAGGTGCCATAAATACGCATTGGAGAAAAGATAACCTCTTCAACAAATGGTGCTGGGAAAATTCAAAATCCATATGTAGCAAAATGAAATTAGACCCTCTCTCTCACTCTCCACAAAACTCAACTCAAAATGGTTCAAGGTCCTAGACGTTAGACAAGAGATCCTGCACCTACTAGAAGAAAAAGTAGGTCCAACTCTATCATGTCAGCTTAGGAACAGAATTTCTCAACAAGACTCCCAAAGTTCAAGAAGTAAAATCAAGAATCAGTAAATAGGGTGGATTCAAACTAAAAAGCTTCCTACAGCAAAGGAAACCATCAAGAATATGAAGAGAGAGCCTACAGAATGGGAGACAATCTTTGCCACATGCACCTCAGAGGATTAATTTCCAGGATATATAAAGAACTTCAAAAACTTAACACCAAAAAAGCAAATAACCCAATCAATAAATGGGCTAAGGAACTGAACAGACACTTCACAGAAGAAGATATACACATGGTCAACAAAGATATGAAAAAATATTCAACATCTGTACTCTAAGATTTCATCTCACTCCATTCAGAATAGCAATTATCAAGAATACAAGCAATAATATCTGTAGGTGAGGATGTGGGGAAAAAGGCACACTCATACATTGCTGGTAGGACTGCAAATTGGTGCAACCACTCCAGAAAACAGTACAGAGATTCCTCAAAAAACTTGAAATGGAACCACCATTTGACCCAGCTATCCCATTTCTTGGCATATACCCAGAGGACTTAAAATCAGCAAACTGTAGTGACGTGGCTACATCAATGTTCATAGCAGCTCAATTCACAATAGCTAAGGTATGGAACCAACCTAGATGTCCTTCAGCAGATGAATGGATAAAGAGAACATGGTACATATGCACGATGGAATATTACTCATTGCTAGTAAATGAATGGAACTGGAGGCTATCATCCTAAGTGGAATAAACCAATCCCAAAAAACCAAAGGCCAAATATTCTCTCTGATATGTGGATGCTTACTCACAATAGGCAGGGGAAAAGGGAGGAGTGAAAGTTCACCAGGCTGGATGGAAAAGTCAGGGGAAGGAATGGAGTAGGGATGGGAAAGACAGTGGAATGAACTGGACATCACTTTCCTATGTTCATATGGATACCCGACCTATGTAACTCCACATCGTGTACAACCACAAGAACAGGAAGTTATACTCCATGTATATATATGTCAAAATACATTCTACTATCATGTGTAACTAAAAAGAACAAATTGTAAAGGAAGAAGAATCAAGCTTGCATCTGCTGCTGCTTCCTTGTTCTTCCAAATTCATTCCATTCAAGCCTCCAACCTATTGGACAATGCTGCCCACTCTTAGGGAGAGTCTCCACTCCAATTTTCTATCCCATATGCCTGTCATTCCTAGACACACCCTCATTTACACACCCAGAAACCTCTTCATCTTAGGCATCTCAATCTAATCAAGCTGACAATTCAAATTAACCATTACAGTAAGTTAGCTTTAATGATTAAATTTAAATGTCATTGAGTTTTTACTTTAATTGTTACTATATTGTTATTAATCAATTGTAACAAATGTACTACATGAATGCATGATACTAATGGTAGGGAAACCTGTTAGGGAAAGGGAGCTACATGAGAACTCTGTAGTTTCGGCTCAATTTTTCTGTAAAACAAAAACTCCAAAATACAAAATCTATTCATTAAGGAAATAATAGCTCAATAGTGAAAAGAGAGAGCTTTGGCTCATTGGCAGGCTTTGGCTCACCACACGATGAGGCAGCTGGGCAGCAGAACCCAAGGAGGAAGGGGAAGCCCTGCCAGCCTGGTCCTGGAGACCACGCCCCACCTGGTGCCCTGGGGCTGTGCTTCACTGCCTCCTGTCCAGGGTGTCCAACAACTCAAGGAGGTGCCTTGCAGAGCCTCTGGCTGAGCAATTTCTCTAAGCCAGGTACATCAGCTACAACCAGAGGTCATTTTCCAGGGGTCAGCTTTCAGTCCACAAGGACCTCCTCTGCACAATTCAGTCCCCTCCCCAAGCTGAGCCCTGAGAGGGGAGGACTGGTGTGAGGTTTGCCCCCGTGATGCAGCGAGCTTGGGTGGGACTGTGGGGCAGGTCACAAAAGATGCCCTTCTTCAAAACACTCCACGTCAACCTAATAGAAAATTGACACGACGTTCTGAGTCTCTATGGGCAAAACACTTCCATGCAGACGAATACAAACCTGCAAAGTCTGTACCCCAGCAGCATCTCCCGGATTTGGTGGGCCTCGCCACAGACAGGATAGGACTCTGTCCTGCAGGCCGGGTCACAAGAAGCCTCTGTCCATGCCCACACACACCATCCTTGAGAGCCAGAGACACCTCAGAGGACCTTCAGAATCCCTCAGGCCGACTCATCTCCAGCCCTTTGTTTCTTAGAGTAATGGGAAACAAATGGGCTGTCGGTCCTCATTTCTAGCCTGAATGGGAAGGTTTCCTACCTGGGGTTCCTTGAACAGAGAAGCCCTGGCGCACAATCCTGAATCTCTGGGGTGCAGACAACCTCCCGCCACCTTCCAGTATTAAATGGCCACTTGGATCCTGAAAATTTCCAATGCTCATCCTTTGGGGGATTTTATTCTATTAAAAGTAATAATTCCATTTCAGACAAGAGGCATTATTCAAAGAAAACATAAAATAGTCTCTACTGAGAACTTTCATTGTGTCGAGCATAATGCACTGGGAAACGCTAAGCCACCAAGTGAGTGCCAAGTATGGGGATTGGGAAAGGAAAACTCTTCCCACTTGAAGAGCTGAAAGAGATCATGATGAGGCTTTCATTTTTATTAGGAAATATGTCATACACAACCCCCCTCAGCATCCTTCCTGCTGAGGACAGACTCTCCAGGCCACTAGCTTGGCCTCCCTCCAGTTCAGGCACGTGACAGGCACTCACCGGTACAGTGCCTGGCAGTGAGCTGCAGAGAAAGGAGCCTGGTGGCTGAGTCACTGCCTGGAGGAGGGTGACCTAAGTCAACAACCTCACTGGACGCCAGATGGGTAAGAAATAACCTTTTATTTTCTCGAGTCACTGAAATCTAGGGGTTGTTTGCAACAACCAGAATGATTTATGTAGTACTGTGGACATTGGTGTTCTGAAACAGGGTTTCACTGTAACAAAATATATGGCCATCTTCTTAGTAATTTGGGCAAGAGGTGGGGAGGACAGCATGTTGGGGCTGGTCTCTATTATGTTGTGTCAAAACAGTTGGCAAATGTTCCCCTGCAGAGTCTTGGAAGGTAAACACCATTGCTACAGGCTCAGAGGGTGTCATTGGAAAAGGGAATCTTAGAAGTGCGTTTTAGCTGGATTTGATAATGTTCAGAAAGGTGAGAAACACCTGAAAAAAATGAGCTCAGGAATTGATCAGCCCTGGGCTTGAGCAGCATGCCGTGACTAGACAGGGGCCTGTGTTCTCTTCTTTGGAGAAAAGGTGAGCAGTTTCATGATGTGCAAAGAAAAATAAAGCAACATGGTGACCAGAAGTGTGGCCAGCAGCCAAAGCAATCCTATGCCTGCGTGGGATGCTTTCATTTCTCTCCTGGGATCCAAGAGATTACATTCCCAACCGTGTCACACATGGGTTGTGATGTGTCTGGTATATGTGTCTGTGTGTGTGTGTGGTGTGTGATCTGGTGTGTGGTGTGTATGCGTGGAGCGTGTGTGTGCTGTGTGATGTGTAGGGCTGTGTCTCTGGGGTAGAAAAGGTCATTCGTGGAGAACTGGTGGACCTGCCGGAGCTCGTGGTTTAGTTGGGTGTCTGGTGCCCACGTCAGCCTCCTGGTCTGATGGCTGCACTGAGAAGACATAGGAAATCTGTGCTAGTTTCCGCATTTCTATGAGCATCTAAAATTAATGTGAAATAAAAGCAGACCATTAAAAAATACCTTGCAAGACATGGAATCGGGTTGAAGATCTGAATTTTGTTCAGAGGCCCAGGCTTGAGTGGAGGAGAGGGGCCTGCCCAGCTGCATAGGTAGGTGGGGGTGTTCAGTGGGACTCTAGACATCCTAGTGTCATACAGGCTCCTACGACAAGGTCCTGCGCTCGGAGACGGCCACAGGCCCATGTGACCTGGGGAAGAGTTCCGACTCAAGGCAGGGTCAAGCCTGATGACCCCCTGCCTCAGAGATTGGGCTGGAGCCTCTCTAGGCCTTTGGTGTCACTCCAGAGCCAGGCCTGGAGATGAGGCACAGCAAGCCTACAGGTGGAGACAAGCAAGGAGCTCGGAGGGTCGCGCTGTTGGTGGTCAAAATGGTCGGCAGATGGCCATGAGTGTGTTGCACACCTGGCATCCAGTCTGTCCACACTGTCACCAATCCGGAGCTGGAGGAAGAAAGCCCAAGCTTGGGTGCAGGACACTCCTTCTGACCGACTGTTGTCCCACCTGGGCCCAGCTCTGGGTGAGTTCCCCTTCCTCGGTCTCCCCAGTGCCTTCAGAAAGTGCTCGCGTGGCCTCTGTGCCAGGCACTCTGCTAGGATCTGCAAATAAGAGAATGAGCTGAGCAGACGAGGCCCGTGTCTGTGGAGCTTATAGTCTGGAGAGGGGGCACAGTCATTGAGCAGCTGAGGCCCCCGCAGCGTCGCCACACACACATTCCATGAATCTGTCCCCAGGCTGTCTCCATTTAGTGAGACAGATGTGCACTGGAGAAAGGGAAAAGCTCAGACTTTGAGGATGGCTGGACAATGTCTTTGAAGTGATACTAATCCATGGAAATAATAATGCCACTGTTTTGCTGGTCAGAGGGAGGCTTCTGTTGGGGAAATGACAACTGGGGCTTGGCTGCGTCCCACGGCGTGTGCAGTTGGCCGGGACTCACTGTGCTGGTATTCGCCCCAGTCTCCAGTGTTAATTGGAACACACAAAGTCAGCAACGGGAAGACCATGCATGTTGGTGCTGATGCTTGGAATAAGAGCTTGTTTGGTAAAAAAGAAACAAATCAAAGTCCTTGGTCCTTTGCTTTCTTCTAGGACAATAAACCAAAAGCAATGCCACATTCCTGGGTGGACTGCAGAGGTAAGTATCATCACCAAAGTCTTAAAAGATTAAGAGTGGCGGAGCTGGTGGTGTTCCTGCAGTGAACTTTGACCGGCTTTCCTCTTTTCCAGTGACCTGAAGAGCTTACATCCCTTCATTTGTCTCGAGGGCCTTGTTGGAGGTAGCTGGACCAGGCATTAGCACGAGCTCAACCACACGGTGATTCCTACAATGGCCACTCTTGTGTGCGTGGGTGCCTTCCCCAGAGACCATCAGCCCCAGGAACGTGACTTGCTCCGTCCTCCTGAGAGCTGTGACTTTCTTTGCCTTCGTGGTCTGCTCAGGGTCACGGTCACGTTCCTTCTCCCTGCCATACTCTAGTGTGTGGATGACTTGGTTATTCGGTTGTCCTGCTATGCTGCTGGCCCCTGGTGTTGCAGGAATGTGCAGGTTGGACCTGATGACCAGGAGACCAGGATCGGCTCCAGCTGCCACTGCACAACGCCGCACGCTGGAGTCATTTTCTCAGTTCTGGAGGCAGGGGGTCACGTTGCCCAGGCGGCTGGCTTCTGGTGAGGCCCATTCCCGGCTTAAGATGGCTTCCTTCCCACTATGTCCTCGTGTGGCCTGTGTGTGCCCACAGGAAGAGTCAGCTCTGGTCTCTTCCTCCCTCGCACAGACACCAGCCCTACCCTGTCGGGCCCAGCCCTGTGACCTCAGCTAACCTTCATTACCTCCTTAAAAGTCTTCTACCAAGGGTCAGGGCCTCAAGGATGAGTCTTGGAGGGACACAGTCCTGTCCACACCAAGGCCTGAGTAAGATCCGTGGCAGCCAGAGCGTGGGAGGCAAACACCAGGAAGCGTCAGGGGCTCGCCATGAATACATTCCTGGGTGCCAAGTGGCCTGAGGCACATCCAGATAATCTTCTGAAGAAAAGTCTCTGCATGTTGTTCCAGCTGCAGCTAGAGGGATGCTCAACACTCAGGGGTCCCGAGCACTCCAGAGGCTGCTACTCAGTCTCCATGACTGGAACTCCCCTCGGTGGCTGGGTGCCCTCTGACCTTCGGCCCCGCCTCAGCCCTTCATCACCAGGGCCGCCTCTACTCAGCTGGCATGCAGTACCGTGACTGCAGGAGTGGCCCTGCAGAGTGACCGCTGCTCTGGCTCCTCCTTTCCAGGGCTACCTGGAGCCTCCTCCTTCCTGGTTCTCTGGGGAGTGTGTGGTGTGTGATGTGTCTGTGGTATGTGTGTCTGTGTGTCTGTGTGGGGTGTGATCTGGTGTGTGTGGGTGTGTATGGGTGGGGTGTGTGTGGTGTGTGATGTGTCTGCGGTATGTGTGTCTGTGTGTGTGGGGTGTGATCTGGTGTGTGGGTGTGTGTGGGTGGGATGTGTGTGGTGTGTGATGTGTCTGTGGTATGTGTGTCTGTGTGTCTGTGTGGGGTGTGATCTGGTGTGTGTGGGTGTGTATGGGTGGGGCGTGTGTGGTTTGTGATGTGTCTGTGGTATATGTGTCTGTGTGGAGTGTGATCTGGTGTGTGTGGGTGTGTATGGGTGGGGCATGTGTGTGGTGTGTGATGTGTCTGTGGAACATGTGTCTGTGTGTCTGTGTGGGGTGTGATCTGGTGTTTGTGGGTGTGTATGGGTGGGGCGTGTGTGGTTTGTGATGTGTCTGTGGTACATGTGTCTGTGTGTCTGTGTGGGGTGTGATCTGGTGTTTGTGGGTGTGTATGGGTGGGGCGTTTGTGTGGTATGTGATGTGTCTGTGGTACATGTGTCTGTGTGTATTTGGCGTGCGATCTGGTGTTTGTGGGTGTGTATGGGTGGGGCATGTGTGTGGTTTGTGATGTGTCTGTGGTATATGTGTCTGTGTGGAGTGTGATCTGATGTGTGTGGGTGTGTATGCATGGGGTGTATAAGTGTGGTGTGTGATGTGTGTGTCTGTGTGGTGTGTGATCTGGTGCGTGTGACTGTGTGTGCCTGGGGCGTGTGTGTGGTGTGTGATGTGTCTGTGGTATGTGTCTGTGTGTCTGTGTGGGGTGTGATCTGGTGTGTGTGGTGTGTATGCATGGGGCATGTGTGGTGTGTGTGATGTGGAGGGGTTGTGTCTCTGTATGGTATTATGCACTTGCGTGTTGTGGGATGCCCGCGTGTGCACAGTCGGCAAGGCTGGCTACTGTCCACGTGGAGGAATCAGCTTCTCTAAGGCACAAGATGAAAAGCCCTGAAGTGTGTATTAGGTGGGGCCACACAAGGCCCAGAAGCCAAACTCAGGAGCTTGTCGAATCCCTGATGGGCGCCACGTGGCTCCGGGGGGCGTGGCTCAGAGCCGCACGCGGGCCTCGGAAGGCGGGCAGATGGGTGCAAGACCCTCAGCAGGCAGTGCTTCCCAGACCAGACCTTGGTGTGTTGCTGGTGGCAGATTTGGGACAGGCCTGGGAGAGCTCAGTGGCGTCTCAGCTCTAACGACTGGGCTGAGACACTGGGGGCGCCAGGATGAGGGGGCAGAAGGCTGGGTGTCCGGCCAGGGGCTGGAGGGGGCATGATGCACACGTGACCTTTGCCCCTCTGGCTTAAGTCGGTCATGCTGTTTCCAGCTTTCTCAATGGATCTCCTCTATTTCCAGCAAGATTTTGGCAGTGCAGACTTTATTTTGAAATTCACATGATGTCTACTTATAACTAGCCAAAAGATGAACATTGTTAGGCAAAGAAGAATATAATTAATGAAGTATTTTGTTTTAATTTTTCGAGAAGAGTGTCTATCTTACACTGTATAAAGAAGTGGATTTTCCATGCAACTTAGGATGAATTTAGGAAAAAATGCAAAGGTTTTTGCAGTTCATGTTTGTGTTCAGAGTAAGAAAACTTATCAAATCCCATAGGAATGAAATGTGGTCTTTTACAAGATTGCCTATTCAATAAACACAAGAACATCCTTGACAAGGTGGGTAGAACAATGTTCCTTAAGAATAATCAACAAGTACTGGAAAAGCAAGTCCCTAACTTTTTGCCCTATATGATCCCGCTATGCAGCATATATGTCCCTATCTGCCCTCAGCTCTTCTTTGGGTGCTGTTCTGTAAGGGGCGTGAGTGAACCGCACTTCTTTTTCTTGCTATTGGCAATTATTTATTTCAGAAAGTTAGTACAACATCTTCCTTTCTTCCCTTCTGCCTTCTGGTTTACAGGGTAAATGATACAATGGCTTCTGGCTTGCATTGAGGCTAGTTCCCGCTGACCACCTCAGGGGCAGGCTTGCATCAAAGTCCGCAGTGCAGCCCACTTGACAGCCAACTGTACTGTCCCACTGGGCACCTGTGGCCAGAGGGTAGGAAGGCACTCTCAACTCTGGAGATGGACTCATGGCGGGACTCCACCCCAACGTAGACTCCAGCATGGAGACTGGTCCTGGGCTTCATCCTGACCCAGGAGACTTGGTGGCTCCATCCCAGGGTGGGTGACTGCTCTCATGATAGGGCCACGCTCCTGACATCATGGTGTCTGTGGGCAGGAGCCCGATGGATCGCCAGGTGGGCCAGCCCTCTGTGCCTTCATGGATGGGGGTGGGTGTGACATTTCAAAGTCACAGGTGTGCTTACAGGATGCACAGGGGCCACCCCTATGGGAGACAGTGCGTTTATAGAAGTACCGAAAGGTCAGGTGCCAGCCATACTCCTGTAATCCTGGCAGCTTGGAAGGCTGAGGCAGGAGAATCTCAAGTGCAAAGTCAGCCTCAACAACTTAGTGAGGCCCTAAGCAACCTAGCAAGACCCTGTCTCAAAATGAAAAACAAAAAAGGTCTGGGGATGTGGCTCAGTAGTAAAGCACCCCTGGGTTCGATCCCTGGTGTGTGTGTGTGTGTGTGTGTGTGTGTGTGTATTTTTTTTTTTTTTTAGTACTGAGGGACTTTCAATGTGGGTCCATCTGCCTCATGGCCAGAATGCAAGGCATACCTTCTTGGTACCTGGGTGGTTTCACCATGGTCAGAATGTCCCATGTTTGAGCATGAATTAGGAGGAGATAATCTCAAAGGAGACGCGTCTCAGCCCTGGAGCAGCCAACCCACCCGGGTAGCTTCCTGTTTGTCTCCACCAACACCAATGTCCCCTTGGACTCCCTCTCTGACCTCTCCTGCACTGGCCCAGTCAAAGCTTTCTTGCTCAGACTCCAGTTGTAGGAAAGGCCAGGAGTTGCCCAAGTCCCCAAGTCCCCCAGCCCCTCCCCAGGAGCAAGGAACTTTATTCATGCTTCGTGTTTTTCAATCAACAAATATTTCATGTGCACCTACCACATGCAGGCACCAGGTATTTTCCAGATGCTGAGAAACATCTGTGAACAAAGCTTCGATGCTAGCGGGAGAAAACAGAAATCGACACATACCACACATCAGTGAATTCAGCAGCCTGGCAGAAGGCCATCAGTGCCAAGGAAACAGGGGAAAGTCACACTGAGGCAGGACTTGGGGGCAGGGAGCCGGGGAGGAAAGACGAGTGTCAACTGGCCATCAAGAAGGTGATGAGAGGGTGATAAGTGAGTGGACTAACGGAGGTGAGGGAATCGGCCGGCCGCAGGGGTGGTGGGGGAGGAGAGCCACAGACAAGAGCCCTGCAAAGACTGGCCGAGGGGTGGGGCGTGCTGGCCGGCCTGTGGGGTGGCAGGAGCTCAGGGCAGTGTAAGCCAGGCAGAGGACGCAGGGCCTTGGAGGATGTGGAGCCCTGAGGTCCATGACTCTCCTCCTGACCAGCCAGGAACCCCTGGTGACTTGGAGCCAAAAAGGGCTTGGATCTGGTGCAGGGTTAGGGATCCCTCTGGCTTCTGCATGGAGGGGAGACGGAGGGAGTGGGGGCAGAGCAGGAAGACGCACTGGGAGGCTTTCAGTGACAGGGACAGTTGACGGTGCGGGACCCACGTGCTAGCCGGGTGAGGGAGTAGTTCTGAGAGGGGCGGCTGGGCCTGGGCGTGGTGGAGGTGGAGAGCAGAGAGTCCGAAGCACGGCTCCAAGGCGTTTGGTCTGTAAACTGGAAGGCTGGAGAGGTGCCAGTGCCACGGAGCCAGGGAGCCTGCAGGGCCGGGGCTGGGCTCCAGAGAGAGCAGCAGCCCAGGTGCAGCCGGAGTTGAGGCACCTGCGGCCGCTCTTGTGCCTGGTTCGCTCTCAGAGGAGAAACTCATCCCCGGTCTGTAAACCCTTCTGCAATAACAACAGCACGATATGAATTCCCCCATAGAATTGCATTATTACAGAGATAAAAGTAGTGACCAGGTTTTTATGCATAAAATCTATTGAACTTATCTATTAGAACTGTGGCATGCCAATGGCTTATCATTGATCAAATCACATTTATAACATTCAGCTAAGGAACATTAATCACACAACAGTGAGTTCACTTATTTCAACCAGGTTTCTGAAGTATAAGAAAAGCAGAAAGGAAAGCAATTTTCCAATGGATTTTATTCGATTGATTCAGAAAGTGAACCAGGTACTCCTATCAAAAACTCTGTTCCTCATGCAGGTGCATTAATTAGTTCCTAATTGAGGTGTTTTTATATCTGCATCGTATTTTGCATTTGTACATGCATCAGTGTTTTTCAGAGACACAGAGTCAATAGGGTGGATGGATGGATAGATGGATGAATGGATGGACAGAGATGGACAGAGGGATGGATGAGATTTATTTTAATCAGTTAGCTCACTTGATTGTGAGAGTCAAGGACCAGTGAGCAGGCTGGAAACTCAGCAGGATTTCTATGTACCCGGCTTGCGTCAGAAAACTGTCTTCTCTGGGAAACTAGTTTTGCTCTGAAGGTCTTCAACTGTTAGAACAAGGCCCACCTACGTTATCAGGGGTAATCTTTTTTACTTAAAAGTCAACTGATTATAAATGTCATGACCTGACAAAGTTTCCCAGCAGCACCTTGATGAGTGTTTCACCCAACAACTGGTCACAGACACCTAGCCAAAATGACCCATAAAATTATCCCAGTAACCCTTACAAGTGTGTCCCATCCTCTTTGGAAAATTCAGGACTTGGAAATATCATGATGTTCAGAAAGCATTCACTAATTTGTGATCAGAGAACTCACCCTAAGAGTTTATGGCCTTCTGTGCGAGTGGATGCAAGGACGTGTGCAGAGGCTCAGCAAAGGACCCAGGCGGGCAGACAAGCTTCCCCTGCAGAAGGGACTGTGCCTTCGCAGCTCCACTGTGCTCAGAACACGGTCTGGGAGCCTGGTGCATGGGGGCCACACAGGCCTCCTTGGGTTTCTGCCCAGTGCCATGCTCCTGGGGTCAGAGGGGAAAGGAGCCAGCAGGTAGCGTTCTGCCCTCACCTCTCTGCCCCTGTCAGCCTTCCTCTCTGTCCTCTGTGTTCAGTGAACACCTGCTGGACACCAGCTCTGCAGGGGCCCTGCAGATGCGAAGGTGAGGAGGCCACAGATTCCACCCCCAGCACCCATGGTCACAGGGCGAAGCCGCCAGAAACCCACCAGCACCTGGGGGCGGTTCTGGGAAGGTGAGCTTCGCTGCGACCTCTGAGGCTGGGAAGGAGCAGGGAGGGGCCTTCCTGCTGCTCGGGGAAGTTGGGAAGGGCCTTGGGAGGACGGGCCCCAGGTCACCTTGAGCGCTCCTCAGCACGTGTCCTGAGGCTGCTGGTGGCAGACCAAAGTGATGGTAGGAGTGTGAGGTCTGAAGACCGACTCTGGGTCCTCTCTGTGGGGTGGGTGACGGACTAGTCCAAGCCCAGCAGCATGAGCCCTAGACCCTGAGGCCTCCCTCTCGCCCTTTCCTGTGTTTCTGATTTCAGGCCATCAGAATTCTCTCCAGGAGTGTTATGTAAACTCTTTAAAACGATTAAGCACCGGGCACAAGGCACCCGCCTGAAATCCCAGTGACTCCAGAGGCTGATACAGGAGGATTGCCAAGTTTGAGGTCAGCTTGGGCAAGTTAGTGAGACCCTGTCCTAAAATTTAAAACTTTTAAAAAGGCCTGAGGATTTAGCTCAGTGGTAAAAGCACCCTTGGATTTAATCCCCAGTACCCACTCCCCTCAAAAAGAAAAAGACAAGACAAAAAACCAATTAAGCACATTTAATATTTGGTATGATAAGGCAGGTTAAAGTTGAGCTAATCAGAGGAAAGTAATTAAAAATCAAGCAACGACGGCATTTACCATTTCCAAACAGGAAGAGCATGAAGCCAGGGGGATACCAGATGAATGAGCTCAGTGCCTTGAGGAGCCAACCAAGGCGAGTCCCAGATGCTGGCTGGGCCAGGAGGGTACGTCTGCGCGCACAGTGAGAGTTTGGACCTTCACACGTGAGGGGAATTAATGACCTCATTATCATGCTGTGGTTATTTATCCAGTGACTTCTCTGCTGAGTATGCCCTGGGGGCCCTGGGAAGCCACGAGCCAGTGTACACAACAGATGGGACTCACAGGACACAGAGGCTGGGATGGTAGGGAGGACTTACTCTGAAGGCCTCTCCAAGATGGCGACACGGCAGGTGGGACAGGAGAGAAGGCACTGACCATGGCAGGTTTCCAGAAAGGAGATGAGGCTCCAAAGTGGACAGCTGGAGAGGGAGCTGGCTAGACCTGCAGGAAAATACCAAAGGCTTTGGGCCTGAATGTCACCTGAAAATACAGTGCCCGGGAAGGCCGATTATTTTAAATTGAAGACACTTGGGGATCAGCAGATGCCGAAAGAGGCCTTCCCAAGTTCCTTCACCTACCTGAGGCCAGATCCACCAAAGAGAAGCACTATCACCTTCCATCTTCTCTCTGAAAAGTCATAACCGAGGAAGAGACACAGGAAGAGACACCCAGAACCGGGTTGCTGGGTGCTCTACTTCCTGGAAGCCCTGGTGTGGTAATAAATCCGTAGGCTTTTCCGCCTGTTAATCTACTGCCAGTTTGTTTCAGTGGAACTTCAGAAGGCAGGAGGGTTCCCTCACCCCTTAGGTCAAGCTTGATGGCAATTAAGGGAAGACCTGATAGAGTTCCAACCCAGGAAGGGTTCCACTTTCCTGGTGGATATTTGCCAATGCGTTTGGCAGGGCTGGACTCTGGAGTGCTTTGTCAGCCAAAGGATTTCAAGAGCTCGCCTGGAGGTCCCAGTGGGGAGCACAGCTACCTTTTACCCTCACCTGAAGAACGGGCCTCTTGTCCCCTTTGAGCATGCAGCTTCCGGAGGGAAGTACAGGGAACTGTGAGGGAGGAAGGGGACACCTATGTCACAGCCAGCCCCCTGAGCCAACCTTGGTGTAGGGGGTGACATATGTCACAGTCAGACCACCCTCATAGCCACAGGAAATTTTGACGGGAATGCCTTCCAGTCTTCAAAGTCAGCCGGCTAAGCCTCCCTCTCCATTTACCCCATGACCAGTTCACCAGACAAGTGGGCTCAACCTGCTGGGTCCAACCCTTCTCACTGCATTAAACCTCTAGCCTTTGCTGGCCACACTGCCTCCCAGGTGCTTCCATATCTCACTCTCAGTCAGGGGGATAGCCAGTCCTGCTGTTGGAGGGAAGAGAAATGGGTCCTGGGGCTCAGTGGTCCTTGAGACCAGCTCTGCAGCAGAACAGCAGTGGGCACCCCAACGTTTCTGTGCAGGACTGGGCCCCACCCAGTCCTTGCTTTCTGGGCTGTCCTGGCTCTAACTGTCCTGCTCAGGTCCTTGGACATCCAGAGAGAAGAGCCAGGATCGACCAAAGTTTATGCCAGCAAATGGCCAGATTTCTTCAAGGACAGTAGACAATCTTCCCTTCCTTTCTTTCTTTCTTTCCTCCTTCCCTCCCTCCTTCCTTTTGTGAGTCCCAGATTCTAAGCTGGAAGCTGCCTGTACTGTTGCACCGCGATGCCGCGGAAAGCAGCGTTCTTGCAAGTGTGCGGGTGTCCAGGTGTCAGCCACCACGGACAGCGCCCGGGTCTTCCACTGGACTGGGCTGCCCAGTGAAGCAGCATGACAGATTTCCACAGCGTTTCAGCAAGATGGGTTCCAAAACCAAGTACAAGTTTGTATTATATGTGACTAGATTTAAAAGTGAACCATGCAGCTGAATGACGGGAATGCAGAGGAGAGACCAAGCGTGTCTGCAGGAGGTCACACACGTCCTCTGGCTGGCACTCACCTGTGCATCAGCCCAGCTCACCAGCCCCGAGCCTGGCACCGAGGACGGAGGAGGGAGCCAGGCCCAGGGCTCAGGAGCCGCCAGCCAGCGGGGGCCTGGGCTGCTGAGTGGCAGGAGGCTGACTTGGGCTCAGGGCGAGCCGAGAGCATGGGAAGAGTCCCAGGTTTGACTCCCAGGGTTCCTGCCTGTGATGAGGGAGTCCCAGAGGACCAGAAGCACTGCTCGCTGTCTCAGAACCGCTGACATGGCTACTCTCCTTCCCTCTCCCTTTTTTTCTGAATTGTTTAATTCGTTTCTTAATTGTTTAATTAGTTTTAATTAGTTATACATGACAGTAGAATGTGCTTTGATACATCATATGTAATGGAGAATAATGTCTCATTCTTCTGGTTACACATGATGTAGAATCCCACCAATGGTGTAGGTATGTATGTTCCCGGGTAATAATGGCTGATTTATTCTGCCATCCTTCCTACCCCCACACCCCCGTCCCTTCACTCCCCTCTACCTTATCTACAGTAACTCCATTCTTCCCTAGCACCCCACCCCACGTGCATTAGCATCCTCATATCAGAGAACACACTTGGCCTTTGTTTTTTTTGGGATTGGCTTATTTCACTTAGCATAACACCCAAGCTCCATCCATCAATTTACTGGCAAATGCCTTAATTTCATTCTTCTTTAAGGCTGAGTAATATTCCATTGTATATATATATATATATATGTGTGTGTGTGTGTGTGTGTGTGTGTAGATAGAATATATTATTTTATATATATATATATATCACATTTTATTTATCCATTCATCTATTGAACGGCACCTAGGTTGGTTCCATAGTTTAGCTATTGTGAATTGAACTGCTATAAACATTGATGTGGCTGTATCACTGTAATATGCTGATTTTAAGTTTTTTGGGTATAAACCAAAAAGTGGGATAACTGCTTCAAATGGTGGTTCCATTCCAGGTTTTTTAACTTTTTAAAAAAATAAGGTGCTTTCTGCTAGGTGTGGTGGCACATGGCTGTAATCCCAGCAGCTCAGGAGGCTGAGGCAGGAGAATCACGAGTTCAAAGTCAGCCTCAGCAAAAGAGAGGCACTAAGCAACTCGGTGAGACCCTGTCTCTAAATAAAATACACAATAGGGCTGGGGATGTGGCTCAGTGGTTGAGTGCCCCTGAGTTCAATCCCTGGTACCCAGAAATAATAAAAAAATAAGATGCTTCTTAAATGAAGCTCTTTCCTCCTCCTCTGCACACACAGCCTCCACCCCCACAACACACTCACAATCACATCCACACTCAAGCATTTGCACACACACTCACAGCAGGCCAGTGAATATCACTGTCCCTCCGCCCTCCTGCCTCCCAGGGGACAAACCCAGGGCTTCTGCGACAATGGCTGGAGAATCTGAGAGATCTCTGCTCCTGGTCACATTATCATTTTCTATCCCTTTTTATATTTTCCTAATTGTGGCCAATTGAATGTTGCTCTTGTTCTAATCTTTGGAACCTGCAAATGGCAAAAGAGGCTCCATAGATGTGATTAAGGATCATAGGAGGGGAGTTATCCAGCCCTGCCCAACGTGGTCACAAGGGTCCTGGTAAGAGGGTAAGAGGGAGGCAGTGCGGTCAGAGCTGGAGGAGAGGGTTGGGTGGCGATGGCAGCAGAGGATGGAGCGATGCCCTCAAAGAGGGAGGAGGGCACCACAAGCCAAGGCCCGAGGCTTGCATTTCTCAGCCACCAGAAACTGAAAAGGAAAAGGAAAGGGACCCTCTCCTCAGAGTCACCAGCAGAAAGCAGTGAATTGATGTCCTGATTTTAGCCAGCAAAACTGAGTTCTGAGTCCTGACCTCCAGAAATCTAATATAATGCATTTATGTGATTTCAAGTTACTCAGTCTGTGGTAAACTTATTACAGCACAATAGGAAATTAAAATGCCATTCTATGCCACATGTGTGTATGTAAATCCCTTCTTCTAGCCAGCCAAATGGAATCATACAGAGCAGATTGTTTTCTATCTTGTTGTCAATTCCTATACCTTTCCCCCACTTTCTACAAGGGTGTTTTGGTATTCATTTGCATGTGTGAATATACTGTATTTAATGTATTCTAAATACATGCATACCCAATTCTGTTTGCATTTTCACTATTAGAAGTGATGTTGTTGAGAAGGGGGTTGGGGGTTCGAATGGTGGTTCCATTCCTAGTTTTTTGAGGAATCTCCACACTGCTTTCTAGAGTGGTTGCACCAATTTGCAATCCCACCAGCAATGTAGGAGTGTACCTTTTCCCCCACATCCTCATCACTTTTGTTGTTACTTGTATTCTTGATAGTTGCCATTCTGACTAGAGTGAGATGGAATCTCAGTGTAGTTTTAATGTCCATTTCTCTAACTGCTACAGATGTTGAACATGTTTTCATAGATTTGTTGAGCACTCGTATTTCTTCCTTTGAGAAGGGTCTGTTCGGTTCCTTTCCCCATTTTCTGATTGGGTTACTTGGGTTTTTGGTGTTAAGCTTCTTTTCTGTCAGTTCTTTGTATATCCTGGAGAGGAAAGCCCTATCTGAGGTGCAGGTGGCAAAGATTTTTTCCCATTCTGTAGTTTCTCTCTTCACACTCTTGGTTGTTTCTTTTGCTGTGAAGAAGTTTAGATTTAAAATCGGCATACTACAGTGACACAGTCACATCAGTGTTTATAACAGCACAATTCAGAAAACTAAGCTATGAAACCGACCTAGGTGCCCATCAACAGGTGAATGGATCACGAAATCGTGCTCCATACACAGAAGGGGCTGTTACTCAGCTCTGAAGAGGAATGGCTTTATGACACTTGCCAGTAAATGGATGAATCTGGAGACTATCATGCTAAATGAAATAAGCCAGTCCCAAAAAACTAAAGGTGAATGTTTTCAGTGTTTTCACTGATACATAGAAGCTAAATCACAATAAAGGGTGGGGCAGTAAGACAAGTTCAGTAGATTAGACAAAGGGGAGCAAAAGGAAGGGAAGGGGACATGAGTAAGATACACAGTAGAATAAATCTAACAATTTTCCTTTGTACACATGTGAAATCACCTAAGTGAACCTCAGCATCATGCCCATTCACAAGAATGGGATCTTCTTTTAAATATATTTTTTAGTTGTAGGCAGACACAGTATCTTTATTTTACTTATTCATTTTTATGTGATGTCGAGGATCAAACCCAATGCCTCACACGTGCTAGGTGAGCAATCCACCTGAGCCACAACCCCAGCCCAAGAATGAGGTCTTAATCAGAATAAGATATATCCTATGCTTGTATAATTTTATCAACATGGAATCTTCTGTCATGGACAACTAAGAAGAACCAATAAAATAAAATTTAAAAAAAAAGAAATGAGGCTGCAATGAACATCCATATCCGCATCACTTTGGCCTTCAGCTGGGTTTCTGCAGGATGGGCCCTAGCAACGGAAGGATGCTCAGGTTGGGCAGATACCATCAAACACCTTCCACCCTCAGTTATCACACGCACCTTACAACAAGAGCTGATCATCCTTTATCCATTTCCTCTACTGGAAATATTCACTCATTTTCCTTCATTCACATTCACCCATTTTTCTGAATGACTTGACGTATCTTTATACATTAAATACATTACTCAAGTCAGATTAGTGGCAAATATTTTCCCCTCTTTATCTTCGTCTTTTAGTTTCTCATAGTGTCTTTTGCTCAGAAAATGTGTTCAGTTTTTGTGTTTTAGAGGTAGGAAAGGCCTCTCAGTAAAAACTTAGTATATTAATTCTAAGTATATTAATTCTTAGTATATTAATTCAGGTTAATTAAAATTCAGAATTTTTACTTAAGATGATGCATTGTGCTTTAAAACCTATGAATTTTCATGACTGAAATAGTAAATTAGTAAAAATGCTATGTTGATTTTTCAAAACTGAAAAGTTGGTTAGATTTGAAGTAGCAAGTGTAGACTAACTGGCTAAACTAGCTTAGACAAGCTAGCCCAAGCTTCACGAATTTGAGTTGAATTGTGTTAAATGGCTAGTGCAATGTTAAGTGTTCTGCAAGTATGTCTTGTCCTTCATCCTGAGAACCCTGTGGGGCAGCGGTGTTCCAGTTTTTCCAAATCCCAGGGCTGCTCTTAGGGTTAAGAGGGTTAGGGAGACTCAGGAAACCACACTGCAGCCTTTCACTCCCTCCTTCCCTCAGCCAGCCACTACATTTTCTTGTTTCATTCAGGATTTTCTCATTTGGAAAGATAAATTTATATTATATTTTAAAAACACAAAAATCTATATGAAAATGGTTGCCTAATAAATATTCTCCTATAATGATTTGTCTAACGTTGCATTTAATACTGAAATATTTTATACCCTGATATATCTGATATTTATGTACATTGCAAAATAGGAATGCAACTTTGATTTTTCCTACAGAAAAGCCAATAGTCCATCTTCTCAGATATTTGAAATTCTGTCTTTAAGAGTTCCCATGTCTTGTGGGGTTGTTTTCAGTGTTTTTTATTTTTTATATTTATTTGCCAAATATAAGATTCTTGAAATACTCTTATAATATTTTTTTGCTATCTGAAAGAAGTCTCTGCTAATTCTTTCCTTAATTTTTTTTTCTTTTGAAAACCTCTTGAATGCTTTCATAGATTTTTTCCTGTTATTTTACATCATTTTAAACACATTCCACTTTGATTTTCAGTCAGTGAGGGTCCAAGAGAGTGCTCATAGTATGCCAGCATGCAGCAAGTGCTCTGGCTGTCCTGATCCAGCGTCCCAGGGTGGGTGAGTAGCAGAGGGCTCCACAGGCTGGGGCACACTGCCAAAGGCTACTCCTGGGTGACAAGGCTGTGGATGACGGGCAGGGGACACAGGACTGCTGAAACATTAGGAATGAGTTTATTCTCCACAGAGAAGCTCCAGAGTGTAAAAGTAGCAGTGAGCTAGAGCCCATGCACGTGAGAAGCCAGATTCCCTTCAACACACAGAGAAGTGGGTAGAGGATTAACATCTGTGGGGTGCGCCTGTGTGTGTGCACGTGTGTGTGCGTGTGTGCCATTGCCTGGGGATGAGATGGGCCACTAGTGGTAAGTCAAAAGCTGACATTTAATTCTTAACTCTGAAAATTAGGCAAGGCTATCCTATAAGCTTATGTTAAAAATCACCCACCTAACCATTTCCAGAATATGACGGCATGGCCGATGGGATCTGCAATATGTGTAATCAGAAAGATGAGAAATTACACTCCATCTATGGATGATCTACCAAAATGTATGACTGCATTCTACGGTCCTGTGCGACTACTAAGAACAAATAAAAAATCAACTTTAAAAAGTCAAAAGACATAACTTCAAAGGAGCAGAGTATATAAAATGCCTTCTCCAGGCCAGCGAGAAGAAAAAAATTCAAGGAGGGAGGAACCAACAAAGAAGTGGAAAACAAATCCAAAGAGCAAGATGATAGAAGTACACATTTATCAACTAGAACTTAAAAATACAAACAGCGTGATATCCCATGGCAAGCAAGAGAAACTTTCAGAACATTCCTTAAAACAAAACACAAGTGTGGGCTATTTGTGACAGTCAAAAAAAGCTGGTTTCCACTGGTTAAAAGAACATACCAGAAGCGGAAGGACCTCCAACCTTGTTCTTCTGCTCCAAGGTTCTCTTGGTTAATTTTGTACTTTGTACACTCACATTTGCTTTAGAATCAGTGGCCAATTTCCACAATAATGAACATGACCAAATTTTGCCTGTAATTGAGTCTCACCCACAAATCAGCTTGAGAGGACTGGCATCCTGGTGGTTTTTCCAGTCATGACACACCTCTCCTCCTTTGTATTTTTCAGAGAAAAGATCGTGCACATCCTTTCATATATCAGTTTCTAGTTATTTTATTTTTATGCTCTTGTAAATGATATGTGTTTAAAATGTCATGTTTTATGTGTTTATTGTATACAAAAATTGTTTTTGTATACTGACAGCATTCAAGATTCTATACTGCGTGGAGTTCTTTGGATTATCTATATACACATTTGTGTCATCAGCAAACAGTGAGTTCTATTTATTCTTCTTTGACCTCATTTATTTATTTTTCTTGGCTTATCACACTGGAAAGGACCTCCAATATTAGGGTGAACCACAGTGCGATTAGGGGCAGACTTTCCTCCCTTGAAGGGGCAAGAGTTCAACTTCTTATTTTTAAAATTACTTTCATTGATATTTTTATTAGATTATGGATGTACTATTTTTGACTTTCCAAGAGTTTTCTTAAAATTATGAATTGATGTTAAATCGTATATACTTTTCTTCCCTGCAAACATCTAGATGATCATATGATTTTTCTTTTTTATGTTATGTGGAAAATGACATAGATTGACTTTCAAATGTTGAACCAATGTCACATTATAATAAATCCAAATTAAACCTACATTATCATTTCTGTACATTGCTAGATTTAGCTTCTGTTTTACCTGGGATCATTGCATCTGTATTCATATTGGAGATTGGCCCCTGGTTCTCCTTTTTATTACATCCTTGACATTTTGATACCAAGGCAATGCTGGCCTCTAAGTTCCTTCAGAGCTGTGCTCCTCTTTAACCCCTGAAATTGTCTAGTGCAGATAGACTCTTGGGAGGCTGTAATGGGTACAGTGTCCCCGTTACCATTTCTGATACGGGTCGCATGTCCTTTCTTCTCTTTTTTCTTGATCAATTTTATTAAAGTTTTCAAAGAATGGGCTTTTTATTGATTGATTATTCCCTATTGTATTTTATTTTTCATTTCATCGATTTCTGCCCTTGTTCTTGTTGCATTCTTCCTTCTATTTTGAAAATTTGCTCTTCTTTTTTCTATTTCTTGAGATTATGATGAAAACTTAGGTTACTAACTTTTGATCTTTCTTCCTCTGTGGTATATGAATTTCAGGCTGTGAATTTTTTCTTCTGAACATAGATTTGGATATGTCACACCATCATTATCATTTAGTTCTAAATCGTCCTCGAGTCCTCCCTCTTTTCTTCTTTGCCCATGGGTTATTTATAACTATGTAACTTAATTTTCAAACAGCTGGGGATTTTACTGTTTCTTCTCCCCTAGCTGACTTCCCCTGTTGTCAGAGAGCATTCTTTCTTACTTTAATTTTTTTGAAATTTTTGAAGCTTGTTTTATTGCCCAGCCATGATCGATTTTGGAAAATGTTTCATATGCAATTAAAAAGAATGTGTATATGGGGGTTTAGAGTGTAACATTCTACAAATGCTAATTATGCCAAGTTTGCTAGCTGTTATGTTAAAATTGTCTGCTGTTTCTATCTGCTTGAAGATAAATGTGTTGGAATTGCCTGTTATGATCAGGAACTCGTCTATTTAGCCTCTGTGTTTTTGTCAATTTTGCTTCGTGTGTATTTTGAAGTGTTGTTATTAGATGCATACAGATTAAGATTTCTAACATCTTCTTAGTGGACTGACCCCTACATCATTTTCAAGTGTTTTTCCCTAGTAACATTTCCTGTCTTAAAGCTGCCTTGGTATGACTTTGATACTAATCTACTAGCTTTCTTTGTTTCGGGGTCCCTGGATCACCTTTCTGTATTCTTTTACATTTAACCTTCCTGTGTCCTAATATTTAAAGTCTGTCTCTTATAAAAAACATATAATCGATTTTCTAAAAAAAAAAATAAAAAAAACATCACAAAAATTTACAAAAGGCCGAAGAATGTAGCAAAAATTGTCAGCTTCTTTGGTAGTCAAAGAAACGCACTTTGAAGTAGGTTGTACCATCAGACCAGCTGGGTTACACAGACTGACAACATCCACAGTTGGTAAGGGTAGGGAAAGTAAGCAGTCTAAAATGGTACAAGTCCGTGGTAGTGGGAGCTCCAACAATTGTTTTTCTTGTATTTTTCAATATTTCATTAAAAATAATGAGCTTTTAACTTTACAGTGAGTCGTGATGTTGTCATTGGGATCACACATCAACAGGAGCACATCTGTGTCTGTCTTTACGTCCTCACAGACACATACATGCTCATTATCAAATGCTCCTGCGCCTGCCCTAGTTTAGGGCCGTGTGTTCTGCTGCCATCTTTCCTCTGTATTGAACAACAATCAGATCCTCCTAAAACTAAAGTTGACGTCATTTCCTTACTTGAAATATTTCAGTGTTTCCCAGTATCACGAAGATGAAGTGCTAGCTCCCCAGAATCCTGCCAAAGACTCCAAGATCTGAGCCTGCTCACCCTTGCCCACTGCCTGCCTCACACTTTAGTTTCAAGCTACACAAAGGGCTTGTGGTATTTTGTACCTATGTGCTTTGCTTCTTCCACGATTAATTTGCCAGAAATATAATTGGGTTTTAAAAGCCTCAACTGACAGACCTCTATTTTTTTCTGGGCATATTCAAACCATTTCTACTTACTGCTATTACCCAGAGAGTTGTGTGTTTATATCTACCACGTTACTGTTTGTTTTCTATTTCATTCATCTATCTCAATTTTTTTTCTTTTCATGACTTCTTATGACTTTCTCAAATATTCAGATCATTTTGTTTCCCAATATTAACATTCTTGCTACATATTTTTTTGTACTTGTAGAGGTTATCTATTTTATTTAATATTCCTAATCATAAGTTTAGGAAAAAATATACTTAAACAGGCATCAAGATATGCTCCAATATATATTGGGAAAACATATCAAAATGAAAACAGCAGTTGTAAATTAATGCCAGGCAAGTTTAGATTTGATATGTTTTGGCACGTGCTGTATGTTTGGTGACGGCTGAGAGCTACATTCTCCAGAACACCTTTTGTCTCCGGATCTATTAGAGTTGACCTAAGAAGGGCACACAGTCTGGAAGGTGGGAAGCATTAACGGTAGAAGCAGAAAATCACTAGTCCACTGGGGTTGTCATGGTCAGGCATGCTAACAGACAACGGCAGAGACAACTGGTAAACAGCCTGTCTTTCCCTCCCCCTCCCTGGGATAAGACTCATCTGGCTTACTGGCTCCGCTGAGCAGCCATGTCCCTGGGCCACCACCAGACACGTGGCTGTGGGCCTGCACAAGTGGCAGTTCTCAGAGGCAAAGGCAGTGGTCTCCGTGCCCCTGCCCAGGAGCTTGCCTTTGTGGCCCTGCCTCCCTGAGTGGTGAGGCAAACTCCTGCTGTCCATCCGTTCTGGTGCTCCAGGCAAGCAGGTGGCCACTGCACCTCTGAGCCTGCGCCTCTCTAGACCTTCACTTTCAGCTCCTCCCACCTCTGAGAGCTCGGATTCCTAGAATAAGCCCTGTTCCTGCATGACACCAACAGCATCTGTGTTTCCGACAGAATATTAAGAATTGAATGAAGCAGATGACATTTTACATTGTTAAATTGTATGGTTCAGAATTAATACATAATTATAATGAGTCTTCAGTGATCAAAAAGAGTACTCCAAAACCAAAGGCAAAAATGATTTAAATTACAAAGAAAATTGGCAGAAATGCAACTTTATGCTGCATAAATTCGAAAACACTGATGAAAAAGATGTTTCGTTGGAAAGATACAAAATAACTCAGATGGATTTGATAATAAATAGAACACCAGGCGAGAACTCTTGAAAATTTAAAATGTATCAGAAATTTGTCTTCCATGTTACTGTGACCAGAAGATTTTACAAATCATTATCCTAAAATCTTTAAGGAAATCATACCACTACTTAAGCTGTATGAGAGGGTCACAGATGTGAAAACTATAATAAGATACTCATATATATCATCTACTAGTTCATTCCAGTAATAATTCACCATGCCTAAGTAGATTTTTATTGCTGTACAGTGAGGATCATTGAACACAAATGAATTGGCTCTCTAATTCTTTAATGAATAAATGGGTCAAGGGAGAAAGGGTATGGGATACTTTGATAAATATAAAGAAGGCATTTGATAATATTCATTTCTGAAATTTTAAAAAGCTTCTAGGACTAGGAATAGAATGCCATTCCTATTCAAAACCAGCCTAAAAGTAGGTTTAACAAAGAAAAATATGGGTATTCCCTTTAAAATCAGGAAGAGAACATTCCCACCATCTCTGACTCATCACTGATTTGAAAATTTTAGATACTAGAATAAAATGAGAAAAACTTGAAACTGTGTACTTAAAGAAGGAGATGATGTGTCTATTTTTAAAGGTGATTTAATTGTCTACCTGAAAGACACAAGGGAATCAGCTAATTAAAGCAACTTGAACAACAAACTCTAGTTAGTGGTTGGTTACTGATCCAATACATAGAAATTAATAACTTTCCAACATAGCAGCAGTAACTAGTAAAGCTTAAAAAAAAACCCTCAATATATTCAATAAAAAGTATAAAAGTACTAGCAACACACCTAAGAAGAATGTACAGAATCACTCTGACGTAATAAACATTTTTAGTTCAGGTTGAAATTTTTGAATAAGTGCAGGAGGCTTCTTTTGGGTAGGAGACTTGGGCTAATTCGTATATGTATTTATTTAATAAAACTTGATAAAATCAATTTATAGAATCTAAAGCTGTAATATAATTTATTATATTTAGCTTCTGCAACTTCATCAGGGTTTTGTTGTTGAACTTAACAAAATTATTTTAAGATTTACCTGAATAATACATTTGCTGGAATATATAATTTAAAAAATTCTGTCTGGGGGGAAGGACATCTCTATCCGATATTAAATGTATCAACATATAACTTAAAAATTAAAATGAATTTTTGTTGTCAGGGAGTAGATAGGCAAATGTCTGGAAGAGAATAGAAACTTCAGAATCATTCTGAGAGTTTGCAAGAATTTATTATGTCATAATCTCAATCACTGGAGAAAAAACAGCACGGGGAATGAAGGACTAATTACTTAGAAAAAAATAAAGATTTTCTATCTCATGCTTTACACAAAATAACACATTAAAAAGGCATTAACATTTTCAATGTAAAAATACACAAAACAGGTGTTGGGAACGAATATGCATATATTTGATTGGGTGAGGAAACGTAAGCATGACTCGTTAGGAAAACTAACCGAGGATAGTTTGTGTCCTGTGATCGGACAGTCAACTTGGTTGATCATTTTCTGAAACTATTATACTGTAAAAGGCACCAGAATCAAAATGGAGTCACTCGTGTCAACTTTAACAGAAAATAAAGTCACGAGGTTACGAAGGAAAGTGTCCTCATGGTTGCCCAACAGTGACTGTCACAAAAGCCTCTGGCAGAGCCACAGAAACGACAAGGCTACTGCAGCCTTGCACGGAGTATACCCGCCAGGATGCCCGTCCAGCAACGGTCCAGCACTGCCGAGCACCGGCGCCACTCCTGTTCTTGATCCTTGGGATCAAGGAGCATCGCCCCACAGTGCCTGGTGCGGTCCTCCGCGGTGCCCTCGGCAGCTTCTCCTTGCCTGGGCCCCTCTGACGTCAGCTCACCGTGGCGCCTGTGCTCCAGCTTCCATGCAGCTCCCCACGAGCTTGACTCTGTTTGGAGAATCTCTCTGCCTGTCACTTAGTTCGACAATCCCGACCCGGGACCCACCAGTTGGAAACAGTGTTCACTGTGCCCTTAAATCCTTCTCTTGTAAGAAGAACTTACAAAATTAGAAGATTTTCCTTATAATGGGCTTGAATATACCATAAATATCATTTTTCCTCCCATAAAATATATTAAATTTTAGACATTAGGGGACAAGATTGAAACTTGAATTTAAAGTTGTCTGTTTTTTAAAAACTTTGTCGGAATGTAGGTGATGAGTTCGTGTCAGCATCACTGTTCACAGTCGCTTTGAACATCTGAATTCCGGAAGTGCCTTGCCCTAGGCGGACTGTTTTGTTTCCTTTGGGCATTTTGCAAGTATGAGCCATTGGAGCAGAGCTTTCCACCCGCTCCTGAAATAACCTGAGAACACCCCCTGGTTTGCTCTTCCACTGTTTAGACTGGAAATGGATGCGTCTCTGTCACTCCCTCGCGTCTCCCTTGAGTCACTGACTGACAGCGCTCACAGCATGTACGCGTACATCTCCTCTAACACTTAGAACCTCACAAACTCTAGGAATCCATGGCCAAGGTCAGAGGTGAGAATTCCTCCCGTCCCCGCCACAGCCTGTGCCTTTGGCAAACACATGCTCTATGACCCACGTCTCGGACACAGGCCGAGAGCATGGTCCTGAAGAGTCATCTTCTCCAGAAAAACTCGGCCAAGTGCAAAAGGAACAGAAGTGGATTTTAGAATGATTATGTGATGGAGCTGAAGATGAAGACAAAATAAAATGAAAGTATCTGCTTTTATTCTAAGTGAAAGTTTCCTTCAGCTTTTTTTGTTTGTTTGTCTGTTTTTTGGATACAGGGGATTTAACTCAGGAGCACTTTACCACTGAGCTACACCCCCAACCCCTTTTTATTTTATTCTGAGACAGGATCTAAGTTGCTTAGGGCCTCACTAAGTTTCTGAGACTGGTCTTGAATTTGTGATCCTCCTGTCTCAGCCTCCCAAGTTGCTGGAATTACAGGCGTGCATCACTGCGCCTGGCCCTTGAACGTTTGAAGCTCACGAGCATGACTTTCCCAACCGAGCTACCCATTTCGCTCTTTTGATTCTTAATAACCCCAAAAGCATGCCTCTTGTCCTCTCATTCTTCCTGGCATTGGGCTGGCTTTGAGTGGTTACTCCTTAAATATTTACAGACTCGAATGCTTTTCTGGTCCTCAGTCTCAACCTTCTGCCATTTGGAGCATTTGGAAAGAAATAAGGTCTCTCTCATTCTAGTTTAGGACTTGCCTAGTTTTTTCAAAGGCCTAATTGCTGTTGGGAAACCTTCTCCTCTGGGAAAGCTGGGATGCCTGCTGCAATCCCAGGAGACGCCTGCCCACCTCTGAATCACATAGGAGCCAAGAATCGCTGGGGCAAATCCAAGTCACACTAACCTGAGCTAATTGAGTACAGGCCACAAAACCAGGGCCAGCAAGGCCTTAGACTCCCAGAGCAAGGATCCTGGTGCCACAACTCCTCCAGTCTACTTGGGACATTAAACAAAAAAGTTAAACATTAGAGTTGTGATCCTATTACATTGTTAATTAAATCGTTTATTTGCAGCAATAAGAGAACAAGTTAATGTAATTCAATGAAATAAGCGAAGCCCTATCATTCATTTTCAAAATCACTGCAGACATTGTGACATTCACTGTAAATCTCTACCTCCTGACGTCATCCCTTTGAGTGGAGGTGGCCAAGAAAGATTTGCAAAGGCTTTGGTTGGACCTGGGTCTGGAAGTCTTGAGCTGTATCAGGAGAGGCAAAGTCAATGTTAGGCAGGCTTCCAGAAAATGGAATAGCCTGAACCACAAGTCAGGGACAGGAAAGCCCATGGCTCCAGGGCGGAGGGAGTAAACACCAATGCCCGCAGATTTCAGGCTCCACTAAGTGTGCATGGCTGAAGTGAGCCTGGCCCCGACTGAGGTCCTGTGCGGGGTCTCAGTGCCAGGCTCTTCTGTCAACAGCCATGTACTGGGCAGAGCTCTCCACCAGGGGCGCTGCAGAGCTGGGGCACACAGGAGTGTACAAGGTGGGCACAGTCCCTGTCCTCAGGTGCAGGCAGTCAGTGCAGAAACTGAAGGGAGTAACCCCCAACAAACTGACCATTTGTCAAAGAACCAGGACAAAGAAGAGGGCTTCTCCAAGGATGGCTGAGCCAGATCCCAGGGGCGAGAGAGAACTGGGGAGCTGAGCAGCTCGGCATGGCTTTGCCAGGAAGGGGCAAAGCTGAAGGAGTTCAAGGTGACCACAGCAGCGTGCCAGAGAGGTGGTAGCAAATCCAGAAG
Source organism: Sciurus vulgaris (assembly GCF_902686455.1). Lineage (NCBI taxonomy): Eukaryota > Metazoa > Chordata > Mammalia > Rodentia > Sciuridae > Sciurus > Sciurus vulgaris. The sequence continues at coordinate 167,776,753 of NC_136466.1, read as the reverse complement.
CTGGGGTGGGAGGCAGGAGGTAGGTGACCTTGACAAGTAGGCCCACAGATGTGGGCTAGTCAGATGCTGGACAGCAGCAGCAAGGAAAGAGTTTGAAGACACACCCTTCCCCAAAGAAACCCGGGTTTACACAGCGCAAAGGACACTGTGGGTCTTCATTTGTTTGTTTGTTGCTATCTCTACTCTTTAGAAACTCATGCAGGGCAACTGGTGAAGAACAGGAAGTTCACATCCTACGAGATGGCTTCTATTCACCGTTCACGCTGTGGGCAACACTGAAACCTGTCACACAGAATATTTAACACCCGTTCTTCAGGATTCACCCTTGTGCCTGCTCACAGGTCCAGGAATGTGCTGGTACCACTGTAGGCATCTGGCTTGAGTCCTCATGCTGACCCTCTGGTGGGAGATGTCCCAGGGGTGGACCTCTGTTCACTGCTGAGTATCCAGCACCCACCACATGAGAACTTCACGTGGATTTGTTGAATGCATAATAAGTACAAGAATGGATGGATTTATCTAACAACCAAGAGGGCTGACTGCAACCACAGGCGACACTGTGACAGTTTTGACTTTTTGGTCTACAGTTATCTTGAAGTCAGGACACCTACCAGACTTAACATTTTTATGATGAAAAGCAACATGTTTGTTCATGGCTCTTCTTAAAGTTAGCTAGACTGAGGCAAAAAACAGCACTCCATGTACGAACTCAGGGGCTGTAAACTGGAGAAACAGCTCTGATCTCATGTGCAGACTGGGTCAGAGTGAGGGGCCTGAGTCACTGGGACCGGGGCAGGGGAGAGGGGTCCTTTGCTCACAGGCCCTGTGGGAGAGGCGGCTGCGGTTCCCAGGGGCTCCCCTTCGGTCTCTGCCCTCTGCTGGCCGAGGGCCACACTCTCCACCCTTTGCCATGCTGCTTGCAGTGCCACTCACAAGTTGCCATCTGACGTGGCACAGCATACCCCAGCAGAATCCGGAGGGCCAGGGTGGGGGCTCTCCACGTCTTCCTTTCCCTGGCTGTGGGCTCAGGTGGCTGCTACTCTAGCCCAGGTCCCCAGGAGAAGAAGACAGATGTGGAGTGGTGTGAGGGGAAGCGCCCTCCGGAGGCAGCGCGCCCTTTCCGTCGGCCGCTGAGATCCGGTGACGCTTGTTCCCCAGCATGACTGGGCAGAGCCTAACTTGTGCAGAGACTGGTATTTAGAGTGTTTTAGCAACACTGAGTGGCCGAACAAAGCGCGCCTCAGGCCAGGCATGTCTGTCAAATGTGCCAACCACCCTCCTCCCTCCCGGACTGCTAGGTGGGCTGCCTCAGGCCCCAAGAAGACAACGTCCCCCTTCCAGCTGTCTGTGCAGGGAGAGGCCAGTGGAACATGGAGGGCCCTGGCAGCCACGGTCTGCCTTCGGGCCCTTGTGCAGAGACCTGATTTTCCTGGCCACTGTCCTAGAACACTGAGATCTTGAAATGCACCTGCAGACCAGACTCAGACGTGGAGTTGAGGCCTTGAACTCCTCCCATGGAATCGTGGTGGCCCTGGGCTGTGCCAAGGCACGTCACAGCTGGTATTGAGCACTCCACCCATCAAGGCAGTGTGTGGAGAAGAGCAGCCCACACTGCACGCTCATGGTGCAGCCTGAGCATTGCACAGTGGTCGTTCCCTGCTCGCAGCGTGTGACTCAAGTCCTCAGGAGCACCGTCCTGGGGTCCTCACTCATTGACAGAGTGCCATCCATGTTCAGGATGTCACCTCCTGTGTTCTCCCACCCACCACTTGTTTGTCTTGCTGCTGTCCTTTGTAATGTGCAGTTTTAGCCCTCATCTGTATAATGACTAAAATACTCAGAGAGAAGGTGAAATTCAGAAAGAAAAATCTAGAAGGAGGTATTGCAGCAAACTGCCCGCGGGTGGACTGGGGAGAGCGCCGTCGCCTGCTTCTGGCACAGAATTCCCTGGAACGGCCTGGGCCCGAGGCTCCATGTCCAGCCTCGTCAGTCTGCGTCTGCAGGGCCAGGCTGCCAGCGGGCGGCAGAGGGCGGAGGCTCCCAGTCAGGAGAAAAGAATCTGCAGGTCTGTGAACTTGCTATTTTAAGGCCCTGGCATATTTGTGCCCATTTCCCAGTGTAGTAATAGCCATATATTTTATAGAGTAGCACCTCGAGAAATCATAACGCACGTTGGAAACCTGCTTGAAATTCGAACAGGCTTAGAATGTCATGCAACTAACGCACAAAGACAAACGAAACCTCCCCAACCTGAGGCTGGTCCCCACTGCTCTGCCCACCTGGTCCACACCAGGCCCACGTGGTCAGCTCACGCAGGGCCACACCGTCCACTACCAGCCACACAGCGTCGGCTCCCCGCCAGGCCTGTGCAGGCCAGCTGCTCTTCTGAAGGCGAGCCTTGCAGGTCAGCTCCCTCCCAAGACCTCCTGGGGATGCCCAGTGCACACCTCACATGAGGGGTTGCTTCCTGCCCCACCTGGTGTTCCCCCAAACCAGGAAATGAGGCTGTCATCTGCTTAGTCTCTGCTTCAAAAGCTGCGGTGCCTCTGACCACTGCTCAGACCCCACCGCGGAGCTCACGGTAGGACTGCCTCTGCCTTGTGCCTGGTCCCTCTCTGTTTCACTTCCACAGGACACGGGGAACGGTGCTCCAGGTCTTCACCCTTCCCATAGTACACAGAAGGCCTGGCCTGGGACGCAGACACACGAGCCGTGGGTGGTCTCCCCACCGAGGCCCCAGAGGTTGCTCTCAGCTGTGTGGATCAGCACGCTGGGTAGGAGCTAATGACTCATGTGAATGGTGCAGCAGTGACTGGGAATGGGAGGCTTCCAGCCCGCCCCCAAGTCCCCACTTGAACAAAAGAACAGACAAATGGGCTGGGCAGGGAACAGAGAGCAGTCAGGAAAAGAGAAAATGTGTGAGTTCCTTAGAGCCAGGCAGCAGAGCTTTCTCCCCCAGCCCGAACCGGAGCGGAGAGCAGGGAGCGGATCCCGTGACTGCCTTTCCACTTCAATTACAGGAAGGGACAGAAAGAAACGTGGAAGACATGGGAGAAAATTCACTGTCTTAAAGAATCCCAGAGAAATCACAGGTGCTAACAAGAGAGGACGCTACTGGGAGCCAGTCCCTTCGGTAAGCACTTCCGCTATGAATTCCATCAGTCCTCACTTAATCCTAAGATCACCCATCCTGCAGATGAGGAAAGGGAGGCTGTCAGTACACTGTCAGCAGGAAATGTCACAGTGATTAACATCAGACCAGTTGACTCCACAGTCCCCGTTCTTAACAGAAAAACAGGGCTGGGTTTGAGAATGTGCTGCCTGCCCTGTTTATTGACCTGAAAACAGGAGAGTTCTGCAGACTTCCCTGAAATGGACGAGCTGGTTTGTGTGCCCAGCTCTGCTCACCTGTCACCTGTACAGAGCTGCAGCCTACTTACTGCCTGAGTGGCTGTGAGGCTGGGCTGGCCCTGGCACGATGGCCCCAGCCAGGGAGAAGAGCAAACTTGGCAGACTTTCCCGCAGGAAGCACCCAGGGGCTGTGGTGTCTGCAGAGGTTGGGGCTCAGCCCAGTAATTACTTCCTGTTGTCACCTCAGACCAAAGCCAGAGAGCAGAGGCAGATAAAGAAGGGAAGTGTCTTCACGAGATGAGGAAGAAATATTGAAAATAAGGATTTTCCTGTGTGTTTTCAAGTTATTTTTACATTTATGTTGTAGACTATATCCACTCTTAAACAATAAATAAAAGGAGGCATTTCTCCTACCAATGGTGAGCCCATCACACAATGAAACTGACAAAGCCAAGTGTCCCATGGTGCTGTTACACCATGGCCCTGCTGGGGCGGTGGCTCCAGGGCTCACCCTGGCAGCCATCCAGTCCCGGCCTCTTCGGTGGAAACCCGGAAGCGCTCAGAATTCCCTCTCCTTCCACCACACTGAATCAATTACAGAGTTTGGATGATTTTACTTTCCCAAACATGGGGTGGCGAGTCAGAGCTGTGTGTTTGCCAGATCCAGTTCTCTTTTGTTCTGGGCTCTCGGCTGGATGACATTTTCCAGCCTTTCTCAGGTTGAATGGAGCCTACGCCTGAGTCCTGGGGGCATAGGATGTACTGGCCCCCGGGCCGGACCCCTAAACCTCCTGAAGGATCCCTCTTTCTACTCCTTCCATCCCCAGGAGGTCTTCTGCAGAGAACTAGCAGAGGACCCCAGGCCCTGGGGATGGCAGAAGCTCTCCCGAGGGCTGTGTTGAGGCGGCCTCCTTCCCCACACCCAGACCTCAGCACAGGCTTGCTCCGGACAGTGGGGATGGGAAATAGACTCTCAATGTGATGTGCCACTGTCACTTGGGATCAGCCTCCAGCTCTAATTCATCTTCTCCTGAATCCTTTTCACACCTAATGCGGTCTTACTACTGCCTATCGGCCTCTGTCACCTTCCCTCTGTCACCTTCCCTCCTGCCTCTCACAACTCCAGCTGTGAAGGCAGAGTGCACTTCTTAAAACCCAGCCTACCGTTCCTCTCCTCGGTGGGAACATTCTCATGGGAGCCCCAGAGCGCTGCGAGGTGACACCTCGTCTCCCGGAGCCTGGCCCGTGGCACTCACCGTGTTAGATTTCTGCTGCTGTACACAAGGCCTGGCCACGAGAGCCCTGAGCCAGTCTGTCTTCATTCCTCTCACCTGGAGTTTCAGTTACCTGTTATGTCGCTGTAATCAAAATACCCAACAAGAACAACTCAGAGGAGGAAAAGTGTATTTGGGGATGCTGGTTTCAGGGGTCTCAGTCCCTAGATGGCCGACTCCATTGCTTTGGGCCTGAGGTGAGGCAGCATATCATGGGGGAAGGACCCAGCAGAGGAAAACTGCTCAGTTCATAGAGGCGTCAGGAAGCAGGGTGGGGGGCGTAGGGGCTACAAGACAGATACACCTTTCCAGGCACACCCCAGTGACCCACCCCTTCCGCCACCCGCCACCTGCCTGCAGTTACCACGGTCAATCCATTCGAACTAGGATGGGCTGAGGTTACGGCTGTCACTATCTAAAACTCAACTAGAGAATGTTTCCTGCATTAAGGGGATCTTTTGGGGTACATCTCATCAGACATCTCTATCAGACCCCTTCTCTGCATCTTCTAGGATCTGTCTGGCAACACCTGGTTCCCTTCTCTCTTGTTCCCCAAGTCACCACACATGTGCCCACAAAGACACATTTGTGTTTTCTGCACTTGGTCATCCACAGGCACCTGGCACACAGGGAGCCAACTCCGGTTCTGATGATCAAGAACGTCTGGACATCGCTAAGCGCCCACGGAGAATCCCTGCTTTGGAGTGAGTGGGAGAGGAGGCCACCTGGCTGCCCTGACAAGCAATCACAGGGCACATGATCCTGGAGGGACACTCTGTTCGAGTTGAGCTGGAAACTGGATTTCGGTAGAGCTGACTCAGGAGGAGACTGGTGGCAGACCTCACCTACGGGATGCCCACTTTTCAACATGAGCAGAGGTGCACAACTGGCTTGTGCCTCTTTCCCCAGCCTCTCCTGCAGTTAGGGGTGGCCTCATAGCCAGTTCTGGCTGAAGATTAGAAGAAATCTCAAGGGTTCTTGGAAAAGTCTTGCTTTTCTGATCAAGAGGGTCACATATGGCGGACACTGCCACCCTGCTTCTCCTTTCTACTTGAGTATGGATGTGAGGGCTGGGGCAGGGCAGTCATGGGGCAAAGGCCAAGTGACTGACAGGTCAGCTTGGACAGTCTGGAGCACTGGCCCTCTATTTCTGGATTTCTTATAAGGGGAGCTAAATAACACTCTACTTTTGTTTAGGCTTCTGTGGTAGGTTGAATGCTGTCCTCTCCAAATTCAAGTCCAGCCACAATCTCAGAACATGACCTTATTTAGAAACGGGAGTCTTTGCAGATGCACTTAGTTGAGGATCTTAAGATGGAATCATCCTGATTTTTGGATGGGCCCTAAATCCAATGACTGGCATCCTTATAAGAAGAGGAGAAGACCCAGAGAACACGCAGGAAGACTGCCACGAGAAGACCGAGGTTCCAAAAACGCAGCCCCAGTTAGTCCCCGTCCAGTGTCCCGTGCCCCCTGCAGTTCCTTCAGTCAGAACGTGGAGGCCATTTCCACACTCCATGGCTCTCGTCAAGGCCGTGCCTCTTACTTGGGCTCACAGGATGGTGAGGAAGTGACGGATGCCAGCTCTGAGCCTCTGCTCGGCCACCCCGAGAACAAGCTGGGGCTTGCCTGTTGGATAACGACACTTGGGCATGTCGGACCTGACACCCCAGCTGCCAGCCAGCCGCCTGCCAGCCATGTGAGTGTGCCTGCTCTAGGGCAGCCCTCTTCTGCTGCCCTGCCGGCTGGCTGCAACCATGGCCTTGCTCACCTGAGCAGGAGGCAGCTCGGCTGAAAGGTCGACTTTGAGAAATAGGAAAGCCATGAGTGTGGACATGGCTTGTTAGCCAGTAGTAACTAACTCACACGTCTTGATTTTTTTTAAGTTATATTATTTATTAAGACCCAGCAGACAACTGAGTTTGGGAACGCTGGTTAAAGCAGAAGTTTTTTTTTTTTTTTTTTTTAACTTTATTGTACTTAAGAATTGCTCAGGGAATTTGCTGAAGCTAGATTCCTGAGTTTGCTCCTAACAGAGCTTTAGTAGATTGGGAGAGCTCTAGACATCTGCGTTTTGACCAGCCTGGCTGATTGCATGGTTGTCCATGGAATATGTGTCACAAACCATTTTTCTATGGTAACAAATCTCAAAAACCATAGTGTAATCTCTAATCTTATCCCTCCTCCAATATGAGGAGAGAGAGGGGTGGGCTTTGGCCCCAAGGGGAAACTGCTGGGTTTCTCTGTGGATATTGAGAAGCAAAGACCCCTGACCAGGGTCTCAAGGAGTGCATTTTACTCTCAGTGTTGTTTCTTGATTTGTATTTAGAAATATATTGCTTCTAATTTACATAAGAAGTTTTGCGATCAAATATATAAATAATAAAACCCTGACTCTAAATATCAAAAGTTGTCAGGAGACTGAAGAATCAAATCAAGGGGGCTTGGCTGAAGGCAGACTGCAAAGACAGTGCCCCAGGCAGCAGGGAGGGGGCGTCCGCTGTTGGGTAAGAACACAATGGCGACCTGTGCAGCAGACCCCGGGAGCTTGGTGAGGGCAGCTGCCCAGAGTCATGCCCAGCGGGCCAGCTGGCTAATTCCACCTGGGTACACGGAGAACCTAACCACATGTGCCAGACAGTCTGGGGGCTGGCACACAGCAGAGAAAGAGACAAACACTTCTCTTCTTGTGGCCCTTACATTTTAACGGGGTGCAGGGAGCACAGATGATACATACGATAATAAACTGTGAAATGGTCCAGGGGGTAGAACTGTATCTCTCCAAAAGATGTGTTGAAGTCCTTGGGCTTGGGGGCTGTGAATGCACTTATTTGGACAAAGGGGTCTTCCCATGTGCTATTGGTTAGGAAGATGTCATTCTGGTGTGCCCTGATCCAATACAAATGGTGTCCTTACAAGAAGAGACAGAGTTGGGGAAAATACCATGCCATGGAGGAGGCAGGGATTGAAAGGATGTGTCTACAAGCCAAGGGATGCCATGCTTAGCCAACGATACCAAAAGCTGAGCAGAAAGTATGAATGGATTCTTCTGTTGAAACTTGATTTCAGACTCGCAGTCTCCAGAACTGAGGGAAGAAATTTGTTCATCTATACCACCCAACTTGTGGTATTCTATTATGCAGTCATATTACCATGGGAGAGGGGAGGGAGGGACCCTGAAGGATGTCTGGGAAGAGCATGCCTCAGCAATGAGAACAGCAAGTGTAAAGGCCCTGAGGCAGCAGTGTGTCTCAGCTTGTGGCTTCAAGAGTTGAGTTAGGGGAAGAGCTGGCAGAGGAGGAATCACAGCATAAGGTCTTACAGGTACCAGTAAGGCTGTTATATTTTGCTGAGGGAGAAAGCAAGCCTTGGGAAGGTTTGGAATAGACTTGGCTGATCCGATTTTTAAAGAGTAGCCCTTTTTCACTCAGGCGCTGTGTGGGGAAATGCTGACGTGGGCAAGAATGGAATGTGGGAAACCAGCTGGAAGACACTTTTAACTTAGGCTGGAAGCAGTGATGGTTGAAAGGGGAACGCAGCGCGAGGGGTAGCAGTTTGGTACTGGATGTTTCTGGCCAGTGGATGAGTCTGTTGGTTATCAACCGAGGAGCCAGGTATGACTTCAAGGATTTTGGTTGAAGTGACAGGAAGCAGAGTTCAAAAAATAACAAGGGTTGCCTTGTGATTTTCTGTAGTTCATGTAACTCACATGTTCTAATTGGTCATAATTTCCACATATACGATACACAGTTGCTTAAAAACTATCTAAACTGAAACATTCATTTTTAAAATTTGTTCTAATTAGTTATACATGACAATAGAATGCTTTTATGCATTTTGATAAATCATGTTAATGGAATATAATTTCTCATCTTTCTGATTGTACATATTGTAGGATTACATCAGTCATGCAGTCATATATGTACATGAGGTAATAACATTTACAATATTTTTTTAACTTTATTTATTCGTTTTTTTTTTTTTTTTTTTTTTTATTTGGTGCTGAGGATTGAACTTAGTGCCTCACACGTGCTAGGCAAGTACTCTGCCACTGAGTCCCATCACCAGCCCTAAAACATTCATTTTTGTTAGTAAGCAACACTTGCCTGAAGTTCTTAGTATCCAATACATGGACTTCATGTTGGTGCAAAATTTGAAGTGTCAAGCAATTAATAATGTCTGCTCATGTGTGATGCAGACAAGAAGAGCTTTTAAAATGGCCTTGCTCCATTATTCCTCAAAAGTAAGGAGGCAGGCGCTGTGGGGCTGAGGCAGTGTCAGGCCCCTGCAGGGGCCCCTTAGAGGATCTGCGTGGGAGGCAGACCAGGCCTCGCGCTGTCTAGGTCTGCCTGCCTGCCACGGCAAATACTAATAGTGACTGGCCGTGCTTCGGACTTCACAGAACGCGTGGTCAGCGCTGCATTTCAAACAATGCCACTGTCAACCTGGCTACCATCACTCTGGACACCCGCATCGCTGGGAGGCAGATGGTGGGGCAGTTCCCTGAAGAATGCTGCCAACTCGGTGCTGGCTGGAGTGACCAGCCCGGGGTGGACGCCCATGAAGGGTCAGGAGTTGCGTCTCATGCTAAGCATTGCCCACACGGCCTGGGGAAACTGCACTGGGGAACTGACTCTCCAGTTCGCTTTTGCACAGAAAGTAGCTTATAAAAGGAATTAAACACCTGCAACAGACCTGCCCGGAGAGAGGCTGCCGCCACGCCACCCTCCTGGAGGAGGCGCGCCCCTTCCCCGCTGCAGCCCGCAGGCGCTCGCGGGCCTGTCCCGCTGCGGGCAGCACGTGGGCCGGGGCGCCGACACTGAGCGTAGCGCGACCGCCCTGCCGGCCCTCGAACGCACACCGGCGGGTAGCGGGGTGGTTGGGGACCGGCCCTCACCAAGAAAATCCACGCACCAGGAGAAAGGCCAAGACCGCATCCACAGGCCGTGCGCGGCTGCAAGGGACACCCAGCAGGCGGCGGCGGCCCCGCGCACGCGCGGCGCAGCCCTGACGGCTGCCGGAACCCCGTTCCACAGCGCGCATGTCCGCACGCCTAGTCTGCGCGCTGCGGCGGCCGCGGCCTGCTCCCCTCCCCAGCCCAGCCCAGCCCAGCCCAGCCCCAGCCCAGTCTGGAAGCGACCGCCGCCGCCGCCGCCGCCCTCCAGCCCTCAGCCCCGCCCCGTCGCGCGGCCTTCCGTCGCCGGGCCTCCCTGCCGGGCCGCGGGCGCGCAGTGCGCAGGCGCGGTAACCAAGGCGGCGCTGTCTAGTGAGGATTTGAAATCGGCCGCGCGTGCGCACTGCGCCGCGGCCCGGCGAGGGAGGCCCGCTCCAGCCGCCGCCCCCGCCCCCGCCGCTCCCCGCCCCTCATTGGAGCGGAGGCGGCGGCCCCCTCCTTCCCCCGCGCCGTGTCGCCGCCGACAGTGTCTTTTCGCCGCCGCCGCTGCAGGAGCACGGAGCGCGCGGCGCGGGCGTGACCCAGGGCCTGGCGCTCGGGCGGCGGCGCCTCCGCCGGTCCCGCCGCGCGGCCTGGGCCCGCCCCCTCGGCCGGTCGCCGCCCCTCCGATGGCCTCTCCCCGCGGCCCGAGCGCAACGCCGCCGCCGCCGCGGCCCCCGCGCCCGCCCCGCGCCGTGTGAGCGGGAGCCAGAGCCGCAGCCGAGCGCCCAGCGCCGCGCCTGCCCGGCCGCCGCCGCACCCGCGGGAGCGCGCACCGAGCCGGACCCGCGCGCCCCGAGGCCCGTCCGTCTGTCCGTCCGTCGGTCCGTGCGCGGCCCGGGGCGCGGCGGGGGCGGGGCCGCGGCGGCGGCGGCGCGGGCCCCGCGGGGGCGGCGCGTGGATGGATCCGCGCGTGGCCTGGATCCAGCCCGAGCAGAAGGGGCCGGCCAATGCCCTGTGGATGCAGATCTGGGAGACCTCGCAGGGCGTGGGCCGCGGCGGCGCGGGCTTCGCGTCCTACTTCTGCCTCAACTCGCCCGCGCTGGACACGGCGGCCGCGCCGGGGGCGGCCGGGCGGGGCGGCGGCCTGGGCCCCGCGTTGCCCGCCGCGTCGCCCCCGCCGCCCGCGCCCGGGCCGGCCGCGCTGCCCCCCGCGCTGCTGACGGCGCTCGGGCCCGCGGCCGAGGGCGCGCGGCGCCTGCACAAGTCGCCGTCTCTGTCGTCGTCGTCGTCGTCGTCGTCCAACGCCGAGTCGGGCACCGAGAGCCCCGGCTGCTCGTCCTCGTCCTCCAGCAGTGCCTCGCTGGGCCGGGCGGGCGGCGGCCGCGGCGGCGCCTTCTTCGGCTTCGCCGACGGCGCGCCCAGCGCTCCCGGCACGGCCAACGGGCACTCGGGTCCGCGCGGCCCGGCGCCCGGCGGCTCCCCGCCGCAGCACCAGTTCCACCCCGGCCGCCGGAAACGCGAGAACAAGGCCAGCACCTACGGCCTCAACTACCTGCTGTCCGGCAGCCGCGCGGCCGCGCTGAGCGGAGGGGGCGGCCCGGGGGCCCAGGCGCCGCGGCCCGGCACGCCGTGGAAGAGCCGCGCCTACAGCCCGGGCATCCAGGGGTGAGTGCGGCGCCGCCGCTGCGAGTCCGGTATGGGTGTCGAAGGCCACGGCCCTGCTGTGCTCTAGAGCGTTTTAGGCGCCCGTAGGAGGAGTGGCCTGCCCGGCCCCAGGGCTGTCAGTGCTGGAAAGGGCCCCTGACTCGTCTGGTGCAGAAGTTTTGCTCCCTGCCCCCAAGACTGGTAGGGGAAACCGCCGCTTTCTCTTTCCTCTTCCCAGCAGGAAAGTTAGGGACCTTTGTCCAAGCGGGGCACAGATAGGTTTGGCGTTTCATGCGAGTTGAATTGCGGAAGGTTTTAGTGTTGTCAGGAACTCGGATCAGGTTGAAGGTAAAAGCTTTTTAAAAAATTCTTTCTCTTTGAGAAAGCCTCCTTAAAGGATGAGGCTTTTATACTGATGCAGTTTAGTCATAAGTGACTTTAGAAGTGATTTGGGTGGGGAGGGGGTGAATGGAGTTGTGAGTTATGTTTTAATTCTGTGCAGAAATTAACATAAAGAACATCATCTGCAGCATTTAAAAACTGGCTAAGGGTGCTAAAAAAAAAAAAAAAAAAAAAAAAGATCTGCCCTATATACTGTTTCTTTGGAAGATGCCATCTTTATTTTGAATATCTCCACCTCAACCCAGAGGGCCTTGAAAGGTCTGTGCAAGTTCAGTGCACCTAAAAACAGCAAGGAGTGGAACAGATCTAAACAAGGGGATGTGGGCTGAACTCCTCCCAGGTGAGGCTGTTCAGCTGTGATGCTGTTCACACAGTCCCCCTGCCTTTTTTGCTTTCCTGTATTTCTAGATACAAAATATTTGTATATATATTTTGTGTCTGTGTTTCAAGACTTAAAGTGTGAGCTTTGCTGTAGTGTTTTCCGCTGGTTTCAAAGAACTGAGCGGTTTTCCAGGGTGTTAGGGTTGTTAGGAATATTGAGCCCTACACACACTCATAAATGCCAGGCTCTGGGATTTTTTCTTAGGATTTTTCTTCTTACAGCTCTGTGTCCTTCCCGCTTGGAGTATGTTGGAAGCATGAGTGGATACTACTTAAAAGGGTGTGTGTTACATAGTAATAGCTACAGTTCTGCAACTTGTTTCACCTGATTTGGGCTAGAAGTGTTACTTTCTTAAAATTCCTGAAGGGTGAGTATGCACTGCAGACCAGAGTGGGAGCCCAGTGTGCCTCTCCACTACCTTACTGGTAGATCTTTGAGACGAATGGTGGTGGCAGGCTCTTCCTGTTGATGGCAATAAACCTAGGGGCTCACCTGGGGAGGTGGGAACTTTGGGTTTTCAGCTTGTTACATAACAGGATGAATGCCACGTCTCTGAAGTAGAAGAGACCTTGGGAGACACTCTGGTTGATGAGCATGTTTTGGCCTCTTACAGTGTGGAGCTGCACGTGTCTCCCCACAGGCAGTGGGGCATCATGTCATTGTATCATCCATGCTCTTGGAGTTTTCTTGTAACCTGTGGGCTTCTAGGTGTGTGTGTGTGTGCACGTCATTGTTGCTTTTTTTGGACGATGAGCCACATTGGCCAGGTGCCATTGTAAGTTCTGGTGTTTGTGACACATGGTCTCATGATCTTGGGCCCCAAACCAGCCCTCTTCTGAGTGCCCCTGCCTAGTGCACATCAACACTGGCTCTCCAGCCATGCACTCCTGGCTCCTCTCAACCCCGTTGCCCACCACATCCAGTCATTGACCAGATGCTGTCCCTTTGGCCCTACCCTCTTTCCATACCTCATCATCCTTGCCTTCTAGCTGGCTGTTGCCAGCTGTGGTGGAGACTTCCCAAGTGACCCATGGCTTGTGTCTTCCATGCACTCTGGCCAGGCTGGACCCTTTCCCCACACTGCCAGTGGGCTGAGATACTCTTAACCGGTGTGTCAGGTTCCCTCTCCCAACCCTCCGATGAAACCTCTTTCCACTCTCATTCCAGGCTAAAGACCAACGCCTGAAGCTTAGTGATCTATCTACTTGCCCTGCCACCCCACTTCCCTAGCTTAGTTCAGAGGCAACATGGTGTAGGGCTTTAAAGCCAGCGAGGAGGTCCGGCTTGATTCCCACCTAGGTTGATGCTACCACTTTGAATCCTTTTGCCTTTGCTTGGGGACTCTTCCTTGCCTGTCTCTGGTGGTATGTGCCACGTCCACAGTAGGAACTTTGGAGGTAAATAGTCTTTCTACCACGTCCGTCTACAGGAGGGGCCTGCCAGCATTGCATGCCAGGTGCTGAGGAGGGTGGGGTGCCCTCCACTTGATTGCCTGCTCCAGCTGCCTTTCAGAAGAGACAGGAGAGGAAGTAGTAAATCAAAGCAGTGGTGGAGCCCAGCCTATGGTCAGAGGAAAGGAGGTGGCACTAGGGATTGTTTCCATACGACCCATTGGTCTTAAGTGTCAAGGAAGTGTCTTTGGTGTCAAGGAAGAGCCATGTCTGGTACTTGCCCTGGGCAAGACCAGCACCAATTCTTCCCCGTGTGGCTTAGAAAGGGAAAAAAGTGAGATCAGCGTGCACCCAGCCATCAAACAGGAGGACCTTGTTGATGAGGAGCTGTGCAGAGTTACTTCTGGTTCCAGGGTGTGCATTTCTGGAAAGACAGTGTCTGCAGTCCAGAAAGAAGAAGCCATTACCTGGGCCCTCACCTCCTGACTCAGCAGTGCTTTGGGCTGTTAATACTTTGCACTGGTTAGTCCAAGTAGTGTTAGAAATCTCAGGTTAAAAGTAAAGTTCTTGGTAAGTGAGGAGAGAGAGGGGCCTTCAGATACCTGGCCTCATCCTCAGTAGGGTGTTGCAAAACCCCAGGAAGGTTGTGGGTGGATGACCCAGCCGACATCTATGGACCAGAACCCTGACCAGCTGCACCTGAGTTTGGCATCTTGAAGGTTGGCTTGCTCAGCTGGGCAGCAGTCTTGTGTAGCTTCCTCTGCAGGTCCCTTGACGGTAGTTGATATTTTAACATCTGTGCTCCTAACGCAAGTTCTGTCCCTTGTCTGAAGTCTGTAAGAAACTGACCAGTGTCAGTGTACAGTGGAGCCACGGGCTGTCTCCCAGAACTTCCTTGGGAGGCCTGAGTGGGAGGCATGGGTGAAGGCCTGGCAGGGCCCGCTGTCAGCACTCTGATTGCCTTTCTCTCCTTCCTTGTCTTCCTGTGAACATCATGGGACATGCAGGCGAGCTTTGTTGTGAGATCTGCCTCAAGGCTCGCAATGGCACAAGTGAATCTTACTTTCTGGGTTCCATTCTCTGAGGCTTTAAAGGTAGATGGTTGGAGGGGAAACAAGAATGACCCTATGCAGGAATGTTGTTTGCCACATTGACCACTTACAAAGCCAGCACCCCCAGTCACTCCGCCATTTCATAATAGCGTCATTTATTCCTGCCCATCATACAGTGGCTATTCTCCACAAAGTGAAATAGAACCCTGGTGCAGGCTGCTGCCTGGGATGGCGCTGAGGAAAGTTCTGGAGAACAGCTTAAGCCCCATGCCCACTCACTGATAAGCCAGGACCCACATAGGACAGCTGATGCTGGAGAAAGCGCTGCCCACCAGGGTACTGCAGACCCTCTCTTAGGAAAAGGAAGGTTGGAGTCTTCAGTAGGTTGCATGGTCCTCTGAAAAACTGAGTCCTCAAAATTTTTGAAAAAAAAAAAAAAAAAAAAATGGCTTCATAGTCATGTTGGGCAAGTAGAGCAGATCCTGTTCATCTTGCTGCTGAGAAAGTTAATATTTTAAAGAAAAAAGTTTTTCATAATAAGATTTGGAATCCAGTGTAAATACCCAGACCTCTTTTTGGTCACTATTTAATAACTTCCTGGTCCTTGTCCTAAATGGAATCGTGCAAGTGGCCAGGGGGAGGAGAGATAACCATCCACCTTGGTGGAAAATAAAAACATTTTTTTCCTTGATTAGTCTTAATGTTTGAGATTGGCTCTTCTCGTTGTGTAGGGAAAAACGTGGGGGGATTATAGTTAATAATGCTCAAGTTCAGAAGCTTGATTTTGATGGTGCAGCCAGAATTCAGGTCACAGGTGGTCGTGAAGGGAGACTGGAAGCCACAGTGTTGCTGAGACTTGTCCTGGGCTGGTGGTGCTGTGGCTGTCCCCTCTGAAGCAGAGTTGGAGGGAAGCCATGCCTTGCGGAGGGCTGCTGCGAGAGCCAGGCCCTGAGCTCAGGGGCCAGCCATACAGGTGAGCAGTGGGTGCACCCGAGACACCTGCACCTGTGAGCAGCCAGGATCCTTGCCCCAGCGCAGAGATGCACAGTAATTCAGCATCTTGTTCTTGAGATTTCTGAGCTGCTCTAGTTTTCTGTTTCTGTGTAGCACTTTACCACCAGCTCTGGCTTTGAGCAGCGCTCTTTTGTCTTACTTAAGATGGGGGTGGTGGACTCAGTTTTCTGCTCAGACTTGCAAGACTGAAGTCAGGGTGTTGGCTGGTTGCTCTCCCGTCTGGTTCTTGTATGGCGGAGTTCACTTCTTGCAGTGGTAGTACTAGGTCCCTGGCTTCTTGCTGGCTGCTAACAGGATCCTCTTTGCTTCAGGCCACCTATATTCCTTGGTTTCTGGCCCTCTTCATCTTCAAACCAGCAAAGTGCTTTGAATCTCTTAAAATGTCCCCTGCCAGTGGGAGGAAGCCCTCTGCTTCTCAGGACTCACATGACTGGATGGGACCCGCCAAATACCTGCCTGCTGCAGCCACATAGCAGTGCAGTAGGATCCTGGCATTACAGTCTCATAAGAGCCACAGGTTCTGGGCATTAGGGTGCTTTTACCTGGAGGCTCCCCTGTCCTCTGGACACTTGAGGCTATGATTGTCTTGTCCAGCATTTCTCTCTTGACTGGACTCCAACCTGTTGTGGTAACTTGCATACTGCCAGGTCTGTCCTCTTGCTTGAAATTGGGCATTGGAAATTGGGCAACAAGAGTGACCACAAGAGCAATGAGAATGTTTCTGCACCTCTTGCAGATAGACTGTTCTTTAAAATAGGTCATTTTTACAGGAGACCCATGTGACTACTTGAAAACACTGTGATTGAAAAGTCTCGTTCATGAGGTGTCCTGCATTGGCCAGTTTAGGAAGTTGTCATTCCTATGCAGTTGAGGGTTGGTGACTCACCTAGTTCTAGATATAGAACAGTCCATCTTTGCTTTTCAGAAAAGGTGGGCAGCACTTGGCCTGCAGCCCAGGTCCTGGGAGTGGTGACTTGCTCAGGACCTCAGCTTCAGAGCTCTGTGCCCCCTTCAGGAGGAACAAGAAGACCCCTCGCAATTCCTTTCCTCAGCCCTTCCCCACTTTGCATGTTCTACTTATGGAATTCAGTACCCTTCTCAGAAACAGATCATAACTCTCCTGGGTCTCTTTGGTCTGCATTGCCAGCACAGACACACATGTCACTGGATACACAGAAAAGACCGAAAGGACTTGCCAGCTCAGGAATGTTGGTGAGGGATGTCAACTCTACATGGTAGTCATAAACCAAATGCTGAGGAAAACTTTTTTGTCTGTCTTAGACATTTTAAAGGTTTGATTGTCAATTCTGAAGTGATTTAAATGCAGATAATTAAAGTCTATAGCAATTTATTTGTGCTTTCCTTGCTGAACAGAGATTAAACTGGTTTTATGCCTTGCAGTATAGAATGCAAAATAGAAAATATTCAGGAAAGCAGGTCTCTATGTAGAGGTGTCTCCATCTCACAGCTGACAGAGTGGACTAGATGGAAGCATTCTTAGGGTTCCCTTGGCCAGAAATGTCCTTGATTATCAGCAACACACTTTTTTTTATTGTGGGTTTGTGGTTTTTTCCTTTCCTAAGACAATGATTCTGCACAACCAGTCAGCTCTCTCCTGTGGTTTAAGATTGGCGATTGTCTAAGTGATAGCGTGTGAGCGTAGGTAGTTTTTATCTCTGCATGCTTGAAAGAGCTCAGATTATTGTCATCTTTCTGGAATCCTGTTGATCTGAAGAAATGGCCAGGGTACAGTAGTTTAAGGAAAATGGCAAGTCAAATTGTTTCAAATGGAAAGTAAAATGGATTTTGCCTCATACCCATCTCCTGGTGTTGGGAAGCATGAGGTGGGCTCAGGAACCTGCAGTTAACCCAGGCACACATTCTGCAGTCTGCGTTCATTGGTTTTACCTCGGTTCTGACTTCTGAACCTCACTTTCCCCACTGAGAAGCAGAGCCTAAGATGTCCACTTCACAGAGCATCTCAAAGTAAGACTCAGAAGCACTTTGTGAACTGCAGGTGAAGGGTTAATGCCTCTCCTTCCTTTTTCTCCTCTGTCTCAAAGGAAATTGAAACCCCAAATTAGGTGGTTCTTGTTGCCAGCCGGAAAAGCCTTTCTTTTGGTTTTGGAAAATGTACACAGCTTTCTTTTTCAAGCCAAAAGTTTTCTCTTGGAGAAACTAGAGACTAAAGTTCCAGTGTTAGAGAGGGAAGGAGGCGTAGGCACAGCCAGACTGAGATGATGCTGTGGAAATTCTGGAAATACTTCCTTTGCATTGAGCGATACCCTTGATCTTTATAAACATGAGCAGAGCAGTGCTACAGTAATGTCTGCTCTGCAGTCTGTAATGAAGAGTTGTAGCTCCTGGGGTCCTTGGAGCATGCTCAGGTATACATATGCTGCTTGCAGCTGGTGTAGGGTGCAACATGTTCAGGTTGGCTGTACTTTCTTTCTGCACTCATGGGAGAAGGGTGAGTGGAAGGAGAAGTGCTGCTGTTTCTCTGGGCTCTCTGCAGCTTCTACCGTGGCGTTCCATAGGTGCTGAAGGAAGACAGTACAGGATGGGGTCCATTCAACCAGAAAAACACAGGACAGCGGGACTTTGTGAAGAGGCAGGGTTGTGTTTGTGCTGTCCAGCACAGCAGCCACAGGCCACACGTGGCTGGCCAGCATTTGAGTATGATCAATGTGACCAAAGAACTGAATTTAAATTTTATTTAATTTCAGGAAACATACAGATGGCCATACATTTGGACTGTGCTGAACTGGTGTAACTTTTAAGACTGTATTTGAAACGTAGTGCTTGATTTGGTACCAATTGTTGAAATAAGTAAAACTCAAATGGCAGTAAAAAATGTGTTGCTCAGCAAGTCACTAATTGGAAAGCCCTAGTAATTGTGTTTCTGAGGTTCCAATGTAAAACCTTTCAAAAGGCCATTTTAATAGCACATGAAGCATAAAATAGGTTCATAGGCAGAGTGCAACTTTTTTTTTTTTTTTTTTTGGTACGTGGGATTGAACCCAGGGTCACTTAAACACTGAGCCACATCCCCAGGCCTTTTTTACATTTTTATTTTAGAGATAGGGTCTCGCTGAATTGCTCAGGGCCTCACTAAATTGCTGAGACTGTCTTTGAACTCAAAATCCTCCTGCCTCAGTCTCCCAAGCCACTGGGATTACAGGTGTGCGCCACCATGCCCACTACTTGGAAGAAATTTTAAGGCACGGACTAGACTATTGGCTTGCAGATGACAGGTTACTGACAGTAGTCCAGGTGGTCTCTTCCCTGTCTGGACAGCTTCCTCAGTGACCAGCGCCCAGCAGGTCAGTGCGTGGGACTCGGGCTGGTGCTCTGCAAGACTTTCCTTTTCGAATTTGCAGAGCACAGCTGTGAGATGAGTAGTTCGCTCACATTCAGCAGAAAGGAAACCCAGCCTAGACTCCCTAGCTCAGTCTGGCAAAGAGTGCTGCATTGGTAATGTCAGCCCAGGACTGATGTCCGAGAACTCCAAACTGTCAGGTGAAGGAAGAACAACCAGGACCGGGAATTTTCGGCGTTTATTTAGCAAGTCACTGGCATTCCTGCTAAGGCATGGAGGCGTTTGCTGTTAAGGAAAGGGCCTTTTGCTTTCCTGCTTTTCCCTTTTCCTATAGGGAGAGATCAGAGTTGCAAGCCATGGTCATAGCTCCTCTTGTGAGGATGTGTTGAGGGTCACCATGTGAGGAAGGTGCTGGATCTGGGGAGGGGAGCGTGAGGAGGGTCCTCTGCTGCAGTGTACTGGACTTGAACTTCCCCCAGGCCTTCCCCTCCCTGGAAGAGGCATTGGGGAGGGCAGGAGCGGCGCTCCTACCAACAGGAGTGTTCTGAGAAGTTGCCTTCTGCACAGGTGGAGCATCTGCTGAGCTGTTGACTTGTAGGCGGTTGTTCTGTGCGAGGACTGTGAAGGTTTGAGGTGGGAACAGCAGCGGAGTGCACATCAGCCTCCCAGGTAGGGCACTTGACCTGCATCCCACAGTCCTCCCCAGCAGTTCCTACTTCAGAGAGGTTAATCCTCAGGAGGGGGAAGTGTTTGGTCCAGCAGCACCTAGAAAATAGAACTGGGGTCCACATGCAGGCCCTCAGAAGGGACAGCCTAGGCACCTCTCCCCTGCCTCCCAGCAAGGGAGCTGGTGTGAGTAAGAACTGAACTTGGCGAATTGACAGATGGGAACTGGGACAGCATCGCAAAGATGTCTGTTTTGGTCTGGACGGCTCTAACTTCAACGTGAGTTTTTAAAAAGGGGAGGAAATGATGACCTGGAATATGAGAGGGTACTTTGCACGGCCTGTGAAATTCAGAGACGTTCCGAAGTGTAGCTCTGAGTTAGCCCATGGAGGAGGCAAAGGGTGATCTGTCTAGAGTTCATGTTTCATCAAAGACTGACGCACAGGATTCTAATGTACACCCTGAAGTGCCATCGGGATGTAGAAAGAGGTTAAGTGCCAAGACGCTGAAGGATGGGAATGTGACGTGACCGTCAAGGGAGGTGAAGGCTGGAATGAACTCAGGCTCGGGGAATTGTCGAGGGTAAAAGATATCTTTCAGGATCAGTTTTAGAGTAAAGACCATAGAAACTGAAAGGCCCGCGGTGGAGGAAGGTGACTTATACTGTTCACTGACCTTCTTACGAAGTGGGTGCTGCTGTTTTTCCCCTATTCCCATGTGTCTGTGACCTTCAGTACTAGCTACAGTAGTGACTGTTGCTGGCCCTTCTGAGCCCATTCCCTGGGTCAGACTCTACTCTTGCTCCTTTATGGGTCCTCTCCTGAAGCCTCCCTGGATCCTCCCTGGAGGGATTCTGGTGCTCACTTGCAAAACAGAAAGTGAGGCTTGGAGCTAAGCAGAGGGCTCCCTGGTGTGTGCAGAGCCAGCTTTGGAGCCCAGTTGGTCTGAACCACTGCCTATCATCATAATTAAGTCACTGGGAATGTCAACAGAGAGGGAGTTGTCCACAGAGGTAAGACTAGGGAAGAAGATGCTGAGTTCAAGTTTCTGGGTCCAGAGAAGTGACACTGGCATCTAAGGAGGGTCTGCAGATTCTCACAAGGCTCCGCCTAGCCGAGCTCCGAAGGAGTCAGGTCTCTGGGAAGCAGACAGCTAGTGCTTTGATTTCCCCAAAAGAAGTTCGAGAGTAGTTTGTACAGCAGATCACACAGGAGGGCCTGGCACTGTCTCCTGCTGGTGAGAGTGGCCGCTCTACAAGGCTGGTGACAACACTGCTATTTGACACTGTGTCTCATGTTGCTAATCATTTTAGAGATTATTTCTAAGAGTGCTTTATGCTGATTTATAAATAATAACATTGTTTTTTCTTTTTAAATCATTTTGTTTTTTATTACAGATAATGACTAGCTGCCTGCTGGATGGGCAATCTATTTTACTTAATTTTTAAAATTTTTATTCTAATTGGTTATTCATGACAGTAGAATGCATTTCAATTCATTGTATACAAATGGAGCACAACTTTTCATTTATAACATTGTTTTTATAAAATTGATTTTTTTTTTTTAAAGTAGAAGCTCACCACCCAGAAATAACCACAATACAATTAGGTGATTAATTGTAGATGCCTCTTTCTCGCTTTATGTGTGTATATCAATCCATGGACTGATAAGCAGAAAATTTTTCATTAAAATCATTTTATCTTTATTTAAAATTTGGTGGATGATTAATTTTGCTTAAAAGTGAGAGATGTACAACTTCAGTTAGAAATCCTAGTTTCTAAGAGGTATTGCTGAGGCTTAGAACATAAAACATGGCAGTCTTAAGTGGCAAAATGCAAAAAAGTTATTTTCATGACACACTGATTTGGTTGCCGCTCTGGTTTGCAGGAATCAACCCTTTGTAATTCACCTCTTCATTTGCATTTTTATTTCCACATTGCCAGTTTTTAAGCATTTGTGTTTTGTCCTGTTGTTATCCTCACTCACATTTATTGCCCTGAGTACCAAGTTGTTCTTTGAGAACTTCATTTGTGTAGATTCACTGTCCCCATAGCAGTGCCATGTGGTACACCAGCATGCCCCTGTTCCCTGTGAAGGGACCCAGGCACAGAGGGTGGCTGGAAGGTTGGGGTGCACGCTGACCCCGGGCAGTCCAGGCCGTGGATGATCCTGCTTCCCGGTCTGTAGGAAGCCACATTAGCGGTTGGCGGTTCGTGGTCCTGTGTTACAGACATGGTGCTCGCCTGCAGAACTTTCCAGGGTTCCTAGAGGTTTCCAAGTTCTTACTAGTTCATGGCTCACAAGGCTGGTGCTGCAGCTTTGCAGGGCCTCGTTTCCCTGTGAGGTGTCACAGCATCCCCAGCTGTGATGTGTGTTGCTCCTCTGTGACCCTGGCATTTTGTCCTTGTCCTGAGGCCCAGCCATGTGCTTCTTTGATCCCTCTGCACATGGGAGCCACTGCCAGTGTGTGTTGAGTGTGTGTGTTGAGTGGCCAAGGTTTTTGGGAAGAGCTGATGCGACTCCATTCCTGAAGCCCACTGCACCTGCACCGCCAGTCGAATGGCCTCTGCCCCTGAGCATGCATGCTGCCCTCGTTTCTGGCTTGCACTTGTGGTGGGGGACGGATGGCTGGTGTCTGGAATACACCTCCATCTGCATGTGGTTCTCTGGGGGAGAGCAGGCCGCCTCAGATGCTGCTGGACAGCGCCTTGGTGTAGGAAGGTAGGCCTCCTGGAGTTCTGCTGCCCTGTTGCTGGTGTCACCATCTAGGTGGGAAAGCCTGGATGGCTTGCCTGACTGCTTGCTGTGTCCTGTGTTACTGGGCTGCAGTAGCTTCCTGTGGCCTCTCCCTCTGCCCCTCCTCTCTAGCTGGCTGAGCCCACCCCTGGCCCCAGTCTTGCTGTGGCACCAGGCACAGTACTGGTTTCTTCCTCGTCCTCAAGGCTTTCTCCCTGCATGGGTCCTGGATTTTACTGTGTGGAACTCTGACCCCTGGCCTGCTGTCTCCCCTTCACTTGTGGCTCCTCCTACTTAAGGCACGTTTCAGTGTGGTCTCCTGTCTTTACCCCGATGTGCCATGAACTTTCTTAGGGAGCCCCTCCACCTTACCTGGAACTTCTTCCTGCCCAGGCTGCAGGCCTGAAAGTCCTGCCATGTCTCTGACTGACTTTCTGGGCCTGCTGGTGCTGAGTGGAGAGCAGAGGTTGGCGCGGGTAGGTGGGTGGGTGGGCTGCCTTTCAGGAGGCCTGGACTGCGAGCCCTGAATAATTTTGACTTTCTGATGGCTCACTTCTCTTAGTGGCTTTCTTGACTGCCTCGTGGCCAACACCCCAGGGATAGGCACTCGGTCTGATCTCTGATGTTAGCTCAGGCACAAGTCTGTCCTGCTGCAGGCTGTGCTGTGCCCTCTCCCTTTGGCCTCACCTTGGGAGCCTTGTCCTGCTGCGCTTGTCTGACTGCTTTTCCTTCCTGCCCAGCCTCAACACCAGCTCTTGGGAGGCTGCCCCTGACCAGTCATCCTGAAGTAGCCTTGCTCACGGCTCTGGGCCACTCTGCTGAATTTCCACATGCATCTTTTGGGTTTGTCTTGATTATTTGTGTGTCTCCCCTCCTGTAGACACTGGGAAGAGCAGGGCCTGGCGTCCTGCTTTCTAGCTCCCGCTCCACTCGCGCTCAGGGCAGGGCCTGCAACACACTAGTTGGCAGTGAGCAAACCACCTCTGCCTTCTGCGCTTCAGGATTGATGCGAGCCTTTGGGTCCGTTGGGTTCTTTTCTCCTGTTTTCTGTCCTTGGTTCCTTCTTTCTATCTGTAAGTGATGGTAACCGTCAAACCTGCCTGGTTGCCCTTTTTCTTTGTCATTTGGTGGGGCCCTAGGAGGTTGAGTGCTGGGGAAGGCAGGTGCTGCTGCCCCTGTCCAGGTCCCATGTCAGCGGTGTGAGGCCGGTTAGCATGCAGAATGGATGACCGTGGTGGTTATCAGGGTCACACTCAGTGACGTGTATCATACAGTGAGGGCCTGGGCAGAGGGGCAGACGGCAGCTTGGAAGAATATTAGTGTGATATCATTGCTAGTGAACGTTAGCATTTCTCTGCCGTGGGTTGAATGCCGTCTTGGAATCCTGTCTGCACGGTCCAGATGCGGTGCCTCTGGAGGTGAGAGCTGGCTGGGACAGGAACCTGGTGGCTCCTGCTGGGGCGGGTGCTCCCTTGGCACACAGCTGTCCTGGTACTCAGCTTCCACATTGGCACATGTCTCCTGGGATTATGGGGTAGCTTTCTGGGGCCCTGGATTTGTGGATGGAGTGGGATGGGTGCTGCCTTCTCAGGTGGCTTCTAACACGGGTGGCTTGAGGCGGTGTCTGTTTTGACCTTTTCAGTAGGTGAGTGTGGATTATTAAAGCTGAAGTATTAGTACTTGTTCTGGTTGCTGTAAAAGCAATAATAGACTCACTGAGAAAAATTTTGGAACATAAAGTAGCATCGATAATTTTGCTATTATTTTTTTAATTTTAAATTTGTTCTAATTAGTTACACATGACAGTAGAATGCATTTATACACTTTGATAAATCATACATAAATGGAGTATAATTTTTCATTTTTCTGATTGTACATGTTGTAGGATCACATCAGTCATGCAGTCATACATGTACATGAGGTAATAATGTCTATTTTACTCTACTATCCTTCTTATCCCATACCCCTTCCCCTCCTTTCACTCCCCTCTACCTAATATCAAGTAACTCTGTTCTTCTCTAGCCCCACCTCTGTATTGTGAATTAGCCTCTGCATATCAGAGAAAACATTTGGCCTTTGGTTTTTTTGGGTTTGGCTTATTTTGCTTAGCACAATATTCTCCAATTCCATCCATTTACCAGCAAATTCCATAATTTCATTCTTCTTTAAAGCTGAGTAATATTCCTGTGTGTGTGTGTGTGTGTGTGTGTGTATGTATCACATTTTCTTTATCCATTAATCTGTTGAAGGGCACTTAGGTTAGTTCCATAGTTTAGTTATTGCGAATTGAGCTACTATAAACACTGATGTGGCTGCGTCACTATAGTATAGTGTAGTGTGTAGGAGTGGGTTAACTGGGTCAAATAGTGGTTCTATTCCAAGTTTTCTGAGGAATCTCCGTGCTGCTTTCCATAATGGTTGCACCATTTTGCGTTCCCAGCAGCAGAGTATGAGTGTACCTTTTCCCCCACATCCTCACCAACATTTACTGTTGTTTGTATTCTTGGTAATTGCCATTCTGATTGGAGTGTGATGAAATCTTAGAGTAGTTTTGATTTGCATTTCTCTTAATTGCTAGAGATGTTGAATGATTTTTCACGTATTTGTTGATCGATCGTATACCTTCTTCTGTGAAGTGTTGGTTCAGTCCCTTAACCCATTTATTGATTGGGTTATTTGTTATTTTGATAGTTTTTTTTTTTTATTCTAGAGATAAATGCTTTATCTGAGGTGCATGTGGTAAAGATTTTCTCCCAACCTGTAGACTCTCTCTTCACATTGTTTCTTTTGCTGAGAAGAAACTTTTTAGTTTGAGTCCATCCCATTTGATTCTTGATGAGCAATTAGAAGGAGGAAATTAAAGGTATACAAATAGGTAAAGAAAAACTGAAACTATTAGTTTGCCAATGACATGATTCTATATTTAGAAGATTCAAAAAATTCCACCAAAACTAGGACTAATAAATGAATTTAGCAAAGTAGCAGGATATAAAATCAAAACCTATAAATCAAACGCATTCCTATACATCAGTAATGAATCCACTGAAAGAGAAATAGGGAAAACTACGCCATTCAGAGTAGCCTCAAAAAAAAAAAAAAAAAACCAACAAAACAAAACTTGGGAATCAATCTAACAAAAGAGGTGAAAGATCTCTACAACGAAAACTACAGAACACTGAAGAAGTTGAAGAAGACCTTAGAAGATGGAAAGACCTCCCATGCTATATTAACATTAGAGCATGTTTGTTTCCATTATTTTCAATGTTGCTTTAATTATGTAATGAATGTATCACTTTGTATTTGTTAAAACCTAATTTTGAACCAGCGTTTTGACCAGTGTTTCTTCTGTTATGGAGAAGCTCTTTTACACAATTAAAAAATATTGTATAATGGTATATTGGTAAAACTGGAGCATTATCTTTATACTTTTCCCTATTGGTCAGAGTACCACAGTGACCTCTTGTTTCTGTGTCGGGTCACTTCCTGGGCAGGGACCGGGTTGGATAAGGGTTCGAGTTGAAGTCCGCTCTCCCCACCTTCTGCCCTCAAGTCCTGGCTGTTGGTTTTGGGCCAGTTCACTACCTGTCTAATCAGTCCTTACCTAGTTTTTTCACCTGTAAAATGGAGACAGCATTATCTGCTTCAGGAACTGTTGGGAAGATCTAAGGAACGTACTGATAAGGTGGCTGTGGTGTCGTGTCCCAAACACTGCTGTTGTGGGATTCCTGCCTCTTACTGCACATTTTTTTGCTCCAAACAGGTTGACCCTCACTTATCTTTCATCCAGAGTAAGGATATCTGGAAGGATAACAGGAAATAAAACTTTCCATTTCAGAAATGATCTTGCTGCTTGAGCTGGTCAGCTGGGCTTGAGGATCATGACTTCCAGGCATCCTGCAGTCTCACAGTGGAGATGGTTCCTTCAGAACAGCTCCAGAGTGACCTGCAGTGGTCAGTAGTTGTGGCTGTGGCTCCAGCCAGGGAAGGAGCCAGAAGACGAGGCGCGGGGAAAACCCCTCTTGGCCTCTCCTTGAGCCCCAGCTGCTCCCTTGGCTGCCGGCTCTTGCAGCTCTGCAGGTCCTCAGCTGTGAGTTCCCACAGACAGCAGTGTAAGGAGACCGAGCCCCTCAAGCACCCAAGGGAGTTTTTGCTCTCAGAGGGTTGAGGTGTGGTAAGCAAGGTGGGTGGGTTTGCCATAGCAGTGCCTGAGGCTTAAAGTGTTTCTCAGGCTTGTGATAAAGGGCTGGTCATGGTCCTTAACAGTGGACTGTGGGTATCCTGGGTTGGTGGAGTGCTGGGGCTGGCTTCGTCTTGGTTGGCCTCAGCAGAGTTCTCTGTAGGCCCATCTTCACAGGAGCCTTCTTCACTGACGCAGGGCTGCGGCAGTGTGTGGACTCCCACGGTGAATTCTGCTGTGGCTCACTGCTATAAGCTTCTAGTACCCAAGATCTCACTGTTCTGAGGGGAGGAGAGAGGCCTGCTGTGGTTGTGTCTCCCTGAGTGGCCTCAGGGCCTTTGTTGGAATTTGCAGTGTGGTTGGTTTTGCTCCGCTAGGGGAGAAGATTGTTGTGTCTCCCACCTGTTACAAAGGCATCCCTGCTCACCTCAGGCTAGGCTGTGAAAGGCCTTGTATGTCCACCTGCTGCAGGGGCCATGTGACTGACTCCAGAGGAAATGTGGACGGGAAGGAGAGAGAAGGCTCCTTTTCACTGGAAGCCGAGTTTGCGTGGACCAGAGTCCCACATTGACTTCAGAGCAGCAGATCCTCCGTCTTGGCGAATTGGCGTGTACTAGTTGACCTTGACCTTTCTAACTTCTAACCTGAGTGGGCCTTAGCTGCCCCAGGAAGCATGTGCATGGACAGGCACACCTCCCAGTCCCGCCCCTGCGCCTGCTGCTCTCCAGGCCTGTGCCTCTCGGTGCCTGCCTGTCAGCACTCTTCTGCCATAGATTCTCCCTGGCTTTGCCTGCTCTTGGTTCACATTTGAAAACAGTTGCAGCTTCATTCAGAGCTCTGTGTGCAGAGGTCCCTGCTCTGTGGGGAGGAGCTGGGGCAGGCTCTGACAGCAGTGGGGGTGCCCTAGAAACACCCATGGTTCTCAGTTAAAGTTCCAGTCTGTTTCTTCTCGTTTGAGCCTAGATTTTAAAAAAAAAAAAATCATGTTCAGAGGCTGCTTCAAAGTTTATTCATTTGTGTGAATACTAGTTGCCTTATAACATAGTTAAAAATAAGTAAAAATGCTTTCTAATGACTCATTAATTGTATCAGTAAAGGGAAGCTTTGAAGAGGATCATCACCCCTTTGATTAGTAGAAGCAATTCAGTCATTCCCTGGTGGGTGCTGGGAGTTGGCCTTTGCTTAGCAACCTGTGCTTTCCAGACCCTGTCCGTGCAACAGAGTGGAGTCTGAGGTGTTGTTTTACTCTGATTGCATCAAAGCATGTTATAACATCTATAAAACTGCTGGAGTTAGGGCCTCAGATTTTTACTGAGCCATTGTTTTCTGGCAAAAAATGCAGGCAGCAAACCTTGTGGAGTTGAAGTGGAGGAGCTCCGATTTCTGAGAAGGCTTTTGAAGGGAGAGTTGAAGGAGTGGGGAGAGGAAATAAAGTAACCCTGACAACAGTTTCCAGCATTTTCTGTTGCATTTTACATCATAATAGAAAGGACTGGGAATTGAGGTCAAGTACAATTCATAAAACCACCTTTCCCCCTGGGGCCTGGAATTCTCGAGAATCACAGGGGGTGTTTGTGAACCAAGGCAGGTGAAGAGCCGCAGAATTGTGAGCCCAGGAGTGCTGGGGCCTCGGCCAGGAAGATGAAGCACCGGCCTTCAGAGCGCAGCTGCTCCTGCGGGTGGGTTTAAAGTCGGAATGTCTTGTGGCCACACTGAGGATGGTGCGCCCAATCTTTCTGGCCTTTTCTTTCCCTTAAGGAAATGTTGAGTGAAAGCTTACCTTTGACCAATGGCTTGCTTAGAAAAACCCATTGGATGCAGAATCAATAGGAGCTGTTCCAAATGGGCAGAGCCACGTGTGCACCCCACGGCAGGACGCTCCGCTCACCATTTGGGGTGCTCCTTCTGCCCCGTTGTTTCCATAGCCATTTGACTCAGTTGTCCTGGCCTTGGGGCTTTGGGCTCTGCTCCGGCCCGTTGCTGGTGCAGCTGCCGGCCTGTCTTTATTGGGTTGAATATGGAGAAGTCACCTTTGCACAGCCTGAACATTGTGCTTGGTGGGGTGGGGGTCAGAGCCACAGGGCCTGCAAGTTGGGCGTGAGCCTGCTTAGCTCAGGGCGGGATGTGCTCTCCCCTGGGTGGGGGCGCTGCCCCTCCATTCCCCTCACCTGGCATTTATGGCAGAACCAACCAGTCTTCCTTGGCTTTGATTTGGATCTACAGAGTTGGGAACCACTCAATCCCAGTAGCTCAGCCTCTGCAGGTGAAGATCCGCCCCGCCCCCCCCATGGTCCTCTGTTTTTGTCAACAGCTGTATTAGCTGTGAAGTGATTCAGCTTGGTTCTCTGTGGTCCTTCCTTTGTCTTAAAATAGCTCAGTGATTTGGGCTTCCTGAGTATGTACAGCGAGAGTGCTTCTGACAGAGAGATGCCAGAGGCTGTTGATCTTACTTTTGGATACTAGAAGCAGAAATTTGTGAAACTTATTAAAATTGTCAGAAGTCAGTCATTACCTTTTGAATGGATTTGGACCCTTAAGGAAGTGACTATAAATTAGAGCTATCTTTTTTGTTGGTTTGGTTTTCAATTTTTACCTGAAAAGTACACTAGAAAATAATGCTTTGTATTGTTCTTGACCAGTTTCATGATTAAAGCTAAAATTCACCCAAACCTCTGGCCTCACCATTTCCGTCCGTCTTAAAATAACCAAACTGTGAATCACTGTGCTTGTTCCACTGTGAGGTGTTGGTGCGAGCTTCCTGCAGAGGCGTCTCCAAGTTCACCTGGTCCGTGTGGCTGGGCTGTCACTGGTGCTCAGGATTTGCTTCTCCAGAAGGAGCCACCCGTGTCTTGCCGCCTCATAGGACCCTGCTGCAGTGTTCTTTTCTACACAACAGAAGACCCACACTGGGAAGCCCAGCCCACTGCGAAGCAGCACAGCTCTGCTGCTGGCGAGTGCTGCAGCCCATGTGTTCTGTCCGCGCCTGCTGAGAAGGCATCTGTGTGGGACAGCCTTCCCAGGCCCCTCGCCAGCAGCTAGTGTGTGGAGACGAGGTTAAGGGCAGTAGACACCAGGGCTCCAGAGCACCTTCTTGCCCCACCTGCCTCACTCCACACCTGGCCGTCTTTCTCAGGGCTGCCTGGGTGCCCCCGTTTCTGGAGCCCCAACCACAGGTCAGTACTCCATGACTTGAAAGAGGAAAGGGCAGGCCCCAGCCTGGGTGGACTGAGGAAGTCCTCTCAGGACTTCACCAGCCCACCTGGCCAGCTGAGGCTGCAAAGGACGCAGTCAGCCTTGGTCCCTCTTCCTGGCACTGCTGTCTGTCACATACAGCTCCTCCCTAGGAGCAACCTGGCTGCAGACCTGGAGCCAGCAGGGCCCTCCTGGATCACCATCCTTTCTTGCTAGCTGTGAGGTTCACCTCTGTGACCCCTCTTGGTGGGGTTTATATCTTTGATGGTCCCAGCATAAAAATGTCCTGGATTCGGAGACTGAGCGCCAGTGAGCTGACCTGAGCTGGAACTCCAGGAGACCTCGATGCCTGAATCGCCTGCAGATGGGAGGCCTGGTGTGGTTTTCATGCTGATGTCACATCACTGAAATTCCCTGGGGGTTTTAGTAAATGGCAGGAAGCAGTGAATTGCCCCAGGAATGATTTAAACTTCTCGTTGAAGTAGTTCTGTGGACGGCCTCTGAGAGTCGAACACGGGGGTGTGTCCGCTGTTGGGAGGCGTGGCCTGGTAAAAGTGCACGTGTTGACTGGTGGTGGTGCCTCATTGTGGATGTGCTGGCTCTGCGTTCCACATCTGTGGGGTCCCCCAACTGCAGATGGAAAGCATTCAGAAGACTGTGTGTCTGCTGGGAGTGGACAGACATGATTCCAGTCTAATGGTCTTGGTGTGGCATTGTGTGAGGTACTGTGAGCACCTGGGAGGATGTGTGTGGGGTGCATGCAGACCCCATGCCATATATATAAGCCACTTGGGCCTCCGTGGGCTTTGGTGTCCTGGGTTCTGCAGCCAGACCCTGACAGATACCGAGGGACAGCATGGTGTCACGCCCCCGTGTGTAGTTTCCTAAAAGCTGCTGGTAATGTTAGTATGAATGAAATAATTCCAAACATTTTATTTTGTGATTCTGGGGATTAAAACCAGGAGCACTCTGCCACTGAGCTGCATCCCCAGGCCTTTATTTTTTATTTTGAGATAGGGACTCACTAAGTTGCGGAGGCAGGCCTTGAACTTGTGATCCTTCTGCTTCAGCCTCCCAAATGCTGGGATTACATGAGTGTGCCTCTGTGCCTGGGTATTGCCATATATTTTATTTAATACTGTTCACATTTTATAAAAGGATTCTTGGCTCTGTAAATGTTATCTATTAACAAGTCAGGTTGTCCCGAGGAGAGATGAAATACCACCCCCATCAGGTTAATTTGTTCTAAGCAGTGACAGGGCACCGTGAGAACCTGAGTGGCGCATTCCACACACATGCTCGATTACTTGCTGCAAGCAGGCACTGTTCTGGGCACCTGCTGCAGGTTGCCTACCCCAGTCAGATGGACCAGCCTGTCAGCTGGTGGGTTGCAAGGAAGCGGGGGCCTGGGAAAGGGTCTGGCCTCGTGGGCAGAGGGACTTGAGCCCTCCTGCAGGTTTTGCCAGATTGCTCCTATTCCGTGCTGCTTCTCTTCTTTGCCAGTGTCCGCCTTGCTGCTGGGTCTCCGCCCATCCCCCTTCCAGAGTTCTACAAAGAACTGGCACCTGAGGCAGCATGGGAGCTCCTTAGGTCTGCCGAACCTGACGGAGATGGTGGCTGGCTTTCCAAGCCCTTCTCTGTCCGTGGCTGTCAGCAGAAGTCCTACTCCCCAGTCTTCGGTGTCCCAGTTCCCCTCAAGGAAGGGCCAGTGGGAGCTTGCCAGAGTCCTCTTATCCAGCTCCCTCATCCTGCAGGTGCCACTGGGCAGGCCACCAGTGGTGCCCTTTCTCTTCTGAGAATGTAAAACAATCTTGACTCTAACTAACACTTGTTACAGCAGTTGCTAATGTGTAGGCCTCATGTATTACAGATTTCAAACAGGTGTGAGGGGCACATCTTATTGGTAGGGCACATCTTTGAAGTCAGGTGGCCTCTGTTCCAGTGGGCATGTGGACAAGCTGTGGTCTTGCTGTTGTACAACTGCTAGGCCACCTGCTCTTGGTCCCCAGCAAGGGAGCAGACATCTGTTTCACACCCAGTGTGACATCGATTGTGTGGTGTCTGCTGTGGAGGGCAGCAGGTGTCAGTCACCTTGCGGGCTTCACTCTCTAGAGTGTCAGGGATGGGCTGGAGGGTAGGGACTGCGCCTGAGGGGGCCTGGGCAGCTTGCAGGAGATACTGTTTCACATTGTTATGATTTTAGACACAACTTAAGAGCAGGTCGGCAGCACCTCTGCCCTGCAGGTGGAGACCTGGAGTGGTGTGCTGCTTGTTGGGATGCCCTGTTGCCGGCTGGCCTGATCCCTGGGATGGGGCTAGAGCTCTAGCACGCTGGACTCGGGCTGGTTATTTCATTATTCTGCACCTTTGTCTTCACTCGCATGCCTCTAGATTCCCGTAGTGCTGTGGTCCTCAGCATGGGACTGTGAGGGACGGGAGAGATGTGACTGTTGGTGGTGATGGTCGTGCTCAGGGCTGCCTCCCTGCTCAGCTCTGCAGTGACAGTGACTCTGAAGGTGCAGGGCACCCAGTCGGACACCTTGCTGGCAGGCAGGTGCCTGCAGCCCCCCAGGTGTGGATGTCGGCCTGCTGACGGCGTAGCTGTCCTGTTACCATTTGTAAACGATAGAAATTAGTGACTCCTGGGACTTGAGGTGCACTGCTTGTGTGGCACGTGCCGTGGAGTAAGGAAGACAAGTGTCTGCACTGTGGTTGGTGCTCGGCAGCCGTGAGAAGGTGGCAGTCCCACTGGAGAGAGGGCTTGAAGTGTGGAAAAGGGTTTGATGTGGTCTGAGTTTTACTTTTCTGGATTTATTCAAAATGTGACTTTGCATTGGGAATGTGCTTGGGATGAGAGTTTCTTTCCTTTCTTTTCTTTTTTTTTTAGTTAAATGAAATAAGGTCTCAGAATGGCCTGACCCTGTTACTGTGCAGTGAGGAGGGCCTCCAGATTTACTCTCCTCATGGAGAAGGCCTGAGCAGCCTTTAAGCCTCCTTTGGGGTCTTTGATGCCTTCAAAGGTGTCTTTTAGGGATGGGGATACTCAGGTGAGAGACAGTTGAAATTAACCTTGAACAAGCAGCAGACTATGAAACAAGGTGACATCAGTCACTCGCCTTTTCGGCTTTGCTTAATAGGTTCTGTCAAAAACGATTCCCTGCTCTTGCAGAACGTTTTTCTAGCCATTGAGCTGACTACATTTTGTTTTTGTCTTTTACTATTTGCTTTGTTAATCAAGCAGAAGCAGGTGGGTTTGATGTGCTCCAAGTCCTCAGACTGAATTGTGGTGCCTCCCCTCCTCTAATTACTCCCTAAAGCTGAAGGGATGGCAGTGTGGGCAGGTGCCATCAGCCACAGAGTGGGCTCCTTAAAGTCCACTGTGGAGGTGGCCCTCGGATCTCACTTCACGCGGTGGACTCACTGCTTTGGAGCTGGCTGCTCCTGTCGGGTTGTCTCCTCCTCACTGGAGCCTGAGAAGCGGACACTGGGTGTGAGTCAGTCGGTTGCTTGCTGCCTCCAGGGTCTGCTGCTCTGTGATGGGGAGGTGACATAACGCCACGACTCAGCAGATTGTCAGCGGGAGCTCTGGCAAACGTGTCTGCTGAGGTGGGGCTCCCGGGCTCCCAGGGACACACATTCTCTCAGGCCGTGGATGTCCGCAGTGTGAGGCACCTAGGGAGGTGCTGATGCGGCCTGGGGCTGGGTTCCACCTTTGGTTACCTGCTGTGCTGCATGGTATACGTCTGAAGCCTCTTCCACTTTTTGTGGATGTAGTTCTTTCATTTTCTTAATGTAAAGTCATAAAAATGTTTTTTTAAATGTCTCTTTAAAGGCCACCTGGAAATGTATTGCTATTTGGAATCGAGGAATTCACTTGGGTTAAACTGCGGCACTGATCATACTGTGTACTCTGATCCACCGGAGTTTCATGTCATTGTACATTTTCAGGGGAGGAAAGGAACTGGGTTTTAAGTGACCAGAAATATGTGTTCATGTCATTCTGGTGTAATGAGTGCCAAGTATTTGAGTGCAGTTGTAACTCTACTGTGTCTTCTCTTTTATCTGCCAGACTTCACGAGGAGATAATCGACTTTTATAACTTCATGTCACCTTGTCCTGAAGAAGCGGCCATGAGAAGGGAGGTGGTGAAGCGGATCGAAACTGTGGTCAAAGACCTCTGGCCGACGGCTGATGTGGGTGTCGCGGTGTCCCGGGGCGTTTCAGGTCCACGCAGCTGAGCCTGTCAGCCGGTGCGCACAGGCCGGCTTGCTCACGGCCAGGTGGCCCTCCAGGCCACCCCAGGGAGGGTGTGTCGGCACTCTGGGTGCACGCCCCACTTGCTCCTGCTGCAGTGCCAGCCCTCTGCTCCGAGCTCTCTGGGCATGCACAGAGGACCACTGGCTTGGGGGATTGTGTTTTCAGGCTGTGTGAAGATTGTTCTTGTATTCGATTCCCCTCGAGGTTGAGGGCTTATCCCCTTCCCCAGCCCAACTGCTGCCCACCCTCCTGGCATATGACCTGGTCTTTTAGTAACCACTGCAAGTCTCTCCTCACCTGTCGTGTTCCCACAAATGCACAGGTGTTTGTTGAAGAAGGATGGGAGGGCTTGTGCCCACGCCCAGGTTGCTGGCTCCCCTCGGGCTTCGACCTGTTCTGTCAGCTTTGCCCACCAGTGACCCGACCCGAGAGGAAAGGGGACCATCTGGGCTGCTCAGTGGGCCAGGGCAGCAGCGCTTTTAAAGGCATATACAGTTTTGGCTTTAAGCTTCAGTGCCCTAGGACAGCGCCCTGCCTGGTACTGTAGCTATGGCTTTGAGAAATTATTGGAAGGTTTGAAACTGGCTTTTGGAAAGTCCTCATGTATATGGAAGTCCTGATATATGTAATTTTTTTTTTCTTTTTGTAGTGAGGCCCATAATATTAAATTAATATTAAATTCTAAAAACATTTGTTTTTAATACAGAGACACAGGGAATTTTCTTGTTGGTTGCAGGATTTTCACTTATCCACCCTCCTTAATGTCCAAGGTGGCTTTGCTTTTTACCCAAGAGTACAGCAAGGCCTTTGGGAAGTCTGCCTTCTTGAATTGTGGTACCTGTTTTAAGAGAGCCCTTCTTCCTTTCAGGTCCAGATATTTGGCAGCTTTAGCACAGGTCTCTATCTTCCAACAAGGTGAGTAGCAGATCACACTGCACAGGTTAGTGTTTGTGCTTCTGAGGGCAGGATGGTGTCAGTGTGCATGTGAGAGGCTGAAAAAAGGTTTCTTATGGTCAGTCTAAGGCTAAAAATGGCAGCCCAAGGAAGAGTTTGGGGCCCGAAGAGAAAATTGACAGAAAGCGAAATTTAATTTAGCATTATGGTCATGAAGTGATTGCCTCCCATTTCCTCTTACATTTATTGTGTTGGGGAACAAAAATGCTGGACATTAGAAGCAGAAGACAAATGAGCGGTCTTAGTTCATTTCTGCTGCTCTAACAGAATCCTAGAGACTGGGTACGTTATAAACGACAGGTTCAGCTGACTTTGTATCGGGGAGGCTGTAGTCAGAGCTCAGAGGCCACATGTGGTAAGTGCCATCGAGCTGCACTGTGGCATGGCAGAGGCAGCATGCATGGAGGAGAGGGGCTGGACGTTCTGCAGACTCCTGTGGCAACCCTTAATCCAGCCCTGAAGGCCCCGCATCTCAGCATAGCCACCTTTCCAGACCACGTAGGGTCTGGAG
The DNA here is from genome assembly GCF_902686455.1 of Sciurus vulgaris. Classification (NCBI taxonomy): domain Eukaryota; kingdom Metazoa; phylum Chordata; class Mammalia; order Rodentia; family Sciuridae; genus Sciurus; species Sciurus vulgaris. Next base: position 167,741,556 of record NC_136466.1, on the reverse strand, counting down.
GCACGTCCAGGGTGCAGCAGGGCCTGTGGAGTAGACACAACGGAGAAGGTTTTCTAAAGTGCTAATGAGGGCCTGGGGCATGGCTCATGGTGGAGCAACTTCCCTGGCATGCAGAAGGCCCTGTGTTTGATCCCTAGCACCATGAAATTAATCAATCAATAAAATCTTAAGATGGAAACAAAATTTTGCTTAATATTTTTTGAGTATTTTTTTATGATAAAAAAATGAAGGTCACATCCTGAAATCATTTTCAGTGTCTTCTCATTAAGGACTCTTGATATTCAAATGAATTTCATGTGATTGATTGATCAGAGGTTTCTGTTAACCATGGGTGGTTGGCATCTGGAGGCTGATAGGCTGTGATGTCAGAATTGGGGGTTGGTGTTGGCAGGGATAGTGGAGTACTGAGCAGATCCAGGGCACCCAGAGATCTTTGGGCCGGGAAGCATGGGCCAGTGGGGGCAGCACAGAAGCGAGTGCTGGGAAACATGGGGTGCAGAGCAGTTTTGAGGGAGCATTTTCTTTGTAACCCCTGGGTGACTTGATGCTGTTGGGAAAACCTTTTAGCCCTCTGCTCTCCGCCTTTGTCGCACATGTGCTGCATGTCCCCAAAGGCGGGTGTGTAACAGATTGTCACAGCTTGTGCAGGCCGTGCTCTGCGGGCTGAGGTCAGCAGTGGTTGACGTGCGCTTTCTCTTCTGTCCAGTGACATCGATCTGGTGGTCTTTGGAAAGTGGGAGCGCCCTCCTTTACAGCTGTTGGAACAAGCCCTGCGGAAGCACAACGTGGCTGAACCGTGTTCCATTAAAGTCCTTGACAAAGCTACAGTGAGTGTTGTGGCCTCTGCCAGGGGAGCCTCCTCACCCCACAGCAGCCTTGGTTCTCTGTGTGACTGGCCCAGGCTGTGTTTTTGAAGCTATTTGTGGAGTAAACTTGATTACTGTGTTCGTGGTTATTACCTGAGAAAAGGTCTAGTGATGGCCTGAACTGTGGAAATTTGTGAATTTTCAGACTGGTCTTGGCACTAGATTACACGCTGTGTCCCCTTGTGTCGGATGGATAAGGAAAGGAGAGAAATATCTGCGGAGGGAACACCAGCACTGGGTGCTGCCCATGCTGGGGTGTGTATTTCAGTGATCACACTGTGACATTTCTGATTGACTGGAAAAGATTGCCATCTGCTAACTTTCATTCCAGAGAGGAAACTTCCTGTTCTTTTTGCTGCTAAACACTGCATGTGAGAAGCCTCTTGCCCTGGAGAGAAATTGGAACAGAGACCACTTCCCATGTGTCCCTGTTCAGGAATAGCAGTTACTCATAGAAACAGCTTAGGGCCTGGAAGTCACCCACCTGTGATGTGACAGTCGTCAGCTCAGCTGTGCTATGCACTGGCATTTCAGTCTTGAGCTGGTGCGTCCTCTCGGCCTCAGTATGGTGATGTCCCATAGCACTGGGCAGATGGCCAGAAGTTAAGGCAGGATCGTGTTCCTTCTCACTAGCGACGTGAGGACACGGTACTCCATTTCCCTCCAGGGTCTACTCGGCCACGTATTTTCACGGGCGTGGGAGGGAGTCTAAATGAAAACCAGGTGAATGTCTTGATGCATTTTCACACAGTACATGCCCTGGCACCTGAAGACAGACATTCGGGAGGACAGACAGTGTGTAGGGTCCTCGCTGTCCCAGTGGCCCCATTGCTCGCGCATGTTGGTTACTGAGTACCTTTCCCTCTGTTGCTGAGAGCCAGTTTCTGCTGTTGTCTGGCAGGTCTTCTCTGCTTGTGCCCTCCCATGGTGCCGTCAGGGGCAGGATCCATGGTGAAGGGCTCTGTTCAAGGCACAATCTATTTGGAATAACCATCCAAAAATAAGTACTGCAGAGCTACTACTCATTTCCAGAATTTGAGTGTGTGTCTATTAGTGTATTCAAAAATTCTCAGAAGTGGGACCCTCACCAGGCAAGTGGTGTGGCATCTCCTTGGGGTATGCTTGTGGATCTGGGCCTTGCCACCTGCTTCTTCCATCCATCAGACACCCGTTCCACTTCTGCTGTTTTCCATAAAGTTATCTACTTGGGGGCAGGGAGCGGGAGCGCAGAGCAGGGGTGCTGCTGTGTGACCATTGGACGCTGGGCCTTGCCGCACCTTCCCGGGACCACTGAGGTTGAACCCTGACAGAGGCCTCTTCTCCTTAAAACTGGTGCTCGTGATCTCAAAGCCCTTCTTGGGAGTAAGAAAGGAAACTAAAACTTGTGTACAACTTTGGAAACATTTTGAAGCCTGACTGTGGAGGATGTTGCATATTAAAGTACAGTTTTTAAAATTAAATCTTTACAGGTACCTATAATAAAACTGACAGATCAGGAGACTGAAGTTAAAGTTGACATCAGCTTTAACATGGAGACTGGTGTCCGGGCAGCAGAGTTCATCAAGAACTACATGAAGGTACTGTCGTTGGCAAGCCACCTTCCAGACGAGGGACTTGAGACCTGACATTGGGTCTGTTTGCTCTTACACATTAAACACCTTCACCTGGATTAATGCGTCGATTGCAATGTAGACCACACACTGCAGCTGTTTGCCTGTGGTCCGATTCCTATAGATGCCTTGAAAACCCATAGCTGTTTTTCAGATTTGCTTTTCTTATGTCACCATTTCCTGAAGTTGATCTTATTTTAGAGAGCTTTAGAAGTATTCTTTCTAGTGCCTACAAAGTGATGTTGCCTGAGCTCTGTGTGCCACCTTGGCACATCTAATCCCAGGGGGTCTTTGGGAGGTTGGGTAAATTGTGATATAGAGTGGCTCACTTTGGAGGCCGCAGTGCCTGTGGTGTGACGACCCCCCCACCTTATGGCTCGAATGTACCCACTCACTCTCCTGAGCTCTCTGTGCCTGGAGCTCCTCCTGGCGGATCCCCCTCTGCTCTGCCGTCCCTGCCCAGGAGCATTGCTTGCAGATGCTCCCAAGCCTCTTGGGAAATATGTTCTTAGGCCCCTAAAATTGAGACTGATTGACTCAGACCCTTGATGAGGATTAGTGAAACTTGGCTTTCTCTCATGAAATTTCCTTAAAAGTACATTAACTAACTAGTAAATCTTTTTCTTTTGAAATTTGCAGAAATATTCATTGCTGCCTTACTTGATTTTAGTATTGAAACAGTTCCTCCTGCAGAGGGACCTGAATGAAGTTTTCACAGGTGGAATCAGCTCGTACAGCCTCATTTTAATGGCCATCAGCTTTCTGCAGGTGCGTCTGTGCTGTCCTCGATGGGCTGTATTTGGCATGTGGGAGGCAGGCTCTGAGGCTCGTCCAGTTGCTTCCTGCGTTTCCAGCACCTTGCCCTCCCTCCGCAATTGTGTTCTGACTTGGGGAGCGCGGTTTCTGGCTGTGGCACAGGCCTCCAGGTCAGTGCTCCTTCCTGCCCTGCAGGCAGCCTGTTTCCTGGCCGACCCGCTGTCTGGGTACAAGGTGCTCTTCTGGATCCAGAAGTCAGGTGATGTCTCTCCAAGCCCAAGGAAATGCTATCAACATTGAGAAAGTGTTCATTCCTTTATTTATGTTTTTTAAAAGTGCTTTTCATGGCACTTAAATGTGATTATAATTTTAAAAAAGTCAGAATTAAGTTCAACACTAAATCTAGAGAAAACATTTGAGAGCAAGCCTCCTAGCATTGATGAAACATCAGTATTTTGTCTAAAATTATATATGGTTCTTATTTTGTTGAGTAAGACGATGGGAAATCTAATAGTTAAATGCTGTGATATAGCCGTGAGCTTAGTCTTTGATTTGTGATGCATGAAGTAGTCACTAAGTTAATTCAAGCATTGGTTGTTCCACTTACGATTTCTTGACCCGTTCTGGCCTGTGTGTCATAGCCACGCTGCTATGCCCCTGGCCACTCGTTTTGCGTGCGTGATTATGCACAGTGAGGGCTCCCTGCCCCGGCTGGTATTCTCCCACTGCCACTGACGAGCAGAGAGCAGCACTGCAGTGTCACCGCTGGTCCCTGTGGCTCTGGCACGTTCACAGAGACCAGGTGGTCCACTGCTGTCTTCACGTCCTGTAGTCTGGCTGTCTCTTGCATGGGGCTGTCAGCCATCCCTCCACAGAGCTGAGCACAGCCTTCTGCCCTGTGTCTCTCGTCCTGACTTGGGCTAGTTGGGTGGCCATGATGTATCGACAGCCTGGACTCCCTGCGTGTCACGTGCGGGGCCTGTGAGGCCTTCTGTCGTGGCTTCGTGGCCTTTGCCCCCTTCATCCCAGTGCCGTGCCTGTGCCCAGCAGCCAGCCTGCCTCAGGGTGAGGCCTTGTGCCTCCCACACTCACTTCACAGCTGGCGTGCGCGTGGGGTCCAAACCCCGTGCTGGGCTGGCCCTCAGACATTTGTGACTGAAAGGCAAGGAAGGAGGGAGGCAGTAACGGCGAGGCAGGAGTGAGAAGACTCCGCCTGCACCGTGGGAGCCAGAGCCCTTGGGAATTCTTGCTGTCCCCTCATGGGGCTCCGAGTACAGAGGTTTCCATCCTCCCCTCTGCCTTGACCTTCACTTGGGTGTGACCTAACTGTGGCTGGCTAGCATGGTGCTTCCTGGCAGAATTTCCTGTTCAGATGACAGTGTTCTCCATCTCTGCAGCCCAACAGGAAGGCCACAGGCCACGTGACTCCCCAGTGTGTGGAGCATGGCTAGAATTTTAATCAGCGCCTAAATTCATTTAGAGAGCGTAGCCGCATGTGGGCAATGCAGGTCTGGGAAGCTGAGCATCATGGGTCTGTTGAATCAGTGCACGCAGGAGTTGCCAGCAGACAGTAGCTGAGGGACAGATCAGCTTGCTTGAAGGCACAGTGGGGCAGCACCAGCCTTGTCACTGTTCTGTGTGACAAGCAGGTTGTGAGTTGGGCATGAATGTTATGATACAATACCCATTATCTATGCAGTTAAAATCCATCCTCTTACCTTCTGGTTGGACGTGATGTGATACTGTTCAGTCTGCTGCTGCCACCTACTGGTCGTCTTTCAGAATGAAGACACCAAGGTGACTCAGATCTGTAAAGGTATATCCACCAACTGGATGACTAAGTTATGCAGAATATGAGCAGTGTATTTATAAGTATTTGGCAACTTGGGGCCAATCAGATGTGTGTGTTTATAGGATGTTGCTTGTATGAGTTACCAATTTCAAAACTGCAGGTGTGATACAGCGTTCACAGCAAGGCGTCTGATCTCTTTACGATGCCCTTTATCGATAGGTGTTTGTGGTTGTCTTTGGGCTCCTCCCTGCCACTCTTGCCTCCTCCCTGCCACTCTTGCCTCCTCCCTGTCACTCTTGCCTCCTCCTGCCTTGTGCGTGAGCAAGTGCTACGGAGTCAGGGGTTCCTTGCAGAGGCTGCTAGACAGCAGTGCTTGAATCCGTACAACTTGTGGCTGCCTTACTTTTACAGTTGCATCCAAGAATTGATGCCCGGAGAGCTGATGAGAACCTTGGAATGCTTCTTGTAGAATTTTTTGAACTCTACGGAAGAAATTTTAATTACTTGAAAACTGGTATTAGAATAAAAGAAGGAGGTGCCTATATCGCCAAAGAAGAGGTCATGAAAGCCATGACCAGTGGGTACAGACCATCGATGCTGTGTATCGAGGACCCCCTGCTGCCTGGTAAGAGTGCCTTGCTCCCCACAGTGGAGCCAGGAGACCTTGCGGGTGCCTGGCAGGCGGGGGCAGCCAGGTTGGGCCCTGGGAGCCAGGGAGTTCATCTGCTCTGGATGCAGGTTCCTCTTGCTGCCAGCACAATTAATGGCCACACTTTGAAGACACCCTATTTAATTCTTAGGATTAGCTTACTGTCTTCTAAACTTCTTAAATTCTGTCATCAGCCAGAAGTAAGAAAAAAGTTTTTCTTTTTAGATTACAAAGGTATTACAGATTCACCGTGACCAATTCACTTCACAGAAGCATATAGTAGAAAAGCAGTTTTTGGTGAACTCCTCCCCTGCAACTGTCCATTCTCCAGATTTTTCCTGTGCGAATAGCAGTATTTACCATTGCCATTTTACAAGTTAAGTGACATCCCATAACAAGCAGATCTGCATTTTTCGTCTGACTTAACACATCCTGGACCCCACCACACCTGGATGGTGTGTAGGTTACCATCCAGTGTAGGGATGGCCACGTGGAACCCCTGGGGGGGGGCAGTCTTCCCCTTGGCATGTTGAGGGTGATTATTATCTCCACGCTGTTGGCAAGCGTGTTTTTAAATCTTTGCCAATCTAACAAAATCTTGTGATATAAGTTTTTATTTAACATACATTTCTTTAATAAGAGTGGGGTTCAACACATTGCTATTTATCAATTCCACAAATGTCTACTGAGCTTCTATTAGGTGAGACACTGTTCTTACTGTTGGTGATAGAATTAGTGACGTGCAGGTGACAGAAAAGTGGTGGAGAGCACCAGCTGCAGGTACATTGCCCCCTGTGTCCTTCCATGTGCTGTCCGTCTGTCTGCTGGGCTGTCTTCTTACTGCCTGTGTGTGCTAGGGAGACTTTCTTGTCACACATATCATACTTTCCCCAGTTTGTTCTTTCTCTGTATTTGGTGTTTTTTATTACTCTGTTCCTGTACAGTTCTTGTTTTAATACCTTCAAATTTAATGATTTTTAAATTTCATTTTATGGCTTCTAGGACGTGAGATTTATTTCCTAAAAATCACTTGAATGAAAATACATGACTGTTGCCTTTGGTTGTGATTTTTGAGTGTGTGTGACTTGTGCCAGTCTGGAGAACTGGTTTTCTTGGTGGCATGGTGACAGTGTGTCACCCTCACTGTGTCTGTTGGATCTATCACTGGTGACTCCGTTGTCTCCAGTGTCCACTTAAATGAGATTATGTGGAAGGAAATGGGGGTATGGAAGGTGGACTGAGACAGACATCATTACCCTATGGACATGTATGATTACATGGATGGTGTGTATCTACATTGTGTACAACCATAGAAACAGAATGAAGTACTCCGTTTGTATACAATGAATCAAAATGCAGTCTGTAAAAAATTAAGAAAAAAATAAATAATTTTTAAAAAATGTACTTGAAAAACCCAAACCTGCATTATCAGTAGGTCGATTTAAATTTAGAAAAGGTAAAATTTCAAAACTTAGAATATGTCTCCTTAAAGCATCCATGCTCAGCTTGGGCTCCGAAGAGCGAGGTGCTGAGATTGAACTGCTTTCCGTGTAAACACGGAGCTCCTTGTGGCTGGTTTCATTGGTGGCTTCAGCAGTGGCCTTGTTAGCTGTGTGGCCTCTTCGACACCTGAGAATTCATACCTCGAACATTCTGTCCTAAAGCATTTGCTTCCTGCAGGCTCTTGTGCTCTTACCTGACACCCCAGGTCCTCTGGGTGAATGGCCCATATGCAGAGCTGAAGTCATCGATCACGCAGGTCAGCGCTGCTGGTCTGTTTTGATGGCCTTTGGCTTCTTGGTGTACTTGCCACCTGAGAAATGAGCAGACTTCTTACGAACGATCACACCTCCTGAGGCGGATGCCTACCAGGTGGCAGTGGGCCACAGCCGCACAGATGCTTGGTCCATGCTGGGCCCTGGGCACTTGGCTACAAGAGCCGCCACCGAGATTACTGGTGCGTCCGCAGACCGGATTTCCAGGAGCCGTCTTTGCCCCACTCCACCGCGCTGGCGGAAGCTAGATGTGCTTTGGTGGCGAGGGTCTGACTCGGGTGCCTCTGTGAGAAGCTCAGAGGCATGTGGAAACCGGCTCACATCTGTGGTGAGTTTGACGGCTGCCTTTGTTTGCAGGAAATGATGTTGGCCGGAGCTCCTACGGGGCCATGCAGGTGAAGCAGGTGTTCGACTACGCCTACATTGTGCTCAGCCATGCTGTGTCCCCGCTCGCCAGGTCCTACCCCAACAGGGACTCTGAAAGGTAGCTAATGTCTTGTGTGTCTGTCCTGGGCTCACAGTTCCTGGGGATGGAAACCACACCTTTCCTGGGTTCTGTACTTCTGTGACCTTTATTATTGGACGTACTCTCCCGTTTTAGAGGAACTTGCTCATGTTTATAAAGGGAGACCTTTGCAGGAACTCGGGGTGGCTGTTGGTGTTTGGGGAGCTTGTTTTCGTCAGGGTATTCTGTTTACAAACATGGTAGTGGGCTTTTAAAGCTTTGGAATGATGCTTCTTCGGGCAGCCCTCAGGCCTGCACGCCCAGTTTCTGAGTGAAGGTTTGTGAGCACATGCCTCTGTCACCTTCCTCTTGTCTGCTTTTCCCTTTTGCTACATTGTGAAACAATTTTGCAGTGTGCACCTTACTGGCAGCCAGAAATATTTCTTTCTGATGCCAGTTTATGCTGCCGTGGTGGAGGGAGTGGAGGGTGGAAAACGAGTGGTAGTAGAAAGGAGGAAGAAGGCGGTTCTCGAGCCCCCTAGTTCCTGGGGCGGGTGATGGAGAAAACAGACTTGGAGGCCCGTCTCAGGAGTCTCGCCCTGCGCTGGTGGTGGTAGAGGCGGTGGGACTATGTGGGCTGCTGGTGCATGCTTTTGGGCCAGTCCTGGGCACAGTGACAGGCACTCAGTGTCTCTTGACACCATTCCTCCACTCTTGACTGTGCAGGGGGAGTGGAGTGCTCAAAGTGTGTTGCCCTTGTGGGTGGGAAGCAGCTCCCCTCCCTCAGAGCTGGGTTCACATGGCAGATGCAGGGCCAGGGACCCGCTTTTCTGCACTGCAGTCTCAGAGTGCATCTGAGCTTACGCCAGTAGCCTTCGTGCTTCTAGAAGTCGGCTTGGCTCCCCCATCTCTGACTCAGCGAGATGGCACACTGTTCTCCAGGGGCACTGGCCGCCTCTTACCTGCTGCCCATGTTGATGTCCAGCTTGTCCCTTACAGTACTCTAGGAAGAATCATCAAGGTAACTCAGGAAGTGATTGACTACCGGAGGTGGATCAAAGAGAAGTGGGGCAGCAGGGTCCACTCGGCCCCGGATCTCGGTGAGAAGTGAATTTGTGCTGCTACAGACGTACTTCTTTGCTGCTTTGTGGTCAGGTGTTCAGACTAAGAATAGTTCTTTTTGTTATGCATGTGTAAGCTCTAGAACAACACTCCCCAGTAGAAATATAGTGTGTACCACAGGTGGAATTTAAAATATTTTAGTGACTGCATTAGAAATACAGAAAGAAACAAATGAAATTAATTTCGGTAATTTTACTCAACTCACCTTAGAACATTAACATTTCAACATGTAATCAAGGTAGAATTATTATATACCCTTTGTTTGCACTAATCTTTGAAGTACAGCCTTATTTATACTTATAGCACATCCTAATTGGGGTGCTGAATTTATACCACAGTGAATATCACCATTGTTTACATCCATAAGAAATTAACTAAAAAAATAATGATGGGTAAATGCAGAAAGATGAGTGGGGGGAGGGAGGAGGGGTGGGAGGGGAGGCAGGAAAGGGACAGAGCTGAATTAGATAAGGTGTGTCCCACGCCTTCATAGTCATATCAGAGAGGATCCTACTGTCATGTGTGACCAGCAAGAACCGCTAGGAAAACTCCCATGGTGACGTGGGAAAAAGTGAAAGACCCTTTGTAACAGTTAAAAAAAAGAAGATAAATGATTTGATCTGTATTTAGATTTCAGAAAAGCTTCAGTTGAAGATGACACATCTACATTATCACAAGCATTTTAGTGTTTTCTAGTAACTAAGCACATGGAGTCGTTAGGTCAATTAAAGTCAGTCAGTCCAAGTAGCAGCTCCGCAGGCTCCCAGCACCCGGACTGAGGGCTGCCCCCCGGGATGGCGCGTCTGCTCCTCTCATGACCTGTCCTTTGTGCTCCTGCGACAGACAGCAGGATCAAGATAAAGGAGCGGGTCACTACATGCAACGGGGAGCAGACGCAGAGCCGAGAGCCTGAGTCACCCTACAGCCAGCGCCTGACTTTGTCCCTGTCCAGTCCTCAGCTCCTCTCCTCAGGCTCCTCTGCTTCCTCTGTGTCATCACTTTCTGGAAGTGACATTGTGAGTATGACTTTGCCCTCTGCCCCTCCTGCCTGTGTCTCTGGAGGGTTTGTGTTCCTGGTAGGCACCCATACCTGCGAGTCTCAAGCACATTCCTGGGTTCCAGTCACTTTTGGTTTCTGCTGCATCTGCTGTGTACATATGTGTGTGGTTCGAACCCCGAGGCTGCATCCTCCCCTGTGCGTGCGTGCGCACATGCACACCCTGAATCTTGAGAACCTGGGTCCTGGTCACTCTGTTGGTCAAGAGTCGAGTCAGTGGACTTTATAAATAGTTTTTAAAGGCCTATGTGAAAATGGAAACAGTACGAGCCCAGCCGTGTCCTCTGTGTTTAACTTGTCTTTCCACTTCTGAAACCACTGGAGGGCAGTCTGGCTGGCCTCGTTCTCCTGTTTAGAGCAAGGCTTGCTCTTGCTCCCTCGCCAGCCCCAGAGCAGCCCTGCTTCCCACCTGTGCCAGGCTGCGCTCCTTTGTTTGCAGCAATCCTTATTGTTGTTTTGTGCTGGACTCCAGGACTCAGACACGCCACCCTGCACCACACCCAGCGCTTACCAGCTCAGCCTGCAGGCGCCAGCCGCTCTGATGGCCAGCTTACCTGCTGCCTTGCCAGTACCCAGTGGCAAACCTCAGTCCACTCCTTCCAGAGCACTGATCCTGACAACCAACAATCAGGTATGGCTTCCCTTCTCGGGGCAGAGCTGAGCTGGGAAGGGGCTGGAGGAGACCCAAGGTGCTTTTGAATAAGAACGTTCTCAGATTTCGATATGGTCAGCATTTTTATCTTTTCATAGAAATTCTCTCATTGTTTTGTGGGTAGAACTTAATTCTCATCATTCCGTAAAACACAACTGTGATACTGTTGGCATTGGAACCCAGCGTCCTCTTAGCTTTGAGGAGGCACTTTTGTTCTTGAGGCTGAACGGGCGTTTGACAGGGCACACTGTCTTTCTGCAGGCCACTGCAGTGCCCAGTGTGATACCCCTGTCCTTTGAGAGGGACTCTGATGCCAGCCTTGTCCCTGAGCTGCAGTGAACAGTTGTCCCTGTTTTCTTCCAAAAGCTCAGTGTGTACATGATAAAGTTTTAATAGGAACTTGGACTTTTTCCATGTTATTAATTAAGCATTAATTTTGAAACTTTTTTCTATTAGAATATGCTCTGTTTTTTAAACTTAGATAAATCTATAAGTTTAAAAGAGAACTTTAGAAATACTGAATTTCATCTGTCCATTCCATCATATCAGTTGAATATGTATGAGCCAGCATCTGGATGGACCTCGGCGCAGAGTCGAGCCTGGTTCTGGAAACATGTGGGTGCGTGCAGCCTGCCCGGGCTGAGGGTAGTTTGGCTCCTTAGGGAGGCACCAGCTTCTCGGAGGCTCAGCTGTGGGGTCTCGCCTGTCGCCGAGCATGACAAGCCTCACCCAAAATGTGTCACATAGCTGGTGGCCCTTCATGGGTGCAGCATGCAAGCCTGGATCCTTTGCTTAAGCTGCCAAAGGAAGTTCTGCCCAGGTGTTCAGTCGCCCTGTCCTGGTCCTGACTCTGGCTCTGACACCTGACCTCCTTGTGTCACGAGGCATTTGTTCAGCCCCTTCAGGGCTCCGAGAGCCACCACAGCCACTGTGCTTCAACCTCGTGCTGCTATTGCTGCGTGGTCCTCACATGGCCTGTGTTGTCTAACGAAATGTCAGGCTGTCACTTACCTGTCTCACCTGTCTGTCCCAGGCCTGTAGAGCAAGGCCCAAATGTTCGGGTTGTTACGGTGTTCACACAGGCTGAGGCCTTCCTCGCTTCTAGTGGAAAAATTGAGGACAATGTTGTCTTGAAGCACTTTTATGCATTGTCTGTCCCGTGCAAGTCATAAAAACAGAATGTCCAAATCTGAGTATGAAGTCAAAAGATGTTAGAGCTGGGTGTGGTGGCGCACGCCGGTCATCCCAGCAGCTTAGGAGGCTGAGGCAGGAAGATTGCAAGTTCAAAGCCAGCCTCAACTTAGCGGAGACCCTGTCTCAAAATAAAAAATAAAAAAGGACCTGGGAATGTGGCTCAGTGGTTAAAGTGCTACTGGTTCAATCCTTGGTACCAAAAGCAAAAAACCAAAAACAAAAAAACAAAAAACAAAAAAATACAGAGTTGGAGGACATTAAGTTGTCAGAGAGAGGCCCCAGGGATAGAGCTTGCTTTCCTTGTGACCCCTTTCCCTGGGGGAGTAAAGCTCCTGAAGAGGAGACACCGTGGGCTTGGTGTAGGGCCATGCCAGCAGCCACGACTCCTGGGCGAGAGTCTCCTCTCTCTGATTACAGTGAAGTGTAACCAGGCGTTGTGGGCAGAGTCTGCTGCCCTGTGGCTTCTGGTGTCCAGCACTGGAGAGCTGCCTGCAAGGGTCGCAGTGTCCCTTTGTGGTGCTTGATATGTTGGGTGGTGACATTCTGGGGCGTGCTTCTCACTAGCATGCCTCTGCCTCGGACGGGCCCGGCAGTGTAGAGGAATCCAGACCTGGGGACGGGCGAGGCAGGGACTGTTGCCCACCATCGTCTGTCTGTTCAGCCAGATTGGAGCCGGGAATTTACTTGTGGCTCTTCCAGGCATCTGAGTGGCAGTTTTCTAAGGATTAATTTTTTTGAATCGGTTTGGTTTTAGTGAGTTTTAAAACTTTATGACTTGAATTATTGGGCATGTGTCATATTGTTGCTGTTTCGGAATGTGAGCTATTTCTAATTCAAAGGAAACACTGACGGTTTATAACAATACAGTTGCTCTGTCATGCCCATGTGGCGCTGTTCACAGGCAGCCACCCCCCTTGATGTGACCTTGGGACTTGGTGCTTCCACTTGTTGCTACATGTGACCGTCTCTCTTTTGTTCCTAGACCAGGTTCACTATCCCTCCGCCGACCCTCGGGGTTGCTCCTGTTCCTTGCAGACAGGCAGGTGTTGAAGGAACTGTGTCCTTGAAAGCCGTCCATCACGTGTCTTCCCCAGCCATTCCCTCGGCGTCCCCCAACCCACTGTCAAGTCCTCACCTATATCACAAGGTGCGTACCACGTGGGGCCCACTGACCTGTGGCCTCTGGTGCTTCCTGCTGCTCTGGGCAGCCGGTGCCACATCCCCTCCTGAGAGAATTCCAGGGACACTGTTTGAAAAGGGAATTCGTTTGCTGGTCCTTCCGTTTCATGTCTGCTTTCTTTTCTAAACAAAACCTTAAAAATATTATTTTAAAAGGTAATATAGTTTAATTATTCACCATAAGCATTCTTCTTCGTTGAACTGGTTAGTATAAAACAGAAGCTTGAAGTAGGCAAGATTCAAAATGAAGACTGTTTTGTTTTCCCATTTACTTTTTAAGTTCATGTTACACTAAATAGTTTGGGTTTCAAGAAACACACAAGCCCAGTGCTGTTCTTACCTAGTAACTTGCTTGCTTCCCTGTCCCCAGGGGAGGGCATGAGGGGATGACTGGATGGCCCAGTTCTGTTTGGTGAGCTCACCTGGTCCCCATGGGCCAGAGTGCTCTGGCACACCCTGGCTGCTCGCCTCTCTGTCCCTGTGCCCTTGATGTGCCTGTGTGTTGGAGGACAGCCTTCCTGGGACCCCTGCAGGGTCTGCTGCTTCTCCTGGATACTGATGATGCCTCATGCCTTTGCTAGTATTCACGCCTCTTCCTCTGTTCCTCTTTGTTCATCTAATGCTGGTTGGCTGGAAAATTCTTGAGTGCTGGTTCTTTGGCCCTGTGTCATTCATTCCTGATGATTAGTTTTCTTTAAGAATTAATTAAGTAATAGAACACCCCGTGGCTGTGTCCACCCCGTTGCAGCAGGGCTTTCTTTCCTCGTGTGGCCGTGATGACCTGTCAGACACCCTGGGTGGTGTGGTGTCTTTGTAAGAGAGAAAGCAGCCTCGTCATTCCACGTTGGCCTTTCTTCCTTCCCAGCCTCCTGCATGGTTCATTTTGCTCTGAATTGTCCTAAGACCAGCTCGGTCTGCAGTGCAGTTCAGAGAATGTGCCGTGGGAGCCCCTGAACTCCATGTAACTGGGCAGGCCTGAGGGTGTTGCTTGTCGGGTGTTGCCAGGGGTAGACGAGGACGAACGTGGCAGAGACCTTACTCTTGTGGGCAGATGGGACGAGCCGAAAGTGAGTCTGATAAGTTTATACAGTTGGATGCTGGCCCTCCATTCTTCCCTCAGCTCAGGGCAAGTAAGGCTGTTTTCTCTACGAGGTGTGAGTGCAGGCGCCTGTCTCTCCTGCCTGTGTGGCCACATCAGTGTCTCAGCATGGGGCAGCAGGGACAAGGCTGTTAGGTGTTGCTCCTTGTCCCTCTCTGGTTGGTGACGTCCTGCCACTGGAGAGGGAGGGAGCTCGTGACCCCTGGGTGCCCATGGGCCTCGTCTGGTGCTCTGCTCCTACCCTGCGCTCCCTCTGTGTCTCTGCAGCAGCACAATGGCATGAAACTGTCCATGAAGGGCTCCCACGGCCATGCCCAAGGCGGCGGCTACAGCTCTGTGGGCAGCGGAGGCGTGCGGCCCCCCGTGGGCAACCGGGGTCACCACCAGTACAACCGCACCGGCTGGAGGAGGAAGAAGCATGCGCACACCAGGGACAGCTTGCCCGTGAGTCTCAGCAGATGATGGCTCCTGGCCCGTGCCCACCCCGGACTGCCCAGGGGCCTCGGCACCGCGGGAGCCAAGGCCAGCACCCAGCACTCGGATGCGGCTGCCAGCGCCCGGCTGACCACTCTGCATGTGTCTGTGTGGTGGTCGCGCCCATCGCAACGAACAGCTAGCCAGAGGTGGGCGCGCTCCGCCTTCCCGAGAGCCCGCCCAGCCCAGCAGGCCGGCTGGGGACTGCAGGCAAGCGCGGCCGGGCTGCTCTGGTGGTCTCAGTGGCTGCGTCTGTCCTCGGCGGTCGGGGTTTTCGTTTCCTGTCATCACAGCGGAAGAGCCGGCATCCTCCTCCTTCCCAGCGCAGGGCTGGAGGCATTGTTTTACTGCCCTCACGTTTTGTTTGAAACTTTAGAACTGTTTTTCTATGTAAATATTGAAAACTTATGATTTGTGCAATAACTCAGATATTTTTTATTTAATTTCATATTTTCACATAAGTTATATTTAAGGGAAGAGGGAATTTTTTTAAACAAGCTTAGATCCTTTCCCAAGTTGCATTTTCTAAGTTGGGTTCATCGTGTTGGCTGGTTGTCTGAGCATCATCACGAACACCATAAGAGGGGTTTGGGGTTTTACTTTAATGTCTTGTTTTTGGTCAGATGTAAGTGAAGGAGCCGAGTTGCCTTGGTGGTTTTCCTAGGGGCGCAGCTCCGGGACCTCTGAGGAGCACCCCCGTGGCCCTTCCCTGGGGCCTCAGGTGCTGCCTGCTCTGACCATGAGTTCTAACATTTTGCT
This sequence comes from Sciurus vulgaris, assembly GCF_902686455.1. NCBI lineage: Eukaryota > Metazoa > Chordata > Mammalia > Rodentia > Sciuridae > Sciurus > Sciurus vulgaris. Next base: position 167,726,127 of record NC_136466.1, on the reverse strand, counting down.
TTTGGTTCTTTTAAAATAGACAACAAACCCAGCATTTAAAGTGCCAGAAGTATAACTTTCTAAGGAGAGAAAAGGTTGTCACATTATAAAATCTTAAATGTGAAGTGGAAATGCTTCAGTCAGTTCTAGTGGCATGGCCTGTAATGGTGGGTCTGGTGGATATCATTACAGACAATGGCACCCAGTTTTAGGAATGTGGAGAAAGGAATTCCGTTGATTCCGTGGAGGAATCTGCATAGCAGTATGCATTCGTTCTGTTAAGAGCAAATACCTGAGAAGCACCTGCGCTGCCAGCGCGCCGTGGGGAGTATCTAACGTATCGCAGGAGAGCACAGCCCAGCGTGGCCGGAGCGGCGGGGGCCGCCGTCAGAAGCATACAGGTGTACTATGCAAGTGTGTTCTGCCACAGCCACCACTGTCTTTGTTACCTTTTTTTGAACAAGATCATATCCATTCTGCCTGACCCTGAGTTTTTGGGGCACCACAGTTGTCCTGGGAGTTGGCTTGCATCCTGTAGGCCCTCTGACTTCCTGTTTTTAACGTGGGGGTTCTGGCCCTGCCAAACACTACAGGTAGGTTGGTCTTTGAAGCCCACTAGTGGAGAATGTCGAGGCAAGAAGCTAATGGCCATGACATCTGACCCATGCGCGGTGGGGGTAGTTCTAGTTGACGTCTGACCGCAGCGGACACCCAGCAAGGACCAGCTCCACGTGTCTGGGTCTGCCTCTGAAGCAGGACCAGCCCTGTCGTCCTTGCTGCCGCGGCTGCTGCTGCAGTGTCCAGGAGGCATTCCAGAACGGCAGCCCTCGGTCTGCAGCCTTCGACGATTGGAATCACCCAGAATATTTAAAAATATTTAAATTGTGAACCTATTGATAGAGAATATTTATAAACACTGATCCATAGACCTGTACTAATCTCTACGCATTAGCAATACTGACTGTAAACCTACATTAAGGAAACCATTGTGGGGACAGCGAGTGCCCCGTAGGTGCGTGTTTTAAAGCTCCATCCGGAGACACAGGTACCATGTCCGTTCCGTCGTGGTGAACCAAATGAATTGGTCTGGCTACCACTGTGGTCGCGTGCTGCAGGTTAACAAAAAGATATCATGTTTCGATTTTCTTTTGTGGACAACAATGTGGAAGCTAAAATTGACATATTTTTATGTAAAGTTTTTCTATTCTTTGATTTTTAATAAACTTTGGAAACCAGTTTTGTGTGTTAGTAGATGCTTTCCTTCATGGGTAAGGTGGTGACTACGCTAGCCAATGACCTGGTCTAAGCAGGACTCGCGGAAGGGCAGTGTGAGCCCTGGGACAGTGAGAGGCTGAGGGGGTTATTCTATCATGGTGCCGGGAGTTGGGTTCCAGGCTTCTGTGCTAGTCCTGTGTTAGAGAAAAGTCGCGGAAGCCTGCTCTGTGCCAGCACACCAGTGGGATTCGCAAGGGACCCTCTCTGCAGTTCCAACAAACTGATAGTGTCCACGCTTAGCCCTGCCAGTGCAGTGCTGGCTTCGGTCAGCAGTGCCCGTGGTCCCAGCGCCTGGCAGTCACATGTGGCTAGTGTGACTTCAGCTCGCAGGTCTTAGGCCTCCTAGGTGCTCACCAGCAGGCAGTGGTGGAACGCCACCCAGGCCACCTGGCCCTGCAGGTGTGCTCTAGAAGCCCCCGCCACAGCGCCTTGGCTTGGCACAGGTGGACATTGTGGTGAAACCTCACCCTCCACCCGCAAGCGGTTCACAAGGGTCACCAGCGTTGCTGCCAGGAGGATGCAGCCCCCTCCCCCATACACGTGGTTCTTGTGCGTGTGTGGAAGCAGCAGAGGTGCCGGGCACTGTCACTGTGGCAGCGGGAGGACTGACGTGGGTCTGAGAAGCTCTGGGCAGCGAGGCTGCCGGCCCAGCAGCGACCGTGCGTGTTGGCTGCGTGCTCAGGCAGCCCAGAGCAGCAGACACGCTGGGTCCCAGAGGCCTCTGGGACTGGGATCTGCAGGGTGACGCTGCAGCAGGCGAGCCCTGGCTCCCTGTGTGCTGTGTGGAGACGGATTGGGTGGGAAGAGGCAGTTGCCTTGTGCCACCCCTGGGTCTCACTGAGGGGCCTGCCCGCAGGACCTCTGAGGTAGCCAGAGGAGCCAGAGAGTAGGGACTGCAGCCTCCCAGGGAGGCCGATTCTGCTCTCTTCTGGTGCTGGGGGCACGTGTTGTGCAAGGAGCTTCCGAGGGATGGAGAGTCCTACCCAAGCAGGGCCTGTGCACTCCTTGCTGTGCCTGGTGGGTGTGGGCACAGGGAGGCCGCACCGCCAGCTGATGGCTTGCTGTGTGGCCTCGCCTCCTCTGGTCACTGGCAAGGTCACCTCAATGCAGGACCCTGTCGGTCTCAATCCACATTCCAGGATTCCTCTTGAGCTGCCACAAGATAGAGTGACAACCTGCGTCCCTGTGCCTGATGTCATAGGATGGAGAGTGGCAAGCTGCGCCTCTGTGCCTGATGCCCAGTGGTACCTATGAGTGGAGGTGCCTGGCATGTGGGACATCCGTGATCCACATGCAGCTGTCCCCACCAGGCAGTGTGGCTTTAATGGCCCACCCCTGCTGGCCTAACCGAGATGTCTGGGGCCACGTGGTTTGCCTCGTGCTGTCCACCTGTGAGGTGCCTGCCTGGCCAACGGGCTTCCGATGACGAAAGCATGCTGGCATAGAGGGGGTCCAGCTGCCGCTGAATGACATGTCCCAGGTGCCCCGCCTGAGGGCTGGTTCTCTGCCTGAGACCTGCAGAGTGTTTCCTGGCCTGTGGGGAGGTGCTGGGTCGCACCAGCCTGGGCACGAGGAGGCCGGGTGACCACATGCTGACATCATTCACCCGCAACTCTAGCACATGACTTGGTCTTAGAGGGTCCATGACATGAATCGCCCGAGGACGCATCTCAAGTGATGTCGAGAAACCTAGCCGTAAAGGGAAAGGGCTGTGCCTGGGCCACCCCAAGCCTGGGTTTTCGGGGGCCCTTTGCACGAAGCACCACCACTCGCAGGGTCCCTCCAAGGCTGTGCCCTTGCAGCGAGCGTGGACTCTGCCTCCTCGGTTCAGACCTCTGAGATGAACGTCGAGGCTATGATGATGCTCAGGACCGTAACCAGGTGTGGGTGCAGGTTATTAGCATTTTTGGTAAGAAGTGTGTTACTCGATGCAGATTTCTAGGATTGCGGCCTGTGTCTCAAGTTCCGAATGAGTCCTGTGGTCGTGGGTTCAGATGGTGGGGGCCAAGTCCAAGTCTCAACCCCACCCAGTAACCCAGAGCCGCCTCGCGTTCCGGACCTAGACAAGAAGTGGAAGCCAGGCCACACGCAGTCACCTTGCAGAGCTGGGCCACACGGGCCTGCTCGTCACACGGCGTGGCATCCCTCCACTGGGAGAATGGCAGCTAGAGAACAGCTGAAGCCGGCCGTGTTCCCATTGAGCTGCACCAGGTTCCACAGGGGACCTGTGTCCGTGCTCCGCTGTCCGTGGTGCTGCCTGGCGACACAGAATTCTCATCAGCTTGGTGGAAGTTTTGAAGTGTTTGTAATAAAACTACTCGGGCTCACAAAATGCTGGAGATTTCTTGCCGAGCTTAGTCATAATGGTGCTTTTTATTCTTATAAGTTCCTGCCCTCTGAAAAGCTGGATTCTGGAGACGTTTGTGTTGACTGTTAGTCGCGCTGTCTCCCCCTGGGTTGCCGTAACTCGCCAGTGCTGTTCTCTCACTGGGCCAGTGTGTGCTGCCTCCTCTTGTCTCCTTGCTTGTCTTGTTGTGCACCCTGCTTCAGGGACACGTGGCCCACGTGGTAAGATTCCTCACCTGTCTTTCTGTCCTGTCCTCCTGGCAAAAGCCTCCTATGGATTTACCAACTCCTGGTGCCCAGCACAGGGATTGCTGTGGAGTCCAGCCCAGGTGGCACAGGTGACTGGCCTGAGCAGAGGCAGTAGGGACCTCAGCCAGGCTCATGTGACACGGGTCTGGGGAGCAGAGGCCCTTCTGCCCTGGGCAGCCCTTCTCTCCTTCCCTTCCCAGCAACCGGAACCTCCACTCAGTTGTGACTCTTGTCCATCTCCCTGCTCTCTCCCCGAGAGGGCCTTGTCTCCTGGTCAGAGAGAGAACCCTCCAGAATGACCTCCTTCCTGCCTGCCTCCCTCACCAGCAATCACATGATCACAGATGGGCGCCTGCTTTCTAGGGACAGAGCCCTTTGAGGGGACCAGGTCATCCTTGTCCTCTGTCCCATCAGCCCTTAGCCCCACCCAGGCCTCTCCTGTCCTGAAAGGCTTCTTGACCCCTCTGGAGGCCTCCTTCCCTCTCCCCTCGCCCCTTCAGCCCGTTGCCCACCTGCCTGTCCCCTGCGCCTCCCTGCTGTGGGTCCCCAGCCCCGCCTTGCCCAGCCTTTCTCCAGGGGCCAGGATGGCTCTGCATGCTGAGACCTCTCAGCGATCCTTCAGCCTCCTCTGCACCGTTCTCTCCATGTTCCCTCCCCATCTGTCCTGGCCGCCCCAGCGGATCCACCCTGAGCATCTCTGGTCTGGGCCTTTTTGAGCCCACACACTAGACAGGTCTCAGTGAGGGGGTCCCCCACTCAGCAGGCCTGACCAGTCCTGCCTCCCTGCTCCCTCCTGCAGAACTTGTCAGCTGGGCGTCTGGGCTGTTGCCTCCTGTAGCAGCCTCTGAATCCCAGCTGCCCTGGGCCTGCCCTCCTGCCACGCCTCCCTCCTGGGCACCAGGACGGCCCTCGCTGGGCTGCAGTCACCTCCAGCACTGTGCCCCGGGTACCACGGCTCCTTAGGAAACGCACCCAGAGCCCTGTCTGTCCCCGTCCAGGTTTCTGCCGACCTGACTTTCGTTTACCCAGATCCACTTCTGTAGAAAGGAACCTATGGCCCTTGCTTAAACGGAACCATCGCTGCTGGCAGTGAATGTCAGGTAGCAAACGAAGTGGGCCAGTGGAGGTGGGGAGAGTGGGTGGGCGGGCGGCCGCTGTGAGGGCCTGCCAGGACGGAGCCCGCGCCAGGAACCAGGGGCACAGAGCCACGGAGGGCCAAAGGCCCCGAAAGGGCACAGTGGCTCACTTAGTGCTTTGCTGTGGGCACAAGTGCCTGTTCAGGAATTCAAACCAGTCCTTATAGAGCTTTCCAGAAGCCCACCTCTGCCTCCCTTTCCAATCATGCCACTTGGCAGTATTTTTGTTAGAAAATAGACATGTCGCTCTTAGTGCCCCTACAATGTGAAATGCTTTTCACCACAGTGTCTCAGGGATGAGGAAGGTGGTCCTCGGCGCCAGGGAGCCAGGAAGTGGCAGATTGTCACAGAGCGTGGGGAGGACATTTCCACGAGTCATCTGGCTCACCTCTCCATTCTGCCGCTTCCTGGCAGTGTGTCTTTGAGCATGTTTCTTGCCCTTTCTGTTCTCTAGGTTCTTCACTACATGAACTAAATTGATTAAATGCACATAAAGCTTTTGGGGCCAAGCAAGGCTGAGCAAAGCCTTGGTCAGCGTCGGCTCCTGCTTTCTGAGCTATGGGGCAGCTGTGGGGACTGAGCGGTCTGTTTAGTGGGGAACAGGGCGAGGAACTAATTTCCATGAGAGGCCAGAGGGAAAACATTGTAATAAACGGCTTCGTGTTTTTCTCTCCCTTTGCCCTTGCATTGAGTTTTTAGTGTTGCTCATTTTGTATTTAAGATTCTTATCTGGGACTTGGAGCAATTTGAAAGAAGTGTTGAATGGTTTAACAAATTCTTTCATTTGACGTTCCAGTATGGTGGTTTTCAAATTATTTCAGAACACCATAGTAGCTGCTGCTAATTACTAACCCAATATCTATTTACTTTTGTTACTTTCTAGAGTTGCCAGATGTAGAAAATTAAATGAAAAAATTGGGAGGGAAACGGGTATGGGGTAGGAAGGACAGTAGAGTGAAACAGACATGATGACCTCATGTACATGTAAGACTGCATGATCCATGTGATCCTGCAACATGTACAATCAGAAAAATGAGAGATGACACTCCATTTATGTGTGATTTACCAAAACGTATAAATGCATTCTACTGTTATGTACAACAGATTAGAACAAATAATTTTTTTTAAACCAAGTTAAATTTGAATTTAAATAGATAATATTTTTGATGTATGTTCTGAATATTGCATGGACAGCTGGACGGGGTGCCCTGTATTTCACTGGTGTGGTTTTGTTTGGGAAAGCAGCAGACACTGCAAAGAAGATTGTTTCTCAGCTTCGCTGTGCACAGGTGGCCTCCGGATGGTCCTAGGTGATGCGCTGCGTGCAGAGCTGTCGTGAGTTCCTGCAATGTTCTGCTGCCTCTGCATCCTCTTTGGACTTGGACTGGACCTTCTCATACCAGAGCAGGGCTGGGTCCTTGACAGTCTCCAGTTCTCCCCCTCCTTCAGTTTCGCAGGTGTCTATGCAGACATCTGCCACCTTCTAGCCACCTCCCTGTGACCACGTCCCATGGGACAGCTGCAGCCAGCCTGCTTGATTGGCCCTGTGGACCCTCATCCCCATGTGGACTGCAGATCTGCCCAGCAGCCACCTCTCAAGGTGTGACCCCATGGAACTGTGTCTACTCGCTTTTAACCCACCAGTTAAAGCTCTGTGTTTGGATGATGCCCTGGGCCCACGGGGGTGTTGGCCTTCAGCCTGCTCCCTTTCCCACCTGCTCTCCGACAGCCGTGTGTTTGGCCCTGGCTGGCTGTGCACCTGCGGGACCTGTAAGTCATAGAATCTGTTCCCTCCTCGTGCCTCCTCTTCCCTGGTCAGGTTCCCTCCGTCTTAAAGATCATAAATCGCAGAGTGCTTTCCTCTGGACTAAGACTTTTCTAGGAGAAGATACTGTCCCCTCTGATTCTGACGAGGATTTGAACACAGTGCCTGGACTGCAGCCGCTGTCTTGAGGTCACGTAGGAAGGCGGCCGGAGGAGGACAGGAAGGACCTGGGGTTCTGGGGCTTCAGAGGAATGCTCTGTTACACACTAAGAACATCATGTCTGATGTTCTGGGCTCTCGGCTGAATGCACTTCGGACACATGCAGGAAGTACACTGTGAACAAACGCTCACAAGAAACACCAAGAGAAGCCCTAAGAGGCTGTAGTTTGGGTAGTGTGGGCGACTGGGACAGAGCCTGGTTGCCTTCTGTTCCATTCCCTCCCATCCTGACAGGGTCCCCGGAGCTGGGGCAGAGGCCACTGGTGCTTGGCCCTGGGTAAGGAGGCAGCTCACTGGCTGGAGGGCACACCGAGAGGCAGGGTCTAGGCGTGGCTTGGTGCTGTTGGGTGCAGAACCAAGACTGGGTGGGGTGTTTTTGCCTGGCCTCCCTCTCTTCATACCCTCAGGTCCCTGATCATTTCCACATGGAAAGGATCCAAGGTGGCTGGATGCACAGGGAGGGCATGTCTGCACGTGGAAGGCCCTGGCTCTTCCTGTCTCCACCTGCGTATCCCGGGGCAGAAGGCCCCCTTGTTGTTCCAGCATTCTCCACAGGGCCAGCCCTTGGGGTGGGGATCTGGTGTCCCTGGGGTCACTCTGTCCTCCCTTGCTTTATCCACACCTTCTGACTCCTCCCCTGTGCAGTGGGGTCCTCTGGGCCTCCAGGCTCTGGACAGTCCTCATCTGCATTTGCTGGTTAATCACCTATTCATTTTAAGAATTTCTTTCATGTTGTTATTTAACATTTTCAAATTTATCTCCTTTACTCAATAAATATGAGCATGTGTGTCTGTTCCTCACGGGTCCAACACAGTGCCAGGCACCTGGAAGTGGCATATGTGATTTCACTGCTAAGGCCATGCTTTGTGCTTCTGTTATTCCATGCCAGAGGTCAGGAGCAAATAAATAGCAAAGCTTTAGTAAGTAAAAATCATTTTATGTTGAAAAAAGGTGCAGGAAATATTTTTGGGCAGGTTCGAGACTCATTTTCTAACTAGAGTCTGGATATGTGCTAGAATTTTTCTCGTGTGCCCCCTTTAGCTGTCTGCAACAGGCCACGTGAGCGTTGCCCATCTCGGACAACTGCCGGACTTGCCGCCCAGCCCATCAGGAGCTGCAGCCATAGTGAGACAGCACTGCAGAGCTCCACCCTGGTCAGTTCAGTCGCTCAGTCCCCGATGGCTCCTGCAGGGGAGGGGAACTCAGCACCGTGAGCCAGCTCTGGGAGGGCGTCGCTGTCCCCCTGGGGTCCCCAAGTAGCACTGGGCTGAGGGCCGCCTCCCAGGAGCACCAGAACGGTGAGAAGACAGGGGGCACTCTCGCCTCAGCCTTGGAGATTTTCTCCTCCACCTCCTGGCTTCCTGCTCCCAGGCTGCTCGCTGGGCTGGCACTTCACCTCCAGGCAGGGGTGTCCCTAAGGTAGTCTGGGAATTAAGCTGGTCTGTAAGAAGAAACCACGCACAGCACTCAGATGTTTACAAATCCCAGGGAAATGCGGCTGGCATGTGTTTCTCTATTGAAAAAAATGAAGGTCTATAAAACCCTAACAGTGACAAAGAGGGTGAGGCTGGGGACAGTAACTGGGAGGTGGGGCCACTCCTGCTGTCCCGTGGGCTCCGCTGGGGTGGGCTCTCAGATTGCTGAAGGCAGACTCAGCCAGAGCCTGCAGAACCCAAGCCCTTCCTGGGTCCGCCTTCTGGAAAGGGCAGGGGAGAGGTGGTCCTTCCGTCACGAGCATCATGAGTTGAGGGACTGTCCCCACATTGCGGTCTGTCCTGGGGAGTCTGGCCCCTCTCAGACTCACGGGCCTTGGGCTTGGGAACAGGAGCCGGAGCTGCGTGTGGGGTTGAGGGCTGGGTCCAGTTCCAGGTCTCTATTTCTGTGTGAGCTCGGGCAAGTGACACTGTGCGTCCCGGCCCTTCGCCTGGGGCATGAGCCTCAGGAGGTGTGAGAAATGCTCCCACACGTGGAGGGGTGGGTGCGATCTGTTCTGTGGCTTCAGCGCCGCCCGGCATGCACCTGCCCGTGAACGGGACCCCTTGCCCTTCTGGCAACACTGCAGGGAGGGGGCAGTCTTGCTTTGTCCTCTCCTGCTTCCTGGATGCTCCTGTGCTTCAGCGAGGTGGCATGGCACAGCGGGTCTGGGGCTTCAGCGAGGTGGCATGGCACAGCGGGTCTGGGGTTTGCTCCCATCTGCAGCTGGGAGCCTCCTGTGGGGCTGGGGCTGCCCGGGCCTGGAAGGAGGAGCCAGGCCTCCCGTCACCCATGCAGGTGGAGCACAGGTTTTAGATGTGACAAGCACTCCAGAAACCAGGTTCTTAACTGGTGTGGGCCCCCCATAGTTGATGTTTGGGATTTACTGAAATGTTTGGCCCGGGAGGCTGTGTTGGGGGTCTTAAGGCCACCGTGAATTTCACTGATTCTCTTGGGAGCCGTAGGAATCTCGGTATAGTCATGCACTCATGGGCGTGGCTTGTTACAGGGAAAGGAGACAGCCGGGGAAAAGGTGTGTTGGCAGAGTCAGGTGTAGTCACCAGGACATGCTGATGTCCTCCAGCAAGTGTGACAGCGTGTGAGAAGGACTGTTGGTCAGGGAAGTGCATGAGGGCTCCGGTGTCAGGGTGTTCATTGGGGCTGGTCGCACAGGCACCCATGGCCCGGAATACATGCCAATTCCAGCCTCCGGGAAGGAGTGTGGGCGTTCAGCAGGAGCCACACGGTCCCTACAGACAGTCCAGGCACAGAGAGCCACTCTTCTCATCTGGGGAGACTCGGGAAGCCAGAAGTCACTGCTCAGAGAAGAGCAGGTTCCCCTTGGTGGGGACTTTGTGTGGGGCCGTGGTCTCTATGCGTGGCAGGCCCTCCTGAGGCCTCAGGGGTTAAAGCAGCACTTCCTGTGGAATCTAATCCAACACAAGGTGGTGCTCAGCAGATGTTTGCTGAGGGAGGTGAGGAATGAAAGCACGGGTTGGGGGCTTCTAGAACCTTCTCTGGGACTGCCCCTCCACCAAGTGCAGCCTGGGAAGAATCCCACAACCTCTCGAAGCCCTGCTCTGGTGGCCTCAGCTGGATGGTGAGTTTCAGACACATTCCTGAGGGAGCTGGAGGGCAGGCTGCACCTTCTGCTGCTCTCCTTTCCCCGCCCGGGACACACAGGTGCCTGGTGAGTGTCAGCCTGTTGAGATGGGCCAGGCCTTCACAAGCCACAACTGGCGGGTGTGCCAGTTGGCTTAGCTGGTCCCCCTGTCCCTGGGGCTTGCAGGTGAAGGAACTTCCCTCCTGCCTGGAGGTCCTGCTTCTCCTCTGGGAGCGCCCTACTCTAGTCTGTGTCACCTCTCTGTGAAGCTGGCCTGCCCCCAGCCTTGCACTCCCAGCAGTTAGTGACTTTTAGGGAAACGTGCACGGTCTCGCCTTCCTGGGACAAAGACTCGCGCTGGCCCGAGGGAGAGCTGAGGTCTGATGGAGCGGCTGTGGGTGGCGGGCGCTCTCCAGTGCACCTGTGGGTGGGCGCCCCCAGCGTGTGTGCGCGCACGGAGGAGACTCTTCTGTTAGACTCAGCTGGATGACCTCCCAGCGTGGGCCTGTTGGTTCCATCTTCGCATAGCTCTGTTTTGGTCTGAGGCAATTTTCAGATGGATTTTGTTTGATGAGGGATGCAGTGAAGCCCCTCTGACCCAGAAAATGGTGGCAAAGCTTTTCGTTTGCAACTCACCTTTTTCATGCTGGACCTCATGAAGGCATTGGGCTGTGACTGTGCCGTAAGGGACTACAGAGGTGACTTTGGGAACTGATGGAGGAGCTTGGCTCCTCTCAGCCACTGGGAGAAGATGCTCCACAGTCCCAGCCTGGACTCCTGAGGAGACCCATGAAGGCCCGGCCACAGCCCTGTCTTGGTCCAAGTGAGAACTTGTCAGCCAGCTTTGTGCAGGGCTTGCTCTGAGCCCTGTGCTGCCCTGAGCACTGGTAGGTGTTGCTCTAGTTAATTGTGACCATTGTCCTGGGGACTGGGCTCTGGCGTTATTGCAGGTGAGGAGACCGGGTGGCAGATGTGGATAAACTTCCCAAGAGTTGTCATGAGCCAGGGACAGGCGGCTCCAGGCTGCACATCCTGCTGTACCCACAGCCTCAAAGGTGACCGGGCTGAGCGTGGGCAGGCAGGAGGGATGCTGCAAGTCCCCACAGGTCCTCCAGCTTTGAGGTCTGGGAGGATGAATGGCACAGATGGATGAGGCCGGGACGCCAGACCTCTGCAAATAAACAGTGCACTTCAAGTGCACTGGTGCCAAGGGCCCTCGCGGCCGAGCTTCCTGCCGATTCCTGTGTGCCGGAAGGCAGCTTGGCCACGCTCCCTGGAGGTGCTGGGGTTCCGTCCTTCTTCTCCCAGCTTGCCTGGCATTTCCTCACTGTAGACACCTCACTGCAGTTGCTGCCTTCATCTTCATGTGACTCTGGATTCTGTGCGTCCAGGTGTCCCTGTCCCACAAGGACACCAGGCATTGGATGGGGCTCACTGGTCTTGTGTGACCCCATCTTAAGTTAACTAACTTCCTGAAAAAAACCCTGTTTCCACAGTGTCGCCTTCTGAGGCTCCCACAGATGTGAATTTTTGGAGGACACTGTCTGACCCAGTCTGCCAACAGCCACTCCCTGGGTCCAGCGGTCCTTCAGCGCAGGCAGCAGTGACTTGTCAGCAGATTCTGTGTGGCCACCTCCCCGATTACACAGGAGGGACCTGCTGAGCAGCCGGGCACGTGGTCAAGAGGGTGTGAGCCTGGGGGTCGGCTGGTCTCTGCAGCAGCTCACTCCTTTGGACATCTGCAGCGTCAGGGCTGTGACCGCGGTAGGCCTAATGGAGGACAGGAGTGAGCCGCGCGTTGGGGTGAAACTCAACCTATTGGACCCCTCCCTGGCCCATGAGATCCCAGCATCCTCACCTCCCCAGAGAGAGTGTGCGGTGGTTGTGGTGCTGAGGATGCAACTGTCCTGCACAGAAGCCAGCTGAGGCCTGTGGGGCAGGTGAGTGGGCACCTGTCCCTGGGCCCCAGGAGCCCGGGTGGGAGCAGGTTGGGGGCTGGAGTGTGGGAGTTGGGTGCCCTGGTGGCCTCCACCGTGGTTCCTCTGCTGAGCAACCCGGTCTGTGTCTTCTCTATAAATTAGGCTCTGTGGCCACTGATTTGAGACCGGGGGCCAGCGTCGATGTCCTGAGCAGGTTAGAGGGAAGCTGGCTAAGCGTGAAGTTCGGAGTGAGCAGTGTCGAGTGCATTTTGACTTAACGGGGGCTTCAACCTAGAGCCACCCAAGCTGCAGAGTGGCTGCGCTGAACCCGCGGCTATTTTGGGGGCAGCGCCAGGTCCACGCCCCGCCGGCTGGTGCCCTGTTTTCCGGGTGGGACTTGGGCACGTGGCGCTCCGTCCGGCCTGCTGCCTTAGCCCGGTGCCCTGGCGGAGGCTCCTGGCGCGGCCGAGCGGTGGGAGCTCCGGGTGCGCGGGCTGTTCCACTTTTCCGTTGTTTTAAGCGGTGCTGCACCCACGTTCCTGCGCGAGGTGACCTTGCGCGTCGCTCTCCGCTTCCCTCGGGCACAGAGGTGAGAGCCGGGTCGCCAGCCAGCGGGGCCCGGGGCGTGGCGGGGGGAGCAGCAGCCAGGGGGTCCCGGGCGGGGCCGCGAAGCAGCAGCTCCGGCCTCCGGGTCCCTGACGCTCCTGTTCTCCGCCTCTTGACGGCCGCCATCCTCATGGGTGTGACGCGGCTTTCCTGGGGGTTTCTGTTTTCATTTCCCTGACAGGCAAATTCATAGGGACATGAACAGGCAGTGGCTTTGTGGGTGCAGGGGAAGAAGAAATAGAACATCTGGAACTGGTGGTGAGGGTCACAACATGGTGAACTGCATGTACTAAAGTGGTCCATTTTAAAGTAGCAAATTCTACTTTAGGGAAGAAACGTCCTGTCCCCTGGGAGAGGCAGTGTCCTTGTCACCTCCTTGGAGGACCTCCCTCTGCCTCGTGTGTCCTGACCCCTGGAGGTGGTCGATGGGTGCCTCTCAGGTTACACTTACCGCCCCTGTCCTCCGCTGTTCAGAGACCCCTGCGGTCCACCACACTTGGCTGTGAGGTTTCCGCAGGCGTGATGGGTGGAGGGGTGGCTGGTGTTTGGAGTTCACCTTTGCTCATGCCCCCTCCACACTGTGAGCTCTTTCTGCCGCTCCCCTGGAAAGAATCCACCACCTCGATGTGACAGGAACTGGGTTTCCCTGTAAGGAGGTACCGAAGGAAAGCCAGTCACTTTTGGCAACGTTGGATGTGGTATAAGAAAGTGAAGGTTCTTGGTCATAAAAGGGAAGTATTTCTTTTTTTACACTCCCCACCCCTTGTTTTGGATTAACTTCCACATATCGGAGAAAACATTCAACCTTTGACCTTTGGGGACTGGCTTATTTCACTTAGCATGATGGTCTCTAGTTCCATTCATTTACCAGCAAATGCCATAAAGCCATTCTTCTTTATGGCTGAGTAATATTCCATTGTGTATGTAGACCACATTTTCTTAGATATAGCACAGTGAATCTCACCATCATGTGCATCCACAAGACCCTAATTTTAAAAAACTACAAGTAAATAGCAGAAAGATCAGTAGAGGAAAGGAAACAGGGGAGGGAGGAGGCAAGGGGCAGGGGAAGTCCTGGGGACTGAATTAAAACAAATTATGTTACTTGCTTTTATAATTACATCAAAATGAGTTCTGTTGTGACTATGTCATGCCTTAGATGGTCACTCAGTCCACATGGCTGAATTGTTAGGAGCCCAGTTGTGGGATCAACCTTGTCCCTCTGGCAACTCAAGGGACTCCCGAGTGTCAGGACCTCTCCCCCCCTGCTATGGGCCTCGCTGAGTGTCCATTCAGAGGCCGTGCCAACGGCAGCCTGCCCCATCCTCTTCCCTGTCTCCTGGCGTCTTGTGTGCAAGGCAGATTGTGGGCCCTGGAGGCTCCTGAGTATCCTGGACTCTGGGCAGCAGCCTGGCAGCTCTGGAGGCTTCGGTGGTAGTGCCGCTTCAGGGTCACTGTGCCCACGGGCACCGCAGGGCCCCCGTGTGGCTGTCTTTCAGGAATGGTGGGAGCTGCCGGGCGGGTGAGGAACGTCCCTGGAGAACCAAGGCTTGGGGGGCCTCCCCGAGCCGCCGACCCCTCCCAGGCTCTCTGCGGGGAGCTGGGCCTGCCCGGCAGGCGGGCCCCTCGGAGGCAGGGTTCCTTCTCCACGCCAGGCGCAGAGAGCGCTGGCACGTCTCGCTGGAGGCCGCGTGTGCGGAGGTCTCCGTTTGTGGGTCCCACGATTCTTACCTCCGTGGGAGACGGAAGACGAGAGGCCCGGTGAAGGACAGCGGTTCAGCCGGGAGACTGCCCAGGGCCGCGCAGGCACTCGCGAGAAAGCTGCGAAACCCTCCCTTGGGTACTTTCCGGAAAGTTCGAAGACGAAGGTCTGCGCCGGCGCTGAAGAGGTTCCCCCTCAGGCAGCCTGGACTCCCGCTGGACCCGGACTTGTGGCCTGATCTGCTTCAGGGGAAGAGCGAGGCTGCCACGCGCCCTGCCCATGTGCCTTCCTGGTGAGGGGGACCCCACGTTCGGACCCCACGTGGCCTCTCCCGGCCTGGTCACCCCCAGGACAGCCAGCCCCACATGTCAGAAGGCGCTGCCTTTTGAAACCCGAGGGTTAGGGCATGCCGAGGGCGGGATCTGCAGGTGACATTCACCTTTCTCCTCCACTCGGCCATTGGCCCTGTCCCCCGCCCTGCAGGAGCCTCTCCCGCGGAGGCTGCTGCAGGGATTTGCCTGGGCAGCAGCTGCAGCCCACTGAGAGGCCCCATCAGAAAGCTCCCAATGGGTGTGTTTGTGACTGTGCGGGTTCCGAAGTGGTTACTTGACTCACCTCAAACCGCAGGACAGACCCTGACCCTGTGCCTTATTCTTCACACAGAGCGTGGCACCTAGGAAACTCCACTGAGGACTTTCCCACTGGGAATTGTCACCTTCACCCCAGACGCTGAGCTCCCCACACCTCTGCCGAGGGAGCCCTGGCCCCCTACGTGGGCTCCCTGGGCTGGGGACCCTGCCTCCTCACAGGTTAGCCCTTTGGTCATTGCTGTCCTCATGGACGGTCAGTTCCGAAGATAATGGACAGTTCTGGAAGCCTGACCCACTCCTCTGGTTGGCCACTCAGACGTGACAGGGAAGTAGTTAAGCAGGTGTGCAGGGGAGGGACCCGTAGGTGGCAGCCCAAGGCCCCCCGGGACCTGGGTGCCGGGAATGACCCGTGTCTGTGGGAGCTCTCTGTGTTGCTCCTGGATGCAGGTCTTTGCTTAGTGTGCTGTCAGACTGGGGTTGTGCAGGCTGCAGTCTCCTAATGGGAACAGACCGGCATGGACTTTGCCCCCCAGATTTGCATATTGAAGCTTAACTTCCAAGCCAGTGGAATTAGGGGTCGAGGCCCGAGGAGGTGGGCATGCCGTGAGGATGGAGCTCTCATGGGTGGGACTGGGTCCTGATAAAGAGGCTCCCTCGCCACTTTTGCCATGGAGGACACAGCCTCCTGAAGAACGGAGCCTTACTTGACCTCAGATTGGCCACACCTTGGGCATGGGCCTCCCTGTCTCCAGAACGTGAGGAGAAATCCCGTGTGGAGAAGCCATTGGATCTTGGTATTTTGTTACAGCAGCTCCAACAGATAGAAGCCTGAGCGTAGCTCTTCCAGTTTGTTCAGGACCCTTCTGGGGGCAGAGTGGGGCGAAGCCGGGCTTTTCACCTAATGGTAGGCCACCCTCTACCTGTCCCTTAAGATCAATGGACTGTCCATTTCTGTGGCACTGGCCAACCTGACGTTGACCTGTTGGGTTTGACTGCTCCTTCCATCTCCAAGTTCAGGGCTGTGCTGGTGAGGTCCCGTTAGGTAAAATCCTCAAGTTGACAGGCGCATAGGATGCTCTTGTGTCCCCTCAGGGTATGTGTTGACGTCCCAGCCCCTGGAATTTGTGAATGCGACCCATTTGGAAACAGGTCTTTGCCAATATAATCGAGTTAAGAGGAGGTCAAAGGGATTAGGATGCCCACAAACCTCATGAATGGCATCCTTACACAGAGAGAGATTCGGACTGGGCATGCGGCTCAGTGACAGAACCCTCGCATAGCGTGTACCTGGCCCTGGATTTGATCCCCAGCACCACAAACAACAACAACAAAAACCAAACTGAAGCGAAATACAAAACAATTATGAGAGAACAAGTCGTACAGAGATACAGAGAGAAGAACGGCACCTGAAGAGGAGGCAGAGACGCGCCGTTTGGAGTGATTCCTACCAGGCGGGAGTGCCAAGCATGGCTGGCAGCCACCCATGAGGTGCCTGAGAGCCGCCGAGGCACAGCCCTGCTGGTGGCTAGCTTTTGGACTTCTGGGCTCCAGAACCGTGAAGGAACGGATGTCAGTTGCTCAGCTTCTCGATCTGTGGTATCTTGTCACAGAAGTGCTTGGACATGAATCTGGACTTCAGTGGCCAAGCCCAAGGCTCCCTTGTGGGCCGGACAGGGTTAGTTTAAGGGACTCAAGGGCTGTGGTTCAGGTGCTGGGGATAATACTGGAGGTGGCATGTGGGGTGCAAGCGTTTATATCCTCTAAACCTGTAAACCTTTCCAGATGACAGTTTAAGCGTCTGTGGTCCTCCTGTCACCTCTCAGGTAATTCTAGCTTGTGACAAAGCAGCTGCTGACCTAACCAGAGCCTGTGGGTGGATCTGCCTCCATGGGAATCATCAGGGTCTGCAAATCCTAATTCACGTGGGTGCAGGGAAGGAGCGGGGCACCTGCACTTCAAAGGGAGTGGGCTTGCTGATGAACCCTCCCTCCAGTGACCACTCGCCCTGGGGTCTGCTGGGGGCAGGCGGTGGGCAGACTTCTGAGCAGTTCTGATCCTTGACGATGACTTCCCCACAGGAAGGCCTTCCCACCCTCCTCCACTGGGCCAGTGTCTTCTCTCCTGGACTCGACAGTGCAGGACGAGGCGTGACTTCTCTCCCTGATGGACATTTGGGCTGTCTCCAGTTTTCTGTGGCTAGCACTTCGGTGAACTTCCTTAGCTGTGGCTTCTTGGGCAGGTGGGAGGATTTCTTCAGAATCTGGGTTTCCCGCTTGGCCCTGTCGACACTTTGGGGCACATGATTCTTTTGTGTGGGGCTGTCCCGTGCACTGAAGGGTGCTCAGCAGCATCCTTGGACACTGCCCCAGAGTGGCCCCTAGTTATCACATCCAAAAGTGTCTCAGACTCGGTCACATATCCCAAGGGCAAGCTTGGCTCTCTCCCTGCTGAGGTCCGCGGGGACAGAGGAGCACAGGGTTCTGGAGTCATGGGGAGGCAGGATGAGGACCGGGCAGAACGTCCTTCAGGGCGGGGCATTCGACCCCCAGGAACCATGTGTGAGGATGGCTGTCCCACAACCACCCCATAATTGTTGTTGGACTGGCCACACGAGTGGTTGAAACATGAGTCTCATTGTGTTTTGATTTTTATATTGTTTGTAATTCGGACATCTCATGTTTATTGGTCTTTTTAATCTTCTTTTATCACGAGCTGTCCACTCAGATTCTGTCTATTCTTAATTCTTTTGAAAAAATATATCTTTACTTCTTAATTGTCATACAGTAAATTACATATTTATGGGGAGGAATCTCTATGTGCATGCCACGGTCGATCGGCTCAGGGTAATTGGCATATCTGTCACCCTGGATGGTATCATTTCTTTGTATTGGTAGGATTCAAAACCCTCTCTACCAGCTATTTGGAAATATTCAACTAGCTTCTGTCAACCATCCCACCTACGGTGCTATAGAACATTAGAAGTTATTCTAACTGTACCTCTATGCCCATTACTCGTTAAGTTTTTTATTTTAACTTTTTATATTTTGGTACAGGGATTGAACCCAGGGGTGCTTAACCATGGAGCCACACCCCAGTCCTTTTTATTTTTTATATTGAGACAGGGTCTCACTAAGTTGCTGAGGGCCTTGCTGAGTTGCTGAGACTGGTCTTGAACTTGCCGTCCTCCTGCCCCAGCCTCACAGGCCACTGGGATTACACACACACACACACACACCAATGCCTGAAAACTTTTATCTTTTTCTTATTGATATTCAGAGAAAATGCCCAAAATATGTGAAAACCATGAGCACATTGGATCTTCATAAGCCCACACATCTGCCCAAACAGGATGGGCCCCAGCTATATAAACCAACACAGGCGTTCTGGGGCACAGTGGGAGAATATCCATCATGGTGATTTGTGCTGTTTTTATTTACTACAGAAATTAAGCCACATGCCCATGATAATTGGAATTGCGCATACCTTCTCTGGTCAGTCACTTTTCTATAAGTCTTATTTTTAATTTAAAACTTAAAGTAGACAAATTAGACTGTCTTTTCTTTCTTTATACTCTATTTTAGAAGGCCTTTTAAAAACGCTATTACCTTAGGTCTATTCTATACATTTTCTTTTTATTTTCATAGTTTTGAAACATTAAAGACTTCAATTAACATGAAACATTTGTTTCTGTGACTGCCATCAGGCAGGGATTTAACTTTCCAGTGCTGAATTTCCAGTGATGGTTAAAACATAGTAGCTGATCAATTTTTAGGTTGTTATTTTTCTTGAGTTAACACATAAGTGAGTTTCTGGGCTTCACCTCCTCCACTGAGGGTCTCACCTCTTCCTGACCTGTTGCCTCTGTGTACATTTGTAACTTTGTAGGAGGTCCTGGATATGTAGAGCAAGTCTCTCCCCCTCCCGCCTCCACTTTCCCCCTTCCTCCTCCTCCTCCCCTGACTATTGGACCTTTAAGTGGTACAATGTGTGCAGTTTTACACGGTTTTATCGCATGGGTGATAAAAGTATCTGTGGACGTTTTAATTTAGATGAGACCACAAACCATGGCCTGAGGGACCAGTCAGCTGGTTCCAGTGTTTGCACACAGTCTGGTTTGAACATGGCGGTGTTCTTTGATTTACATTTTGTCTACGGCTGCTTTTGGCTCCAATGGCAGTGTAGCTGTGAGAGGGGCTTTGTGGCCCACAGAGCCTCAAATATCTACTATCTGACTTTTTATAGAAAAATTTGCTGACTAACCACTGATTTAGAGAATAATGGTTTGTTTCACTCTAAGAAAAGTTCTTGGGGTCCCTCTATTCCAGCCTGGTCATTTTATAGAGAAACTGGGTTCAGAGGGGCAGAAGACACCCAGAGTCATACCTGCCCGGTCCAGGCCTCGGTCCTCTGGCCTCCCTAGCTCTGGTCTTCAGCAGGCTGCTCAAGTGGTCTCTGGACCATTGGGCTGGATTTTACAATCGGAGTGTGTTTGGGGTAAGGCAGTTGGGAAAGCAGTTTTACAACCTCAACACAAGTATTTCTAAATTTTGTTTGCTGCTTGAATTCCGCTGGGCAATCTGCGTCTACTTCCTTACTGCAGTAAAAGAATATGCAGCAGTAAAATAATGGAATGAGGCTCCAGACCAGGCAGAGAAATGCAAATGAGTGAAAGGACAGGTACCTGTGAGCAGACACAGGGAGAGTGGGACCATGGCAGGGGGCAATGAGAGTGCGGAAAGGCGCATTTAGACTCAGATTTGGGGGTGTCAGTCCATGGCAGGCTGGCCCCACTGCTGTCGGGCCTGTGATGAGGCAGCATGTCACATCAGGAAAACCTGCTCCCTCAGGCTGGGATGTGAAAGAGAAAGAGAAGGGTCCCATCAATGGGCTGGGGTCCCATCCAGCCTGGGAGGGCAAGTCCCAGTGACCCAAGGACCTCGCATGAGGTCTGAATCCTAGTAGCACTGCCCTGGGAAAAGCCCTCAGCACCTGGCCTTTGGGAATAGTTAAGACCCAAGCTGATTCAAAGAGGGTAGCTCCAGGGCTGCAGATCAAGGTCAAGATGAAGACAAGACAAGAGCCAGCAGATGCTGCCCTGCTCGAGGGAAGCCAGAGAGTCTGCTTTCTAGAAAGTCCATTTGTATGTGACATTTCCAAATTTTTAAATGTTAGTGACTAATTACAAAGGTCACAGACCCTGGGTAGGCCAAGCAAAGTAGCTTAGCAGCACAGAGTTGGCCGCAGGTTTCCCAGTTACTGTGGTTGATTCTTGGGTTGTCCTCAGGGATGTTATGAATTTGAGCCCTCAGCCTCACGGGGTTGCAGGTCAGAACACCTGAGACGATCTATCCTTTCCCTGAGCCAAGGGAGTCCAGTCCATGGCCTGGGACCGTGTCCCATCTTCACAGGGGTGTGGCCACTTACCACACCCATCTCTGAAGGAAGCTCATTAGGGAGGTGTTCCGTGCTGGTCGTACCTATGACATTCCGTAACTCTCAGGGAAGAGCAACAATGCATTCCGTAGGTCTGAGGGAAGGGCCTCTAGCAAGAACAAGCTTTGAATTTTCTGGGGACATTCAGACTGGTTTTGGTTATACTTTGTGTGCAGGAAAGCCAGGTTGGCATTTTCAGGGGGAAGCCGGGAGACTGGTCTGCATGGGGAGGAGGCTGGGGACAGAAATTTTTCTAGTGGTGGGGTAGACTGTGGGCAGTCATGAAGATGAGTGGCAGAGTGGAAGGAAAAGACCTCAGATGACCTGGGGAGTACGGTGTGGGGAGCTGATCTTGGGCAGGAAAAACAGGGCCGAGAGGAGGAAGACAGCTACACCCCAGGAGGAGGGTGTCCCCAGCAGTAACAAACGACACAGAGAAGACAGCTGAGTTAAGGGGATGCAGAGGCCAGAGGATTTGGAAACTGGCAGGTAGTTAGTGACCTGTGCATGCACATGCATAACACAGGAACACCAACCAGAGAGGAGATGGATGGTAGAAGGGAGGTGGTATCTTCCAGAAGTCAATAGGTGAACCATGGAATTAAAAATGGGCTAACAAATTTTGACCCATGTCCATACAAGTCCACCTCACAAAGAGCTCTTCTTCTGTGTTTGATTCACTTCTGTTTTCCATATTTTAATTGGTGCATTATAGTTGTACACATGGTGGCATTTTTTTGTTACATATTCACACATACACACAATATGACAATATAATTTGTCCATTATAAGCCCCAGTATTTCCTCTTTCTCCCCTCCTCCCTCCCCTGGTCTCTTTCCTCTACCTTACGGCTCTCCCTTCAGTGAGACCCCTGCCCCACACATTTCTTTTCCTTTTTGCTATCTGGTTTCCACATATGGGAGAAAACATGGCCCTTGACTTTCTGAGTTTGGCTTATTTCACTTTACAAAATGTTTCAAATTCCATCCATTCTCCTGCAAATGAAATAATTTCATTTTTCTTTATGACTGAAAATAAACTCCATTGTGTATATACACCACATTTTCTTCATCCATTGATGGATGAATGGCTGGTTCCATACCTTGGCTATGGTGAATGGTGCTGCTATAAACTTGGGCATGCTGGCATTGCTATAGTATGATGACTTTAATCCTTTAGGATGAATACCAAGGAGCGGTAGAGCTGGGTCATGGGGTGGCTCCATTCTCAGTCTATTGAGGAACCTCCTTTACTGATTTCCAGAGTGTTTGTACTAATTTACAATTCCATCAACACTATAAAAGTTTTCATTTTTCTCCAGTAATTTTTATTGTTTTATATTACTGATGGCTGCCATTCTGACTGGCATGAGATGAAATCTCAATGTAGTTTTTGGGATAGGGCGTACTGGAGATTGAATTTGGCAGTACTCAACTACTGAGTCACATCCCCCATCCTATTTTGTATTTTATTTAGAGACAGGGTCTTACCGAGTTGCTTAGGACCTCGCTGTTGCTAAGGCTGGCTTTGAACTCAGGTCTTTAATTCATTTTGAGTTGAATTTGGCACACGGAGAGAGATAGGGTCTAGTCTCATTCTTCTACATATGGAAAATCAGTTTTCCCAGTACCATTGGTTTAAAAGGTTGTCTTTTCTCCAATGTATGTTTTTGGCACCTTTGTCAAAGATCAGATGACTGTGTCTCTGTACTGTCTCTTTGTCTTTATTCCATTTATGCCAATTTATACCATTGTTCTCTGTCTGTTTTTATACCAGTACCATGCAGTTTGTGTTAATATATTGCTACAGTATAATTTGAAGTCAGGTATTGTGAAGACTTCAGTATTGCTTTTTTTGGGCTTATAATTATTTTGGTTATTCTGGTTCTTTTATTCTTCTAAATTTTAGGATTGTTTTCTCTAGTTCTATGAAGAATGTCACTGATATTTTGATGGAGATTGCACTGAATCTGTATTTTTTGGTAGTATGACCATTTTAGCAGTATTAATTCTGCCTATTCATGAAGATATGACGTCTTTCCATCTTCTTGCATCTTATTAAATTTCTTTAATGTTTTATAGTTTTCATTCTAGAGGTCTTTTACCTCCTTGGTTAAATTTATCCTGGGTTTTTTTTTTTTTTTGAGGCTATTATGAATGAGATTGTTTTCCTGATTTCTTTCTCAGCAGATTCATTATTGATGTATAAGAAAACTATTGATTTTCGTATGTTGATTTTGTAACCTGCTACTTTGCTGAATTTGCTTGTTAGCTTTGCAGTCTTCTGGTGAAGTTTTTTGAATGTTATAAATATAAGATTATATAATCTGCAAACAGTGGTAATTTGACTTCTTCCTTTCCTGTTTTATCTCTTTTATTTCCTTCTCTTACCGAATTCCTCTGGCTGGAATTTCTAGTACTATATTGGACAGGAGTGGTGAGAGTGGATACATTTGTTTTGTTCCAAATGTTTACAGAAATGCTTTCAGTTTTTCCCCTGAAAGCAAATTTTTTTTTGTTTTGTTTGTTTGTTTGTTGTTGTTGTTGTTGTTTTGGTACTAGGGATTGAATCCATAGGTTCTTCACTACTGATTCACAACCCAAGCTCTTTAAAAAAATTTTTTTTTTTTTATTTTGAGACAGAGCCTTGATCCATTCCTGCTTTGGGCTTGCCTTTTTCCTGCCTCAGCCTCCTAAGCCACTGGTATTATAGGCATGTGCCACTGCACCTAGCTCTTAAAAGTTTTTAAAATTTCATTATTGATGCTGAGGGATAGTTTTGCTAGATATAACAACCTTGGTTGACAGTTATTTTCTTTCAGGCCTTGGAACACATCATTCCAAGCTGTCCTGGCTTTTAGAGTTTGTGCTGAGAAATCAGAAGTGATTCTGGTTGACTTCCCTCTAAATGTGATCTGATGTTTTTCTCTTAATGCTTTTAACATTCTCTCCTTGTTCTGTTAGGTATTTTATATAATGTGTTGGGAAGGATTTCTTTCTTGATCTTAACTATTCAGGGTTCTGAATGCATCCTATATCTGAATGTCCATTCATTTTCAAGGTTTGGAAAATTTTCTGTTATTATTTCCCTGAAAAGGTCATTCATTCCATTAAACTGCATTTCATAACACTCATCATTTACAATGATTCTTAAATTTAGTTTCTTTTATGGTTTAGATATGAGGTATCCCTGAAAAGCTCATGTGTGAAACAATGCCAGAAAGTTTAGAGGTGGAGTGATTGGTTTACACAAGCCTTAACCTCATCAGCTTATTAATCCACTTGAGAGGTGGGAATGGGAGGCAGGTAGGGTGTGGCTGGAGGACGTGGGTCACTGGGGGCATGCCTTTGGGTTGATATGTTGTTTGTGGTGAGGGTAGACTCTCTCTGCTACCTGATGCTTTTCTCTATTACACCCTCTGCTTTGATGTTCTGCCTCCCCCTGGGCCCAAAGCAATGAAGTTTGCCATCTACAGACTAAAACCTCTGAAACTATGAACCCTACATAAACTTTTCCTCTGAAACTATGAACCCCAAATAAACTTTTCCTCCTCTGCCTTGTTCTTGTCAGGTCTTTTGGTCACAGCAGCAAAAAAGCTGACTAAAACATCTTAATACTGCCCCAGAGTTCTTGTATGTTCTGACATAGTTACTTCTTTTCTTTAATACTGTCTGAATGTTCAAGGTGGGCCATTTTGTCTTCCAACTTTGAAATTCTGTCTACTCCATTAGAGAGACTTTCAACTGAACATTTATTTGATTTTTAATGTCTTTCATTTTCAAGATTTCTGTTTAGTTCTTTTTCAGTAATTATATTTTCTTATTGAATTTCTCACTCATACCTTGCACCAACTTCCTTAATTCATCCAGTTGTTTTTTGGGTTTTCTTGGAATCTGTTAATCCTTTTCATAATCACTCTTTTAAATTTTTTTATTGGGTATTTCATCCACTTTAATCTCTTTAGATACAGTTGCTGGTGAATTATAAACTTTGGGAGGTGTTGTGTTACTTTGTTTTTAATGTTCTTCTTATTCCTGTGTTGGGTTTTATGTATCCTTTGGGATGGATTTCTCTTACATTCTCACTTATGAGCCTTTTGGTTGCAGGAAAAATTTATTTCCATCATTTAAATTCAGAATTTATCAGCGATTCATAGATCTTTTTTGAATAAAGATGCTACTTCACATATGTAAGAATTTTAATATTATTATTCATCAATTTATGTTCAGGCTAGGTTGCTTAAATGTGCATACAAATAAAATCTTTATTTTTAACTGCCACACAGGATCAGGAGCCTTAGGCAAGAAAATCATATTATGGATCATATTGTAAAGTCAGTAATTAGAACACAATTTTGTGTGAATTTGTATTTTCACATATTGGTTGGCTTAAAGAGATGTGCATATTTAGTATCTTAAAATTCAAGTAGTAAGTGCTTTAAAAAGGCATAGAAAATTTAATTTAGAATTTGATGAAGAACTTCCCTCTATTTTCAACTAATGAGAACTGATGTCAGTGTTTTGAATATTTTGCACTTTGGAACCACCTTATTAGGTGGATGTGTGATGTCTAACTTCATTTTTCTTGGTTTAAGTGTTACAATGATAGGATATTTTACTAATTAGTTATATTTTTAAACTGCCTTTTTATTGGAATAGCAGATTTTTATTGTCCCCAGCCCCACCCCAGCTGAGAGGAGGGATATGCGCAATGGTCAGATATCTCAGTGAGGGGAAGAGGACTTGGAAGAAGATCCTTGAGGTGGTGAGTACCTTAATGTCACCAAAAAGAGTCCATTTGTGACATCCACCAAGATTTATCTGATGGACTCGCACATGATGGATGGGGAGACACCCTTGACTCCCCCACAGGACCTCAGAGAAACATTAGGGAGGGGCAGATATGCCTCTCCACCCACCCCACACTTCCCAGGGAGCAGGGTGAGCCAGGCATGGTGCCGGGGCCCAGCACCTTTTCCAGGTCCTTGTTCCCTCCTGGTCTCCACCAAAGACACTTGTGAAGATATTGGCCCTGGACTACCCACCAGGGTTGTTGTTGCTGGGCAGTTGGGCTCCATGGCAGAGGGAGGCTGTGCAGGGTCTTCCCTGCCCCAGGCCCAGAGTCTTCCCAAGGGTCTCAGGGCAAAATCAGGTACCATTCAGCATGAGGACCCCAAGCAGCCTGAGGCAGCCAAGAAGTGACCCTCCCAGGATGCTGCTCTGCCCTGTGGAGGGGGAAGCTGTGTGAGCAAGTCTGGACTGGGAGCAGTGGCCAAGCTGAGAATGTTCGGATTGGAGTAAATGTGTGACTCAAATGAGCTGTTCTAAGCCAGCTGACCAAAAGACTTTAGATCAAACTGAGTGTATCAGCTTGGTCTAAATGCATCGGGAGTGGGAATAATGGGGTCTCACAGAGAGATCCAGGCAGCATTGGGAAGTAGGCATGTCTTGATGTGCACATAAGTGCCCCTCCCTTCCTCCACAACCTCTGCATTATTTTGGGGCCAGCATTCCTGCGACCTGTAAAATTCTTCCTTCCTCCCCCATTCCTGGTGTCCTGGAACCACAGGGCTTCTGCATATCCTAAATGCTGTATGGGGACCAAGTCATCCATGGAAAGTGACTCAAAGAGTCTCTGGAAGGAATCACTGAAGTGTCTTTAGCTTCAAAGATGAACCAGAGGGCTCTGTAAATACCAGGCCAAGCCCCCTGTCCTAGTCAGCTTTTTTGCTGCTGTGACTTAAAGACTTGACCAATACAATTGTAGAGGAGGATGTTGACTTGGGGGCTCACAGTTTCAGAGTCTCAGTCCAGAGACAGCTGGCTCCATTCCTTGGAGCTCCAGGTGAGGCAGGACTTCATGGTGGAAAGGTGAGATAGAGGGAAGCAGCTCACATGGTGATCAGGAAGCAGAGAGAGAGTCCACTGGCCAGATACAAGTATATACCCCAAAGGCACACCCCCACAGGCCCACCTCCTCCAGCCACACCCTACCTGCCTTCCTTTATCACTCAGTCTCCAGCAGGGGATTAATTCATGGATTAGGTTAAGGCTCTCAAAACCCAATCATTTCACCTCTAAGTCTACTGTAGTCTCACACATGAGCTTTTGGGGGTCACCTAATATCTAAGCCATAACACCCCACTCATTACCACATAAGACTCACTTCCACATCCATGTCACAAAGGCTTGCTCCTCCAGCTTCCCTGCTTAGACAGAAGGAAGCATGTTAAACTCATGAATCATCCAGGGCATCTCTCCACTGACACAGGGACAGAGATGAAATGTCATGAGAGTTCAGAAGAGAAAATAAAATTGCTCTCCACTGTCACATGAGAAAGGACATTGGTTCTCCACCATTGCACCACCCTGCCCCAGGAGCTGCATGTGGCGCTTCTCACAGTATAAACAGTCTGCCTTTCCAGGACAGCACACTGAAAGGAGGCCAGGTACCAAGCTGCCTGCAAATCCAAGTGGGGGCAGCGTAAGGTACGTCTTACAGCTGACGTAAGATGCATGCTGTACAGTCGCATTCTGGAATCTCCCCTGGAGAGAACTCACTAAGGCTTATGCTTATTTTATTCCTGTGAACACGGAGGCACTGAGAAAGTAACCAAGACACATAGACAGGAAGAGGGAAACTAGGATTGGAAGCAAGCAGGGAAGTCTGTCCTTCCCTCAACCCCTGCTTATTTATGTGTGTGTAACTTGCACTAAGGCAGAAAATGGTCTGGGGTGAAGATTGCACTGGATGTCGAAATCCTCCGAGCTCTTCTGGGGTCACCTGGATGCCCTGGCTGGAAGCAATTTTATTTTCTCTTCTGAACTCTCATGACATTTCATCTCTGTCCCTGTCTTGTGTTGAATAATGTCTTCCAAAAAGATATGTTTGCATCCTGACCCTGCAGCCTGTGAATGAGACTTTGGAAATAGGATCTTGTGCACGTCTGAAGATGAGCTCATACAGGATTCAGGGTGGCCTCGGTGCAGTGACTGGTGTCCTCGGAAAGCCATGCAAAGGTGCAGAGGCTCGGAGGCACAGGAGGAGGGCCCTGTGTGGGTGCTGACGGAGCCAGACTGGATGCACGTGCCTTTGAGCTCAGGGAGGCCAGAAGTTGGGAGGGAGGCCGGGGACAGGCAGACTTAGAGCTGCTGGAGGGAACCAGCCTGGGAGACACCTGGATCCCAAACGTGGGGCCTCCAGAACTGACGGAACGCACTTGTGCTATTTAACCCACCTGTTTGTCGCTGAAGCCCCGGAAAACTACGGTATGTCCAACGTGGGCCTCGGCCTTCCACCCTTTGTTAGTTATTCCTAGATCTATGGGTTTATTCGGCTCTGCCATTCTTAAGCCACGAGCACCATCAGTGAGGCCCATGACCCTCTGTGTGATTGACCGCTTCCTCCCTTGGTCTCAGCAGCAGCTCCTTCCGGCCTGGTCCCTGCTGGCCCACAGCCCCAGCTCCCGCTCCTGGCGCCATGATGACTTTGGTACAGAGAAGGAGTGGTGGGGCCAGCATCCACAGCTCTCAGGGCCCAGCACACCTGCCGCCCTTCAGCTGCTGCCTCCCTGGGGCCCTGGGGCCCCGCAGCCCTGCGCCGTTCCTCCCCACGTCGATGCTACCCGTCTCCTCTAGTCCTTCCCAGGAGCAACCAAGCACCCTCCTCTGACCCCAGCTCTGTCCCTGGGTCTGAGTTCTGCCCCAGGTTCCAGCTGCCCCTCTGGCATGCCCTCCCCGGAGCCCCGTCACACCTCCTCTGGGCTGGTGAGTGTAGGGGCGGCAGGCTACCTGGGTTGGTTCTCAGGAGAGGGGCAGAAGTCACTTCAGACAGCAAGACTTGTCAACGATTTTTCCTTCATTTGTGCGTGTACTGGGGATGGAGCCCAGGGGTGCTCTACCACGGAGCTACACCTCAATCCTCTACTTTATTTTGAGACAGCTCTTGGTAAGTTGCTGAGGCTGTCCTCGAACTTGTAATCCTCCTGCCTCAGCCTCTGGAGTCGCTGGGATGACAGGCATGCCACATCCCACCCGGCTCCTCACCAATACTTTTAAAAAGGAAGTAAGATGGTTGCTGGAGGAAAGGAAGGATCTTAATAACATTTTTTTTTATTTTATTGTGGAAAAATGCATGTACAATTTTCTACTTTAATGCTCATGGCCAGATTCAAACATTTGCAGCATTTTGTAGCCAACCTTCACTACAGTTCCCAAAACTTCATTACCCTCAGTGGGCTGGAGCCTTGGGTGTCCAGGTGATAAAATAAGAACACATGGCTGAGCTCTGTAGCCACCCTCCCCTCCTGGCCTCCTGCCCCTGGCCACCTGGAGTCTGTGTGCAGGCCCTGGGTTTGCCCACCCTAGACGTCGCGTCCACATGGAGCACTCAGAGGAGCCATGTGCTTGCCTGCTCGCTCTTCTGCGGGTGAGGATAGATGCCCCCCAGGGCAGGCTTGCAGGCTTGGGGGGGCGGTTCACTGAAGAGAGGGCCCCGAGGTTCTCCCCTGCGCTGTGCTCTCACCCAGCCCTCAGGTCCCGAGTGGGCAGTTTCCATCATCACCAGCCGACTCCGCAGCAGACGATTGTCTGGGTAAATGCCGCCCCGTCCGTCCAGAACCTCCTGCATGTGCACACTCACAAAGTGTGGGTTGGAAGGAGGAAGGAGCCGATGAGTTAAACAAAATAACGCTTTATTTAGTCTCAGATCTCTTCATGTTCTTAATGGAAGACGACCTAGAAAGCAACACAATGTTTAAGGAAAGGCCTGGTCTTTGCAGCCCAGAGACGTGACTTGAAACCCGAAGCTGCCTGGAACCGCCCAGGGACCTTCCCAGCGAGGCTGAGCTTTGGGTTTCTAGTGGTAAAATACTAGCAGACAGCTGGCAAGTTCCTCGTGTGAGGGTTAAAGGAGATGCCTGTGGCCCAGGAGTTGGTGGGTATCACTTGTGTCTGTCACCTGCAAGGAGAGTCTCGCTCCAAGCCTGATGACTGCTGCCTCCATTTGGCGAGGACACGTCCCTTGTGAGGAACCCAGACCCGTGAGGGTGGCAAGCACTTGCTTCCTCAGGCCGAGGACTGGAAGGTGGCAAGGGCTTCCTCTGGGGAGTGCAGTGGCCCGGCGGAGGCGTGGGTGTGCCCTGCTGCCGGGGATGCTGGCACAGTGCCACCGACGAGCTGGCTGAGATGCTGACTAAATTTATCCTGTTTCCTGCTGAGCCAGATGCAATTTGACTTTGAACTTTAAGAAAACAGCTCCTTGGGTTATGTAACTGGCACCAACGGAGTGCGAGCTGGAAGTAACAGGAAATCTTATAAAAGGAACGGAAGGTGGTGCTGGCCCCCAGGCAAGGTGGGGTGGGGTGCCCTCCCCCAGCCTCGCTCTGAGGCAGGGCCCTGTGTGCCCTCCAGGCCCAACTCCTGGGTTCATTGCTTTAGGGCTCTGCCAGGCGGCTGGCAGATGGACCTGTGGCACACTTAAGATGTGATACGAGGAGGATTTGCTGCAGTTATTTCTTAACCTCATCAGGTTCACCTGGGAGCTTGTGAAAATATCCATGTGGACCTCATTCTGGCTCTTAGGACTTAATTGGGGGGCGTGGAGCCTGGATTGCAGTGTGCTTGAAAGTACTCTTGGCATTTTTGATAAGGAGCCAGGGTTGAACTCCACTGAGGGCACTGCTTTGCCAGACAACATTTGCTGGTTGACAGAGATCTCCAAGCCTCATTTCTGAATCTGTAAATGGAGGGATTTGGCTTATACCATCTCCAATATCCAGTAGTCTCAGTGCGTCATGATCCTGGAATTCTGACGCCTCAGCCTTCCATTCTTCTTTGTGGAATTCCTAGCAGTGCTTGAGGCCACAAAAGCTTCCAAAGTGACCTTATGATTCTGGCTGTGTTATGTTTGCATCTGACCAAATGCACCTATCAGGGGAATTCTAAATTCCTGCTGAGCTCATTTATTTATTATTTCCTGTTTCCATATTTACTGAGTGCGCAGCCCCGTGAATTTTTAAACATAAGCACCTTCGTGTGTTTCATTAGCTAGAGCAAGACACGGGGTTTCCCGGGTACCCAGAATTCCTCCTCAGTTCCCATCCTGGCCCCAGGGTAATGCCTGTACAACCTCTGTCACCATCCCTGGTCTTTCCTGAACGAGGCAGTACCTGCTCTTTTCTGTTTGGCTCCTCTCACTGACCCGTCTCTGAACAGTCAGGTTTCTGCCGCTGTCAGTACGTCCCTCCTGTTTCGCTGCTGTGTGCTCCCCATATTCACAGGTGGGAGCCCAAATCCTCCATGTGTGGCGTTGGGAGGGGGTGCATTTGGAAGCTTCCGAGAAGGTCATGAGGGTGGAGCCCTATGAGTGGGACCAGTGCCCTTATAAAAGAGACCCCAAAGAGCTCTCTGCTTTTCACCATGTGAGGACACTTGGAAAGCAGACCCTACCAGACACCGGCCCTGCTGGCACCTTGATCTTGGGCTTCCAGGCTCCAGAACTGTGAGCAATAAGTGTTTTTTGCTGAAGCCACCCAGGCTGTTGTAGCAGCCTGAATTAAGACACTGGGCCATATTTCACTGTCCGAACAGGCCAGACTAGATTGGTCCTTTCTTTTGCTGATGTAAATTGGGGTCATTTCTAGTTGGACTGCTTTAAAGTTGCCGGGAGCCTTCTCGTGTTCATCTTCAGTTTATAGCAGAAAATATTACCTCATTGCATCAGCCTTTGCAATGCAGAGCTGGACATTTAGGAATACTGTACAGGGAATGGACCCACAGGAAATCCGTACAGTTTTGATGAGATGTGCAGAATGAAATATGAGCATTGCACTCTAATTGGGCTGCTTGATATATATATATATATATTTTTTTTTTTAATGGGTGTCATAAAGTTGTTTTAAATTTGTTCTAATTAGTTATAATGACAATAGAATGCATTTGATAGATCACACATAAATGGAGTATAATTTCTCATTTTTCTGATTGATATTTAAAATATCCTTGGCCACTGTTGAATTCCCTAAAAATGGACTTGTGGAGTTTGTTCTGAGCAGAAGTAACTCTGGCATTTCCAAGTCTCATTGCTAATCCTCAAGGGCCAGGAGATAAAGAGGGTGGAGCCACAAATGGGTGTAGAATGGACT
Source organism: Sciurus vulgaris (assembly GCF_902686455.1). Lineage (NCBI taxonomy): Eukaryota > Metazoa > Chordata > Mammalia > Rodentia > Sciuridae > Sciurus > Sciurus vulgaris. Next base: position 167,694,687 of record NC_136466.1, on the reverse strand, counting down.
GGAAGCAGAAGCTAACTTCCTCTGCAGGAAGTTTCATGGATGAAGGATGCATAGCCCACGAGGACAGGGTCCCCTCCTCAGACTCCCAACTGATTCTTTTTTCCAATAATACAACTGCTCTGTCAGCTGTGTTTCTGTTCAGGCCATATTTTGCCTTCTGAAAAAATAACATGAGCATGTACTGATGATTTTTGAGAACCTTACATTTAATTTATTTTCTAATAATTTCTCACATTGTGGCCACACAGGGAAAAGTGAAGAGGCTTAGATTGTATAATCCAAGTTTGGTCACGTATTTAATGCAGGGATGTGTGGAAATCTTGTATGGCCCTGAGGCTGTGTGCAGACTTCCCTCTCACACTTTCTTGGTGGTGTTTTATTTACAACCAGGATCCAATTAGCTTCAGGCACTATGTTTGGCCATGTTCTTAGTCTCTGTTCAGATACAGCAGTTGCCACAGTGTTTTTTTTTTTTTTTTTTTTTTAAGTGACACTTTAAAAAACAGATCGAGACAGTTTCCTTGCAGAATGTTTTGTCTTCTGAAATTTTCTGATGGTTTCTTCACTGCATTCCTTAACTTGTTCTTCCGTCCTGTAGAATTCCTGACATCTGAAAGTTAGTTCTGAAAGTCTGGTTACAGTCAAAGGACAGACTTCCAGTGGGGACGTTCAGAAGGGACACTGTAACACTCTTCTGTTGCAGTAGGGCACTTAGCAGCAGACTGTGTAGCTGTGGCATTGCTACATCTCATCGCCTGATTCAGACAGCCACAGAAAGTTTTTACCCTGTTGCTAGTGGTAAGTAAACCATGTCCTGTTCCCAATATCTGTGACCTACTCTTTTTTAACATTTATTGAGGATTTTTGCTCAAGTCAATTTCTTTTTTTCCCTAATTTTATTTGAGTTGTTTTGTCAGCTTTGTTAAATTGACAGAACACACGCACATTTGCGGTACCCAATATGTCTCAACATGTGTCTGCGCTGTGACGTGATTAGATGGGGCTGGTCCACATACTGACCCGATGTGTGTGTGGTGAGAACCTCTAGCAGTGACTCAGCAATTCCGAGTGTCAGGACGGTGCCATTAGCACAGTTGCTGTGCTGTAGGAGAGCTCTTCAGAGCTTGTAACTCACTTTCTCCAGGCATTTACGGAGTGGTGGTGTGGATGTGGACTTCGTGTGCCCCAGAGGTTTGTGTCCCCAGGGTGCTGGTGTTGGGAGGTGATGGAACCTGTGAGGGGTGGGGCCTTATGAAAGGTGGTTAGGGACAACTACCCTCAGCACAGATTAATGTGGTTCTCTTGGAACCTGGTCAGTTCCCACAATGGTAGGTTGTTATAAAAATATCAAGCCTGGCTCTTCCTGTAAGCGGCCTCAGGAGATCTGTGAAAATGGTCCGCTACTCTCTTGAGCCAGAAAACCCCACAAAGTCATGCAAATCAAGAGGTTCAAATCTTCGTGTTCACTTTAAGAACACCCGTGAAACAGCGCAGGCCATCAAGGGTATGCATATCTGAAAAGCTACCAAGTACCTGAAGGATGTCACTTTAAAGAAGCAATGTGTGCCATTCCGGCGTCACAATGGTGGAGTTGGTAGGTGTGCCCAGGCCAAACAGTGGGGCTGGACGCAGGGACAGTGGCCCAAAAAGAGTGCTGAATTTTTGCTGCATATGCTTAAAAATGCAGAGAGTAATGCTGAATTTAAGGGTTTAGACGTAGATTCTCTGGGCATTGACCATATCCAGGTGAACAAAGCACCCAAGATGTGCCGCCGTACTTACAGAGCTCATGGTTGGATTAACCCATACATGAGTTCCCGCTGCCTTATCGAGATGATCGTCCTGAAAACGAACAGATTGTTCCTAAACCAGAAGAGGAGGTTGCACAGAAGAAAAAGATATCCCAGAAGAAACTAAAGAAACAAAAACTTATGGCACAGGAATAAATTCAGCATAAAATAAATGCAAATAAAATAAAAGAATGTTGGTTGTCTTAAAAAAAAAAAAATCAAGCCTGGTCCCAGAATCCTCTGCTTCCTGTCTTATCATGTGAGCTGCTCTGCACATGCTCCTGCCTTTCGATGCCACCTGCCACGTTGTGATGTGTCCAGAAGGCCTTCCCCAGACCCAAACCCTTGGGGCTGCTGGATATTGGACTTTCAGCTCCAAAACTGTGAGGCGAACATATCTCTTTTCTTTATACATAAACCAGTCTCTGGTATTTTTTTTTTTTTATAAAAATAGAAGATAGACTAAGATATGAATAAATTACATTTCTTTTTAAAACAACTTTATCAAGTCTTTTTTTTTTTTAAGCATGAAGTGAAAATCCTACTTGATTCTGGCTCTTGTTCAATCTTGTGATGGGCTCATTGCCACACACCATATTCTAGGTACCAAATCTGTCAATCAGTGCAATTCAAGGCTAACGCTTAGGAGATGTTTTAAAACTCTTTCAGGGCAGATGCCGTCTGCTCACCCCGGTCAGTGCTATCCCAGGTAACCTCTGGGCAGATGCCTAGCAATTCGCTTCACCACCCTTATGACTCACCTGGGTCCCGTTGCACAGAGCCGTGGCTGAATACAGCGAACACGAACCTCGCTTCTGAGCAGATTCTTCTTTCTGTGAAGCGTTTCCTCTGAGAGGCACAGAAGCCATCAGTCAAAGACTGGCAGGACACTCCTGCAGCTCGGAGGAGAAGCAGGCTTTGCACCCTACAAGAGAGCAGCATGAAGAAACCGGAGCCGCCTCCAGGGGGCCTGTCTTATTTACAAAGTGCAAGCTCCAGTGACTTCCCCAGTCCAGATCTGAGCTCCTAAGTGCCTCACAGGACCTCGTGGCCCGAGTGTGATGGACTGGTGCCCTGGGCTGGTGCCCGCTGCACCCCTCAGCGGGCTCCATGTGACATCCTCATGGCTATAGGGCAGGGCCGGTCCTCGCACTGGGCCCCGGCACTTCTTATCCACCAGACGGGGAGAGCACCGCTCTACAAAGGATATGGAGTGAGACAGGCATTGTCACCTCAGGCACACGTGTGACTGCGTGACCGTGTCACCCCGCACCATGTACCATCAGGAACATGAGGGTTACACTGCATTTATGTGTGATCTAGCAAAGTGAATAAATGCTTCCCACTGTCATTTACAACTGATTAGAACAAATAAGATTTAAAGATTTGAAAAAAGGAGATTGTGAATGTAATTTCTAAATTACAAGGACTGTACAAATGCAAGTGGTAATTATTATATATACATATTTATTGTTTGTTCTATTGTTATACATAATAGCAAATGCATTTTGAGTCATTGTACAAAAGTGGGGTACACCTTTTCATTTCTCTGGTTGTACATGATGTGAATTCACACCATTTGTGTAATCATACATGTACATAGGATAATTCCACCATCTTTCCTTCCCGCATCCCCTCCCCTCATTTCCTTCTACACAATCCAATGTTCCTCCATTCTTCCCATACCCCCTCACCCCATTATGTGTCAGCATTCACTTGTCAGAGAAAACATTCAGCCTTAGGTTTTTTGGGATTGGTTTATCTCACTTAGCATGATATTCTCCAACTCCATCCATTTACCTGAAAAGCCATAATTTTATTCTTCTTAATGGCTGAGTAATATGCCATTGTGTATTTTTACCACAGTTTCTTTATCCATTCATTTGTTGAAGGGCATCTAGGTTGGTTCCATAGTTCAGCTATTGTGAACTGAGCTGCTATGAACATGGATATGACTGCATTGCTGTAGTATGTTGATTTTAAGTCCTTTGGTATAAACCAAGTAGTGGGATAGCTGGGTCAAATGGTGGGTCCATTCCAAGTTTTCTGAGGAATCTCCACACTGCTTTCCAGAATGGCTGCACCAATTTGCAACCACACCAGCAATGTATGAGTGTACCTTTTTCCCCACATCCTCGCCAACACCTATTGTTGCTTGTGTTCTTGATAATCGCCATTCTAATTGGGGGGAGATGAAATGTTCGGGTGGTTTTGGTTTGCATTTCTCTAGAGAAGTGAACATTTTTTCATATATTTGTTGGTTGATTGTATATCTTCTTCTGCAAAGTGTCTGCTCAGTTCCTTAGCCCATTTATTGATTGGGTTATTTGTATTCTGTTGTAAAGTTTTTTGACTTCTTTAGAGAGTCAGTAGATGAGTGCTGTATCTGAAGTGTGTGTGGCAAACATTTTCTCCCACTCTGTAGGTTCTCTCTTCACATTGTTGATTGTTTCCTTTGCTGATAAAAAGCTTTTAAGTTTGAATCTATCCCAATTTTTGAATCCTATTTTTATTTCTTGTGCTTTGGCAGTCATGTTAAGTAAGTGTGGTCCTAAGGTGACATGATGAAGATTTGGGCCTACGTTTCTTCTATAATCTGCAGGGTCTCTGGTCTAATTCCTAGGTCCTTGATCCATTTTGAGTTGAGTTTTGTGCAGGGTGAGAGATAGGGGTCTGGTTTCATTTTGCTGCATATGGATTTCCAGTTTCTCCAGCACCATTTGTTGAAGAGGCTATCTTTTCTCCATGGTATGTTTTTGGCACCTTTGTCTAGAATGAGATAACTATTTATGTGGGTTTGTCTCTGTGTCCTCTTTTCTGTACCATTGGTCTGCCTGTCTATTTTGGTGCCGATACCATGCCGTTTTTGTTACTGTCACTCTGTAGTATAGTTTAAGGCCTGGTATTGTGATACGGCCTACTTTGCTCTTCCTGCCAAGGATTGCTTTAGCTATTCTGGGTCTCTTATTTTTCCAAATGAATTTCATAATTACTTTCTCTATTTCCATAAGGTACGTCATTGGGATTTCAATTGGAATTGCATTGAATCTGTATAGCACCTTTGGTAGTATGGCCATTTTGACAATATTAATTCTGCCTATCCAAGAACTTGGGAGATCTTTCCATCTTCTATGGTTTTATTTTATTTTTTTTCTTAGTGTTCTGTAGTTCTCATTGTAGAGGTCTTTCACCTCTTTTGTTAGATTGATTCTCAAGTATTTTATTATTTTTTGAGGCTATTGTGAATGGAGTAGTTTCCTAATTTCTCTTTCAGAGGATTCGTCATTTATGAATAGAAATGCATGAGATTTGTGACTGTTGATTTTATATCTTGCTACTTTGCTGAATTCATTTATTAGTTCCAGAAATTTTCTGGTGGAATTTTTTGGATCCTCTAAATATAGAATCATGTCTTTGGTAAATAGTGATAGTTTGGCTTCTTATTTTCCTATTTGTATCCCTTTAATTTCTTTGGTCTGTCTGATTTCTCTGGCTAGAGTTTCAAGGACAATGTTAAATAGAAGTGGTGAAAGAGGATATCCCTGTCTTCTTCCAGTTTTTACAGGGAAAGCTTTCAATTTTTCTCCATTCAGAATGATATTGGTCTTGGGCTTAGCATAGATAGCCTGTACAATGTTGAGTTATATTCCTCCTATCCCTATTATTTATTATTAGTAGTAGTATTTATTTTTACAGCCTGCATTTTGATTCATTGTACACAAATGGAATACATCATTTCATTTCTGTGGTTGTGCATGATATAGATTCATACCATTCATGTAATCATACATGTACATAGGGTAATGATGTCTGTCTCACTTCACCATTTTACTATCCCTATTCTTTCCAATGTTTTGCGCATGAAGGGGTGCTGTATTTTATTAAATGCTTTTTCTGCATCTATTGAAATGATCAGATGAGTCTTAACTTTAAGTCTGTCAATGTGGTGAATTACAGTTATTGACTTCTGGATGTTGAACCCACCTTGCATCCCTGGGATGAAACCCACTTGATCGTGGTGCACTATCATTTTAATATGTTTTTGAATGCAGTTTGCTAAAATTTTGTTAAGAATTTTTGCATCTCATCTATGTTCATTTGGTCTGATTAGGGATATTCTTTCCTCGATGTGTCTGTCTGGTTTTGGCATTAGGGTGATACTAGCTTCATAGAATGAGTTTGGAAGTGTTCCCGCCTCTTCTATTTCCTGGAATACTTTGAGGAGTATTGGTATAAGTTCTTCTTTGAAGGTCATGTAGAACTCAGCTGAGAATCCATCTGGTCCTGGACTTTTCTTGGTTGGTAGGCTTTTGATGACTTCTTCTATTTCATTGCTTGAAATTGATCTGTTTAAATTGGGTATGTCCTCCAGATTCAGTTTCTAGAAGCCTGCTGATGTCTTCGAGATTTTCTATTTTGTTGGAGTATAGATTTCCAAAATAACTTCTAATTATGTTTTGTATTTCAATAGTGTCTGTCCTGATATTTCCTTTCTCACCATGAATTTTAGTAATTTGAGTTTTCTCTCTCCTTCTCTTTGTTAGTGTGGCTAAAGGTTTATCAATTTTATTTTTTTCAAAGAACCAATTTTTTGTTTTGTCAATTTTTTGAATTGTTTTTTTTTGTTTCAAGTTCATTGATTTCAGCTCTGATTTTAATTATTTCCTGTCTTCTACTATTTTTGGTGTTGAGCTGTTCTTCTTTTTCTAGGGCTTTGAGCTGTAATGTTAGGTCATTTATTTGTTGACTTTTTCTTGTTTTATTGAATGTGCTCCATGCAATGAATTTTCCTCTTATTACTGCTTTCATAGCATCCCAGAGATTTTGATATGTTATATCATTGCTCTTTTTTACCTCTAATAATTTTTTAATCTCCCCCCTGATGTTTCTGTTATCCATGCATTATTCAGGAGCATATTATTTAGTATCCAGGTGTTAGAGTTGTTTTAGTTTTTTTATTTAATCATTGATTTCTAATTTCATTCCATTATGATCTAATAGAATACAAGGTAGTATCTCTATTTTTTTGTATTTGCTCAGAGTAGTTTTGTGGCATAACGTATGGTCTGTTTTAGAGAAGGATCCATGTGCTGCTGAGAATAAAGTGTATTTGCTCGTTGATGGATGGAATATTCTATATATGTCTATTAAGTCTAAATTATTGATTGTGTTATTGAGATCTATGGTTTCTTTGTTCAATTTTTGTTTGGAAGATCTGTCCAGTGGTGAGGGAGGTATGTTAAAGTCACCTAGTATTTATTGCATTGTGGACTATTTGATTCCTGGAACTGAGAAGGATTTGTTTGACATATATGAATGAGCCATTGTTTGGAGTATAAGTATTTATGATTGTTATGTCTTGCTGATTTATGCTTCCCTGAAGCAGTATGAAATGTTCTTTATCCCTTCTGACTAACTTTGGCTTGAAGTACGCTTTATCTGATATGAGGATAGATATGTCTGCTTTTGTACTGAGTCTGTGTGCATGGTATGTTTTTCCCCATTCTTTCACCTTTACTCTGTGGGTCTCTTTTTCTATGCGATGAGACTCTTGAAGGTAGAATATTGTTTGGTCTTTCTTTTTAATCCAATCTGCCAGTCTATGTCTTTTGACTGATGAGTTTATGCCATTAACATTCAGGGTTATTATTGAGATATGACTTATATTCCCAGTCATTTTGACTTATTTTTGGTTTTTGACTTGACTTGGTTTCTCCTTTACTTTGCTTTTCCTTTAGGGTAGTCCCTCCCTTTGCTTGACTTACATTGTTGTTTTTCATCTCTTCCTCATGGAATATTTTGCTGAGAATGTTCTGTAGTGCAGGCTTTCTATTTGTAAATTCTTTAGCTTTTGTTTATCATGGAAGGATTTTATTTCATTGTCAAATCTGAAGGTAAGTTTTGCTGGGTATAAGATTCTTGGTTGGCATCCATTTTCTTTCAGAGCTTGAAATATGTTGTTCCAGGCTCTTCTAGCTTTTAGGGTCTGGGCTGAGAAATCTGCTGGTATCCATATTGGTTTCTCCCTGTATGTAATCTGATGCTTTTCTCTCACAGCCTTTAAAATTTTATCTTTATTTTGTATATTAGGTATTTTCATTATTATGTGCCCTGGTGTGGATTTGTTGTAATTTTGTACATTTGGTGTCCTGTAAGCCCCTTGTATTTGATTTTCCACTTCATTCTTCAGATCTGGGAAATTTCTGATATTATTTCATTGAATAGATTATCCATTCCTTTGATTTATATCTCTGTGCCTTCCTCAATCTCAATAATACTTAAATGTGGTCTTTTCATGATATCCCATAGTTCTTGGAGGTCCCAATCCTGATTTCTTACCATCTTTTCTGTTTGGTCAACTTTGGTCTCAGGATTAAATATTTTGTCTTCATTGTCTGAGGTTCTGTCTTCCAAGTGATCTAATCTGTTGGTTATGCTTTCTATTGAGTTTTTAATTTGGTTTATTGTTTCCTTCATTTCAAGGATTTCTGTTTTTTTTTTTTTAGCATCTCTATCTCTATATTAAAATGATCTTTTCTTCTTGCATTTGCTCTTTTAACTGTTTATTGGTGAGATCATTCATTGCGTGTGTTTGCTCTCTTATCTGATCCTTGCTCTCAGATCATTTTAATTATGTACACTCTGAACTCCCTTTCTGACATTTCTTCTGCCATGCTGTCATTGGATTCTATTGATATAGCACTTAGGTTTGTCTGGGACACTTTCTTCCCTTGTTTTTTCACGTTGTTCGTGTATCTTCCCCTCTAGCAGTGCAGATCCGAGGTATTGCAGTTTCCCTCCTATAGACTTATAGTGACCCTGCAGGTTTCCAAAACCTCCCCTTAAAGTGGGAGATCAATATTAGCAGCATGCAATACAAAGAGTATGCATCCTTAACCCAAATAGTCCCTATTAAGATATTAACCATATTGTCTTAATAAAAAGAGAGGATGCTTGATTATTATCTACAGCATAACCAACAGGTTTTCAATAAGGACCACAATTTCTAATGGTGGACAAAAAGGATGGGGAGGGGTGTAGGATGTAATGTTAATGAGATAAGAAGTGAGTCTATAGAGGTACTATGTCATAGGAATAGTGAAAGTGTAATTAAAAGAAATTGGTTGTTAGCATGAGAAAACAGAGATAGAATCTCCAAGGAAACAGAAAGTAAGAGGAAAATAGAGAAAAATAATAGTAGGTATAATAGGAATAATCATAATAATACTACTAATAAAAAATTCTACAATAAAACTAAACTGTTCTGTTCAAACCTCCTACTCTTCAGTAGCCTGATGCCTGAGAGGAACTTGATAATGTCTTTTTTTTTTTTTTTTTTTTTTTTTTTTGGTGCTGGGGATTGAACCCAGTGCCTTGTGCTTGCGAGGCTTGATAATGTCTTATCCCACGAAGGGAGCCGCCCGACGAGGGATGGAGGCCTCCAGGTCAGGAATAGTCATGGTAGCGGACAGAGGTGACCCCACCTGTTGGTAGATGTTCAGCTGCAGCGCCAGTGTTAGAGACCATGGGTGCTGGGCCGGGTCCCTGGGCCAGGTGGCGGTACAGGATGAGGTTTCCTACACAAGCCAATCTGCACATTCTGAGTTGACAGGTGGAGTTTGCCTCTTGACATGATCAGTTCTCTTCACCCCCGAATGGCCACTCTGTGAGCCTTCTGCACCTGCGGTTACGAGACGTCTTGTCTGAGGACGACCTGTGGAGGTGTCATTGGTACCACACCAATGCGGTGTCAACCTTCACACCACACGTCACACCCACCCCCCCTTAATATGTGTTTACAACACACGATACACATGCTCTAACAGAAAATGCAGCAGAGGCCACAGCACCACACATACACATATCTATACCCAACACACCTCCGTCTTCCTGCACCGAACAAGGCCTACTGAACGCATTTGCAGCAGAACATAGAGACACACCATGCACGCCACAAAATACAGCCTCCACACCCATACCTCACAACTCACACACACAGGCCCCCCCTCGACACGCAGATGCACACAGGGTACACGGATAGCCCTTGCACAGACATATTACATGCACGCACTCATGCACACAGTTCAGAGAGCACTCACACACAAGTCACGTTAGGCATGTACATTTCAAGGCCCCTTCTCTCCCCCTCCCTTCTCTTGCATCTCCTAATAATTACAAACTAACAAAAGGATCGCAACCCAAGTGAGAACATCAAAGACAGCGAATGGCTGCTTTGCAGCAGTGAAGTCCGTCACGGTGTTGGAACCCAGTGGTTGCATGTTGGGATTCTGTCCGCTCAGCCTTCCAGACGTTCTTGCAGTTGCAGGCTGGGCACTTCTTCCCTCTGGCTAAATCTATAAATGAGTCACTTAAAGGTAATTAGTCATATTTATGAAGGAAGATTACACAGTGCCATTTCACTTAGATTTAAACATTGTGGGACATATGTTTGAATTTCTAGTTCTAAACACAAAAGCAGACGCCCTTCACAGTTTGGAAAAATAAGTTCTTCATGTGATTCATGATACACAGTTTATCTTGCTAACTTCTTCAACTTCTTTTATATTTTTATTGTAAAATAAATAATAGATACAGAAAAAACTCATATAGATGTATACTTAGTGAATTATTTCAAGACACAAAGCTCTGTGATGAATACCCACACTGAGAAATAAACTGCCAGTTTCCTGGAAAAATCCCCATTTGTATTGTCCTTAATGCTCATGTGAGTTTTTAAGTAATCATGAAGTGTTGCACTGCATCAGAATTTATTTTTATGTCCCTTGAAACAAAAGTATGTTTTTTTTCTCCCCTAGATTCTTGTCCTTGCCAAGTAATGGTGCAGGGAGAGAAGCTGCTGGGGCAGAGTGCTCTGCTGCTCCTCCCTTGACTCTGGAGTTTTCTTTCCCACGGCATAGAGGAGGAGAGAGGGTTTCCGGGGACTGGGGCTCCTGGTGTGCGCACTAAGAGGCCAGGGGATGTCTGCCCAGGGTTAGGCCCAGGCTGCCCAATCTCATATCCCAGCAGAGCCCCACTCCCGTACCTTCTTCCCTCTCCAGGCTGAGCAGCCGTGGGTTGCTTGGACATGTTCTCCAGCTGCTCTTCAGAAGCGCTGGCCTGCCCCTGGCCTGCGGACTCCAGCCCCTGAGAACTTCTTGGGTGACCCCTGCCGTCCAGCGAGCATGCACACTGTCCTCTGGCTGCCGCTGAGTCCGGCAGAGCTGTGGCTCTCACACCAGCAGGTGGTCAGAGAAGAGAAAGCCAGCGGCACCTCAGGGTGGTTTCCTTCGGGTGAAGAGGGAGCCAGTTGGCGTGGACACGTGGTATTTGGTGGCTGTGGCAGACAGCCAAGTGCAGTGCAGTGGCTTCAGTCTTGGAAATAAGAGGCTTGCCCATTCCTGCGAGAGGGAAGGAAAAGAAGCCAGAATGGATGCCCGAGGGGGCCGGCGGGAAGTGGGCAGCCCCACATGCTGCGGGGCCACCTCCACCCCCTCACACGCGCCACCCGCTGTTCCGGAAGTGGTCCTGAATGTCCAGCACCTCTGGCTGGGCGCAGCTCCCTGCATCCTCGAGCCCCATCTTCTGGTCGGGGCGACTTCTCCCAGCCTCCTGTGTGAAGCCCGTGACTCCGCAGGCACTGCGGTAGTTGTTTCTGTACGTGGGTGGAAGTCCCATCTGCTCAAGAGTAGGCTCAAGAGGGCAGGAGGTTCGTGGTGAGTGTGGGCTTTGGACTTATCCCTGCACCGCCCTGCATGGGCTCCCCCGGCTATATGCAGGCAGGTTATTGTTTCCCATCCTGGTATCAACTTCCCCCAGTTTCCAGAGGGTTGAGTAAGTTGTTACATTTGACACCGTGTACGCAGCACTTGGAATACACTGATGCTCATTAGCTGTGGCTGCTCTTTTTCTTACTAGATTAATTGAGTTAATACATGCAAAGTTTTCAGAGTCTGTTGCATTTTAAGAACAGGGTGCCGTTCTGACATCTTTTTGGTGATAGGGATTGTGTTTCTCTGCAGAGCAGGGCACAGCAGCGGCTAATCTTTCTCTTCTTCAGAGAGCCCAGATGTTGGGGAGGCAGCAGAGAGCACAGCTGGAGGGATGGAACAGGGACTTTGTAAAGCGTGTCCGGGCTGCTGGAGGCACAGAGATCTTAACCGTGAACTGTGACGACCCGAGGAACAGGAGTTTGAAGAGGAAGCAGGCACCACTTGAAAGGCAGCTGTTTCAAGTTTCCTGAATGAACTGCAAGAACCGCCACTGTGGAGGGAGGAAAGGAAGGCCTGGAGCTTGGAGCCCAGGCTGGAATGACAACCAAAGGCAACTCTGGTGCCTCGGAGCGGGACCAGCCTCCTGGGCTGGCGAGCGGAGGAGGAGCTTCCTGGGTCACCTCTGCAGGACCCTCGGTTGGCTCGGCCCGTGCTTGCCGAGTAGATGAACCCAGGCACCTGCCTGAGGAGGAGTCCCAGGTCCTCCTCCAGATATAGCCAGGCCAGAAGGGACAGTGGCAACAGCAGGCAGAAGGTGGCCGTGAGTCTGCCTGACTCAGCACCAGCCGCAGGACAGCTGTTCTGCTGAGACTTGAGGAATTGGATTTAAACGGTGACGGAAATCAAGTTGTACACAGCAATGTGATTACAGAAAAAAATTGTTCTTATCTTGCAGTCTCAGGACATGAAATATTCTCAGTTAGGACCTTTTAAACAAAGAAATAAATGAAATCCTTTAGAGAAACATATTGGCAAATATTTATGAAGTATTTATAAGATGCAGGGCATTTTTATGTGCAAGAATTTATTAACTATTTTTTTGTTGTCCTGTGAAGGACTATTTTTGGAGTTAATGAAAATGATCTGGAAAAATGCATTAATCAGTGAGGACTGAAGAAACGAGAAAAGACAAGACGTTAGTTACTACGATTAATTCTATTACGGGGGGAAACTGTGCAGCCACTTGAACTTCTAATCTTACCAACACTTCCCCACATCCACGGCCTGCCCAGTGTATCAGGTAAAGAAGACTCAGCTGCATGGAAGGGGCTCTGGCTCAGCCAGTGTTGCTGGACCTCAGCTCTCTGGTGACGTGAGGTGCCGGTAATTCAGGTGCGTCCCAGCAGCGAGTGGGTAAGGTTCTGGCTTGTAGGGCACAGGTGTCCCCACAAAAGAGACCCCTACCATGTTTGTGACATATAAGCTTCTCCACGCCCCCACCCCCGTAAGTAAGCTTCTCTTCTTGTCAGAAAGATTTTCACACAGGACATCAACAGACACTCCATGTGGTTTAAAGCTTCCTCTTTCTTGTGAATGCCAGGCTTGCAGACAAAGGTGTGCAACCTCTGTCTAGCCTAAAAATACGGTACCCACCCCTGACATGTACCCACCCCACTGAGTGTAAAGTTTAAAGAATTTCCAGACTGGAGGTCCAGAGAAGCTAAAAAAACCTGCTTCTGGAAAATTCCTCAGGTGTCCAGCCTCTTCTGTCCTGCATCCGTATCGGAGGCTCTCAACGTCCCCCATCTCTCAGAGTGCTCTTCCTGGGGGGTTCCTGGCCAGAGAGTGAGGGTGCAGAGCTGTGGCAAGTCATGCAAAGGGAGTGGGAAGTGGTCGGAACTACAAAGAAACAGGATCATGGGTCATGGGAGCGCTTTGTCCTTAGGAACCTGGAAATCCAGGGGCCTCCTTCAATTTTCAGACCCGAGATGTCTGTCTTTGGGGTGGACATTCAGGTCCCCCAGAGCCCTCACAGTTGTTCACTGAGTGGGCCACACTGAGATGGACTGGGGAATTTTTGCAGTCCAGGTTCCAATCCCAGCCAGGGGGGCCCATTCAATCTTCCTGCCCCCTCCCCCAGGGATTTCCCAGGAGACGCCTTGACTTCCTTTAGGCATGGATGATGTGACCGGGAGAGCCACATCCATGTTAGGCCACTGGCTGCTCTGCTAGGACAACCCATTGTGCATTTCTGAGTCTCCTCTTACATGCCGGAGAGGAGGGAAGGGCTAGAAACCATGCAGCATGGCGGGACCATGACTTTCTAGCAAGTGTGACCTTGTACTCACACCCCACCCTAAGTCATGTGGCTTTAGCTAAAATCCTTGGAGAACAAGAAAAGTCCCATTCAGCACGTGGTTCTGGCTGACTGCAAGTCACCTGTTGATCTGTGCGAGTACACGGACATGCAGGTCCTGGATGGAGCTCAGTGACCTGGGGCTCCACCTTCGCTTCAACAGGGCCCTTGGTGACCGATGCTCCATCCTCAGGCCTGGTAAAGAAAGTTTTCTCTTGGGTGCAGTTTGTGTTTGATGATCTTGGAGCTTTATGTTTTGAGCGTACAGGACCCTGGCTAAGCAAAGAGCTAAGTGGAGTTCCTAGACATATTGAAGTTTCTGTTAGTTATTATTCACGATTGTTTTAAATGTGCAGTTGAGAAAAATGTGTGATTTAAACTTCTTGGATACAGGATTCCCTATCTTACCTTTGGGGACATTTTGCCAAAAGTATTGCTCAAATATTCTTGCTGACTTTTTTGTTGGACGGACCTATCAGTCATTGCCATATCATTCCAATATGATGATAGACTGGTCAACCTCTCTCTGTAGTTTCAACACTTTTCGCTGCATCTTGCAGGTGTTTTCTTGAATGCATACATTTGACTACACTTGTATGTCATTTCCATAAGTGGGCGCTCCTCTACTAGTGTTGTGACCCTCTCCATGGGTCTCGATGTCTCCTTTCCCAGGTATCCATGTGGCTGCCCTAGTCTCCTTTCTGTTGGTAGCCATTTCTGCTGTTTTCAATCTTGTTTGTACACCAACCATATTAAGTCGGCAATGCTTATCCCCTCCTTGACCTACAAAAAAGGCCATGTCACAAGCAGAACCAATGCAGCCAAACCTTTTTCACATCCCGGTGTGTTGGATGAGTGGCTCGTACAAAGTCTCTTGGGAAGTTTGCTTTTCAACTCTTCTTCCATCCGTGTCTTTTACTGTGAGCTTGGCCATGGACACTCGGGGCCCTCTTCTGCCATCCCAAGGTGTCCTTTTTGCTTGACTCACCTTTCTATTTTTTTTTTTTAAATTGGCATTTTTCTTTCTCTGATAATAAGACTGGAACTTCTACAGAACTCATACTCACTGGTCTCAGCCACCAGAGGAAACTGCTGCGATATCGATCTTCTGTTTCAGGCTGACTGATGGAGCCTTCTGCGATGATGGAATGTTCTCCTGCTAGCTGTCCAGTACCATAGCCGGGAGCCACAAAGGCTAGGAAGGGTGAAACGTGGCTAGTGTGACGGGAACAGGTTTCAAGATTTACTCAATTTTAACTAATTCAAATTTACATTTAAATAGCCACATGAGGCTAATGGCCACCATATTGGAAAGTACCCATACTATTAATTCTGCATTATTCTGTGTGTATTTTATCTTTTTCTCTGTTTCTAATGACTTGCTAACTATAACAACAGATGTTACCAAGACACTCAGCTGCATGTATTTCATGTGTCATCTCTATCACTTAAAATGCCTCTTGGATTTGTTTCTGTCTCTGAAGTACTTCATCTAGAACTTTGTTACTGTGGGCCTCTGGGTGGCAGGTCCCTAGGGCCTCGTCAGCCTGGTGATATTCCTATCTAATGATGGCTTACCTAGATGTAACTATCTGGGCCGCTCAGTACTTTGAAAACATTGTTTCATTTTTTTTCTCTCCCATCCATCATTTCTATTGAAAAATCTGATGATGACCCAGTTCTTGTTCCATTTTATAAGATATGATAGTCTTTGTCTCTGGCCGCTCTAGTTTTTAAAAATCTTTGCTATCTTGAAGTTTCATTGAAATGGGTTTGATTTATCACTCTTCTTTG
This sequence comes from Sciurus vulgaris, assembly GCF_902686455.1. Classification (NCBI taxonomy): domain Eukaryota; kingdom Metazoa; phylum Chordata; class Mammalia; order Rodentia; family Sciuridae; genus Sciurus; species Sciurus vulgaris. Next base: position 167,679,037 of record NC_136466.1, on the reverse strand, counting down.
GCAACCCTATGGGCCTTTCCAACGTGAACTATTGCATTTTTAAAATAAAATTCTGAGAAATCTGTATTTTTCTTCAATTATCTGAGTCCCGTCTTACTGTCCCCCTTCCTTCCCTCTGGGCTCCTCTTCTTTGGACTTGTTGTGTACCTTTCTGTCTCCGTTGCACTTTCTGTTTTCTGCCTGTCCTGATTCTTCGTCCTTTCTCCTTTCTGGGGTCCTTCAGCTTCGCCTTGTTCCTCATCTGCTTCCCCGATGACATCGTCCCACTCCTTTTCTTCTCCGTCTCTGTCACCACGTTTCCATGGCAGATGTTTCTGACTGGCTGTCAGCCCCGCGCAGGGAGGAAGATGGAGGCCCTGTCGTCAGCCCCAGGAAACAGGCCAGAGCCTTCCACTGCTGGGAAGACACACCTGAAACACACTCTTTGAAAGGAGGACAGTTTATTTCGCCTCATGGTTTCAGAGGTCTCAGTTCATGGTCACCTGGCTCAGCTGCTTTGGGGCCTGCGGGGAGTGTGTTGCGAGGAAACTGCCCACCTTGTGGAGACCAGCAAGCCATGAGCCAGCGGGAGGAGACTAGGTCCCCTCAAGGGCAGCCCCGGATGCCCAGCTACAGGCTCTGCTGCTCCCAGGACCCAGGGCTGGGACCAGGCCTTCCACGCAGGCTATGCCTGACATTCATCAACTCCTCCTGAGCCCAGCATGCGCGCACCTCCCCAGGGTCCAGCCGCGGCCACGGAGGTCAGCGTCCCACAGCTCTCCCTGCAGACAGGTCTCGGGCAGGGACAGAGCTGCCCGCCCAGCCATGTCCACCACGCAGGGTCCAAGCAGCCGTTCCCACCTTCTCCTTGTGGCCACCTCCCCTCCAAGAGTCCTCCCCTTCGTCTTGGCCAAGGGAGCCGGTGTCATGGTGGTGCAGGTGTGGCAGGCACCAGACTCCTCCGTTCCGCTCAGAGCCAAGGCCGAGGGAGCGCCTCCTGGTGCTGCAGAGACGCCCGGGAACCGCTGGAATCCAGCACGCCCCTTGCGGGGAGTCACATGGATCTGCAGGACTGTGGCAGCGTGGGGTGTCTCCCCACTCTTATACTTGGGTGTCTTTAAGACAAAACGACCTTGTGGCTGCTCCCCGGGTGACCTGGTGCAAGAGTGTGGAACTGCCTTCTTTGCAGGTGAGCGATGGGAGATGCCTCTCCCTGGCCCTGGCGGGAAGGGAAGGGGATAGAAACACTTCTGGGATGAAATCAGGTAGCGTCAGCATGGTTTTGGGTCCTGGTTGCCCTTAGTGACAGTTTCATTTGGTCTCCAGCAAACCGTGCCTGAGCCTGCGAGATGATCACTAGACATGAACTTTGCAGGCAGGAAGCAGGATTGTATTTTATTTCTAAATTTGAGCCTCTCCAGGCTCACTTAACTCAAGGAAATTATGAGGGATAAGAGATGACTTTCGAGACTTCTGTGAGGTCACCATTTGAAGAAATTTATTACTTACTGAAGATCATGATTTTTACATTTTGTAAGATTTAAAAGCACAGAGAAGAATGCTGGAAACATAGACACCATGATTTGAGAAAAGTCAGGTGCGGGGCGCCATCCATGGTCAGCACTTGGTGGAGCTGTCAGCATGGAAGTATGGCTCTCAGGGCTGACAGTCACGAGAGATTGCCCCAGGTCGCCTGGAACATGTGGCTTCCGGGCAGTGGCTCACTGCTGGAATTGGCAGGCCCTGCTGGGATGACCCACTAGGGCAAAATGGCTTGCTTAACTGCAGCCCATCCTGCTTCTCAGGAAGAAGCTCCTCCGCCCCCTTTGATCTGTAGCTATAAATAAACCAAGTGCGGTCCCTCAGGTGGTTAGCGCCAGACCCTTCAGCGTGGCTCAGCCCATCATTCCCCGATTCAAAAGATAACTGTCTCCTGTGGTTTTTTCTCTTAAATAAATTTCTTAGAGATTAATTTACAGCCATCCCTCCCATAGGAGCCCTTTCCCTTGCCCACACGGGACATGTGGTGAGACATTGGCTTAACATTCTTTTTAAAAAATTTTAAAATTTGTTCTAATTAGTTATGCATGACAGTAGAATGCATTTACACATTTTGATAAATTGTACATAAAGGGAGTATAATTTCTTATTTTTCTCCTTGTACATGTTGTAGGCTCACATGGGTCATGCAGTCGTGTATGTACATGAGGTCATCATGTCTGTTTCCCTCTACTATCCTTCCTACCCCATACCCTTCCTCTCCCTTCACTCCCCTCTACCTAATCCAAGGTAACTCTATTCTTCCCTACCCCCACTCCCCTTATTGTGAATTAGCATTCACATATCAGATAAAACATTGGACCTTTGGTTTTTTGGGTTTGGCTTATTTTACTTAGCATGATATTCTCTAGTTCCATCCATTTACCAGCAAAAGCCATAATTTCATTCTTCTTTAAAGCTGAGTAATATTCCATTGTATGTATAGACCACATTTTCTTTATCCATTCATCTGTTGAAGCACACCTAGCTGAGCTATGTGAAACACTCTTGTTTTTATATTGTTTCTACCCTCCTGCATATAACACATTTAGACAAATAGACATAGAAAATCATATCAGCCAGGTACGGTGGAGCAAGCCTGTAGTCCCAGTGACTCTGGTGACTGAGGCAGGAGGATTGCGTGTTTGAGAGCAGCCTCAGCAATTTAGTGAGGCTCTGAGCAACTTAAGTGAGGCCCTGTCTCAAAATAAAAAACAGAAAGGACTGAGGAAGTAGCTCAGTGGCTAAACACCTCTGGGTTCAATCCACAGTACACAAAAAAATCACAAAAATGTTTGCAAATCTTTTTACAAAAAAAATTAACAGAAGAAATTACACAGAAATCATGCTATTGATTTGGTGCATTCTTTACACTGTTAAGAGACAGGATAGTGGAGAGGCCTTTGAGCCTAGAGTCCACTCACATGGAGGCCACTGTTCTCTGGGGTCACAGAAGCACAGGACATGAGTAACTGGAGAAGATGTTGTCTTAGAATGACAAGGTCGCAGTGTCGGATGGAGGATGCCCATAAGATCCGTGGTCCAGTCACAGGGATTCATTCCCTGAAGATCATCTGCTGAAAACTCTAGACTTAGAGCTTTGGGTCAGGGAGAAGTCTGGCACCGGGGCCACCCAGGGGCCTGTGTCATGAACGGCGCTCTGAGGGACTTTATTTTCTAAACGACACCAGGGGAGTGCTCTGCCGTAGCTGCGATGCAGAAGCCAAGGCCTAAAACTACTCTTGGCTGGTGCCTCTCACCATTTCTCCAGGGACCCTCCGTGGAGTTGGGGATGTAGAGTATTAATAGGTCCAATGTCGCCGCCCTGGGAGAGTCAGTTCCTTCCAGCAGACACTCGGTTAAAGAGAGCTAAGGTCTGCATGGCGCGTCTGCTTCTTCAGACCCCAGGGGGCACTGTTTCCTCATCTCAGGGCAGAGTCTCTCAGACATGTTACGGGATGTGCCCAGAGAACCCAAGCTAGGAAACTGTCCTAAAGGGGAGAAAGCGTTAGGAGGGGGACAGTAGGGCTGAAATGAAAACAACCAAGACCTTGTCTAGTGACAGTGGCTCTTCTGCAGTGCTTCGCATGCAGCGGAGGGCTGAATCTTCCCAGCAAGTGTGTCAGGTCCATTCCATCGACACCCCAGGGTCCAGGTGCGGGAGTTGCAGCTCAGTGTTTGAGGTGCTCGGGGGTGGATGCTGCCCCTGAGGGTCAGGTCACACTCAGCTCAGAGCCCAAGCTTTCAAGCCCTTTTCACTCCACTATCCTTCCCACCCACACACCCCCTCCCTCCCTTCAACTCCTCTACTGTCCTCTACCTGGCTGTCCTGGACTTCTAGGCCTTCCTCTCTCCTCTGCTCCTGGAGGTCAGAGTCCCTTTCTCTTTCTGTACCTCTACTTTCTGAGCTTTGGGCTTTCAACCTCAATTTAATCCCTCCAGGGAATTATACAAATGCTACCTCAGGACCTTTGAACATGCTGCTCCCGCTTCCCTTCCCTGCTAATCATCACCTATTCCTCAACACTTCAGCTCAATGTCACTTTCTCGGGCCACCTTACTCTCTGTTACCCACATCCTGTCACCTACAGTTAGGTCTTGTAGATGTGCAGTGGAGCTCCCCGCCAGTGCAGGCAGGGAGTGGCTTGGTATGTGCCCAGGAAAAGGCAAGGGCTCAATTCATAGAGCAAAGATGGGTCTCCGTCCTACTGGTTCATGCCTCAGATCTAAAACAGCCCCAGGGACCACGAAACTGCCTCGCCGGTGGATGACACACTCGCCCAGTGTCCGCAGAGAGAAGGCCTGCTTAGCGATTATGTGCTTTGTAGTCTTCATGCCTGTCTCTACAGAGTGAGACTCACTCACAACACATTTTAAGTTCTCTGCTTTCACAGGACAGGAGTTACATCCTAAAGGACACTTTCTGGTTTCTCTTCAGATGTGGAAGTCCTCTTTTACCAAAGTAAACCCTCTCTGACTCTTGGCTTCAGTCGGCCTTTTGGCCGCTGTGACTACAAGATCTGACCACAACAACTGTAAGGAGGGGATGTTTATTTGGGGGCTCACGGTTTCAGAGGCCTGGGTCCTTAGGAGCCACCCTTCCTTGGGGCTCCCCATGAGGCTGGACGTCAGGGCGGAGGGAAGCGGCTCACCTGATGATCAGGAGGCCGAGAGACTCCACTGCCAGCTACAAAAACAGACCCGAGCCACGCCCCAATGCCCACGCCTCCAGCACACCCAGTGCTCAGCTTCCACTCGGTTAATGCCACCAGGGATTAATTCGCTGGTTGGGTTGAGGCGCTCACCACCCAGTCACTCCTCCTCTCACCCATGAGCCTCGGGCCGCTCGCATCCAGACCACAACACCCTGCTCCTGGTGGTGGTCTAGACCCCTGTCTGCTGGCCCTGAAAAGGCGCCCCGCGGTCTCAGAGGAGGCAGGAGAGGTCACCACCGCCCTGCACCACGGCCCGCAGCAGCAGGGGCAGGAGGCGCGCCGCGCCCCTCAGGTGCCAGACCCCGGGCAAGGCGCGGGGCGGCGCTGCTGTTGCCCTGTCCCCGCGCCCTTCTGTCCCTCTCCAGAAGGGCTCACGTTAAGGTGGCGCCGGAGGAGGCCGACCATCACCATCCAGCTCGCAGACGGCTTTGGCTTTCCGGTGGCAAATCGTCACCGCCCCGCCCCGCTTCTTGGCCGGACCGCGCAGTGCGTGACCCGGTTCCCTGCCAGCCCGCAGCCCGGGTCTCGTCCCCGCGAGTCCGCCCTCTCTCACGGCCAGTCTCCCACCACCCTCGGCCTCCTGGAGAGCGCCTGCAGCCACCCGCCGAGCGCACAGACCCACGGGCCCAGGAGGATGGCTCCAACCGGGTACAGCGCGCGCACCCACCAGATCAGGGCCGTCGCTTCTCCACCTCGCACACCGCGAACATTCCAGTGTTACTTCGAAGTACTCGGTTAATTGTTCTCAGCCCCCGTTACCGCTGTGCTGTAGAGCATCGGAGGGTGGCCTTCGGTTCAGCCATTAGTCGCCTTTCTACATCTCCCTTCCCAGTCTTTAGTAACCACGGTTCCACTCTCTACTTCTATGAGATCAACTTTATTTAAAAAAATCAAATGATTAATTCATTAAATTAATTAAATAATGATTAATTCAGTTTTTTTTTGGAATTAGCAAATGAAACTTAATTTTTTTTTTTTTTTTTTTTTTTTTTTTATTGGGAATTGAACCCAGGGCTGCTTAACTACTGAGCCACATCCCCAGCCCTTTTGAGACCAAGTGGCTTAGGGCTTGCTAAGTTGCTGAGGCTGGCCTCAAACTTGTGATCCTCCTGCCTCAGCCTCCTGAGCTGCTGGGATAACAGGTGTGTACTACCAGGCCCAGCAGCAACTTACTGTCGTGTATTTGAAAAAATTCCTGAATATGAGAGCAACTTATTTTAGCTTCCACATGTGAGAATCTGAGGCATTTGACTTATTACACTTAACATATATTCCCTAGTTACATATGTGTTGTTGCAAATGACAGGGTTTCATTCATTTCTACAGCTGAGAAAGTATCGCACTGTGCGAATGTGCCACATTTTCTCCACCCACTGTCCCCTGATGGTCACCTAGGCTGATTCTTCTCCGTGGTCCTGTGAGTCCTGACAGCCACATTTAAAGCATAACCTGTTTCTGGCTCTTGGCTGCAACTATGTCCTTTTTTGCTCACAAGTCTTTGGCTCCAGGAGGTCTTCCTGGTCACCCTAGAGGGTTCCCCCCAAGGTCCTGGGTCATAATACCACCCTTGGAAAAAGGGTGGCTTGCTAGCAGCCAGACCAGTTGACCTGTGAGTGAGAGAAACCCTTTAATGTCAGAGTTTCTGAATGGCGGCAAGATCGACTGCGGACTGCAAACTGCCAGGAGCTTTGCCCGGGTCCGTGAGGTCGTCAGTGAAGGTGGAAACGAACAGCTCGGGGTCAGAGGGCCTGGTCTTGGAAAGCTCAGGGTGTTCCCGCAGGAGGAGTGAACGTCTCGCTCAGGGGAATGGAGGGGCTGCTTGAAGTGAGGTGCTCAAGGCAGATGCGCCCCACAGAGGGGAGAGCTCGTGGATTATTGCTATTTCTAGGTGGTTACTGAGGGGGCTCTGGGGGCCCGTTTGACCCAGGTTTTGTGCCTCATAATCACAGACCTGAATCTTGCCTGATCAAGCATGAGGACTTTCACAGCACAAAACGTAAATTACCCGCGATCGAGAGAGCCATGAGCAGGAGTCCCCCTCCCCAGATAGTAGCTGGGTGGCACCTGGCATGCTGCACGCTGCCCCTCCCTGAGCACCAACAGGCACGCGCGGGCAAGCAGCCCCTACGGTTGTCAGGTTGATAGTGAGGCCGGAGAATGCCAGGTAGCTGGGGTTCAGCAGTGGGGAGCCTGGCTGGACTGGCCCGTGGGTGGGTCCTCCAACGGTGCAGCCACCTGGAAAGGCAGGCCTGTCAGCGTGCCTGCTCTGCAGTGGGCACAGGGCTGCGCGCAGGCTGGAGGCTAGCTGTGGCCTCAGCACAGACTGCTGGCATTTCAAGTCTCCACTAAGCCGTGTAATCCGTGGGCTTTGTGTCCCCTGTTCCTCCACCTGTCCTGGGCACAGGTGCTGCTAGAGGTGCGCTGCAGAGCCACAGAGGACTTCCTGCCCACTCCACCTTCAGCCACAGTGGCCAGCAGCTTGGAGTGAGCCCAGCGGGGTCCAGCAGGCGTCTACAGAGCAGGTCTCTCTTCTGCACGAGGGCCCAGGGCTGGATATGGAGCATTTACCTGCCGCGGGGAGAACCTGGCCTCCCCGGGTCTCGCATTCTACAGCAAAGCCAGGCGTCCCCGAAGCAGTGCTGCGCCCCTGACGGGTCACAGGAGTGCTGCAGCAGCTGGCTTCCGGACAGAGACCCCTGTACTTGGGGCTGTCTGACCAGCGGCGGCTGCTGTGACAGTGCTGGCACTGTCCCGCTGGTCCTGGGGACGTCAGGGACATGTAAATGTAAATGTCTTGGTTTCACAGCTTCTTTTCAGAATCTCGGGGTGGAAGCGAGCACATTCTGGTACCCAGCGAGGAGGGAATTTTGCACATAAGACTCACAGGTAGCCGAGGTCCCTCTGGATGTCACAGGATCTGGAGAGTCCACCTTCCGTTTCACCCTGGCGCACTCGAGCGCTGCGCGCGCCCCCTGGAAGCGTAGTTGGGATGCAGTGAATTCGCCTAGGGGAACAGGGGCGTCTGCTTTCCTTGGACACCAGCATCTAGCGGCGACGAGAGTGAGTCTGTCTAGGGCGCAGCCGCCCCAGGAGCCTGAAGACTTGCCGGGCTCTGTGGAGCCACGTTGTCCAGTGCGCTTCGGTGCCGCCGAGCTGCCGTCCACTCCTCACCCTGCCCGCGTGGCTCCGCCGCCTCCCACTGAAGCCGTGCAGGCAGCAGCGCAGCGCAGCGCTGGCTTCTCCCCAGCGCGGCCCACCGGCCTCCTGCCCACCTGCTCCCATTCCTGCCACAGCGACTACCGGCCTTTCTGTCTTCTTAAACTTGCGTCCTTCTCCCCACGTGGAGCAAGCCGCACTGTCGGTGCCGATTCAGGCTGGCTGCCTCGGCCAGGCGCTCTGCGGGGCTTGTGCCTGCGCCGCCTGTGTCAGCCGGGGTTTCTTTTGCTGGCCGACTAGCATTCCTAGGCGTGAAGGTGCCGCGTTCTGCTAATTTCCTATTGAGGGGCCGTTGTGGCTTGGATGCGAGGTGTCCCCAGAAGCTCGCGGGTGGGACAGTGCAGGAAGGTTCAGAGGAGTGGCTGGCTTGTGAGGGTCCTAGACCAACCAGCAAATTAACCGCTGATGGGATGAGCTGGGGCTGAGGAGGCAGGTGGGGGTGGCTGGAGGAGGTGGGCATTGGGGCGAGGCTTTGGGTACGTATTTGTATCTGGCGGTGGACGCTCTCTGCTTCCTGATCACCATGTGAGCTGCCTCCCTGGGCCGCCCTCTTCCTCCAGATGCCCCGCCTCACCTCGAGGCCCAGGAGGGGAGCCTGCTGTCTATGGACCGAGATCTCTGAAACCCTGACCTTGCAAATAAACGTTTCCTCCTCGATTCGTTTGGACAGATCTTTCATTTGCCGCAGTGAAAAAGCCAGCCAAAAGGGGCCGTTTGGGGCCCTCACCGAGGCGGCTGCCATGAGCACTGGTGCCAAAGTCTTTGTGTGCATTTCCGGGGGTGGGCGCTGGGGCCAGCAGCTGGGCTGTGTGGCAGAGTGTCTGCTCAGCCTTTTAGGAATCTGCCAAGCTACTTTCCACAGCGGCTGCAGGATTGCCCAGCCCAGGCTAGACAAGGGACCAGCGTTCTGCCCCCTGGAGTGCTGCCCCTCTACTTCGCTGGGTTTTGGAGCTTGGTCATTCTAGTGGGTGGAGAGTCTCACTGCATTTCCATTTCTCTGATGATTCTCCGCGTACAAAATGCTCTTTTGAAATCTTTCACCCATTTAAACTTATTTTTCTAGCTTAAAGTCATTTCAGATACGTGGTTTACAGATGGTCTCTCCTGGCCTGTGGCTTATCTTTTCACTTTCTTTCTTTTCTTTTTCAGTCTTGTGGATTCAACCCAGGTGCGCTTTACCACTGAGCCTCACGCCCAGCCCTTTTTATTTTGAGTCAGGGTCTCACTAATCCCTTAGGACCTGGCTCAGTTGCTGAGGCTGGCCTCGAACTTGCAATCCTCCTGTCTCCACCTCCTGAGCCGCTGGGATTACAGGTATTTTTTCATTTTCTTATTGATATATTTTGAGGAGTAAAAGCTTTTAATGTGGAAAAAAATCTAATTTATCACTTTTTCCTTTATAGTCACTCTTTTGGGTTATGAGTAAGAAAATTTTCCCAACTCAAGTCACCAAGATTTTCTTTCATGTTTTCTTGTAGTTCTACAATGCAGACAGGATTTTTTTTTTGGGGGGGGGGATTCACTTTAAAAAAATCTTTTTAGATACACATGACAATAGAGTGTATTTTGACATTATTTGTATGTGTACTATAACTTAGGATCCCATTCTCGTGGTTGTATCTGCTGTGGAGTTTCACTGGTTGTGTATTGTCTTATGAACTATTCCCATCCCCCCTTCCTTTCATTCCCCTTTGTCTAATCCAATGAACTTCTATTCTCCCCCTCCCCTGCCTTATTGTGTGTTAGCATCTGCATATCAGAGAGAATAATTTGACCTCTGTTTTTGGGGGGGATTTGCTTATTTTACTTAGCCTGATAGTCTCCAGTTCCATTCATTTACTGGCAAATGCCATAACTTCATTTTCCTTTGTGGCTGTGTAATATTCCATTGTGTATATACATGATATTTTCTTTATCCACTCACCTGTTGAAAGGCATCTAGATTGGCTTCATAGTTTAGCTATTGTGAATTGAGCTGCAATAAACTTTGATGTGAATGTGTCACTGTGTATGCTGAATTTTAAAAGTCCTTTGGGTATAGGCTAAGGAGTGGGATAGCTGGGTCAAATGGTGGTTCCATTCCAGGTTTTCTGAGGAATCTCCATACTTCTTTCCAGAGTAGTTGTACCAGTTTGCACTCCCACCAGCAACGTATGAGTGTACCTTTTCCCCCCACATTCTCGCCAACACCTATTGTTGCTTGTATTCTTGATAATCGCCATTCTAATTGGAGTGAGATGAAATGTTAGGGTAGTTTTGATGTGCATTTCTCTAATTACTAAAGATGTTGAACATTTTTTCGTATATTTGCTGATCGATCGCATATCTTATTCTGCGAAGTGGCTGCTCAGTTCTTTAGCCCATTTATTGATTGGGTTCTTTGTATTTTTGGTGTTAAGTTTTTTGAGTTCTTTACAGAGTCAGTAGATTAGTGCTCTATCTGAAGTGTGTGTGGCAAAGATTTTCTCCCACTCTGTAGGCTCTCTCTTCACATCATTGATTGTTTCCTTGGGTGAGAAGAAGTTTTTTAGTTTGAGTCAATCCCATTTATTGATTTCATGTTTTTATTTCTTGTACTTTGGGAGTCTTGTTAAGAAAATCTTGTCCTAAGCTAACGTGAAGATTTGGCCTACTTTTCTTCTATTTGGTGCAGGGTCTCTGATCCGATTCCTAGGTCCTTGATCCATTCTCAGTTTTGTGCAGGGTGAGAGATAGGGGTCTAGTTTCATCTTGCTCCATATGGATTTCCAGTTTCCCAACACCATTTATTGAAGAGGCTGTCTTTTCTCCATGGTATGTTTTTGGCACCTTTGTCTCATATGAGATAACTGTATTTATGTGGGTTTGTCGCTGCATTTTTGTTACTATGGCTCCGCAGTGTAGTTTGAGGTCTGGTGTCGTGATGCCTCCTGCTTCACTTTTCTCACTAAAGGTTGCTTTGGCTATTCTGGGTCTCTTATTTTTCCAATCAAGCTGCATGACTGGTTTTCTATTTCCATGCAGAATGTCATCGGAATAGTAATAGGAATTGCATTGAATTTCTATGGTTCTTTTGGTGGTATGGCCATCATTTCTGCTTATCCATGAACATGGGGGATCTTTCCCAGATGAGGTTTTAATAGTGACTGGTTTGTTTACAAAGTTTTGGAGAACATTACTATTTTAACACTTTTGGACCTTCCAGACGTGTGTATGAGATAATTTCATAGTCACCTCACAATATTTTGTAGTTCTCAATGTACAGATCTTCCACTTCTTTTCTTAAGTTTGTTAAATACTTAATCATTTTTGGTGCTATCAGAAATAGAATTTGGAATGTTGTGACTAGTATATAAAACACAATTGTTATATATTGCTCTTGTATATTGAGCTTGCTAAACTCACTTTTTAGTTCAAATAGGTTTTTTTGGTAGCTTCTTGGATTTAAGTGCATCTTGTCTGAGAGTAGACAATTGTACTCCTTCCTTTCTATTGTGGCTGCATTTAGTTTCCATTTGCTCTCTTCCTGGACAGGCCAGACTCTTCCATTCAAAGTGGATCACAGGTGTTGAAAGCAGACCTCCTCGCCTTGGCCTTGACCTTAGGGAGAAGCATCCAGCCTCTGTCTTAGGAACCATGTTGGCAGTGGCCTTTATAGGTTCCCTTTCAGGCTGAGAAAGTTCCCCTGTATTTCTGGTGTTTGAGTTTATCACAGCTGGTGTTGGATTTTCTCATGTGATCTTTGGCATGCATGGAGAGGAACATGAAGTTTTTGTTCTTTGTTCTCTTCATATGACTGGTTACTTTAACTGACTTTCAGATGTTGGCATCTTGTTGGAAGAAGCCCCACCTTACTGTGGTGTACAGTCCTTCTTGCCTGTTGCTGACTCTGGTTTTACATTTCGTTGGGGGGTTTTGCATCCATGTTCACTTCCATTCAGTTGGAGGTACTCCCTGATTCTCCCTGATCTCTTCTTTGGCCTATGGAACACCAACAATGAATCTAGTCTTCAGTCTGTTTGTTTGTTTATTGTTGCGACCACCTGTCAGGCTCACATATGCTTGCTACTTCCATGGGAGATACTTTTTTGTCTTTTCACTTTCACCTGATTTGCATGTTCATGTCTCACGTCTTCTGCAGGCGGGAGAGCTGGACCCTGCTTGCCTTCCTGACAGTCTCTGCCCTTGACTGCAGCGTGGAATCCATTGATGTGGTCACAGTTGTGTCTGCTATTTTGTTGTAGAAGTGCATTTTCTGTGTGCCCTATTGGTTCCTGAGCCGCCCTCCCCGCCTTCTTTTGTGTTAGGCACATGACTCTTCTTGCCACTTTAATTTCTTCCTGGCATCTTCATTGTTACTGTTGAGTCCTGGGTATTCTGGTCACTTCTGGTCCACGATGAGCCTCCTCTTGTGTTGTGGGCTTGATCCAACTGCTCTTCCAAGTTCCGTCTACTCAAAGGGTCCCCTCTCCCGGCGCCCTCTGTTACATCCATGCAGCTGGAGCCTCCCACTGCGTGGGGCTGAGCAGGGAGAGGGTTCAGCTCACGGGATCACCTGAGCATTTTGGTGGATGGTGAGCCCGTGTGGTCACCGTGGGCTCCCTGCCAGTTCTGCTGGGTCTGACCTGGCATGGCCCCTGTGCCAGCTTTTCCAGAAGCCGTATACACCATTGCTGCTTTTGTGGTCCCAGCAGCCTGGGGACTGTTTTTGGATTGCTCACAGCCCCCTGGAGTGAGGACTGGAGTGCGGCCCTTCTCCAGCAGGAGGCAGCTTCCAATTGTGGGGTCTTCTGTGGGACGGCTTTGTGGCCTTCTGGGGCAGGAAACCAGGCTCGTGCCCCAGCTCTCTGCTGTCACTCCCACCACTCTTTGGGAACAGGTGTTGTGCTGTGCCAGACTGGGCTGCATGGGTGTTTGCTGCCTCTGGCTCATTACCTCCCTCCCCCGACGCGGCCTTCTCCCTGCTGGTGCTGCTGGGAATGTTGATAGGTCCTCCATGCAGGGACCTCTGGCAAGGTCGCACTTCATTCCCAGCACGCGTCCACTCCGAGTCTTTGTGTTTGTGAGCACACGGAACAATGCAGAGCTGTGGAGAGGGAGAGCAACAGGAAGGAGCTCCCCCCTCAACGTCCTCCCCAGCCCTCCTCATCCTCTTCTCCAGCCTATTTTGGTGCCTGATCTTCCAGCAGGGGTGGGAGGGGTGGAGGTGGAAGGGGACCCACCTCGAGGCCCGTGGGTGCTCTACAGGTGGGATGGTCTCACTTCGGTGTCAACAGCAGCAGCTGGGGGCCACCAGGAGCCCCTCTGCAGGTTAGCAGACTCATTTTTGCAAGGGAGAGTGCACCCCGTGAGGAGCCGTCGGGGTCTCAGCAGGAGGGTCAGGAGGTGCTCGGAGGAGGACTTGGGCTGTGGCTGGGTGATTAGGGAGGCTTTGCAGACGCGGTGCCTGCAGTGGGTGGGTGCTGTGGGAAAGCAGAGACCGGGCTCCAGGGAGGGTGGACTGCAGGGCAGTGCAGAGAGGCAGGTTGGCATTATGTGGGGAGTGGAAAGCGACCTTGCTTTGTGCATGAACAAGGCCACACTTGGTCGAGTCTCACAATCCAAGGTGGGTGTTCTGTGAAGCGACGGTGTCCCGGAGGGCAATGCCTGGAAACTCTCACCTGATGCTTTGCTATGGCACGTTTCCCAGAGGGTCCTGCGTGACTGTGGGCTCCTCGTGCATCTGTGGGTCTGCAAGGGAGGAAAGCAGAGGGATCTTCGCGTCCCAGGCAGCCCCGGAGGACTCACGCACAGCCAGCGCTGGGTCAGTGTTCCATGGTAGGTGGCGCTGGACTTCCCTCCGGGCCGCCCCCACAGCCCTGTTCTCTTATTTGCTCTCCCCCTCCCCTTCTCCCCCGTTTGTCTGGCCTCTTGGTGGGCCATGTCCACAGGGGGGCCATTATGCTGTTTCACTGCATCTATTTTTAGTGCCATTGATTGGCTCCAAAAGCTACTTGAAAAATCATCATGATGGACTGTTATATAAGATTGTGGCCCATCCATTTTTCAGGAAGCAATTTAAAATGCCCAGAAATGTGTCCGAGTTCGACCCCTGCAGTAAAGCCCGGAGCCGAAGTGCTCTGCGGGTGAGAGATGTCAGGGAAACAAATCCAACAGCAAAGGAGGGTGAGGCGGCCACTGGGGGGCGCCCCTTCTCCACGGAGGCTTCACGGGCTCTGCTTAACTTTTCTCCTCTCCGGGTGATGGTGTCACCGCGTCTGCAGTCCATGTAGCATCTTTCAGCTGCTGCCTGGCGGCTCTTTGCTGTCCGTCTTCTCAGGCACTCCTTGCTCCCAAGACCAGGGTCCTTTCATCTCAGAGAGGAACCCCACTCAGAGGCCTCCGTGACTGTCTTGAGGGAAGTTGCCTTTCCCCCTCCCGGCGGTGCTTGCTAAGGTGACACAGCAGTTTACGACTGAGGGTTGCTTTTCTTATGGAGTGTGGTATAAGCCCGGTTGAAATTGGTTGAAAGGGTGGCTACAGCCACCCTTCCCTTATGGACACCACATGTGAAATGCTTTTGAAACTCACTCCTGCGTGTTAGGGGTATTTCCTGCTCAGCGAATGCCCCATGGCAGGCATGTTTCCAGCCCCGTGGGGTTAGGCAGGGCCTTGCCGCAAGCTGTCGACAGCAGGCACCTTCCTGAGCATCCTCCAGGTCTCTTCTGGGGCAGGGTGTGGGACCCCCAGTTCCCTCTGCATGACATGGAGACCTGGAAGCCACGGGGTGCAGATGGTGATGCTGTGGGAAGCAACTCCCTGGCGAGATCCCCAGACAGAGCTGACATGGCAGAGCACCCTGCGGGTGGGACTGGGGGATGCCTGCTCGGGGGCCCTGGGATTCAGGGTCTGTGGCTGAGGCGTAAAGCACCCTCTTCTGCTGAGTGCATAGACATTTAACTGCTAGGGGCCTGATACCAACAAAGAGGCCAGCAGGAGTCCGTCGCCTTTGAGGAGGCTGGAACCCTGGTGTAGGATCGGCGTTGGTGGGGTTCCTGGGAAGGCGCCTCTGGGGAGAATGGAGGCAGGCAGTTAGTGAGGCTGTTGGCTCTCCCTTCAGATTCTTCCTCTGTTACCTTGACACGGGCTCCAGGCGTGGAGTCGTTTAGGGGTATTCACTCACAAGTAGCGATGGGAGGAGAAGTCCTCTTCTTTGGTAAGAATATCCGCGCGGGAAAGGCACGCATTTTACACGAATGTGTGAGGAGAGGGTCACCTCAGGTGGAAGTACCTCAGGTGTGGCCCTGAGGAACAGGGGAGGCAGGGAAGTTCAGGATTCCCCCTGGGCATGGCCAGGGCCTCACACCAGACGGGTGCACCCCTGACCTCCAGGGGCCGCACCATCCCACGATAGCTGGGTCATCCCACAATAGCTGGGTCAGCCTGGTCACAGGAGGCTGCAAACACCGCCATAAGCGGTGGAGACTAGGAGGAATTTAGGTTGTTTTTCTATTCAGGAAGTAATTTTTTATGAGCAGCAGTTTTTTAAAATCAATGTTAGAGAGTTCAGTTGAAATTATCCCCTAAATTTAGATGTTTGCTTTCCTCGTAAAGTTCGAAGTGTTTGTGAAAGAACGTATTGAACGAAATAAACTGGAGAGTGATTGTATGACTTACAAAATAATTCACATCGGGGTTTCTTTAAGTGGTAACCTTCCTACTTCTTTTCATGATTGATTATAATTTATTTGTGGCAACATTTTAGCAGTAGATTTAATAAAGCAACGTGTCCACAGAGTTCCCTGAACTCTGTTCTCCTCAGCCAGGAGATGGGATGATTCCTGGGGCGCTTTCCAGGGGCCCCTTTGTTCACAGAATGTTCAGGGATGATCTTCTTGCTCGTCCTGAGCCCCCAGCAGGCGATCCATGCTTTCTGGCTAACGGGCCATGAAGTTTTTTGATTTTTAAAATGCCCTTCGACAATCTTGGGGTGGAGTAGGACCCCGCCCGGGCGCTTGCTCTCTGCTCTCTGCACGCCTCCCAGCGCGCAGGCAGTGTCTCGCCCAGGGGGATCCCGGCCGGGAACATGGAGTGGCCGCACCGGGAAGGTTCGGAGAGGTTCCAGTGGAGGCCTGGGAGGTGAACTAGAGCAGGACTCTCCGCGGGGCCACACGGGGGGCTGGCCAGGGGCACAGCTGTGTTTGTTCTGAGGGGCATGAAAGCACCGCGGGTGGGCGGACGGTGGAGGCCCCGGAGAGAAGCCTGGGGTCCCGGGGGAATGTGGAGGGTGCCGGTCAGGTGGCACAGAGCGAGTGCCTGGGCGAGGGAGCCGCGTGTCCCCTGAGAGCTGTGCTTGCTGCACCCTGTGAGTTGGGCTGGACTGTGAAAGCGTTTGGTCCGGACGCCAGGCAGGAGCCCGGGGGTGAGCAGCCACACAGCAAGGGGGCCAAGTGCAGGCTGGGTCGCGACAGATGCGCCAAGCACAGCACTTAAAGCATTCCCATGTCTGAAAGGTCTGGGAAAAGCCCGGCAGTGTCAGGGCTGGACAAAGTGCTGATCACGGGGCTCGTCACCCTTGTTTGGTATCAAGGAAGCAATAAGCTGGTGGCGACCGAGTAAGAGGAAGCCCAGCTCGGGTGACTCGGTTGGGCTTGCTTCTGTAACTGGCTTTCACTGCCTCCTTGGAGGGACCGTTTCTGGCCAGTCTTGGGCTCTCCCATGCAGCACAGGTGTCCCTTGGCTTTGGGATCCCTGTCCCTGACGTTTTCCTTCAAGGAGGCTCCTCAGCCAGCCTCCCTCCCTGGACTCTTCTCCAGTATCTGGCAGCTTGCTGACCTTTCTCCTTCCTGAGCTTCTCCGTCCCTACTGAAGAGCAGCTGCAGAGTTGTTCCTTCTTTCCAACAGAAGGGCACCCACCTGTGGCTGCTTTCTCCAGGAACCTGGCCAGGCTTTGTGAGGACCCTTCACTGGGGCCCTGGTGAGCTTCTGCAGGGCTGGGGCTCTCCTCTGGCCCCGCCCTCCGCTTCACAGTTACGAGGTCCCCGTTGGGTAGCTTCTGGTAGGGTGAGACGTGTGTCGGGCACAGAAGGGGGTTCTAGAGGCAGAAGCCCAGGTACCTCTCCCTGGATCACTCAGGTAGTGTCCCCTTGAGGCCCAGTCTGCTGGACAGACCTGCCGTGCTGCCTCCACTGTCTCTCAGCTAGGGTGGTCTCTGCTTTCTGTCATTGCTGGTCTCGGGGTCTCATGCCCATCCTGTTTGGCCTTTCGCCCCTCATCAGGTGTGACCAACACCTCATAAAGCTCCCTCTGCTGTTCCTCCCTTCTGAGTGGTCTGACCGACCAGCCATCTTCCTGGCAAGACCCTGGTGAACACAGTGGCCTCCTGCTGACTCTTTCATTTCCTTCTTCCCCTTGTCCCCTGCTGTTCCTGTCTTCCAGAGGCACCTGACACACAGGCCTCCTGCTGTTCACATCCCTAGAGAAACCCGTCCTGACAGCACCCCTGGCGTGCAGGCCCCCTTTTTTTTTGCACATAGTAAAATGTCCCCATACAAGTCCTTGGTGGCTAATTAGGTTATTTTTAAATGAATACTGTTTTCCATGTGGGTTTACGATCTGGAGGAACCCTAGGTGCAACACAATCAGTTTAGCAGCCTCCCTTCTAGTAGATAAAAAAGAGTGGGTTTCGTGAAGGTCAATGGGTTGACCTTGACACAGCCGGGTGCTGGTTAAGCACATTTGATCTGCATTTGTTCTGGTCTTACTTTTCAGGCAGGCTAACGCTTTGCTTTATTTACATCCTTTGCCTGTTTTCTCACTCTCTTCTAAGCCTGGTTCTTTTCCATCATGAAGAATCCCCCCCCACCGCCCCCCCCCCCCCATTCCATCCTGGTGTCCGTATCACTTGCCCTTGCTAGTCTGCAGCCTGGCTGTGCAGCATGGGTTGTATTCATGTCCAGTGAGGCATCGCCCCGTGCTGTGGCTTCGCAGCATGGACAGGCTGCTTTCTTCCCTCCCTGAGGTCCAGCTCCGCTTTGGTCTCGATCCACAGAACTTGCCTGCACTTCTCCAGCCTGGCACTGCAGCGGCCTTCAGCTGCACGTGTCTGAGACCACAGACAACTGCAGACACGTCTGTGCCTTTGAAGACCATACAATACAGGTACATGTTGCATACTATGAGATTCTCTATGTCATTATGGACAAAGCAGAACAATGAAGACAGCAAAAAGTCAGTGGTTCTGGGGAGTGAGGGGGAGGGAGGGCTCTGCAGGGACAGAGGATGCCGAGGGCAGGCAACTGTCTGCATGATGCTGCAGTGGTGGGCATGTCATCTGCATCTGTCAAAACCCGCAGAATGAGGACACCAGGAGGGAACCCTGTTGTCCATTGTGGATCGGGCAATTAGGATGTGTCAACACAGGTGTGTGGGTTGTACACTCTGTGGGACTGTTGACAGTGGCATACCAGGTGTGGGTGGGGCGGGGTTGTGGGAAATCTCCACACAGTGCACTCAGCTGTACTGAAATCTGCTCTGAGTAGAGTCTGTTAAAATATGTACATGCCAGGTAGCAGCTCTCCATGTGATTGGAGACAGTGTGAGTATGGAGTCATTAAGGTATGTGCGTGCCGGGTAGCAGCTCTCCATGTGATTGGAGACAGTGTGAGTATGGAGTCTGTTAAGATATGTGCATGCTGGGTAGCAGTTCTCCATGTGATTGGAGGCAGTGTGAGCATGGAGTCTGTTAAGATATGTGCATGCTGGGTAGCGTTCTCCATGTGATTGGAGACAGTGTCAGTAGGGAGTCTGTTAAGATATGTGCATGCCGGGTAGCAGTTCTCCATGTGATTGGACACAGTGTGAGCATGGAGTCTGTTAAGATATGTGCATGCCGGGTAGCAGTTCTCCATGTGATTGGAAACAGTGTGAGTATGGAGTCTGTTAAGATATGTGCATGCTGGGTAGCAGTTCTCCATGTGATTGGACACAGTGTGAGTATGGAGTCTGTTAAGATATGTGCATGCTGGGTAGCGTTCTCCATGTGATTGGAGACAGTGTGAGTATGGAGTCTGTTAAGATATGTGCATGCTGGGTAGCAGTTCTCCATGTGATTGGACACAGTGTGAGCATGGAGTCTGTTAAGATATGTGCATGCTGGGTAGCAGTTCTCCATGTGATTGGAGGCAGTGTGAGCATGGAGTCTGTTAAGATATGTGCATGCTGGGTAGCGTTCTCCATGTGATTGGAGACAGTGTGAGTATGGAGTCTGTTAAGATATGTGCATGCTGGGTAGCGTTCTCCATGTGATTGGACACAGTGTGAGTATGGAGTCTGTTAAGATATGTGCATGCTGGGTAGCAGTTCTCCATGTGATTGGACACAGTGTGAGTATGGAGTCTGTTAAGATATGTGCATGCTGGATAGCAGTTCTCCATGTGATTGGACACAGTGTGAATATGGAGTCTGTTAAGATATGTGCATGCCGGGAAGCAGCTCTCCATGTGATTGGAAACAGTACAGGGCCTTACACTAAAGCACAGATCGCTGATTTTCCTTTAAACAATCTTTCCACAGTTGCCTCCCTTGAAGAAGCCACCATGAACAATCCTGTCTCCTAGATTCTTTTCTATACCTACACACACACACACACACCAGACACAACACACACACACACACACACACCCAGGCACTCACAACACACACATACCAGGCACTCACGACATGCACGCACACTCACAACACACAGTCTCACAGATACAACACACACAGGCAGAGTCAAGATATGAGCAGGACCCTGCTTCCTGCCTTGCTCTGGGGGCGCGGCTGATTTCCCTCCTGGTGGTGCTCACTAGCTCTGTTCCTCACTGGCCGTGAGGTCCCTCCTTTTCCTCTGATATGGCTGTTAGTCCTCTTGGGTGGTGAGCGAGCTGTCCACTTGTGTCTGGGTCACTGATCTTCAACTACTGTGTTCATTGCAAGTATCCTCTCTCATTCTCCAGTCTCCCCTCTGCCTTGGTGTGTCTACCCCAGCCACGACTCTCTCTCTCTCTCTCTCCCCGTCTCTCTGTCTTTCTTTCTCTCTCTCCCTCTCGGTGCTCGGAATGGGACTCTGGCCTCATGCCTGCCAGGCGAGCACTCTACCATGGCTACCTCTCCAGCTCTAGTTTTACGTTTTAAATCAGAATGTCACTAGTTGCTTTGGTACTTTAATTTTCTCTGCCAGGTGAGTATGAGAATCAGTGGGTCACGTT
Organism: Sciurus vulgaris; assembly: GCF_902686455.1. Taxonomy (NCBI): domain Eukaryota; kingdom Metazoa; phylum Chordata; class Mammalia; order Rodentia; family Sciuridae; genus Sciurus; species Sciurus vulgaris. The sequence goes on along the minus strand of NC_136466.1, from coordinate 167,658,879 downwards.
CTGCAAACCATGCTTTGGGATTTCAGTTGGGGTTGCTTGGGAGCTAGGGACAGATTGGGGGAGCATTAGTGACTCTACAGTCACACAGATCTCGCCCGTTTCTTGTACATACATGTCTGTGCTTTTTGTCCTCTTGTTGCCATGGCTGGGATCCTTCTTGCCTATTATACTTCCTCACAGCTGCGACTTGCATATAGAGAAGTGTGTTAGGGTGACACATGTCTGAGGCTGTAACAAGCAGCCCTGGCTTCAGTGCTTCCACACCAGGGTATTTAGCTCTTCTGATAAGGACTCTGATGGCACCTGGGCCAGCTTCCCCTAGTGATGATTTCCTGTGTGAGCGAGCTCCTTCCACCCTAACGTGTGCGCGGGCTCAGGGTTTCATGATTGCTGATTGCACACTGGCTCGTTTTTATTCTAAACTCGTCTCTTGGAACTGCTCTCCAGGTGTACCAGGGGCCCCCTGTATGCTTTAAATACGGCCCTCGCTGCTCTGCCACTGCAACTGATTTGTAAAATGGACGTGTTTCTTTCTTTTCCTCTGTCCCTGCTGCTCCCTAATCTCTCCTGCTCCCTAATCTCAGGGGAAGCAGGATGGCCTTTCCTCCCCATACTAGTCAGAGTTATCCTGCATACACACCCATCACAGGAACCAAGTCATCTGGACTTGGAGATGGTACCAGAAGATCTCAGAATTGATTATCTCCCATTTTAACAAGTGAATTACTATGGGAAGCCATCCGCCATCCGTGTTCAGCAGAGTCAGGCATGGCTGAGCCACGGGATACAGCGGTCTGACTCCCAGGAACTGGCCCTCATGGGAGACTGCTTCAGAGAGCCCAGGGTAGGTGGCCCTGTACGGAGTTGGCTCAGCCCTGAGGACATGCTAATACTCTAAGCAAATGGCCTCCCTAACTCCACCCCATCCTGTTCCTCACAGAATAAGCCCCTTCTGATCCTGGCCCCTTTACCTGTGGGACTACAAATAAAGGTGGGCTCCTCCATCTTTTTGTAAGGCCAGATCTTGGCATGGCCTGATCCGTCTCACCCCCTTCTATTTGAAAAGATTATTGGCGCTTGTGTTTATTTGATTACATATGTTTCTTGGTAATTAATTGATAGGTGGCACCATCCTCTGACAGAAATCCTTTCCCTCATCCATGCTGGACGTGGAGAACCCACCACAAATTACAAGCCCAACAGAGAACATGTGGAATGTAGCCTTCAAGTCACCTCTTTGAAAGTCCCCCCGTTCCTGCTTATGGGCAGAATCACAGCTTCTGGGATGGGTGTCCCCTGTGTTTCTCCTTTGATAGCAAAGCAATAAACCTTTTTCCTTTTTCTCAAAACCATATCCTCATTATTGGATTGGCATTGGGGACAAGGACCGAACTTTCGGCAACACAAGTACAACTCTAGCCAGCACCCTCCACTAACATCCTCTGCTCTTCTCTGGAACTGAAGGGCCTTGGGCACGGTCCTGCCTTCCAAGAACTTATCTTGCTCCAAGATAAGGTTGTTAATCTACTTTTCCCTGTCTTTAGTAGCATTTTTTCTTAACTTTTGCCATCCAACTACCCAAATACTGCTCTTTTAGGTTTTATTATTCTTTTAGAATACCAAGTACAGGTTGAGTACCCCTAACTCAAAAAATATGAAATCCGAAAAGTTCTCAAATCTGAACTCTGACCTGATGCCCAAGTGGAAAATCCCACACCAGACCTCATGCGATGGATCACAGCCAAAACACAGGAGCCCTGGGGCAGTGTCTCAGATTACCTTCAGGCTGTGTGAATATACAAAACTTAAGTAAATTTCAGGTGTAGCCATGGGTCCCATCCCCGAGATATCTCATTATTTCAAAATCTGAAAAAAAATTCAAACTCTGCAGCATTCCTAATGCCAGGCATCTCGCGTAAGGGATCCTCAGCCTGCGCCCTCCAGCTTCCTACGTTTCGTGTTAGTTGGGTAATTAATGTAAGCAGATGCACAAACGACGAATCCAAAATGCTCAGGGGCTTCTTCCCAGGAGAACGCTTTCTCTCTACTTCACAGACCGAGTGCATTTACTTTGGTTCTGAAGGTCAGTTGTTCTCCTTTGCCCTTTCTAGGGGTGAGGGAGAGTCAGGGGAGAGTTTATCTTGGCTCATCTTTCCCCTAGGTCCAAGATACGCTTGTGAATCGGTTCTCCTCGTGTTTACAGTGTGAAGCCTGGAGTGGACTGTCTGGCACAGCCTGGTCCCAGGCCCTGGGCGCAATCTGTCAGGCGCGAGGCAGATCAGCATCCAGCCCAGCTGTTGCTCCACCTGGAGTTTGCAGGTGCTTCCATCCGAGGCTTTGGCAAGGAAGCCCAGGGACACTTGAGATAACAACTCCCTCTTCCCCTCCTCACAAGCAAGATGCCCTCATTTTCTTTGCTTCCCTACTGAGTTTCCTGGAGTGACAAGAACCCAGGCCTGAGCCCAGCCCACCTTCTTGTCTTGGTGGTGGAAGGAGACACCAGGCCAGTTGAGATAGTAGACATGCTTTATTTGAAGGTGGCAGCATCCCCCTACCTCCTCAGCCCCTCCATAGGTCTATTTAAAAATTTTTTTTTATTTTATTTGTTTTGATTAGTTGTACCTGACAGTAGAATGCATTTATACGTTTTGATGGATCAAACAAAAATAGAGTATAATCTCTCACTTTTCTGATTGTACGTGTTGCAGGATCACATGGGTCATGCAGTTGTATGTGTATGTGAGATAATAATGTCTGTTTCACTTTGCTGTCCTTCCTACCCCTTCCCCTCCCCTCCCTTCACTCCCCTCTACCTAATATAAAGTGACTCTGTTCTTCCCTATCCTGCCCCCTTACTGTGAAATAGCATCTGCACCACACAGAGAACATTGGCCTTTGGGTTTTTGGGTCCAGCTTATTTCACTTAGCATGGTATTCTCCAACTCCATCCATTCACCAGCAAAGGCCAGAATGTCATTCTTCTTTAAAGCTGAGCAATATTCCATTGTGTGTGTGTGTGTGTGTGTGTGTATGTATATGCACACATATATACATATACCACGTTTTCTTTATCCATTCATCTGTTGAAGGGCCCCTAGGTTGGTTCCATAGTTTAGCTATGGTGAATTGAGCTACTATAAACATTGATGTGGCTGTGTCACTGTAGTATGCTGATTTTAAGTCCTTTGAGTATAGGCCAAGGAGTGGGATAGCTGGGTCAAATGGTGGTTCCATTTCATGTTTTCTGAGGAATCTCCATATTGCTTTCCATAATGGTTGTACCAATTTTCACTCCCACCAGCAATGTATGAGTGTGTTTTTCCCTCACATCTTTACCAACATTTACTGTTGCTTGTATTCTTGATAATTGCCATTCTGACTGAAGTGAGATGAAATGTTAGAGTAGTTTTGATTTGCATTTCTCTAATTGCTAGAGATGTTTAACTTTTTTCATATATTTATTGATCAATTGTATATCTTCTGTGAAGTGTCTGTCAGCTCCTTAGCCCATTTATTGATTGGGTTATTTGTTTTTTGGTGTTAAGTTTCTTGAGTTCTTTATATATCCTAGAGATTCATGCTTTATCTGAGGTGTATGTGGTAAAGATTTTCTCCCAATATGTAGGCTTTCCCTTCACATTATTTATTGTTTCTTTTGCTGAGAAGAAGCTTTTTCAGTTTGATACTATCCCGTTTATTGATTCTTTACTTAACTTCTTGCCCTTTGGGGGTCTTGTTAAGGAAGTCGGGTCCTAGGCTGCCATGGTGAAGATTTGGGCCAACTTTTTCTTCTAGTAGTCACGGTGTCTCTGTTCTAGTGCTTAAGTCTGATTGGCAGTGAGTTGAGTTTCATGCGGGGTGAGAGATAAGGGTTTAATTTCACTTTGTTACATGTGTCCTTGCAGTTTTCCCTGCACCATTTGTTGAATAAGCTATCTGTTCTCCAGTGAATGTTTTTGGCACCTTTGTCTGCTATCAGACACCTGTATTTACGTGGGTTTTTCTCTGTGTCTTCTATTCTGTGCCATTGGTCCATATGTCTGTTTTGGTGCCAATACTATGCTATTTTTATTACTATAGCTCTGTAGTGTAGTTTGAGGTCTGATGATGAGATACCTCTTGCTTTGCTTTTCTTTTGCAGGATTGCTTTGGCTATTCTGGGACTCTTATTTTTCATGATTGATTTTTGTAGATCTATGAAGAATGTCATTGGGATTTTAATACGAATTGCATTGAATTTGTATAATGCTTTTGTTGGTTTGGCCATTTTGATAATATTAATTCTGCCTATCCAGGGGAATGTAGCAAGACGAAAGTTCATTGCATTGAGCTCATTTATTAAAAGAATAAAAAGTCAACAAATAAATGAGCTAATATTACATCTCAAAGCCCTAGAAAAAGAAGAACAAATCAACATCGAAGACAATTGAAGACAGGAAATAATTAAATCAGTGCTGAAATCAAAGAAATTGAAACAAAAGAAATGATTGAAAAAATTGACAAAACAAAAAGTTAGTTCTTTGAAAAAAATCAATAAACCCCAAGTCACACTAATGAAGAGAAAAAGAGAGAAAACCCAAATTACTAAAATACTTGATGAAAAAGGAAATATTATAATGGACACAACTGAAATACAGAAGGTAATTAGAAACTTTTGAAAATTTATACTCCAATAAAATAGAAAATATTGAAGACTGACACATTTCTAGAGACATGACCTACTTAAATTGAATCAGGCAGTCATATATGATTTAAATAGAATAATTTCAAGTAATGAAATAGAAAATGCCATTAAAAACCTACCAATTAAGAAAAGCCCAGGACCAGACAGATTCTCAGCTGAGTTCTACAAGACCTTCAAAGAAGAATTAACACCAATACTCCTCAAATTATTCGATGAAGTAGAAAAGGAGGGAACCCTTTGAAACTCATTCTGTGAGGCTAATATCACCCTGATAACCAAACCAGACAAAGACACATCAAGGAAAGAAAACTTCTGACCAATATTCCTCATAAAATAGTTGTAAAAATTCTCAATAAAATTTTGGCAACTCCCATACAAAAACACATTAAAAAGATAGTGCAGTACAATCAGGTGGGGTTCATCCCAGGGATGCTGGGTTGGTTCAACATACCAAAATCAATAAATGTAATTCATCATATCAATTGACTTAAAAACAAGAATCATATGATCATCTCAATAGGTGCAGAAAAAGCATCTTTGTGTTCAAAACACTAGAAAAACTTGGGATAGTAGGAACATATCTCAACATCATAAAAGCCATATATGCTAAAACCAAGGTCAACATAATTCTAAAGGAAAAAAAAAATTGAAAGCATTCCCTCTAAAACCTGAAAGGAGACAAGGATGCCCTCTTTCACCACTTTTATTCAACATTTTCCTTGAAACTCTAGCCAAAGCAATTAGAAGAAATAAATTAAAGGTATGCAAATAGGTAAAGAAGACAAATGATCACTATTTGCTGATGATATGATTCTGTATTTGGAAGATCCAAAAAAATCCACTAAAATTTTTCTAGACCTAATAAATGAATTCAGCAACGTAGGAGGATATAAAATCAATACCAGTAAGTCAAACACATTCCTATAGATTAATAATGATTCCACTGAAAGACAAATAAAGAACACAGGCCTATTTTATATGCAGGCCACTCCCAGCTGGGGCAGTGCCAACAGCTTACATGAGTGCATGCTCACAGCAGGTGTTCATGACCTTGAGTACATATGCTCATGGGTGCTCGTGACCCTGGCTACATGCTAGGTCGTAGCTGACCAGAAGTCTAGTGAGGGAGCCTAACTGTAGCCATCTTGGGCCTGCCCCAGCAGGCCTCTCTCTGGGCTGTTGCTCTTGTTCTTCCTCTGCTTGCTTCTCTTCTTCTTCCACCCTTGGTCCTAACCTTCTCCCTGGCCTGATAATGTCTGGAATCCTGAACCCCATTAAATGAGAACGTTCATAGAGGAGGGAGATGGGGAAGTCTATTCCTTTCCATTAACATTTGAGCTAAGATTAGTGTTTTCATATGGTTGACACGAAGTCATACATTGCTGCTCAACAAACCTGGGCACCCAGGAAAGTCTCTTTTGTGTACCGAGAGGGCTCGCTTAATTGAATTTTACGTATAATAGAAAGTTATTCCTTCAAGTGAGGAAGTGTGGGGGATTCCAATGGAAATTCCTGAAAACACACGTAGCCTTGAAGGGGAGGCTGAGGAAGGGATCCAGTAGACTGGGTGGCCCAGGGAGGGCAGGGGATCCAGGAGAGCACCAGGAGGAGCGGTTGCTTCACTTCCAGGCCATTAGGAGGGCTGATAGGATGGGTCCTGCACTTTGCCCTTCGTGGAGGGACTCTCGGTGAGAGGACTGTCCACACCTGGCTCAAACAGAACCAAACACAGCTGCATTTAATAAGCCCTGTAGGGTGCTACCGAAGACTTTTCCACAAGATGAAGCCTTGTGTTATCAGTCCTGAAATTGCTCCACTTTCCTGGTGTTTGCTGGGGTGTGGGATTGGATCTCTGGGCAACGCTTCAATCCTGGGTGTGGGAGGTTTTCTTGTCCATGTGCCATTCAGGACAGCACAGCCTCCGCACCCTTGGGTGCAGGGATAAACTGAAATGAACATCAGTTGGGAAAGATTATGAGATTATGGCAGAAATTGTTCCCTCTCACTTCCTTGGAGTCCTAGAGGTTTACAGTGATTACAAGACCAACCCGTGGAAAACAGCCTGTGAGAAACACACGTGTGGTATGTATTTTATACAAATCAGTTGAAGACAAAGCACTGGTCTTGATTCATACAGTTACTTCAGGGGAATCTTGGAGAAAGAAAGGGAAAAAATTAGTGGGAAGGAAGACATCTATAGATAAAGTCAGGAGAAAAAGCCCCTATGGAGCACCAAGAACGAAAAAGGTGAAACAGATCCAAGGAGCATTTTCGTGTTTTTCTTCATATTTAACTTTCGATCGTCTTTCTTCCTGAGGTTTCATGAATATATACATTAAGTTGGAGACCCTGAATACCAGGAGAATGTCGAGGGTGTGGGAGTGAAGCTCTTTTTATTCCATATTTTTTTTTTTCTCAGAAAATTTTATGGTTTAACATCTTCCCTCTGGTTTCCACTGGAAATCAGTTTTCATTTGAAATTAACTGGGTAAGAATCATGAGCTTGCCTATAAGCCTGTGCCTCTTGAGGTTACCCTTCATTTCTTCAAGTCAGTGAAAGTTTGTTAGCAAAAATGAGTAAAGGAAAATCAGGAATGAAGCCGAAAAGGGAACAAACCAGGTAAGCAAAATTTTCTGTAAAGGGCTGTTACCACGCAAAACTAAATGAGCCCTGTAGCTTCACTCACTCTTGATCAACTTAAAATTGCTACTTTTGGGTCACACAGCTGGGCAAGGCATGATCTCCCCAGCTTTGCTGTAGGTCCCTCCTCTGATCACAAGGATAGCCATTGCCCAGGTTACTTTTAATTTTGTTTTGTTCTAATTAGTTATATATGCATTTATATTATATATTAGTTAGAATGCATTCATGCATTTTGATAGATCATACATAAATGGAGTGCAATCTCTCAGTTTTCTGATTGCACATGTTGCAGGATCACATGGGTCATGCAGTCACACACGTACACGAGGTCATAATGTCTGTTTCACTCTACTGTCCTTCCTACCCCATACTCTTTCCCTTCCTTCACTCCTCTTTACCTAATTTAAAGTAATTCTGTTCTTCCCTAGCACCCCCCCCCCCATTGTGAATTAGCATCTGCATATCAGAGAAAATATTCAGTCTTCGGTTTTTTGGGTTTGGCTTTTTTCACTTAGCATGATATTCTCCAGTTCCATCCATTTACCAGCAAATGCCATAATTTCATTCTTCTTTAAAACTGAGTCATATTCCATAGTATGTATACAACACACTTCCTTTATCCATTCATCTGTTGAAGGGCACCTAGGTTGGGTCCATAGTTTAGCTACTGTGAGTTGAACTGCCGTAAACATTGATGTGGCCTAAGTTACTTTTTAGGGACCTGAAGGCTGGTTGTGCTAGAAACACTGATTTGGGCCCGTAGGTGTCCCCTGGGCGACTGGACCAGGATGAGGAGGCCCAGCATCTCTGCCTTCGTAGTATGTCTGCCTCCTTTGCTGCCTTAACCTCTGGGCCAGAGTCCACTTGGCTTTTGATGCAGACCTGTTGAACATTTGAGAAATGCTCCATCTAAAACTAGGACATAGGTGAACTTGACCTAGGCTTGTCTACCCTCTGCCCTGCTTTGAGGGTGACGACACCTACCAGCCTCCGTGACAGGAGACACCAGCGCGTGCAAGGCGTGAGAAGAGGAGGCACCTGAGTTCCTCGGAGCTCTGCCTGTTCCTGGGAGAGTCGTGACCATTCCTCCCCTTCCCGGCCTGTGCCTTCCCTTGTTCCCATCCGATATCTGTCACCCCTCCCCTGGAGCTGAGAAGCTGATTTGTGAGCAGAGCTCCCTCTTCTCCACACTGTGGCCACTGAGCAAAGCTTTCTCTTTCTCCCAGCACTCATTGGTTTTTCTGTGGGATGAGCTTCCAAACCTGGGTTTAGTCGTGGAACCGCAAGGTCTTGGTCACGCCCCAGCCCTGCTGTCGGAGCAGAAAAGCAGCCAGAGACAAGACAGTGACCCGAGGTGTCTGTGTGCTGAATCATTTATGGGGATTCAAATTTCAATTTCATGTGGTTTTTATGTGTCACAGGACATTAACCTTCATCTGTTTTTTTTCATGGGTCATATAAAAATAGGTCACAAGTCAGATTCGACCTGTGGGCTGCAGTTTTCTGACCTCTGTACTAAATTATACTCTTGACTCAAAGCACCTTTCAAGTTGTAATAAATGCATTTAAACACTCAAGACTTGTATATAAATCCTTCTGTTTTACTGAACGCTTTTGATTACTGATCTCTGTATTAGTTAAAGGTGCCACAAACTTAAGCATAACTCTTTGGGCATCTGACCACGATCGTGTGTCCTAGCGGTCAGGGTGACTAAGGGTCAGATGGCATGCTCTGGCGGTAGCCATGGAAGCAGACCTGAAGGATGGGTCTGGAGCAGTTTGAAACCCTTATGCACGTTCGCTCAGCCAGCCATCACCAGGGATCCGAGGAAGGTCCTAGCGTCTCAGGGTGGGAAGGGGGAGCCTGAGGCACAGGGGCTGATGGCTGGAGGTGACGGGGCAGGTGCAGGTGCCTGTGCCCACACTCCTGCAGGCTGCATCCAGCATCATGCAGAGGCAGGGCGCTGCAGAGAGCACCCCAGCTGCCCAGGACTCGCCCCTCGGGCAGGACAAGGTGGACGTCGGAGCAGAGGCTGGGGGCAGGAGTGGCCCAGCATTGATCTTGAATTAGATTTTACATTTACGAGACTCTCAGCCAAGACTCAGTGCTGCTCCCCGGGGTTTTGCTTCCAGATCCCCCACTGTGAGTGCGGAATGTCGCCCTCAGAGGGGGCATTTCTGGTCTCGACCACGTTCTGTGGCCCTCACTTCCTGACTTGGGAGACCTCCTGAGTGAGGCAAGCGCTGCCGTGTCCTCATCTCCGGGGCTGCTTGTCCTTCCTGGGGTGGGCAGCTCATCCACGGGGGCTGTTGCAGCCTTGTCCTCAGGCGCTGGCTTTCCTGTTCTGATATGAGGTGGCCAGGGGCGTGAGACCCAGCACATGAAGCTCTGTTGTTCAAGAAGAAGCTAAGAGCACTTGGAGGAGCAGCTGCTGGGCACGTGTACCCCGAGTTTGACGGAGTTCTGCTTACGTGTCCTGGGGGCCTGAATGCACGGAGTGGAGTAGATCTTCCTTTCTGCTCCTTTCCGCTCCTTCTTTCCTGTCCTTCCCCTGGTTTTTCCAAGCAGCTTCATTCTGCAATATAAAATTCAGAAGTCCAAGCCGGGCCGGATTTGACCGTGTTAGACCCCATTTTGCGTTGGGGCACAGACGGCCAGAGCTGCTGGTTGTGTGGCTTCTCTCAGGTGGCAGAAGGGACCTGGCCACAGCTGCTCTGCGTGTCCTCTCAGCCCTCCCGCTGTGCCCCAGGACAGGGGGCTGGAAGGCCGGGAGCAGGCCCCTGCTAGTCCTCCACACTGGGAGGCGTGGCCGGAAGCAGCAGGAGAGAAGACGCCGTGGTGGCTCCTCAGGGTTCTCCTCGACGGCCCGCTCCACCCCACACACAGGCATGGCTCTGCCGCCTGCTTCCCGAGGAGGGATGGAAAATGATAAGAACTCCATCCTGGGAAGAAGTCGAGTGAACCGCGACACCTGAGGGCGTTCACGGTCCCCTGCCCAGGCAGGCGTGCACACCTGGCACTCCCAGGCCGCGAGACCCTGCCCGCTTCCTGGACAGGACACGCTCAGAGCAAATCTGAAGCGCTCTTGTGCTTCAGTACATTGTAAGGATCCGCGACACTCCCGGTTATTCACACTGTGCTTTAATGGACACTTACCAGGGCTGACCATCCCAGGACCTGCCCCAGGCCCTCACAGTGGCCCTACCAGTAGGTGTACCTAGTGTGACCCTCACCCCCACCTTGCGGCGAGGGAACTGAGGGGCTCTGAGGGCCTAAGGGTCACACAGCTGGAGCCTGGAGAGACAGCCTCATGTCACTGGATGAAAATCACGGGCTTGTCTTGGTCTTCGGTGTTATGACCCAGACAGGAGTCCAGAGACACGGACCCCCGGTGTCTGTCTGGGCAGCAGTCTGGCCAGCGTGGCAGCTGCGGTGGCCTGGACATGAGCAGACAGTGCCTTGGGGCTGTCGTGGGGGCTCAGCTCTTGCCGGGAGCAGCAGGATGGCTCCCCCAACGCCTGTCCTCTGCCTTTCAGTGGGGTGCCTTGTGTTCCCTGGCTCCTGGTGGCTCACGGTGCCACCGGGCAGACTAGAGCCACCCCAGCATCTGGCCAGGTATGGAGGAAGCAGGGTGCCGCCCGAGCACCATGGGTGTCCTCTGACCTCCCCTGGCCACCGTGGGGCGGTGGCGAGCCCTCTCCCTGCCTGCTCTCAGGCCCTGGCTGGTGGGCCCCTCGGAGGGCCTGGCCTGGGACGAGCCCTCCCCCAGTTTACAGGGCAGCACCCTGGGTCCACTGTGTCCCAAGGCAAGAGAATCGAAGGGCCACCCATCCTAGGAATCTGCACACACTCACAGGACTGTGGTCACCTGGGCTGTCTCCAAGGGGGCTTTGCAGCCACTGACCTGGAAGAGTCACCAGAGACCCTGGGTGCAATAACACCTAACCCCGAGTCCTTGGCAGAGCTGGCCTTCCCTCGAGGAGGGGGCCCTGTGTTGACTCTGCATTGTGGCTGGAAGCTGGAGGGGGCTGTCCCCAAGTCCTAACCTGGGGAGGTCTGCAGGAAATTCAGTCATTAAAAATAACAGGAGAGTCTTCCTGTTTATAAATGGCTTTATAGATGCTCCTAAAAATACAACCCGGATTCAGCTCCAGTGATTTGATGCTGGATTAGGTTCTGCATGAAATTTTATTTTTAGTGATGCAGAACGATTTCTGAAGCATTCAGCTTACGATCAGAGACGAGGGCAACAGGTGGCTTTTGTGAATAACGGGCTCCTTGTTTGAAGAGGATGACCACGTGGAAAGAAAGCATCGTTATAGTCACAACATCCATTCTCTGAGGGAAGACCTGTGTTCCTCGGTTGGAAGGTTCTGATTTAAGACGCCTCCCATGCATGGAGGGCTCCGTCGCTGCTCACTCTAGTTCTTGCAAGGAATTCCAGGGAACGCCTGTCTTCCTGTTTCATGTGGTAGATAGGGAAGCTGAGCCAGGACGGGCCAGGGTAGGTGTCTCCACCAGGGCTTTGGGCACCAGCGCCTGGCCCAGGAGAGGAGCGCTGCAGGGCTTCCGGGGTCTTTGCACGCGGCCTCAGACCTTCCTGGCTGCTTCATTTCCCTGGTCAGACCAGGGTTGGTTTTGTCCTGGTGACTGGTGGTGGCCCTGCAGGGAGGGACAGCAGGGCCCCTTCTTTGTCAGGGGCACAGACTGAATACGGAACTGCACACCAGGTTCGGTGACCTCAAGGCACAACGGCTGCTCTTCATGGGAACAGAGCTGTGGTTTGGACAGAGCTGGACGGAGGGGCATTTGGTAGCAAGCCTTCTAACAATTTATTTATTTTGAAAAGTCCAGAATAAAACATCAGACAATGTGTTTAGCATGGGGTGGTAAAAAAAAAAAAAATGAACCAAAGATAAAAGGAACCCCAAATGTCAGCTGGGGTGATTTTCTGGGTTCACTCAGATGGTCTCTATATGCATGTGGAGAGAGACGGGGAGGAGAGAGATATGGAAGCAGAGATGGATTTGAAGGAGGCTCATTGCTGTGGAGGATTTGGTGGGCAGCCTGCCAGGCAATGGCAGCAGGCATTGGGCCTCTGCTGTAGAATTCCTTCCTGCTCAGGGGACTGTGGCCTTTGTTCTTTGCAGGCCTTTAACTATTGGATGGGGTCCGCCTCCATGGCTGAGGGTCTTCCGCTTTACACAAAGTCTACTAATTTAAAGGTTTGTCTCCTTCAAAAACACCTTCACAGAATCGTCCATAGAGACTTGACCAAACGTCCGGGTACTCTGGCCCAGCCAAGCTTAGACACAACGTGAATCATCACACCCTTCCTTGAAGCACAGAGAGGTTCTGACAGGGGGTTTGGAAAGTGAGAAGTTCAAGGACGCTGTAACCAAGGCACAGCCCACTGGACACCCGCAGCTGGCCACTGCCCTCGACCCCCGGGAGGGGAGAACCTTCTCTTCCCTGTGAAGCGTGTCACGTCAGCAAGGTCCCTCAGCCTGTCCTCTCTCTGCCATGTTGGGGACTGGCCTCCCATGGGGTGCGGCCCCTGGAGTCTGCCTGTGGGAGTGGGAGATAAACTGCTGTTTTAAGCTGCTGAACCTCCAGGACGTGGAGTGTGCTGCGCTGGGCTGGCACTGAGCTGTGTGTATGAGGGCGTGCGAGCGTGTGTGCGCATAGTACACACACGTGTGCCTGGTCTGCAAGTGCATGCATCCTTTGAGCATGTGTGCATGTGCCCACGTGTGTGAGCATGCCTCTGTGTGTGTGCACACGTGTGTCTGGTTCTGGAGTTCAGCAGCACCCCATACCATGACCCTGCAGCTGGCAGACCCATTCGCTCTGTCTCCACTTGCTGTCTGGTGGCTTTCCCAAGGGGCATCATTTTAGCTGGTTGGACCATTTTTTAAAATTATTTTTTTATGTTTTACAGACTGCATTTTGATTCATTGTACACAAATGGGGCACATCTTTTCATTTCTATGGTTGTGCAGGATGTAGATTCACACCATCTGTGCAATCATACGTGTACATAGGGTAATGATGTCTGTCTCTTTCCACCATCTTTCATACCCCCCCTCATTTCCCTCTACATAATCTAAAGTTCCTCCATTCTTCTCTTACCCCCCACCCCCACCCCCACTATATGTCATCATCCACTTATCAGGGAAAACATTTGGCCTTTGGTTTTTTGGGATTGGCTTATTTCACTTAGCATGATATTCTCCAATTCCATCCATCTATCTGCAAATGCATAATATTATTCTGCTTTAGGGCTGAATAATATTCCATTGCATATATATATATATATATATACATATATATATATGTATATATATAGAGAGAGAGAGAGAGAGAGTTTCTTTATCCATTCATCTGTTGAAGGGCATCTAAGGTGGGTCCCACTCCTCGTTTTATACCCAAAGGACTTAAAATCAGCATACTACAGTAATGCAGCCACATCAATGTTTATAGGAACTCGATTCATATTAGCTAAACTGTGGAACCAACCTAGGTGCCCTTTAACAGATGAATGGTTGGACCATTTTTTATAAAGCTAAAACATGAAGTGTTGTTATGGGTTCACCCTGGTGGATGCCAGGAGTCCTTTCCTACTTTGGCCTCCTGGAGGTCAGTCACTCCCAGGAGCAGCCCTCTCTTGCTGTCCTGCACCTGGCGCCCTTTGGAAAGCTCTTCCTGTGGGACGCCCAGGTGTTGTGCTGGGTGTAGGACACCTGGGAAAATAAGCTGTCTGGGCGGTCATTTTACCAAAGTCAGGGCAGAAGGGACACCTCTGTGGCTGTCCTGGACGTGTTCCACGGGGGCACTCTGTCCAGCCAGGTAGATGACCACGCTGCACGCTTGTGTCTGGTGGTCAGAAGCCATCTTCTCCACCACTAGGACATTGCTCATTGTAGTGAGGGACAGTGACCCAGCACAGGGAGTGGAACAGAGACGCAGAGACGTGAGGCCGCACAGCAGGGAGGGAGAGGGTGTGTTCTCACCATGACGCTCCAGCTTCCGGCTTGGGCTCACTGAAAGTCACCACGGCTTCCCAGTTAGCTGAGCTGGGAGTCCCTCTGTGGCTCTGGCTAGATGCTGCTGGGCTTTGTCGCTTGCCAGGAGCCTTGGTATTTATGGCAATATTCCCCGGAAAGAAGTCGGTTCTAACACTGCAGAGTGGAGCACAGAGAAGAGAAAACCGCCCTGTTCCTTCCCTCCCTTTCTTCTTGAGGAGCCGCTCTGCTGGCCCGTGTCCCTAGACCCACCGCACTGCGTCTGGGGTCCGAGCATCACAGCTGGGCTCGACCTTTGCACTGGTTGCACCTGTCAGCTATTGGGTGAAGGTGACATTTGGCTGCCTTTGAAGTCTTGTGACCAAGGACCTGGAACAAGTCACTTAAAACAAGTAACTTCTGACTGGATCTCACCCCAAATTCCCAAGACATGATGTTTTGAAAACAGCTGCTGGAGCAGTCTCCCTCCCGCCTGGAGGATTGGATCCTCCAGGGAGAGGCGCTTGGGCATCACCAAGTGATGACAAGGAAGCCGCAGGAGGGGCCAGTGGTCTGGAGCGTCCCACATCTGGAGCGTCCCACATCTGGAGCATCCCATGGCAGGGCCAGGTCCCCTGCGCTAGGGAGGCTTCTTCAAGGGTGTCGTGAAGTCCCGGCCGGCACTGCACTGCACTGTCCTCCTCCCTGGCGTCTGCAGCCAGCACTCAATCTCGGTGCCCTAGGCCTGGAACTCAATTTCCTGGGATCCTGACACAAGAGCTCAATGATGCGGGTCTCAGGGTGAGAGACCTGGAGGGCTGCAGCCCTGAGCGGTTCTCTGTCACACGTGAGGGGACCAGAAGCTTGAGTGTCCCGGCTATGGAGCGTCCCTTCCAAAGGTGACCCTGTTGACACACCTTCACTGAAGCATCTCAGAGGCCGAGACCAGGCTTTCCTCATCCCTCTGCTTGGCTACGTTTGCCTGTAACTTGAGAGAGATGTGGCCGTGACCACTTGCTAGGCTGTCTCCACTTGACTTCATGTGTGTCTTTAAATCACCGAGAACGCGGGTGTCACTGATGTGTGACCTGCCTGTCAGACCCACTGCCTTGCAGGAGAAGCTTCTAGACACCAACAGCAACTCCTCAGCTCTGCACAGGAATACAGCATTCCCAGAGTTGGAGGGATTTTAGGGAACCATTGTGGAGTTACTTCCTCTCTTGACAGATGAGGAAACGGAGATCAGAAGAGAAGAAGTTGCTGCTGAAGGTCTCAGTGGTCCCCAGGGGCAGATGGCAGCAAACAAAGGACATGAAGGAAAGGGAAACAGCTCCTGGGCTGTGGGGTGAATGCCCAGAAGGTCAGGGATGGTGTGGCCTGACTGAGGGGCACCAGGCCCCTGGAGGAAACCAGGGCCCTCTGTGGCTGGCTAGTTGGGCACTGTGCCTCTGAACAGCAAGGCCAGAGTTGGCCAAGGGAGGGCAGCTGATATTCCTCATGAGCGTACAAGAGGCCTCGGACTCCAAAGCTGTATGCTCACTCACTCCTCTCAGCTCTGCTGCTGCCTCACATACATAAGCAGGAACCCAAAGTTCGAGGGTCAATGAGGACTGCGATTTTGTAGCCCTGGCCAGAGCTGGCCGCGGCTCAGGACAAACCTCAGAGAAAACTCAAAAGTGTCTCCTCCCCTCCCTGCACCACAGCCCAGGGTTAGGGTTTAGACCTCATTGGTGTGACAGATTTTTAATTGGGGAGGGGATGCTTTTTCCAAATAGTATGGACATTAAGTGTGTGCTGTGCTTCTGCAGGCCTGACAGCTGGGCCACCTTGGCCATTACCATTGTCACAGAATGTGAAGACACTGGGGATGTTGAAATGGGCTGGATGGGGTCAGCCACCTAGAAACAGGCAACATTGGAGGATGTGTCTGCTCCTGGAGCCCCGGTTTCCTCCATACGCAGTAGAGGCCCAAATCCCAAAGCCATACCTGTATTTCCATGTTCACAGCGACACCTCCCATAATCACCAAAATGTGGGAGCAGCCTCGTGTCCATTGACTGACAATGGGTGAGCAAAACGTCTCAGGGGGAGCCGTCAGCCTTGGGAAGGAAGAAACTCTGCTCCCGCAGGATAGACCTTGAGATTTGATGCTGAGTAAAACGAGCCATCTCGGAAAGACAGATACTGGATGGATCCACGTGTATGAGGTCCCTGGAGAAGGGAGGTTGCCAGGGGCCTGGGGAAGTGGTTTAAAGGGAATAGAGTTTCAGCTTGGTAAAGCGAAAGTTCTGGAGATGGACTGCATTGGTGTGAGCATACCAAACATTACTGACCTGTCCATGTAAAAGTGTGTGAGGTGGTAAGTTGTATGTTCTTGCCACAGTCAAAAATAAATACCCATCCCCAGAGGGATGCCAGGGACCAGTGAGATAGCCAGGGGACACTTCAACTACTGTGCCAGATGCCAGCAACTGCCGTCTCTGTCCCGCTTTATAAATGAAGCAGCATACATGTCAGCCTGGGTGCGTGTGTGAGTGTGTGCATGGGAGTGAAGGCAGGAGCATGCTGTGCATGTGTGTGTGCCCCGTGGACAGGGCCCGAGAGGCCTGAAGACCGCTCGAGAGCTTTAACTAACACTGTGGGGAGCACAGAAGCCTCTGGAAGGAGTCGATGGAGGAGCAGCAGAATGAACTCCACATGTTAGCAGGGTCTCCTCAGCTGCTCCGGGCACTGGCCATGATGGGGCAGTGTGGGAACAGGGCCCAGGAAGAGGTGGGGGACAGTGGTGGCTTGGGCCAGGGTGGCAGCAGTGCAGAGGCTGAGAAGGCTTGGGATGTGTTTTAAAGACTGAGCTGGCTGGATTTGCTGAGGAGAAGGGAGAGAGCTGGTCTGCAGGCTTCTAACGAGGACTGTCGAGCCGGCCCTCTTCTGAGGAGACGGGGAGAGGGGCTCCCGAAGCTCTGCAGGCCGAGGCATGAAATCGCGTGCAGGAATCAGCTCATCCTGCCCTCCTTCCGAGTGCCCGTGCACCCACAGCTGGAAGCCACCCCTGGGTGAGGGCTTTCCGGGCAGTCGATCTGCCTGCGTTTTCCTTCTTCTCTCTGCTGGGCTGATCTCTTCTCTAGACAGAGCAGCTGGAGTCTGTGTGAACCCGGAGAGCACGCTCTGGCACCCCAGGCTCCGAGCTCTCAGGGCCTAGCGAGCCAGGCTGCTGTGCTGGGGTTCCCGTCCTGTCCTGCAGTTCATGCCGCCCGTCCCTGCCAAGAGGCCCCGCCTGTGGCGGGGCCGGACGGGCTTGGGGGCTTGCTCCCCAGCCCCACGGCACCTTCTGAATGGAGTGAAGACTCTGAGACAGCTTTATGGAAGAACTCCAGGAGAGAATTTGGGGCTTCTCCCGGGGGTGGGAGAGCGGAGGCCCCGTGCTTGGATCTGACCCATACGCCTCTTCCCGGTGTAAACGAGCAGCCATCCCTCGCCCACCCGGCTGGCCCTCTGGGTCCACACGTGGGTGCTCAGGACGATGTCAATCAAGGCCAGGTGTCAAGTGTTGCTCAGCTTAAAAAGGCACAGAGTTCATCTTTAGGATGAGGTGCGAGGGCAGGAAAGGAAGTGCAGGCTATTCTTAAGCTCTTTGCTATTTGGTGAGAATTAATTGTCAAATATCTCCAGAAGGTAGAATTTGCTCTTATCGAAATGCACATGCAAATTGCTTTTCCAGGCCAAATACAACAACCTTTTAGCATCTCTAATTTTGAATTATCTGTGCCTCTCTTCACCGGCATTAGCAGAGATAATTGAAAATTTGCAGTACTTAAATTCATGCCTTTTAAAGAATGGTTCAGAAAGTCTGTTGTGTCTTAAGACCAGTAGAGTGGTATTTATTCCTTTTAAGAGGAGTCTACCAAGCAATTTCTTTGGCAAGCATTTAAAAATGTTTTAAATTGATGCAAAAAAATCGTACATATTTACGGGAGACCATGTGATGTTTTGATGCATGAAAACACCGTGTGATGTTCAAAGCAAAGCGAGTGGATCTCTCTCCTCAGGCACTGAGCGTTTCCTAGCAGTGAAAACATTCAAAATCCTTTCTTCTTTGAGATATACAGAACCTTCTAGGTGTCCATGGTCACCTTACTGTGCCTTGTTTTAAGATACCTGCTTCCATGGCCTCCCAGGAGACCCCAGTGATTTAACTCTCGTTCTGGGGTGTCTGGTGGTGGGTTGGGTCCCTCCTGTGATAACGAGGATTTTTCTTTGTGTGAGGACCTTGGGGACTCTGCGCTGACTAACAGCATTAGCTCAGCCTGTGTGGGTCACCGGCACAGGTGTCCAGATAATGAAATAGGTTAATGCAGGGCCAGGGCCGAGCTCCTTGACTTGAGTGAGCCAGCTCAGTCTGGGAGTTGGGCTGGTCTTGCGGGTGGATTTGGAAAAGAACACTCTGCCTCTCCTTGCCTAATGAAGCTTCGTCATGCATTAAGACTAAATCACTGAAGCCAAGCACTACTATTAATTAGTAGCTGATAAAAGCATTAAAGAAATCTTTAATCCCCTTGTTCTGGGAGCTGGAGGTTCTGGCAGCCTGTCATCTGTGCACTGAAACGACTAGTCTTAATAGATTTAGCGTGGTTGCACTTGCTAATTATTAAAGAAACTGCTTGCTGAGCCCCACCACCAGCCAGGCTGACCTGGAAAGATCCTCTGCGTGATGTGTTGCCACTGTCTCTGGCTGCCTCTCACTAGCTTCAAATGCACATAAACACTCCTGAGAATCTCTCTTCAGAAAGCCTTTTCTTAGAATTTGTCCCCAAGTGCTTGTCTGGGAAGCTGGATGGTCAGGGAACGAAGGAACACACTCCCGAGGCATCTTCTAGCTTCGCCTGTCCTCTGTTCATTGGTATTTATTTTCGTCCCTTTTGAATAAATGCTGTTTTATTTTATTTTTTATTAATTTTAATTTGTTCTAATTAGTTATACATGACAGTAGAGTGCATTTCTGATGTTTTACATTATACCGTAGTATCAGGTTTTGAAAAAATAAGTTTAATTGTAAATAATTTTCCTGACTGAATTTTTTTTCTCTCTCTTTTTTCCCCCCATTTTCTTTTCTATTTTCTTTTTTTTTTCTTTTTTTGTATTTTCTAGTTCATGGTTCTTCTTTGTTTTTATTTTTATTTTTGAATTGGAAGATTTAATAGTATAAGACTATCGTTTGTCCCAAATTATTCTAAAAATGTAATGCGGTTCCAGTCAATATTCTCTTTTACTTTTTAAAATTTAAGTTGTTGTAGATTTTTAGAAGTTGTTCTAGTTATTTACACGTGACAGTAGACAGTATTTGGCACATCATATGACATGGAGTACAGCTTCCTCATTCTCCTGGTACGTGGTGTGGAGTCCACCGGTGGCACCGTCTCGTGTGCACACAGGGTAACAATGTCTGAGTCCCTCCCCCTGCACTCCCCTCTGCCTAATCCAAATTTCTTTCCTCAAAAGAAATGTGCTCAGGAGTCTCAGCTGTTTAGTGGTGAAGCTGTAGCTAAATCTGAATCTTCAGTCTCCGACGGAGCATTTGCACGGTCTGCAGTTGGTGTGCGTTCTTAACGGTGGGGAAATGCCCCAGGCAGGTCGCTGATGGAGGGATTCGGAGCACAGTGCCATCCTTGGGGCTTGGCGGAGGCAGAGAGCAGAGCTGCTGATTCACTCCAGCCAACGATCCTGGGAGCGCCTGGCAAGGGCCATGGCTGGCCTCCCTGTCACTGATGTGGGGACACGCCTGCCTGACTGGTGCCCAGGCATGCCCCCTTCTGGCATGACTGGGCACAGGTCATGGATCTCTGCCCCCACGTCCTTCTATTACCCTGTGCCCTGCGTTCAGGTTTAGGGAGAGATCTTTGTCACCGTTTATAGGCTTGCTCACCAAAATGAAAATCGATCGTGACAGGCTTTGGTGTTCTTTACTGAAATTCTGGTGCTATGATTTCGCGTGGAATTGTGACGAGTGATGGCTCTCAGGTTTTATTTCACTCACTTCACTGAGGCTTCTGCTGACTTGGAGACCAGCCGTGTTCCCACCGATATCGACCTGCTCTAATGTTGGGATTTTCGGTTCCCAGATCAATCGCAGTAAAATGCAGGTGTATTTATCTTTATCATCCAAGACCCCAAGACACAGAGATCATGCTACCGACCCCACTCGGTGGCTGTCTCCCTGGTGAAAGCAGGAGGGCGTGGCTCCACCTCTGGGGCTGTGTTGCTGTTTTTTTATGTTTGTTGTTCTTGTCCTGGGTTGCTTTGTTTTAAATTTCATTTTCCTCCTGAGGTTTCTGTTTATCTTTTTATTCTGAGCATCAGAGGCTGAGGAGATTTGCCTTCACACCCTGTCCCCTTCCTTTCCTCCCGCTTCTCCTCAGTGCTAGCCATGTCCCAGCCTGGAAGGGCCCAGCCTGGAAGGGCCCAGGGAAGATGAGGGCTGAAAGGGCTCAGCTGGCCACGGATCCCGCTCCTGGTTGCCAGCGCTAGCCCAGGGGACTGGACAGTGGATGTGGCTGCATAACAAGTTCCCCTAAAGCTCAGTGGCTTAGGTGACAGTGAGTACCCACCTCCTATCCCACTGTCTGAGTGAGAGCAGCTCTGCTGGGCGTGCCTGCCTGTCCTTCCCGAAGACCTTTTGGTCAGGATGCTGACGTGGACTGTGGACATCAGAGGCTGGAAGATCCGCCTTCAGGTGCCGCATTTCACGGAGGCTGGTTGGGGGCCTGTTGGGTGGAACTGAAGGTGCTCCTATGTGGGCCTCTCGGCCATGTCTGCAAGCTGGCCTCCCCAAGAGCCAGCAGCGGAGGGAGAGGGCTGAGGACAGGAAGAGAAGGGAGGGAGGTGGGGAGAGGCAGGAGGTTAGCCGTCCAGCCGGGACCTTTCTTGGAGTCATGTGGCTTCACGATTCCGTCACTGGGTGACACTTCACTAGCCACCTGCTGCTTCAGACAAAACGAACACCTTTCCTCTCTTTGGGGCAGGAGTCTGGTGGCACCTCACCAGGTCCTCTGCCTCAGGACCCTTGCGAGGCCACACTGAGGTGTGAGGCAGGGCTGGGGTCTCATCTGACCCCACGAGAAAGGCTCGTCCAAGTTCACAGTTACCCGGGGGAGTCAGGCCTTGGCGGCAGTGGACTGAAGGCCATGCTGCTCGCTGCTGGTTCTGGAGGCTGCCTCAGCCCTGGCCACTCGGGCCCTTCGACTCGGCCATCTTGTCAAAGCCCACATGGGAGGGTCAGTAGGGAGCATCTGCTAGCAAGCCAGCAGCAGCCCTTACCCTACAGTCTCTGAGTGACAGTGCGTTGCTTCTGCCACGTTCTGCGGACTGGGATCCAGTCACTGCGCTGCCCACATTGGAGGGAGGGGACCGTTCACAGGCACACGCCTCGGTGTCCGTCTGCCACAATCAGTGTGTCGTGTCATGTTCTGGTTGTACAAAGTGAACCACTGCTTCTCTGCTTTGTGCTGCTGTAGCAAAGTACCACAGCTTGGATAATTTATAAAGCACAGAGGGTTTTTTTGTTTTTGTTTTTGTTTTTCCCCAACAGATCTAGAGGCTGGGAAGTCCAATGTCAAAGTGTATGCCAGCTTCTGTGAGGGTCTTCTTGCTGTGTCCTCACGTGGAGGGCGGCAGGAGAGAGGGGCGTTGCTGAACCTGCCCTTTCATAAGCACATTATTCTCACTCATTAGGGCAGAACCTCCGTGTCCCAGCCCCTCTTACAAGGTGCCTCTTAACCTTGTTATAGTGGAAATTAAATTTCAAGATGAATTTTGGAAGAGACAAGGCTTCAGACCATAGCACTCAAGAAGAGGGAGCCAGTCCGCACTTACTCTGGAGGAAGGAGGTCGGATGGCCTGTGGGCTGTTTCCGAGCCTGGCTCTCAGGGGGAGGAACCCCGGGCGCTGGCTTCTCCCCTTCTTCCCTGGTGCAGTTCTGGCCCAGGCCCGGAGCTGAAGCCACCACCCACATCTGCAAGGCCCCATGGGGAGGATGGCCAGCAGTGTCAGCAGCGGGGAAATGGGCAGACAGGCCTGGGCCCAGGACGGCCTGGAGGAGACCTGCTCCAACAGCGGCCAGTGACCTCCCGAGCTCCCGCTGCAGGAAGAGGCAGGCTTCCAGCTTTTAAAAACATTTTAGTGTTTATGTAGCTCAAGACTCGCATGAAGTTGCACGAGGGTGGAGAGAGTGCTCGTGTGTTGTTGGCCACTCTCCCCTGTGTTGCGTAACCGCCATGTGCGGTCAAAGCCAGGCAGCCACCCTGTCACATCCTGTCAGTCATCTCTAGACCTAACTCAGACGTCACCATCCATCTCCATTTTCAAGTGGTGCTGCTGGTGAATTTCTGTCTGACCTGCAGCCTAGAGCATTCCCTTCTGGGGGCTGGGGATGTCGCTGAGTCGTAGAGCACTTTCCTAGCATGTGCACGGCCCTGGGTTCAATACCCTGTACCACAGAAACAAAACAAAGACCCAAAGCATTGCTTTCTGAGTGATCATGTGACTATAACTACATAGATATAAGGACACCTTCCTTTGGGTTTTAAGATGGAACTTTCAGTGGACAGACCGTTGGGAAGTTTCCTTTAAAAAATGTGTCAGAGGCGCTCCTGTCCCACCGCTAGAGCCCAGAAAATGGATCGTTTTGAGAAACCGTAGGTGACGAAGAGTACCACAGGTCAGGGCATATTCAGAGACCTCTCCCACGAATCAGGGCCACCCTCACTCTGTGCCCTTTCTGCTCCATGCAGCTGACACTCTCCAGATAATGGTGTTCGAGCTCCTGCCCTGGGTGAGCCTGAGTGGATCCTGCTGAATTCACCTTTCCGTTCCCTGTGGGTGCTGGGGCCTGGCATACTGTAAGAGCTCAATAAGTGTATGTTAAGTGAGCAAGTGAGTGAGTGACCAGCTACCGAGGGGATGTGGCCCGGCGCTCAGGGAGCGACGTGAACGGGGTTTCCTTGGGGTGGAGCCCCCACTCTCGTCCTTCTGGAGGGAGGACTGCTGTGCTGGGCAGAGGTGGCCAATCAGGTCTTCGCAGCGGCCTCTGACTCGGTCCTCCTGGGGTGATGGGGAAGGCACTCTGGGACTCCTGTCCTGACCCCCTTCCTCCTCACTGAGGGATGTCCGAGTCCCACCACGAGAGGGCTGTGCCACGATTCAAGTCTCTATGAAGAGGCACTTCCTGTTTGATTTATTTTTAAGACATTTCAAGTAGCAAGAGGAGACTGGAAGCTGTTTTCTCAAAGCCTTCCTCTCGTCTATAAATACCATGTTTTCTTTATCCATTCATCTGTTGAAGGGCCCCTAGGTTGGTTCCATAGCTTAGCTAATGTGAGTTGAGCTGTTATCAACATTGATGTGGCTGTGTCACTGTAGGATGCTGCATTTAAGTCCTTTGGGCTTAAACCAAGGAGTGGGATAACTCCGTCAAAAGGTGGCTCCATTCTAAGTTTTCTGAAAAATCTCCATGCTGCTTTCCCTAATGGTTGCACCAATTTGCAACCCCACCAGCAATATGTGAGTGTACCTTTTCCCCACATCCTCGCCAACACTTATTGTTGCTTGTATTCTTGATAATTACTATTCTGATTGGAGTGAAATGTAGTCTTAGAGTAGTTTTGATTTACATTTCTGTAATTGCTAGAGATGTCGAACATGTTTTCGTGTATTTGTTGATCGATTGTATCTCTTCTTCTGTGAAGTGTCTGTTCAGTTCCTTAGCCCATTTGTTGATTGGGCTTTTTTTTTTTGGTGTTAATTTTTTTTTTTTTTTTGTTTTTATATTACTCAGCTTTAAAGAAAAATGAAATTATGTATTTTGCTGGTAAATGGGTGGAGTTAAAGAATATCATGCAAAGCAAAATAAGCCAAATACAAAAAAACCAAAGGTCAAATGTTTTCTCTGATATGCAGATGCTAATTAACAATAAGGGGGGCACTAGGGAAGAACAGAGTTTCTTTAGATTAGGTGGAGGGGAGTGAAGGTGGGAAAGGGTGTGGGTAGGAAGGATAGCAGAGTGAAACAGACAGTAGTACCTCATGTACGTATATGACCGCATGATCCATGTGATCCTACAACATGTACAATCAGAAAAAAGAGAAATCACACTCCATTTATGTATGATCTATTAAAATGCATAAATGCTTTCTACTGTTGTGCATGACTAATTAGAACCAATAAGAAATTTTAAATAAGCCCTTCCCTGCACTGGTGTCTCGTGGGGAACTGTGTCTCTGAGCAGGAGTGGTCCAGAGTTGTGGATGCCGGGTGCAGCGCTCGGGCGAGGCTCCGCGACAGGACCCCAGGCACCGGGGGCTTGAGAGCCATTGGCGCAGAGGGAGGTTGGGGCAGAGAAGGTGGAGTGGGCAGGGCCTAGCATCCTCTCCTCAGACTGGCCAGGCTGGGCAGAACGTCACCAAGTCGTTTGCTCCGGGTTTTGGGTCTTTTCCTTGCTGCATCCACTTTAGGCATCAAGTGCAGCACCAGTTAATAGGATTTAGCTGCTAATAACAGAAAATTCCGTCTCTTTTGATTTCGTGCATCAGCCCAGGGCAGCTGCGGTTCTTCAAAACATCTGCGATTTCATCGCGCTGCCAAGCAAGGCCCTCAACCTCGTGGCCGGCTGCAGCCCGTCCTCACGGCTGTGCTCCAGAATCAGGAAGGGAGGGAGAGGTGCAGAGGTGCAAAACCCCGGCTCTCGGGGCAATGGTGCTGGAAGGGTCACTTCCACTTCACTTACCTCCCAGGATCCCAAACTGTCAAGCAAACACACCCGCTTACAAGAGAGCTGGAGAACGTGGTTTCCATTATGGAGAGCCATGGCCTGGTTCTGTGTCTGTTAGGAAAGGAAGAAAATGGGCATTAAAGAGCTTCTGTCCGGAGGACTAATCTCACAGTATTATTTATGCAACTGATCGAACGTGTCAACCATAGTTGTCAAAATCCAGTTGCAGGAACTATGAATGGGCCAAGATTTCATCCTATTTGTAAGCTAAAGTGTTAACTTGTTGCTATTCGTGAATACTAGTAGAAGACATGAAACTCCTGGGTCAGAGAAAAGAGCAGATTATTGCTTGCAGTAAGAGCGACTGCCTTGATTTCCACAAGGCAATGCAAATAAGAAGGCCTGGTGGCAGTTGCACACACAGTGGGTCATATTGCAGGAGAGCAACCCTGTGCTTAGGGAACCCAAGTGTTTACAGACGGGCAATACAATGCCCGTCCTTTACTCTGGATGGAGATCTGTCCTCCATTCTCCAAGGCTGCTAGGTGTCCTTGAAAAGATAGTCAGTGCCTCTGGAGACTGGTCTTGCCAAGTTCCATCATTGCCCTTCTCAGATCACATCATCCCTTAGCAGTGAGGAGGCAGCATTTGCCTTTCTGACCCTGGCCTCTCTGTATTCCTGTTTTGAGTCTAACTGCTGGCATGCTCTGTTTCCCTCAGAGATCTGTCGGCAATCAGATATCCTGTGACATTCCAAAATATCATAAGAGAGGAACTTAGCAAGGGAGTCAGGCTGCAAAATATTTTCTTTCCTCCCTAGTCTCTTAATTCCTTCTGTTTCTTTCTCTCAGCCCCCATCGCAGTGTAGATCTTGTGTGACCAGGACTTGAGGCTAGCTCCTTATAGGAGACAGGCTTCGCCCAGAGAAAGAGGGAGCCAGGCACTTATCTGATGCTGTAAAATGTGGATTAATGGTGCTCTTTGGACAACTGCTAATTTGGGGGTTGCTCTTGGGAGATAATGGTTTTAATTACTTTCAGTACTAGCAATGCCATCTATTTATATTCTTTTAAAGTAATTTAAAAATTCATATGTCAGAGCGTCCCTTTAAAGCATGATAAAGGCCTAGTTTCTCATCCTTTGGGGGCTGGCTGCCAATTTTCTTCCAGGAAGTTGCAGCCCTTCCCTCTTCTCCACCTATGGGTCCTTCCTGTTAAAGGTCTGGGTTTCCCCACACGCACGAGTTCTCCAGTGGAAGTGCTTTCTTCTCCAGATCGCCTGGGAGGTGGGCTGGGCAGCTCGGGCAGCACTACTGTGGACGAAGGAGACACATGACCACCACCAAGGCTCAAAAGCTGTTGCCTCTGGGTCTTTCACAGTGGCTGGTGGGGGCCACACCAGGAGGACATTTTTCTTTGCCTTTTTCCCTCCATTCCCAGTTAGCCCCCAGCACTAGACTGAGCATAGTCCAAAATTAGATGCTGCTGCTCTCATTTGTGAGTTAAAAATAGCCGTTCTGCATCCTTCACGCAATCACCCAGGGGCTGTTTCCAGCAAATGTTTATGACAGGGAAAGACATTTGCTAATGCACTGCTTATTCAAGGAGAATAACACTTCATTGTCGCTCTCTGGAAAATAGAAGGCCTGGGATGTTAGTGGCAAGCCACTTGCATTTCCTCCAGTTTTGCAGGGTTTGTTTTTTTCTAGAGAAATGACCAGAGAGGAGAGAGGGAAAGAAGGGCATGTATTTAACATGATTCTACAAAAGAGGCGATTACACTGGGCTCAGCTGGAGAGGTGGCCTATGGTGCCCGGCAAATGTGACAAAAAGGAAGGCACCCAACGAGGCGGTCACAAGGACTGGAGCCAGAAGAGCTGGGCCGGGGGCAGCCACCTGGGCCCGGCCCCAGGGTCCTCCTCAGGGCTGTCCCCAGCCTTCCCCAAGCGGGCGGGAGGCAGCGTTCCCTTCAGGATCAGGGCTCCCCTGCCTTCTCGTTCGAGCCAGAGCTGCTGAGCCTCCTGCAGCCCCCCTTCCGCCCTCTCACCCTTCCCTGTGGTGTCCTCCTTCTTTCCTCTCTCACCAGTGGGGTCTCCTACTTCCTGCAAGCCCACCTGATGGTGTGGAGGCCAGAGGAGACCATGCTGGGGTGGGGAGGTGCTGGGCACCATCGTGGCGGCCTTGCCTGGGGCTGGGCTCTTTCCACCTCTGTAACAGTGGCACCAAATCATTTCGGGTGCAGTACTCATGTCAGAAATTGTGAAGTTCAATTTCCCAGGAACAGAGGGCCGGAAGACATTTATCTTTAAGGCAGCATTGGCAGTGAACCTTGAAAGGCCCAGCACAAAGGCCTTTTAAAAATATGGCTTTTGGATCTCGGGGTGAGCCAGGAGGGAGCCAGCTGGGGACCAGGTTTCCACCTGACCTTGGACCAGGTATAAAAAGCAGTGAGGCACAGGGACAAGTCCCAGCAGAGGCTTTGGCAAAATCCTGGAGTCACAGATGCCTCGACCGTGGGCCTACTCCTCACTCTCCATTCATCAGGGGGCTTTGGCTCAGTGATCCAGGGTGGACCTGGACACTGAGAAGCTGAAGCTTCAGCAGCATGATGAGCAGCACGGACAGGGATGCTCGTTCATCTTTAAGACTGTCTGGACTGGGGACACGCTCGGTGGTAGTGCATGCAAGGCCTGGGCTCCATCCCCAGCACTATGGGGCGGGCATGTGTTGTAGGCCTGTGGGGAACCACTGTCCTCCAAAGGGCCATGGTCTGAGGCTGGGACCTCTCACAGCTGGCTGAAGGCGCTTGTGCCCAGGTGATCTGCTACATTTCCATTTTTGTCCCTCATGGAACTTGTTTCCCAGCAGGGGGTGGGTGGAGGAGCAGGAGTCTAGGTGGGCAGGGACTGCTGAGGGGGACCGTGGTGATAGGAGGAGGAAGCTCACCCAGGGCTGAGATCCTGGGCTGCAGCCTGTGCAGGCCCCAGGTCTCCTGCTCACAAGGACCTCTCTGTCCCAAAACTCTTCGCTGTTTAAAATTAGAGGCTACACTTTTCATTTTGTAATGAGACCACAAAATTGTGTGACTGGTCCTGACTACAAGAATACCAATGGGGAAAGTGGAAAAAAGGGGGAATGGAGCCCATGGAACCAGAGTTGAGAGAAACCGAATACTGTCTTTTATAGTACTAGGTAGAGAGGGAGGGGGAGAGAGACAGACAGACAGACAGACTCTACTCGATGTTGGTTTTAGTCAGTTTTTTTGCTGCCGTGACCAGAAAACCTGACAAGCACAGTTTTAGAGGTGGAAATGTTTACTTGGCTCATGATTTCAGAAGCCTCAGTGCATAGGTGGCTGACTCCATTGCTCTGGGCAGCAGGTGAGGTGGGACATCAAGGCAGAAGGGTACGCTGGAGGAAATCGGTTCAGGACATGGTCACCAGGAAGCAGAAAGAGCTCTGCTCGCCTCCTTCAGCCACACCCTGGGTGTCCATAGTAGATACCCAGTTAATCCATTCAAGTGGATCAATCTACTGATTAGGTTAAGGCACTCATAACGCAATCATTTGCCCTCTATACTTTCTTGCATCGTCTCACATGTGAGCTTTTGGGGGACAACTTGTATCTAAACCATAACAATGTTTTTACTCAGAAAGAAAAAGTGAAAGACCTCCTGTAATGTGGCTTCCAAAATACTTGCCATTAAGTATGGCTTGGATTCAGGTAAATCTTAGATTCTTAGGTCCAGGTGTTGTATTAGTTCATTTTCTGTTGCTATAAAAAGAATACCTGAGGCTGAGTACTTTATGAAGAAAAAGGCTTATTTAGCTCTCTCTCATCTTTGGAGGCCTAGTCCAAGACCCCTTTGGTTCTGCTTCTGGTGAGGGCCTTGTGGCTGCATCACAACATGGCGGATACCTCAGGGCAGGAGAGACAGTGTGGTGAAAACAAGCTTGGGGGATTCAGGGGCTAGGCTCACTCATTTTATAATGACTGGCTCCTGCAGGAACTAACCAGGATTCTGGGAGAACTGCCTTAATCCCTCTGAGGGTGGTGTCCCAACGACCTAACCAGATTCACTGGGCCCCTCCACCACACTGCGCCATACTGAGGACCAAGTTTTCAGCCCAGGAACTCCTGGGGGACACCTGCAACTTTCAGCCAAGCCGTAACAGCTGGCTAAGCATTTTCTGGAATTAAAATAAGCATGAGTTTGCTTGCATGGCCATTTTTCTTTAGTTTCAGTGAAAGACAATTAGGAAATTAATATTTTCAAACCATATCAGTGTCCTTGGTATTTTTTCTTTGAAAGGGTTTGGTTCCTAGATGACAGGTGACAGAGGGCCCAATGGCTTCTCCATTATGTTTGATCCAGGAGCTTTCCATTTTCCAGGCCTTCCTGAAAAAGAGTTTTCATTGCGCCTCCCTCTGTTCCCCAGCCAGTTTTATGGTGCTCTGATTTACACTGAGGTCAAGAGCAGGTTTTCAAGTCTCTGCAGAACATAACTTAGAGGACCCCTGATGTAACGGGGTCAGCAGCCTGCGTGGAAGATGTCCATGGGGGGCTTCCATTAGCCCGCCTCTGAGTGCTCGTTTACCTCTCAGCTGTGCAGCTTGGGGTTTCCCTTTCTTTGTTCCTCAGTCCGAGGCTGCTGTGTCCCTTCCATATTCCACAGGGCGCTCTGGGTGGTGTGCCGAGCTGTGCTGCTGGCGAGGAGTCCGCAGACCAAAGCAGCTGGGAGGAGGGGCGTGGACTTTGCCCCTCAGGCAAAGGGTGCATTGTGTGCAAATGTGATGCCCAAGTTTGGCTCTCCTTGGGGCATTTGCTGTGCCTGGAGAGGGGCACCCAGCTCTCCAGACAGGCTGCTGGGACAGGGACCCTGCAGACACAAGTCATGAGGAACAATCCAGGCTGATGGCCTGCCGGAGGGATGTGTGTGGGATTCTTCTGGAAGATGGGTCTTCAGTAGATTTTAGGGACAAGGTCCACAAGGGGGTGGCAAAGGGTAAAGGGGGTGCTAATAGCTGTGGGGAGGAGAGTAAGGTGAGCAACTGGGGGGAGCAGATTTCCTGGGGAGGTAGTGGGCACCAGAGTGTGGTGGTCAGACTGGGGTGGGCAGTGGGCAGGGGTAGGCTATCCCTCCCTGTTCACTAGCCAAAGGGATCTACCTGGAACAGGGACTGGGGTCCCCCAGCTATGTCTGTGCCCAATATTCTAGACTGGCGCCACTCCAGTGAGGAGTCAGAATTCTAGAATGATGTCTGCTGATGTCGCTAATCTCTGATTTCTGGAGTCACAGATGGGTGTGGGGTGGCAAGGACAGTCACACCCTTAGATGTCCCTGCTATTACCAGCCCCCACCCAAGCTCCTCTGGGTCTGAGGCATTGAGCTGAGCATGGATATTGAGAAAAGTTTAAAACTTCAGTAAGCTCGTGAAACTGGTGGGTCCATTTGGAGAAAACCATGTGCGAAGTGTGAGGCTGAATGTGAAAGGGATTCTGGGGAAGGGAAGGGAACTGTGACCTGGAGTCCAGCTGAGAGGTCACAGTGCAGCAGTAAAGGGCCATCAGAGCCTCAGAGCAAGGACCTACCTAGAGCTGTCCATGAAGGACAACGAGCACTCAAGCAACGAGCGCTGGCGGACCCCGCTGTACCCGCACCGAGGGACCTGGTGAGGCCAAATCCCGGGAACTTCCAGCTGCACTGGTGGCAGACAGCACAGACCTACGAAGGTGTTTCCAGATGCTGGTGAAGGAACGGCCATGCCCCAGGGCAAGATGACTGGGCGCGAAGGGGAGGACGCGCCCCGGAGTAGTGCTTGGGAGGAGACCGGCGGACGGCTGGGTCAGGAGGGAAGGGGGCTTCTCCCCGAGGTGAAGAGCACAGGTGGGCCCCGGGGCATGCTGGGGAGACCAGCCCAGGTCGTGCACCCAGCACTGGCCACGACACCAACTCCCCATCGTCTGAGGTGGAGGCAGGAAGAGCACCGACTGAGAAGCGGAGGCCTATGAAGTCCACCTGGGACTCCACGGTCACCCTGGGTGTTTGTGAGGCTGAAGCTTGAACAGGAAGTCCCTGTGGCTCCTGTGCTGGCTGGCTGGCTGCTTTCTCCATGATCCTGAAAACCGCCTCACGGAGAAGCCACCTGGTGCTGGGGCTGGTGAGCTCCGTGAGCCACGCAAAGAGAGGGAAGCCAGGTGACGGGCCCTTTGCTAGGAACCCCAGGTCGGGCGCTCTGTCACAGCCGCCCCAAGGAGCTGATCCACGTGGGAGGGGAGGCCAGGGAGGCAGGTTCTGTCTGGGTTGGAAGACACAAAGTCTTCAAGGAGCACCACTGCAAACCCTCTCAGAACCTCCTTCCTCGGTGGTTCAATGGAAATTCCAGTTTTAGGAAACGAAAGTGCTGAATAAGGAAGATTTGGATTTTACCGATGACGAAGTGCAAGGCAGGATGCTGATCCGAGCCTCACTCGGGATCTCCTGGTGAGGAGCACAAAGGTAAGTACATTGCAGACTTACAGCGGGGAGCGTTTTGGAAATGAAAACTCAGAAGCGCGAGACATCACTGAATAGGTGTCAAAACATTTCAAAGCTTTGTTTAAAAGCATCCGTGAGACACGTTTGCATACATGTATTTGAATAAGTGAGGTTGAACGCAACCTTCCTGTTGGTCCCGTGCACGGCACTCATGGGGGTCTGTAAGTAACCGCTGCGCCAGGCTGGCCTGTCTTACATGTGGCGCTTCCTGCACCGCCTTTGACGTTCCAGGCTTCAGGGAACCTGCAAAGCTTCCGCTGTGAGTTCCCACGCATGGGGCTTTCCTTCTCCTCTCACTCTTCCCCTGCTTCTGGGGACAAGATTAGGAGAGGACCAGAGGTCCCTCTGGAAACTCTGCTGGCACCTGTGGCCAGGGCCTCAGCAGGGACAGCAGAGCCCTGATAAGGGACTGTGTGTACTTTAAGTGATTTCCACAGTGCATTTAGAATTTTAGGAGCATAATTTGGTCCCTACATGCTCTTTCTTAGCAACTGAGTCCTGACTTGGAAATAAAGTAGATTTTAATGCTGAGAGACTGAATAACACAGAACGCTACTTCTTCTTTGATCCCATTCAAATTCAAACACCGAAAACATCCAGGAAGGAGGTGTTTTTTCTGTTGCTGGGTTACCTTGAATTATACCACAGCCCCTATTGAGCAGGTTCTCTTTCTGCAGAGCTTCAAACACTCCCGTGTCTACCTTACCTTCCATCCTGTGGAGCCAGTCTCCTCACAGTCATTCGAGTGTCCTTGTCCCTGGTAGCAACATTTGCTTGTAGAAGCTCACTGTCTAACTACACAGGTGTGCATGGAGGGCCAGAGGTGCACAGGTGGAAGGGCCGTGTCGGAGGTGGTGAAGATACGGGTGAAATTCTGGGTGCTCCCTCTTTGCTAAACTTGCTGACTGGCAGCTGATTCTTCTTGACTCATTCAGCCACTCAGGAGGCCACTTTCCGAAGGCCAGAGTGTGTAGTTTTTATTTGACAGTCTTTTATTGACCCCAGTGCTGGACATTGTACCCAGGGACACTTTACCATTCAGCAATACCCCTAGCCCTTTCTAATTTTTATTTTGATACAGGGAGCTGCAAAGTCTTTGAGATCGACTTTGAACGTACAATGCTCCTGCCTCAGCCTCCCCAGTTGCTGGAATCACGGGTGTGCACCCCTGCACTCAGTGACCATGCAGTTTTGACAGCTCCCGGGTGAGCTTGGTTCTTGTGCACCCCAAAGTCTGAGAGTGTCTGGCTTAGGTGTTTCAGAAATACTTCCAGGTTGCTGTGTGTCACACTTTCACAATGGCTTCTGCTGGCCACTCTGAGTCAGGTGTGGATACAGAGTCGTGGGGAATCCTGGCCTCCACCTGCTTTCCAACCCTCTTTTAGTGCTGAGACTGGAAAAGTAAAGACTACGTCTTTTGCACCTGGGGTCTGGGTGGGAATTTTGCTCTGCCCTGTGAGCCTTTGAGCTTGGCCTCCATCCACTGGGGAGAGCAGGGCCTCATCTTGCTGGTGTGGAGCTGGCCACTTCCAGAGGCAGTCTTGGCTACGTCTCCCTGCAGCAGCCTCATGGGACATGTGACACAGAGAGCTGTCTTGGCTCTCTGTGACCTAGAGAGTTTTTCTTGAATATTCATGCTGGAATCTGTTTTCACCCTTCCCAGTAACTCTGTGGGAACTTAATAATTCATACAATTTCCTTTAACTTATCCGGGGTGGTATTTGGATTTGTGCCTCTTGACCCTCCTGCCCACCTCAAATAGAAGAAGAGATGTACATACATGGGGCTCGGGAATGTGATTTTATGTGGCAAACAGCGTCTTTGAAGATGGATAAGTCACGGATCTTAAGCTCATCCTGGACCATGAGGCTGGGCCCTCAGTCCCAAGACAGGAGACCAGACCCTGAGGAGAAAACCTCGCATAGACAGAGACATCGCTTGAGGGGATGCGGCACGACTCAAGGAGTTCGTAAATGCCAGAAGCTATGAGAGACGGTGAGAGGCAGGAATGCCACAAAGCAGGTGGCACGGAGGTGGGCAGCAGCAAACCCAATCTGCAGAGGAGGGAATGTGGCCCTGCGGAGACCTTGGATGTGGACGTCTGGCCTCCAGGACGGTGAGAGAACAAATGTCTGCTAAGCTACCCACTTTGTGGTCATGTCATGGCAGCCTTGGGAGCTAACACAACTGCTGGAGAAGATTCTGAGTGGAACCCAGACCCATAGAGGCTGTCGCTCCCAGTGGCCGTGGCCGCAGACCACTGCAGCTCTCACAAGCCCGGATGAGGGGCGGTGAGGGCGTGAACTGCAACCCTGGTGGGCTTGCACCCTGGCTCTCCAGCATCGCTGCTCTGGTGCTGCTGTCGCCCCGAGCGGTCTCTACAGACCTCTGCTGTTGGCACACTGTAGCCACCAACTGGCCATGGAGGGAAGCGCCTGGCCGGAAAGTGCCAGTCACAGACAGCATCCTGTCCTCAGCCAGCGGGAGCAGGTAGGACTAGAGTACTGACGTTCAGCAGTGCCCCCCGAAGTAGCCCCATCACTTTACACCCCAAAACATAGCGCTCTGCCTCCTCCTGCCCAAGTCGGAATTGACCCTTGCTCCCTTCGTCCTTTTGGATAGCTCTAACCATACCCTGGACTCAGTGGCTTCAACAGCATTTATTTCTCAGTTTTGAAACTGGGAAGTCCAAGCTCAAGGTGAGCATTCATTCCATAGTTTACATGAGCAATAAGACCTGCTGGCATTTTCCTGACCAAAGCAAAAACAAGTCCCCCTGACCCCCGGAACCTTCCAAGCAGGAAGCTCCACATTTCTCCCAAAGGCAAGTTCTGTCGCTTCTGTAAGTGACAGGCAACTCAAAACAGCACCTTCCCATCTTGCACACATCACAGTTCTCACAGTTCTTCAAGGTTGCAGAAGGTCAAGAGCCCAGGAGTTCTGCTCCTTCCTCTGCTCCTGCCCCACCTCATCAGCCCTGGTTAGAACCTTCGGTGGACCCCAGACTCCTTGCTTCCAGTTCTTTGTGTTCCCCAAGCCTTTTGCCTAAAATTTCCCTGTGAAGGAAGAAAACGTAGTTCTTTAATTTTGCTTATCTTTGAAGAAATACATTTCCAGAAACCATCACATGCCTTCAAATGTGCAATGCTTTGCTTGGAACCATTAAAGTATGGGCTGCGAAGGCTTTGCCTTTCCTCAGAAGTCCACCTTGAACAGCAGATTTGATTTTGTTTGCCTCCTCTCTTCTGAGCAGGGTCTACGCACAGCCGACTCACTCCATCAGCCTAAATGTGCTGAAGAAGTGCCAGCGCTTTCCACGCACAAGGTCTGGTTATTAGTCTGTCAGTATGCCAGCTGGTGGGGATGCTGCTGACGGTAGCGCTGAACATCCCCAGGGGAGCGCCACCTGCTAGGGACAGCAGCCACAGCTGAGGGCACCAGCAAAGGCCAGCTCAAGGGTTCTGTCTGCTTTGATTTGTGTTCTGCTTGCATCAAGAACCTGGTGAACCTCCCCTGCCCAAGGCTCTGAAGGTCCTTGGCAGGTAGTCAAAGACCACATACTGGGGGTGAGCAGATCCCTTTTTTCTGCCTTGGGAACCCAAGGAAGTAGTGGGGAGTTCCAGTGGGCATGCGGGCACAGAGCTGGTGGGGCTGGATAGAGGGATGGTCAGGGAAGGGGACTGTCTTTCCTTCCTTGCACTTTATCCTTCTGTCTGCAGTCAAGCCCACTTTGGCCACGAGGCTAAAATTTCTTATCTAAAATAACAAAGTAAGAAAAAAAAATAGAGACATGCTGGAATGGCAGAATGTAGGCGCTTGTTAGGATTCGCTGTGACTGAGACCAGAGAGATGGCGTCTGCAGACAGGCGTAACATGGGGTGGGAGGAAGGAGCGATCAGTTTCCTATCCGGATGTGACCACAGTACCCAGCGGATCCTCGGAGCCCACCCAGATCAGCCTCCCCACACAGGGCCCAAAAGTGAATGATCAGAGCGAACTGAGCACTAAACTCTTCTGAGCGCTTCCTGCTTGAACTCGCGAGGTCCCCAGCAGTTGTGAGAGGTAGCTACACTGACCACTGCATTTTGCAGATGAGACATCTGAGCCTGGAAAGATTTAGGGGCTCATCTGAGGGGTGGGGCTGGGCAGAGCCAGCCTTCCAGCAGGTGATCTGGCTGCAGGGCCCTGCGCTGCTTGTGAGGCGTGATCAGGATTTCCGTGGATGGTTCCGCGGCCCGCCGCCGTGCACCTGGGTCCTGACTGCCTTCCTTTCCTCTTCTACTCACTACTGACGCACGGCCCTCCCAGTCGTGGTCACCCTTAAAATCCTTCAATTCCTCCTGAGGCCTGCAGAACAAACTCAGAACACGTCCTCAGCATCCCTTGGGGTCTGGGACCTTAGCGTCATTCGTGATTCACTTCAGCACATCACTGTCTCATTCAGTGTTTCTGGAGCATCTTCTAAGTGATATCCAGGGTCATCAAGTCAGCCAAAAGGAGGCCGATGCAGGGGGTCCAGGTTCCAGTCAGGCGGACAGCTTACTAGACCCTGTCTCAGATCGGAAATAAAACAAAGTCGGGAGCCGCTCAGTGGTATGGCATTTGCAAAGCCCTGGGGTCCATTCTAGTATGGAAAAAAGAAAGGAGAAAAGAGAGGAAGGAAGGAAGGAAGGAAGGAAGGAAGGAAGGAAGGAAGGAAGGAAGGAAGAAAGAAGGAAGGGGGAAAGAAGGAAGGAAGGAAGGAAGGAAGGAAGGAAGGAGGGAAGAAGGAAGGGGGGAAGGAAGGAAGGAAGGAAGGAAGGAAGGAAGGAAGGAAGGAAGGAAGGAAGGAAGGAGGAAAGAAGGAAGGGGGAAAGAAGGAAGGAAGGAAGGAAAGAAGGAAGGAAGGAAGGAAGGAAGGAAGGAAGGAAGGAAGGAAGGAAGGAAAGAAGGAAGGAAGGAAGGAAGGAAGGAAGTAGGGAAGAAGGAAGGGGGAAGGAAGGAAGGAAGGAAGGAAGGAAGGAAACTAGTTTAACAAATCACATGAATCTGGTGGATTAAAACAGCAGAGAAATTTACTTCCACAGTTCTGGAGCTGCGAGCTGGGTCTCTCTGAGGTGAGGAGGCAGAGCCTGCTCCACGCCTGCTGCCCAGCTCCAGGGCTTCTGGCAAGCCCGGCATTCCTGACTGGAGGCTGGGCCCTCCGGTGTTTCACAGGGACTTCTCCCTGAGCCTCTGTGTGTTGACTTCCTCTCCCCCTTGGCACAGGCCACCCTGTTAATGGTGGCTCTCAGTTCTTGTGTTCCTGCAGGATTTAGAAGAGAGGGAAAACACCCGTGAGGGAGAGCGTGGGTCATCTGCAACAGGAGAGAGACATGGCAACCCTGTGCTCCTAGTTCTATTGGGGATCTTAGGGAAGTTTCTGGAGTCCATCCAGATACCACCTCTCCCTTCTAACTGATGGTAGTTTTGCATGAGATTTTTAGGTTCCTTCCTGAGCAGGGTCTTACCCACAGGTACCCCAGTGAAAGCCACCAGGAGAAATTTGATGACTATGATGAGATTAAATTGATACTCAAAGGACCCAAAGGCAATTCTTGGCCACCTTGACCTGCCCTAACTGGTTCTAATTAGATTGGCCTCCCTCCCTCCCTCCCTCCCTCCCTTCCTTCCTCCCTCCTCCCTTCCTTCCTTCCCTCCCTCCCTCCTTCCCTCCTTCCCTCCTTCCTTCCTTCCTTCCTTCCTTCCTTCCTTCCCTCCTTCCTTCCTTCCTTCCTTCCTTCCCTCCTTCCTTCCTTCCTTCCTTCCCTCCCTCCCTCCCTCCCTCCTCCCTTCCTTCCTTCCCTCCCTCCTTCCCTCCTTCCCTCCTTCCTTCCTTCCTTCCTTCCTTCCTTCCTTCCTTCCTTCCTTCCTTCCTTCCTTCCTTCCTTCCTTCCTTCCTTCCCTCCTTCCTTCCTTCCTTCCTTCCCTCCCTCCTTCCCTCCCTCCTTCCTTCCTTCCTTCCTTCCTTCCTTCCCTCCTTCCTTCCTCCCTTTCTTCCTCCCTTTCTTCTTCAGATTTTATGGTTGGTGGACTTTGTTTTTAGTTAGCCTGTCTTCCTGAGTTTTGGAATCTGCCATCTATATAAGGTCACCAAAGTACCCGCTTCGTGTTCTTACAGACAGGGAGGGTATTAAATTCCTGGGCCCGAGAGTGGCTCAGTGTGTGAAGCAGTGTAACACGTCACATTGACATGGGCAGGGCCAGAGTGGCCTTAGGTCAATTGCTTTTCAAAGCATGTGGTGGGTGTGGGGTGGTGCCGTAGGTCCAGTCTATGGGAGTGTCCCCTTAACCTCATGCTCCTCCCTCTTACGGCTACCTGCCGCCTACCCACGGATGTACGGTGCACCCTAATCCAGGACAACCCCATCCTGAAATTCTCAATTACATTTGCAGTGAATTTATTTCCAAATGAGGTCACATCCCACTGGGTCCAAGCTCAGTGACGATACTGGGATTCAGGGCTCAAGTCCCTTTAAAGGGTGTGCATGCAGCTTCAGGGTGGGACGTGGGGATGTGAAGCCAGCTGTGCCACCCACCCCTGCCTCCTCCTTCCCCCTCACTGCCCATCCTCTGAGGCCCCGTCCACACCGTGCGCTCCCGAGTCAACCCCTCTTCACCGCTTTGGGCTAGAGCTAGCTGTCTGCGATCTCATGTCTGTCCTGCCTGTGGTCTGCAGGAGGATGAGGAACGCCCTGCTGCCATGTCTTCTCTGCAGTGTGTCCACAACACGTGGTGAGTGGCAGGAGCCCCTGACTGAAGCGACTCTTCTCCACTTCTCTGCCTATGGACTTGTTTTCTTTCTTTTTTTTAAACGTAGTTGAGACATTGGTCTAAACACTGGCCTGCCAGGCATGGTGGTAGGTGCTGTAGTCCCAGCTACTCCGGAGGCTGAGTCAGGAGGATCAGGTGAGCCCTGGAGTTCAAGCCAAGGCCCTGACTCAGAAAAGAAAGCAGCGCAGCGACACCCCCAGAACAAAACAAAGCTATACGAAACAAAACAGCAGGGTGTCAGTGATTCTCCTTGGCAGCAGGTTTCCCCAAGGGCAGGCATCCTACCGAGGGCTACTAAAGAGCATTTCCGGCTTCTTTGTTGAAGTTTGCGGTTTTGCTTTTAGATACATTTGTGCAACTTTGTAGATCACAGAAGCCTTGAACGTGGTACAGTTTCAATGTTTCTTCCCTATTCAGTTCACCAATGTCCTCAAAAGGGATATAAATGAAAAATGTTCTGGTTCATGCTTCTCCCTGCTCTGTTTCCATTTATTTAAGTAACCATCTGTGGGTGTGGTGGCCCCACGCTACCGTGATGTGCAAACATAAAACACAGCTTATCCCATTATGGCTTACAGTGGGAAAGTCTCCTGTAGCTTTGTGAGCTGCATCTGCTGCTACAAATTTTACTGAAGCATTTATTGCTTATTTCATGGGTTACTAAGCCCCGGCTTTGCCCAGGCTGGCTGTGAGCATTTATACTTGGTTCCTCACGCGTCTCTCTCTCTGGAGATTCAACCAAAGGTCTTTTTCTCCCCAAATGACTGTGAGACATTGGCTCTGTGTTCGGTCTGCCACTTGTCTGTCACTGAGACAAGTAGAAAGGAAGCACAGACTCATGTGACTGCCCTTTACAGAAAAGATTGAAGAAAAATATTTCTAGCTTATCTTTGTTAAAAAAAATACACATATTTTCTTCCAATGGTAGCTAAACACACTTAGTACAATATCCCAAAGTTTAAATCGATAAATGTAATTAAAACATCTTTCTCTTCCTGCCCACTGGCCTCTGAGTTCACATCCTTGGTGGCAATTGTATCTGTTCTTCTTTCTCCTAGGTTCTGGAGATGTTCTTTCTTACAGCTGAATCAGAGACACAACACACACACCAATTGGAAATTGTTTTGTTCCTTAACAATATATCTTGGAGCCGGGTGCAGTGGCACATGCCTGTAATCCCAGCACTGTGAGAGGCTCAGGCAGGAGGATCACAAGTTCAAATTCAGTCTCCACAACTTAGTGAGGCCCTAAGTAACTTAGCAAGATCCTGTCTGTAAATAAAATACAAAAAAGGGCCAGGGAAGTGGCTCAGTGGTTAGGTGCCTCTGGAGTTCATCCCTGGTGTGTGTGTGTGTGTGTGTGTGTGTGTGTGTGTGTGTGTGTATGTGTGTGTGTGTGAAAGAGAGAGAGAGAGAGAGAGAGAGAGAGAGAGAGAGAGAGAGAGAGAGAGAGAGAGAGAGAGAGAGAGAGAGTTTATTCTTTCTGTACAGGTTCATTTGAGTGTAGAGTGGCCGCATGTTCTTTTACACCTGTGTGGGCTACCTACATTTATCCAACACGTGCCACGTGGAGTAGCATCTGGTCCTTGAATTATACGCTCACATACGAACGCTGCCGTGAATACCCTCACAGGACGGCCATCTTGCATATGCACAAGCACTTTGGAAGGATATATTCTTAGAAATGCCGGGACATTTCTGTGCACTTCAAAGTTTGAATCATCTTACCTACTCATTGTCTGCAGAATCGGCACCAC
Organism: Sciurus vulgaris; assembly: GCF_902686455.1. NCBI lineage: Eukaryota > Metazoa > Chordata > Mammalia > Rodentia > Sciuridae > Sciurus > Sciurus vulgaris. The sequence continues at coordinate 167,618,699 of NC_136466.1, read as the reverse complement.
TTTATACTCTCCCTGCAGGTTGGCAGTGCCTGTTTCCCACTTGCCCACCAGCTCTCTGAATTACTAAAACACTGATCTGGTGGGTAAAAAAGTCGTAGGTCATTGAAGCTCTAAGTTGCAGCTGTCTTGTGTGTAAGGTTTGTTTGTTCTCTTATTTGTGTACTTACTCTGCTGCTGTTAGTTGAGTACCTACTGTGTTCTGGGCCCTGTTCAGGTATTATCCTGACGACACTGAAGAGAGCAGACCCCCAATCCCCTGTTGCTGTGGGGCTGACATTTTTGTTGGGGGCCATAGGGAGAGGAGAAATGGATCAGCAAGACACACAGCCTGTGAGATGGCAGTGGGTTTTCTGAGGAAAGCACACTGGGGAGGGAGCTGACAGGAGCAGAAGGGGGGCTGTGCTTTCTCAGGGAGGAGGGGCCTCCTGGAGAGGCTGATGCTCCTGTGGGGCCAAGGGAGAGCCCGAGGGTGTCTGGGGAGGAGACCCAGGGAGACGCAGCAGGCGGGCAGGTTTGGGCTTGCTCAGCATCTGCACTGCCTGTCGATGGCTGCATACCAAGTGGCCCCGGCAGAGGCGTGTGAGCAGCGGCTGCTCATGGAGCTTGGGTGGGATGCTCTCTCCTTTCTTAATACCAAGAGTGTGTGACTTTGGGGTTCCAGTTTCCAACACGTGCATTCTGGGGAGCACACTCAAGCCACTGCCCACGTGGTCCGAGGGGAAACGGGGACCAGGATTGTTGAGTGGAGATAATGAGGCAGGCGGCTCATGGGCAGCCAGCTGCAGAGGGTCTCTGGGACACTGGACTAGGTTGGGCTTTGGCTCTGAGATGGGCAGACCAGGTAGGGTTGATTTTAGAAGGGTCCCTCCGGGTGCCCTGTGGAGGACAGCCAAGGAGAGCGGGCAGAAGCGGGGTCTCAGCTAGGGGCTGTGGCGCCAGCAGCCACAGGGATGGGCGGAGGCTGATTGTTTTGGGAGGTGGAGTTGGTGGGAAGGCTGACACACAGCATGGAGGAGAGGAAGTCAAGGAGGAGCAAGCTCTGGGTGGACCTGGGAAGACGGATTTGGGACTCTTTGCATGTGTTTCAGAGCCCTGGCTCTCCTGTAAAGTCTCTAATAGAGCCTTCGCCCAGTTTTCCCTATTGCATTGTTGGGATTTTCCATAAATATTTATTAGAGCTCATTTTATGCCTATGAAGTGAGTTACAGATATTTTTTCTAGTTTTCCACTTGGTTTACAATTTTGAATTTTTTATTTCAGAATTTATTTATTTCTGCTTCCTACAGCCTAATTCATTTGTCTGTCTTTTATGTCTTCTGAGCTTAAGTTCTGTTACTTTTTTGATGGGGATGAAAATGTGTGAGGCTAATTTCCTTGCAGAAAATCATTTCATTCTCCAGTAGGATTGGAAAACAAAACTGATATAGCAATAAAAGTTTGCACTTTGCAGGTTTATAAACACAATATTTTATTTTATTTTATTCTCTTAATTTTTTTTATTTGTTCTCATTCGTTATCCATGAGAGTAGAATGCATTTAGACACATTTCACACAAACGGAGCCCAACCTCTTCCTCTGGCTGTGCGCAGTGCAGAGTCACACCAGCCGTGTAATCACACATGGACAAAGGGTGATAATGTCTGTCTCTTTCCACCACCCTTCCCACCACCACGCCCCCTCCCCTGCCCTCACTCCCCTCTGCACAATCCAAAGTTCCTTCTTTCCACCCCCTTTATGGATTAGCATCTGCTTATAAGAGAAAACTGCCTTTGGAGTTTGGGTTTGGCTGATTTTGCTTAGCGTCATATTGTCCAGCTCCATCCATTTAAATGCTCCTCCTTGCCCTTTGCTCTCCAGAAGCCTCATTTACAGGACAACATTATCTTAAAGGCCCTCATTGAGTTTGGAGTCCTGGCTTTACTCTTTACCACTGTTTTCAAGGGGTGTTGGCGAGTAAATGAAGAAGTGAGCAGAAGAGAGGCGCATGATTGAGAGGTGATCCCGCGATTCTTGGGTATCTCTCACCTGACGGGTGGGAATACTGGCGCTCTTCACCGCGGGGTCTTCACCTCTGGCTTTTCGCTTGCATGATACTAAAGATTCAGCGTAAGTCAGTTGAACCTAACAGACCACCCAGCACTAAATGTTTATGAACTCAGCTTTATAAAGCAAGTCCATTATTCCTTCGGGAATTATGTCAAGAACACACATCGCACAGACACTTTTCCCTTCACAGAACCATGCCTCGTTTACACATTTATGACTGTTCTCTCTGGTTTTGAAGAGCTTAAAACTCAATCTGTGATCTCTACTGTCTTTATCAGTTTGATAAGAAACTTGACTTTTGTTCTCAATATGTCAATTTAGGATTTCCATTAGCAACGTTTGAGGCACGTGAGGATGACTCTTGGGCATCCATGAAGTTCCCACAAACTGTTCCCGATTCCAAGCCATTATTGCTTGCCTTCTTCCCTACACAATCTCTTCCATATCAAAGAAGCTAGCATTTGGGGGTATATTTTCAATGGCATTTTTCTTGAGTGGCTCACATCTCCTCAAGAGGAGAGAAGCTACATCTTGGACTTATCTGTGTGATGTACTTATCTTGTACTCTTGGGAATGCCTGGAGTATGTTCCCTGCATCTGATTAAGAGCATTCCATGAGGTAATCTAGTTTGGTGTCTGACAATAACTGATACGTATTTAGTGTACGGCATTTTTGCCCCGCTGGGGATTGAGTCCAGGGCGTTGCTTGTGCGAGGCCAGCGCTCTGCCATCGGGCCACACCCCAGACCATTGTTGCTGCTCTTAACAACAGAGTCACACTGTGTCTTGATGTTTTCCAGGTGGTTCCTGGATTCTTCCTACTTCTTTATAGCCTAGGATCAGCAGTGCAGCTGTTCAGAATCCATCCTTCTTTCCCTTGAACTTTTGTGGGAAGGCTGGACTCCTGCAAGACTCCTGGCTTCCTTCCTTTTGGAGTGAGCCGCTGTTCACTCAATTTAAAAAGGTGCGTCAGCTGATTACTGGTGTTCAGATAAGCACTGAGCATCACACAGATAAGTCCAAGATGTAGGCTTCTCTCCTTTTGAGGAGATATGAGGCCAGTCAAGAAAAGTGCCATTGAAAATATACCCCCCAATGCTAGCTTCTTTGATATGGAAGAGATTGTGCAGGGAAGAAGGCAAGCAATAATGGCTTGGAGTCGGGAACAGTTTGTGGAAAAATGGAACTTATGGAAGCCTTGACGTTTATTAGACAATGGAAGAAACAGGAAGTTTGGAGAAGGGCCTTTAAAAGGGGTTATTAGCAATTCACTATGCACTATGATCTTGCTACTACACTTGGACTACAGTCTATAAATTTTATTAAATTTGTAATCATGCGTGGATATGAAAGCAAGATACAAAAAAAGAAAAAAAGAAAACTCGACTGGAAGGAAAGGATATTGGCATCAATTATTCAGCAACTTGAGTTTTTGGAAACAGAAAGTATGGCCATCGCCGTGAAGAATGGACTGTGTCCAGGCGAGCTGGAGCCCAGCCTCCCTCTCCCTCTCACAGAGTCCTGAACGGGAGCCTCTGGCCTCCAGCCCCCCCCAGCCCCCGTGCGTGGGGTGTAGGAGTTACCGATGCAGGTGGGGGCTGGGGGGAAAGAACTCACACCTGCTGCTCGGGCCTGCCTGGTCACTGCCTGGGAACCGAGACCGAGTCCTTCATGGCCGGGTCTGTGTCACCCCGGATCCTCAACTGGCTCTTCACCAAGTCCCAGCTGCCAGGAAGGGAACTTCACGGTCTTGAACTCTTGTCACATGGAAGGCACTCCTGAGCTAGCCAGCTGCCTTCCCTCGTCCTCTCGGGTGACACCGGATGCCCTAACTCTGTCAATCCACACCCGTCCTGGTGGCAAGGCGCCTCGCCCCAGGGGTCACCACCCACACTGTCTCTGTGAGCAGGACAAAGGGCCAAAGAAGAGAAGCCACGGGCTCCCCAGCTCTCTGCCCATGCCTGGGTGAAGTCCTGGAAAGATCCCCTAAAGTCGCCAGCCCTCAGGACCTGCCAGGGAGACCTTATTTCCAAATGGGGTCTTTACAGAAGTGATCAGTGAGGAACAGACCCACTGGATCAGGGTGGATCCATTTCAATGACTGGTGTGTTGTGAGAAGAGGCAAATCCAGGCAGAGAAGCCCAGAGGAGAAGCCCTGTGAGGACAGAGGTGGAGACGGGGCTGTACAGGCACAGGGAGGACGCCAAGCACTGCAGGCCACCTGTGCTGTGGCGGGGGAAGAGGGGAGGAGGGTCCCTCCCAGGGCCTTGGGACACTGCCGTCTTAGACTGCCGGCCTTCTGAATTGTGAGAGCAGGTCCCGCAGGTTTAAGCCACTCGGCCCACCACGCTTGGGTGGGTGGCCCTGAGAAAGCACAGTGTGCGGCGGATGATTTCAGGAGTCAGCTTGCCTGCGTTAGAGAATGCCCAAGAGCTGGCGAAACGTTATTTTTGGGTGTGTCTGTGAAGTTGTCTGGGCAAGTCTGGCATTGGAATCAGTGGACTGGGCAAGGAAGATCTGCCCTCACCCAACGTGGGCAGAAGCCGTTTAATCAGTTGAGGGTCTAAATGGGGGTGGAGGAGAGGCACTGTTGCCCCCTCCCGCATCCTTCTGCAGGAGACGCCTGCTCGTGCCGCCGGGGCCCCGCTGGCCAGCACTTCCCCTGGGAGGTCTCACCTCCCAGGCGTCCCTGTCTCTCGAGCTGTCCTGGCCTGGCTGTCTCCTGCAGAGCTCATCACAGGGCCCTGTTCCCTTGCATGTCTCCAGAGGCCCAGGGCTTGAGCAACGGGGTCTCTTCTTCCACCTCCCTCCCGGCACCGATCCAACCGTAGAAGCAGAGCCAGGAACCCCGCCCCTGCGCGGCGGTGCTGGCCGGTGCTCCCAGGGGTCGCCCGGGACGCTCACGCCAGCACCTTCCTCCAGAAGTGCAGCTGGGTTGCCAGGGGAGGGGACTTCCCCGAGCTCCTCCCCAGAGGAGAGCTGTCTTCAATCAGGGTTTCCGGAGAACAGCGAACACGGAATGGTTGTGAAGATAATCGCTCAGATCCTGGGAGAAGGGGGGCGCCCTGGGGAGCCCCGTGTTGCTCAGGGGTGACCCAGGACTGCCGGCCAGCCTCCCCTGCTGGTGCCCCACACCCAGCCCTGCCCCACAGCCCACCGCTGCCCCGGCGTCCACTCCAGCCTGACAGATGACCCCAGCCCTTGGCGCTGCTGACGGACTGGAGCCGGACGCAGCGGAGGCGCGTCCCTTGAGAGGGCATCGGTGGTTTTGGACGGAGTGGCCAGTGGGTGGGGCGGTTGCGTGAGGCCTGCTGCTGCTGCAGGGCCGTCTCTCCCACCAGCCGGCTCCAGGGCAGCTCGCTAAGGTCTTTCACAGAGGGAAGTCTCTCGGGTTGGGCATGAGAGTATGCTGGAGGCGCTTGTGTGGGGAGAGCGAGGACAAGCCCGAGGACGCTCCGCCTTGCGCTCTGCCTTGAGCAAAGGGAGGCCAGACCGGAAGGACCCCTGGCCTCGGCTGGCCTCGTTCACACCTTGGTACGTCCTGGGAGCCGCTTCTGCCCCCGAGGGCTTCTGGGCCCCGCATCTTGTCCTCCCCTAGCTTGTAGCTCCTGGATTTCCCTTGATAGTGTGAACTCTATCACCTTCTTATCTCTGAGCTATCCAGACCTCCAGGAGGACATTGTTTACTGGTAGCAGGTTGGTTCCGTCAGATCCTTTCCATCGTGGCAGGGAAATGTATGTGTGTGCATGTGTGTATCTGTATGTGAATGTGTGTGAGTGTATGCACATATATGTAATGCGTGGGAGTGTACCTGTGCTCTGGGTGTGCATGTGTGCATATGTGAGTGTGTGTTTGCATATGTGAGTGTGTGTGCATGTACCTGGGCATGCGTGTGCATATGTGGGTATGTGGGTATGTGAGTGTGTGTGTGTGTATGTGTGTAATCTGCTCATGAGAGTGTGTGTGCATATGTCCATGTGTGTGAGTGTGCTCATGTGTGGCTGTGTGGACACGTGTGTAGCTGCTTGGCTTGTGAAGTGTTGAAAAGCTCCTCATCTGTGAGTAAGCACATGTGTGTGTGTACATGTGCATGTGTGTGTGTGTGCGTGCCTGTGTGGCTGCTCTCTGCTCAGGTCGTGAAGTGACAATAAGCTCATCAGCCTTTATTGAGGACCTACCACAAAATTAAACTTTTTTTTCTGAAGTTTAATTTTGTTATACAGAAAAATTGGCAGCCAGATTGTGGGTATGCTGCTGCAGGCCGCAGTGGCGCAGGGAGACATCCTGGCCCAGGGGCCTGCGTGCTGGCAACCAGCTCCCTACGCCTACTCCTATCTCCACTGGTGCAAGGCCAGCTGCTAAGTCCACGTAGCCCGTGGCTGTCCCTTCTGCCCAGCACCACCGGCCTTGGCCGGACAGCCGTGGGGCTGCTCAGAAACATTGCTCTTCAGGCTCTGCTTTGGCCTCTGCCTGGCAGTGTGTGGGCCCAGCGCTCCTGCCTGGGCTGCACCGACCCAGTTCTGATGGCTGTCGGCTAGCCAGTCCTGGGTGTCTGCTTCCTCTCCCGCTTCACATCTCTTCATTTTTAAATTTTTTCCTTCTTTGCAGTACTGGGATTAAACCCAGGGGTGTTCTGCTATCCAGCTGCAACCCCAGTTCTTTCTATTTTTAGTTTTGAGATGGTTTTATCTTGCTAGGTTTCCCAGCCAGCCTGGCCTTAAACTTTCCATCCTCCTGCCTCAGCCTCCAGAGTAGCTAGGATTGCCCATGCATGACGTGGCACCTGATGGTGACTTGTTCTTGTTTGTGGTGCCCGAGTGGCTACACGGGTGTGCTAACCTCTGATCCCATGGTCATAACGAGACCTTCGGAAGTTGGACTCCAGGAGTGTGTGTGAACAAAACATCGCTGTGTTTCGCTGCAGATTTGGCGCTTTGTTGTCTGCTCACCGTAGCCTGTGGCACAGGCGGCAGGTAGCTGCTTTTCTTCCCCAGGGTCGTGACCCCCTGCTCCCCCATCCTGGCCATGGTGCTGCAGGCTGGCAGGCTGTCCCCTGGCTGGGAGGGGGGGGGTGCCCCCTGGGCCGGCCCAGCACTGCCCCTCTCGTGTTTCAGGGGAGGCTGCCAAGAATGCTGTCAGGACCAGAGAGGGCTGCAGGCCCAGGCGGTGCTGGGAGACCCGGGGTCGTGGCTTTGCTCATCTCCACTGAAGGCTCGAGTCCAGAGGAGGAGCTGCTCGTTTTACTCAGGGCTAAGAGAGACAAGGCCTATCAGTGTTTTCGTTCTGCCAGTGAGTTTATTTTGCACCTTATTCTTATCATACTTTGAAAAATGTGTGTGTGTGTGTGTGTGTGTGTGTGTGTGTGTGTGTGCATGGAGAGAGAGAGCGAGAGAACCTGTTAACCAGTTTTGTGGAATAAGTGAAGTAGTTTGGAAGACTTCATTTTTGGACATCTGTGGTCTACGGACTCTAGAGTGGAGAGGTTTGCTCCCCCACGACCATTGACTTTATTCCTAATACAGGGAATTTGCTGTATTTTACTTTGAATTGGGCCACAAAATATCAGTTTTAAAAAGCTCACCTGGAGGATTAAGCAGCCTTGTGCTGAACCATCTGGCTGTTGCTTCACAGGCCCGATTAAGACTGCCTTCCCCTGACTGTGGGTAGGGCTGACGGGGCGGCAGCCTTGGACTTCCTGGGCCTTGAGCTGAGTCTCCCACGGGTGGGCGTATGTCCACAAGGAACCACATGCACCAGCGTCAGCACAGACACGGAGACAGCCCACTGTTCAGAGGTGACTGGGGCACGTGCAGCTGTTCACTTTACCCTAAGAGGTTGGGAACTGTGGAGTGGGCATGGAGTCCTGGCTCTTCTGGATCACCATGAACACATTCTCTTTGCAATTCCCTGGAATCGTCTTTGCATAAAACGTTTATCCTCTCCTCCCTCCTTGCCTTGCTTCCTCCCTCTCTTCTTTTTTAACTTTGTGATTAAAATGATAATTATATTTATGGAGTACAATATGTTGTGTTGATACACATTTATAATATGGAATGATTAAATTCAGCAAATTAAATTCATCATGTTACTTTTTTTTTTTTTTTTTTATTCTGGGGATTGAGCCTAGGGATGCTTAACCACTGAGCTGCATCCATAGTCCTTTTTATTTTTTATTTTAAGACAGGGTTTCACTAAGCCTAATACCTTGCTAGGTTGCTGACACTGGCTTTGAACTCGCAATTCTCCTACCTCAGCCTCCAGAGCTGCTGCATATACTTATTTTTTTGCAGTGGAACACTTAAAATTGACTCCTTTAGAAAATTAAAAAATTTTTTTGTTCTAATTGGTTGCACCTGATATGACTGCATGACTGATGTGACCCTTTAGCAATTTCAAGATATACGATAAACTATTATTTTTTCACCATCTGCGCAATAGACTACTGAAACTCATTCCTTGTGTAACGCACTCTGTACCCTCTGACCAACATCTGTCTCCCCCCAGCCTCTGGTAACCATCACTCCATTCTCTATTGCTATGAGTTCAACTCTTGAAAATGCCACACAGAAGTGAGATCAGTGCAGACTTTGTCTTTCTGGACTTGACTTATTTCACTTAACACACTTCTAATTCCATCCATGTTGTCACAAATGACAGGATTTCATCTTTTCAAAGGCTAAAGAAGATTCCATTGAATATATGTGCAATATATGCGATATGTGTTGTGTGTGTGTGTGTGTGTGTGTGTGTGTGTGTGCATACCTATGCAATGTGTGTACTGCCACCTTTTCTTTATTCAATTGATGGACACAGGTTGACTGTGGAGCTTTGCTTTCGTGAACAATGCTGTGACGCACAAGGAAGTGCAGTTATCTCTAGGCAAACTACCTTCCGTTCCCTCAGCTATGTACCCAGAAAGGAATTGCTGGATCATAGGGAAGTTCCATTTTTACATTTCTGAGGAACCTCCATGCAGCTTCTCACAATAGCTGTATTAATTTGCATTCAACCAATAACTCGCCAGAGTTTGCTTTCCTCCAGCCCTGTCTGTCCTCTTTTTGATGATAGCCATGCTGACAGGTGCGGTGACATCTCGCTGTGGTTTAATTTCACCTCCTGTGATCAGGGATGACGAGTAGTTTTTCATGTGCCCGTTGGCATTTTTATGTCTCCTTCTGAGAAATATGTTTAGAAACTTTGCCCAGGTTTTGATTGGGTTATTTGCTTTCTAGTTATTGAGTTTTTTTTTATATATATTTTGTTTATTAGTCCCTTTTCCAATCCAATTCATGGGTTTTATCTCCAGTTAATTAATCGTTCTCTTTGTTAGGAAGAAGCTTTTGGGTTTGCTGTGATCCTATTTGCTTCTATTTCTTTTATTTCCTGAGTGTCTGGTGTCATGACCCGTAACTCTTTGTCTAGAGCAATGCCATTTCTATCTCTCCCATGTTTTCTTCTAGTGGTTTTGCAGTTTCATGTTTTACAGTTAAGTTTTTAATCCATTTTGAGTTGAATTTCATAAGCAGAATGAGATAAGGTTCCAACTTTATTCTTTTGTATGTGAATATCCAGTTGTCCCCATCACTGTTAGTTGACAGTCACGTGACAAGCTAGACTCAATGCAAGGCCACTGAAATCCCGTGCCATTGTTCATAGAAATAGGGAAAACATTTCTGAAATTCCTGTGGAACCACAGAAGACCTTAAACTGCCGAGGCAATCTTGAGCCAAAAGCAAACAAATGCAAAAAGCAGGAGACATCATGCTACCTGAATTCAAAATCGGTGGCAAACATAGTATTCAAAGCAGCATGGTACAGACATAAACCAGACTCACTGCCCAGTGGAACAGGGTGCGGAGCCCAGAAATAAACCCACCCACGTGTCCGATTCTCTTCCATGTGGTTACGACCACGCTTCTCTCTTTTCAGAGGCTGTTTTTGAGCTTAACTTGTTAGACTCAGCTTTGGAACCACGGTATCCAAGGCCCCCCACGAGCCCCGCTGCTCAGAGTTCACGTATTTTGCCCACTCGCTGTCCTCTGCCATCTCTGCAGTCTCTGTCCTTCCCTGCAGGGTCTCTTCCAGCACATGAGTCAGGCAGTCTCTTGCGGAGCTCCAGCACCCTTGACCTGCACTCCTGTGTTTCCTTTGACCATGAAGTTGCTCAAATAAAAACATTCAGTGGACGCGTTGACACTTCTCTCTTCACTTCTGGGAGGCTGAAAGGTCTTTGCCACGGAGGGTTCAGTGCGGAAGCTTCATGTCACAGTGGCCAGCCCCAGGGCCAGTGGCCACTCCACAGGGTCATCACGGGGTGGGTACTGTTCTCACCACCATTGGAGTTGGGCTGGGAGGTAGTTGGTCTTGCAGACCATTGGCCTTCACTGCTGGAGGCCGCTGTGAGGGCCAGGAAGACCAGAGGTTGAGGCCTTCTCTCGACAAGGAGAGCCTCGAGCTTTGGAGGTGTGGGAACGACCATGAGATACCTTTTTACAAGGCAGAGGTGAAATACACTTTTTAAATATATAAATTGAGTAAAATCCAGAATAAGAGTAAAAAACAAAAGCAAAAAAGAAAATGGCCCCATTAGCTTTCATCTGCTAACAGAATATTGAAAGAGCCGTTTCCTCCCGGCAGCCCCCCGGATTTATCTCTCTCCTGGGCTTGAATGACATCGGTGATAAGTGAGGCACATCTCAATAGTGTCCATTTTCTCGGTTCTTCTTAAATTGGCATTTGCATTTTCAGTAGATGCTAGAAGATGGATTTCCCTCTTGTATATTTCCTAACAATTTGTTGGTGATATGAACTTAGAGTGTTTTGTGTTGAACTCTCAATGACTTATTTTGTTTATTTGCGTGTTCATATATTTACTTATTTGCAGTACTGGGAATGGAACCCAGGGCCTTGTGCGGGCCAGACACAGGCTTCCCCTGCCCTTCTCATATTATTTTGAGACAAGGTCTTGCAACCTTTCCCCACAGGACTTCCTTATCTTTCCAATTTGTGTCTTGTTAAGGCTGAGGTTTAACTTCCAGAATCACAGTGAACAAGAGAGAGCTCACTGGCCATGGTGGTCTTATTTCTGATTTCCATGGGAATTCTGCTTGAGTTTCAAATATGAATTTGCCTGTTGCTTTAAGATAAGCTATTCTTTATTATGCTAACCAAATATTTTAGAATTTGTTTTAATCTGTGAAATGTTGAATTATATCAAAAATTTTTTTAAGCATGTATTAAAATATTTGTTTTATCATTTGCTCTTTTGAATGATAGGTTAATATTTTAGTGATAGATATCATTAAATTACATATTGTGTTTTGTTGGAATGTTATTTTAATGCACTGTTTAATTCAATTTGCCTGTATTTTAGGATCCATTCTTTGTACGCCTCTTCAACCTCCAGCAAGTGTTGTTAGCAGATTATATTAGCTACTTACAAGGAATTTTTGTTTTTGTATTTTCCTGTGCTAACAGTGTCAATAGTGATCATTTCCTTGAAGCTATGGAAGAATTACCTGGAGATTCACTAATAGGTACTTGTGGCCTTTTTCAGAGTCAGCTTCTATTTTGAGAGCAGTTTCAGATTCACAGAACTGCGAGGACTACGATGTTCCCACAGACTCCAGCCCCATGTCCCTGGTGTCTCCCACTGAGGTGGCACATTAGTGGCAGTCAAGGAGCTAGTGAGGCACATTCCATTCTGAGTCCCAGTCCAAGATCCTGAGCTCCGTGTGATGGTCGAGTCTCCCTAGGCTCCTTGACCTTGGGAGCTACCCAGATCTCTTTGATCTCGGTGAGCCTGGCAGTTTTGAGGAGTCCTGGTCAGCTGTCCTTCAATGACTGGACTGAGTTGTGGGGCTCAGGAGGACCACCCAGGCCAAGCACTGTTCCATCGGTTCTCATCGTGGGGCTGCTGACTGACTGCTGGCTGTCCAGGCTGGCCTTAGTCACCAGCTGGGGCATTACTCTGCACTCTTTGGATGAAGTCACCAGGTGCAGGCACACGGTGGGCCCGATCCTGCTGCAGCCCCTTGAAGGCAGAGCAGCTGTAATTTATTCCGGATTCGTCTGCCTGAGATGCTTGTCTCCTCGTTGCCACCTAGCTATTTCTTCAGTTATTTGTTTTTATCAGCGTGGGTTGATGAGTATTAATCTCATACTTTGGGTACTGATCCTAAATCTGGCTTTATCCTGTTACTCAAATTGTTTCACTTTTGGCCTCTGGGAATGTTTTCTGTTGGCTCCTGTGTCCTTTTGACTTGTGGGCTTCCCCCCTTTTTTTGGAGCATTTCCCTGTTTTCTGGCATTATAAATGCTCCTGCCAGGCTCATCTTGTCCAGGAATTAGCCATTTCTCTGAGGAGGCCTGGTTCCTTTTTATTGCAGAATGAGATTAGAAGTCAAGATCTGGGTTTTAGGCTGTAGTGTTTTTCTAAAGTAGTCTTAATTGACAAATACTTGCTATTTTTTGTCTCTAGTAGGTTTAGATGATTTAAATTTTTCTGAAAAATCACCAACTTTCCAGAGCTTTTAAATTTAATCAGTATATGCTTATACAAAGAATTTTAAAATATTAGTTCTAAATTACTTCTGGTTTTGAAGTTTTGGGGTTAGTTTAGTAATTCTACTTCTTTTGTTAACTTCTGATTTGGTTGTAATTTTCTTCCTCCTGCTTTCCGTGAGCAAAACTACATTTCCCACTTTTTAAAATGTCTACTCTTTTAGGCAGATATATTTAGATTAGATTTATTCTTCCAAGTAAAGTATTTAAATGAATAAAATTTGCTCTTAAATACAGCTCTCACCCATACTCCAGGGTTTGATAGGCCATGTTCTTAGACTGATTTTTTTTTTAGAAAACTGACTTATCTTGCAGTAAGGACAAGGGATGGTGGTCCTGTGTCTCCGTGGAACCCACAGAACAGAGGGTATTGATGAATTCCTACTTGCATAAAGGACGTTTTCTAAATCCTTGGTTTCAGCATATTTGATCTATCGGCTGAATTTGTATCCTGCTCCGGTCTCTTTTTTTAAATCAAACTTCTTTTATTTCAGTCTCCTTTTTGGTGCAGATGTTGGGGACAGGCGGCTTGGCCCTTGAGATTTTGTGACTCTGTTCCTTGCCCTACTAGTGTCCCTTGGGTGATGCCACGGGTCCTAGAGTCACACCCACTTGCGTCCTGAACTCTGCCTGCCTGGCGTGACTGGCGGGGACAGTCCACGTGCACCTGCCCCACAAGTCTCTGTCTTCTTGCCTGCCACTTGCCTGTACTGTTTGATGTTTGGGGTTCTCTGTAAGCAGCACGTGGATCGCTGTGATCTATTAAGCCCATGTACCTGCCCTTGTCCCCCTCGCTGGGCAGGGGCTTACCTGATGAGATGGACACTTGCTCAGGACAGCTTTCCAGGCTTTCCGTCTCTTCCTCCCCCTCCCTCCTTCCTCTTTATTTCTCCTCTAACTCCGCCTATTAAAGAGGAAGGTCCTCCGTCTAAAGAAGTGGAATAGATGTTTGCCATATTTTCATTCTCATCTTCCCAAGGTAGAAGTCAAATAAAATAGAATAAAAACAAAATAAAATGAGCCCCAGGTCCCTGGCACCCCTGGGGCCAAGACGCAGCCCTGCCACCTGGCTCTGCCCATGGGACGTGGCAGTGCCTGAGATTCTGAACCGCGCAGGTGAGGACAGTGGCCTCCTGCAGCCCTTGCTGAGCGGGCAGCAGCCAGCGCTCTTGCCTGGAGGTCTGGGGGGCGCTAGCCCTGGTGCTACTGTCACAGGTGATGACAACAGTCTCCTTGTGGGAGCCAACTGGCGAGCACGGCTTTGGTCCCACTTGCTGGAGACCAAGCCTGCCTCCGCTGGACCCCTGACACGCTTGCCAAATTCCTGTCCCACTTGTGGGGCGGCTGTGGTCTCAACCCACAGCTTAACACCCCGGTTGGTCCTGGGGCGGAGAGACTTCCAGCTCCTGCTGCTGTAACTGGCATGGGGACTGCACAGAAGGACATGGCCTTCCTGCCAGGGGACATCAGCAGGATCCAGCACCTAGGCGCACGGGAAGAAGGGCGAGCAAGCCTCTGCTCGGGTGCGGCCCGCAGGGTGTGTTCGGCCTTTCTCTCCTGGTTGTCTGGCACTATCCAGGGCTCCCTTTGTGACACCACACGCAGAGGCTGGCTGCTGGCGCTTGCCCATCAGTCCTGACAAGGACACCAGGTCACCACAATGGACTGCACGTACGTGTCCCTTCGGTATCCACAGGTGGGAATCCCACCCCATGGTGGCGGTCCCAGGGGTGGGACGGGACTATGTTCTTTGGCCGTGTGAGGACACCAGGAGAGCTCTCCTCGGGGCCACTGCGTCTGGGACGGGCAGCCTCTGGAGTGGGATCAATAGGTCCCTTCTGCTCCTCCACCAGCCGGTTCACAGGGCTCGGTCACCGCGGCCAGGCTGCCCGAAGCGGCTCAACCACTACAGGAATGCGGCAGTTCATCCAGGACCACAGGCTTCAATACGTGCGCGACCAGCCTCGCGAGCCCAGGGCTGCAGCCTCGGGGCCCGTCAGTGACGAGCTCCGTTCAGCCAGCCGCCCGGGAGCAGCGGAGTGGCGAGGTAGCTGTGGACTTCTGGTTGGTGCAGAGGCTTGTGTTCCAGAACGCAGCTCTCCAGAGTTCTGTGGAGCTGTGCATCCTGTTCTGGAACAAGGGGCGAAACAGCTGTGTTCTCTGAGGAAATGATTTAGAATCGGTTCCCATATTTGCTCTAGGAAGAGGAAACTTGCCCAGATCCCAGGGTGCTCTGCGGCTGTGGCCAGGGCACCACTGTACGAGGTCCTGCGTTGGCTGTGACAAACACCACAGACTTACTGGCTTAGAACAGGGCACATTTATTATCTGGTAGTTCCATGTTTTAGCAGCCCCACGTGAATCTGGCTGGGCTGAAGTCTAGGTGACTTTTGGAAGCTCCATTTCCCTCCCGCTCGCCTTGGGTCCGGGCCTCCCCTGGTCTCAGCCGGTTACCGTCAGTGAGTCCTCCTGATGCTGCCTTGTCGCTGGTCTCTCTTCCACTTTGGACCCTCATGGTTACACTGGGCCTACCTGGGAAAGCCAGGTTTCTCACCTCATTTCAAGGTCAACTAAGCAAATTTAATTTCATCAGAAACCTTAATACCCCTTCACCATGCGACCTAGCGTGGTCACAACTCCTTGGTTGTAACAGGGTCCTCTCTGGGGCCCGCATGGTACCCCACCTACTTAGTGAGTATGCAGCTATGAAACTTGGTGCTCCTGCTGAGGTTGGGGAGGTGTATCAGGGACGGCCAGCATGCCACCATACAATGTAGCCTTCCCTATGTGGTTTTTAAATCGTTTTATTTGTTCTAATTAGTTGTACGTGACAGCAGAATGCATTTATGCATTTTAATAAATCATCCATAAATGGAGTGTCATCTCTCATTTTTCTGCTTGTACATGTTGCAGGATCACATGGGTCATGCAGTCACACATGTACATGAGGTGATCATGTCTGTTTCACTCTATGATCCTCCCTACCCCACACCCCTTCCCTCCCTTCACTCCCCTCTACCTAACTTAAAGTGACTCTATTCTTACCTATTCCCCCTGCCTATTGTGAATTAGCTTCTTGCACATCAGAGAGAACATTGGGCCCTTGGTTTTGGGGGCTTGGCTTCTTTCGCTTTGCATGGTATTCTCCACTCCGCCCGTCTACTGGCAAACGCCTCGTGTAGTTTTCAGGTGGAACGATCAGGGGTGCAGCAGAGCGCCCCAACCCCGGGCTCTCGCTGCAACGCCCTCTCTGGCAGTGGCATCTGTACAAAGTGTTTCATCCAGGTCTTGGAGGAGGCAGTCCAGGCAGAGAAGGGTCAGGACCCCTGCATTTCTCTAGGATGTGTGAACTTAACACCCCTCTCGTTTTAAATTAGATCTTAAATAGTTTACAGTTTTAGAGAAGTTGCAAAGATAGTCCAGAGGTTGCCTGGCTACCAGCACCCAGTTTCCCCCTTATATTCCACAAACAATGACCAAAACTGATAATTGAACATAGGCACATTAAGTTAATCTGCAGACCCCCATGGACTCCACCAGTTTATGCACCGATGTCCTCTTCTGTTCTGGGACTGACCTAGGATTGCCGAGGTCTGCCGCTCTCATGCCTCCTTGGTGGCTTTAGAATGTGGCAGACCCTCAGTCTCTCCTTGTCTTCCATGCTCCTGACTCAAGAGTGCTGGTCAGGTGTTGTGCACACTGTCCTTCGCTTTGGAATTTTCTGATGTTTCCTTGTGACTAGGCTGAGGTTGTGCGTGTCAGGGAGAGCACAGCAGCGTGTCTGGATCCGCATGTGCCTCTTTAGACACTTAGCCTTCCCGTGATGCCCACAGGTAACATGTCTGCTTGGATGACCTACCATTGCCTCTGGAAGAGGCTGGCTTCCCAACACCCACAGTCCTGTCCTCCAGTGTGTTCCAGCAGCACACACCCCTGGCTCGGCCATCCCTGGCTCCTCATGTCCAAAGCCAGCCTTTCCTCAGTGCAGCGTCCTGCCTCTGGTGCTTCTCTGCCCTCAGTCTTTCCCGGCATGTCTTCCACCTTCTGACGTCTGGTTCCACATCCTTCCACTTTCTTCCTCCTGGCTCCCCACAAGAGGTTGTTCTGAAGATGTCTGCGTGTTGGAGGAGGAGCGTGGCCACCAGCATGGTACCCCAGGAGTGGCCGGCTCTGAGACACCAACCTGTTTCTGGTTTTTGCTTGTCCCTTTTGCAGTGATCCCTGAGGATGTGTCACCCTGGCTGTCATTGGCAAAGGGCTGACCTTATCCCTCCGTTCCCACGATCCTGAGTGCACTGGCCATGCTGTCTGGTCACACCACGTTTAAGGAACAAAAGGGATCCAGATGACTGGTCCTGCTGAAAGAGGAAACAAACTCCCCCCTCTCTCTCTCTCTCTCTCACTCTCTCTCTTTCTCTCTCTATCAGGGATGGAACCTGGGGCACTTAACCACTGAGCCACATCCCCAGCCCTTTAGAATATTTTACGTAGAGACAGGGTCTCGCTGAGTTGCCTAGGAACTTGCTAATTGCTGAGGCTGGCTTTTGAATTCGCGATCCTCCTGCCTCAGCTCCTGAGCCGCTGGGAAGACAGGCCAGCTAACAAATACTCTTACCTGGTTGGGATCCAGTGCTCTGTGATTCCCCTTTATCCACCTTTAAGCTGCTGCCGATTCTGAATGTCCTCCCTATTCCAGTCTCCAAGCTGCTCCCATCTCATATCCATCTCCAGGTCCCGGCCAAGGCCCTGCTCTGGCCCGCCACCCACCTGGTCCTTATGCGTCCTCCTCCTCTCACTGTCCCAGGGCTGCCACACCTCCCTCCTCACCAAAATTCTCTGAAGAACCAACTCGCAGTCCTCCTCCAGGTGCCCAGGCTGCTCCTCGGGCACGTCCCTGTGTCCACGGGCCTCTCTCTTCGTTCTCTGTCTCTCCAAGTCCCTGGTCACCTTTTGTGGTCAGGACTCGGAACCTGCCTTGCGAGTCCTGCCTTGGGTCCTGGGTGGTCCCAGCTCTCAGCCCTGGACCCAGGTGCTCCAGAAGCAGACTTGCCCTTTCATTTCTCTTTTCTGTCCTTCCTCCCCAGATTCCTGCAGGAGGACCGAGTGGGGCGGTCAGGTAGGGTTTTAGGAGACGTCCTCTCACGCTGTCCACCGGCCGGTGACCAGCCTCTGGCTGTAACGTCCTCCATGTTCCCAGTGCTCGGCTCTCTTCCTCCCCGGTCAGCCTTTCCTGTGGGGCCCTTGGTTTCCATTTTTCATGTGGGAGCCAATGTCCTCCAATCTCGGTGCCGTTCCCGTGCTGCATGCCACCCTGGTTCCCTTGGCCAATGTCTGTTCTCCCAAGTGCCGTAGAGTCTCGCAAACCTGGGCTCAGGTGCAGCCTCCCTGGTGAGCTGCAGAGAGGGTGGCCACTGCGTCCGGAAGGCCCCGAGCATCTGCGATACTGCGGGTCCAGGCGGGACTCATTTTGTCCCCTTCGAGGCCCCCGTAAGATTCCCTCTGCTGGGCAGGGCAGTGGGGCCAGCAGGCAGGGGCTCCCAGAGTGCCTCCCCTCCCTCCCTCGTCCCCAGGAGTCCTGGATGTCACCCCTCAGCAGGCCGTGGGCATGGCCCTTCCTTTCAACGCTGGTGGGGTGTCGACAGAAGCCTCCCCCAGTCTCCTGTCCAGCGCCTGTCCTCTTCCACACCGACCGTTCCCCCATGTGGGTGAGGCCTCGTAGACTCCAGTCCTGCCTGGTCCCCCTTCTGACCAGGAGCATTCCGAGGGCTTTCCTCCCTTCAGGCTGGAGTCGGAGTTTCTGGACAGGGTTCGTGCCAGTCAGCTGTGGCACAGAAATCCTTCGCAGAAATCCAGGAGAAGTGTGTTGGGCAGCAGCCCTTTGCCTGCTCTCCCCAGGCCTCCCTGCTGCAGGTGCTGCTCAGCTGGGCTCGGCTCGGCCGTGGTTTGGGCTCAGGCCTGCTCACCACTAAGCGTGGTTTAAAGGGCCCTGGCCACTTGGGCATGTCCTTCACGGGGAAGGCACAGAGTGTGGCCTGGAACCCGCACATTGCGACTTCTGTCCACTTCTCATTGGCAAATGGAGTCGCATGGTGAAGTCCATCACTGCTGGGGCAGAAGCACAAGCTCCGCCCACTCTGGTGGGAGGTGTGCAAAGCCATGGGCACAGGGATGTAGGAAAAGCTGTGGACAGTGGTGTACTGGCATGGCTGACAAGGGCGAAGTCTCTGCTGGCCTCTGCCTTTCTGGGCAGATCCGCCTTCCTCTGGCCTCCAGGCTCTCTCTCCAGGATGGATCCTGCCTGTCACCACCGCCCAGCAGATGCGGGGCACCTGCTCTCGCCGCCCTCCGCTGGCACACGTGGTTCGCCTGTGAGGAGGAGTTCCCCACCCTACACCCGGGGAGCTCCTGGCCTCTCCATGGGCCCTGACAACCCGCCCTGAAGCCTCCAGCCGGGACCAGGTGCTGTGCTGTCCCCAGACAACACGCGCTGCTCTCTGCACGCTTGTGGGGAAATGTTTCTTCTTTCATTTCTTTTTCCTGGACCAGGGCAAGCTTCTTGCCTTTGGGGTCTTCAATCTCAGCTTCTTGCCTAGAACCAAGTCCATTCTACATGCTCAAAACACATTTGTTGGGTAAATGGAAGGACATGTGTGACTGACAGCTTCTGAGTGGCCGTTTCCTTGTCTGCCTGGTGTTATGAAATCCTAGAGCACCGCGTGGTCAAAGTGAGAGGCATATTAACACACTCAAAGCCGTTTACGGAACAGTGGATTTTCCTCTGGCTATCTTTTGTGATTATCCTTGTTTCTTTTAATAGCAAAGCTAATTTAGACTTGAGTATTGTTTTTTTTCCTCTCTCACATTTTAGACCAATTTGAGTTTTTTTCTTTCAATAACATCTAGATGGGTGACATTTACATAGCAGCCTGTGTTTTTTTAAATTAGATTTTGCCTCAGGTGCAGAGCAACTGTATTTCACCTATAAAAGATAAACTCAAAATAGATTCCCCTATTGCATTTCCAAATTAATTCAAACGCCATCCAATTTTTGACTTAGTCTCACTCACTGTACCTCAGAATCTGCCTGGATTATTTTATTACTCTGTAAAGTAGAAATTGTCCTTTAATTAAGTCACATAAACCTTGATCTGTCAAATCTGAATTTCGTTTATGTTCAAATTAAGAACTTTAGGGATGTAAAATTTAAAAAACCATATGCAAGAACAAATGGAGGGACTGTGAATTTGAGCACCAGTCTCAGCAACATTAGCTCATTTTAAATTAGAAATTTCAATTCGTCAAATGTGGAAGGGCTTCATTATATTCCAGCTGTTTCTTGCTGGTGCTGTTATTTTTGGTTTTATATTTTATTCATTGAATGCATTTTTGTAGTGTCAACTTTGTGTTAGGCAGAAAGACAGCATCCTATGCGAAGCCCCTTTTCCTACCTTCTTACTAAGACATTCCTGGTCCTCATACTGTGTGCTCTGCTTCACTGCCTTGGGTAACTAACAGCCTGTTCAGCTAGCGGAGTGGCCCTCGACTGGAGGATAGCAATACCCAACACAGAAGCCACATAATAAGGACTTCAGCCCTAAGGGTTTGTCATCTCACTTAGAAGCTGGATGGTGGACAGCTCAAGCCAGAGGGACAGCACCTGGATGTCCTCAACATCCAGCCTTGGCTGCTTGGCAACTCACAGCCTGTGGCTCTTCATCAAATGCAACTCCTGGTCCAAAAGGCTGCGAGAGCTCCGGCCATCATCCCATAACCCATGCTGCAGGAATGGGAGTGGGGAGAGGGAACAAGCATGCTCTGCATGCTCATATCAGCACCTTCGAATGACTTCCAGAAACCTCCTGCGCTACTTCACTTACGTTCTGTTGACCTTAGCAGAGCCCCATGGCCACACCCTCATAAGGGCAGATGTGAAACGCAGTCTGGGGGCTGGGCACACAGCTGCCCCCAGATGAAGGAGTCTGTCACCAAGGGACGAGGGGGCGATGGTAGCGGGACAGCGGCCATGCAGAGTGCTCCAGCCTCTTCCTTGGCCGAGTCCCGCCTCTTCCGAGTAAGACTGCTCATGGCTTCTCACTGCCTCTGTGGCTCTGGTGTCTGCAGTCTAGCGTCCCTCAGGAGTGGCCGCTGATGAGGCTGCGTCCCCAGGCTCAGCGGGAGCGCTCCTGAGGCCACCCTCCTACCTCAGGACGAGGATGGGCTGCCACCGTGGACGAGGGACCCCAGGCTTCTCCCCACGCCCCTCCCCACCCAGGACCTGGTGCCTGCGGCCAGCAGCCTGCTGTGCCTGGACCAGACCCCCCTCTGAGGACAGGCACTGGGGACGCTGCCTGGGACCTCCAAGGCCTTGTTCCCTGGCCGTCCATTCTTGGAGGAAGGGGGACCGATGAGCAGGAAGTCGGGGGAAGGTGAGGTTAGGGCCACAGATTCTCAGGGCCCAGGTGTCCTCCTCGGGAGCCTCAGCAGGGCCAGTGAGCTGTGACTAGGATCAAGTCGCAGTACCACCAGACAGGAGTCTCCTCTAGACTCCTGCCCCAGGTCCCCCTTCCCCATCTGTTTTTCTTTGTCCTGAACAAGGAAAAGGGAATAGAGGGCAACAGGGTCACCGTACAATTTCGATAGGATGTCCACACAGAGCTTACAAAGTTACATAGGAGTGGACACCAGAAGGAGGAAAGGGAGTGAGCATTGTGGGTGGCTGTAGAGAGTATTCTGGTCAGGGTCAACAGCTGTGCAAAGGCCCTGAGGTGAGTACTTGATTGACATATTCAGGGAATTAGGAGGTCAGTATGGCTAGAACAGTCTAAGAGGAGGGTGGTGGGAGATGGGTCTGGGAGCTGACCTTTAAGGGGTAAGGACTCCCAGTGAGAAGGGACTTGGGTGTGTATGCAACATGATGGTGCCTATTGCGTTTTCTCTGGAGAACAGTTCTGCCAGAGAGAGTATTCTGGCCATAGGTGAGAGGCCAGAGGGAGAGACAGCAAGGTCCCGCGTGTTCACGAGAAGGTTGCCCTGACAGACCTGGCTGTGCTTGTGGGGGCCACTGTGCCCAGGGCTGGATTTCACACTCACCTGGACTCTGATCTTGGTCTTTGGTTTTCTCTGCTTGGACCATCTCTGCCCCACTACCCTGGGGCTGTGACTGAGAAGAAAGCAGACGGACGTGGAGCAGAAGATGGAACCTGCCATCTCCCAGCTGCTCGCTCCCCAAGCCAGCTCTGCTCAGCAGACTGAAGCCAATTGTCTCCCCTGGACGCGAGGACCTGTCATTGAGGGGTGGATCGTTTTGTGGCCTAGTCTTCCCACTGCCTACAGTGGAGGGCACCACGGTACAGTGGGCAGGGAGGGGCGTGGGGTCGGCGTCTGCCCAGGGAGCAGAGCGAAGCTGGGTCTCTGGTAGCTGGCAGGAGTCACGCAGGGGGGGCCATTTGTTTGCTGGGTGCTGTTCTTGGTCCACTAAGACTGAGTAATGGCAATTAGCATGGAGGCGAGTTAGAAAAGCAGCACAGTGCGCCAGGAGATGTGGCCGAGAACCCCCTTTAATCACCTGCAGCCCAGAGAGAGAGCTCTCAGCAAGCTCCGCGGGCCATCCTAGGGCACAGAGCCCTCTAGTGAGGACAGCGGGCTGCCGTGGGGACCCAGGCATGAATTCTGGGTCAGAGGCGGCCTGGACCTTGCCTGACACGGGGTTCGGATCCTCAGACCATCCTGAGAACAGGTGCAGAGCAGGAGAAGGTTTTGGTTTTGAAGAGCTTAAAACTCAATCTGTGATCTCTACTGTCTTTCAGTTTGATAAGAAACTTGACTTTTGTTCTCAATATGTCAATTTAGGATTTCCATTAGCAACGTTTGAGGCACGTGAGGATGACTCTTGGGCATCCATGCAAGTTACCACAAAATGTTCCCGATTCCAAGCATTATTGCTTGCATTCTTCCCTAACAATCTCTTCATTATAAAAGAAGATAGCATTTGGGTGTATATTTTCCAATGGCATTTTTCTTGAGTGGATAACATTCCTCAGAGGAGAGAAGCTACATCTTGGACTTATCTGTGTGATGTTACTTATCTTGTACTCTTGGGAATGCCTGGAGTATGTCCCTGCATTGATAAAGAGCATTCCATGAGGTAATCGCGTTTGGTGTCTGACAATAACGATAAGTATTTGTTACGGCATTTTTGCCCCGCTGGGGATGAGTACAGGGACGTTGTGTGCCGAGGCCAGCGCTCTGCCATGGGGGACCAACACCCCAGACCATTGTTGCGCTATTAACAAAGCGTCACACTGTGTCTTGGATGTTTTCCAGGTGGTCCTGGATTCTTCCTACTTCTTTATAGCCTAGGATCAAGCAGTGCAGCTGTTCAGAATCCATCCTTCTTTCCCTTGAACTTTTGTGGGAAGGCTGGACTCCTGCAAGACTCCTGGCTTCCTTCCTTTTGGAGTGAGCCGCTGTTCACTCAATTTAAAAAGGTGCGTCAGCTGATTACTGGTGTTCAGATAGCACTGAGCATCACACAGATAAGTCCAAGATGTAGGCTTCTCTCCCTTTTGATGAGATATGAGGCCAGTCAAGAAAAAGTGCCATTGAAAATATACCCCCCAATGCTAGCTTCTTTGATATGGAAGAGATTGTGCAGGGAAGAAGGCAAGCAATAATGGCTTGGAGTCGGGAACAGTTTGTGGAAAATGGACTTTATGGAAGCCTTGACGTTTATTAGACAATGGAAGAAACAGGAAGTTTGGAGAAGGGCCTTTAAAAGGGGTTATTAGCAATTCACTATGCACTATGATCTTGCTACTACACTGGACTACAGTCTATAAATTTTATTAAATTTGTAATCATGCGTGGATATGAAGCAAGATACAAAAAAAAGAAAAAAAGAAACTCGACTGGAAGGAAAGGATATTGGCATCAAATTATTCAGCAACTTGAGTTTTTGGAAACAGAAAGTATGGCCATCGCCGTGAAGAATGGACTGTGTCCAGGCGAGCTGGAGCCCCAGCCTCCCTCTCCCTCTCACAGAGTCCTGAACGGGAGCCTCTGGCCTCCAGCCCCCCCAGCCCCCGTGCGTGGGGTGTAGGAGTTACCGATGCAGGTGGGGGCTGGGGGGAAAGACTCACACCTGCTGCTCGGGCCTGCCTGGTCACTGCTGGGAACCGAGACCGAGTCCTTCATGGCCGGGTCTGCTGTCACCCCGGCTCCTCAACTGGCTCTTCACCAAGTCCCAGCTGCCAGGAAGTGAACTTCACGGTACTTGAACGCTTGTCACATGGTAAGGCCACTCCCTGAGCTAGCCAGCTGCCTTCCATCGTCCTCTCGGGTGACACAGGATGCCCTAACTCGGTCAATCCACACCCGTTCCTGGTGGCAAGGCGCCTCGCCCCAGGGGTCACCACCCACACTGTCTCTGTGAGCAGGACAAAGGGCCAAAGAAGAGAAGCAACGGGCTCCCCAGCTCTCTGCCCATGCCTGGGTGATGTCCTGGAAAGATCCCCTAAGTCGCCAGCCCTCAGGACCTGCCAGGGAGACCTTATTTCCAAATGGGTCTTTACAGAAGTGATCAGTGAGGAACAGACCCACTGGATCAGGGTGGATCCATTTCAATGACTGGTGTGTTGTGAGAAGAGGCAAATCCAGGCCAGAGAAGCCCAGAGGAGAAGCCCTGTGAGGACAGAGGTGGAGACGGGGCTGTACAGGCACAGGGAGGACGCCAAGCACTGCAGGCCACCTGTGCTGTGCGGGGGGAAGATGGGGAGGAGGGTCCCTCCCCAGGCTTGGGACACTGCCGTCTTAGACTGCCGGCCTTCCTGAATTGTGAGAGCAAGGTCCCGCAGGTTTAAGCCACTCGGCCCACCACGCTTGGGTGGGGTGGCCCTGAGAAGCACAGTGTGCGGCGGATGATTTCAGGAGTCAGCTTGCCTGCGTTAGAGAATGCCCAAGAGCTGGCGAAACGTTATTTTTGGGTGTGTCTGTGAAGTTGTCTGGGCAAGTCTGGCATTGGAATCAGTGGACTGGGCAAGGAAGATCTGCCCTCACCCAACGTGGGCAGAAGCCGTTTAATCAGTTGAGGGTCTAAATGGGGGTGGAGGAGAGGCACTGTTGCCCCCTCCCGCATCCTTCTGCAGGAGACGCCTGCTCGTGCCGCCGGGGCCCCGCTGGCCAGCACTTCCCCTGGGAGGTCTCACCTCCCAGGCGTCCCTGTCTCTCGAGCTGTCCTGGCCTGGCTGTCTCCTGCAGAGCTCATCACAGGGCCCTGTTCCCTTGCATGTCTCCAGAGGCCCAGGGCTTGAGCAACGGGGTCTCTTCTTCCACCTCCCTCCCGGCACCGATCCAACCGTAGAAGCAGAGCCAGGAACCCCGCCCCTGCGCGGCGGTGCTGGCCGGTGCTCCCAGGGGTCGCCCGGGACGCTCACGCCAGCACCTTCCTCCAGAAGTGCAGCTGGGTTGCCAGGGGAGGGGACTTCCCCGAGCTCCTCCCCAGAGGAGAGCTGTCTTCAATCAGGGTTTCCGGAGAACAGCGAACACGGAATGGTTGTGAAGATAATCGCTCAGATCCTGGGAGAAGGGGGGCGCCCTGGGGAGCCCCGTGTTGCTCAGGGGTGACCCAGGACTGCCGGCCAGCCTCCCCCTGCTGGTGCCCCACACCCAGCCCTGCCCCACAGCCCACCGCTGCCCCGGCGTCCACTCCAGCCTGACAGATGACCCCAGCCCTTGGCGCTGCTGACGGACTGGAGCCGGACGCAGCGGAGGCGCGTCCCTTGAGAGGGCATCGGTGGTTTTGGACGGAGTGGCCAGTGGGTGGGGCGGTTGCGTGAGGCCTGCTGCTGCTGCAGGGCCGTCTCTCCCACCAGCCGGCTCCAGGGCAGCTCGCTAAGGTCTTTCACAGAGGGAAGTCTCTCGGGTTGGGCATGAGAGTATGCTGGAGGCGCTTGTGTGGGGAGAGCGAGGACAAGCCCGAGGACGCTCCGCCTTGCGCTCTGCCTTGAGCAAAGGGAGGCCAGACCGGAAGGACCCCTGGCCTCGGCTGGCCTCGTTCACACCTTGGTACGTCCTGGGAGCCGCTTCTGCCCCCGAGGGCTTTCTGGGCCCCGCATCTTGTCCTCCCCTAGCTTGTAGCTCCTGGATTTCCCTTGATAGTGTGAACTCTATCACCTTCTTATCTCTGAGCTATCCAGACCTCCAGGAGGGACATTGTTTACTGGTAGCAGGTGGTTCCGTCAGATCCTTTCCATCGTGGCAGGGAAATGTATGTGTGTGCATGTGTGTATCTGTATGTGAATGTGTGTGAGTGTATGCACATATATGTAATGCGTGGGAGTGTACCTGTGCTCTGGGTGTGCATGTGTGCATATGTGAGTGTGTGTTTGCATATGTGAGTGTGTGTGCATGTACCTGGGCATGCGTGTGCATATGTGGGTATGTGGGTATGTGAGTGTGTGTGTGTGTATGTGTGTAATCTGCTCATGAGAGTGTGGTGCATATGTCCATGTGTGTGAGTGTGCTCATGTGTGGCTGTGTGGACACGTGTGTAGCTGCTTGGCTTGTGAAGTGTTGAAAAGCTCCTCATCTGTGAGTAAGCACATGTGTGTGTGTACATGTGCATGTGTGTGTGTGTGCGTGCCTGTGTGGCTGCTCTCTGCTCAGGTCGTGAAGTGACAATAAGCTCATCAGCCTTTATTGAGGACCTACCACAAAATTAAACTTTTTTTTCTGAAGTTTAATTTTGTTATACAGAAAAAATTGGCAGCCAGATTGTGGGTATGCTGCTGCAGGCCGCAGTGGCGCAGGGAGACATCCTGGCCCAGGGGCCTGCGTGCTGGCAACCAGCTCCCTACGCCTACTCCTATCTCCACTGGTGCAAGGCCAGCTGCTAAGTCCACGTAGCCCGTGGCTGTCCCTTCTGCCCAGCACCACCGGCCTTGGCCGGACAGCCGTGGGGCTGCTCAGAAACATTGCTCTTCAGGCTCTGCTTTGGCCTCTGCCTGGCAGTGTGTGGGCCCAGCGCTCCTGCCTGGGCTGCACCGACCCAGTTCTGATGGCTGTCGGCTAGCCAGTCCTGGGTGTCTGCTTCCTCTCCCGCTTCACATCTCTTCATTTTTAAATTTTTTCCTTCTTTGCAGTACTGGGATTAAACCCAGGGGTGTTCTGCTATCCAGCTGCAACCCCAGTTCTTTCTATTTTAGTTTGAGATGGTTTTATCTTGCTAGGTTTCCCAGCCAGCCTGGCCTTAAACTTTCCATCCTCCTGCCTCAGCCTCCGAGTAGCTAGGATTGCCCATGCATGACGTGGCACCTGATGGTGACTTGTTCTTGTTTGTGGTGCCCGAGTGGCTACACGGGTGTGCTAACCTCTGATCCCATGGTCATAACGAGACCTTCGGAAGTTGGACTCCAGGAGTGTGTGTGAACAAAACATCGCTGTGTTTCGCTGCAGATTTGGCGCTTTGTTGTCTGCTCACCGTAGCCTGTGGCACAGGCGGCAGGTAGCTGCTTTTCTTCCCCAGGGTCGTGACCCCCTGCTCCCCCATCCTGGCCATGGTGCTGCAGGCTGGCAGGCTGTCCCCTGGCTGGGAGGGGGGGGGTGCCCCCTGGGCCGGCCCAGCACTGCCCCTCTCGTGTTTCAGGGGAGGCTGCCAAGAATGCTGTCAGGACCAGAGAGGGCTGCAGGCCCAGGCGGTGCTGGGAGACCCGGGGTCGTGGCTTTGCTCATCTCCACTGAAGGCTCGAGTCCAGAGGAGGAGCTGCTCGTTTACTCAGGGCTAGAGAGACAAGGCCTATCAGTGTTTTCGTTCTGCCAGTGAGTTTATTTTGCACCTTATTCTTATCATACTTTGAAAAATGTGTGTGTGTGTGTGTGTGTGTGTGTGTGTGTGTGTGCATGGAGAGAGAGAGCGAGAGAACCTGTTAACCAGTTTTGTGGAATAAGTGAAGTAGTTTGGAAGACTTCATTTTTGGACATCTGTGGTCTACGGACTCTAGAGTGGAGAGGTTTGCTCCCCCACGACCATTGACTTTATTCCTAATACAGGGAATTTGCTGTATTTTACTTTGAATTGGGCCACAAAATATCAGTTTTAAAAAGCTCACCTGGAGGATTAAGCAGCCTTGTGCTGAACCATCTGGCTGTTGCTTCACAGGCCCGATTAAGACTGCCTTCCCCTGACTGTGGGTAGGGCTGACGGGGCGGCAGCCTTGGACTTCCTGGGCCTTGAGCTGAGTCTCCCACGGGTGGGCGTATGTCCACAAGGAACCACATGCACCAGCGTCAGCACAGACACGGAGACAGCCCACTGTTCAGAGGTGACTGGGGCACGTGCAGCTGTTCACTTTACCCTAAGAGGTTGGGAACTGTGGAGTGGGCATGGAGTCCTGGCTCTTCTGGATCACCATGAACACATTCTCTTTGCAATTCCCTGGAATCGTCTTTGCATAAAACGTTTATCCTCTCCTCCCTCCTTGCCTTGCTTCCTCCCTCTCTTCTTTTTTAACTTTGTGATTAAAATGATAATTATATTTATGGAGTACAATATGTTGTGTTGATACACATTTATAATATGGAATGATTAAATTCAGCAAATTAAATTCATCATGTTACTTTTTTTTTTTTTTTTTATTCTGGGGATTGAGCCTAGGGATGCTTAACCACTGAGCTGCATCCATAGTCCTTTTTATTTTTTATTTTAAGACAGGGTTTCACTAAGCCTAATACCTTGCTAGGTTGCTGACACTGGCTTTGAACTCGCAATTCTCCTACCTCAGCCTCCAGAGCTGCTGCATATACTTATTTTTTTGCAGTGGAACACTTAAAATTGACTCCTTTAGAAAATTAAAAATTTTTTTGTTCTAATTGGTTGCACCTGATATGACTGCATGACTGATGTGACCCTTTAGCAATTTCAAGATATACGATAAACTATTATTTTTTCACCATCTGCGCAATAGACTACTGAAACTCATTCCTTGTGTAACGCACTCTGTACCCTCTGACCAACATCTGTCTCCCCCCAGCCTCTGGTAACCATCACTCCATTCTCTATTGCTATGAGTTCAACTCTTGAAAATGCCACACAGAAGTGAGATCAGTGCAGACTTTGTCTTTCTGGACTTGACTTATTTCACTTAACACACTTCTAATTCCATCCATGTTGTCACAAATGACAGGATTTCATCTTTTCAAAGGCTAAAGAAGATTCCATTGAATATATGTGCAATATATGCGATATGTGTTGTGTGTGTGTGTGTGTGTGTGTGTGTGTGTGTGTGCATACCTATGCAATGTGTGTACTGCCACCTTTTCTTTATTCAATTGATGGACACAGGTTGACTGTGGAGCTTTGCTTTCGTGAACAATGCTGTGACGCACAAGGAAGTGCAGTTATCTCTAGGCAAACTACCTTCCGTTCCCTCAGCTATGTACCCAGAAAGGAATTGCTGGATCATAGGGAAGTTCCATTTTTACATTTCTGAGGAACCTCCATGCAGCTTCTCACAATAGCTGTATTAATTTGCATTCAACCAATAACTCGCCAGAGTTTGCTTTCCTCCAGCCCTGTCTGTCCTCTTTTTGATGATAGCCATGCTGACAGGTGCGGTGACATCTCGCTGTGGTTTAATTTCACCTCCTGTGATCAGGGATGACGAGTAGTTTTTCATGTGCCCGTTGGCATTTTTATGTCTCCTTCTGAGAAATATGTTTAGAAACTTTGCCCAGGTTTTGATTGGGTTATTTGCTTTCTAGTTATTGAGTTTTTTTTATATATATTTTGTTTATTAGTCCCTTTCCAATCCAATTCATGGGTTTTATCTCCAGTTAATTAATCGTTCTCTTTGTTAGGAAGAAGCTTTGGGTTTGCTGTGATCCTATTTGCTTCTATTTCTTTTATTTCCTGAGTGTCTGGTGTCATGACCCGTAACTCTTTGTCTAGAGCAATGCCATTTCTATCTCTCCCATGTTTTCTTCTAGTGGTTTTGCAGTTTCATGTTTTACAGTTAAGTTTTTAATCCATTTTGAGTTGAATTTCATAAGCAGAATGAGATAAGGTTCCAACTTTATTCTTTTGTATGTGAATATCCAGTTGTCCCCATCACTGTTAGTTGACAGTCACGTGACAAGCTAGACTCAATGCAAGGCCACTGAAATCCCGTGCCATTGTTCATAGAAATAGGGAAAACATTTCTGAAATTCCTGTGGAACCACAGAAGACCTTAAACTGCCGAGGCAATCTTGAGCCAAAAGCAAACAAATGCAAAAAGCAGGAGACATCATGCTACCTGAATTCAAAATCGGTGGCAAACATAGTATTCAAAGCAGCATGGTACAGACATAAACCAGACTCACTGCCCAGTGGAACAGGGTGCGGAGCCCAGAAATAAACCCACCCACGTGTCCGATTCTCTTCCATGTGGTTACGACCACGCTTCTCTCTTTTCAGAGGCTGTTTTTGAGCTTAACTTGTTAGACTCAGCTTTGGAACCACGGTATCCAAGGCCCCCCACGAGCCCCGCTGCTCAGAGTTCACGTATTTTGCCCACTCGCTGTCCTCTGCCATCTCTGCAGTCTCTGTCCTTCCCTGCAGGGTCTCTTCCAGCACATGAGTCAGGCAGTCTCTTGCGGAGCTCCAGCACCCTTGACCTGCACTCCTGTGTTTCCTTTGACCATGAAGTTGCTCAAATAAAAACATTCAGTGGACGCGTTGACACTTCTCTCTTCACTTCTGGGAGGCTGAAAGGTCTTTGCCACGGAGGGTTCAGTGCGGAAGCTTCATGTCACAGTGGCCAGCCCCAGGGCCAGTGGCCACTCCACAGGGTCATCACGGGGTGGGTACTGTTCTCACCACCATTGGAGTTGGGCTGGGAGGTAGTTGGTCTTGCAGACCATTGGCCTTCACTGCTGGAGGCCGCTGTGAGGGCCAGGAAGACCAGAGGTTGAGGCCTTCTCTCGACAAGGAGAGCCTCGAGCTTTGGAGGTGTGGGAACGACCATGAGATACCTTTTTACAAGGCAGAGGTGAAATACACTTTTTAAATATATAAATTGAGTAAAATCCAGAATAAGAGTAAAAAACAAAAGCAAAAAAGAAAATGGCCCCATTAGCTTTCATCTGCTAACAGAATATTGAAAGAGGCCGTTTCCTCCCGGCAGCCCCCCGGATTTATCTCTCTCCTGGGCTTGAATGACATCGGTGATAAGTGAGGCACATCTCAATAGTGTCCATTTTCTCGGTTCTTCTTAAATTGGCATTTGCATTTTCAGTAGATGCTAGAAGATGGATTTCCCTCTTGTATATTTCCTAACAATTTGTTGGTGATATGAACTTAGAGTGTTTTGTGTTGAACTCTCAATGACTTATTTTGTTTATTTGCGTGTTCATATATTTACTTATTTGCAGTACTGGGAATGGAACCCAGGGCCTTGTGCGGGCCAGACACAGGCTTCCCCTGCCCTTCTCATATTATTTTGAGACAAGGTCTTGCAACCTTTCCCACAGGACTTCCTTATCTTTCCAATTTGTGTCTTGTTAAGGCTGAGGTTTAACTTCCAGAATCACAGTGAACAAGAGAGAGCTCACTGGCCATGGTGGTCTTATTTCTGATTTCCATGGGAATTCTGCTTGAGTTTCAAATATGAATTTGCCTGTTGCTTTAAGATAAGCTATTCTTTATTATGCTAACCAAATATTTTAGAATTTGTTTTAATCTGTGAAATGTTGAATTATATCAAAAATTTTTTTAAGCATGTATTAAAATATTTGTTTTATCATTTGCTCTTTTGAATGATAGGTTAATATTTTAGTGATAGATATCATTAAATTACATATTGTGTTTTGTTGGAATGTTATTTTAATGCACTGTTTAATTCAATTTGCCTGTATTTTAGGATCCATTCTTTGTACGCCTCTTCAACCTCCAGCAAGTGTTGTTAGCAGATTATATTAGCTACTTACAAGGAATTTTTTGTTTTTGTATTTTCCTGTGCTAACAGTGTCAATAGTGATCATTTCCTTGAAGCTATGGAAGAATTACCTGGAGATTCACTAATAGGTACTTGTGGCCTTTTTCAGAGTCAGCTTCTATTTTGAGAGCAGTTTCAGATTCACAGAACTGCGAGGACTACGATGTTCCCACAGACTCCAGCCCCATGTCCCTGGTGTCTCCCACTGAGGTGGCACATTAGTGGCAGTCAAGGAGCTAGTGAGGCACATTCCATTCTGAGTCCCAGTCCAAGATCCTGAGCTCCGTGTGATGGTCGAGTCTCCCTAGGCTCCTTGACCTTGGGAGCTACCCAGATCTCTTTGATCTCGGTGAGCCTGGCAGTTTTGAGGAGTCCTGGTCAGCTGTCCTTCAATGACTGGACTGAGTTGTGGGGCTCAGGAGGACCACCCAGGCCAAGCACTGTTCCATCGGTTCTCATCGTGGGGCTGCTGACTGACTGCTGGCTGTCCAGGCTGGCCTTAGTCACCAGCTGGGCATTACTCTGCACTCTTTGGATGAAGTCACCAGGTGCAGGCACACGGTGGGCCCGATCCTGCTGCAGCCCCTTGAAGGCAGAGCAGCTGTAATTTATTCCGGATTCGTCTGCCTGAGATGCTTGTCTCCTCGTTGCCACCTAGCTATTTCTTCAGTTATTTGTTTTTATCAGCGTGGGTTGATGAGTATTAATCTCATACTTTGGGTACTGATCCTAAATCTGGCTTTATCCTGTTACTCAAATTGTTTCACTTTTGGCCTCTGGGAATGTTTCTGTTGGCTCCTGTGTCCTTTTGACTTGTGGGCTTCCCCCCTTTTTTTGGAGCATTTCCCTGTTTTCTGGCATTATAAATGCTCCTGCCAGGCTCATCTTGTCCAGGAATTAGCCATTTCTCTGAGGAGGCCTGGTTCCTTTTTATTGCAGAATGAGATTAGAAGTCAAGATCTGGGTTTTAGGCTGTAGTGTTTTTCTAAAGTAGTCTTAATTGACAAATACTTGCTATTTTTTGTCTCTAGTAGGTTTAGATGATTTAAATTTTTCTGAAAAATCACCAACTTTCCAGAGCTTTTAAATTTAATCAGTATATGCTTATACAAAGAATTTTAAAATATTAGTTCTAAATTACTTCTGGTTTTGAAGTTTTGGGGTTAGTTTAGTAATTCTACTTCTTTGTTAACTTCTGATTTGGTTGTAATTTTCTTCCTCCTGCTTTCCGTGAGCAAAACTACATTTCCCACTTTTTAAAATGTCTACTCTTTTAGGCAGATATATTTAGATTAGATTTATTCTTCCAAGTAAAGTATTTAAATGAATAAAATTTGCTCTTAAATACAGCTCTCACCCATACTCCAGGGTTTGATAGGCCATGTTCTTAGACTGATTTTTTTTTAGAAAACTGACTTATCTTGCAGTAAGGACAAGGGATGGTGGTCCTGTGTCTCCGTGGAACCCACAGAACAGAGGGTATTGATGAATTCCTACTTGCATAAAGGACGTTTTCTAAATCCTTGGTTTCAGCATATTTGATCTATCGGCTGAATTTGTATCCTGCTCCGGTCTCTTTTTTTAAATCAAACTTCTTTTATTTCAGTCTCCTTTTTGGTGCAGATGTTGGGGACAGGCGGCTTGGCCCTTGAGATTTTGTGACTCTGTTCCTTGCCCTACTAGTGTCCCTTGGGTGATGCCACGGGTCCTAGAGTCACACCCACTTGCGTCCTGAACTCTGCCTGCCTGGCGTGACTGGCGGGGACAGTCCACGTGCACCTGCCCCACAAGTCTCTGTCTTCTTGCCTGCCACTTGCCTGTACTGTTTGATGTTTGGGGTTCTCTGTAAGCAGCACGTGGATCGCTGTGATCTATTAAGCCCATGTACCTGCCCTTGTCCCCCTCGCTGGGCAGGGGCTTACCTGATGAGATGGACACTTGCTCAGGACAGCTTTCCAGGCTTTCCGTCTCTTCCTCCCCCTCCCTCCTTCCTCTTTATTTCTCCTCTAACTCCGCCTATTAAAGAGGAAGGTCCTCCGTCTAAAGAAGTGGAATAGATGTTTGCCATATTTTCATTCTCATCTTCCCAAGGTAGAAGTCAAATAAAATAGAATAAAAACAAAATAAAATGAGCCCCAGGTCCCTGGCACCCCTGGGGCCAAGACGCAGCCCTGCCACCTGGCTCTGCCCATGGGACGTGGCAGTGCCTGAGATTCTGAACCGCGCAGGTGAGGACAGTGGCCTCCTGCAGCCCTTGCTGAGCGGGCAGCAGCCAGCGCTCTTGCCTGGAGGTCTGGGGGGCGCTAGCCCTGGTGCTACTGTCACAGGTGATGACAACAGTCTCCTTGTGGGAGCCAACTGGCGAGCACGGCTTTGGTCCCACTTGCTGGAGACCAAGCCTGCCTCCGCTGGACCCCTGACACGCTTGCCAAATTCCTGTCCCACTTGTGGGGCGGCTGTGGTCTCAACCCACAGCTTAACACCCCGGTTGGTCCTGGGGCGGAGAGACTTCCAGCTCCTGCTGCTGTAACTGGCATGGGGACTGCACAGAAGGACATGGCCTTCCTGCCAGGGGACATCAGCAGGATCCAGCACCTAGGCGCACGGGAAGAAGGGCGAGCAAGCCTCTGCTCGGGTGCGGCCCGCAGGGTGTGTTCGGCCTTTCTCTCCTGGTTGTCTGGCACTATCCAGGGCTCCCTTTGTGACACCACACGCAGAGGCTGGCTGCTGGCGCTTGCCCATCAGTCCTGACAAGGACACCAGGTCACCACAATGGACTGCACGTACGTGTCCCTTCGGTATCCACAGGTGGGAATCCCACCCCATGGTGGCGGTCCCAGGGGTGGGACGGGACTATGTTCTTTGGCCGTGTGAGGACACCAGGAGAGCTCTCCTCGGGGCCACTGCGTCTGGGACGGGCAGCCTCTGGAGTGGGATCAATAGGTCCCTTCTGCTCCTCCACCAGCCGGTTCACAGGGCTCGGTCACCGCGGCCAGGCTGCCCGAAGCGGCTCAACCACTACAGGAATGCGGCAGTTCATCCAGGACCACAGGCTTCAATACGTGCGCGACCAGCCTCGCGAGCCCAGGGCTGCAGCCTCGGGGCCCGTCAGTGACGAGCTCCGTTCAGCCAGCCGCCCGGGAGCAGCGGAGTGGCGAGGTAGCTGTGGACTTCTGGTTGGTGCAGAGGCTTGTGTTCCAGAACGCAGCTCTCCAGAGTTCTGTGGAGCTGTGCATCCTGTTCTGGAACAAGGGGCGAAACAGCTGTGTTCTCTGAGGAAATGATTTAGAATCGGTTCCCATATTTGCTCTAGGAAGAGGAAACTTGCCCAGATCCCAGGGTGCTCTGCGGCTGTGGCCAGGGCACCACTGTACGAGGTCCTGCGTTGGCTGTGACAAACACCACAGACTTACTGGCTTAGAACAGGGCACATTTATTATCTGGTAGTTCCATGTTTTAGCAGCCCCACGTGAATCTGGCTGGGCTGAAGTCTAGGTGACTTTTGGAAGCTCCATTTCCCTCCCGCTCGCCTTGGGTCCGGGCCTCCCCTGGTCTCAGCCGGTTACCGTCAGTGAGTCCTCCTGATGCTGCCTTGTCGCTGGTCTCTCTTCCACTTTGGACCCTCATGGTTACACTGGGCCTACCTGGGAAAGCCAGGTTTCTCACCTCATTTCAAGGTCAACTAAGCAAATTTAATTTCATCAGAAACCTTAATACCCCTTCACCATGCGACCTAGCGTGGTCACAACTCCTTGGTTGTAACAGGGTCCTCTCTGGGGCCCGCATGGTACCCCACCTACTTAGTGAGTATGCAGCTATGAAACTTGGTGCTCCTGCTGAGGTTGGGGAGGTGTATCAGGGACGGCCAGCATGCCACCATACAATGTAGCCTTCCCTATGTGGTTTTTAAATCGTTTTATTTGTTCTAATTAGTTGTACGTGACAGCAGAATGCATTTATGCATTTTAATAAATCATCCATAAATGGAGTGTCATCTCTCATTTTTCTGCTTGTACATGTTGCAGGATCACATGGGTCATGCAGTCACACATGTACATGAGGTGATCATGTCTGTTTCACTCTATGATCCTCCCTACCCCACACCCCTTCCCTCCCTTCACTCCCCTCTACCTAACTTAAAGTGACTCTATTCTTACCTATTCCCCCTGCCTATTGTGAATTAGCTTCTGCACATCAGAGAGAACATTGGGCCCTTGGTTTTGGGGGCTTGGCTTCTTTCGCTTTGCATGGTATTCTCCACTCCGCCCGTCTACTGGCAAACGCCTCGTGTAGTTTTCAGGTGGAACGATCAGGGGTGCAGCAGAGCGCCCCAACCCCGGGCTCTCGCTGCAACGCCCTCTCTGGCAGTGGCATCTGTACAAAGTGTTTCATCCAGGTCTTGGAGGAGGCAGTCCAGGCAGAGAAGGGTCAGGACCCCTGCATTTCTCTAGGATGTGTGAACTTAACACCCCTCTCGTTTTTAAATTAGATCTTAAATAGTTTACAGTTTTAGAGAAGTTGCAAAGATAGTCCAGAGGTTGCCTGGCTACCAAGCACCCAGTTTCCCCCTTATATTCCACAAACAATGACCAAAACTGATAATTGAACATAGGCACATTAAGTTAATCTGCAGACCCCCATGGACTCCACCAGTTTATGCACCGATGTCCTCTTCTGTTCTGGGACTGACCTAGGATTGCCGAGGTCTGCCGCTCTCATGCCTCCTTGGTGGCTTTAGAATGTGGCAGACCCTCAGTCTCTCCTTGTCTTCCATGCTCCTGACTCAAGAGTGCTGGTCAGGTGTTGTGCACACTGTCCTTCGCTTTGGAATTTTCTGATGTTTCCTTGTGACTAGGCTGAGGTTGTGCGTGTCAGGGAGAGCACAGCAGCGTGTCTGGATCCGCATGTGCCTCTTTAGACACTTAGCCTTCCCGTGATGCCCACAGGTAACATGTCTGCTTGGATGACCTACCATTGCCTCTGGAAGAGGCTGGCTTCCCAACACCCACAGTCCTGTCCTCCAGTGTGTTCCAGCAGCACACACCCCTGGCTCGGCCATCCCTGGCTCCTCATGTCCAAAGCCAGCCTTTCCTCAGTGCAGCGTCCTGCTCTGGTGCTTCTCTGCCCTCAGTCTTTCCCCGGCATGTCTTCCACCTTCTGACGTCTGGTTCCACATCCTTCCACTTTCTTCCTCCTGGCTCCCCACAAGAGGTTGTTCTGAAGATGTCTGCGTGTTGGAGGAGGAGCGTGGCCACCAGCATGGTACCCCAGGAGTGGCCGGCTCTGAGACACCAACCTGTTTCTGGTTTTGCTTGTCCCTTTTGCAGTGGATCCCTGAGGATGTGTCACCCTGGCTGTCATTGGCAAAGGGCTGACCTTATCCCTCCGTTCCCACGATCCTGAGTGCACTGGCCATGCTGTCTGGTCACACCACGTTTTAAGGAACAAAAAGGGATCCAGATGACTGGTCCTGCTGAAAGAGGAAACAAACTCCCCCCTCTCTCTCTCTCTCTCTCACTCTCTCTCTTTCTCTCTCTATCAGGGATGGAACCTGGGGCACTTAACCACTGAGCCACATCCCCAGCCCTTTAGAATATTTTACGTAGAGACAGGGTCTCGCTGAGTTGCCTAGGAACTTGCTAATTGCTGAGGCTGGCTTTGAATTCGCGATCCTCCTGCCTCAGCTCCTGAGCCGCTGGGAAGACAGGCCAGCTAACAAATACTCTTACCTGGTTGGGATCCAGTGCTCTGTGATTCCCCTTTATCCACCTTTAAGCTGC
Organism: Sciurus vulgaris; assembly: GCF_902686455.1. Lineage (NCBI taxonomy): Eukaryota > Metazoa > Chordata > Mammalia > Rodentia > Sciuridae > Sciurus > Sciurus vulgaris. Next base: position 167,581,341 of record NC_136466.1, on the reverse strand, counting down.
TGCCGATTCTGAATGTCCTCCCTATTCCAGTCTCCAAGCTGCTCCCATCTCATATCCATCTCCAGGTCCGGCCAAGGCCCTGCTCTGGCCCGCCACCCACCTGGTCCTTATGCGTCCTCCTCCTCTCACTGTCCCAGGGCTGCCACACCTCCCTCCTCACCAAAATTCTCTGAAGAACCAACTCGCAGTCCTCCTCCAGGTGCCCAGGCTGCTCCTCGGGCACGTCCCTGTGTCCACGGGCCTCTTCTCTTCGTTCTCTGTCTCTCCAAGTCCCTGGTCACCTTTTGTGGTCAGGACTCGGAACCTGCCTTGCGAGTCCTGCCTTGGGTCCTGGGTGGTCCCCAGCTCTCAGCCCTGGACCCAGGTGCTCCAGAAGCAGACTTGCCCTTTCATTTCTCTTTTCTGTCCTTCCTCCCCAGATTCCTGCAGGAGGACCGAGTGGGGCGGTCAGGTAGGGTTTTAGGAGACGTCCTCTCCACGCTGTCCACCGGCCGGTGACCAGCCTCTGGCTGTAACGTCCTCCCATGTTCCCAGTGCTCGGCTCTCTTCCTCCCCGGTCAGCCTTTCCTGTGGGGCCCTTGGTTTCCATTTTTCATGTGGGAGCCAATGTCCTCCAATCTCGGTGCCGTTCCCGTGCTGCATGCCACCCTGGTTCCCTTGGCCAATGTCTGTTCTCCCAAGTGCCGTAGAGTCTCGCAAACCTGGGCTCAGGTGCAGCCTCCCTGGTGAGCTGCAGAGAGGGTGGCCACTGCGTCCGGAAGGCCCCGAGCATCTGCGATACTGCGGGTCCAGGCGGGACTCATTTTGTCCCCTTCGAGGCCCCCGTAAGATTCCCTCTGCTGGGCAGGGCAGTGGGGCCAGCAGGCAGGGGCTCCCAGAGTGCCTCCCCTCCCTCCCTCGTCCCCAGGAGTCCTGGATGTCACCCCTCAGCAGGCCGTGGGCATGGCCCTTCCTTTCAACGCTGGTGGGGTGTCGACAGAAGCCTCCCCCAGTCTCCTGTCCAGCGCCTGTCCTCTTCCACACCGACCGTTCCCCCATGTGGGTGAGGCCTCGTAGACTCCAGTCCTGCCTGGTCCCCCTTCTGACCAGGAGCATTCCGAGGGCTTTCCTCCCTTCAGGCTGGAGTCGGAGTTTCTGGACAGGGTTCGTGCCAGTCAGCTGTGGCACAGAAATCCTTCGCAGAAATCCAGGAGAAGTGTGTTGGGCAGCAGCCCTTTGCCTGCTCTCCCCAGGCCTCCCTGCTGCAGGTGCTGCTCAGCTGGGCTCGGCTCGGCCGTGGTTTGGGCTCAGGCCTGCTCACCACTAAGCGTGGTTTAAAGGGCCCTGGCCACTTGGGCATGTCCTTCACGGGGAAGGCACAGAGTGTGGCCTGGAACCCGCACATTGCGACTTCTGTCCACTTCTCATTGGCAAATGGAGTCGCATGGTGAAGTCCATCACTGCTGGGGCAGAAGCACAAGCTCCGCCCACTCTGGTGGGAGGTGTGCAAAGCCATGGGCACAGGGATGTAGGAAAAGCTGTGGACAGTGGTGTACTGGCATGGCTGACAAGGGCGAAGTCTCTGCTGGCCTCTGCCTTTCTGGGCAGATCCGCCTTCCTCTGGCCTCCAGGCTCTCTCTCCAGGATGGATCCTGCCTGTCACCACCGCCCAGCAGATGCGGGGCACCTGCTCTCGGCCCTCCACGCTGGCACACGTGGTTCGCCTGTGAGGAGGAGTTCCCCACCCTACACCCGGGGAGCTCCTGGCCTCTCCATGGGCCCTGACAACCCGCCCTGAAGCCTCCAGCCGGGACCAGGTGCTGTGCTGTCCCCAGACAACGCGCTGCTCTCTGCACGCTTGTGGGGAAATGTTTCTTCTTTCATTTCTTTTTCCTGGACCAGGGCAAGCTTCTTGCCTTTGGGGTCTTCAATCTCAGCTTCTTGCCTAGAACCAAGTCCATTCTACATGCTCAAAACACATTTGTTGGGTAAATGGAAGGACATGTGTGACTGACAGCTTCTGAGTGGCCGTTTCCTTGTCTGCCTGGTGTTATGAAATCCTAGAGCACCGCGTGGTCAAAGTGAGAGGCATATTAAACACACTCAAAGCCGTTTACGGAACAGTGGATTTTCCTCTGGCTATCTTTTGTGATTATCCTTGTTTCTTTTAATAGCAAAGCTAATTTAGACTTGAGTATTGTTTTTTTTCCTCTCTCACATTTTAGACCAATTTGAGTTTTTTTCTTTCAATAACATCTAGATGGGTGACATTTACATAGCAGCCTGTGTTTTTTTAAATTAGATTTTGCCTCAGGTGCAGAGCAACTGTATTTCACCTATAAAAGATAAACTCAAAATAGATTCCCCTATTGCATTTCCAAATTAATTCAAACGCCATCCAATTTTTGACTTAGTCTCACTCACTGTACCTCAGAATCTGCCTGGATTATTTTATTACTCTGTAAAGTAGAAATTGTCCTTTAATTAAGTCACATAAACCTTGATCTGTCAAAATCTGAATTTCGTTTATGTTCAAATTAAGAACTTTAGGGATGTAAAATTTAAAAAACCATATGCAAGAACAAATGGAGGGACTGTGAATTTGAGCACCAGTCTCAGCAACATTAGCTCATTTTAAATTAGAAATTTCAATTCGTCAAATGTGGAAGGGCTTCATTATATTCCAGCTGTTTCTTGCTGGTGCTGTTATTTTTGGTTTTATATTTTATTCATTGAATGCATTTTTGTAGTGTCAACTTTGTGTTAGGCAGAAAGACAGCATCCTATGCGAAGCCCCTTTTCCTACCTTCTTACTAAGACATTCCTGGTCCTCATACTGTGTGCTCTGCTTCACTGCCTTGGGTAACTAACAGCCTGTTCAGCTAGCGGAGTGGCCCTCGACTGGAGGATAGCAATACCCAACACAGAAGCCACATAATAAGGACTTCAGCCCTAAGGGTTTGTCATCTCACTTAGAAGCTGGATGGTGGACAGCTCAAGCCAGAGGGACAGCACCTGGATGTCCTCAACATCCAGCCTTGGCTGCTTGGCAACTCACAGCCTGTGGCTCTTCATCAAATGCAACTCCTGGTCCAAAAGGCTGCGAGAGCTCCGGCCATCATCCCATAACCCATGCTGCAGGAATGGGAGTGGGGAGAGGGAACAAGCATGCTCTGCATGCTCATATCAGCACCTTCGAATGACTTCCAGAAACCTCCTGCGCTACTTCACTTACGTTCTGTTGACCTTAGCAGAGCCCCATGGCCACACCCTCATAAGGGCAGATGTGAAACGCAGTCTGGGGGCTGGGCACACAGCTGCCCCCAGCAGATGAAGGAGTCTGTCACCAAGGGACGAGGGGGCGATGGTAGCGGGACAGCGGCCATGCAGAGTGCTCCAGCCTCTTCCTTGGCCGAGTCCCGCCTCTTCCGAGTAAGACTGCTCATGGCTTCTCACTGCCTCTGTGGCTCTGGTGTCTGCAGTCTAGCGTCCCTCAGGAGTGGCCGCTGATGAGGCTGCGTCCCCAGGCTCAGCGGGAGCGCTCCTGAGGCCACCCTCCTACCTCAGGACGAGGATGGGCTGCCACCGTGGACGAGGGACCCCAGGCTTCTCCCCACGCCCCTCCCCACCCAGGACCTGGTGCCTGCGGCCAGCAGCCTGCTGTGCCTGGACCAGACCCCCCTCTGAGGACAGGCACTGGGGACGCTGCCTGGGACCTCCAAGGCCTTGTTCCCTGGCCGTCCATTCTTGGAGGAAGGGGGACCGATGAGCAGGAAGTCGGGGGAAGGTGAGGTTAGGGCCACAGATTCTCAGGGCCCAGGTGTCCTCCTCGGGAGCCTCAGCAGGGCCAGTGAGCTGTGACTAGGATCAAGTCGCAGTACCACCAGACGGAGTCTCCTCTAGACTCCTGCCCCAGGTCCCCCTTCCCCATCTGTTTTTCTTTGTCCTGAACAAGGAAAAGGGAATAGAGGGCAACAGGGTCACCGTACAATTTCGATAGGATGTCCACACAGAGCTTACAAAGTTACATAGGAGTGGACACCAGAAGGAGGAAAGGGAGTGAGCATTGTGGGTGGCTGTAGAGAGTATTCTGGTCAGGGTCAACAGCTGTGCAAAGGCCCTGAGGTGAGTACTTGATTGACATATTCAGGGAATTAGGAGGTCAGTATGGCTAGAACAGTCTAAGAGGAGGGTGGTGGGAGATGGGGTCTGGGAGCTGACCTTTAAGGGGCTGGAATAAGGACTCCCAGTGAGAAGGGACTTGGGGTGTGTGTATGCAACATGATGGTGCCTATTGCGTTTTCTCTGGAGAACAGTTCTGCCAGAGAGAGTATTCTGGCCATAGGTGAGAGGCCAGAGGGAGAGACAGCAAGGTCCCGCGTGTTCACGAGAAGGTTGCCCTGACAGACCTGGCTGTGCTTGTGGGGGCCACTGTGCCCAGGGCTGGATTTCACACTCACCTGGACTCTGATCTTGGTCTTTGGTTTTCTCTGCTTGGACCATCTCTGCCCCACTACCCTGGGGCTGTGACTGAGAAGAAAGCAGACGGACGTGGAGCAGAAGATGGAACCTGCCATCTCCCAGCTGCTCCAGCCCCAAGCCAGCTCTGCTCAGCAGACTGAAGCCAATTGTCTCCCCTGGACGCGAGGACCTGTCATTGAGGGGTGGATCGTTTTGTGGCCTAGTCTTCCACTGCCTACAGTGGAGGGCACCACGGTACAGTGGGCAGGGAGGGGCGTGGGGTCGGCGTCTGCCCAGGGAGCAGAGCGAAGCTGGGTCTCTGGTAGCTGGCAGGAGTCACGCAGGGGGGGCCATTTGTTTGCTGGGTGCTGTTCTTGGTCCACTAAGACTGAGTAATGGCAATTAGCATGGAGGCGAGTTAGAAAAGCAGCACAGTGCGCCAGGAGATGTGGCCGAGAACCCCCTTTAATCACCTGCAGCCCAGAGAGAGAGCTCTCAGCAAGCTCCGCGGGCCATCCTAGGGCACAGAGCCCTCTAGTGAGGACAGCGGGCTGCCGTGGGGACCCAGGCATGAATTCTGGGTCAGAGGCGGCCTGGACCTTGCCTGACACGGGGTTCGGATCCTCAGACCATCCTGAGAACAGGTGCAGAGCAGGAGAAGGTTGGCGGACATCCTGTGGGGGGAGTCCGGGGCCACACCCATCTCACATCCTCCCCCTCCGCCAAGCACCTGGCTCAGGACCGTGGACACAGCGGGATGCGTACCGTGCCTGCGGTTTTAGAATTCACCTCTTAGGAGATACATCCACATTGCAACCTCATCCAGGCGACGCCGGAGTGTCAAAATGAACTCTACTTCTGGAAGGTGACTTTGCCCTGCCATCAGAGAGAGCAGCAGACCAGAAGCTTGCCGCCTTCTAAGTGGCCCGGAGATGCCTCCCCGTCTCAGCGCTGACGACGAGGCGGGGACTCTGCTCCCTAATGCCCAGAGGGAAGCCGTGGGGTGTGGTCCCTGCAGGGCTCACAGGCCTCTCCAGGTGCTCACGCCATGAGGGACTTATCACCTTCGCCCAGGGCTCTGCTGGCTGTTTGTTGTCATTAAGAACAGGATTAAAAACCAGGATGGAAAAGTTTCTCATGCCCTGAAAACATAAGCAAGGTGACATAGCTTACCTGGATGTGAGGAGATGCAGCCGATGTAAGTGTTCTGTGCATTATTTACACGGAGGTTCCACCTAATACCCAGGGGTGTCCGTAGACTCTTCACACATACATATTGAGTGAGCTTTCCATGCTGTGTAGTCAAGCCCCACACTGAGTGGCTCACGGCAGGGTCTGCGCATCATCCCACAGTTCCCTGACTTGGACCTCTGGGCAGGTCCAGCTGGGTTCTCTGCTCAGGGCCCAACAAGGCCCAGATTACAGAATGGCCCCCCGAGGCTCCCTTGTGGAGGTCTGGGGATGGGTCCCTTCCAGGCTTCTTCAGGTTGGTGGTTAAATTTGGTTCCCTGCAGTTGTTGAAATACAGTCCCCATCTGCTTGTGGGTCACTCAGCGGGGCTTGGGCCCAGCCCTGGGCTCCCCTCAGCTACTAGACACTGCTCTCTTGTCCTCTCAGGTGGGCCCTGTTTTAAAATACAGTATCTTAATAGGTAATCTGAATGTTGCTGAGGTCAACCAACCTGGAGTTATTCGCCAGGGGAAAGAAAGTCTTCTCTCTCAGTCCCCCAGAGTAGGGGCAGCCCCCATCACAGCCCCGGTGGCTCAGAGGGAAGCACCGGGTCCAGTTGGAGGCCCCGGGCCTGGGGCAAGTGTGGGCAACAGCCTGCCTGTGTTGTGTTTTCCGCGGGCAGGAACAGGTGAGGAGGGAAGCGCCTTGGGGTTGGCTGTGTGTATCATTTCAGCATGCTCTGGGTGTAGACGTGGTCCCCGTAGTCAGACACCTGGCCCTGGCACGATCAGCGCAGGTGCACTGCGACCCTGTGTGAAAGGCTACCGTGGGGGTTGTTAGGCTGTGGGCTCTGGACTGGTTGGCTGGCATTAGGAGGCATGCTCCGGGAGAGTGGTCTGCTCTCTTTAGGAATGAGATCCGCCAGGACCAGCAACGCCCCGATGTGAAACACCAGAACATAGTGCAGAAAATAAAAGGCATGGCTGATACTGTCCCCTCCACCTTGAAGGCCAGTGTAAACCTGGTTCACTGGGGTAAGCAGGACATGTCTGTGTCTCCTGGTGCCCTGGGGAAACTTTAACCTCTCTCCCTCTTTAACCTGGAGAGCATGTAAGGAGACTGACAGTGGGTTCCTAGGGGGCATGAAGGTGAGACCCTGTTAGCATCTTTCACTGTGAAAATCGGCTCAGAGGAGGAATGTTTATTTGGCCCCTGGCTTCAGAGTCCATGGTAGGCTGGCTTCATTACTTTGGGCCTGAGAGGAGGCAGAACATTATCGTGGGTATGGTGGAGCAAAATTGCTTTGCTCATGGCAGCTGGGAAGGAGAGAGAGAAAGAAAGAAGAGGAAGAATTGGGGGAGAGAGGAGGGAGGGAGGGAGTGTTAAGGTACAGTCTGCAAAGGCACAGCCCCAACGCTCCTTCGGCCAGGTCCCCTCTCCCACCACCTTCCAAGAAGGTAATATCGACTCTCCCGTCTATTTAGAAAAGACAGTTTAAGTGCCAAGTTGCTGTGATTCAAGCAGCACTGGCACCGCACATTTTCACAACTCCCCGGCTTCTACCCCATAGTCTCCACCACCTTCCGATAATGCCATCAGGTGGTTGATCCATCAATAAATTAATCCATGGATGCAGTCAGAGTTCCACCATCCACCGCTTCTCCTGTGTCCACCTCTGCACATGGCTGCACTGGGGACCAAGTCTTCGGCACAAGAGTCCTTGGGGGAAAAGCTACATCCACACCATCCAGGCCCTGATGGGTGGATTCCCCTCTGCATGGAGTCGACCCGAGAAAATCTGAGGACACACTCTCACTCTGTGGACCCTCCATCCATCCAAAGCCTCATTACTTTGAGGATGGAAACGGTGACTCAAGTCCAGGAAATTGGTAGTGATAAATAGCAGTTCATTACTAAGATCCTTATCACTCCAATGATCAACTGTCATGTGACTATTCTAGAAGCTTCCATAGTTCATTACTGTTATGAGTCCTCTCAGCAAGGGGTAATGTCTTGAATGTACTGAGTTGGTCTGAAAGACAGTGATTTTTTTTTTTTTTTTTTTAAATCACTAGCAGGAGTTCAGCCTCATTGATAGTCAGAGTCAGTGACCACTCTTTTTAAGTTCCACACCACTGTGTGTGCTAAAGTCCATCACTGTTCTATGTGAAGGGACTGTAATTGATTTAATGTCATTCTCTTGAGCTTGAGCCTATTTCACATCCTTCACGCCCTGCTGTGGAGGCCTGTTGGACATGGGGTCTTTGGAGGGCTCCATGCCGGCCCCTGCGTACCCGTACACATGGGCCCTCTTTCTTGATCTCTGTGGATCTCACATTTAACTCAGTAACTCCTTTTGTGCATTGCATAAGATTCATACTACTGGAAATTACACAAGTAAATTATTTTAGCTGGAAGCTAAAATGATGAAAATCTCTTTCTTCCTTTCCTGCCTGAATTAGGAATCAGTTGAGAAAGAAAATTGGTGTCAAATAGCAGGAGCTCAAACTCCATTAATAATACATGGTCTCCTGTGGGATGCAGTTAGGTCTGCAGGGAGGCGGCCTTGATCCCCCACCCTAACTTCTTATCAGATCCCCTGGTCCCTGATAAGCCCGCCCCTGTGAGGAAGTCCCTTCCAGCCTGATAAGGGACAGGCTGTTGACTGTATCGCACTTTCTTTGGAGGCAGTAGAGCGGGGGAACTTCTCGGGCGTGCCTGGGCTAACTCACCACTGAGAGCGGCCCTTTCCACTCCTCTGGGTGGGCTGGGTAAGGGTTGGAACAAAGGGCCAGGAGTGGTCCTCCCACGGTGCTCCCTCTCTAAGGAAACAGGCAAAGGAAAGGGGTGATCTCCCTGGTAGCCTTCAGGAGTGGAGTCAGGAACCATCTAGTTATCGTGCTTTTAGAAAAGCTGATTTGGGAACTTTGGTCCAGAAACGTAGTTTCCACTGCAGTGGACTCTGTCCGTCTGTGCATCTCCTAAGACCTTTGCATTTTCCCTTTCTCCTTCAGACCTTATGGGTATGTTTTGTTTCTTACTGGGTCCACCAACACGAGGTAGAGTGCAGGAGTCAGCTTTCTTTGTGATAACACTGTGCATTACACAACCCCAAACATCGGTGACTTGCACAAGCAAATAGTTTTGCCTGGGTAAGGAGGGACCACGGTTGGTGGGACTTTTCTGGGTTTCACTGTGTTGGGTTTGGTTCTCCTCCATGTTGTTCTCATTCTGGAACAAAGGCCCCTGGATCATGCTCTGCTCTTGGTAGGAGGCAGAATCGCAAGAACTAACAAAGTCACATAGTGGCATTGGAAGCTTCTGGCATCATGGATGCACACACTCCATTGGCCGCAGCAAAGCCTGTGTCCAGGCTCAGCAGGTGTAGGAGGGGAGAGGGGATCTGGTGAGCAACAGCAAGAGGTACCAGACACTGCAGCAGGTGAGAAGGAAGCAGCAGGGAACTTTCCTTGGTTTGGTGCCTACTAACTGGCTCTGGGGTCAGAACTGGGTTTGAATCCTCGCACTAGATAAGTTGGACAAGGCGATTCTTGGCTGTGACTGGGAGAAGCAGGAGAATAGTCAAGTGCTGTCACGGGAGGGGGTGGATTCTGCAGGACAGGAGAGGAGGGACAGAGACAGCAGTGAGCTTGGATGTGAGGGGCCAGCAGGTCGGGAAGGAGAGAGGCCTGAAGAATCCAGCAGGGATGAGGGCTTGCACCTGCACTCGTGAGAACAGGAAGATTGGACTTGCGTGTTGTCTCATGCAGAAGATTCCAGAAGAGAGGGAGGAGTCGAAGCCCAGAAGAGGGAAGACTGCAGGCAGGGGTGAGGCCCGGCCAGCGGCGCCTTGGGGAGCACAGAGGGCTGGTCCCCAGGCTCCTTGGTTCCCCCAGAGGAGGGAAAGGCCCCTGGAGTGAAGAGGTGGGTTGCTGGGTGAGGAGTTCTGAGGGTCTTCAGGATGAAGTGGGGAGTCGGGTTGGTGGGGCGGTGGGAGCTGGTCAGAGCGAGGAGAGGGTGAGGTGTCAGTGGGGGATGGAGAGGAAGCAGGTTAGGAGGAGAGCACACCTGGAGGGGACAAGACGGCAGGACCGCGCAGACCTGGCTTCCATGTCCCTGCACTTCCTGTCAGCTCTGAGCTAGGTACAGAAGCGGAGAGGATGCACGGGGCAGAGGCCTGTGCTGGATTAGAGCTGTCCTGCTGACTGGCCTCCAACCCAGGCTGGGGGAGTCTAGAGCTGGCTGCAGTGCATTCTGGGAACAGAAGGCCAGCAGGAGTAGCTGGGCGATGGGGCTTCCACGCCTGCCTGGCTCCTGGTCAAACCCCAGCGTGGCCTCTGTCCCTACTTCTGCTAGCGCCTTCTCTTTTCTTGATTAAACGATGTGATTTGTAGGGTGTGAGAGTGAATGAATGCAGAGATAAATGCAGAGCTGCCAAGAATCAAACCCAGCAGGAGGTCCCTCGAGGAGCCCCGTCCCCAGCACACCCACGATGCTTCTCCTGAAGGAAGCGACACCTTCCTCTCACATTCCTCTGCCTAGAGAGGTGTCGCTGTTCTCAGGGGGGCAGCCCTTGAACCCATGGACTTGTCCCGGCTCCATCCACCGCAGCAGTGATCATAACTTGCTTCTAAGCCTTGAGAAAGCATGTGCTTAATACTGACTTCAAAATGTGTCCTTTGCCTTCTCCCCCAAACTTCTGAGGCTGTTGGTGAGAACAGAAACGGAGTCGTCAAGATGAACACAAAATTGTTACACGCACCTATCATCCCAGTGCCCTGAGAGGCTAAGGCAGGAGGAGCACAAGTTCAAGGCCAGCTTCATAACTTAGTGAGGCCCTCAGCAGCTTAATAAGACCCCATCTCAAAATAAAAATAAAGAGGGCTGGAGATGGCTCAGTGGTTAAGCACTCCTGGGTTCAATCCCCAGAACTCACCCACCCTCCAAAGAAAAGACAAAGTTCAAGATCATGTACCAGGAGGTTTCCGCAAACACAGATAACAGTTTCTGCATTTAAACTTTAAATTTGACTTGGAGCTTGTTGGAAACCAAAGCAGAGATAGGAGGACACTATTGTATAGGTTTTTCTTTGGTATTTATTTCATTTGGAATTATTCATTATCTAATTGTACAAATTCATGGGCTCACTGTGGAAACTCATGTATACCGTGTATAATAATCAAATCAGAGTAGTTAATATTTCCATTTCCTTAAACAGTTTTGAAAATTTTGATTGACACCAGCAGACTGCAGGTGCAGTGGGATATTTCAGTCCCGATGGTCGGGTCCTGCTCAGGGTGGGGCAGAGGACTTTGATCTAGGCAAGCTTGCCTCCCTTCAGGTCCCGGGCGAAAGCAAGAGGCCAGCAGGGGTTGGCAGGGACCCTTTTCCTCCCTGAACCTCAGCTGTGACCACTGACAGAATTGGAGTGGGCCTGGCAACAGGGAGGGTGTGCCTACTGTGGCGGCTGCTGCCCAGATCCAGAAGGGTCTGGGAAGGCCTGCTCTGCAAGCCCAGGCTCCTCTTGGAAAGACAGCCCGCTGGGGGAGGTTGGAGCATGGGAGATCCCCCAGCCCTAGGGTAGAGCAGGGCTCGCTCCCCTTCCAGCCGGCCATTGTAGACGGACTCCCTGGGCACTGGCCCCAGCTGGGTCACTGGTCCTAGGAAGGCCAGTATGGGGTGGGTCAGGGTACTATGCAGGACCGGCACTTTGTACTTTGTTTAATAAAAGCTGAGTGCCTCTTACTAAACCATCCGCTGGTGAGGGTGAATCTCTGGGGAGATGAGCTCCTATCCCCTGGCTGTGCTGCTTCCTGACCTCTCCCAGAGTAAGACACCCTACACATCCCTGTCTTCCGTTAGCCAGAGTGGCACCCTACACATCCCTGTCTTCCGTTAGCCAGAGTGGCGGAGTCTGGAGTGGACAGGGCTCACGTAGGAGCTCAGAGGGAGATGTTGAGCCGGCCACTGAGGGGCTGCTAGGGCTGGGGCTCAGAGGTGTCAGCAGCGGCGCCGTGATTTCTACAGAAATCCCACCTCCAGTGGAAGGTGTGCCCACTGGACTCACGTGGCAGGATGAGGAAGCATGGTGGGTGGGCTCAGGGGGTGACTACCCACAAAATAGCATTTCACTTAAGGTGCCCACAGGTGAAGGGGATTTTTTTCCCCAGTATTTGGAAGGAACCTAGGCCTTACACATGTGAAGCAAGTGCTCTACCACTGAGCCACACTGCAGTGACCTAGGCACACCGAGGGCTGTTGAATGACTTCCCTGCAAGTACAGAGAATAAACTGGAATAAAACTAAATGAAACACAGGCACTTTAAAGAGGTACGAAGTTAATAATCCCATTTTTATGACCAAGGCAAAACAGAATTAACAGATGAAAAAAATCTCAGCAGGTACTTCTGAAGTAGCAAGTAGATGGGAACTTTCTCTGATCATGTGGAAACACAACAGAGAATGAATATAGTAAATTATCTTTACCTACAATATATAAATTACGTTTGTGAATTAAAATACGTATTGATGCTACACGATACATGTGTCATACCTTACACAACGAGAATTACAGTATAGTATTACATAATAGCATATGATGTATTATAAAATAAAAATAAATAACCTTTAGGAGGTAAAAGCCTTACTGGAATTGAGGACCTTGGCAAGTTGTTGAAGTTTCCAGAACTTGGCAATAGTTAGACTCGGTTAAGGTAACGTGCATGAAAAGCCTGGTTTTCCTGAGAGGCGGCATGGAGCAGGGTCCAGAGCACTTCCAGGTGGCCTTGCAGCTTGGCAACCTTGAGCAGTGGCCCAGAGGCCCCATCCTTGTGGGGGAAGGGGCGATTACCATGTCACAAGCCCATCAGGGCTGGACTGAAGACCCCTCGAGTTAACACACAGGAAGCCCGTAGAGCTGCACCTGGCTTAGTCCACACTCCTGAATAGCGGCCACCAAGGCCATATTTAGCCATTTCAGGGAATCCTGTCCACGCATTTGGAAACAGGGCTGTGTGGGGGACCTACTCATTGAAGAGCATCTCTGCTTCGTAACATTCGGGCTGGAAATGATCGCGCTTGGATTTGATGATGTGCCTTGAAATAAGCATTTTGTTGGATAAAAAATTGGGGAGAAGTGTTATATATGTATGCTTGGGAAGGAAAGTTCTGGTTCTGTTGTAGAGGAATGAGGTTAAAACTAGGCAATACAATGCTAAGTGTCGGCAGGATTGCTTTTGGAACACAAGGCCTCTTGGTGTTGCGAGCAAGCCCGCAGCACGTGGCGTGAGGGTTCTTCCTGATGTGGACGGTCACGCAACTGTTTGGAGGTTAGAGAATAAAATATCAACTGAACTGGAAATAAAATTCAAAACGATTTAGTGGGTTCAAATTTTGCTACTGCTGTTGTTTCTTCCTTTATTATTTTTCCAAAAAAGAAAAGAAAGAAGCAGTATACGCAGCTGGCCCTGCAGCCCCCCCGCGCAGCAGCGTGACTGCAGGAGAGCTAATGAGGGGACACCACTGCCATGCGGGGGGCACGGGGGCTCTGAGGGCCCCAGGGAGCAAAGCCTTGCTCGGAAACTGTCTTTTTTTATTGCTGTTTATGAGGTGTCTAATGCATGCTTTTGGGTGTGCCAGGGGGTTGTCTGCCTGTTCTTCAAATGGGCGCAGAGAGGACCACTCATTTCTGACAGCTAATTTTTCCATTTTTGTTCTCCCTTTGCTTGACAGGCCTTTCTCTCTCAGTGGCCTTTTTTCTAAAACATCTTTTACTGGTGGTAAGATATTCACCATTGGAACCACCTGAGTGTGCAATTCACGGTCCCTGGTTCCAGTTACGGGGCTGCACAACCATCAACGCTCCCATTTCAAAACCGTGTTCGCGTCCCACCACGGCAGCCTGCTTCTGCAAGAGGAGGACTTCAGGAATCTGGACACCTGGAACCCCTGGGTCCTGGCAGTGCAGGCCCCTTGCAGTAGCAAAGCTGTCCTGTCCCTGGGGTGGCTGTGGAAACGGGCTAGGAAGGCAAAGGTCCCTTGGGCTCTAGCTCTGTGGGCAAGGGACTTGGGATGAGCACCAGAGCCATTTTTTCTGCAATACAAGACCCTCAGGAACAGAGTGGTTTCCTGTTTTCAAAAAATCTAGTCAATTTTCTAATGTACAATATCCCTTTTCTGTCTCATGGGCCCTCCACCCCCCTGGCAATCAAACAGGAAAAAACCCCAAGGTTTTGCTGGTTGTTTGCAGGGATTAGAAGCAGAAGGGCCGAGGAGGCTGTGGCTTCATCTGGGTTTTATGCTTTGCAGCTTCTGCACCCGTTCAAGAGGGGCAGTGGGAGTCCCCCCTGTGAGTTGTGTTGCTCAGTGACAACGAGGACAGGCCTTGCTCTTTAAGTCCAATTGTTTGCTTTTCATCCAAATGTGGTGAATTATAACCCAGCTGATTCCTCGTGGGGCTTTCTGAAGTTTCCCACAGAAATCACAGGGGACCATCTGCTTTGTATTTTATCAGTAAACAAACCTATTAAAAGTGCACTTCCCCACCCCGGCTGACAGAATCTGAAATGAAAACTGAATACTTAAAGTCTAAGTTATTTTAGACTTTAAAATGGCTTAGCCTTATTTAGCCTATGATGCTCATTTAAAAACAAAAACAAGCCTTCGGTGCGTATTTGGACCTCGTTGGTATTCCTCTACCATGGGCCTGTGGGATGCTAGCAGGAGAGAGTCTACCCTGGATCTTCTGAGAAATCTCTTCTTCCCAGCAACGGTGTGCAGTTTTGCGATGTATTAATATTTATTTAGTGCTATTTGCCTAACTCAATCTTGGAAATTTTTTGACAATCAATTTTGTAAGAGAAAAACTAAAAGAAGCATTTTTTTTCTGCTCTCAAGAGCTTTATGTATTAACGTGGGTGATATCCGCAAGGTAACAGCAGAAGGAAACGTTCGGGGCATGTGAATAAGTCTATGGGAGGTAACATCCACGAGCTTTTGCTGCGGCTCTAGATTCCCGTAACAGGAGGAACGTCATGTGAATTCAGAACTATGAAGGGATGGAGGCCCTTCCAGTCCCCTGGGAGGAGGGGAGCAGGTCAACATGGTGCTGGAGCGTCACTGTGCACGGGCCCCACTGGAACCTTTACATGTCCCCTGTGTAAGGCACCTTGGAGATGAGGGTGACTCCCAGGACGGAGGTCCTAAATGCACGGACGGGAAGTGGTCGTTGCTTGGCCTCCAGATGGGGAAGATGTACACTGGTGGTGAGTTCGAGGTGAGGTTTGTGTCAGGGTCAGCAGGGAAACCAGAGACCTTGTTGGCACTGTGGGGACCAATGTGGCAGGACCCGGAGAAAAAAGAGCTGGAAGGGGAAGGCAGACGTCCGAGCTGAAGTTCAGCACTTCGGCTCACGCCACTGGGCAGGTGAACAGGGTCCACGCCCAGGAGAAAGTCCAAATCTACCTGGAGGCTCTGAAAAGAAAGGCCACGGGGACCTGTTGAAGCCTCCAGCCACTGTGTGGGCTGCACCCAAATGCCTGTTGGGGACTTGTGCCACTGTTGACTGAGGGGCCAGTCACCAGGAGGATGAGCTGGGTGCAGAGCAAGACTGCTGGGCTGAGTCTGTCCATCGCGGTCTGACTGCCCTGGGCTTCCTGAGCGATGACCCCTGCTTCGCCCAGGCTTTCTCGCTCTTGTTAGCCAACTTGAACCTGGAGTCATCTGAGATCCAAGGAAACGCAGTCACCACCTTCGATAGGGTGAAAGGTACTTACTTAACCCACAGAGAGGCACACCCAGAACTCAGTAGGTACACCCTCTGAGTTCTCTTGCACTATCTCAAGGGAAGCACTACTAGGGACACTCCTCGACCTCCAGACTTGGCTTAGGTGAACACATTGATGTGTTTGAAGTGAGAAGGGTAGAGTGAGTCATAAAACAGGGTGTGGAGTGTGGTGTGGACTGACAAATTCCAAGAGAGTCCTGTCCTCCTTCAAAGTAGCTTTGGTGGCCACAGACTCATCAGGAAAGCAAAGAGACACTGGCTCTATCAGCGACACTTGGAGGAGATGTCACAGGGAGCAATCATCCCTGAATCTAAGGCAGACCTGGTCCCAGGATCAGGGCTGGTGCTGTTGGGGGCTGGCTGGAGTGTCACTGCTGGGCGAGGGCTGAAGACAGAGGTGTGAGAGAACAGAGCTTGGGCAGCTTGGGTGGGCCTGGCAGGGCTGCTGCAGAGAGACAAGGAGCTTCCAGCCTTCCCTGGGCACAAAGGGAGGGGAGCCTGGGTCCTGAACAGCTGCACCGGGAGAGACTGGTTCTGATGGTCTCTTGTCGTTAACACGTCCCACCTGGCACAGCCTGGGCACCTCATGCTGTACAACAGCATGTCCCCATGGCTAAGGTCCTTCAGGTGTTGCCAGGTGTGGCAGTACTGTGTGTTTTCAGACAAGGGCACTTAAAGAAATGCACTTAATTTTTCAAAAGCCAGAATGAGAATCACTGCGTGTCTTCATTGAGTCCATTAGCGGTCCTGGATTTTTTAGCTGTGTGAAATGGAATTTTTCAGCCTGGAAATCATAACAGGGTCTTTGTTGACAAACTCCCAACATTGGCAAGGAGCTTTCTTTTGGTTGCTACAGGAGATCAAAATGTCTTGCTACAGAAGCCAAGTTGAGGCGTGTGGGCTCAGGGGCTTGCATGGGGCGCTCGGGCGTACATTGAGGAGGGAGTAGTTCCAGTGTGAGGGTGTCTTGGGGGAGTTAATTGCTGGCAAGAAGTTATTCATAGAAACCTGAGCACTGACATCGTTGGGGGAGCAGGCGAGCTGACTCTTGCTCAGAGTGTTTGAAGAACAAGGTATAAGATTATGGGCAGGAATAGCCTTCCCCTGAAGGCTTATCAGTTGTCAAAGAAAAAATTTCAGCAAAAGGACATTTCATAAATATAAAGTTAAAATTTTATAATGGAGCATGATTGTTTAATTGGTCTCATTTCTTCAAAGACAGCCATTTTAATTCAAGGGGACTGAACAGTTTTCAAATCGTTCTTGAAGCCCAGGGGACAGCTTCTAAGTCCGACAGACCTAATTCTTCCTCTCATGCTCGCCACAGCCTCCATCTGAGAGTGACTGAGATGATGTCACAGACTCGAAGGGACCAGGTCACTAGAGTCCTGGGAGATATTTCTCCTCGCTGCCGGGCTGTGCTGGTGGACTTCCACTTAATTCCTGTGCTAAGCCTTGCCTGCCGGCCAGGACGTATCCCCATGGCCCAGCCTACCCGCCGCAGGGTGACCCAGCACTGACCCGAGGCAGCCCACGCGCCCCGTCTGCAGAAAGCATCAACCCCATCACGTCATCCCTGGAATGAGCCAGGGAGTCACAGTTGCTCATAGGGGCAGCTCTGTGTGTCTGTGCTGCCTTGCACAGAGGTCACCCTGGGCCCCTGGGGGTTGTGCCCTCTCCGTTCGACATAGGAGAGGAGCTGGCGGCAGCCAGGCAGCCACGTGGGAGCCGCTCCGCTGGGAGTCGGGGTGACCTGCTGTTTATACTCCATCCAGCCCCGTCCCAGAGGGCGCTGCCTGCTGATGCATTTTGCCATCACAGGAGGCCAAGGCGGGGAGCTCAGCACTGTGAGGGAGGGAGGAGCGAGTCCTGCTGTGCAGTCCTGTCTGAGGTTCAGCTGCTGCCCTCTCTCTCCCTCTCTCTCTCTGTCTCTCTCTCTCTCCCTCTCTCTCTCTCCCTCTCTCCCTCTCTCTCTCTGTCTCTCTCTCTCTCCCTCTCTCTCTCTCCCCTCTCTCTCCCTCTCTCTCTCTCCCTCTCCCCCCCTCCCTCTCTCTCTCTGTCTCTCTCTCTCTCCCTTCTCCTCCTCCCTCCTCTCTCTCTCCTCTCTCTCTCTCTCCTCTCTCTCCTCTCTCCCCCTCTCTCTCTCTCTCCCTCTCTCTCTCTCCCTCTCTCTCTCTCCCTCCCCTCTCTCTCCTCTCTCTCTCTCTCTCTCTCTCCTCTCTCTCTCTCTCTCTCTCTCTCTCTCTCTCTCTCTCCGCCACACTGGGCTGGGGGTTGAGTGAGCAGCTCAGGGGGCCTGTCCCCCTCCCATGTTGAAAGCGTTCCCCTGCTGGTTTCTCCTCGCACTGTCTGTAGTGTGAGGTCCTCTGGAGGAGCATTCCCACCCTAGCCGGCCCACCGAGGCCGGAGGAGCAGAGGCAGGTGTGTGTTCCCTTCCCCCCATGGAATCCTGTAGCAGCAGCAGCAGCCCACGGTGGTAACAGACCCCAGTGCTGGGGACAGACCGTGCAGCTGCGGGGACCTGTGTGTCGAACTTGTCTGGGGGAATCCGCTTTTCTTCTAGACCACTTCCAAACTGCACCATTTCTTCCTGTATAAGTTGTTCTCCACCAGGGGCATCTGCTTGGCTTAGGAACCAACTAGAGGAGAATGTCCCTGTCACACTAGATATCCCCTCCTCAAACACCCCTTCCTCTACCCCAAGTGAATCCTTTCTACCACCACGTAGGCTTCCTTTAGGGCAGATGTTGACGTGATTTTCACGCTCTATCACAGATCCCACTGGCTGGGTCCTGCTCCATGGGCCCTTGGCCGTGGCCTCCTCTGCAGTGACGGTGTAGACACACGCTCTGTGTTCCTAAGTGCCAAGGGGCACTGCATCCCTGCCGGGAAGGGAGCCTGGTGAACCCCGCCAGGTGGAGGAAGGCTTGACCTCTCTCCTGTTGTGCAGACCTCCACACAGTTGTTCCTACTGCCTTGGAGCTCTTTGGTTCTGAAAAACACCCCAACTGAAGCAATGCGGAATGTCCCACACTCAGATGGACTCTGGGTGAATCCAAATGCAGGTGGGCTCCTACCGGGTTCAGGCAGGGTGGCCCATGGAGGAGCCAGGCCACTTTTAGAGTCTTTGGAAGATAGATGCCTTTAGTGCCCTCGTTAGGTTATGTGGAAGAATGTTCTTTTAGCAGTGGTGGAAGGTTAAACTGTAATTTAAGGTGAGTTGGAGAGACTTCAATATCATCAGCTGCAGAGCAGGTCAGCTGGAAGGGACTGGATTCAGAGACAGAGATGAGGACAGACAAAGCCACTGGCTCCCCACCACCAGAACAGGGTGGGTGGGGCGGAGGCCAGCCAGCTGAGCCCTGTCCAGGGCCCCACGAGGCGTGCTGCGCCGGCCTTGCCTCTGGAACAGTTGTCTGTCCTCGGCAGGAGCTAAGTCCTGGACCTTGCGAAGCACGCACGGGACTGTGCCTCCTGCATTTTCTGTGCGGGTCCCAGTACCTCAGGCCACAGAGCTGCAGACACTGCAGACTCTTCTGGACAGCTTCCACAGGAGCAATTTCTGTCAAGCCTCTGAAATAGGAGGGCGACTGCAAGGGAACCCCGGTAGGCCCCTCCTGCTCCGCGGCTCAGATTCCACTCTCGCATACGGGGGAGGTTCTCAGGGTGTGGTCGGCAGAAGCCTGGGACTCAGAGAGGCACCGGGACCTGTGAGTGGCCACGGGTCCTGTCCCAGGTGGAAACGTATCGCATGGTCTGCTGCTCTTTTCCAAAGCATTTCGAGTTTTGGTAGGCGTTGGCTTTTCTGTGTTTACGGTGTTTCTCCCGCTTCTTTCAGTGATGGGCATGTGGGAGTGATTTTCTAGGCCCATAAAAAATGATTTTTCATCAAGGTTTTCCAAAAATAGAAAAAGCTTGAAGTGCCCAGTTTTAGAGAAAGATTTGTATAAAAATAAAGAAAGCAACATCATTCACTGATCATTTCTGATTCCCTGATGATCATCACGGAATGCTGACATGACCATCCCCAAACTTGCCCTGGCACTGATTAAAACTGGACCTTAGGTTGAGAACCTGGGTAGAGGTCTATGGCACACAGCAGGCTCTCCCCTCACTCACTACCTGCAGTGTTGATTTCTGAATGGCTGAAATACGGAGCAGCACCACACCTTACCGTGGTTGAGACCAGGAAGTCTGGATTTGCGTCCTCTGGCCTCCACCCTGCTGACAGACAAGAAGCACCGTCTCCTGGCGTGGGTCCGCCTCACCTGCAGGCTTCATCCCTCACCATCCCAGAGATAGCGCATGGCCTGTTCAGCATGATCCTGCTTGCTTGCTGCCTTTGCTCAGTGCTCCTTGATCAGTTTGGCATTTTAAAATTGATTTGGCTCAACATTACCTTTAGGGCAGCAATTCTTAAATTGGATCATGAAACGTTTGGAAATCTCAGGTCACCATTGACATCCTTCCCGGGAGAAGCGCATTAACTCCCACATTCAGAGGCAACAGCCACGTCCTGTGGAAAGACGGCGGGGCTGAGTTCAGAGGCCACTCCCAGGAACACTTGGGATCTTGGGTCTGGGCACCAGGCCGGGCTCCCTCTTGTCAGGGTGGATTCAACTCAGGAGCTTGCTGGTTTCCCTCCGATGGGTTGTTTTACGGAACTTGTATGGTTTACTCGGCTCGTCAGTGCCAAGTTGGGGACAGGGCAGAAGTGGGGTATCAGTCTCCTCCCTACCAAAAATTCCTAGATCTCTTAATGCAAAGGAATCAGCCAATTCCAGGTAAACAGTGCTGCCTACACCGTGTGGGTGGTTTATGTTAAGTTGCAAGTGCAGCTGGCTCCTCCCGTCTCCTTCGGAGGGGGTCCTCTTCAGACCTTTGTTATCTGGGCCACCTGCTACATGGAGACTCAGAGGAGGCTGGCAGGACAAAGATCATTTTCTTAGGTAGCATTGAAAAGATCTCCTTCCCCAGAAGTGACGTTCTGGCATTTGTGTTTTCAAGTTGAGTACTCAGGATCCTGGGCTTGCTCAAGGACTGTTACGACCCTGCAGAAAACCACCAGCCCACCCATCTCTGCGTAGTGCGATTTCCTCGGTTCCGACAAGACTGTCATTCCACCCTCCCTACTCTGTTACAGCACCCTCTGCAAGCGTTCGCGTTCTCTTTGGATTTGGGGAAAAGAAAGATGAGCACATTCCTAGGGGAAGATTGGCTTCTCTGAGCCCGGCAGGTGATGCTTTTGGTTTTGATGCAGCCATTTGACTGTGTTTGATTTTTGTGGTGGTTTTGACCCAAGGACACTGAGTCTCTAATTAGAAAGTATTTCACTGAACTTTAAAATTTTCTTTTTCTTTTTTTTTTTCTTTTTGGTGGGGAGAGGACTGGTGTTTGAATCTAGGGGCACTTTACCACTGAGCTACAGCCCCAATCCTTTTTTTTTTTTCTTTTAAAAATTTTTTTATTTTATTTTTTTGTTCTAATTAGTTGTACATGACAGTAGAATGCATTTACACATTTTATAGATCATACATAAATGGAGTGTAATCTCTCATTTTTCTGGTTGAACATGTTGTAGGATTGAGACACGGTCTTTTAAGTTGCTGAGACCCTTGCTAAGTTGCAAAGGCTGGCCTTGAACTTGCAATGCTCTTGCCTCAGCCTCAAGTCTCTGGGATAAAAGGCACAAGCCACCCTGCCTGATTGAGCTTCTCAAGTGATGTGTGAACCAAAATCATCATCAGTTTGGAGAGGTGGATTATTAACTACGTGCATGTTGGGGAGGGTGTGGTGCTTGGTGTGGGTTGTTCATGCTTGCTGGTCTCCGACGTGGGCATCAGTCATTTCGAGGGATCTGAGAATCTGGAGCACACTGAGTTTGCATGCCTCACATACTTGCATTCTATCTGCAAAATTGTGATGGTCTCAGGCGCTTCTCCCCGTCTTTGCAGCAAGCACGTGTTGTTTATAAAAGCTTTGTGATAGCCACCTCTGCTGGTGGTGCTTCTTCAGAGTCCTGATTTTTCCTGGAAGTGTTTTGGAATGCCTGATTCCTGGGATCGTGTCTTGCTGGATTACCTCCCTTCCAGAAAACACCTTCTTTCATCCAAAGATCTGTGGCTCTTAAACGCACACAGCTGAGCTCAGAGAACTTGTTTTTTTTTAAACGTTTTGTAGAAAGTGAAGCACATAGGCACAATCCAGTTGGTGGTGAATTCTGTGGCATGCCTGAGATGGAAGTTCAAACTCGGAGGTAGGGAATCAGGAAAATGCCAAATCCATGTTTGGCGTTGCTTCAGCAAGAGGATCTTTTGTTAAATATTCACTGAGCACCTGCTGCCTGCTGCATACAGTGCTGACTTCCAGAGTTGAATCAGCCGCAGAGCATCTTTTTGAAAAACTTGCACAGTTGTGTGGGTGTTGACAGGCTGCAATGCAATAAGGAATGTGGAAAGCATCTAGGGAGGGGGGTGATTGCTGGGGGCTTCCTATAGGAGTGCATGCTGACTGCAGCCCCCGGCTGGCGTCTTCTCAGGGGTCTGCAGAGATGGACAGACTGCACAGACTGACTACAGAGGCTGTGGAAGGTCAGCCCTGAGGATGAGCAGGGAGGGAGGGTGCAGGAGGCAGTGATGGTCTTCTTTGGTTTCAGGCCCTGGGGACCCAGGAGGGAACCCAGAAGGCCAAGTGGGCCTCTCTGGTGACCTTGTTTCTGCTTTGACCAAGGCAGCCTCTGTTAGGCCTGCTGACCCCATTTCTGTTTGTTGTTGTTCTGAATGCTTCCTGTCTCTCAAAGATATCCTGCCTCAGCAGCATGCTGTGAAGCTTGCCCGTGAGGTTGAGGCAGGAAGGCCACAAGTCGAGGCCAGCCTCAGCAACTTAGCGAGGCCCTGTCATAAAAAAGAAAATAAAAAGGGCCGGGGACACAGCTCAGGGGTCTAGCAAGTACCAGATCCAGGATTCAATCCCCAGCATATCTGGTGAGTTACGTTCAAGAGCTACTACTGTAATATAGCCATTTCCTTCATCTTAGAAGAGCTATTTTCATAATAACCCCTGATTAACAATGACATGCAATTTTCTTGCTATTTCATATTAGTAGAACAGAGTAGGAACTTTCATACGATATGACCTGGAATTTCTAAATAGAAGTCACAGTCCAAAAATCTCTCTTATAGAAATGCCTGAAATTAAATATTACTGCTACTACTACTAATGATAAACCCACTTGCATGATCATTAGATTTATATCACCTTCTATATGGTAATATCAGCATATTTAAACGGTTTAATCGTGGCAACTACCCCAGAAGTAGGGATGGCTGTTCTCCCCATCTGTTAGATGGAGAAACTAAGTCTCAGAGGGGCTAACTCCTTTCCCAGAGCAGGAGAATGAATGGGCAGTGGAGATGAAATTGAAGCCTCGTGGCCTTTTCAGCAGGGTGAGGAACACCAGGTGATCCCTAGGTATGAGACCCTCCACCTGTATTGATCATCATGAATACAAAGAAGAGGAAGACTTTTAATTTATAAAGTACGTTTGTGTATTTTATTACTTGCTGTGAAAAGCCCTTTTCTCTAGGTGGGTAATACTCTCCCTGTAGATACCCGGATATATTAAATGTCTCATGAAGCTTCTTTCTGCCAAACTGCTGTTGGGCTGGGCCCAAGGTCAGACCAAGGGACTTCAGATTTCCCTTCTTTTCCTACGTGCCATACCCGTTGGTACGTCCTTCAGTGAGGAAGTGTAGTGCATACCCAGACGAGAGATGACCTCTGGGTCCTGCAGAACTGAGTCAAGAGTGGAAGGGAAGGAGAGGGGCCAAGGGACGGTCCAGTGGAGATGGCTGGGGTCTTGGCCTCACTCCCTACACTGCCCCAAGGTTGGCCAGGGTGGCAGTGTAGACGTGGGTTCTGCTGAGGTTGACAATCACGAGGGCGGCAATGTTAAGGCCTCTCAGGAGAACCAGGTGGGTCTCAGTCCATCTCTCTCTGATGTCAAAAGTAAGCGGAAAACCTAACAGGCCTACCTTTTACAGCCGGGAATCTACAGTTTTAGGGATAAGTTGAGTTTTGGAGAAATTCACAGGTACTGTTGTGTTTTCCACTTAAAGTCACATGATATTAAAAACAATGGCAGACATCAACTTCCTTTTAAGGGATGGCATTGCCCCCGCCTGGCCCCCTTGGCTCCTCTGCCTTGGACACTGGCACATCCTTAGTCTCTCAGAGGTAACTCTTTTCTTTCTGGAAACTGCTTCGTAATTATCTCCCAATAGAATCTTTTTGCTTTAAAATCATCACCTTTTCTGGAAACGTAAAGGACTCAATACTCCAGACTCCCAACACATTCTTCTCGTTCTTCTGGTTGTACATGACGTAGAATCGCACCAGTCATGTAGTCATATATGCACACGGGGTAATAACGTCTGATTCATTCCACTCTCCTTCCTACCCCCATCCTCCCCACTTCAATCCCCTCTACCTAATCTGAAGTAACTCTATTGTTCCCTACCCATCCCATTGTGAATTAGCATCCACGTATCAGAGAAAACATTTGGCCTTTGGATTTTGGAATTGGCTAATTTCATTTAGCATGATATTCTCTAGCTCCATCCATTTACTGGCAAATGCGATTATTTTGTTTTTCTATAAGGCTGAGTAATATTCCATTTTGTTTAAGTACCACATTTTATTTATCCATTCATCTGTTGAAGAGCACCTAGCTTGGTTTCATAGTTCAGCTATTGTGAATTGAGCAGCTATGAACATTGATGTGGCTGCTTCACTATAGTCTGCTGATTTTAAGTCCTTTGGGTAGAAACCAAGGAGTGGGATAACTGGGTCAAATGGTGGTTCTGTTCCAAGTTTTCTGAGCAATCTCCAGACCGCTTTCCATGATGGTCGCACCATTTTGCAGTCCCACCAGCAATGCACGAGTGCACCTTTTCCCCCACATCCTTGCCAACATTTATTGCTGCTTGTATTCTCGATAAGGAGCTGGGTTTTAATGCGATGCTGTAAGTGGGCTCACTGGAGGTCCGGGGCACTGTGGAAGGACCTCACTCCCTGCAGTGCTGGTATTTAGGAAGGCAAGGTGACAGGGGTTTTAAATCTCTTTTTTGAAATGTCTGCACTTTGCATTCTAACTTAGGTCAAGAAGGCAGTCAGATGTCGGAGCCAAAGCCATATTTTTGGAAGAGAGATCAGCTTTTATTTGGGTCAGCTTTTACTGGTGTGCTGCAGAGGCTCAAGCAGAGGACACCTGTGGTGGCATCCCTGACTCAGGCTGGACTCACGGCCTCCAGATTTGGGAAGTGATGACCAGAGCATTTCTTATTAATTTGTCAAAAGTTGAAAATGACTAATGATTAATTCCGATGAAATGCTGGTGAGCTAATTTCCCAGTCTTTGCCCCTGGCAGTGTTAATTGGTTAAGAGTTTATGATACTAATCAAAATCTGCCTGCAGATTCTCAGGGTTTAATCAAAGATAACAGAAAAAAAATAATAGGAAAAAGTGACTTTTGAAATACTTTTTTTAAAAAAATTTTTTTGGTACCAGGGATTGACCCCCAGGGTGATTAACTACTAAACCACATCCCCAGCCCTTTGTATTTTTTCTTTTGAGGTAAGGTCTTGCTAAGTTGCTTAGGGCCTCTCTGAGTTGCTGAGGCTGGCTTTGAATTTGCAATCCTCCTTCCTCAGTCCCCAGCTGCTGGGATTACAGGCATTTGCCACCATGTCCTACTTTGAAGTGCTTTTCAGGTTGTAAAAATGAAGCATAAAGCAAGAAGAGTGGAAAATGAAATGTAGTACAGTCATTTGATAGAATATTAAACAAGAGGAAAAAGATAATTATCAAATTTCAGTATGGGGAACATTTGATACAGAGTAGCAGGTGAAAAGCGTGCAGCAGAAGTTTACTTCTGTTCATTCGCCACTGTAGGAAACTGAAAAGTGATCCATTGCCGTTGGAGTTACCCGTTGCTGATACGCTGTGACCATATGGCATAAGCAAGGACAACCACAGCAGAGTAAGAATTGCCTAAGGGTGCCCAAGACTGAGCCTCAGGAAGGCCCAGATGCCCAGCCAGGGGTGGGACATAGCTCCCAGGGAGCCTGGGGGCAGAAACCCCGAGGGGGCAGCCCCAAGCAATTCTTCCATGTCTCAATGTTCCCATTCCTTATATATTTTTTCTTCTCACTTTAGAAGAAGGTTTGAACACAGACACAAATCTGCGGTTGATAGTCGGCTTTTTCACTGCTGTGACTTAAAGATCTGACTAGAACAATTTTAGGGAAGAAAAGTTTACTTGGGGGCTCATGGTTCCAGAGGTCTTAGTCCCGAGAAGGCTGGCTCCATCCATTGGGACTCGCGGTGAGGAAGAGTGTGGCAGAGGGAAGCGGCTCACATGATGATCAGAAATCAGGGAGAGGGATTTCCACTAGCCAGATACAAAATATATACCCCAATATATATACCCCAATATATATACCCAGGCACGTCCCCTGGGACCCACCTCCTCAGCCACACCCTCCTGCCTCCAGACACCACTTGGTTAATCCCATCAAGGGATCAATACACTGATTAGGTCTAGACTCTCACAGCCCAGTCATTTCTCCTCTGAACCTTCCTGCATTGTCTCACACATGAGCTTCTGGGGGACACCTCACCTCCAAACCACAACAATAGAAATATGACAATTATGTCTTTAGAAATTTGATAGAATGAAGTAGACTTTCTCAGGTCTGGAAGACTGTAACATTTATGTTCACTCTTGGCGTGACCGGACACCACTCATAGATGCCTTGGGAGCAAACATGGTCGATTACCCTCAGAGATGCCACCTTGTGCCGCAGCACCGTGAGCAGCGACAGATCATTGGCAATTTAGTAGGTAGGAGTACTCATGCTCAAACCAACCAGCTCATTTGTCTCGCAGCTTAAATCTGTGGTGGTTAAATTTCCATATTATTCTTTTAATTTTGGTCATGAAATCAATATTTACCCAGTTTCCCAAGATATTACTTATGCTAATTGTGCATAAAGACTAGAGAGGAAGTCTGGGTCACAGGCTTCCTCTCCGTCCCTAATCTCAGGAACCAGAAAAAGAGGAGGTTGAAAGAGCAGAAAGCTCAACTGAGAAGATGAAATAAATCTATGGGGAACCTGAGAAGGCTGGAGGCCTACTTCCAGTGGGGGGGACAGGAGACTGCAGAGGACCTGTACATGGGTGGACCTTTCCTCTCTCCCCCACGTGACTCGGGTTGAGTGTGAGGTTGGAGTTGGAATCCAGGCAGGTAAACCCGGTCTAGCCTGGGAGATGCCTCCACTCTTAATTTGCAGATTTGGCAGGTGGTACACGGACAGGTGGGCAATCAACCCATTGACCCAAAAAGCTCCATGGGCTCCCTTTGCTTTCCAGAAGGCAGATACCCCCGTGGTGGTGGGGGGTTAGATAATGCTGGTGCCAGCTAAGGGGAGAGGGAGTGTGGGGAGCGCCATCCAGGAGCTGAAAGCGACGCGTGTGGTGGCCGGGGCTGCCCTCCTGCTGTCCTGAATTCCACTCTGCCTCACAGACAGCTCGGGAAATGACGGAGGGTGGTGGGACTCGGGTCTGGAAGGAGCCAGTGGGGATGGGCGGCACCGGGCTGGCACAGCCTGTGGGAGAAGCACGAGGGCTTCTCCGTCCCGAGGGTGCCAGGGGCTCCTCTCACACCTCAAGCTTCCGTGAGAGCCGAGGGGTGGCAGTCAGCAGCAGCCAGGTGGGGCCCACCCTCAGGAGTCAAGATGAGAGGAGGCACGAGGCAGATGGCAAACAGAGCCGGGAAGAAGCGCCAGGAGGGAAGAGAATCTCAACAAGTGCGGTGACTCTCCTCAGAGACAGCGGGAAGGCTGGCTGCACCACGCAGGAGCAAGTGGTCACGTGGAAGAGGCAAGTGGGCACGTTTCACAACAGAAGCATGAGTACAAGAGGAAAAGAAAACCCTCCAGGGCCGAAGGGAACCCACTGAGGAACCATTAACCAGCTCAGATCCAGGAGCCTGGGCAAGGAAACTCGCGCGACGTGAACCATCAAGAGAAGAGTCACCTCTGTCAGGGATCTAGGAAGGAAAAGGGAACAGGGAGGCTGACTACTGCAGGCAGTGACCCAGCACTTCCCAGAAGTAAAGAAGGATTTATCAGAAAAAGCCTCACGGAGAACCCAGGGACAAGAAAGGAAAACAAATAAAACATTCCAGAATCAAGCGACATCATCACCAACCACAGCAAAACCCACAGCCCACTCACCCCTAGACATACAAGTGTAGACGTCAAGGACACTGTGACAAAGGCACACTTATAAAGTCTCCAGAGAGGAGAAGCCACATCATCTATGAATAAATAAAAGCCAGATTGATCTAAACATGTCAGTGGATCACTGGATGCACAAAGAAAATAGAATACAATTAAAAAACTAGGCTGTCATTTAAATCAGGATAATACTGTCTAAAATGTTTTTAGGCTAAAAAAACTCATATATTTCCCCACCTGGGTTCTTTTTGAAAAATCTTTTAGAAAATTTACTTTTGCAAGAATATAAATATATCTTGAAGGAAAAAAAAAAGAAAAATCAGGGATTCAGATAAGAAAGTACTTAGTGAAGAGTATGGTGGTGTGAATGAGCAATGAATATAAGGATAATGAATAGCACCAGCCCTGCGCAGTTAAATCTAGACTATTATCAAGATGTCAGCCAGGGTCAGTAGGACAGGATACCTGGAGGACATGGATGAGCACATCTTTGGGTTTCTGTCTTACAAAAGAGGAAGACTTTGATGAACTTAGGCACTTGTAGGATAATAGGTGGAAGTATGGTTTTAATTATTTAAGGACAGCCACCAGAGTAATAAAAGTAGGCAAATGACTTTCACATCAGCTATCAGCAGAAGACATCAGAAGGAAGGTAGGAACAGAAGATGAGGATAGTAATCTGAAAATGTAAAATAAGATGGCTAAAGTAAGTCATAGAATAATCACAATTACATCATACAGAAGTAACCAAGTACCTTACTTCAAAGGTATGTAGTTCGAATTTTGAAAAAGACATTATAAACAATCAGTTTATTTTTATGGAGAAACACAAGAGACTCAACAAAAAATTTAGAAATGTCAAATAAAGAGAGACAAAAAATATACATTTGAACTAGAAGAAAGCCAATGTAGCAATTTTAACATCAGACAAAGATAAACGTTTGCAGCAAAATATACCACGAAGTAAGGATAGGGGTCTCACGTACGGATTTAAGAAACTACTCAAAGCTGATACTTATTTCAGATGGCTTCAAATAAACCAGGAATAAAAGTCATGAGTGTTTCAAAGTCTATGACAAGGCCTGAAAATCCATCAGAACTAGAGTTAATCCTGTTTTAACTTGGTCTATCAGTGTGGTAAAGTAAGACAGCCCAGAAACCCCTTATTGCACCTCAAAACAAAACAAAATGAACAACAATAAAAGCAAATCTTAAAAACTGAGCTGAGAAAAAAAATCAGAAAATATTTTATTAAAAAGATTTAACATAGACAAAGAAAGCTCTGGCAAAATGGATTATGCAAGAAAGCAGAATGTACAAGTGAAAACTGCTAGTTGATCAAGGGGAATGGTTTTCAGTAGATGTGGCAAGGTGCACACTCTCCTGCTGGAAGTAAGTATGGTACAGCTGAGTGTGCACTATCACACAGCCAAACAACCCCACCACTGCCTTAATGTTCCCCAAGGAATCTGCTCAATTGTGCAAGAGAATTGGAATAGCCTAGGTGCTCAGGGCTGGGGGATGTGTTTACTGAATGGGATGCAGAACAGATCACTGCATGATCGTGTAAGTAAAAACACAACAACAGCACTATATATAATGAACACATGGAGATACTTTTGTGGAAGGTGAGCCAGGAGGATATTTAGTAAATGGGAGTGGACCCCATGGCCAGGAGGTTAGAGAATGGGTTTGAGGATTATGACAAAGTGAAAATAATGTGCTCGGCCCATTAAACATTCACAGGTTGGGACCAGCTGCATTCTACGTTCTTGAGGGTTAACCATCAAGAAAGGAGGAGGATGAGGAGAAGGGTGGGGGACAACTTCTCCCAGCCCTGAAGCTAACCCTGAAGTTAACCCTAAGAATACAAAGTAGGGGGAGGGACATCTTTCCCACTTGTCCTTCCTGTGTATTGATTGATAAAAATCCCAATATTAATAAGAGTTAACGTTTGTACAGATATCCTTTTAAAATGTCAACTAGATGATGTCATTTGATCTTTGCAATCACTCTGCAGAGCTGGCAAGTCAGATACTGTCATGCTCCTTTGCTAGAGGACATTCATTGGAGAGGAGTGAGGGAATTTACCCAAATTCACACATTCAGGAGCTGATATTTTCCAGCTACAAACCACCCCCTTCCTTTTCCTCCACCACCTCCCCATATTCTGGCACCTGGGGCAACTCCCAGAAGTCAGTCTTTGTACTTCCAGCTTGTCCAAGATTGTGGACTTGAGTCCTTTGCTGCAGGGGGTTAACCACAGTTATGGACTGTATTCTTCAAGCTACCTTCTGTAGGTTTACTTGAATATTTATCTGTGAATAGTGTTATTTGGGGTGTATGAGTTTTATTCAAATGACAATTGTTCAATAAATATCTTTCCGTGGGACATTTTGCAAGTAACCAGCCTCCTCACCCCTCTCACCCTGGAATGTTTGTTTTCTTTTTTAATCTTCAAATAAAGGGTTTGAACTCAGATTCATCCTATGAATCTGTGAATATTATCTTGGCAATACTAAAATAAGCCTGTTTCTTTATTAGCCTTCAAACTTTGTCAGACAATTTCAGTCACCCACTGCTTCTGAGCTATTATCATTTAATGTAAAAACAGCATGTTTCAGTGAGAGCAGAAGACCCCATACCTCGAGAAGAACTTTAAATTGTATTGCAGTTTTCTCCGACTTAAACAGGCCTCTTACACTCACCTCCTGCCCTGGGACGGAAACGCAGTTATGGAGGGGAAGTGGGGCTCTTGGGAAGAGCTCATCTGGCCTCCTGGATGGCAATTCCTTGGCAAGGCCTGCTGCTCTCCTCAAACTTCTGGACAGTGGTGTGTGTGCACGTGTCCCCACTCTGAGCCTCACAGTTACCTTAATGGGACAATGGGCAACACTTGCTGATTTGGGACATGCTCCATTTCTTTTTCCAAGTTTCACTTTAAATTTTGCATCAAATGAGAATGAAATGAATTTGAATGCCACCCTCTGTCTCCACCCCAACCAAGTGTTTACTTTGGGTTGACTTTCAGCACAATGGTATACATGTGGCATGCTTTAATGGACATCTAGTGTTTCTGAAATAAATGACTTCTTTTTTTTACATACTGATATTAAAATGTAATAAACTTTAATTTATGCAAACCCAGATGCAGTTTATGTTCAACATGGAGCACATTTTATCTGTCTATTGAGAGGTAATTTAGAACTTTAGAGCTGGGTTCATTTATACTAAAAAAATTTTGATGCAACCAAGGGGTGTTCCTCAGAATTAATTAAGAGCTGAGCCCCTGTAGATGACATGTCCTCTCAGACTCTAGGAACTTCAGACAACGCCCACTTGCACCAGGGGCTGGGTCTTGGCTGTGCCACTTGCTGGCTGTGACCTTGAGCAAGTTGCTCCCTTTTCTGTACTTGATTTTCTCATCTATAAAGTGGAATAATCCCAGGGCCTACTTCATTAGAGATGCTGAGGACTGAATAAGGACATATCAAGCATTTAGGAGAAAGCTGGGCGTAGAATAAGCATCTCCTTTTCCGTTAATTTCATTATTGTTTACTGAGACCCATCCCACGTTTGGCAGACAGAAGAGCAACACCACAGCTCCTGGGAGATGTATCAGGCGGTTGTTTACCGCACGTTTGGTCTCTAAGTGGTGCTCCACCGTACGCATTGTCAAATGGATCTCCTCAGCAGTTGAAGGAATTCGAGCCTGCTGTCCTTTACCCCAGGATTTAAGCTGCCTAAGTCCTATGGTGACTCGCGGTTAGCAGTGACCGAGTGTGTCAGTTGTTCCTCTGGGAGTGACCACACCACCGGCCAGTTGAACCGGGTCCTGCACTGCTTTGTCTGTTGTTCTCTGTCCAGGTCTGATTTGCTGGTGCAGCCTCGTCCCTGTCCCCTGACCTCCCGCTCTGCCCTCACACTCACACTGTCTTGTGGGTAATTTAAGAAGTGACCCAGTTTGATGGTCTTCTAGAGTTTCTTTATGTGCACTTAAATGGGCATGAGGACAAAAAGGAGAGTGTGAATAGTGATTCACGTCATCGTCATTTCCCGAGTCTCCAGCTAATTATGCACGTACACCACTTAGAGGTCTCCTTTCCTGCTCTGTCTCCTCACTTTGCTAAAAAAACCAGTCCCTGTGTGGGATTCAAAGTGACTTTCCCATTCTCATTTGTATTGTAGATTTTTAAATTCTTTAATATCCTCCACTCTTGTAAAATACTGTTTTGCAGATATTTTAGTAAGAGGGCCCTTTTCACACTTATTTTACACAGAAATGGCTAGCTTTCTCATTTACATTAATAGACTTGGAGGCAAAACCATCCACCGTATATTGAATTGCCAGTTGTGGTGTGTGGACTTGGGTTAGTCTTATCACAAAGTTCAACATGAACGGTTGTTCTTTCCCTTATTTTTAATCTATGATTATTTTAGTAGTCCCTATAGATCATTCAATTCCATGGTCCAATGCTTGGGTCTTCAGGGCAACTAACTGTAGACACACACACACACACACACACACACACACACACACACACACACACACCACATCACATATACATTTAATAGCATTTATTTTTAAAGCAGTTTTGGGTCCACAGGAAAACTGAGTGAAAAATACATAAATTTAAGATAAACTCCCTGGCCTGCACATGCCCCGCCTTCCCTACTGTCAACCCCCACCTGAGTGATACATTTGGTACATTCTTTGTGTGTGTGTGTGTATCAGGGATGGAACCCAGGGGCACTCAACCTCTGAGCCACATGCCCGACCCATTTTGTCTTTTCACTTTGAGACAGGGTCTCACTAAGTTGCTTAGGGCTTTGCTAAGTTGCTGGGGGCTGGCTTTGAACTGTGATCCTCCTGCCTCAGCCTCCTGAGCCTCTGGGAATAGAGGCGTGTGTGACTGCATCCAGCGGGAATGGTACTCCCCTACAGCCTGCAGGCCTGCGTCCATGCTTCCCTCTCACCTGAGGCCCACGGTGCACAGGAGGCTCACTCCAGGGATCAGGACAAAGTCCAGTATGGTCCCACCGCCTGAGCGTGCTCTGTCGACTCACCTCTCCCTTCCTCTCAGCCCGACACCACAGACGTTTTCTGCCTTTTCCGTGACATCGTAGAGCTGGGGTCCCACGCTTCGTAGTGCTTTCAGACCCACGTGCTTCACGCAGTAATAAGCACTGAAGCGTCCTCCTGGCCTTTTCCTGGAGGAACCACTCACTTCTTTTTAGCACTGAATAACGTTTTGTGGTCTGGATGGACCACAGCTTATTTATCCCTTCACCCAGGAAGGGTGTCCTGGTCGCCTACGGGTTATGAATGATGCGGCTGTGGACATCTATGTGCAGGATTTTGTCTTCGTGGCATGTTTTAACACACACCGAGTGAACTCCTATGACTTATCCTGATCACCGGCTGGGGTGGGGATGGCATTCCAGGGTCCTTTGTCTTTTTAACTCTTCTTTCACAAGGTACCTCTGCCTTTGCTGAGCTTCTGCCTACATTTGCTGAAACTTGCAGAGCCATCAACATCATGTTGGGGCATCCTGGTATTTTCCCCCGTAGGTAGTATTGGCTGCATACGCTCGTCCTGTTCCTGAGAAATGGATGCAGTCCAAACCAATGTAAAGAGTAAGTTCACAGGTGGACTCGGGATGCTTGCTAGTGGAAGACATGCTTATCTGAGGTGCCTGTGGATTTCTGGCTCCCCTCGGTGTCCCTGGGAGCAGTCAGCCAGGCAGACGGCGCTCCAAAGGCTGCAGTTCCTCAGGTGCGGGCGCCTAACTGAGCAACAGGGAGAACCTGGCCCTAATGAATGCGATTCTGCACAGAGCTGTCTCCCTGGGGCCACCCAAATCTGATGCTATTTCTAGACTTTAATTGATTTAATGCCTTATTAAACGGAGCCAGAATGCCTATCGTGGAATTACTTAATCCACTATTCTCAATTCATGGAATAAACCTTATTCCAGATTCTCTGACCATGGTTTCAGCATGCAGGCTCCCCGGAGCAGATCGTGTGATCTCTAGCACCTTTCCCTGTGGTCCCTGGAGGAACAGGATGTCCCAGCTTCCTCCCCAAACTTGCTTCTTTCAGGTTCACCTCACCTAGCCTTTCATGGGAGCGAGCCCTTGAACTTGAGATCCCCTACCTCCGAGCTCTGTCCCCAGATGAATTAACCTCGGTTAAGACATTCACACCCTGACTCTCAGATGTGACAACATGGTTCTCTGGAGTATATGAATTAAAAGAAACTCTCAAGTACTTTTTAAATTAAATCACTTATTGAGCATAATTTACATGCAGCACCCCCCCCCCCCCAAATACCTGCAGTCAATTGCACTGCTGTGACTGAGATGTGGGGTCTTTCCATCATCAGATCCTCATGCTTCGTTCTCACAGACTCTGCCCCGGCCTCTGGGGCCAGCCCTGGTCTGTCTTCTTTCCTGCGGTTTTGTCTTATCCGTTGGATGCCGTGGAGGTGGATTCTCGTGGTCCAGAGTCTTTCGACTGGTTTCTTCCATTCAGCAAAATGCATCTGAGATTCACTCGTGTGGGTTAGTTCCGTGTGTCAGTGGTGATTCGTTCACTTATTTTAACATTTCTGAGTGGTGTCTGATTTGGGATGTACCACAGTTTGTTTATCCATTCACTACCACTTTAGGGACTCAGTCACTGTAACTTCCACATACAAGCTTTGTTGTGAACATTGTTTTTACTTCACCTGGGTAAGTACCTAGAAGTGGGATTGTTGGGTCAACTGGTGAAACCGCCAAGCTGTTTCCCAAAGTGGTTGCAATTTTTTATATTTTCACTACCTATGTATGAGAATTCCAGTTGTTCCACCTCCCGGTGGCACGTGGTATTATCAGTTGAAAGATTCCTTTGTAGTTGTTTGGTTTGGCTCTTCTGCTAAGTGTATGATGGTATTCCATTGTGGCTGTAATCTGCATTTCTCTAATGACTAATGATGTGAACATTTTGCATGTGTTTATTTTCCATTAATGTATTTTCTTTGATAAAGTATCTACACAAATCTTTTTCCATTTTTTTTTATAATTCTGCCATTACCGTTTTTATTTTCATACTAGTTATGCATACCATTAGAATCCTCTTTGACTTAATTATAAAAGCATGGAATGTAACTTGCTCTAATTCAGCCCCCTGTCCTTCCTCTTCCCTCCCGTCCTCCCTCCTTCTTCCCTTCCCCCTACTCTACTGATCTTTCTGCTATTTACATATTTTTAAAAATTAGTGTCTTGTGGATTAACACAATGTGAGGTTCACTGTGGTATATTCATATGTGTGTTAGGTCGGAAATTAGGCGACTGTAGGGGGCATAGCTGAGCAGCTAGAACAAAGACCAGCCCGCCAAAGATGACCAGAAAGTTCGCAGCAAGGTGGACGGAAAGTTACACTGACCCTTCACACCCACCTGTCACTCAACAAGACCCTCTCCCATCCTAGTCTATAAAAACCCTGGGCAGCCAGGGCCACTTGCGATTTTCTCCGGGTCCCTATACCCCGGTGGTCTGGGAATTTTGCCCGAGAGCCAAATTCCAATAAAGCTTGTGTTGGCCACTTTCCGTCCCATTTTATTTGGCCGCTACCTGTGCCCGCAGAGGCCCGCCGAGCTTACATTTGGTCCCACTACAATGTGTACACAGGAACGTGAGGTCAGTTTCATTCCACTGTCTTCCTTGTCCGTTCCTCCCCCCTCCCCCTCAATCCTCTTCATCTAGTCCACCAATTTGATCTTTTTTATTTCTTCTACTTTGATGGAATTCCCTCCCCCTCCCTCTTTATTTTGGAGTAGCTTTCAAATATCAGAGAAAACATTCGACCTTGGACTTTTTGAGTTCTGGCTTATTTCACTTAGCATGATAGTCTCCAGATCCATCGATATGGGATTGTTCTCTTTGTATTGAGTTTATGTCTTTTGATTTCAAGTTCTTTATCAAATTTGTTCTTCAAAAGTGTTTTCTCCTAGGCTATAGTTTGCTTTAAAAATTTTTTATTAGCAGAATCTTAAAAGGAGATTTTTACTGTTGATAAAGTCTAACTTATTGACTCTTTTCTTTATTGTTCATGTTTTTGGTGTTTGTCTAAGAAATCTTTGCCTAGATCAAGGTCATGAATATTTTCTCTTATGTTTCCTAATAGGAATGTTATAGCTGTAGTTGTAGATTTTGAGTTAGTATTTATAAGTAGGGTAAGGATTAGATCATTTTATTTATTTGCCTCTGAATGTCCAATCATTCCAACATGATGAATTGCAAAGACGATTCTTTTCCTCATCAACTTAAATTACTTTGCAACAACATTATTTGATGGCATCCATGTTGGGCTGTCTCTGGACTCAACCCTGTTTCACTTAACTGTTCCTTTGTCCTTCATCAGGACCACACTGTCTTGGTTACTGCAGCTTTATGGCAAGTCCTAAAATCAGGTGAGTCCTTAAATTTGGTTCTTCTTTAGTTTTCAAATTAATTTTGATTATTTTAGTTCTTTTGCCTTTCCATATAAATTTTATAATTACCTTATCGATTTCATAAAATAATTTCTACTAGGACATTAATTGGGTTTGCATGGAATAGATTGACCAATTTGGGGGTGAGCTGATGATATTGAAGCTTCCAATAAATGGGTCTGATGGATCTCTCTATTTTTCTCCCGCCGCAGGGCGAGGTCCTCACCTGAAGAGGTGCATTGCCTCAGGGGCTGCAGAGTCTTGCCGGGTCCCAGGCAGGCTCCACCCTACAATCCAGAGAAGGGAGCCACAGAAAGCACCCTGGTGGCCTCAAGTACCTTCCTCAGGGGCTCCTCCACCCTGTGGAGGTTCTGTCCCTTCTTCCTCATGGTTTCAGAGGGTCCCCATTGTGACTGGGCCCCAGGTGCCCCAAGCGCTGACCAGGCCTCTGACGCACGTGGTAGGGTCAGTACTCTCCCATCCTCACTGATCCCGAGCAAGCCACCTGAGCCCAGGCTCACCTGGGGACTGCTTGGGGGAGTCACACTGCGACCTTCTGCTTGGGAATTGGTCACCTCCTCCTGTGTTTTATGTCTACCTGGCCTCAAGAAAATTCTTCCTGATGCTTTTACTGGATTAATCTACTTTTCTTTGTTTCCGTTTTCCCTTCTGGTTGGGGAACTGTGGGTTACTTTTTTATTTTTTTAACAGTTTCTTCAGCTGTTGAAGATATACACTAAATACAAAACCTTATTCTTATTTGTTTTGAACTCCTAAAAAAAAGAGCCTGCTACTGATCAGCTTTCACTCCCCTCCCCCATTTCCTGAGTTAGTCCCTCCTCAAGTCCTTTTTATACTGATGTCCATATTTCATTTTTCTGATTTTTTAAATGCTCAATAGTGAGTTAAGTCAGTCAACTTATTTGATCAATTTCTTATCATTGTTTCTTGAATACCATTGATTTAGTATCAGTTATTTTTCTGCTTTTATGTTTGAAAATGTCTTTATTTTCTTCTCACTTGGAGTGATAGCTTCTTACCTGAAGTCGCAATTCCCTGAGTTCTTTGAGAGGATTTCATTGTCTTCTGGGATCCATTGCTATCCACTGTCACGGAGGAAATACTAGTTTTCATACTGATTGCTGGTTTCTTTGTGGGTAATCGGTATTTTCAGTCTGGGGGTTTTTATGATCTTAATATCAGCGATGTCTTACATTTGCATAATGATGTGTGCAGAGATTCTCCACACCTATTTTGTATTTTAAACTTCCTATGTCTGTTTCACATTATGGAAACATCTTAAAACAATTTTCTAGTTTATTAATTTAAAAAACAGAATTTTTGTCTAATTTTGTTTTCAGTGCTGGGGATCAACCCCTGCCTGTGCTGGGCCAATGCTTTCCCCTGAACTCTGGCTCCAGACCGGATTTTCCAGAAGTTTCAATTGACCCTTTCTTCATAGCCTTTATTCTTTGTTTTGATTTCAGAACATGTCTTTTTCCCCCCATGGATGCTACTTCTTATTTTAATCTCTTTGTATTAAAGCATCCTTATTTTAAAGGCACTTTTCATGTTTTTAAACTACTTTCATCCCGTCTGGGTGGTCTTACTTCCTGGTGCTTGTTTACCAGAGAGCACCCTGGTGGCCTGTTCCTGCCTGGGTGCAGGCCCGTGGGGACATCTCTTCCCTCCCCTTCACCTTCCCTCCTCCTCTCTCCCCTCTGGCCCTTCTGGTCATGCTGCGGTCACCTCCTCCATGTCTCCATGGAGCCCACGTCCAGAACCAGGACTCCTGCTTCTTCCACAGCCTTGACACCCAGCTCATCCAGTGGCCTGGGCCTGGGTTCCTCTTGCCTTCTAGGTAAGCAGAGCTGGTCACCACAGCAGGAGGGTGCCGAGTACAGTGTTCCCGAGTACAGGTTCTTCGACCTTCCTGCGTGGCTGGTGGTGACATGGCGGAGCAGAGCAGATGTGAGGCATGCGCGTGCACCCTCCTGGGCCGGAAGTCAGTGTGTTCCCGGGTGGAGCTCACAGGCACCCTGCACCACTATTTTAATGGCATACATTTCAAGTGAGATGAGCCAAAATTAATGGAAGAGGTCGGCATTTCAGTAATTCTAAACCCGCTCTTTAGAATGGCGTTTCGAAGACAGCAGATTCTTTATGATCCTAACTGGGTGAAGGGAAGTCTATAGAGACTGAAGTGGGTGTAATATTCTTAGAAATTCATGGTTCTGGCTTATTTACCGAGACACCGGATGGCTTTGAGGGAATTTACACTCTGATTAGTGTAAGACTTTAAAAGATAAATCTGTAACGGCTGCAGAGAAGCAACAAAATTAATGGCTGGCCATCTGGCTTGGTTTTATTAACCTATTTGTTCCAACTGTGCTTGTTGGCTTCTGCACTTGGATTGATGAAGATGAACTAGCAACTGGGATTTTTAAAGGACTTCTGAGATTTGTCTCCCTCTTTTCTAAATGGAATTCGTGTGAGACTATACACTACCAGGCGTTTTCTCACTTAACAGATACTCCTTGCCATTACCACTGGTGTGCCGAGTGTCATCAAACCCCATGCAGGAGACACAGGCGGGGGCCTGACCCTCCCGTGCAGGGCCCAGAATCTAGCTCATGTCTGGGTCCTGCTCACACCTGGGTTTGCTTGTTGGTTTTCAAATTCCTAACCACATGTGAGAAATTTTGTAAAAGCCAAATAAAAGTCGTGCTTTGGACACACATAAGGTTTTCATGTCCCTCCCTCCCTCCCTCCTTCCCTCT
Organism: Sciurus vulgaris; assembly: GCF_902686455.1. Lineage (NCBI taxonomy): Eukaryota > Metazoa > Chordata > Mammalia > Rodentia > Sciuridae > Sciurus > Sciurus vulgaris. Next base: position 167,542,390 of record NC_136466.1, on the reverse strand, counting down.
CTCCCTTCCTTCCTCTGTTAGGTGCAAGATGTATTCCTATTTATGGTTCTTCCTGTGATGCTGAAATCTGGAAAAGGGGCTGTCTGTCTAAACCAGGCTCTAAGGGACCAGAAGGAAAGCACGTTGGCCTCGCGCAGTGTGTCCCATCGGGTACTCAGAGTTAATTAGACTGGTAGGATGCTCCTTTGCAAGAAGAGATGGGCTAGGTGTAGGGTGAGGAGAGAAGGGGTAAAGGAAAGGGGGGAGGGAGCAGACATAGGATGGACCCCTGTTCTCTCCTCCTCTTAACTGGTCCTTTCAGATCTGATATTTGACCTCAACTTTCCTTTGCGACTCCACTTCGCAGTTAGTGTCAGTTGCAGGACTGGGCAGGCAGCAGGCAGAGAAAGCCCGCAGGGTGCACGGAAGGAGCTGGTCAGCCAGGGTGCACCAGCAAGGAGTGCGGGCCGCTCCCCAGGGGCGTGGGAGCAGCCTCAGCAGGCCAGCCCGCGGTGTGCCGGGGGCGCCCTAGACTGGCGCTGGGAACCCAGTTGAGTCCACCTCCTTACCTCACCGCATGTCTCCCAGGGCAAGCCCCAGCGGATTCCGGCCTTTCTTCACCTGTGCACTGGGCAGCGCTGCCAGCTCACAGCTCTGCATGCGGAAGAAGCTTCCTGTCAATTGAAACCCACGGCAGAGGCTGACAGAGCCACCAGGGCTGGCTCTACACCAGGGAGAGCTGCAGACACACACGATCCCTGGCCGGAGGTCCCGCATCCCCAGGGGTTCAGATTTCCTTAGAAAACGCGTGGGTGGGCATTTCAGCTGTACTCATGTTGGCTGATGGTGCCTAGGAGAGCCGTGGCGGCACCACGCCTGGTCCTCCGAGAGGTGGTGGGCCCGGTTGGTTCTTCTCCACATTCCTTAGTGCCACCCCGCCTTACTTACACTTTTCTTCAGAAGGCAAACGATGATGGGAGGAAGGTCAGAGGACAGGTAGAAGCATTGGGCGTGGCTTCTGCCACCTGCTGGGTGTGTAGTGGGGAGACCTGTGATCCAGGGAAGATGGGCGATGCCCTGGGGGAGCCAGGGGTGCAGCCGGGTGACATGTGTGCATGTCTCCCTTTCCACAGCCTCCACGCTGGGCTTTGTTGTTTTCCCGAGGGTTCTGGAAAAAGTGCCTGCCATCTTTATCATTTGCCATGTGTGCCCAGCACCTCACCTGCAGGGACTCCTTCTCTCCTTGCCGCGGTTCTGTAGGGCAGGAACGTCATGATCCCCACCAGGAAACGAAAACATTAGCCAACCTGCACAAGGCCATGTTGCTAGTGAGAACCAGCAGGAGTTCAAATCCGAGCTTGTCTCCACGTCCTGTGTTCCTTACAGAGGTGAATTTTTGAAATGTGGGTTTTTGAGGGTCTCCAAAATGGTGCATGGTGGGTCTTGTGGAATGCTGTTATCTGTGCAAGGTGGCTGTCCCTGCTCAGGAGGACTTGACCGAGCCTCTGTCAGCACTGAGACCAGGGAAAGGCATCCGTCTCCTCTCCAGCCCCAATACTCTCCATGTGTCTGTTACATGGCCACTTTTGCCAGTTTTGCTCCCATCCTGGTGCTGGGCGAGGGTCCAGATGGCATGTAAGATGGCTCCCAGGGTCTGTGCCAACAGAGAGGGCTGTAGCTTTGGGGGTCGGGATCACCCACTTCTCTGAGCACGGATGCTTGGGGAAGAGTTCTTGACTTTCATTTGGGACATAGCTCTCCATATTCGTGTGTACCCTCTGGTGTGTGTGTAGTAAGTTCCACTAGCTGCTGGCCTCAAATAACCCTTCCCCACTGCATTGAGGCCATGCTGTTTTCTTAGTGAATAAATGAGATCCAAAATTACTGGCATCTGCAGAGCTGAGGCGCCACTGTGCCACCTCCCCGCCCTTGTCTTTTCCAGGACAAAAAATAGTTTGCCATTTGCTCTGTTGACTCTTCTTTTTGAAATAATATAGGGGTGTTTTTCCCAGAGAGAAAATTCCACACTTGTGCTCTTGTTTCCTGTGTGGGTCAGCTTTTTCACTGCTGTGACCACAAGGCCTGACAAGAACAAGGTGGAGCAGGAAAAGTTTATTTGGGGCTCACAGTTTCAGAGGTCTCAGTTCACAGATGGCCAGCTCCATTGCTTTGGACCTAAGGTGAGGCAGAACATCATGACAGAAGGGGAACCTGTTGGAGACCGCTGCCCTGTAGGGCCCGTAGTGGCGGCTGGCCTCGCCCTAAGATGGCGCCGAGAAGCCCAACCGCAAAGAAAAACAACTTTAAGGAAGTGCTTTCTATTGGCTGACTGATCTCCTCCGCGTCCGTGCTTAGCTCGTGATCAGTACGTGTCCTCATTGCCCACCATTGAGTCTCCACGAGCCAAACGCCTGCCCCGTTAGGTGATTGGCTGTCACATCCCATAAAGCTGCGTACTTTGCACGGCGGGAGGAGAGCAAGCAAGGCAAGGAGGGCAGGCAGCAGCTGCGGGACGAGAGAAGAGGAGAGGCGGCCGTGGCACGACGAGAGAAGAAAGAGAGAGAGAAGCGGCAGCTGCACGAGAGACAAGAGAAGAAGAAGAAGACGGCGGGGGTGGAGGAAGAAGAACCAGGCACTCGGCTCAGAAGCTCTCCCGTAAAAATAAAGACCTTGAAACTTCATTTGAGAGCCGAGGCTTCATTGTACTCGCTGGACGAGACAGGAACCAGCTCAGGACCTGGCCACCAGGAAGCACAAAGACAAAACATAAACCTCAAAGTCATGTCCCCAGTGATCACCTCCTCCAGCCACACCCTGCCTGCCTTCAGCTACCACTCAGTTTCCCATTCCAGTGAATCAATACACTGAGTAGGCCAAGGCCCTCATGACCAATCACTTCACCTCTCAACTTCCTTGCAGTGTCTCACACATGAGCTTTTGGGGGACACCTCACATCTAAAGCACAACACTTTCTCAATATGCCTAATGGTTTTGATACCAGTGACCAAACTCAGTCCAACTTAACTGGGGCCCTGCTAGGTGCCTGGTTCTGTGGATGGAGTGGAGGTGCCTCCTGGGCCTGCTTCTGCTCCAGCTCCGACCCAACCACATGCTCCTATCATAGTCCTCCAAGAGACAAGCTCCATGGCTTCTCTGGCTGGTAACTTGTTCTCCATGGCATCAGACGGGGACAGGATGAGTAATCTGTGAAGTCCAGGATTCTGAGTTTGTTTTTAAACTTTGTGCTGAATTCAATAGGTCTTATGGTTTTTCAAATATGTGTAACTATCTAAAAACTGTTTAGAAAATTGTAAGGTAGAGCAAAATTTTGTTAAAAATATGCATGTGAAAATAATCAGGGGCTCGTAAATTTTCTTCCCTAGGTATTTTGATTGTTGGGATATATATATATATATATATATATCTCCTCCCAATGTATATAATTGACTGACATATATGTATATATAGAAATTTATCTCTCTATATACATATACATCAATTTTTCCCTCATCCTTTTTGTTCTGTTATGTTTTTGATTAGCACTTACTAGTTATACATCTTCATGGAGTTCATGCAATATTTTAATGGATGCACATGTTCATTGTACACTGACAAAATTAGGGGGTTAACATGTCCCTTTCCTTACCACTTATTTACATATGGAGCCTTTAAGCCCCTCTCCTCTTGAGTTTCATGAAATATTCAATAAGTTATCCTGAACTGAAGCCCCTCACTGTGCTATGGAATAGTAGAATGTACTTCTTATACCTCTTTTGGTGCCTATTCTCCAGCCTCCCTTTGTCTCTCCCACACTCCCCAGCCTTTAGTAATCACTATTCTGCATTAAGGTCGAGTACTTTTAGGTGTTTCGAGCTCCTTGTGTATTCTGTGTATTAGTCCTTTGGTCAAGGAACAGTTGGCTGAGATTCTCTGGGTTGCCTTGGCTCTGTTGACACTCTTCTTTGCTGTGTAGAAGCCTTTAACTCTGAAGTAGTCCCACGTGTCAATTTTGGTTTTTATTTTCCGTGCTGTTGGGGGTCTTATCTCAAAAAATCGTTGCCTACACCAATGTTTCGAAGAGGTTTCCTGATTTTTTTTTCTAGTATTTTCAGATTTTCAAGTCTCATATTTAGGTTTTTGATCCATTTTGAGTTGATTCTTGCACGGAATCAAGGTGAAAGGTGGGGATCAAGTTTCAATCTTCAGTATGTGGATATCCGGTTTCCCAGCAGCAATTACTGAAGATGCTGCTCTTTTGTTGACTTCATGAGTGACATTACACAGTTGCACAGGTATGCTGGGGGTTCATTGTTTTATGATCATATCAAATTTAGGTGTTATTCTGCTGACATTCATTGCCAACTAAGGAAGGTTCATTAACTCATCCGAAGGTTTGAGTCTCTCTCTCTCTTTCTCTCTCTCTCTCGGTTACTAAATTTGGGGAAGAATTTGTGCCATATTTGAAAATAATAAAAATGTATTAAAAATTCAAGTGGGTCATAATTTGGGAAAACTCACTGTATGGGGCAAAATGCTATTAAGTGAATATAATAGGACATGAAAATCAGCATTACCTCAAGATTTCAGATGGACTTATACTAAAACCCTTGAAGTGGACTTTGATTTCTAAAAATCATTACATTAAACATTACAGGATAACATTACCCTATGTACATGTATGATTATGCAAATGGTGTGACTCTATTTTGTGTATAATCAGAGAAATGAAAGTTGTACCTCATTTGTGTACAGTGAATCGAAAAATAAAATTACAGGAAAAGAATGAAGTTTGCGATAAAGTTAGACTTTCTATTGTATTGCTGTTGACTAAGTCAAGGTGGTTTCCTGCCATTTCCAAATTGGTGAAGTTTTACAGAAACCATCTCTGTTCCCCACAAATCCCACAAAAATGTATTAGGGGTTTGTTACCTGAAGCCAACTCTGATCTTCAGACCATTTATTTTCTCAGGCTATTACAGGCCTGTTGTAGTTTTCCCAAGTTTCTCGGTCATAAAATACCAGCTGGAGGAACTCATGAGCTGGCCCTCCAAGAAGCTCAGACACGCAACTTAAGCATCACCTTGATGAGCTGCACGTGGCCATCCCACCACACTGGGCTCAGGTACAAACTCAGACAAGTCAGTCTCACTCATGCCCACCTGAGGGAGGGATGATAAAATCATCTAGGACGCTTGGGAGCAACCGGAATCCAGGGATCTTAAATGAATCTTTCCTTCCAACCCCGACTTGAAGCACCTGCCTGATACAGTGGAAGATAAAGACACAGCAATGGCACAGAAGGGACATCAGCACTGGGTGCCACCAGCAGGCATCTTCAGGCTCTGTGGAAATGGGCTGCATCCAGGGTCGCACTCCCAAGAGCCTATGCACCCGTGGACACTGAGGCTGAGATGCTATGCACAACCTGGGCACCACTGCACACCCAGCAGAGGGGCAGTGGGGGAGGAGAGCCCTCCTCAGGCTGACACCAGTGTTCACAGTACCTCCTGCTCCTACAAGGAAAATGCCCCCACTTCTGCCTGACATTGACAGGTGCTTTGTGATTTGCAGAGGAATTTCACAAACACAACCTCATTCAATACTAGCCAGCGGTCTCTTCTACGTCTGCAGAGAGGTTGTGGGTCACGGCCTTTGGACCACTCATCACTCATGCCGTTAACTTCACCCGGATCTCCCCTCCTGTGTTTACCCAAATGCTGCACATGCTGTCCAAGGTCCGGCTCATTCACCATAGCCTGCTTTTCCCAGTCCTGCTTCTGACCTTTGAATTGTCACAACATCATGGAGAAGTTACTTTCAGTTTAATACACATTTTACTGTGACCCATGCTATGCAGTTTGATTTCATTGTTTTAATCCATTTAATTTATTTACATTCCCTGATTGTGACCATTCCGGTGTCCCCTTCATACTGAGAACTTCTTAAGGATGTCCCTCATTCCCACCGTGGGTCTGTGTCCTTTGCCCTGGCACGGAGCTCAGCACAGAGGTACTTACTTCTCCCATGTGGTCAATGGTCCCAAGAGCATTTGCCAAAACTGATCTTCCCACCTGTTGTGCTGGGATCAACTCAGTCTCGGTCTACCTGTTTCTGCTGTCAGCAGCCCTAACATCTACGTCAACAGCTAGACAGATATGATTTCCCCTGGGTACCAGGAAATAAAGAAATAAAGGCTGGGAAGCACTGTAATATTCAGATGACCAGATGTAGTCCTACTCTTAATTAGCCAAAACTATAAATGTAGAAAATTGCAGAGGGAGCTTAGGATAGTGATGCATGTCTTTTAAAGAACCATGTCTCTTGGACATATATGACTGCATGGCCAATGTGATCCTACAATATGTACAATCAGAAAAATGAGAAGTTATACTTCATTTATGTATGATCTATCAAAATGCATAAATGCATTCTACTGTCATGTATAGCTAATTAGAACAAATAAAAATTTTTAAAAAATAAAATGGGAGAAAAAAATTAAAACAAGAAATGTCTCTTGCAAAGTGCAAATTGTCCACGATTGTGTTTAAGAGGTTGAATGAATAACAAAATTAGAACATTCCATAGTAAGTCAGAGTAGATCTAGAAGTGCCCAATGGCTGCATTTTCTATTAATATAGAACTAATTTCTACAACTTTGTAGAGATATTGCTATCTAAGCATAATATCAATATTGACCAGGAATTTGGAAGAAATGCCTCACTATATGGAAATGTTATCCAAATATTTAGAAAGGAGAACACACACAGGGGAGTATTCACTGTGCATGGTCTTGGTCAGAGGTGGCTTTCCTGTTATGCATATGATGGGGCAGGACAAAGAAGAGCTAACAGTCATGCCTCCATCTTTATCGATGGATCAGGCTGGTTTCTCTCCAATGGCCCTTTCTCCTATGTGGACCAAGTATAGGTTCACCAAAGTCCAACATTTAGATCAGTGGTATGAAAAGTGTCTAGGACAAATTTTGAGCTGGTTTCAAATATCTAATAGTTTAATAAGGTTTCCAATTTCTTATTACCTCTTTTTCCAAATAAGGTGGGCATCCTGGAGTATGAGGTGGAAGGACAGGTGATACTCTTTGAAGTGCCTCTTAGAAGCTACCCTTAAAGTTTGGTGTTGGCTTAAATGACAGAATCATGGCTCCTTGTACTGGAAATTGCAGGTATGTGTGGTACCCATGGGGATAGTGGTGGGGAGGGGCACTGTATTAGAGGGAATGGACTTACTAGAGAGGAGGTAGGCTCCATGCTCACTGCACTAGCAGGGACTCTCTGGACTTGGTACAAATTCATTTTCATGGGTAAAATTGGGATCTTGAAGATTTTGAAGGATCCTGAATCATCATCATTCACTTAAATAGTTGACTCTGTGGTCGCCCTTGGCAGACATGTGGATGCTCCACAGCAAGGATGACATGGAGATTAGAGATGATCACAAAAACTTTGCTCATCTTCCCTTTGAGAGGTGGCTTGGTTTTTTCCTCCTTCTGAATCTGAACTACAGTCATGACTTTCTGGACCAAGTGAATGCAGTGGAAGTGATGTCTTGGGACATATACAGCTTGGTCACAACAGACTGTGTGACTTCCATTTCTATTCTCCCAGGATGTTCACTTTTGAGATACTCCCTTTTGGGAGGCCTCTTCTTGGAAGCCCAAGAAGTTCCATGGAGAGGTTATGTGGAGAGGACCTGAAGTTCCTGGCTGGCAACGACCAGATGAGTAAGTATCTTGACACCCAGCCATTGGGGTCATCAGATAGATACAGCTTGACCAACATCTTAGTACAATTGCATGGGAGATTTCAAGTGAGGGAAACATTCCTGAATGCTTCCTATGTCCCTGACTGAGGGAGTGAACTATCAAGTGCTTTTTTAAGCTACTAAACTTTGGTTGACTTGTTATGTTGCAATAGATAACCAGAGCAGATAGCAAAGTGTGTTCTCCTACAATGGCCCCACAAACACACAGAGAAAATGAGAACAGAGACTTCATCCATATATTGACTGGTTTCAGGCATGGTGAACTAAAATAGTTTTGGTCAGGGCGTAGAGGACCAGCTTAGGAAAACTTCGAGGTTAGTTCACAGGTGGCTGGCGTTTGGTCAAACCAGAAGAGGAAACAAGATATCAGAGTTAAGCAGAGCAGTTGGCGAGCCAAACAGAGTTCCACTTGGGAGGCCATTTTCTTTACAGCCCATCTGACCTACTTGCTTTTCTTGAAGGAAAACACTGAAGCCACAGAGGTAGAAACCTGCGAAGTCAATGGAAGGATCAGATTTGTCAGCTCCAAGTTAAGCAATCTTTCTGTAAGCCTTTGCTTTCTATAAAATAAAAAAAAATTGGATATGACCTAATTAGAAGTCAAGTTCAAGGACAGAGATAGTACCGTGGGGGGAGCACTGTACCCTGAGGTGGACATGGGCTCAAGGTGAAGACCTTTCATTTGTCAGATGTGTGGCTTTAGTGAGCTCTGAGCACTTTCTTTCTAATCAGATATAGATAAGATAACTTCTAGATTTGGAGGAATAAGTAGCAAAGGAGGAGAAAGCATGAGCCAGGGAGTTTGGGGCATAAGAATGCTTGGAGAGCACCTGATGGGCTGCCGCCATTGTGCATTTCTTCACATGTGCACTGTCCACAGACATGACCTTTACCATCTGTCTCAAGGGATGATGATGTTTCTGTTTTTCACATGAAAAGGTCAATTTGCAATCGCAGTAGAAACTTGGATGAGGTCCCTCAGAGGGCAAATGGTGAGGACTCAGACCCAAGACTCTCTGACTTAAAAGGTGGGCTCTCACCACCTGGCTGCATGACTCTGTTAGGAGGGAAGATTGGATTGGGGTTAACCAGGCTGCCAGTTGGTGTGCAGAGTTCCATGCAGCCTTGGAAGGGGAACACACACAAGGGGCGTGAGATTTAAAAGTAACCCAGACGAAAGTTAGAGAATGAGATTCAGTCCTGCAGGCTGACAACAGAGTGTCAAGATGCAGAGTTGCTGCTGAGGGCACCACAGCATGGTGGCTTTTGGATGGGAGTCCCTGTGAGCCCTCAGCCCAGGCTTTCCTAGGTGCAAAGTAGCCAAGTCACACCTGTGACCACTAGAATGAGGTCAGGGATGGGATAGGACCCGTGTGCATCAGAAGAATGAGAATACACGAAGTCTTCAAGCTCACATCTACTGTGGCCGACACAAGAGAAGGCTGGGCTGGGCTCTGTGATCCGGGTGGTCAGAACTGAGTGTGGTCTTATTATGAGTATATTACTTAGGTAAATCCAGCTGCTATAACAAATAAGCCCCACATTTAAGAAGCTTACCATGCCAAAATATTTCTCCCTCATCACCAGTGTATTGGTCCTGGTCTGGGGACAGATGTCCTCTCCTGCAGCTCAGGGTCCCAGACTCTGTCCATTTGTAGCTCTTCACATCCAACTGGGAGAGGAAGACAGGAGGACTGGCGTGGCTGCTTTCCTCCTTGGACAGGAAGGCACACGCATGCATTTCCCCACTTTCCATCAGCAACAGCTATTCACATGGCTCCTTCCAGAAGCACATTGGCCTGAAGGACAGGGTCCCTGGCCAGAAAGCCATCTCTCAGTGACACTTATCTGTGATGTAAGAGAACCACCATGTTTTGGGTGACTCGCTATCTGCTGCATAGACATTTGCATCTGTATTGGTCCCCTAACCTAGAGATCTGGTTTCTAAGCTTCTTGCTTCCCATGGCATCACCAGCCACTGTTGCTGAGGCTGAGGGCACATCTTTTTATCCTAACCGATCTAGCACTCTGAGTCCCACTTTGGATGGAGTTCATCTTTGTAAGGCCACTCTTCCCTCTAGAGACTGTAGTCCAGGGCCTGTTTCCAGAGGACCCCGCCACTTCCTGCACAGTGCTCGGAGCTGATGCTCTGCTGGTTTTTTGTGTCTGGCTATTTCCCAGCAGCAGCCCACATCCTGGCTCTCTGCTAGCCACTCTCCACATTAAAATGACCCTCTCTGCTGACAGCTTGCTCAGACTCCCATCTGCTCTTGCAATTCACTGTCACACTTGTGTTTGACTGGCCAAATACGACCTTTCCTTGGCCCATCCCACCAGCTGAATGAGACCCCTGAGGTATTTTCTACATCAGAAAGGTGGCCAGTCCAGGCCTCGGGTACCACGGTGAACCTCTGTTCTTGAGTATCGGAGTGCATTTCAGTCTGCATGCTGGCAGTAAATCATGGCAATATTTAGAATTGAGCATTAGGTGTCTTGTCACCTTGCTGTTCCTCATGGTTATTAATCATTTCTATGACTGTCTTGCAGTTCAGAAGGAGGATGACTCCTGTCATAAGATCACTACTCCTTATTATAAGGTCACTTTGTCAGGGGGCCATTATTGTTGGGGAGCCACCTGAGCCATAAAATGTGGCCCGGATGATTGAATCATGTTATCCAGGAAGCAGAGCAGGGGTGTCTGCTGTGGGCACAGGCTGCCGTGTATCTGTGTCCCAAGGCCCCAGGATGTCATGATGCACTGGGCCATCAGCCGCTGGACACAGCCAAGGGAGTGCTAAGAAGCTTTCACAGCAGGCACCTCACTCAATAATTTTTGACTTTCTTGGCCTCTCAGGTAATCTAATTGTTTCAAGTTTCCAGAATTTCCTCTGGTTGCTTTCCTCTGCAAAAAGAAAGGAAGTTCCCATACTGGGTCACTCTGGAAGCCAATAATGTTTGTGGAAGTTGAATGCGAACACATTTTTGCAATTGTGAGTGCCTGCACATTAATTTAGATTCTTTCATATCATATCAGTAGGGAAACTCCCCAGCTTTCTGCACTGACAGTGACTGAGAGGGTCAGAACATGCACAACCTGGACCAACAAAACCCAGAAATGTGAACATCCCAACTTCAGTTCCCACGTTGCCCCTGGAGGGTGTCTCTCATGGCAAAATTGTCCGAGGTGGCTGAGAAAACAGCCCTAGCTCCTAAGCTCTCAGCGATGGTGCTAGTCAGCTCTTCTCCGCACATCGGGTTTTTAACTATGGCTCCGGGCAATTCCTTTTTGACAAGGTTAGAGGTGAGGTTCTTTCAGCCTGTTTTTGACAAATGACATGCTGGACTGACCATATGCAACAAGATCCAAGAGGACTCTGTTCCCTCACTCTGGTCATCTGAGTGTCCTTGAGCGAGCCAGTTCTCCCTACTGTGCTACCAAAGAGGTTGCATGCTGAGAAACTGCTGTGTGGGAGAGAGCTAGTGTTTCTCCAGTTGGTTCATCAGTGTGATGATGCCAAGGAAGGGGACATACAAGTCAGAAAAGGCATATTTGCTGTCCCAGGGACTGGCTGCCACTGTCTCTAATAAAGGAGCTGATCTCTCTGAATTTCAAGTGAGCAAAGTTAATTCATTACGTGGAAGACTTCAGATAAGAAAGAGCTTCCAGAGCAGCATCCCTCTGAGTGTCAGAGAAGGCTGATTTCTAGATCATAACTTGCTCTGGGGGTTTGACCCAACGTGCGCACACAATACTCACAGGTGCCTCCACTGTGCTGCAGGACCTCTGTGATATCATCACCTGTAGGCAGGTGCATGTTGTAGAATCAGGATGTCCGAAGACTGATGTGTGGAAATGGCGGGTGGCCTTCAGTAATTTGGCGCAGCCCTATCTATTTTCTCCTCTGTCTTCTTTTTCACTAATACTTTGAGGTCTTTTCTCCCCTACGAAGTCCACAACGGACAGAAACAAGGATTCACAGAGCCCATGGAACAAGGGAAACTTTTCCTCTAAGGGGGAGAACTACAGGGAACTTCTGACGTGAAGTTCTGGGGATCCCAGGATAGCGGCTCAAGGACAAGTTGTCTTCATACACGACTGTCCTCCAAGTCTCTCCCTTCGTCCTCCACCTTCTCTGATACTTCTGCCCTCAAGAAGCTTGTGATCAACGACTCAGCTCATTTCAGCCACAAGATGGCATTGTCTCAGGAAACCCATCTTGTTCAACATTAACTCCAGAAATGAGCTGATTTGCAGTTTTCTAGGCAGAAGACAGATGCAATTGCAAAGCCTCCTTGTCTAGAAACCTCCTGGTGAGTGCAGTGGCTTCTGTACTCAGAGTCCACAAGCTTTTGAAACTGGATCATTTTATCTCAGCTTATCAACTGGGTGGTCTTGTCTTCAGGGGTGTCCACTGAGTCACACACCTTGGGTCCCAGAGCTTAGCCCAGTGTCCTGTCTGGAGTGTGAGCTTTATAGGTTCTTGTTGCTGATACTTAGGGAAGGTTTTCACAAAATGTATTTATGAACAACATGAATGAATCTCCAGGAAATCCTAAGGAATCTTACAATTTTACAACAGAGAGACATTTGAACTTGAATCAAATCAGAATGGAAACTCCAGTGTTTTGAAACACTAGGAGGCAGATAACTTTGAAATCCCAAGAGCACTGAACCAGCAATCCTGGCATTATAGGAAACAACTGCGTGTTACCAGTTCTTTGGCACATAGGAGACTGGACCACAGTTTGTAACCGTATAAATTCTGTGAAACAAAACTGCAATACCTAGAGACCAAAATTCCTGACTACCTTGGAAAACAGTTTTTTGACACCTACTGTGATTGAAATGAAGGGCAACAGAACTCTCAAAATAAAATGCTTGAGATTGCTGACATCCTAGCTGACCCTGGGCCTGGGGTCCCCAGAGGACTGTCCCCTGACTGTCAGGGGCTTAGAGATGGGACATCTGCTCTGAATTTCTGAATAGCCTGCCCCATTATCCTTCACTATTGAAATCCACTGTGAGAAGTAAGAATTCAATTGCCAGGTTAGGAGGACTTAAAAAAAAAAAAATTCACACTCATCTAAACTGCACAGGTTCAGATATCTAAGCAGTCTGCAACCACGTGGCTATCTCCCAGAAACCAGGCAGGTGGATCTTTTGTGGCACAAAACACAAAGCAAATTTTAAAGAACTCTTTCTCATAGAACTTTAAAATATAGTTATCCTTCAAAAATTTTCCTGAATATAAAGACAATGAATGAAGGAATCTGCTGCACTGCAGTGTTCTGCTCAAGGAGACAGGGGTGAAAGATGCTAAGTATGTGTTACTTCTACTTAAAAAGAGGAGACCAATCTCCCCACTTTCATTTTAACCGAGTGGCAACCAGTTCTTGACTCTGGAACAATGACACTTAGGACACTGAGAGCAACGATGGCCCCACTGTGCACGCTTTCGGCATTGACACTGTGGTGTGAAGTCACTGGTGCTGGGGTCCAAGTCACACTCCATCTGTGCACGGGAAGCCGTGACAGTCCATTGCCAGGTGACACTGGAAGGCTTTGTCAGTGGAAGGTTTTAGCAGACTGGAGACAGAAGGTGGAAGACCAGACTCGCTTCTGTGAGTGTCGTGTCGTTACTGTGACCTTCAGCCAGCCCACTGAGCCCCGATGGTGGTGATCCTTCCGGAAGGAGTGAAGCCTGCATTTACAGTTTTCTTCCAACACTGGTTGTGGACGCTTTTCCACGCCCTTCCCAGAGACCCCAGCACTGGTCAGCAGCCACCCTGCTGCCAGGCTGGAATCCTGATCTGGGGTCTCAGTTCAGTTTCTCAGGGCCCTTCCTCCAAGCTTCCACGTTTTGAAAAATTAACAAATAGTAATTGCACATATTAGCTTTTTCCGAGGTAAATGTGATGTTTTGAGATGTGTTTGTAATGTGGACTTATTAAATCAAGCTAACAGATCCATCACCTCATATACTTATTATTTTAGTGGTGAACATACCTAACCTATTCTTTCAGCAATTTTGAGATATACAATGCATTATTATTTGTTGCAGTCTCTGTTCTGTGGCATGTATCACCAAAGCTCATTCCACATGCCCGAGAGGTTGCAGTCTTCCATCAACACCTTCCTCCACCCAGCCTCTGGTGCCTGCCCTCCTTCTTTCTGCTTCTCCAAGTCTGACGCTTTTTAGATTGACATAGTGGGATCATTGGTATTTGTCTTTCTGTGCCCGGGTGATTTAACTTAGCACAAGGGGCAAAAGACCTGAATAGACATTTCTCAAGGGAAGTCATACAAATGACCAGAAGATATGTAGAAGATGGTCACCATCACTGATATCACAGAAATGCAAATTACAACCATGACAAGATATTAATTCATCCCTGTTAGGAGGGTGATTATCAAACAGAAGATAAGTGTTGGTGATAATGTGTAAAAAGGAACTCATGCACTGTTGGTGGGAAAAAGTACATCAGAACATCCACTGGAGAAAACAGGATTGAGTTTCCACAAAAATTGGAAACAGAACCACATGATTCAGCAATCCCCCCCAGTTGGTGTGTATCCAAGGGAACTGAAATCAGTGTGCTAAAAAGACACCTGTACTCCTTTGTCCTTTGTGACATTGGTCACAACAGCAAGGATTCTGAAGCTGCCTGTGTCCATCAACAGATGGATGCATAAAGAAAATGTGGAGTATACACACATGGGCATCCTGTAGAGTCTCCGAAAGCCGGGGAGTCCCACCACGTGAGGGGGCTGCCTGGGTGAGCCCAGAAGGCCCTGTGGCAAGCCTGCAAGCTGGCACGGCCCTGCCTCTCCCATCCCCTCACTCTGGGTCAGCGGTGTCTTATGGGACGCCTTCTTGTCCACTTCCTGTATCTGCAGTTACATAGTTATGAGATCTTTAGACCTAGTTAGTGGTCCTGCATATTAAACCCTCTGCTGTGATTTCTAGGCCCTAACTGATATGGATGACAGCATTAAAGAACTAAGTAAAATTCCTGAATCATTGATTTCATGAATAATGTAAATGTAATCTAGATTTTTTAAAAAAAGTTCCTGAAATTGTATTCTCAGTTTGCTACAAAAGAACCAGAGTATGATTCGAAACTCTCAGTGAAAGTAGTTTTAACAATCCAAACTCATGGGGGCAAGTGACAGAAAATCTAACTTAAACCAAAAAGGGGACATACTGGCTTATTAACTGAATGACTTAGCAAAAACTGGGCCCTTGCGTTGGCAAGAGAGGACAATTAGAACTGGGGCACCTTGTCCTCAAGAGGCATCTGAACATGAAGATCAGTCATCAGCAGAAAGAGTCATTGCTTGGGATAGCCCAGTAGTATTCCACCTTCACTGAGCTAATGCCTCTGGGGGCTTAGGGGACAGGATCAGTCCTGCCTCCAAGTATCTCTGGGCCAAGGGGCTCGATGTCCATCACAGTCTTCTCCATTTCCTGTGCTGCTCTGCTCCCTCTGGGCTTCCCTGTGGTGTCAAGCTCGCCACCAGCAGCCCTAGCTTACTCTTCCTCCCTCAGCTGCAGGACAGTCTGAGCTTCCAGCACCCCCAGCCAAAGCCTGGGAGCACTCTGGGCCCTAGACCAGGACCCCTTCAACCCCCTGTGATGGGCGCAGACCACATGCTGATTGTCTAAGGCCCTACCCACATGCCTGTGCAGAGAGAGCCCAGTAAAATCAGCGTCCCCCAAGCCAAATGGACCCGAACGTAGTTGTGGTTTCCCCAGGGAACATCTGGATGCAGTGACCAGAGGCAGAGAAGTTAATGCTCTACTGCAAAACCAGCAGGTGCCCCTGTGCCAGAGGCTGTGAATGAAGGAGAAAGGACAGCAGGTCACTCTGGTGCTCGCTCATCTCCCTTCAGAGCCAGCTTTGGCTGGCAGACAGTCCCCAGCAGCCATGCCTTTGGCGCACCGCCCTCCTCCGGGCCTGCTCCCAGCCAGGACCTGAGTGGGAGCACTAGAATCAGCCTCTGCTGCCTGATGCAGTAGCCCTGCAGCAGCTGTGTGGTCAGGCTCTCTGCTTCTGCTGGGGGAGGGCGCTCAGTGCCGGCCCGCAGCCCTGCTCCTTCCTGGGTCCCCCCTCCCTTCTCCAGCTGGAAGGCTCTCTTGGCCACTCCGGGGTCTCCCCTTGGCTTGGGTCGTTTTCGTGCTATCTGCCCTCGCAGCACCCAGGCTGACGCGGCTATACCCCGTCTCTCACAGTTCTCTCTTTCAAACGACTGTGCGGTGTGTGCACTATTTGATGTCGGTTGGTCATTTGGGGGGTACTGAGCTTCTCTACTAGAGTGAGGTCTGCCTGGGATGGAAGAGGCGGATGGCAGGGGCAAGTCCTCCTCTGGCTAAACTCTACGCCCTGATGCTGAACAGGGCTGGACCCAGCAGCGTTCTGCTGCTCAGCTCCTCTTCCCTGTGGGCTGCACGGAGCCCCGCACCTTCAGGCTTGTGACTGCCAAGGGGAGGCGTCTGTGAATGGGCCTTGCTGCTGAGTAATTGGGGGCCTCACGAGACCTGAATGATGTGACCCTTCCTAAGCTCTTCACAGAGCTTGGCCCTGCGGTGGGAAATTTCCAGTGCTTTCCCACTTCATGGAAAGTATGGATGGTCGGAAGCATCTGAGTGGTCATTCAGGAGTTCAGAGGCCATGTGCGACCCTCAGCAGGCCTCGTGGTCAGAGGCAATGCTTCCTGATCTCTGATCCCAAACCATCTCCTGTGGCATTCTGGTTGTTATTATCCCATTAGCACAATGCCAATCCCACGGACATTTTTGATAAACAGTGTATTCCTCGGTGGTGACATCTGACCTCCCAAAATAGATAAATCCAGATGTTAGGCAGCACACTGGAATCCGATCATTAACACTGACCCAGATGAAGGCGTAAGGCAGATCCCAAGCCACAGATTCGTGGCTCGCGGCCCCCATTTTCTCCTAATTGGTGAATCTTTTTCTTTCTGCTCAGCATGATTTTATCTTAGTTCTATTTAATGAGGCTCAGTCCATTAGGACAATCAGCGGAAGGGACTGGAGAAGTGAATTTCCACCCATTTAAATGGAAAAATTCATTCTTTATGGTGAAAAAAAAAAAAAAAAAAAAAAAAAAGGTTTTCCCAATGAATCAGGGCATCTCTCCTCTGAGCCGGTCTGTGTTTCGGGAAACCTCCCAGAGTGTACAGGTGCAACAGAGGAGAGTTCGGAAAACGGACCCCTCCCTTTGTCAGAGCCAATGCCACTGCGCCCAGCCCTAACACCATTCAGGGCTGATCTCCATTTTTATTAGTCCAGGGTATGCAGTGGCCCAAAGCGTCTGGTGATAAGTCATAAGTCAGAGTGTTTTCCTGTGTCTTCACACACCTGGTCCAGATCCCAACAGGACGAGCACACCAAGTGTTGCTTAGGCGTTCGTCTAAGTTCAAGGCTCCAGGCTACGTCAAAGGTGAAATGATTAACAGTCTTCATATTTTAGACTAAAATGGGTTTAGTTTCATTAAGCTCACATACCTCCCTTATGTCTGGAAACAAAGACCTAGAGATTAGGCTTCCAAGGATAACAAGGACATCCCTCTCATTGTTATGAGGGAACATATTCCTTGCTTTCCAATGTGAAAAAGAATTTGACACAACGTTTAATCCTGGATTCTCTTGACTCTTTTTTTTTGCTAGTATAAGATCCACTTTTTGGGTAAGTAGTCTTCCAGTTTGAACCTGCTGAGTACAAATAATGTAGAATTAATTCTTGTCCAAAAAACTTGAGTAATTTGATATTCTAGCAGACATTCTGTTATTGTCTATAGAAGAACTGAACTTTTATGCAGGGCTCTCTCCACCATTTTTGCTATTATCCTCATAACTGCATTCAGAAAGTGGATCCTAATTTTGTGTTTGAAAAGTTATGATCCAGGATTGGGGAAATGAAGGATTGTTCTTCAGTAGGTATGAAGTTTCTGTCGTGCAAGATGAGTGAGTTCTAAGAGTGCCTGAAGTCAACAGTACAGCATGTGCATTTTGAAACGAGAGGATGGGTGTGAAGTGACCTAAATCTTTGGAGATGAGGAAGAGGTTCAGCGTTTTGTTCTGGTGATAGTTTAATAGGTATATGCATATGTCTAAACTCATCAATAAGTGCATACAAAATATGTGCAAAGTTTTGTACATTAATTATGCCTCAATAAAGCTAAGCAGTTATGGTCAATGCAACAATGAAGACCCTCAGTTCATGACCTCCCTCAAAATCACACCTCTTCCTTTGCACTTAAGTCACATTGATTTTTTAAAAATTTTTCTTCTATAAATAATTTTACTCAGTTGGTTAAGAGCCATAGACTGAGTTTTTTAAATAATTGAAATGCAGAAAGACAATTTAATGACCTCGACTGACTTTTCATTTACATTGGTGTTTTTAGGTAATGGTGGTTTGCTAAACAAAACAAGAAAGCAATTTTCATTTTCTTTGGAATCACCAGCCAAGATTCTTTTTTCATCTTTGTGAACCCTTAATGCCAATGTACCAAGAGCATACTTTCACTCTGAATTTTATGGGTGGTGGCATGCTAGGTCGTGTCTGAAAGCTGAGCAGGTGGTTGAGGTGTAGGTAACTGAGCAGTGGTCACCCAGTGGAGATGCGGGGAAGAACAGTGGAGTTAGGAATGGAGAAGGCTCATCCTCTTCACTCCCTTCTGCATAAAATTTTAGTTTTATCAGAGTAGTACATGTGCTAATTTAAATTGTTTATATATTTTAAAAAGTAGAAGCAAAACAAAACAGAGGTCTTCTACTCTGCCCGTTTCCATCTTTGGGTCTTCTCACTGAGAGGCAGCCACTTGCCTTTCTTTGGGGTGTTTCTTCTGATATTGGCTTCTTGTTTTCATTGCTTGAATTTCCAATTGTAAGTTTCTTTTGACTTACCAATGCGGAGGATCTGATGTTCTCTCACGCACCTCTAATGTACTCACATACTTTTGATACCACCGTTTACAGGTGACAAGTGCTTCCTCAGGTGTTGGAGTATAACATCAGAGAAGGACGCCAAGGCAAGCATGTCAAGCAGGTTTTATTTAAAGGTAATAATATGGACTTCTCCCAGGAAGAAGAAGGGGACCATGGCTGAAGTTCTAGAGTCCCAAGAAGTGAGCACACCCTGCATCTTTTATAGGTTAGTGTCTTCTTTGTTCTGTTCTCCCCCTTTATCTCTCCTTCCTGCTTGATTAGGCCTAGGAGTTGCTGGTGACATAGCAAAAAATGACATCACAGAAAAGGTGAGCAGCAGATGGCAGAGGGAAGGGCCAAATGGAGATTCAGGTAGGGGCCCAGGGGACACTGGTTAGCAATTCCCTGCCTGCAGCATGGAGGAATAGGCAGGTAACCTTGGTGATCAAAAGGGTTCTGGAGACACTGACTTTCCAGTCTCCCAGGAGTGGTCTCCCACTTCCAGAGGCAGATGGCTTCCATGGCCTCCATTTCCTGGATTTGACCCGATTCCCTGTTTCTACACTAACTGCCTTTTCTCAATTCTCTCCGTCCCCCTCCCGTGGCTTAAAGTCAGGTTTTGGTTAAAGCAACATTCAGTGATGTCGTTACGATTTCTGCATGAGCTACGTCCACAGCTAGGCTGTGGGTGTCCTGAGATGGTATTTCTTGACTGTCCACGATTTTCCCCTGGTACTAATCATCCTACATATTTCATTTGCTTACATTTCTATATACCAATCTCTCCAGTAAAATTGCAAACAAAATCTCTGTCTGTTGGGTCCAAAATATCAAGGAATCGCTTCGTTTTACTTTATTTCCCTCTGGAGGTGATCACCCCCGCCTCTCCAACCCGAGCCTTCTCCACCTGCAGGACTGTTTTGCTGGGGACCTGGTCCTCATCACTGGGGAGCTCTTGTGCTCTGCCCTCTGGTTTTCTCTTCTCGGTCAGCTGTCCTTTGGTGGAGCGCGTCCTTCAGCAGCTCCTTGAGCGAGCAGCTGCGAGGTGACTATTCAGAGCTCTTCCACATCTGAGAATCCACCTTCTGGTGACAGAGTTGCGGTTCACATTATTTCCCCTTCGGCACTTTAAAGATTCTATTCCTTGACCTCCGCTTTTCAGTCTTCCTGTTGAGAAGCCAATGCTGTTATGAGGGCTGATCCTCTTTTTTCTACTTTAGGGATCTCTAATGTCCTAAAATTTCAGTCACGTGATCTGCTGTGTATCATTTTTTAAAACCTCAGATTTAACACTTTGGGGGTCCTTCAATCTGGGATAGAGTTCTTCAACAGCATTCTTCAATTTTATAAAATTATATTTATATGATTTCCTTGATAATTATATTTCCTCCTCTTTCTCCTTTTAGAAACTCTACTGTTTGGATTGTAAACTTACTAAAGTAATTACCTTATTGTCTTATATTGATTTTGTTTTCCATTACTTTGCACATTCATTCTACTTTCTGCATCTGGGAGATTGCTTTGACCTTTTCAATTCAATCTGATCTTTGGATTTCCTCCTCGTTCCTTCTTAGTCCTGTGTCCCCAGCCCCAGATATATGACTATTGCTTTCCAAGACCTCCTTGTCGATTTCTGATTTTTCTGCTTGCTCCTGTGATAAGACGTCACCCTGTGTCTAGGGCTGCCATCTTTCTCTTGTGGAACTGTTGCTGGCACCTTTACCCGAGTCCACCATTATCCACACATGCCTTTCAGGATGGGGTGCGACATGGCAATGGAGCTTAGTTGCCTGCCAGGATCAACCTATAAAGAACAGTTGCTTTACTTAAAGGCAGATGAGAAGGAAGAAAGGGGAACGTGGGTGAACCCTGGATTTGAGTAGGAATTTAGAACCACATATCTCCTTGAAAAGCTAAGTGCAGAGCAACAGGCCAGAATCCCAGGGAGGTCATTGGACTTGCCAGAGGATTATTTCATTCTCAAAGTTTTAATAGTTTCAGTTGACATCCTATCATAGTGAATTTTGCTAGTATATTTGCATATCTAATATACTTTTTCTCTGTATGGATACCCATCATCTCCATACCCTCAACAGTCCACACACACTCCACACACACACACACACACACACACACACACACACACACGGCTCTAAATGTATAAAAATGGACCTGCTTTCCTTACAAGCATGTCACCACCATGCTCATTTCATCTCCACAGATTGTACTTTTCCGTTCTTCTCTGTGTGGAGAACTTTGACTAATGGGTCCCAACTCAAGTTAAGAAGGACTTTCTGATGCTCCCATTCAAAATTCATCTTCCCCTCCTCTGTGATCTTGTGGCGTTTTGACTTTGGGACTTTAGATTTTAACTCTGTGTTCATGGGTGTTTCCCTAATTCCACTTGATCACCACCAATGCCACCACGAGAAGTATTGGTTGAACATCCTTTTAAGAATGTATTTTTGACTTCATTTCCTCAAGAAACCATATGAAGTCGCCAGTGTGCCTCCCTCCTCGTACAGATGAAGGAGCGGAGGTGTGGGGAGACAAGGGCCCAGTCCTGGTCTGCACCCCGTGAGTCAGGCAGCATGACTGCATGTCCCACACCATCCCGGATCCACTGCCCATCACAGCCTGGCCGCAGGACATGTTCTCAGAAAGGCTCATTCCTCATGAGTTCACGGGTAAGGTTTTCTTCAAAAGATGACAAACATTTCCTTCTGGCTGCAGGTTGGAATGCATTCCAGGGAAAGGGGCGAGTGTTCTGGAGAGAAAAGCTTTGCTGTTGTGCTTGTCGTTTCTTTGTTGACCCAGCTCTGGCCCAGGCTTGGGGGCTGTGCTCTGCGAGGTGATCTGCAGGCCGCATGCCCCATTCAAGCTGAGTACAGTACCCTGCTCAGTAGCACTGCTTCCCTGCTGACAGCCACGCCTGGGTGGGGGACGGTCCACGGCAGGGCCTTGGGTGTCCTTCCCATCCATGCTGAGAGATGGCTGTGCTGTCACCTGATGAAGGCATCCGTACCTGGCTGTCACACAGCAGGCAAAGCTGTCATTGTGCCGCTCTATTTGATAGTCAAGATCTTCCCTGTCAACTGCCACCACGGTCTCATAACGGCAAGGAGGAGTGGACCAAAGTAACCACAAAGGGCAGGGCTGATTCTCAGATTCACTTGGGTCTTGGCATGTGGAGTTTTTAATGACTCCTATAATTACTCACCTGTTAGTCTTCCCTAGTGTGATTTTAATTGGCACAGGTGCTGCGAGAGGAACTGGCAACACTGGCCTTGCTGGACCCAGACTCTATGGGGTCTGTAGTTATTTCTGTATTAATTCTGTATATTAGTGAGAGGTCTCAGTGCTTTTCAGAAATATTTTAGTGAGAGGGCAAGCCAAGCATCACATGCTGGCTGCCGGATCTGTGAATTACACACCCACAACGCCAACAAGTCGTCTGAAACTTAGACCACGGCCAGCCGAGAGGAGGCCGGACAGCTGGGAGGTTTTCTTCCTCTCTCCCAGCTCTGTCCCCCACTTGGAGCTGATGAACTTGTGTTTGCCTGATCTCAATAACTGGCAGGTGTAGATTCAGAATGGCGACTTGGACGTTATGGGGGCTCTTATTCCTTAAAAAGGCATATCCGGGTTCCCTGCGACTTCAGGAAGGTTCCCGGCAGAGGTGTGGGAGTCTGGCTCCGCCCTGCTCTTTGCTGAGCCTTCCTGTAAGTGCACAGAGTCTCTGCGTGAGTCTGCATCTGATGTGCACAGAGCCCCCGACCTCTCAGAGAACTCGCTCACTCCTGAGAGTGGAACACTCATCCTGTCTCCTCAAAGATTTAGGATTTCCCTCCCCTCTCGTCCCGAGCAACGTCTTAACTGACACACACTGACGTCCATACTTAATTTCAATGCCTGCTGTAGTAAAAAGATGTTGCTTTCATGGAGTCTAGAAAGAGTGCCAAGTGATCGCATTGTACTGTATGTCCTAGAAACATCTTCTTGCACCAAAGGTCAAGGGATGCTGTCAATAAATGAGTTACAGATGCTTCATGATGCTCTCCAAGATATGAACTAGTTCTAGGTGACACACGTCCCTTCCGACTCAGTTCTGTATGATTTTATGAAAGTTCTGTTTACAATAAAACAAGACCTACTTAAATAACACACATTCTCGCCCCCTCCTCCCCCACCGAGATCTTGATGTACCATGGAGCACTATTTGCTAGACCTTTCGGTGATTTAATGCTGTCTCGCACCTACCATTCTGACAGCATGATCTTCCTCTATCCCCTAATGTCACTGTAAATCTATGTCAAACATATCACAAACACTAACTTGCTTTAAAAGGGAAGTAGGTGAGCAAGTGATTTGCTCTAGAACTCACAGGTACTTGGGGAAGACACATTAAAAAAAGGAGATAATAATTTTTTTATGAGCTATATAATGTGCTGAATGAAAAACTAAAGTTTGCTCAGAGCCCAGAAGTCAAGCAGAGCCCCGCCTTGAGAAGGATGCACCAGGCAGCTGCCCCCACAGCCTGCCGAGAGGTCAGGGAGATGGAGGCAGAGATGTGACCACTGGGTCCCATCAGGCAGG